>NC_136296.1:11812966-13012966 GCF_964198595.1 Lampetra fluviatilis
GTCTCTATGCAAATCTGTGGGTCTCTATGGGTCTCTGTGTGAGTCTATGGGTCTCTATGCGAGTCTATGGGTCTCTATGTGAGTCTACGGGTCTCTATGTGAGTCTACGGGTCTCTATGCGAGTCCACGGGTCTCTATGTGAGTCTATGGGTCTCTATGTGAGTCTACGGGTCTCTATGCGAGTCTATGGGTCTCTATGTGAGTCTATGGGTCTCTATGTGAGTCTGTGGGTCCCAGTGGCCTGGAGTGTGCAGGCGGTGCAGTGGAACAGCCTGTACACTCGATAACCACGTCACTTGACTGGACCCTGGAGGAGCCTTCGTCTGGCTCTATGAACCTCTTGATTTGCCGCGGACCCAATCCTTTGTTTTTGTAACCTCAATCTGGCTGGGCGAGGCCCAGTGATGCACGATGAACACAGTGGCGAAGCGTGGCTCGTATGGGCACGACATCCCCCGCCCCCTGTCCAAATCGAGCCCCTTTAATTGCTTGGCACCTGCCCCCCCTCCTGGACCCCTGCCTTACTCTCTCCGGTCCGTTGGCTCATAGCGCAGTTGCACCGCCCGGACACTCGATCATAATAATAATAAACTCGGGTTTCTATGATGCTTATTTTTTACCTACGTGACTTTACCGAAAAAACCTCAGAGTAGGGACTCCTCTACTTACGAACGAGTTGGTCTCCAGAGGTCTGTTCGTAAGTCGATTTGTTCGCAAGTCCAACTTCACTCCTGTCGATTCCAAACGCGTTCCACGGCGTGTACACTAAACCCGAGCAATGGCTTTAAACGTTGCATAATCTCCTGTAGATGTAGATGCCGCTGGTTCTTCATGTTTCGCAGATGTAAATGGCACCACCGCCATCTATTGCGCGGCGGTTAAACTTACGACTCTCGGTCCGAACGGGCAGATAGATGTTCGTATCTCTGAAAATTCGTAGGTCGAATGTTCGTAAAAGTCCCTGTATTGTAAGCTTTTTAAAACGCTTCTAGAATCGCCAGCAAGCGATAGCTACGCGGCTGCTGTGAACGGCACTCAGCGTGCCTGGTCAGGTAGCGTCGTTAGCGGCCACAGGTACGGTGCAAAAGAAGTTCAACATACCTACATACATACCTACATACATACATACCTACATACATACCAACCCACTGATTGCTGTTCCCTCCCCGTCTTAAGAGGCGCTCATGAACAGCACTCGTCTCGGTAGTCGATACGGTGCAGTGAGTATCCATTTGCTTAGTTAACAAAAATAACAAATAACAACAATAATACAATTCATGTACCCAAGAAAGTCAAACCGAGTCTCAAGACCCTTTGCAGGAGGGTAGTGCTAATTCTTGGTAATGTTTGGCCGTTACATTTGAATAGTTCAGAGTGTTTTGTCCGTGTAAACAATTACCCGCGAATTTGATTTTGACAACAAGATGCGTTGCTTCGTGCGTTTTCTTCATCCGCCGTGCACGTCATCATCATCGCCATCATCGTCATCATCATCATCGTCATCATCATCGTCGTCATTATCATCATCGTCATCATCATCGTCGTCGTCATCGTCGTCGTCATCGTCATCATCATCGTCATCATCGTCGTCGTCATCATTGTCGTCATCGTCACCACCAACACGTGCACAACACAACCGAGTGAATCCGCGATCGAGCGCTGAGCACCATCGATAAAACACCGCGTTCGACCAAAACATTCCGCTCGACGTCTTCCCCAGTTCGCCAATCTCCCTCCCCTTTAAGTTACAAACTCGTTACGCGCCACACGCGCGCCTGACGACTGCCAAACGCATTCGCGCGTGACGATTAAACACTTACACGGTTTACTCGGCGTGATCGTCAACCCGCATCATGACATCAGCAGGCCCATGCCCAACACCACAACAACAATGATGATGATGACACCCATCGTGGCGTGGCTTGGCTTGGCTTGGTATGGCGTGGTATATAATGCGTAGCTCAAGCTGGTTGAAGGGGACCAAATCCGTTGGTTAGTTGATCTGGTTCCATTTTACCAGCTCCAGCAAAGCATCGATCCGGTTCCTGGGCCATTCGTTCTGCTCGACCTTCATCCGCTGTGGCGATGACCTCTTGACCCCCGCGCTCGCGCCAGTAGTACCAGCATCGCGACCGCACTGTCCTTACTATCGACCAACTACAAACTCAGCGCGTTTGTCAATAGCACCGCACGCGGCCTTCAAAGGAAATAAATCTATCACATACGACGTTTCGGGCAACACTTCTTCATGGCCCAGAGGCCAGAGATATATGGTGTGTTTGTGTGAGATTGTACGCATGTGTATAAGAGTTAGCGTGTGTGTTTGTACGTGTGTATGTATCTGTCTATATGAGTGTGCCTGTACTTCAATTCAAGTGTGCACGTGTATACGTGTGTGTGGTAACGTGTGTGTGTGTTCATATGTGTGTTTTTGTAAGTAATTATACACATCTGCCACATAATGAGTAGCAATTTGGCGAGTATATACAATTAACGTATATCGCGTCATGCACAGTAATAGGCACGGTGCGTGATCACACCGGACCGAGTTTCCGTTGCACTCAATAACGAATCGGCCAAACATCCCAATGTAGCAGGACCCTCCCGCAAACGAATCTTGAGACTCAGTTCTGATGATCCTTCGTACATAGAATGCGTCAATCAGCGTAACAACTCAACACCTCCCTCAACATCACCGTGCCCGAGAAGGGAAACATGCCTCGTAGGTGACCTTCCAGGCAATAGCCCTCTCTGCATGTATGTGGAACTTTTTTCGCACCGTACGTAGCCACCCGTGCTAATCGGAGATGTCTGATAGATAATAAAATAAATGTGCATATTCAGCACACGTCAATGATAATATAATCATTGTTATCACCATCATCCAGCTTCAGCCAACGTTGATGACTGATTCCAGGCTCAGGTGATGCCGATGAAGAACTGGTCCAGGGATCACTCGCCACTGATGTCAGCCGTCGCTGGGACTCGAGTCCAGTGGTCCAGGTTCAGTGACGATTCACGACGATGATGATGACGATGCAGTCGATGATGATGACGATGATGATGATGACGACGATGATGACGATGATGATGACGATGATGATGATGACGATGATGACGATGATGATGATAACGAAGATGATGACGATGACGATGATGCAGTCGATGATGATGACGATTATGACGACGATGATGATTATGACGATGATGATGACGATGATGATGACGATGATGATGACGATGATGACGATGATGACGACGATGATGATGATGACGATGATGACGATGATGCAGTCGATGATGACAATTCAGTCTCAGCCACACATCGCCCAACAACCACACGTCACAAACACACGCCATAACACCAAAGACAAAGATTCCCCCCCTCCCCTATAGCCTGCACAGACTGTTGGGGCAAGTGCTGTTAGCGAGCACCTATAAAGGCTGGCACGGTTTATGAGGGGGTGGGTGGCCAGCACCACGCCCGGCCGCCTTTATCTCCCCAGTGACGATGTTTACACACCACACCAGGTACTCATTTGAGGCTGAGTCGACCTCGTGGGGTCCCAGGACCGGTTCAGAAAATCGTCACTGCTGTTAGCCGTGAGCGGGAATCGAACTCGGGTCGCCGGGTTCGTAGCACAGCGTAGCGCTAACCACTACACCACCACTCGTCACCATCACCACCAACAGAAACACCAACCACCACTGTACCCCTATACCCAAAACCCACCACACTCCACAACCTCACAAACCTACTTTACACTCACTCACCTACTCACTCACCCTTCACTCACTCCCCACTCACCCTTCACTCACTCACCCTTCACTCACCCTTCACTCACTCACCTACTCACTCTCCCTTCACTCACTCATCCACTCACTCACTCGCCCACTCACCCTTCACTCACTCACCTACTCACTCTCCCTTCACTCACTCATTCACTCACTCACTCGCCCACTCACCCTTCACTCGCTCACCTACTCACTTTCCCTTCACTCACTCACTCGCCCACTCACCCTTCACTCACCTACTCACTCTCCCTTCACTCACTTGCCCACCCACTCACTCGCCCACTCACCCTTCACTCACTCACCTACTCACTCAACCTTCACTCACTCACTCGCCCACCCACCCACTCGCCCACTCCCCTAGTCACTCACACTCTTTACTCACTCGCTGAGCCACCTTCACTCACCCATTCACTCACCCATTCACTCACCCATTCACTCACCCATTCACTCACCCATTCACTCACCACTCACTTACCTCACCCTATGTACTCACCCATTCCTCTCTCGTCGCCTGAAGCATCGTTGCGCCGAGGGGACTCTGAGGTCTGGGGCAGGGGTGAGAGGGGCTGGCGGGGGTGGAGGGTGCGGGCATGGGGTCTAGGGTGGAGGGGGCAGACAAGACAGTTTCACAGAAATGTTAGCGTTGCGAAATATTCACCACCACTACGACATTCACTCATCCAGCCGGAGACTCGTCCCACATTTACTCACTCAGCCACCCCACCCCACCTACCCCACTCACCTACCCCACCCACTTACCCCACCCACCTACTACCCCTGCCACTAAACCTCCTCCAGTCCACTCTCCACGATTGTCCCGTCTGCGTGAGTGTCGCGATGACAAGTTGAGGTTTCGACCAAGGCCGGGTCAAAGTGGTACCCAACATCGATACGCATACCCCGATACCAACATCGATACACACACACACACCGATACCAACATCGATATACACACCCTGAAACCAACATCGATACACACTCCCCGATACCAACATCGATACACACACCCCGAGGAAGTGACGTGTCAATGCTCATGTGCTATGTGAAGAAGGCTCATTGCCCGAAACGTTGCCTATTATATAATGTTTTGTGTGTTAAGGCCCCCACAGTGTTATTGACGAACGCGTTTATCCCCTTGTTGCCTTGAATATCAACGGCAATGTTATCGGCGGGCAGCACCCACGGTGAAAGCCGACGCGACACACGAGAGAGAGAGCGAGAGCATGGAGTGGCCAGCGCCACGACCCCTTGCCGCCTTTGTCTCCCCACTGGCAATGTTTAAGGCCGAGTCGACCTAGGGGAGGCCCAGGGCCGATGTAGCCCTGACTGGGAATCGAACTCGGGTCGCCGGGTCCGTAGCACGGCGCGCTTACCGTGACACTACTACACCCCAAAAAGACAAAGATCCCCCGTATAGCCTTCACAGACTGTTGGGGCAAGTGGTGTGAGCGAGCGGCACCGATGAAGACCGGCATGGCCGAGTCGACCTAGGGGAGGCTCAGGACTGCTTCAGATCGATTGCTCGTCCCACCGATGTCGCCGTGACTGCGAATCGAACTCGGGTCGGCGGATCTGCAACACAGCGCACTAACCACGAGTCTACCGCTCCCCACGCAGACACACACGTGACTCAGCTGCCTGTGACTGCGTCTTGTGAAATAATCATCCAGGCGCAGCCCCCGATAATCAACGCCAGAGGCGGCAGGACACACGGCAGTGCAGTACAACACGGCGTGAGCTTGTATTGCGTATGGATGCGAGCGTCACCTCTAGACGCTCTATACAATGATTTCAGATAGAGGTCATCGACAGTCATATGTTTCTACGTGAGTCGATGGGTCTCTGTGTAGGTCTGTGGGCCTCTGTGCGGCTATATCGGTCTCCATCTAAGTCTATGGGTCTCTGTTGTGAGCCTGGGTCTCGATGTGGGATTACGGCGTTTTATGTGAGTCTAGCGACTTTATCAGTATCTTTAAAACTGAACTCACGTGGCAGCGCAATTGAAGCGTAGTTTTTAGCAAAACGTATCATTATTTCATTCAGAACCCCTTGACTCGTGGCTCTAGAAGGCAGCGGAGAGCGAGCAGGAGGATTATCGTCGTGCAAGTTTACATCGTGAAGGCTTGAAAGTTGTCCCCAAGAGTTGACTGCCACGTCCGGGTTTGGCATCTCCGTGACAGTGGCACCTTGTTGGCTGTTAGCTGTGACCTTGGATTCACTCCCCAGAAAGATCAGACCTTGTCTCCCCACACACACACACACCCACCAACCCACTTACCCACTTACCCACCCAATCACCCACCCACTTATCTACTGACCCATCCACTTATACACCCTCCCCCCGCCCATTCATTCAACCAACCATTCAAGCTATCACCCACCAAATTACCTACCCACCAATCCGCCTACTAACCTACCCACACACTCACCCACCCACCTAGTCACTCACCAACACACTCACGCGACCACCCACCTATCAACTGACCGATGCCCCCACTCAGCCACCCACCCACCAACTCACCCCACCCACTCACCCATCGACTCAACCATCAAACCACTGACCCACCCACTCATCCACCAACTCGCTCACCCATCCACTCACCCACCCACCCACCCACGGATCCAACCAACCACCCACCCATACCGCCAAATGGCTTCTTAAAGAAACAGCATTAACCTTTCATTGAATATCAATGAAATCCCTAACTCGAGTCATCGCCCCGGGGAGCCTTCGTTTGCAAGTTCTACGCCCGCTGGAGCGGGGGACGCTGCGGCCAAATTGGTTTGCGACGCCCTGGCAGACAACGGGGAAATATTGCATCGGTTTGCTGACTGTGTCACTCCCCTTGCAGGCAGGGGCTTCTCCGGGGATTCGCAGTGATGGGAGATGCCCGAAGATTCATCAATTAGGAGCTTAGTTGTCTGCCTGTGTGCGCGCGCGTATGTGCGTGTGTGCGTGTGTGTGTCTGTGTGTGTGCTTGCGTGCGCCTGTGTGTGTTTGTCATGGGGAGGCGGTAGTGTAGCGGTTAGCGCGCTGCGTTATGAACCCGGCGGCCCGGGTTCGATTCCCACTCACGGCCAACACCGGTGACGATTATCTGAACCGGTCCTGGGCTTCCCTTAGGTCGACTCAGCCTCGCATGGACCAGAATGGCGAAGTATGGTTAATTTCCATGACCAGCAAAGAGCTGTAAATTATGTTTCACATTAATGGAACGTGGCTTTGCCCACATGAGGAATACGGGAATCGATGTATTTTAAACGATCCAATGCTCGATTAAACGGGAACCGACCGATTGCTAACGATACAAAGCTCGATCCATGCTTGATCCGTGCTCGAACACATAGGCACCGTGTATTCAACATATCACAGCCATGGCTGATCCTTGTTACCCTGTTACAGCGCACCGTCGCTAACACGAGGGCACTGCGGAATCGCAGCAGGGGGGCTTGCTTGGAGATTCCCCCCCCCCACTCCCCATTCTCTGTTCTGCGTTGGTGCGTGACCGCGAACGCCGCCGTCGCGAGACAAATTGGGCGTCGTTAATTCGACACCGGCTACGAATCAGTGGAGCTAAATGGCTAAACAAAGGGCCAGAGAGCGATGCGATATTCGGGCTCCTAATTTGAGGCTAAATGGACCTAGGGCAGGCCCAGACTCAGTTCGGATGTTCGTCACTGATGATGTTGGTCATGAGGCAGGGATTCGAACTCGGGTCATCGGGTTGCTCGCACAATGTGCGAACCACTGCGCCACGGCTCCCCCACTACTAACGCAACGAAGACAAAGATCCCCTGTATAGCCTTTCACAGACTGTCGGGGCAAGTGCTGTGAGCGGGCACCTCCTGTGAAGGCCGGCACGGCACACGAGGGGGTGGGTGGCCAGCACCACGCACGCACCGGCACAACACTCACCAGAGTTTGTTGGGAAGCTGCTAGAGAGGGTGGTGGTGGTGGTGATGGTGGGGCACGGTTGAGTCCCGTCTGAAAACCTATCCTGTTCATCGGGAAATACAAAAACGTGATCACATTAATACACAGAGAGCCGTCCAGGGCAAGCCACGTGCGTGTGTGTCTGTGGTGTGCTCGCTAACAGCACTTGTCCCATCAGTCTGTTCAGGCTACACGGGGGATCTTTGTCTTTGTGCACGCAACGAGTGTCAAGTTAATCGTAGTCTGCGGACAATGTCACTGATTTATGTTTAGACAACACAACGCGACCGAATCCTGATATCCACATACACGTACTATATCAGCTCGCATACACGTGGCATGTTTGTTGTTGTTGTTGTTGTTATTTGTTAGGAACAACGCTCAGAAGTTGCTAAGTGATAACCGCCAACTGTTGTTCAAAATCGGCTACCGGTTCACAAATGTCACGAGCCGGAAATCGTTTCCGAGTGGAATGTTCGAAATGGAAGAGCGCGGCCGATTTGGCACGCGCAGGCGTACAAACGGCACGGCGGGCTAAGTCACGGCGTGGTACATGCATCGCTCTCTCCCATTCATTGCTCTCGTTTCTCAGTGAGAATTCTCTCACCACTGCTGGCGGAAGGGGTCTCCACTCGAGGGAGCTCGAGGGTTTTTGGCCTACTCTTCCACGCTGATCAGACATCTTGGAAGCGGTGGGGAGTACCCACACTTTACCCCACTGCGCCCCCCAAACACATACAGTCTAACAAAGACTAAGATCCCCCGTATAGCTTTAACATACTGTTGGAGCAAGTGCTGTTAGCAAGCACCTACGAAGGCCGGCACGGCACACGAGGGCGTGGTTGGCCAGCGCCACGGCCGGCCGCCTTTGTCTCCCCGGTGGCGATGTTTACACACCGCACCAGGTACTCACTTGAGGCTGAGTCGACCTCGGGGACGCCCATGACCGGTTCGGATAATCGTCACTGGTGTAGGCCCTGAGCAGGAATCGAACTCGGATCGCACGGGCTGTAGCGCAGCGCGCTAAACCGCTGCACTACCGCTCCCCAAGCATAACAACAACAACCGCCATTCACCACTAAGTGGCGGTGACGTGTCACCACGACGCTTGTGCCAGGCCATGTGCACGTTGAGGCCACGTCAATTGTGGAACACCCGCCGACAGGAGGTCACGGGGCAGACCCAGGTGCCACGGGTCCACTGACTGAGATGACTGAGATGACTGGCCGATGCATCACCTCCCCAAGCACACACACGCGCACACACGCACACACACACATGCACACACGCACACACACTCACACACACACACGCACACACGCACGCGCGAGGGGGGGGGGCGGGCGACGCGACACACGGAACCGCACGCTGACACACGCACTATGGGCATGATGTTGGAATTATCCCAAGCGCTTATGACACCCGACTCTGCGCAAATAAACACGCGTTCGGGCGCTCGCTGGTCCCCCTCTGGCTTTGGTTAAACGTTAATATCGCCCGAGTTTGCGACTGCGCCTCTCGCCTGCGCTCCGCATGCAACGGGTGGGTGGCTCCGCGAGTCCCCCAAGCCAGCACAAAGGACGACTGTAAGAGTTCATTCTCTCCGTGCCGTCCATAAATAATGCCCTGCCATTATACAAGGAATGGTCGGGGGGGGGGGGAGACGCGGTAGCGGCGGCGCGCCCGCGGTTCGAGCAAAAACTAAACTAGTTTATTTTTGCTAGGCGATGCCCACTGAGCTATACTACGGCTCTTTTTCAGAAGCGACCTGGTTATCACAAACGATAGCCAAACGAAGTGGGGTCTCACCAGGTGCAAATTTCAAGCGGCCGAATACTCGAGACGCACGTTTATTAAATGTGGAGGGGAAAACCGGAGGAACCAGAGACAAATCCACGCGGCCACGGCGCGAGAGACGCGCGCAAACTTCAAATATACAGCAGCAACAGGCATCGTCAGGGTCGGGATCGAACCCACGACCTCCCGTATACCAGGCGAGGTAGTTAACATCTCCTAGCCACCGCGATGATGATGAGAGAGACACGCAAACTCCAAATATACAGCAGCAGCAGGCATCGTCAGGGTCGGGATCGAACCCACGACCTCCCGTATACCAGGCGAGGTAGTTAACATCTCCTAGCCACCGCGATGATGATGAGAGAGACACGCAAACTCCAAATATACAGCAGCAGCAGGCATCGTCAGGGTCGGGATCGAACCCACGACCTCCCGTATACCAGGCGAGGTAGTTAACATCTCTTAGCCACCGCGATGATGATGAGAGAGACACGCAAACTCCAAATATATAGCAGCAGCAGGCATCGTCAGGGTCGGGATCGAACCCACGACCTCCCGTATACCAGGCGAGGTAGTTAACATCTCCTAGCCACCGCGATGATGATGAGAGAGACACGCAAACTCCAAATTTACAGCAGCAGGCATCGTCAGGGTCGGGATCGAACCCACGACCTCCTGTATACCAGGCGAGGTAGTTAACATCTCCTAGCCACCGACAAGGGACGACCACATTGAAGCTGGAGCGACGATCAAACGATGGCAAAGGCCATCATCGCGGTGATGGAGGCCAGTCATGTCAGTGATCATGGTGACGATGTTGATGTTGAAGCGACCTGACCACAAATCATAGCTCAACGAAGCGGCTTATCTGCGCGGAAATGTATAGCAGCGTCGCAGAGGTTCGCGGTTCGAATCGAGCTGGCCTCCCTGGTGAATGCTGCGGTGTCTGCTCCTGCTGCGCGCCGTCTGCGTCGCTCGGGGTGGGCCCCGATGGCCCCATTCCCGTGACGCTCATTCGCAAGAGGTCAGAGGCCTTTGTGTGTGGCCAAATATTTGCAAATTTGAAAAATGACACCGCAAATTACTCAATTGGGATTTTGCGTAAGTATGCATAAAACAAATCTTTGCGCCCCCCCCACCCTCCCACGACTGCGAAAACTTGGCAGGACCCTCCTGAACAGAATCGAAATATGTATTTATACCGGAGAACTCCGATGATATATAAATCTTTTTTTCACAAATGTCAAGTAGGGGTGGGTACAGGAGTCACGTGACTCAGTGAGGCTTCCATGGATGAACACGCTTGTTGATGATAATAATAATTCATACTTTGTGTGATGTGATGTGTTCGTGACCACTGATGATGATGATGGGTATATGTTTTTTTCACACAGATGCTGAGCAAGACCCAAAACGTCAAGCGGTCAGCAACAAACAGCATCGTCACCAACACATTCCGGCATTTGAGCAAGGTTATAATTGTAAGAGCTGGGGAAAAGAGATGATGATGGGAAGGTATTCTTGATGGTGATGCTGACGCTGAGGATGTCAGAGATCATGACTGTGATGATGATCACGATGATAAGGGTGAGGGTGATGCTGCTGCTGCTGCTGCTGCTGATGATGATTTTAAGCACGATGATGTTGCTGCTGATCATTGTCATGCATCTGATGACGATGATCATCAGTTTTATGACTGTGTTGATTCTGCTGCTGATGGTGATGATTATGATTATGCTGCTGGCACTGTTGACCATGATATAAACAGATTATGCTGTTGCTGATTATGATGATGCCGACAGCGATGATTTCCACCAAGTTCATTCAAGATGACCTTTAATCCCAACTCTCTTTGGCCATCATTCCGCTATACCCCAACCCACCCAACTACACCCAGCCACCCACTCACCCCCCACTCACCCCACTTACTCACCCTCCTCCCACTCATTCCCCCACTAGGCCTGTGCTCAGCACGGTTGGCTATGTACGGCGCGAAAGAAGTTCAACTTACATACCTGCATTCATCACGCACCACACACACCCGAATCAATGAACTCACACATTCAGCCACCCACGCCTCCCCACTCACCCCACTCCACCACTCACACTCACCCTTTCTCACCACCCACACTCACCCCCACACCGTCATCTATTCACCCCTTCCGCACCACGCGGACTCAGCAGAGAACCCGCCCATTCTGACAACCCCCGTCTCACCCCACATTCACCCCACACCACCACCACCACCACTCACCCCCCTCGTCTCTCATTGCACCATCGTTCATCTATCTCCGCGTGTCGCAAGAGACACGGGCCGGGTAGAGCGCGTGGCGTGAAGGGGGCGACTCGCGCAGCACACACAGAGACACACACACTCACACACAGAGACACACACACTCACACACAGAGACACACACACTCACACACAGAGACACACACACTCACACACAAAGACACACTCACACACAGAGACACACACAGACACACACTCACACACAGAGACACACAGACACACTCATACACAGAGAGACACACACACTCACACACAGAGACACACACACATATACACACACCCTCACACACAGAGACAAACACATTCACACACAGAGACACACACACTCACACACAGAGACACACACTCTCTCACACAGAGACACACACACTCACACACATAGACACACAGACACACACTCACACACAGAGACACTCACACACAGAGACACACACCCTCACACACAGAGATACACACACTCACACACAGAGACACACACACTAACACACAGAGACACACACTCACACACAGAGACACATACACTCACACACAGAGACACACACTCTCACACACAGAGACACACACTCACACAGACACACACAGAGACACACACACTCACACACAGAGACACACACTCTCACACACACTCACACACCGAGACACACACAGACACACACTCTAACACACCGAGAAACACACAGACACACACTCTAACACACCGAGACACACACGGACACACACTCACATACAGAGACACACACTCACAGAGAGACGCACTCACAGAGACACACTCACGCACAGAGACACACTCATACACACAGACAAAAAAAGATCCCCATATAACAGACTGTTGGTGCAAGTGGGCTGAACGAGCACCTATGAAGACTAGAACGGCACACGAGGGGGTGGGTGGCCAGCCCCACTCCCGACCGCCTTTGTCTCTCCAGTGGCGATGTTTACGCACCGCACCAGGTACTCATGAGGTCGAATCGACCTGGGCGAGGAGGCCCAGGTCCGATTCAGATAATCGTCGCTGGCATTGGCCGTGAGCACAACTCGAACTCGCTTCGCCGGGTTCGTAGTGCGGAGCGCTAACCGCTACACGATCTCGTCTCACGCACACTGGCACGCAAACACACACACACACACAACAGACATACGCAGAGACAGAGGGACACGTTACACCTGGAGCGGACAATGCGTCACCGCCACCTGAGGTCAGAGTGACCTGGGAACGCGCTGTGGATGAGAGACACCTCGGGTCAGAGTGAAATGAGAGCATCCGTCAGAGCGACCTGGGGTCATGGGCCAGCGAGACGCGAGGTTACCACGACTCCGTGTGGCTGAGGAAAAGGGGTCAGGGGTCAGGGAGACCCCTTGTTTCGGGGTGACGGGCACGCAGGGCCACGTGTGTCAGAGCGACGCCGGGTCGCGGGTGACTGTAACACGGGACAGAGAGTCGATGGGAGTCATCAGTAACCGAGGTCACAAGTCAACAGTGTCCTGGGGTCACGGGGATTCCTCGTGTGCTCCCTCATACCACGGCTCGGACTCTCCGAGTCTTCCGCGAGCCTCACCGCCGCCGCTGCTGGGCGGCACGCGCCAGCCGCTAGCCACGTGCTCGCACGACGCAGCAGCACGGAGCGGGAATTCAACGAAACCGGTTTGATTTCGATTTAAAACTTTCGTGACCGCAGGGATTCATCTTCTTGGTTCTTTCGGTAAAGTCACGTAGAAGGGAAATAATGAAAATAAAACATAATAAAATAATATTATTAAAATAATAAAAATAATAAAACAAAATTAAATTATTATTTTACTATGTTTTATTTTTATTATTTTATTATTTTCCTCCTACGTAACTTTACCGAAAGAACCAAGAAGATGAAACGGGTTTGCTCCTAGATTTGAAGCTTTCGTGACTGCAAGGATTCATACTCTTTGGTTTTTTCGGTAAAGTCACGTAGGTAAAAAATGAAATGAAATAAATGAAAACGACTAAATTAAATCACGACGTTTCGGGCGCAACACCTGCGTCCTTCGTCAGGTGGGGACAACGTAGCGACACGGGTTTGCTCGGTGAGAAGGGTGACGCATGTTCCCCGTGCCTGTGTCTGTCTGTGAGTCTCGACGCTTGCTCCGACCAATCCAGTCCATCGCCAATGCGCACAGACTGAAGAGGCTATTTGGGGATATCGGCAGCACGGGTGTGAGTCTGTTGGAGAGCCGGCTCGCACTCCACGACGGATCTCAAACATCTCTGGGGTCCTCTTGAGCTTGAGATCACCAAACTGTGCGTGGGGCTACAAGCGAAACGTCTGTCAGAGCTCGCAAGCTCAGCAACGTTTTTTGAGCCTGGATAGTAGCGCTTGTATGGGCGACTGGCGCGCATCGCGGTTGTACTTGTATATGTGTCTATCTATGTGTCTCTCTGTCTATCTGTCGGTCTGTCTATGTGTCTATGTGTCTCTGTGTCTCTCTGTCTCTCTGTCTATGTGTCTCTCTGTGTATCTGTCTCTCTGTCTATGTGTCTATGTGTCTCTATGTCTAGGTGTCTATGTGTCTCTGTGTCTTTGTGTCTCTGTCTCTCTGTCTCTCTGTCTATGTGTATATCTGTCTATCTGTCTGTCTGTCTCTGTGTCTATGTGTCTCTGTCTATCTATTTGTCTATGTGTCTCTGTGTCTCTGTGTCTGTCTCTGTGTCTCTGTGTCTATGTGTCTCTGTGTCTATCTATGTGTCTCTCTGTCTATCTATCTGTCTATGTGTCTCTGTGTCTGTCTGTGTGTCTATGTGTCTCTGTATCGATGTGACTGGGTGTCTATGTCTGTGTATGTCTCTCTCTGTCTGTCTATCTGTCTCTGTGTCTGTGTCTCTGTGTCTACGTGTCTGTCTACGTGCACTCTACAGCTGTCTGTCATACCCATTGCTGAATGAAAGCCCCCACCACCCGCCCCTCCCCGCGCCTTCACGGGCGTGGGAGGGGGGGGTTATTTGACCATTCTTCACCACGCTGGTCAGAGCGGTTTAGCGAAGGTGGTCATCGCACGCGTGGTGGGGTGGTTGGGGGTGGACATAGAAGTGCGCTACAACAATGGACCGTGCCGCACTGCCCCCTGCTGTATGCATGCACGTTGAACTTCTTTCTCGCCGTACGTGGCCAACCGCACGAATCAGAGGTGCGGGGGAAGAACAACAACCTTAAAGCCAAACGGCATATTCATTGGTTCTTTCGGTAAAGTCACGTCGAAGGGAAATAATAAAATAAAAAATTCTCACGACGTTTCGGCCACAACGCAAGCAGCCGTCCTCAGGTGAAGAACAGAGCTGTCGGAAAGACAGCGTCCTAATGAACACTGCTAAGCTTGGCAGCGTATTTTAACGTCGTGAGAATTTTATTTTATTATGTTTTATTTTTATTCTTTCGGTAAAGTCACGTAGATAGAAAAAAAAGTCATCAAAAATAATCAAGTGAATAAAAATGAAATAATCAAAAATTTAAACAAAAAACCACGACGTTTCGACCGCAACACAAGCGGTCGTCATCAGGAAAAGGGGGGAGTTCGCCTCTGAAGGCAAATTGTTTATAAAGGTTTAGAGATGGGCATAGCCCAATTGTGTCAGCAGCATGGGCCCCACCCACCCACCTCATCATGAGCCATGGTTAATCCACTGCTGGATGAACGTCGTGCCCAAGCTTCCACCGCCTCTCATCACGATCCCGTAATTGTATATTAATAATAACAGCAGTTACCTGCATGCTCCAAGCACTTGAGCTAATTTCATCGCTCCATCTCCTCGATGGTCCCATTTCGGACGTGTTCCCCCCCTCTGTCCCCCCGCCCCCTCCCCCCATCTCTCCCCCATCTTCACCACAGGCGCGTTATCTTCTCTTCTTCGCGGCGGCAGTGATGGGCGAGCGACGATTCTGCCCCGGAGCCAAACATACATACTTCTTTACATTCCATAGCAGCGAGCTCTCATATGGGCATATAAAGAAGTACGTGAACTTGACTGGGCCAAGAGTTGCGCGCCATCTGGTGACCTCCGTCGATCCCCTTGCAAGGTGACTGCGGTGGAGTCTGCGAGACGCTGCACACCAGGGCCTTGGGGAGACACTGGGTTGCGGATTGACGGAGGGGCGAATTGGACGTTCAATAAACGTCTTGCGCACACTTTCTGGGAGGCTCAACCGGGACACGTGGTGCGCTGGCGGTGCATAGTTCCCCCCTCCCCTCCATCCCCCCCTTCCTCCATCCCCCCCCTCCCTCCATCCCCCCCTCCCTCCATCCCCCCCCTCCCTCCATCCCCCCCCTCCCTCCATCCCCCCCCTCCCTCCATCCCCCCCCTCCCTCCATCCCCCCCCTCCCTCCATCCCCCCCTCCCTCCATCCCCCCCCTCCCTCCATCCCCCCCCTCCCTCCATCCCCCCCCTCCCTCCATCCCCCCCCTTCCTCCATCCCCCCCCTCCCTCCATCCCCCCCTCCCTCCATCCCCCCCCTCCCTCCATCCCCCCCCTCCCTCCATCCCCCCCCTCCCTCCATCCCCCCCTCCCTCCATCCCCCACCTCCCTCCATCCCCCCCACTCCATCCCCCCCCTCCCTCCATCCACCCCCTCCCTCCATCCGCCCCCTCCCTCCCTCCATCCCCCCCTCCCTCCTTCCATCCCCCCACCCCCGTCCCCTGTGTTTGCAGCACCTGTCACCGGAATAAATAGCGAGAGAGAAAACCGGTTAGTACCGGTTAGTACCGGTTCGCCGCACATGTCGACGCTGCAGCGCGTTACGAGTCTGTCCGCAGCGGCGCGTTGGTGACCATCGCCGCGTTGAATTCATCACACGCGCGGCACTTGAGCCCCGCGTGTGAGTTTCGCCCAGTTGCGATCGACTCCGAAACTATTTTAGAGGAGGAATTACCGGTTTGGCGGTTCCTGACTTTGGCCGAACCGATAAACCGTTCGTGAAAACGGTTACCGGTTTAGCCGTTTAGTGGCGAACACACTCGTAGGCTTTGGCCCAACGCGAGGCGTGTTCTGTGTTGAGTCAAGGGCGTGGGACGTCACGCGGGGAACATCGCTAACCGAATTGGCAAGTAACGATTTGTCTTCAGACAGACCTGGTTCAAACGAAGTCCTGGCCAGCTTCAAACCCTGCTTAGCCTCTTAGGTGAGACGAGATCGGGCCCCAGTCTGGTCGAATTGTACCAAGGGCACGTCACGCCTGCCATCCGGCCAGCCCTGTGGAGGCAGCAGCGAGGGGGTTGGTGTATCACCGCACACGCACAGATGGCGTGAAACTCCCTTCCCGTGAGCGTGGAAGAGGAGCCGTATACCCTGGCTCGTTGGCAGGTTACCGTCCAGCTAGAAGCGTGGTCTCCATCGGTTACACCCGTGTGGGTTTTCTCCAGGTGCTCCTCCAACTCGTTAATTGGCCGATTTCAACCTTAATCGTAGAGGACCGCAGAGCTCGGGGCAATTGTTGGCCGCGTGGCTGCTGCTGCTGCCTCCCTGTTCCTCGTCTGTGGTTCCTCCTCCTCCTCCTGACGCTTTTGAGTCGCCCCCCCTCTCTCTCCATCTCCCTCTACGACTGCGAGCGAATTCCACGCGGCATTGGCGCGTTACGAATCTAAATGTATTGTTTTATATATATTGTTGTTGTTAATGCCAAAGTATGACCCTTAAATCGCGTGAATTACGTGATAGGGTTGGGGTTGGGGGGCTGTCGGGGGAAACGCGTCGGTGTGTGTCAGCACGTGGTTCGCATAACCACGGCTTCTGCCTTCGTCTGGCCCGCGAGCCCTCAGAGCAACGCGAACTCACGAAGCAGGAGAGATCGGAGTGAGTGTGGTGGTGGTGGTGGGTGGGTGGATTTGAGTGAGTGTATTGGTGGCGGTGGTGATGGAAATAATCATGTGTAGCCCGTTGTCAATCCACTGCTGGATGAAGGCCTCTCCGCACGATCGCTCGTGGGGGTTGTTTGACCATACTTCACCACGTTGGTCAACGTGGGTTGCTGATATGGGGGCGGGGGGGGGGTAGGTGAGTGAACGAGTGAGCGTATAGATGGGTGGGTGAGTGGAGTGGGTGAGTTATGGATGGGTGGGGTGGGTTTGAGTGAGTGAGTGAGAGGGTGAATCAATGGGTGGGTGCGTGAGCGACTAGGTGGGTGGGTTTTGAGTATGTGTGTGTATTTGTGAGTATGTGAGTATGTGTGTATGTGTGTGTGTATTTGTGAGTGTGTATGTGTGTGTGTATTTGTGAGTGTCTATGTGTGTGTGTATGTGAGTGTATGTATGTGTGTATGTGAGTGTGTATCTGTGTGTGTGTATTTGTGAGTATGTGAGAGTTTGTGTGTATTTGTGAGTGTCTATGTGTGTGTGTATGTGAGCGTGTATGTATGTGTGTATGTGAGTGTGTATCTGTGTGTGTGTGTATTTGTGAGTGGGGAGGGGTTGTTTGCGCACTGCGCTCCGATGGAGTTCAATTCCTGACCATCTACAGCAGCGCTGGCACGCGCTATCTGAACCTGTACTGGGTCGCCTCTAGGTCTACTCAACCTTAAATTGGCGTAGCTGCTGACTACCCTACCCCATCGGGTGCCGTGTTAGCCTTAATAGGTGATCGCTAACAGCACTTGGCCCACTAGTCTGCCCAGCCTTTCGGGAGGGTCTCAGTCTTTGTATAAGTGTGCATCTGTTTGTATGTCTATAATAATTAATAATTTACAGCCCTGTCAGTCCAAAATTGGATGAATGAAGGCCTCCCCGCACGTCATGTTAGTCATGGGGGGGAGGGGTGGTGGGTTTGACCATACTTCACCACGTTGGTAAGTTGCGAGTTGGTGAACGGGAGAGGCCTTGCCGTTGATATGTGAGCTGTGGTCAGGAATAGAACTCAGAACGGCGGGGTTCATGGCGCAGTGTGCTAACCAACGTACCACCGCTCCCCGTGTGCACATATCTGAGTGTGTGTGTGTGCGCATCTGAGTGTATGTGTGTGTATGTATATCATCTGCTTGTCCGACACGTTACATCACGCAGGATAAGCAATCCTGTCTCAAAAACGCATCGGGTATACATAACTTATGTAACACGATTTTTCGTCTTCTTTGTGTCTTTCGGTAAAGTCACGGAGATAGGTTCAAATTAATAAAAATAAAATAAGCAAAAAACTACGACGTTTCGATCACAACACAAGCAATCGTCACCTGATAATTTGAACCTATCTACGTGACTTTACCGAAAGACCCAAAGAATATGAATTCCTGCAGTCACGAAAGCTTTAAGTCAAGATTTAACGGTGTTTGTCCCGGGGTAGTAAGTGTTATTTTCTAATAGATTTTCCCTAAAAAGTATAGAAAATGGCTATTATTCCCCACAAACTTTGCTTTAATGACCAGGACTTTATGTAAAGGAATGCCACAAATGCACACCGCGTTTTCTCATTGAAAATAGGTACATTTCAAAATATCACTGTCCTGGTCACAAAAGCAAAGTTTGTGGAGAATAATAGCCACTTTCTGTACTTTTGAGGCATAAGCAATTAGAAAATAACACTTACTACCCACGGACAAAAATTGTTGTCGTTACACATTGTAATCATTCAAATATTATATTTAAAAACAACATTCAAACTCGTATTCAAATATCTAAGTATATTGCACGTATAGAATGCTCACCGAGGACTTTGTGTGTATCTTCAAGGCTAAACGACAAATATCTTGGGGAGGTGAGAGTTGTGTGGGGGGGTAGAGATACGCAACCATCGTGGAGATGGAACGGTGGAACGGGCTTGCGGTGCCAGGTGCTCCAGATTCATCGAGATGGATAACTGTCACATCGGGATACCGTGAGAGATTGGAAGCGTTCATCTCGCAGTGGATAGATCATGCTTGATGATGATGATGATGAAGCGTCGAGATACATTTGCGAAGAGTTAAGTGTGGTGCCCACTGTGCACGTGATTTCGGAAGTCAACTTATTTTGCAGAATCCTGCATTGCAGACATGTTTTGGCGACAAATTTAGCCCATCAGCCAAGAGGCTTGGGTGGGCAGTATCACCCATGGCCAGTGTCACCCATGGGCAGTCACCCATGGCAGTGTCACCCATGGCAGTGTCACCCATGGCCAGTGTCACCCATGGGCAGTGTCACCCATGGCAGTGTCACCCATGGCCAGTGTCACCCATGGGCAGTGTCACCCATGGCAGTGTCACCCATGGCCAGTGTCACCCATGGGCAGTGTCACCCATGGGCAGTATCACCCATGGGCAGTATCACCCATGGGCAGTATCACCCATGGCCAGTGTCACCCATGGCCAGTGTCACCCATGGGCAGTATCACCCATGGGCAGTGTCACCCATGGGCAGTGTCACCCATGGCAGTGTCACCCATGGCCAGTGTCACCCATGGGCAGTGTCACCCATGGCAGTGTCACCCATGGCCAGTGTCACCCATGGGCAGTGTCACCCATGGGCAGTGTCACCCATGGGCAGTATCACCCATGGCAGTGTCACCCATGGCAGTGTCACCCATGGGCAGTGTCACCCATGGCCAGTGTCACCCATGGCCAGTGTCACCCATGGCCAGTGTCTCCCATGGGCAGTGTCTCCCATGGGCAGTGTCACCCATGGGCAGTATCACCCATGAGCAGTGTCACCCATGGCCAGTGTCACCCATGGCAGTGTCACCCATGGGCAGTGTCACCCAGGGGCAGGGAACCTCGTGTACGTTCCGTTTGCTGTATAGATACTCTTGCTGATTAATTGTCATCTTCCTGTCAGTTAAATTTGTTTTCCCAAAATGATAGGTACCGCCAATGACCTCTATCTCGTACACAGCAATCACCGTGACCTTGGCATCATATATAGGTATAATTTTCTGATATAATTATTGCAGAACATCATTTGTCGCATTTGCCCCCCTCGGTGATACATATGCGCATGTGTTACCGTATTATTAGAACTAGAAGACGTTCTGGAAAGTACGACGCATCCCCAAACGTGTGCCTGGTGTCAATAAAGTTCTTCAAATCCGGTCACATACAAAGACAAAGATCCCCCGTATAGCCTTAGCAGACTGTTGGGGCAAGTGCTTTTAGCGAGCACCTATGAAAGCCGACACGGCACACGAGGGGGTGGGTGGCCAGCACTACGCCCGGCCGCCTTTGTCTCCCAAGTGGCGATGTTTACACACCGCACCAGGTACTCATTTGAGGCTGAGCGGACCTAGAGGAGGCCCACGACCGGTTTAGATAATCGTCATTGGTGTTGGCGCGTGATCGGGAATCGAACTCGGGTCGCCGGCTTCGTAGCAAAGTGCCATAACCGCTACACGACCGCTCCCCTACACACACACGGCTACCGGATTATAGGACGCACCCTTCAAATATGTTTGCATAATATCACGAGGGAAGGAGAGTGGGGGACAGCGATTAGCGTTTCATAATCGGGAGAATACGGTAATCGTATTCCGGGCGGGGACGTGCGCGTTTTTGAGTGCGAGTGGTTAGCGGAGTGTGTAGGGGTGGAGTGTTGGGAAGAACACGCAGATTCAATTAATTCACGTACGTTTCGATATTAATTAACTTTTAAGATTTATAGCCAGAGGCAACACAAACAAATTATTTTAACATCCAAATTGGATCGTCATGGTTAGTTGTAACTTGCACTTTCAATCAGAGGAAGTTGAATAATTCGCAAATTATTATCACGAACGGACAGAGTTTTTCCCCCCAATAACTTTTGCAGGTACAGTTATTAGATCTATCTAAACATATGAAATCCCATTAGGGAATGAGATAATTGTTTTTTTTTTATCTCACAACGTTGGTGAACCGCTCCAATGTTCATCGTGACATCGTTTACGGCCCTCTGTCAATCACAGCGGGCGAACGCTGCTGCGGCTGAATGCGCTACACGACAACAGCAGGTCGCGTTGTTACCCATTCTCTTTCGCTTTTTGTTTCGCGATTATTTCAACGCCGACTCGATCATATTCATCCCCGGCCACCCTCTTGATTCCAGGGCAAGGTCACGACACTTGGTTGGCACCTCGGTACCACACGCTGTGACTTGTGTGCACCGCTTTGAATAAAATGTGAAAATTGGCCACGTGGGTGTATTCTTTTTTCCTTCCCGTCTCTCTTTGTTGGTGGACGATGCGATGTGGAGTTTGACAGCTGGGGATTTGAGAGAGAGAGATGAAGGAATAACTCGTGGCGAGTGCTGGCTAAACATCGAGAGAGTTTATGCACAGACTCATACAGAGACTGAAGACAATTTCAGCCGCGGTGGTATAACGATCGGTAGTAGGTCATGCGATGTGTACGATATTAATTATTGACAGCCCTCTTTGTCAAAATCCACTGCCGGATTGACCTTCCCCCACGCCGTGTCGATAATTGGCAGGTTTGCTTGACCATACTTCACCACGCTGGTCAATGCGGTTTGGTGAAGAGGAGGGCAGGTCGTCCCAGGATCGGTTGAGATATCGCTCACCAATGATGTTAGCCGTGGCCGGGTATTGAACTAAGGATTTCGGGTTGTTAGCGCGATGCACTAACCACTGCGCCACCGCTCTACAACATAATACGCGTTTATACATTCACTAAGGTGTGCATTTATTAACAATGAGACGGGTGTAAATTAAGCCTCGGGTGACACGTGTAGGATACAATCGTCCAAAGTTACGCAAACATCAGACGGGAGTTCGGCGTTATAAACATTTCCATCACACGAGAGCGAAGCAGCGGAGCCTGGTGTAGAATCGCGATGCGCTGAGCGAGCCTCAGGAGAGTGGCATCTCTCAGCGGGGGCCACACCCTGCTGATGAGAGCCACATAACCAAAAACAAAACCTTCCCATTTAGTGTGTCTGCAACCAAAAAAAAAGATGTTTTACGCAACATTCTGCTGGACGACACGTTTGGTTCAGTCGCTTCCAGAGTTGATGTTGTCGAGATTTCCATTTCTTCGTCAAATTGCCGCTGATGGCGTGCGGGGGGGGGGTTGTAGGGAGGAGGAGGGTGGGGGGAGGGAAGGCTCTCACACAGCAGTGGATTGACAAAGGTCCTTGCGTACACGCGCATCATACTCTGTGCCTGCTAGAACGATGACACACCGACCTTTTTGGCTGCTCACTGCAACGACGATGTTAAGTCTGGGGCATGGGGAACACAGTTTTGGCTGCGCGTCGGATCGGCAAGTCCGGACGAGCTTAGTGGGGGTTGGGGGGGTGTTGGTGCTTGTACCTCGGGGTTGGCAGCGCGACTCTGCGTGAAGGGTTGCCCGCCGGGTGGCCGCTTCTTCAAGGCCACTGCGGAGTCGAGCCGCAGGCGAGCTGCTGACCGCCCGGCTCGCGTTCCGGGTTTGGTATCCGCATCGTCGCAGCCGTCGCGGCCGCCACTTGCGTGGGGGTCTCGGTTGTAGGGGTCTTCATCAGCAGCAGCAGCAGCGGAGGCAGCGGCATCTTCGAACGGGGAACTTCTTCTTCTTCGTGGAGGGGCGATGCGGCTGTGCCGTGGAGGCTCAGCCGAACAGCGGCCAAGTGTTCGGCTCCGTCACTTTGTTTTCGCACGTGTGAGTGTGTGTGAGAGAGCGCGCGTGTGAGTGTGCTTCGGACGCTCTCTGGGTTTCACTGTGAAAGCCGCAGTCCGTTTAAACACGTTAAATTGCCTCTTGCACGCACCCTCCCCTCCCACCCAGCCCCTCCACCCCCATCCAAATCTCACCAATCCCACCAGCGACTCCTCCCCGTACACACGCGCACACACACGCGCCTCGCACCCGTGGCTCACTCGCCCCCACCTCCCTACCACCACGCCACTCACCATGCTGCCCCCCCCACCTCTCCTCACTCCACCCACCTCGTACTCACCCGTGATGCTGACCGACAGTATTGCAGGCTACACTCGACAGCAGGCCCACTCACAAAGACAAAGATCCCCAGTATAGCCTTAACAGATTATTGGGGCAAGTGCTGTAAGCGAGTATAAAGGACTGCAAAGGCACACGAGGGGGTGGGTGGCCAGTTTTACGCCCGGCCTCCTTTGTCTCATCCGTCGCGACGTTTACACACCGCGCCGTGTACTTATTTGAGGCTGAGTTGACCTAGGGGATACCCGCAACCGGTTCAGATAATCGTCACCGGTGTTGGCCGTGAGTTCGAAACGAACTCGGGTCGCCGGGTTCATAGGGCAGCGCGCTAATCGCTACACTCCTTCTCCCCACTACAAATACAAAGATCCCCCATATAGGCTTTGACATTGTTGGGGCAAGTGCCGTTAGCGACCACCAATGAAGGCCAGCACTACACACAAAGATAAAGGCAAAGATCCCCCGTATAGCCTTAACAGACTGTGGGGGCAAGTTCTGTTAGCGAGCACCTATGAAGGCCGGAACGGTACACGAGGGGGTGGGTGGCCAGCACCACGCCCGACCGCCTTTATCTCCCCAGTGGCGATGTTTACTCACCGCACCAGGTACTCATTTCAGGCTGAGTCGACCTAGGGGAGGCCCAGGACCGGTTCAGATAATCGTCACTGGTGTTGGCCGTGAGCGGGAATCGAACCCGGAACGCCGGGTTCATAGCGCAGCGCGCTAACCGCTACCCCACCGCTCCCCACCACACACACACAATCACACGCACGCGCGCAGTCGCACGCACGCGCACACTCAGCCAATTGCAGGGGTGTTGGAGTGCCTGTAGAGTATCTGTCGCTCAAAATATCGGGCCAGTGAATGCCCCACCTGCTCTCGCCACTCTGTGAGCGGCACCACAGCAGATCCGCGGCGTCCACCCCATCGCCTCTCCATAAATTGCATTTTATTAATTATTATTTTTAATAAAAAAATGTGCACGCGTAGTGTCTTTTCATGTCACCCTCTTAATTTATTTATTTTCTGTAACTGTGTGTGTGTGTTTTTTTCTTTCAATTATTATTTATAGATCATTCCTCCCCTCCCCTCCTGTCTGCCAACTTTATTCTCACTCTTCACGGTCGTGTTCACGGCAAGGGTTCGTGGTTCGCGGGCCCATCAATGTCCTGCGTGATCGCGGTTTCAATCTCTCGCAAAAAAAAGAGAGATTCGCTCGCGTCTCTCTCGGTACCGCGGCATCTCCCTCGTCAACCGCGCTCTGTTGTTGTTGTTGTTGTCGTTGTTGTTGTTGTTGTCGTAATGCGGCGTGACACGCAGGCCGCTACCCACTTCACACGCGTTCAACGTTCGCGGTGCTTCTTACTTTCTGGAGCGTCTTAGAATCAGGCCAATAGGTCGTCGTCATTAAAACGTCTCTTTGAGATACCGCCGCTGCTGTTCTGCCTCTCTCTCTCTCTCTCCAGTTTTGTAACGGGTTCTCTCTCGCTCCGTCTCCTCCCGCGGCTCCCCTCTGTGCAGAGAGGCGTCCTCACTTCTAAACTTATCCCACCCCCCCGGCCCCCGTGCGCATCGCAAACAGCTGCCCCTGGCTGTCCGTCTGTCCCACTCACCCCCTGCTGACGAAGCACATCTCTTCGGCTTCGGTTTCACGGCATCTGAAACCACACGCATGCCCTTTGAGCACTGCTCCGAATAGTGGTCGCAGTGGTGATGGTGGTTGGTGGTCGGTGGTGCTGGTCGTGGTGGTCGTGGAGGTGATGGATGATTTTCCCATGATCTCACAGTCACATGGCTCTCGTCTCTAAGCCACCGACCGTGGTGGCGGTGATGGTGGTTGATGGTGGTGGCAGTGGTGGTGGAAGTAATGCAGCAAATCTGGCTGTGACGGTCCCACCTGATGACGGAGACTTGTGTTGCCTCCGAAACGTCGTGATTTTTATTGTTTTATTTTTTTATTAATTTTAATTTCATTTTTTTACCTACGTGACTTTACCGAAAGAACTAAGAGTATGAATCCTTGCAGTCACGAAAGCTTCAAATCTAGAATTAAAGGAAGTAATACTACTGGTGCTGGTGGTGATGATGGTGGTGGTGGTTTTCTGCGTGGGGGAGCTGTTGCCGAGGGCTCTGGGCACGAGGCTGCTGAGTGGAGCTGCGTGGATGCGCCGAAGGGATGGGGCACAGGGCGACTGAGCTTAGAACGCGTGGGACATGGGTTCGGAATCCAAGCGCAGATTACGTGGAACCGTTGAAACCACCGCTCGGCTAGAGTGTCTTTGTTTTAGCTTGACTCATTTTGATCACGTTACACATTCAACGAACCGTAGCTTGTACGTTCACAGAACCACATAATATGCGAGCATACTTGTGCTGCGCATGTGTACTGTCATATTCCATAGGAGTTGTTTTCATTTGTTGGTCTGGTTGGTTATGGTTAGGTGCACAGCGAATACTATCGTGGCTGGCTATAGTTGGTTAGGGTTAGGGATGGAGTTAGTACTAGTGACTGGCTATAGTTGGTTAGGATTAGGGATGGAGTTAGTACTTGTGACTGGCTATAGCTGGTGAGAGTTAGCGATAGTGTCTGGCTGGCTCATTGGTTGGGGCCAGGGGTGGTGAGAGCAGCATTTGATTACCGATTGTAGCTGCACCCCCCCCCCCCAACAACCCAGTCGCCCCCCCACTCGCCCCTCCGTCCCTTCTCGCCATCGCTTCTCGTCGCCTTCCTCATGCGCCTCAGGCGTCAGCGCAAATTTCGGTCAAAAACACGGAAAAGAGGAGGAAGAGGAGGAGCAGTTATTGTCCTCTAAGTGTGAGCGCCCAGATGACGCGCACACGTTACTAGTGACCCAGGGACACGTGTGTGAGTGTTAGCTTGTGTCTATGTGTGTGTGCATGTCTGTGTGTGTCTATGTGTGTGTGTGCATGTCAGTGTGTGTCTATGTGTGTGTGAGTTTGAGTCTATGTGTGTGTGCATGTCAGTGTGTGTCTATGTGTGTGTGAGTTTGAGTCTATGTGTGTGTGCATGTCAGTGTGTGTCTATGTGTGTGTGCATGTCAGTGTGTGTCTATGTGTGTGTGCATGTCAGTGTGTGTCTATGTGTGTGCATGTCGGTGTGTGTCTATGTTGGTGTGAGTTTAGAGTCTATGTGTGTGTGCATGTCTTTCTTATGTGTGTGTGTGGCAGTGCGTGAGTGGTTGTATGTGAATGGGGGAGTGTAGCGGGTAGCGCGCTGCGCTACGAACCCGGCGACCCGAGTTCCATTCCCGTTCACGGCCCAACACCGGTGACGATTATCTGCACCGGTCCTGGGCCTCCCCTAGGTCGATTCAGCCTCAAATGAGTATCTGGTGGTGTGATGTGTAAACATCGCCACTAGGAAGACAAAGGCGGCCGGGAGTGGTGCTGTCTGCTCTCCCCGTCCTTCACAGGTGCTGGCTAGCAGCACTTGGCCCAACAGCCTGTGAAGGCTACCCGGGGCATCTTCGTCTTCGTGAGATGCGTTACGCTGAACACCAAGCGCCGCTAGTTGGGCTGTAATCGCGTCCGCAGATGTCGCTATAAATCCACTCGTGTTGGCCGTGCCCAGATATAGATACTTGACGACCTTTCCGTCTAGGTTTTCACGTTGACGCCCGGCTTTAAACAAGTACAACTAAGATCACGGGGAGTCGTGGCGCAGCGGTTGGCGCACTGGGTTCAATTCTCGGGCATGGTCAACGTCGGTGGAGACGGATTACTGATCCGGATCTGGACCTCCGCGTGGATTAGATCGGCCTTCAACGAGTACCTGCTACCCCCTATGTGTAAACACCACCACAGGGAAGACAAAGGCGGTCTGGCGTGGTACTGCATTGCAACACTCACTGACGACCTCTATTAATGCTACGCGGGGGATCTTTGTATTTGTTTGTCTATACAGTATATGTGTGTGTGTGTCTGTATATATACTGGGGAGCGGTAGTGTAGCGGTTAGCGCGCTGCGCTGCGCTATGAACCTGGCGAACCGGGTTCGATTCCCGCTAACACCAGTGACGATTATCTGAACCGGTCCCCGGTCCCTGGGCCTCCCCTAGGTCGACTCAGCCTTAAACGAGTACCTGCTGTGGTGTGTAAACATCGCCACTGGGGAGACAAAGGCGGTCGGGCATGGTGCTGACCACTCATCCACTCACCGACTCGTGTGCCGTTCCTCGCTATAAACAGCACTTGCCCCCAACATTCTGTCAAAAGCTATATGGGGGATCTTTGTCTTTGTGTGTGTATGTGTGTGTGTAACTCATCCATTCCCGCAGTCAGCAGCTTCTAGGCTGTGCCTTGTGGGTCCCAGGGCCCTGTGTATACTCGGTGCAGAATATCCATTTCTGGAGCGATACTATAACCCTAGGGTTGTCGAAGTGTTACCACCTACCCTATAACCCTATAACCCTAGCCGTGGCTTTAAGGGTGGTTGAGGGAGGGTAAAAAAAGCGTCGTGGCCAATTTTCTCCAGATTCCCCAACTTTATTTTCTTGCAGATGAGATCAACTCCTGCCTTCAGCCCGCTCAAGTCTGGCGGGGAACACAAAGACGCCGTTTGAGCTCATGAGAAATCACAGGGCGATTAGGCTACGTGGAAGGTTGCATTAGCGGATGCGTGACTTTTTCCAAATGATGTATTTCATGTGAGCGAAAGAACAGCTTGCTCTTAAATTTATGCAAGTATTTAAAATGTGCGGTGTCTCTTGGAGCGTGAGCCTATTTATGTAATTGTGTCTGTGTTTGTGACTTGAATATGTGTTGGTATTAGGTTGTACTGCATGAGCAGTGGTATTTCTTTTTAATGTTCGGAATTCTGTCCACGTACCTGAGATTTGTCACGTTGGGTGGGGCCGTCACCGTCATCATCATCGTCATCATCGACCTCATTAACATGATCATGAATCGTCACCAATATTTGATATCATCATAATTGTCATCAAAATCGCCATTATCATCAACATAAATACTGTAAATCACTTGTGCCATCCACACCATCTACTGGACATCTGTGTAAAAAAACTTTATAGCTCATCGGATTCCTCCAGTATAAATACATTTTCTGATTCTGATCGTCATCATCATGATCGTCATCAACGAGATCAATGATTATAATCAACACTGTCATAATCATCAACAGCAATAACAATGCTACCAGAACCACGATCCTCATCAACGACACATGATGATGGAGATCATCATCATAGATCATCATCATCATCGACTCAATTTAACCATTTATCATCACAACCACCGACAATAACAACAACATCATTACAATTAGTCGTACGTTATTAAGAACACAGTTGCGAGCGGGCAGCATTAACCGCACGTGGTCTTCACGTTGGGCGCCTGGCAGCCACGCGGCGATTGCATCGCCCCGACACGAGGATTGCCGGAAATTAGGGGGGGGGGGGAGAGGGGGGGGGGGCGATGGGGCGTGGAACGCCCCAATAACCTCTGAGCCCCCCCTCTCCCCCACCCTAACCCTAACCACGGCAACCTATAACCACCAGACATGCACATGGTGGCTACCCAACCAAGGTGGGTGCCACGGTGGCGAGATGTTAACTCCCTCGCCTGGTATACAGGAGGTCGTTCGTTTGATCCCGACCCCGACGATGCCTGTATATTTGAAGTGTGCATGTTCTATCTCTCTCTCCCCCCCCCCCCCCCCGTGGTCGTGTGGGTTGCACTCAGGTTTTTTCCCCTCCACAATTAGTTTCAACATCATCCCGCGTTTAGAGAATGTGGCTGCGATACATTTCCGCACGATAAGCCACTTCGTCGAGTTATCATTTTGCGATGACCAGGTTGCTTCTGAACAAGAAACATATCGGTTAGAGGGCCCTACCTGGTTAGTTAACATAGTTACCAAGCGCTATCCATCATGAGTTTCGCTTGTCGTAGAGTTTGGCGGTTTAGAATCGAGCGGCCGCCCTGGTTAATACTGCGGGGTTGTTCTCCGCTTCGACACGGCACGTTGAAGATCCGGTGAGGTCATCTGTGTGCCGGTGTCACGGTCCAAATTTGAGAGAAAAAAATTACCCGAAACTTACCGCACCGAGTTGGAATTCACTTGCCAGCAATTATCACTCTACCCCCTACTGCAAAAAAACTTGGCAGGACCATCCTGAAAAATGAGTCATTAGACTCGCTGAGGCCCTCCCGGGTAAGCACGCAGAATAATAAAAGTATTAAACTGTCGGGTGGTATCATCACCTGCTCGTTATAAGTATTATGATAATTTTTATTTAAAAAAAATAATGGATTTCGTGACACTTCCCGTCCCCTTCTCGATGATTAACCTCGCACGACGGTCCAAGCCACGCGGCGAGATGACGTCACAACACCGCGTCACGTGCCACGTCGCGAGATAAAGCCATGCGCCATTGAAAAACTCAGCACATTCGTCAACAGCCACCGTCTGGCCTTTAAAGGAGAAATGTATATAATAGGCGACGTTTCGGGCAATGGTCCTTCTTCATAACGCAGGGAGCTGGGTGTGCCGGAGGCGAGCGCGAGCCTTGACCGTAATGGGGCAAACGCGTTGCGGCGAAAAAACTTTTTGTTGCTGGTTTTTGTCCCCAGATTTTGAGCAATAATTGGCAGGCGTCGGCGGTGGCGTCTCTGTTGCGCGTGGTTTGCAATCCGTCGCTGTGGAGGCAGCCAAGCAGCGAGGGTTGGTGGATCACACAGAGATGTTGCGAAACTCTCAACTTCCCGTGGGCGTCAAGGAGGCACCATATGTGTGAATGTTTTTTAAACCTCTTTAGCCAACTTAGCCAACTGCGCTAATCGGAAGTGCGGGGGAAGGACAACAAACTAAACACAAAAAAGCAGTTCCCTGTCTTGCCAGGAGGAGGCAGCACAGAAACAAAAGCGGACTCCACCTGTTCCGTCCGTATGGGATAGAGTGTTTCCCCCTCGCACGCGTGGGATTTTCTCCGGCTGCTCCGGTTTCCTCCCACATTTTAAACGCTCACTAATTGACGGATAACACCTTAGTATATAGAGGACTGCAGAGCTTATTGGCGCTGGCTATCGCGTGGCTACCTTCCCACTTATCTGTGGTTACGGCTCGTGCCCCTGACGCCCCCCCCCCACCCCGTCATTACACAAAATAAATTGAAAACACCCCCCCCATCATCATCGTCGTCGTGCTGCTGTCAAACCCCCAATGGGTTCACACGTGTGTCGGCCCTCACGCTGATGATGTCTCATCGGCAAAAAGTGGCTCCCCCCATCTGACAATGTGAGGAGAGCACTGGCGCAGAGGCAAGGCCGCACAGAGGGTGGCTGCCATAAAGGGACCCAACGCTGCTTTGGCGCGTGGGGCAGAGCCGGTGGTGGGGATTGGGACCAGCGGCCCGCAGAGTTCAACAAGTTCAATACATTGTCTGGTCATTCTGCTGCTGCTGCGTTGGCAGTGGTGGTGAACACTCAGAAGCATGCGTCAAAAGCAACGTCGTGTTACAGATGTGGGCCTTCTACGTGTGATGTGCTATGAAAAAAGGGCCATTGCCTGAAACGTCACCCAATATATGCGTTTGCCTTTAAAGGCCTCAGTGTTATTGGCCAACGCGTTACGTTGTTTTGTATTCGTCCCCTGAAAGTGCTGGTGCTTTTGGGGAAAATTGCAAATGCAATGTGTGGGGGTGTGCACGTGTTTCTGTGTCGGTGTGTTGGCACAGTCGGGGGGCACAGGTGGTGCATCGGCCAGTCGTCTCAGTCAAGCGACCCGTGGCCCCGTGACCTCCTGCCAGCGGGCGTTCGACACTTCACGTGGCCTCAACGTGCACGTAGCCTGGCACAAGCGTCGCGGTGACGTCACCGCCACTTAGTGGCGAATGGAGGTTGCGTGTGTGTGTGTGCGTCTGCACGGAGCGGTGGCGATGTGGTTACTGCGCTGCGCTACGAACCTTGCGACTTACGGCCAACGTCGATGGCGAATATCTGAACCGGGCATGGGTCTCCCCTAGGTCGACTCAGCCTTGAGGGGGTACCTGGTGTTGTGTAAATAGTAGCACTGGGAAGACAAAGGCGGCCTTCGTAAGGTGCTCGTCAACTACATTTGGCCCAACCGCCGATGCAAGCTGCCGATGGGAAGATACCGGAGAGCGTGGAGACGCGCGAAACTCCGCACAGATCGATTTAACAATCCTTTGCCGTGCCGCCACCTTCTGACCACATCGCCGCTTTGACCCCCATTCAATCCGTTAGGCAGTGCAGTCCATCATCATCATCATCATGAAGCGTTTGGCTGCGATTCGTGTCCGCATGATAAGCCACTTGGTTGAGCTCTCGCTTGTGATTGCCAGGTCGCTTTTGAAGAAGAGCTACATAGCCCAGTGGGCCTTACCGAGTAAAATAGAATGAATAGTTTAGCTGGTAAAATAAAAATGTAAAGTATCGATTTAAAGCTTTCGTGACTGCAAGGATTCATATTCTTGGTTCTTTCGGTAAAGTCACGTAGAAGGGAAATAATTGTTTTATTTGTATTATTTTCTTATTTCCCCTATACGTGACTTTACCGAAAGAACCAAGAATATAAAAAAGTAGTTTAATCAATCAGCATCACGAGCCTTGCTCTATCTCCTGCTGGATGAACCCCCCCCCCATCACGCCGTCGTTATTCCTCTCGGACCTGCCAACCGAGGGTGCTGTTAGCGAGCACCTATTAAGGTGTTAACGTTATCGCTGTGCCCTCCAGCCTCCGACAGTTGTTCTCTCCAAGCAGGTGTCAACCCTACCCCTGAATAGACCCCGACATAGCGAACCCCTTTATTTTTAACGGGTGTGGGGGAGGGAGAGAGGGGAGTGGACACGAGGTTTGGTGATTGTGTTAGTTGCCAGTGGAGGCAGCGATTTTAAAAATATCTCTGTCGGTTGTTGTTGAATCCAAGTCAAACGTAAATCTGCGTGTGTGTGTGTGCGTGCAGGCACGTGGTGTAGAGGCGCACCCAAAGACAAAGATCCCCCGTATAGCCTTAACAGGCGGTTGGGGCAAGTTCTGTTAGCGACTAGCACCTACGAAGGCACTTCGACACGTGGAACTCACACAGAGACACATACACACACGCATAGAACACACACACAGAACACACAATCACCACACACTCACCACACACACAGAACACACACTCACCACACACACTCACCACACATTCATCACACACACAGAACACGCACTCACCACACACACAGAACACACAATCACCACACACTCACCACACACACAGAACACACACTCACCACACACACTGAACACACACTCACCACACACACTGAACACACACTCACCACACACACTCACCACACACTCAGAACACACACTCACCACACACACTGAACACACACTCACCACACATTCATCACACACACAGAACACGCACTCACCACACACACTCACCACACACTCACCACACACACTCACCACACACACTCACCACACACACAGAACACACACTCACACCACACACACTCACCACACACACACACCACACACACTCACCACACACACACACCACACACACTCACCACACACACACACCACACACACTCACCACACACACCACACACACTCACCACACACACTCACCACACACACTTACCACACACACTTACCACACACACAGAACACACACTCACCACACACACGCACCCACCACACACTCACCACACACACAGAACACACACTCACCACACACACATAACACACACCCTCACCACACACTCACCACACACACACTCACCACACACACACTCACCACACACACACTCACCACACACTCACCACACACACAGAACACACACACAGAACACACACTCACCACACATTCATCACACACACAGAACACGCACTCACCACACACACAGAACACACAATCACCACACACTCACCACACACACAGAACACACACTCACCACACACACTGAACACACACTCACCACACACACTCACCACACACTCACCACACACACAGAACACACACTCACCACACACACTGAACACACACTCACCACACATTCATCACACACACAGAACACGCACTCACCACACACACTCACCACACACTCACCACACACACTCACCACACACTCACCACACACACAGAACACACACTCACCACACACACACACCACACACACTCACCACACACACACACCACACACACTCACCACACACACTTACCACACACACAGAACACACACTCACCACACACACACCCTCACCACACACTCACCACACACACACTCACCACACACACACTCACCACACATACACTCACCACACATTCATCACACACACAGAACACGCACTCACCACACACACTCACCACACACACTTACCACACACACAGAACACACACTCACCACACACACGCACCCACCACACACTCACCACACACACACTCACCACACACTCACCACACACACAGAACACACACACAGAACACACACACAGAACACACACTCACCACACATTCATCACACACACAGAACACGCACTCACCACACACACAGAACACACAATCACCACACACTCACCACACACACAGAACACACACTCACCACACACACTGAACACACACTCACCACACACACTCACCACACACACTCACCACACACTCACCACACACACACACCACACACACTCACCACACACACACACCACACACACTCACCACACACACACACCACACACACTCACCACACACACAGAACACACACTCACCACACACACATAACACACACACACTCACCACACACACACTCACCACACACACACTCACCACACACACACTCACCACACACACACTCACCACACACACACTCACCACACACACACTCACCACACACACACTCACCACACACACACTCACCACACACACACTCACCACACACTCACCACACACACAGAACACACACTCACCAAACACATTCACCACACACATTTACCACACACACACTTACCACACACACACTCACCACACACTCAGAACACACACACTCACCACACACACACCACCCACACACACACACCACCCACACACACACCACCCACACACACACCACCACCACACACGTAGAACACACACGTAGTACACACACCTGTTCTGTGCCCCCCCCCCCTCTCTCTGCCCGAGCCATATTTAGTGTTTAGTAAATGCGCCCGCACATCGCCGCTTGAGGCGGCGCTCGGGACGCGAACCGCGGCCCCTGCTGCCCAAGAGTTTCACGGTGGCGAGGAGGTGCCAGGCACGGTTCATGGCCCGCAGTGAAAAACGCTGAGTGTGATGTTTTACACGCGCGCCGCACGCTCCTATATACAAAGACAGAGATCCCCCGTGTAGCCTTAGCAGACTGTTGGGGCAAGTGCTGTCAGCGAGCACCTATGAAGGCCGGCACGGCACACGAGGGGGTGGGTGGCCAACACCACGCCCGGCCGCCTTTGTATCCCCAGTTGTGATGTTTACACGTCGCACCAGGTACTCATTTGAGGCTGAGTCGACCTAGGGGAAGCCCAGGACCGGTTCAGATAATCGTCGCTACTGGTGTTGGGCCGTGAACGGGAATCGAACTCGGGTCGCTGTGTTCGTAGCGCGGCGCGCTAACCGCTGCACCACCGCTCCCCCCTCCCTCACACACACGCGTACGCACGTGTAACGCACACACACACACGCGTACACGAGGCGTCTATAATTAGCCGCTGGACCTGCCACACGCAGCTCCTGTGCCCCTGCCATAATTGGGTGTCTGCTGATGTCACGGGAGTCTAACTTGGGCGCGACTCTGACGAGGGCAGGGGGCTGTTGGGAGGTGGGGGGCGAGCGCTGTGGCCCATCGCTTCCTTCCTTCTGCCAGATCTCGCAGCTGTTGCAATGTCCGTGTCCGTGACCTCCAAGGGACCGCTCTGGCTGTCCCATCACCACAGCCAATCTGGCCGGAGAGGTCATCATCCCCTTGCTCAGCACTGTCGCTCCACTGCTGGACAAGGGGCCGACCCACGTCGTACGCGTAATGGGACGGAGGAGGATAAGGGGGGTGGGTATTTGACCATACTTCACCACGTTGGTCCGTGCGGATTGATGGAGCCGTGGCGCATAGAACTACAGTACAACAATGCACTCTGTTGCATTGCCCCTCTGCCGCCCCAGAATACGTCTATATATTCACCATCCGATTGGCCAGCAGTGGAAAGAGAATGACCCCAGCGCGTCACCTTTAGGCTGGCACTGATCTGTATCTGGCAGCCCAGGGGAACGGATGGAACGGAGAGCGCCCAGCGGAGATGGAGCGATGAAATCGTGTGCAGGCGGGCCAAGTGGATCGCTGCATCGCAGGACCTTAGATGATGTCATCGGCTTGGTGGAGACCTTCATCCAGCAGTGGATCGATCGCGGCTGATGATAATTACCGACCACGACTACCGACCACGTGACCAAAGTCGCATTCCCGGCCACGGCTGAAACATAATCGGCGCTACTTGGCATCTCCCCCCCCACCCAACCAACCCCTACACCTCTAGGTCGACTCAGCCTTAAATGAGTATCTGCTGCGATCTGTAAACACATCACCGCTGGGGAAGACAAAGGCGGCCGGAGGATTGGTAATCGGCATTACTACCCATAACCCCCTCCTCCCCCCACCCCCCGCTACGCATTGCCGACCTCAATCTCAAAAGCAGATCATATAAAACAACGAAATAAAAACCCGCCGCCTCGAATATTTCGTCCACACGCGCGACCTCTTGACCCCCGCCCGTCGGCTCACTGTCAAACGCCGCCGCAAGAAGTTAAATATCGCGGGCCAATTAAACAGCGCGGATTCAATTAGCGACGACCCCCACCCCACCCTCTTGCAACGCGTCTCAGTGTCGTGTGAGTGGGAGAGTGGCGGGGAGAAAGGGGCGGAGGGGGGGGGGCAGTTGAGAGGACACCGAGAGAGGTCACGCGAGGGAGACGTGGAAGGTCACGCTAATGAAAGTTAAATTAAATAAATCGACAAAGACAAAGCCGAGCGATGACTGCACCAACACACGGGACGGCTCTACAGCCGGGGTCGTTGTGCTGCTGCTGCTGCTGGTGATTGATGGTGGTGGTGGTTGGTGGTGGCGGTGGTGGCGGTGTTGGTGGCGGTATTGGCAGTGGAGTGGAGCTGTTTGTGTCGCTGGTTATGTGCTGGTGGTGGCGGTGTTGTTTATAGTGTTGGTTGTGGTGGTGGTTGTGGTGGTGGTGGTTGGTGGTGGTTGGTTGTGGTGGTGGTTGTGGCGGTGGTGTTGCAGTTAGCAGAGCACGGATTTTAAGTTTCCCAAGCTCGCCAGTTCCTGCTGTCGGCTGCACGGTTCATTCCGCTCTGGATTTCATGGCGCCGGGGCACACACACAAGAGGCTCACACACCGAGGGCCCTGTTTGTTGGCTGGAGGAATCTCTGGGCAGCCCTGCGGTGGAAGTATTGGTGGTGGGGGCGGTGGTGGTGGGGGTGGGGTGGGGGTGGTGGTGATGGTGGGGGTGGTGGTGGTGGGGGTGGTGGGGGTGGTGGTGGTGGTGGGGGTGGTGGTGGTGGGGGTGGTGGTGGTGGTGGGGGTGGTGGTGGTGGTGGGGTGGTGGTGGGAGTGGTGGGGGTGGTGGTGGTGGTGGGGTTGGGGGTGGGGGTGGTGGTGGTGGTGGGGGTGGGGGTGGTGGTGGTGGTGGTGTTAGTAGTGCTGCAGGTGGTGGTGGTGTTGGTGGTAAATGTGCTCAGTTAAAAAGCCGCGCCATCGACAGATGCGGTTGCTGAAAGCCACTGGAGCTCTCTCTTGAGAACTGCTTCTCGTGTCGAGTTTGTTGCCCTTTCCCTGCACCTCCCGATGAGCACGGTTGGCTACGTACGGTGCGAAAGAAATTCAACAAACATACTACACTATACACTACACGATACACTACGTACGGCGCGAATTAAGTTCCACATTTTACATACACATTACCCTATACACTACGTACGGTGCGAAAGAAGTTCAACATACATATAAACAAAACCCAGCCATGTACTTGAACGCCGGCCTAAACTCGTCAAGACACGGGGCAAGCGAGGGGAAGGAGAGGATGGTCCGAGGCGAGGTGCTCTCTGTATGGGTGTATGTCGAACTTATGTCGCACACACACACGTACCGACACACACACACACACGTACCGACACACACACACGTACCGACACACACACACACACACACGTACCGACACACACAGACACGTACACACACACACACACACGTACAGACACACACACACGTACCGACACACACACACGTACAGACACACACACGTACAGACACACACACACGTACAGACACACACACACGTACCGACACACACGTACCGACACACACACACGTACTGACACACACACGTACAGACACACACACGTACAGACATACACACACGTACAGACACACACACACGTACCGACACACACACACGTACCGACACACACACGTACCGACACACACACACACGTACCCGACACACACACACACGTACCGACACACACACTTACCGACACACACACGTACCGACACACACACGTACCGACACACACACGCGGAGAACAAAGACAAAGATCCCCTCTACAGCCTCGCAGGCTGTTAGGGAAGGTGCTGTAAGCGAGCTTCCATGAAGAAGGCCGGCACGGCGCATGGGTTTGGGTGGTGTCGCTCGCGTCACGCGGGCCACCTTTGTCTTCCCCAGTGGCGATGTCTTGACGCACCGCACCAGGTCCTCATTTGAGGTTGAGTCGACCTGGGGGAGGCCCCAACCCGGTTGAAGTATCTATCGGTGGCGTTGACCGTGAGCGGGAAGTCGAGACGCCGGGTTCGTAGCTCATTGCGCTGACCACTACGCCACCACTCCCCACACAAGACAAATTTCCCCCGTGTAGCCTTAACAAATTCTTCTGGAAAGTACCGTGAACGAACACCTATGGGGGCACACGAGGAGATGGGTGGCCTGCACCACGCGCAGCCGCCTCCGTCTTCCTAGTTGACACACCGTACAGGTGCCCATTCGAGGCTGAGTCGGCCTAGGGGGAGGCCCCGAAACCGGTTCAGACATTCATCGCTCGTGTTGATCGTGGGCGAGGGAATCGAACTCGGGACGGCGGGTTCGTAGCGCGTCGCGCTAACCACTGCGCCACCGCTCCCCCAACACGCGCGCGCATCAAACCCCAGACAGGCGGAGCGCCGCAATCTCCAGCGCGAGCAGGGCCCCCGTGTGTCACTCACCGATCCTCCCCCTCCTCCTCCTGCACTCCACTCACCTGGCCGCTCGCCATCAACGCAGATCGTGCGTGTCATCACGGCTCGCACGATCGGCCACGGCATGATCACCACGATCAGCTGGGTGCGATGGTCCCCGCGAGGCCAGCCCGGACCGAGGCGACGGGGGCTGTGGGGACTCTTTAAAGGGACTCTCGGAGCAGATGGTGGGATACCGTGTTGGGAACACAGACGGGTGGTCAACCGCGCAGCAGATTTCGATTTAAAGCTTTCGTGACTGCAGGGATTCATCTTCTTGGTTCTTTCGGTAAAGTCACGTAGAATGGAAATAATAAAATAATAATAAATAATACATAATAAAATAATTCTCACGACGTTTCGGCCACAACGCAAGCAACTTTCCTCAGGTGTAGAACAGGTCTGTCGAGAAGACAGACTCTGTCTTCCATTCTACGTGACTTTACCGAAAGAACCAAGAAGACGCGCAGCAGATGTCAAGATCTGGCGGAGGGGAGAAGGAGATTGGGGAGTTGCGTGCGGTGGTGACGGTGGTGGTGGCGGTGGTGGTGGGGGTGGTGGTGGCGGTAGTGACGGTGGTGGTGGTGTCGTCGACGCCTCTGGCCATGATCCTGACGCGTGATGAAGGCAGCGCGCGGTGGCGCCTTGGGGTGGTCCCCAGTGGCACGCCGAATCGACACCGCTGAGAACCTCGGTTCAGATCCGGGTTTTTCAACCGCCCGTCACCAATCACTGCACTCAGTCCCACAGTGCACCGTGCCGAACCCTCAACAGGCCGCTCGCCAACAGCGCTCGCCTCTCATGAGTCCATTCGGCTACGCGGGACACTTTATGTAGCCGGGCGGTGGTGGCTGTGCTGCTGCTGCTGGTGCACGTGGCTAGCGCCTGTGGTCCAGCACTGTCGAGGGGGCAGCGAGGGGCTGGTGGATCACCGCACACACACAGATGGTGCGAAACTCCCTTCCCGTTAGCGTAGAGGTGCCGTACCCTGGCTCGCCAGAAGGCGGTACAGCGAGTGGACTCATCGTCATCTATATTCTTGTTTCTTTCGGTAAAGTCACGTAGAAGGGAAACAATAAAATACTAAAAAATATAAAATAAAAATATAAAGTGAGAATTTAATTGTTTTCTATATTTTTATTTTATTGTATTGTTTCCCTTCTACGTGACTTTACCGAAAGAACCAAGAATATGAATCCCTGCAGTCACGAAAGCTTTAAATCAAAATTTAATCGCCATCTGTTGACATCTGCACGGGGATAGAGCGTTGCTCCCTCGCGCAAGGCGTGGGGTTTCTCCAGGTATTCCCGTTTCCTCCCCATAATAACAAACTCCGCATGAATTGGCTGAGAACATTTTAACTGAATAAACAAAACACTCAATGTAGCAGAAGACTCGTACGAACTAAGTGTGGCTTTCCCGGATAAATAATTCATTACGTAATATTTAGTTTGAAATATACGACGGTTAACAGCCGCTACCGTGTCATGAATCCACCCCCAGCTCACTTTGGTAAAAGTCGCAGCCTGGCGCCACCTCATGGCCGCTTGCTCTCCTTGCGCGTTGCGGCAGCGACGTTGCCCGCCTGAACCGAGTGGCAACGCGACCAGTGGTCCCGCTGCTCGCCACGAGCTGAAGACTTGGGCAGAGTTCGTTCGCCTCGCTTTGCCCTCCCTCATCCCTCCTCGTCCGTCGAAGGGGCTCGGACCTCAGCGGGTTTGCTGTGCGGTCCACAGTTTGGGTGGCTCGTGTCTTAAAGTTTGTAGTTGATGGTTGCACCACCACCGGTGTCTTCGAGGAGGAACGTCCAAGCCAGGAGGTTGCAATGTTTGGGTCTCGAACGAGGTCGTAAAATATGTATAAATGCGCAGCCCTGCAATTGCTTGCAGAAGGGCCTGCGCTAGATTGCCCACCTCTGCTGAAGTTACTCATGGCCGGGTATTCAACTCGGGTCCGCTGGGTTTGTAGGTGCCGTTCGTTCGCCACGACACCACCACTCCCACAGAAGCAACTACCCCATGCAGCCAAGACCAACCCCCTCCCCCCTCATAGTCTTTACCAGACTGCAGGGGTAAGTGCTGTTTGCGAGCACCTATCAAGGCCGGCACCGAGAGGGTGGGTGGCCAACACCCCGCCCGGCCGCCTTTGTCTCCCCAGTGGTGATGCTTGCACACTGTGCTTGGTGCTCATGAGTCCGAGTCGGGCGATGACCGCTTCAGAACCACGTCACTGACGTTGGCCGCGAGCGGGATTCGTATCCTCGTGTGCGAACCGCTGCGCCTCGGCTGCCTACCAACGCTCCCCCCCACGAACACACGAAACAAACGACAAGGATCCTCCACGTAGCCTTGACAGAACGTTGGGGAAAGCGATGTAGGTGAGCACCGATCGCCAACACACACGCACGCACACACGTGAAAAGTGTAAATGTTTTATTGGCTTCAGAATCGCACGTGCTTCCGTCTTCATGCGGAACGCTCGAAAATCATCACGAACCCGACAGACTTCTCCCGAGATTCTAACCGGGTAGTGCGGGGCCCGTAGCAGATGTTATAAAGGGGCCCTAAATAAAAAAAACACAAATATTGAAACATAAATGTTTAACTTGCATAGTAAAGTTATTATATTTTTTCATTTGCTGTACAGCCAGATAATACGACAAATACCCAACCTTAAACAGCGAGTCGTTCACAAAAGTTGAAGACGGTATAGTACTATAGTAATAGAGCAAGTGCAAAATCACTGAACCGGAATTGATAGCTTGAAAGCATTTAGCACGGGGCCCTTGAAAGTGCGGGTCCCACATGTAGCCACACGTGTAGCTACACGTGTAGTCACACATGTAGCTGTGATAATCCGGCTCTGGCATCGGCACCGCCCAAGGGCAGCAGCCGATTGGGAGGAACATTGGGGAGCAGAGACGACTGTGACGACGACGGCGGCCACAGATGGTGACAGACGCACCCCCCCACCCCTCCCCCCCACCCGTCAAGTGTCACAAATCAGGTGTGCGGCGTTGAACTAATTCTCACGCGGAATCTCGCCGATTCCGCCGGTGTGAAGATCTATTCGACGTTCAGCAGGCGCAGCACCCAGGCCAGGGCCGAGGGCCCCGCGGACGGAGCGACGGGGGGCAGCCAAACCTCGAGGGCGCCCTTTGAGCTCCACTTCAGGTCATCCGGGTACCCCAGCAGCGACACCTTGTGACCGCACGCACAAAGACAAAGATCCCCCACCGTATAGCCTTCACGGACTGTTGGGGCAAGTGCTGTCAGTAGCGAGCAGCACCTACGAAGGCACGGCACACGAAGGGGGAGGGATGGCCGGCACCATGCCCGGCCGCCTTTGTCTCCCCCCCAATGCCGATGTTTGAAGCGACCAGACCCAGGACTGGTTCAGATAATCGTCACCTGTGTGTTGGTGGCCATAAGCGGGAATCGAACTCGAGCAGTCGGAGGGTTTGTAGCGTGGACACACGGACGAGCAGACACACGGACACGCAGACACGCAATTCATAATGGATATTTTGTTGGTTAGGCCCGACTAATACTTCAGCCAGATTTGTCTCGTTATGCCCTCCCACCACCTGACACATCCAAACAAAGTAAACTGTCCCTCTGGGCGTGGCTTGTCAGGGGTTTCCTGCCTTCAGGTGGCAGGAGGTCAGGGAAGGTCCACATTTTTAAAGCAGAGCGAATCATGCACCACAAAGTCCGTTACAATATTTGATTTGATTAAATGCTCTGAATGTCACCCAAGCCTGATACGTGGCGACCTGACCCTGACCTTGACCCCGACCTGACCATGACCCTGACCGCGACCTGCGGAGGTCGTTACCTGTGTGTCGGGCGTGGCCTTCACGGACGCGAGGACCAGCACGTTGTCCTTGGGCCAGGTGAGCACGCCGGCGTACACGGCGCCGCCCTTCTGCGTGTACCTGCAACCAGGTACCCAGTGCACAAAGACAAAAGATCCCCCCATATAGTAGCCTTTGACGGGCCGTTGGGGCAAGAGCTGTTAGCGAGTAGCGCCTATTAAGAACGCCGGCATGACACATGGCGAGCGAGCATCGAACTCGGGTCGCCGGGTCCGTAGCCCACCGACCAGTGAGGGGAGAGGAGACCGGCTCTGAATGCTCCCCAAGGGGTGAGCGAGTGGTGAGGAAGGGATGATGAGCGAGCGTGAGCGGCGAGCGACAGGAGCAGAGGCCACAGCGTCTTGCCGGAGGCGAGGGGGGCTGAGCGGCGAGAGTCGAGGTGGCGAGTGGCGGCGGCGAGGCGACGGCGCTCACCAAACCCCCGGCGTGGAGCTGTCGTTCTGCGCCCGCCAGGGCCGCGAGCCGTAGACCGCTTCCCCGTTGACGCGCAGCCACTCGCCCAGCGCCAGCAGCGAGCGCTGGAACACGGGCGCCACCCAGCCCTCGCGCGACGGGCCCACGTTCAGCAGGTAGTTGCCGCCGCAGCTCACCGTCTCCAGCAGGCCCTGTGGCGAGCGACGGGGGGGGGGGGGGGGGAGAGCCGCCCTCCTTTACGCCGGGGAGACTCAGATGGATGATGGCTGACGATAATGACGATAACAATGATGATTATGATGATGACAATGAAACCGATGGCGATGATGATGTTGATAAAGATGATGACGATGACGATAACGAAGACGCCACAACGACAACAATGATGATAACGATGATAAAGATGACGAGGATAACAGCGACGACTACGATGATGGAAAACAACAGCAACGATGATGACAGTGATGACAACGACGTTAACGATGGCGGTGGCGACGACGACGGCTCACCGCGACGATGTCGCGGCCGGAGAGGAGGTCGGTGGCGCGCATGTTCCGGCGGTAGCCCCAGGAGCGCGTGTCCACCGAGGTGCACATCTCCCACTTGTGCCGCTGCAGCGTGCCCGGCGCAAACTTGTCGGCGCAGTTGTAGAAGCCGCCGTGGCGGCACGACGTGCCGGCACCCCAGCGGTCGTTCACCACCACCGTGTCCTGAATGGCGCCGTGCACACGCACGCACCCACCCACGCGTCAGTCCTCATCTTACTTCATATTTATGCAGCGCGGATCTTAGCTCAAGGCGCCGTCTCTAACAGAGTTTAATAGCGGGAACACAAAATTATTGTACATTAAGGGCCGAGGAATGAGTGACCCTGACAGAAGGAACGTGGTCGGTCACGAAAGGGCTACAGGGGAGGGACGGAGTGGAGGGGCGAGGGAAGAGGAAGGGAATGGGTGACGGGGAGAACGCGTGGTGAGGCTTTGAGAGAGGAATGAAGGGAGGTCAACAAGGGGGACTGCTTAATGTACAGGGGCAGTGTTGAGTCTATGGGCAGCGTTGAGTTTATGGTGCAGTGTTGAGTCTATGGGCAGTGTTGAGTTTATGGTGCAGTGTTGAGTCTGGGCAGTGTTGAGGAGTCTATGGGCAGTGCTGAGTCTATGGTGCAGTGTTGAGGAGTCTATGGGCAGTGTTGAGTCTATGGTGCAGTGTTGAGTCTATGGGCAGTGTTGAGTCTATGGTGCAGTGTTGAGTCTGGGCAGTGTTGAGTCTATGGTGTAGTGTTAGAGTCTATGGTGCAGTGTTGAGTCTATGGTGCAGTGTTGAGCCTATGGTGCAGTTTTGAGTCTATGGGCAGTGTTGAGTCTATGGTGCAGTGTTGAGTCTATGGTGCAGTGTTGAGGAGTCTATGGGCAGTGTTGAGTCTATGGTGCAGTGTTGAGTCTGGGCAGTGTTGAGTCTATGGTGCAGTGTTGAGTCTATGGTGCAGTGTTGAGGAGTCTATGGGCAGTGCTGAGTCTATGGTGCAGTGTTGAGTCTATGGGCAGCGTTGAGTCTATGGTGCAGTGTTGAGGAGTCTATGGGCAGTGTTGAGTCTATGGTGCAGTGTTGAGTCTATGGTGCAGTGCTGAGTCTATGGTGCAGTGTTGAGGAGTCTATGGGCAGTGTTGAGTCTATGGTGCAGTGTTGAGTCTGGGCAGTGTTGAGTCTATGGTGCAGTGTTGAGTCTATGGTGCAGTGTTGAGTCTATGGTGCAGTGTTGAGTCTGGGCAGTGTTGAGTCTATGGTGCAGTGCTGAGTCTATGGTGCAGTGTTGAGGAGTCTATGGGCAGTGCTGAGTCTATGGTGCAGTGTTGAGTCTATGGTGCAGTGCTGAGTCTATGGTGCAGTGTTGAGGAGTCTATGGGCAGTGTTGAGTCTATGGTGCAGTGCTGAGTCTATGGTGCAGTGTTGAGTCTGGGCAGTGTTGAGTCTATGGTGCAGTGCTGAGTCTATGGTGCAGTGTTGAGGAGTCTATGGGCAGTGTTGAGTCTATGGTGCAGTGCTGAGTCTATGGGCAGTGTTGAGTCTATGGTGCAGTGTTGAGTCTGGGCAGTGTTGAGTCTATGGTGCAGTGTTGAGTCTATGGTGCAGTGTTGAGTCTATGGTGCAGTGTTGAGTCTATGGTGCAGTGTTGAGTCTATGGTGCAGTGTTAGAGTCTATGGTGCAGTGTTGAGTCTATGGGCAGTTTTGAGTCTATGGGCAGTGTTGAGTCTATGGACAGTGTTGAGTCTATGGGCAGTGCTGAGTCTATGGTGCAGTGTTGAGTCTATGGGCAGCGTTGAGTTTATGGTGCAGTGTTGAGGAGTCTATGGGCAGTGTTGAGTCTATGGTGCAGTGTTGAGTCTATGGGCAGTGTTGAGTCTATGGTGCAGTGTTGAGTCTGGGCAGTGTTGAGTCTATGGTGCAGTGTTAGAGTCTATGGTGCAGTGTTGAGTCTATGGTGCAGTGTTGAGTCTATGGTGCAGTGTTGAGCCTATGGTGCAGTGTTGAGTCTATGGGCAGTGTTGAGTCTATGGGCAGCGTTGAGTTTATGGTGCAGTGTTGAGGAGTCTATGGGCAGTGCTGAGTCTATGGTGCAGTGTTGAGTCTATGGGCAGCGTTGAGTTTATGGTGCAGTGTTGAGGAGTCTATGGGCAGTGTTGAGTCTATGGTGCAGTGTTGAGTCTATGGGCAGTGTTGAGTCTATGGTGCAGTGTTGAGTCTGGGCAGTGTTGAGTCTATGGTGCAGTGTTAGAGTCTATGGTGCAGTGTTGAGTCTATGGTGCAGTGTTGAGTCTATGGTGCAGTGTTGAGCCTATGGTGCAGTGTTGAGTCTATGGGCAGTGTTGAGTCTGGGCAGTGTTGAGTCTATGGTGCAGTGTTGAGTCTATGGTGCAGTGTTGAGTCTATGGTGCAGTGTTGAGTATATGGTGCAGTGGTGAGTCTATGGTGCAGTGTTGAGTCTATGGTGCAGTGTTGAGTCTATGGTGCAGTGTTGAGTCTATGGTGCAGTGTTGAGTATATGGTGCAGTGGTGAGTCTATGGGCAGTGTTGAGTCTATGGTGCAGTGTTGAGTCTATGGGCAGTGTTGAGTCTATGGTGCAGTGTTGAGTCTATGGTGCAGTGTTGAGCCTATGGTGCAGTGTTGAGTCTATGGGCAGTGTTGAGTCTATGGGCAGTGTTGAGTCTATGGTGCAGTGTTGAGCCTAATGGTGCAGTGTTGAGTCTATGGTGCAGTGTTGAGTCTATGGGCAGTGTTGAGTCTATGGTGCAGTGTTGAGTCTATGGTGCAGTGTTGAGTCTATGGTGCAGTGTTGAGTCTATGGTGCAGTGTTGAGTCTATGGTGCAGTGTTGAGTCTATGGTGCAGTGTTGAGCCTATGGTGCAGTGTTGAGTCTATGGTGCAGTGTTGAGTCTATGGGCAGTGTTGAGTCTATGGTGCAGTGTTGAGTCTATGGTGCAGTGTTGAGCCTATGGTGCAGTGTTGAGTCTATGGTGCAGTGTTGAGTCTGGGCAGTGTTGAGGGGTCTATGGGCAGTGTTGAGTCTATGTGCAGTGTTGAGTCTATGGTGCAGTGTTGAGGAGTCTATGGGCAGTGTTGCTAAATGCACAGGGGAAGTTTATTCCAGTGGTAGGGGCCCAATCAGGGAGTGGAATCGAAAACTTGGATTGGGCACAGGGAGGAGGGACAGCGAGACAGAAAATATTGTGAACGAAGATCATCACCCATCATCATCATCACCCATCATCATCAACCATTAGCAGCAGCCATCATCTATCCACAGCGGTGGTGGTATTGGTGGTGGTGATGGTGGTGGTGATGGTGGTGGCAGTGGTGGCAGTGGTGGTAGTGGTGGTAGTGGTGGCGGTAGTGGTGGTGGCGGTAGTGGTGGTGGCGGTGGTGGTGGCGGTGGCGGTGGGCACCTTGACGGGGCTGTCGTTGTAGAGCCACGCGAGGAACCCGGTTGAGTTCCAGTACGTGTCGGGGGCCTCCCAGTCCCCGTCCGACCAGATCACCTCCGGCTCGTACCTGCAACAGCAGCAGCAACAGCAGCAGCAGCAGCAGCAACAGCAGCAGCAACAGCAGCAGCAACAGCAGCAGCAGCAGCAGCGAGGGGAAACACGAGCTCTCTCTCTCTTCTCTCTCAAGGTCTCCTGAGGTCTCTCAAGGTCCCAAAACTCTCAGGATTATTTAGCTTTAGCAGGACCCGACATCAACATAAAAATAGTCCACGCATTTTCTCTGGTAAATACCGATAAATAAATAAATTTTGAGGTCCAAAGGCAGGGGGGTCGTGGGGGATCACGAACCATAACCGTGTAGGACGTCACACAGCAAGAGAGGGGGAGGCTACTGACTGCGCTGGGCCTTTGCAACCTCGGCCTGATTAGTGGGATCGTGTTGTCGTGGCCCCACAATTGTGCGCGCGCTACCAGCGTCACACCATCCCCAGTCGCTTATCACGCACGGCAGTGCCAGTCACCGTGTTAGAGAACGGCCCACAGAAGCGGACACTACGAAGCTACCTCCGAGACCCTTGCAAATGACATCTCCTCCACGAGGTTGTGGGGAGGAACTTTCCCACCCTCTCTGTGTGAGCAAGCGAAGGAGGGAGCAAGGGAGCGAGCGAGCGAGCCGTACTTGTTCACGATCTCGTACAGCTCCGGCATCGTCTTCTGCATCACGAAAGACTGCGTCTTGAAGCCGCTCTCCTTGTCCTTGAGATAGAGCGGGTGGAACCACTCGTAGAGCGAGTGGTACAGCCCAAAGTGGATGCCTCTGCACAGCAGGAGAGACACAGCGAGGTCAGCAACACTCATTAGCACCACCCTCACCACGCCAATCCCACGAATATCCACCGCATACAGTTCATCGGCGTTGTTCTGGTCGTGCCGTGCGTCGTTCGGCACGATGCCCGACGCCTCCGCCCGTGATCTGCAGATACTTTGGCGAACGGCCGCGACTGTGCCGCATTCGCGTCGTTTTACCCGCCGCGGTTTGCATCTCGCTTCCGTTGCACGCAACAAAGGGTTTGGCATCACGTCGCAATTGGCACGTGTACGGAGCGACGAATGCGACAAACACGGACCCAGCAAAAGACACGAAGCCAGCCACAGACACAGACCCAGCCACAGACACGGAGCCAGCCACAGACACGGACGTGTGAGTCAGGAGAGGCACCCTCAGGGCGGCCTCTCCACGAGGGCCGCAGGGGCCGCCGCGCCCCACGCACCGTTTCCGCACGGCGGCGGCCAGCTCTCCGACCAGGTCACGGCGGGGCCCCACGTCCATCGAGTTCCAGTTCCACGAGAAGTTGGACGGCCAGTTGGTGAAGCCCTCGTGGTGCTTGGCCGTGAGCACCACGTACCTGGTGGGTGGGGGGGGGAGGGGGAAGTGGGGGGGGAGGTGCATGGGATGGAGGGGGGCAGGAGTTCATCCCAGAAGTGAACTTTTGACCGTGATATTATTATTATTACGGCTCATAATTGATGTTTTGGGTTAGGCTAAGTTTGTTACACCATTGGAACCCCATTTGGCAGTAAAAAATATGATAATTGGTTTTTTACCCTTCTATCTGGCAACAAAACTGACACCTGGTCCAACTCATGTGAGACTAGGCTCTAAGGAAAGCTGTCTCGGGTGTGGACCAATCAACTTCAAAGACAGTGCATGTTTTTGTTTGCATTATGACTGCAGGTATTGTGGTCTATGCAAACATGACTCCTTGTAAAAAAGGTGTCAGTTTTGTTGCCAGATAGAAAGGTAAAAAAACAATTATCAAATTGCATGTTCTTTGAGTCTTTCGGTAAAGTCACGTAGATAGGTTAAATTTTAGATAGGTTCATTTTAGATAGGTGAGTTTTTTCATTAATTTTAACCTACCTACCTGACTTTACCGAAAGACCCAAATAATATTAACTCCTACAGTCACGAAAGCTTAAAGTCAAGGTTGAACAAATTGCATTGTCGCGCGCGCAGGCATTCCAACATATACCTTATAAATGCGATGGGTAAGCGAGACTTGGAAGGAAGGTGGGTCACGTAAGAACGAAAGATCACGTGCGCGCACAGACTTCACGGCAAGCCGTGTCGGGAGAACGGTCCACGTGTGACGACCGCCTGTGAGTAATCATTTACACGTGGAGAGTTCGTACAGACTGCAGGTCACGGACGGGCCACGTGTCAACTCCGTGCTCACGGCGAGACGGGAACACGGAGGTGGGGCCCGGGTCGCTCGGTGGGCCTGAGTTCGACTCCAGGTAGCTGCATATTCATGAAACTGCATTCTCAATTGTAGTGAGATGACGGTTTAAACCCGGCCGCTAATGACTGCACGTTTTAAAAAAACGTCGTCGCGTTAAATTCGATTCCGCACTTAATTTGGCTAAATTCCAGCTCTGAAAATTAAATGTAAGGGCTTGACTGCCACGCGACGAACATCACTCCCACGGGTAGAGCCGGTGGGAAAGTGCTGCCGCATACTGACTGTGGACCAGGGGTTACTTGCAGGGCTCTCGAGGGGTAGTTCTGCGGTATCCGCTTCTGTGGGGCCGCTCTCTAACCTCAAAGGGTCGCACTGCTCTCGTGACATTTTCGAATGGATGATGTATCTCTCACATGACGCCAGTCGCACAATCGGCTAAAACAGACGTAAAGTTACATTGAATCACTTATTTTGTGTAAGAGTCCATTGTGTTTCAAACATTTAACAATGCAATATGGATTTATATGGCATCTAAATGCAATTGCATACGTTAGATATGCTGTACAGACTCAGAAGGCATATTCAGAGTACTTAGAAAGGCAGTCAGTCACAGGCAGAGGAAAGAAAACAGGTCTGGAGCCTGGATCTGAACAGGAGCAGGAAGTCTACAGCACAGATGGCTGGGGAAGGGAGATCCAAACTACGAGGACAGCAGGGACGAATGGGTGACCTCCAGAGTGAAGGTCGAATGAGGGCTTCGACTGAAACCCTTGGGTGCTGGAGTAGAATTGAGAGAGAGGTGAGGTAGGAGAGTCCATGGAGGGGAGTGAGATGAGATGGGAGAGGTAGGAGAGTGCGTGGAGTGGAGTGAGATCAGGGGGAAGAGGTAGGAGAGTACGTGGAGGGGAGTAAAGTGAGATGAGAGGTGAGAGGTAGGAGAGTGTGTGGAATGGAGTAGAGTGAGATGAGAGGTGAGAGGTAGGAGGGTAGGAGAGTACGTGGCGTGGAGTGGAGTGAGATGAGATGGGAGAGGTAGGAGAGTACGTGGCGTGGAGTGAGGTCAGAGGGGAGAAGTAGGAGAGTGCGTGGAGCAGAGTAGAGTGAGATGAGAGGGTAGAGGTGGGAGAGTGCGTGGAGGGGAGTGAGATGAGAGGGGAGAGGCAGGAGAGTGTCTGGAGGGGAGTGGAGTGAGATGAGAGAGGTATGAGAGTGCGTGGAGGTGAGTAGAGTGAGATGAGAGGGGAGAGGTAGGAGAGTGCGTGGAGGGGAGTGGAGTGAGATGAGAGGGGAGAGGTAGGAGAGTGCGTGGAGGGGAGTGGAGTGAGATGAGAGGGGAGAGGTAGGAGAGTGCGTGGAGGGGAGTGGAGTGAGATGAGAGGGGAGAGGTAGGAGAGTGCGTGGAGGGGAGTAGAGTGAGATGAGAGGGGAGAGGTAGGAGAGTGCGTGGAGGGGAGTGGAGTGAGATGAGAGGGGAGAGGTAGGAGAGTGTCTGGAGGGGAGTGAGATGAGAGGGGTATGAAAGTGTGTGGAGGGGCGTGTGCGCCCATACTTGACCCCGGCGGCCAGGAAGAGGTCAGCCCACTCGCCAGCGTCAAAGAACTCGGCGCGGAACTGCGGAGCGAAGTCTGCGTACTGGAAGTCGGGGGGGTAGTTCCTCTTCATGAAGTCCACGTACTCGGGAGTTCGATCCCCCTGGCGACACGCGGATGCGCACGGGGAGTATAGGGTTTTTTAAACGTTTCACCTTTCGGAGATTTTTTTTTTTTAAAGGATAATTTTCCGATATTTTTTGGTTCGAACGCTCGGATCTCGTTTGCATCGCGTGGTAACTTTAGCCAGCAAGTGATTGATGAATTAAATGAATAACATGTAGTCGATTATCATTTATAATACAGTTTTGGGTTAGTTCACGTTAATATATAAATGTGTTGTTAAACCCGCCACCACCCGACACAGCCAACTAGTAAGGGTTGTCACGTAAACAGAACGTGGCCAATTCGTCACCAGTACAGCACTAGTGTGTAGTGTAGTGTATAGTGTAGTGTATAGTGTAGTCTATAGTGTAGTGTATAGTGTAGTATACAGTGTAGTGTATACAGTGTAGTGTATAGTGTAGTATACTAGTAGAGCACTAGTGTATAGTGTAGTGTATAGTGTAGTATACTAGTACAGTACACCGGTGTGTTGGAGAACCAAACCACATTTACCATCTGAATACGACGTTTCGGCAGTAACTGCAACAAGCTTCACCAGGCGACAGATTTGTACGAGTAACAAATTGGCCACGTTCTGTTTACGTGACAACCCTTACTAGTTGGCCGTGTCGGGTGGTGGCGGGTTTAACGACACATTTATATATTTACGCGATCTAACCCGAAAAAAACCCCTCTATTATGGATAATATTGGCCGCGAAAGAGTTCGTGTTAAATAGATTATTGTGGAGTTTATTCATCAGATTGATTGCTTCCATCTGGATGCAGCTCTTACCCTGGCTCACACACACACACACATACAGACAAAGACTACCCGTATAGCCTCAACAGACTGTTGGGGCAAGTGCTGATAGGGAGCGCCTATGAAAGAAAGGGGGGGGGGAGGGGGGGTGGTGGTGGTGATGATGACCAGCACCACGCCCGTCCGCCTTTGTCTTCCCGTGCACGCCCGCTCACCTGCCAGTGCCACCAGAACCATTCGCTGCCGAAGCTGGGGACGGAGAAGATCCCCCAGTGTAGGAAGACCCCCACCTTGGCCTCGTCAAACCAGGCAGGCAGCGGCCTGGCGTCCAGAGACTCCCAGTTCGGGCTGTAGGGGGCCGTGCCCCCCACAACCACAGAGGACGTGCCCCCCACAACCACAGAGGCCAGACACAGGGTGAGCGTGAGCGCCCAGCCCTGCAGCTCCGGGAAGAGTCGCTGGCCCATTCCTGCGGGCCACGTGCGTCCCGGATGACAACACGGAGAGAGAGAGAGAGGGAGCGAGAGAGCGCTATCCGAACCGGTTTTCTGGGGTCTGCCCCCCCCCCACCTCTTTACACCAACCCTGCAATGACCAGCGCGGGGAAGTATGGCCAAACCATCCCCGACGGCCCACGTAGACGAGAGACACACGCGACGAGACGCTTCGATGTCGGCTGTGGATTGATGAAGGGCTTTGGTCGACTGCTGTTGACTGCAATTTGTTGCTTGCGACTGTCGGGGCCGGCTTGCTGCTGCTGCCGCTGCTGCTGTTGCTGGCGACTAAAGTTGCTTCCTCCTCTCCCCATGGCGATTCGATTCCTCCACATCGCTCGCTTCCTCGAAAGGTTTCGATTCCCGAATCGATTCTTGTTAACAAGCAGAGGCTGAATTTTTCGATTTAAAGCTTGCGTGACTGCAGGGATTCGTCTTCTTGGTTCTTTCGGTAAAGTCACGTAGGAGGGAAATAATAAAATAATAAAAATAAAACATTATAAAATAATAAAAATAAAACATAATAAAATAATAAAAATAAAACATAATAAAATAATAAAAAATAAAACATAATAAAATAATTCTCACGACGTTTCGGCCACAACGCAAGCAGCCGTCCTCAGGTGAAGAACATTCAGACCGCTGTCTTGCCGACAGACCTGTTCTTCACCTGAGGACGTCTGCTTGCGTTGTGGCCGAAACGTCGTGTGAATTATTTTATGTTTTATTTTTATTATTTTATTAGTTCCCTTCTACGTGACTTTACCGAAAGAACCAAGAAGAAGCAGAGTCTGGGCGCAGGCAATCCACAAGGTAGCGGGCGAGCGGCCAGCAACGAGCAGCACCAACGTGGTCGCAATGATGACGGGGGATGCCGACGTTATTGTCGTGGTTAGAGGTTGGGCCGGGGGGGGGGAGAGACGACGATGGTGGTGATGGGAGCAGTGCAAGGGAATAAGCAGAGAGAGAGAGGAGTGAGTGAAGTGATATGCGGTGTGGTGAGTAGGTGGGTGAGTTGGTGATTGGGTGAGTGAGTGAGTGTGTTATAACTTGCAGTGTGGTGAGTAGGTGGGTGAGTAGGTGAGTGAGTGAGTGAGTGTGTTGTCACTTGCAGTGTGGTGAGTAGGTGGGTGAGTTGGTGATTGGGTGAGTGAGTGAGTGTGTTGTCACTTGCAGTGTGGTGAGTGGGTGAGTATGAGTGAGACAATCCGTGGGTGGGAGTTTGAGTCGGTTGGTGAGTAGGTGTGTGAGCGAGAGGGTGAGTGAGTCTGGATGAGTGGGTGTGAGTGACAGTGAGTGGTTGAGTAGGTGAGTGGGTGAGTCATTGGATGATGATTTGGTACAAGTGTGGGTGAGTGAATGAGTGAGTGGGCTACTGAGTATATGGGTGAGTGACGAGGTGAGTGGGTGAGTGAGTGGGCTACTGAGTAAATGGGTGAGTGACGAGGTGAGTGGGTGAGTGAGTGGGCTACTGAGTATATGGGTGAGTGACGAGGTGAGTGGGTGAGTGAATGAGTGAGTTGGTGTTGGCATGACCTGCTTCGTGCCAGTTGAAGTGTGAATGAGACGTCACAGTAAGTGACTCGTAGATGAATGGGGGGGTCACGTTGTGGGCAGTGCAGCCAAATCCGTCGTTGTCACTGTAGTACTGCACTTCTATGCTCCCACATCCAAGGTTCACCAACCAGCGTGGTTGAAGTGTGGTCAAATCAAATCGCTCCCCGCGTCCCGCGTCTCCGGGCGTGAGAGGCATTCGCCTCGCAGTGGAGAGACGTGACTTGCCGCAGCGGCCTCTAGCGGGCGGTCTCGTGAATTCGCGGCTTTGCGGCGTTCCATGCGAATCGAGACGCGTCGATTAAAACTGCGGAAAATGCGACGGATCGTGAGCGCGAGACGTGCTTTTAACCCCGATAGATCGATTGTATACGCTCTCTTGTTTGTACGCACGGAGAATGACGTGAATTGAGTTTGCCGGTCTCCCCCGTGCATCAGCACCGATAGCAATTCCGCTCAGAATCGTGTTTGCTTTGCACAGGTTTCGGTCAGCCTTCGTCTGGATGATCCCCCCCCTCCCCACCAGATCTGACGTGGGATGCGGTGGGCACGTGCCCGTCACGCGCCTCGTGGTCGACGCTCACGTGATCATCTCGCGCGTGGAATTCAACCCCAACCCGGCCGCCCTTACAATAATAATAAACCATCGTCACCATCAGTTACCATACCTGTCAACCCCTTCTCAGTGCCCTACCTTATTACAGACCAGTTCAGACCTGATTGGTCTCAGCGTTCATCCTACAAAGTCCCATGACAAGGGAGAAACACGAACAGACTAAATAATGTTGCCCATATTGAAACTGCTGTACGCCGTATGGACCTGAAAAGTAAATTTCCCTGTACTAGAATACGGGGTAAACCGTATGGGTTGACACGGTATGAGCAGAGCCGGCCCAGCCACTAAGCGACCCTTGCAATTGCAAAGGGCCCCGTTGCCAGCAGAGGGCCCCCTAGAGTCACTGCTAGCTAGTGGGTGAAAAAAATCATACATCAAAGGGGCCTCCAACCAAATTTTGCTTAGGGCCCCCAAAGGTCTAGGGCCGGCTCTGGGTATGAGTTACCATCACTGCCCACAACCAAACCGCCAAGGTGGCGAGATGTTAACTACCTCGCCTGGTATGCATGAGGTCGTGGGTTCGATCCAGACCCTGAAACCTGCTATATATTTGGAGTTTGCGTGTCTCTCTCATCATCATCACAGTGGCTAGGAGATGTTAAGTACCCTGCTCGGTATGCAGGCGGTCGTGGGTTCTATTCCGACCATGACGCCTGCTGCTGTGTATTTGGCGTTTGCGTGTCTTTCTCCACGTGGTCGCGTGGATTTTTCTCCAGGTTTCCTCCGGGGTTTCCCTCCACGTTTCAATTCCACATCACGAGTTTCGAGTATTTGGCTGCAATAGATTTCCCCGTGATGACGAAGAGCCACTTCGCTGGGCTACCATTGATGGGCAGGTCGCTTCTTAAAAAGAGCTACATCGCTCAGTGGGCCTTACCTGGTCAAATAAAAGGTTTTAGTTTAAGTTAGCACTATACCGTCACGAAACGTCGTGAGAATTATTGTATTATGTTTTATTTTTATTATTTTATTACTTCCCTTCTACGTGACTTTACCGAGAAAACCAGGAAGATGAATGCATACCTGCCAACCCATACGGTTCACCCGGTCCGTACGGGCGTACTGCCGATTCAATGCGGGCACCAATTTGTTTCGCCCATTTGTTTGTGTTTCTGCCTTGTGATGGGCCTTTGTAGGATGAACGTTGAGATGTATAAGGGGCACGGGGTGGCCAATAAGGTCTGAATTGGTCTGGAAGAAGGTAGGGCGCTGATAAGGGGTTGACAGATTTCCGGAATACCTCCGGCACAAAGGCGTCTCGAGAAGCATCACAGAAGGCCGTACATGATTTTTATTCTTGATCGTTGCGCGTTCAGATCGGGGTTTGATTATTTTTTTTAAATCGGTCCACATCCATTGCTTTTACATTTTGTTGCCTTTTTATTTTCCGGTCACAAACTAATGAAGACACGGGCAAAATAAACGAGTCAACTCTCGATTATCTGGGGTCAGGTGAGAAAGAGGGTGGGGGGGGTGGAGGCTTGTGGGTTGGGCAGTTTAAAACAAGACACACGTGCAATAATAACACCACGTGTGTAAAATAATCCTACAAAAACATATTTGCGTAATAAGATCCGCCACCTATAGTTCCAGTTGAATGTTGTTGGACCCGGTGGGGTCTCGAGAGACAAAGACGTGAGTCCCACCGTCGTGTTTCTTAAACGTAAATCGGGAGATTGTTTTAGTTTTTCAAATCCTTTATATTAAGTTCACTTGCTTGCTTGCTTGCGCGCTTACGACCGTACAAATCTTTCGGTCGTTTTTAACCCACTTCCCGTGATCCAATCGAGCTGACATTTTGCACACAGACTCGTTGTGCGTGACAATTTATTTTCGTGAATTTTTTTCTCCAAAATTTTACACTTTTTAGGAAAAAATAAATTATATTTAATTACCAATTGCTTAATGGTGGCAGGCAATCATCTGACCCATAGGTGGCAGCCATCTCAAGCCAGAGGACGAGAGGACTCTAGCCGCCACGCATATAAAGGATTTATAGTGAAAAACTTTGTTTTTACGGGTTAATTTTTTACCTGCCCACGTGTTTCCAGTCCACGTGGGCAAATACTCCATGGCCGTCGATGGGTCGTTGGGTGGGTGGGGAGGGTTGGGGGAGCAGCGTGAGGATATTCCGCTCGTTCATTTGTTTTCTGCCCGCGAGGTACGCTTAGATCCGCAAACCTGGGTAAATAATCGAGAGTTAACCGTGTACGCTTTCTGTTAAAGGGGCACGTCGCATATCCGACCGGACCACTTAACCGCCCGCAGGTGCAGCGCCGCACGCTGTCAACAGCAGTCGCTTGCCATGGATGTTCGTTCACACGCGGACTTGCGCCCTTAAACCTCGCGTGCATTCGCGCACTCGTGAAGCAACGGCGAAGCATCGCCCCCCGTGTGTTCGAAGGAGTTGTTATGTCCGTCACCATTTTTTTTGTGCGAACATCACATTTCCTACAGGTGCTCGCGTGTTCAATCGTTTTCGCGTATTTCACCTAACGTGCGGTGCGCGAAAGAAGTTCAACATACGTACACGTACAACAGCAGCAGCAAATCCGTGCCCAGCCAGTCGGGTACCAGTCTGGTATGCCACAATGTGCTGCGTATTGTATCGTCCGTTTTTGTTGCTATCGTTACAAAGTAAATCAGCGAGGCGCGAGCAAATAAAAGAGCGACTGGCAGGCATCATGAGCTCAGGGTTATATCGCAAGGGCCCACACAGTCAAGACCAGATGCCACTGAACACAGACAAAATGCCACGGCACGACACAGCTTGAGAACACCTATAGCCAGCCCCCATACCGTCAAACGAGGCAGCTGGCTCTGAGCCCGTGGTGGCAATTCCACGTTCCCATGGACGGGGGTCAGTATATCCACAGTACGACCGCAAAGTTGGTCAACTTTCCGCAAAGCGGTGGGGTCTACTTGTTTTATTGACCCACAAAGATGATGGTGGTGCTGGTGATGATGACATTTCGTGATGTGTTCATCAGAATGAAGTGGGTGATTCTATGCCAATGATAGTTGGTGATGCCAATGTTGATGATTATGCTGACATTTGGTAATGTGATTATGCCACTGATGATGCTTATACCGTATTTGGTAATGATGCTGATATTTAATGATTTGTGGCGATTGGTATTTAATTAGCAGTGATTGTTAGTTGTGATCGGTATTTATGATTGGTGGACAGGTGAAGCTTGAAATGTGATGATAGTTGGTAATGATGCGATGATGCTGATATTTTCCAATTGTGTGAGATGGTGGTGGATGATATGATTATGGTTGATGGCTAATGACGGTCTCGGGAGACCCAGCTCCATTCCACTTCACTTGACCCCACGGGGTCACAAATTAAGACCCAGACGACAAATTCTGGTCACAACTCAGATAAATTAAATAAATATTCAAAAATACACCAAATATATATTTTTTTAAAGGCTGTGCCTTTTTGTAAACACATTCCGTGACACGAATGTAACTTGAACGCATTCATGATAATTAACAAAGATTCCCAACACCAAGGTGCGTTCCGTTTGTAATCCAGGTAAGGGCGGCGATGTGAACGAGGATGTCACAGCCTGGGTGACCCTCCGTGCCTGAGGTCGTCCACGGGTCACGATCAGAGGTGGCCCAGTGGCTCGGGGCGGGTTCAGAATGGCCCTGTCAGAGACATTGGGCCGGCCCTGCTGAGAAGCTGGCTTCAAATTCAGATTTCAACCGCCCGTGACTCAAAGACTCACAGAGAGTCCTGTAGACTCGCATATCGAGTTTGTGGTTTTTAGCTGGTTTCCTTTGTTAATGGTCTCAACCTGCTCACCATTGACCAAGCACACACACGCACATACACACAAAAACAAATTAAATTAGATTTGTCACTTACATTTGGCAAAATTCCAGCTTGGATGAATGAATATAAAATATTAGTCTTGACTACCAGCAAGGAACGCCTCGACAGCACGGCGTGCGAGAGGGTGAAGAACCACCTCGTGTGGATAACGGGAAATTCCTCCTTTGGAGAAGCACAGACGACAGTGGTTTACTATGGACCATAGTAAAGCATTGTTGTACTCTCGCCCATAATAGTACTATGGGGCACCACAGCAAACGACTGTTGCACTATGGACCACAGTAAGCCACTCCAATGTGTGCTTCTTTAACGGAGGAGGAACAGCAAAACGACACGAACTCTCCCCCTGAAGCCCTCTCGCCGTGGCTATCAGACCGACCTCGACATTGGCATCTAGCTCGAGAACGTATTGCCATCACACGCAAGAACAGAACAGGCAATTTGAAGGGACCTCAGAAGTAGATCTGCGATGTCCTCTTCCAAGGCCGTTCTCCAACACCGGTTGACGCAATGCTTCATGATACAGCAATCATGATACAGCGGACACATCTGTCTACAATCGGAATATAATTGTATAATTGGGAGAAAGACAAAACCGGGCATGAGCAGGGGGGCCCATGTGGTTATTAAGGTCCCCAAACCTCCCCCCTACCCAAATGATTACGTAGAGCGCCCCCCTCCCAACCATTAACCATGCAGTAAATGTATCAAATACCTTAGTGCATCGTCTTACATCGCAGTTGCAGTCCTGGCGAGTTCAGGCATGCAGTTTAAATCAAGACCGAGAAGTCGTAGCAAGCAATACCGTCTTGTGCCACCACCCCTCCCGCCATCGCTTCCTTCATTGTGCCAGTCCCCACGGCTATTGCACGGCAGACACCCGGACCTTCAAGGTCCACTCTTAGAGTCTACTCTCGTCGAGGTCATCTTCTGCAGTTTCGGTGTCCTCCTCGTTGCAGTCTCCTCTCCTCGAGTCGACACGTCCTTAGAAGGGCCACTCGAACCGTCGTTGCCTCCGTCTGGGCTTCAGGTCTTCCCCCTTTGTTGCGCAGTTGACGCATCATTCAAGGGCCACTCTTAACAGTCTCATCATCATCACCACGACCACCACCACTGGGCCATGTCCTCTTCCCTTAGGCACAGACCTCCAGGTGCCAATCGAACGTCCGTTTCTATAACCGGCCATTACCCATCCTGCACACACGTGTCCAACCAATCCACAACCTTTCTCTTCAATGAATACATCCATTCTGAACGACCACGTTGCTGATACCCCCTCCTTCCGCACAGTTTTGATCACCCTCCACATGCACGGAGACTCGGGTTTCATAATGGTCTCGCGCCAGCCACACGACACATTCGGCTCATCAAATTTTGTTAGCAAGCAACCGTAAATATTCACACCGACACAGACGAGGTCTCACACTTACAGGTTACAATTTACACAGCGTCTTGACACGACCGCATCTCAAGACAGCCGTACGAATAAAGGGGGTGGGGTAGGCATGCACACCGATGAGGCTTGGACCAGAGGATGGATTTTTGTTCTTTTACGAATTATTTTGGATGGTGGTACGGGAGTTTGCAAGGCAGAGGGGGAGAGGAGAGGATGGGCTGGCCAAGGTATAGATCATGGGTGGGGAACGCATGGCCCCGTAGGCCAGATACGACCCACGACTTCATCTTATACGGCAAAACGAGGCCCCGCCAATTATAGTTGCCTCCTCCTCCGAGGAGGTGCAAACCTAACCGCGACACATCACGGGAAGAGGAACAGCTCTCGATACCAGAAGAGGGGAGGACTCGCACCTGAACTCATTTGTCTCCCGTCCTGTGCGATTAACATAATTGCGCAATTGGCAAACACCTGGACTTTTTACGTCTTGGCAAGAGTTACAGATTTCCCACGACATCAACTGCCGGCGAGAAAAATCCAGGGCAGCTGACCAACGTAAACGATACGCATCGGTTATCGCAGGCGTCTTGGTCGCACTCATCGGGTACTGGAGGGGGGTAATTTTGACCCGGCAAACAGCCGTGTTTCTTAATGTTTTCGCGCACTCGGATCACCTCCTGTCGCCTTCCAAGTAGCTGAGAACACGGCCAAAGTTGTGTCATCTCACGTGTGTGGGCCGTCATTCGGGACACCGTGCTCCAGCCCTGGTATAGATGAACACTCGATAGGAGACATGAGGAGGCTGAGATGGTGAAGAGGAGGGAGAGGATGTGTGCTTGGGGATATCGGTAATGTGGACCTCAAGCCAACAGCGCAAACGAGCAGACTTCACTACCAAGCCCCGTGACCGACACGGTAAGGCCGTTATATCCAGCAGTGGATTAACAGGGGGGGGGGGGGGGGCTTACAATTTTAATAGACACGGATTATTTCATACACCCTCGAACACTTTTTTTGTTCGTCAAGCCCACAAGACAAACGCACTATGCCTGCTACTTATTACAAGGGCGGTCGTACATTTTCAGGCCGCAAACTTCAGGCTGCAACCCACAACAAAGACAAAGACGGTCGCACACCGGGGGACACGCAGGGATCTCGCAGGCCACCTCACTCGGGGACGCCACCAAGATACACCTCGTTGGGAGCGGAGCTAGAAAACTGGCTTCAAGGGAGGGGGGGGTGGGCGACTGTAATCACGCCACGTTCCCAAGTTCGCCTAAATCTGGGACATCTTAAATAGAAGCGTTGTAGCTGAGGGGGCCCTTGACCGCCATGTGACAGACACGATTTACGTTATTTAGTTTGACAAGTTTAGTCATGGCCAGGTGTCAAAGTGGGGAAGGAGGCCAGGTTCACAGTGCAGTGCACTCACCGCTGTGCCACCACCACCACCACAGCTCCACTTCGTCACCATTCTGCGATTCTGGAGATGCCCTGGAACACCACGAGAGAAACGTCCCCTCTGTCTCTACGGATAGTTAGTTGTGGCGATGGGGACGGTGCGGTGCAGGGGGATAGGAGGAGGGTGGGGGGAGGAGTTAAAGTATCTTCTTTTGGGTTCGACCACGGAAAGCTGTCGGTGTCCGACGTTTCGCTCCCAGTTCCAAAGAAGCTCCCCGGACGTGGGGCAAATCGTCAGACATTAACCTCGGGGACCCCCCCTGCCGAGAGCTGTCCCTGTGCGGCACGAGCTGGAGGCAGCTCCGGCCTGCACGTGGGCCCTGTCTGCCAGTAGGGGGCTAAGTTTGTTACATTGGCGATTCCAATCAAGTAATTTGTTCGTTTTTGTCTTTTTTTAAGTTGGCAAATATGGACCGTGACGTCACGGGATCTTTAACTTCCGCTGCAAAGCGGACGGCGCGTCGTGGTATTTCGTGGTTAATACCGCAATATTAAATACCGCAATATTAAATACCGCAATATTAAATACCGCAGTAGTAACACCGCAGTAGTAACACCGCAGTAGTAACACCGCAGTAGTAACACCGCAGTAGTAACACCGCAGTAGTTACACCGCAGTAGTAACACCGCAGTAGTAACACCGCAGTAGTAACACCGCAGTAGTAACACCGCAGTATAAACACCGCAGTAGTAACACCGCAGTAGTAACACCGCAGTATTAACACCGCAGTATTAACACCGCAGTAGTAACACCGCAGTAGTAACACCGCAGTATTAACACCGCGGTATTAACCGGGGCGACCGGCGTGGGCAAGTGGGGGCCGGCGGGGGGGGGGGAAGACGGGGGTGGTCTCGCACCATGGAACCTCCTCCACAAGCGGCCACACCGCCGACTCCGCCAGCCTAGAGCTGCTGCGGTGCCACCCTCAGCCGGGAGAGCGCCAGCAGGCAGCAGCCGCGCAGCACCGTCGCGATGTTGTAGAGCGGCTCCTGGCGGGCCAGCTCGCCGGCGCGGTGCCGGCTCACGAGCCAGGCCACCGTGGGCACGAGCGGCACCGCCACGGCCGCCCAGTCCAGCACGGCGTAGCGGCTCCAGAAATGAACGCCGACGACGTCGTTGTTCGGCGTGACGACGACGCCGACGCCGCCGGCGGCGGCCGCGTCGGTGCCGAGCAGGAGACGTCTCCGGGGCGGCACACAGCGGCAGCGGCGCCGGCCCGCGCCCGACGACGGCGACACCAGGAGGATGGTGGTCGGGTCTGACTGCGAGAGGTCGACCAGTTTGCCGTCGCTCGTAGAGGAGACGCCGGCGGTGGTGGCGGCGGAAGACGAGGAGGAGGAGGAGCTGGGAGGCCCCGTGTCGCAGATGACGATGTCGGCCTGGACGCCGAGCTCGGCCGACGTGGGCGACTTCCTGTACGGGCGGCAACGGCTCCGGATGGAGAGGACGCCCAACCCCACGTTCTCCTCCTCCTCCTCCTGCTGCTGCTGATCGCTCCGGCCGATCTTCTCCTCCAGCAGCGACACCTCCAGCCCGCGAGAGCCGCGCGCCAATCCCCGCCGCAAGACACCGGCAGCTGCGGCCACGGCGGTCCGCGGAGCCGCGATATCCACCGCCGCCGCCGCCCCCCGTATTCCTCCTCCGTCTCCGCCGTCTCCTCCCACCCCCGCCGCTCCCGCCCGGCCGAGCGACTCGGTCGTCTCGGCGGTGAGCGATTCGTCGGCGAAGCCCAGGTCGTCGCCGCGTGAGACCGGGCTGTGCGCCGCGTCGCCATCGCCGCCGTCGGCCCCGTCCTGGCGGGCGCCGCCCTGCGCCACCTCCATGCTGTGCAGCAGCGCCTCCAGCTTGCGGTTCTGGAGGCCGATGTCGGCGAAGTACTTCTGGAGGCCCTGGTCCTTCTCGTGCAGGCTCACCTCCATGACGTCCACCGCCTCCCGCAGCTGCCGGATCTCGCGGCGCGCCTCCTTGAGTGCCAGCTGCGCCTCCACGCGGTGGCACTCCTCCTCCACCCAGTCCTCGCGCATGCGCTCCAGCTGGGACTTCAGCTCCTGCACCTCCCGCTCCCTGTGGCAGGTGGGCGTGTGGTGATAGGAGGAGATGATGGCTCAAGCAGCGGCAGAAGCACCCGCAGCAGAATAAACAGCAGGCACAGTAGCGGCAGCAAAACAGTGCAAGCAGCAGCAGCAACGGCAGTAGCAGCAGCAGCACAACCAACAATAGAAGCGGGAACATCAGAAGCAGCACCACCCGAAGCGCAGGGTGTTACCATCCCCCTGTGTAATGTGTGCAGAGATTTATCTGGGAATTCCGTTTCCTCCCACGTGAAGCAAAGCATCGATCCGCAATGATGCACGCCCCCATGTCCCGCAACTCACGACTCTCTCATCATACTACAGAGCATTTTTTAATCAGTTGAATATCCCGTGCCCCAGATGTACCCCACCTGTGCCCCAGGAGGCCCTCGCTGTCGCGGAGCCGGGCCCGCAGGTGGCGGATGGTGACGTCACGCTGCTGCTGCAGCGGGGCGAGGTGCTGCTCCGGGATGGTGGAGCGGGCCCCGTGGCCCTCGGAGGACGAGGGGTACCGCCACCTCCTGCACGCACACAGCAGGGGGTCACGCACGGGGGGTACGCCACCCACAAAACGGTACCTATTTTACCGACTCCATCATGATGATTGGTCGAGTTCCCCACCCCTAACCCACGCACCTGGCCGGCGGGCTGGACGTGTCGCCCACGCGGTTCAGGCTGGAGCTGCTGCTGCTGCTGCTGCTCGCCGGAGACAGCGCCAAGAGACCAGAGCCCCTTGTAGGGGGCCCAGGGGGTGAAACCAGGCCCCCCGTTTCGGGGTCCGCAGACCCCCCCGTTGTGTCCGTCAGCAGGCTCAGCAGGGGTATGGGACCGTCCCGGGGGGAGCCCGTGGTGGGGCTGGGCAGGGGCTTGGCTGGAGAACTGCGGGGGTGACCGGGGGATGGGGGGCACGGTGAGTGTGGGGGGCACGGTGAGTGTGGGGGGCGCGGTGAGGGTGGGTGGCACGGTGTGGGTGGCGTTTGCTGTCTGCATGCATTCGTCATCGTGTCGCTTTCAGTATCTACATCTCTTGCCATCTCCCTGTCTCGCTCTTTCTGCCTCTTGTGTTAATTTGTTTCCATTCAATTCAATCCATCACGAACGCGCCGCACTTATCACGCCCAACGAGCTCTGCGTGTGACCATAACAACACTGCTTTCAGTCCGTTGCAAAACGGACTCGGAGTCGAGGGTGGATCCCGAACATTTGCCGGTTACTGGGTCCTGATCTTCGGGCCAGAGACCTCGAAACAGAGTCTGCGTCTGCCCATCCGTCTGACTCTCTCTCTCTCTCTGGCCGTCTCAGTGCACAAACTACAAGGAGACATCACAGCGGCACACGCCGCTGCTCCTGACTCGGTTATCTGGCTTGGCCACCTGAATGTGAAGTTGTAGTCGTTGCTCTGCATCTACATCGGTCATACGAAAGAAGAAGACTCCATAAATGTAGATGATCAAGTGCTTAATTTATCATGGAGCACATGTCAGGCGCCCAAACTCAACCTGGACCACGACACCATCCTCCACCCCCCACACATCGGTTCCCTCTCCCCCCGGGGTCCCTCTCCCCCCGGGGTCCCTCTCCCTCCCAGAGTCCCTCTCCCCGTCCTCACCGTGGGCCGAGCGCGAGGCTGCGAGGCACCGCGCAGTGCACGGGGAGGAGCAGAGGCAGCGCGCTGGGCCGGGCGCTCGCGGAGCCAGCGACTGGACTCGCGATGAGGCCAGGAGGAGAAGGAAGAGGAGGGGGAACACGGCCAGGGCTGGGCCGGGTTAGCGCAGGGGTCTCCGCGAGACCCTGACAAGGGGACGGGGTTCTCAGTGACTGGGCCCCTGCGATGCGACCCCCTCGAGCCCCGTGCTCCGACAGGGACATGCACGACGCGCTGTTGGTGCTGCCCGACGAGCTGATGTCCGCCTCGCAGCCTGAGACGCAGAGACATGGACACAGTCGTGGGAAGAAGGAAAGCGAGGGCACAAATGGATGGAACAAACGAAATATGGAGACACAGGAACACACGGGGGTAGGGGGGACACAGGAGAATAGGATTGGGTAGAGTGACACGGAGACACATGGACACGTGGACATTGAGATACATAGAGACGCAAGGACACGTGGATATTGAGACATAGGGGGACACAAGGACACGTGGACATTGAGACACATGGAGACACAAGGACACGTGGACGTTGAGACACACAAGGACACGTGGACATTGAGACACACGGAGACACAAGGACACGTGGACATTGAGACACACAAGGACACGTGGACATTGAGACACATGGAGACACAAGGACACGTGGACATTGAGACACACGGAGACGCAAGGATACGTGGACATTGAGACACATGGAGACACAAGGATACGTGGACATTGAGACACATGGAGACACAAGGACACGTGGACATTGAGACACACGGAGACACAAGGACACGTGGACATGTGTCTCCGTGTGTCTCAAAGGACACGTGGACACTGAGACACAAGGACACGTGGACATTGAGACCCAAGGACAACACACAGGGGCATGGTAAGACAGTGACACGGGCGTGGGCCCACGCCCAGCTCCTGCTGCCCCTGCTCACCGTCCTCCTCCTCCTCCTCCTCTATTTGGCGTCCACTGCACCCACGGGACGGGGACTGCGCCACTTAATTGGGCATCAATTCGACAGCTCGAGCAGGAGACGGCAGCGGGGGGGGGGGATGGAGGGGAAATGTGCGGCTCATCGTGTCTCACAGGGGGGGTTCTCCAGTACCTCGGGGGGGGGGGGGGGGTCTCACAATGGCCCTTTCGGAGTGCCCAGCCGGCTGGGAAAAGCCGATATCCTGGGGTTCAAATCCGGGTCACAGCCACCCGTACAAGAACCTGGTACCAGTCCCATCTCTAATGTCAACGACACACAAGGCATCGTGATGCATTTCGTTTTCCGTTTAATTTTGCTCCATTCTTACTCGGAGGATAATACAATTCGGTTTGACTTAGCAGTGCGTGTGAGAATGGCGAACCATCACCTGTGCTGGGGTGTTAGACGCAAGCGACCTCAGACACGGTTCCGTGATATGGTCTAGCAGAGCCGTTCTCCGGCACACGGTGACACACTGCTTACCGCGAGAACTGTGAATGTGAACTGCTTCATCTCATGACACCATTAGGCCAATAGCAACACAAGTGGGACATAAATAACATTTTAGCATCACTCCAAGATTCAAAAAAATAAATATATTGCACCATAGGAGTTCACTTAAATCTAACCCCCCATTTCCCCCCCACACCCCTCCCCTTCACCGCCCCCCCCCCCCCCCACCTCTCCCTCACCATCCTCCTCCACCCCAATCCAACAGAATTCGGTAAAATCCATCCACCAGTCACCCGTAATAATACAACACACGGTGATCGACTTATAGATGTCCCTTCAATTTCTCATGACCCACTTCTCAACAGCTGGATTGAATATTGTGAAATCGATGGCTCCCATATCTTACACGGGGAGAGCGTTACATTCTTTATAAAGTCCATTGTAGGCCAGTAGGTCAATGAGAGTTATTTCTCAAATGAGCCATTCGTCTACAGTCCTGCACAGCCAGTTGTGGAAATTCCACATTCGCATGGCGGGAGGCGAGTCCATCCATAGGCCAACCATTGTTGACTTCCCCGCAAGGTAGTGCTCGCTTTAGCGGCCGCGTAGAGGATGATGGGGCGGCGAGTCAATCAATGTGAGAGGAATAGGATATAAAGTCGAATGCTGAAACCTGTTCATATACCGAATGAGTGAACCACGCTGCATGATTCACCGACCTGTGGGCTGTGGTCGTGACACGGGGTCTCTCGCAGAGCCGAATCTCCGTACTCCTCCACTCGCGATCTGCCCGGACATGTCTCGGGGTCGCTTCTGCTGGGCTGACGATTCCACTGCTGCTGCTGCTGCACCACCACCACTCCGGTCTCCATGCAGCGTCAGGAGGCTGCTGGAATTGGACTGCGCGGGTGACCAAATGTGGCTACTGCTGCAGTCGGTGTCATCGCCCTCGTCATCCTCATCACCATCGCCGCCGCCGCCGCCACCACCTGCGCGCATCGGTCGGGCACGCACGCTGCTCATGCTGCTGCTGCTGCTGCCGATGACGACGATGTCGCGTCGTGTCGCGAACGAGCCGCGGCGATCACTGTGGCCGTCGCGACGTCTCATCGCGGTCGCTGTGTCGGCGGCCGATTCTAGCCGGGGCGATCGGGAGTTTTCCAGTAACACTCCGGGAAAACAAAAGGCGACACCACGCACGGGCGGGCGGGCATGTGATGAACACAAACAGGATGAGCTACGCTGCTCGGCCAAAAGGAAACCACACACACACACGCGCGCGCGCGCTGGCGCACAACTGGGGTGGCTGGAAAATCCGGTCTGGATTGCTGGCTTCATTGGCGCACGTGTTTCGTAAACAAAGGGCGAAGGCGCGCGGCGACGTTCATTCGCTCGTGTTACCGACAACAACCATCGCAATCGGAACCGTTTTCTATTTACGCAGGTGATTTAGCAGCAGGTACATTGATCCAGCGCGCTAGCACAGAGGGAACTTTGGCCTATTCATGCACACGGTCCAAGACGTCTTAGAAGCGAAGAGGTGTACTTACACGTGACCTTAACACACTTGTTTTGTAATAATTACCATCCACTGTCTACACACGCCGTCACCGTCTCTCACGATTTTAATAACAATCAATACACAATAAATCACAGGTCTGGGTTATAAGTTGAGACGTAGTTTTAATTTGATTTTAAATTAATTAGTTGAGTAAAATCGTTGCTGTAAACTGTCTTGTGTGGCTTCGCGTTTAAGGCGACTGTTCTGTGCTCTCCCGGGGGCTCTTATTTGTCAGTTGGTGTTGGGTTTACCTCTGCACACTGCGTTGATTTGCAGCCCTATTGGATTACAGCCCTATGAGTTGTGTAGTCATATTAGATGTGCAGCCCTATTGGATGTATAGTCCTATTAGATGTGCAGCCCTATTATATGTACAGTCCTATTAGATGTGCAGCCCTATTGTATGTGCAGCCCTATTGTATGTACAGCCCCGTTGCCAGTCCACTGCTGGAGGAGGGACTCTCCACGCCGTACGGGTTGTGCCGGGATATTTGACCATACTTCACCAAGCTGAAAAGTGCGGGTAAGCGAAGGCCAGGAACATAGAAGTGCAATGCAACAATAAATGTGTTTCTCCACTGCCCGCTGCTGCCCACCACGTAGCCACACAACCGAAAGCAATCTGATGTGCACGGTAATCGCTCACCCAGGCTCAACCTCAGCGTCGCTTCGGTGGCATGACGACATCGGCCGCTTACCGAGTGAATTGCCAATCCACTGCTGGATGAAAGCCTACTCCTCACGCACGTGTCTACGGCAGTAGGAGTCCTTTGAACATACTTCACCAACGCTGGACAGTATGGATCACGAAGGGGGTGAATGACGCTACAGGGCAGTTGGAGGCAGTCGCCCTCCAACAACAGCGGAGGGCAGAGGAGCGACGCTCACAACAACGTGCAGGGTGCCGGGCGATTAAAACGTAGCAAGTTGGCAGAGTAGGGAGCACAGACGGTGCATCTGTTAGTCATTTCAGTCAGTCAAACCTTGGCACCTGGGTCTGTCCCGTGACCTCCCTCCTACACATAGCCTGGCACCGCAGTCAACCCATGGCACCTGGTTCTTTCCAATGACATCCTGCCAGCGAGCCACTGCATGTGACCTCAAAGTGCACCTAGCCTGGCACAAGCACCGTGGTGACGTCACTTAGTGGCCAATGGCGGTTGTTGTTGTTGTTGGGGTGCGCCAGGGGCGGTTCAGATATCACTCACCACTGATGTTAGCCGTGGCCGGGAATCGAACTCAGATGTCCAGCCGGGTTTATAGCGCCTGCATTTGTTAGGCGTGTGACCCCGTGTGGACCGCGTGGAGCGATGGCACTGTCCATGGTGCTGAAGTTAAGACCGCGTTGAAGCGATTGTCTGTGACGATCGATTGATTCGCATGTCGCATGCAATTGTTTCGCCCGCTTCCTCGAGCCAGAAGAGGCGTCATACATTCGAATGTTTTTTGCTGTTGTTGGTGTAAGTGATCGATTCATGTTTTGAAATAGTGACCCATAATCGTGAAAATCCAACGGATCGCGAAGGATTACTTTGAGTTTACAATATATAAATTAGTTTTGTTTGTTTAAAGGTCAACTCATTTTAATGACCCCATGTTGGGATGTTTAACCGAGTGTGACCCAGACCGGGATTTGAAGCCGGACATGTCCCAACTGCGAGTCCAAGGCTCTGTCTGGTGAGAGCGGGCCACCCGGGCTGACAATGAGCACAATTAAACATCGTCAAGATGCACGCGCCGTCAAGGCTAAAGCCGTTGATGCAACCACCCCAGACTTCATTGTCAGCGCTTCTACTCTCGACACATTGTCGCAGCTGCTGCCAGTGCCGGATGAACCTCGTGCGGGGCCTGTAGCATATGGTATAAAGGGGCCCTAAATAAAATAAAAACCCCGTAAATATTAAAACACGTGTTTTACTTGGATAGTAAAGTTATTGTATTGTTTCATTTTCTATACAGTCAGATAATACGACAAATCGCTAACCTTAATCACCCAGTCGTTCATAAAAGTTGAAGGCGGTATAGTACTATAGTAATAAAGCAAGTGCAAAATCACTGAACCGGAATGCATAGCTTGAAAGTATTTAGCGCGGGGCCCTTGAGAGTGCGGGGCCCGTAGCTACTACATATGTGGCTACTTGTGCTACTGAGATAATCCGGCACTGGCTGCTGCACAAGAGGCACGCGGCAACCTCCAAGACCTGCCCTGACCGTCTCCCACCATCTGCCCCGAGGTCTTCTACTCCCCATGGTCGCCGCAATCGTGGAAACCGCTCCAATCATCATGGGACCTCATTTGCCAGTTTCAAAATATAAGAATCGATTTTCCCCTTTTTTCTGGCAACAAAACATGGAATCATGTCTGTATTAACCACAGATACCTATGGTGAACATGCAAACAAAAAACAAGCTCTGACAATTTATGCATTGTCTTTGAAACTGATTGGTCCACACCAGAGACAGCTTTCTTTAGAGCCTAGTCTCAAACAGTGTTAGACCAGAGGACGCCAAAAGGCGAACAGGACAAAGACAATGTCACTATCAGGATAACGAGAGCTTGGGGTGAGCAGCTACACCATGGGACCTCCTTTGCCAGTGTCAAAATATAAGACGAGGCTTCCCCATTTTTTCTGGCAACAAAAGAGTTGTGTTCAGATGTTAAAACACCGCTCCAATGTCGGGTCTCGGTCACCAGCCCTCAACCCCAAATCTGCACCCACGTGCCCCTCACAGCGCATCCGTTTCTACCCAATCAGATCTACAACACCCGCATGCGACGTTCTCTTCTCAACCTCAAAGTTGCTTACCATATAATCGAGGGTTGTTTTTTTTATTTTGGGGGGGGGGGGGGGGGGTGGGGGTTAGATCGCGTAAATATAAATGTGTCATCAAACTCGCCACCACCGGACACAGCCAGCCAATTGGCAAGGTTTGTCACGTTAACAAAACGTCACAATTAGTTAAGTTACGAGTTCAGCACACCGGTTGTGTGTTGGAGAGTAAACCCACAACATGCATAACTGCTTACTCTGTTCCCCTCCACCATGTGCACGTGTCCAATCCAGCGCAATAATTTTTTTTAGAATACTCACATCTACAGCACGCGTCTGCCACGTGCCCTGCCGGACCTCTGCATGCCTTGACTTATTATGTCTTGCCTTCCCACACACTTGAGATCAAACGGCAGCAACCCCACTTTCGCACTGCTTGGTTAAATATGAATCATAATTCAAAATAATCAGGAATTGGTTGCCGTGGTTAATAATGGATTACAGCAGGCGTGGATATTAACTTTCAAACAGCACTGATTTCGAGAGCCTTTAATATTTAACGACGATGAAATATTAATTATATGGATTCAGCGTCTCCCCAAACACTGCCTGGCAGCTGCCTCGCAGGGACGGGTTAATATTAGCATTTCTATTCATTCAGTTCCTTTCTGACCCATGAGCAGATCATCACATCTCGGAAGCTAAGCGGGGTTCAGCCTGGACAACAGCGCTTGGAATGGACGACCACCGCACACGTGCTGTCAAGGGCTACGTTGTGGGCAGCAGAGGGTAGCGGAGTAAAATATGTTTGTACTTCTATGCTTCCGCGTCTACGCTCCACGCCAACACGCACTGACCAGCGTGGTGAAGTATGGTCAAGTAACCCCTACGGCACTTCAATCCTCATGCGGGTTGCTTGCTGAAGGCTGGGACCCTGTTCACATGGCATCCGCTACTGATATTAGAGGTGGCCTGGGATGGAACTCGGGTCGCCTGTCCAGTGTCGCTTGCTTGCTCCCCGCCCCATGACACCACGATCAGCAGGAAGACTGCTACCGTGTGAGAAATCATCCTGCAATTTTAACAAATATACATTCAGTGCTTGCAATAAGTTCACCCATGGAATAGACCAGACGTCCCAATAAATAAATAAAAACATGCTGCTGCGTTTGCAGTGGTGCACAAATAACGAACTCAACACGTCCATCAATAATATATATTATAGGCGACGTTTCGGGCAATAGCCTTCATAGCACACGAGCGGAGAGACTGGAGAGATAGTGGATAGGAGTGGGAGACTGCACCTTACTCCGCGGGGCTTGAAAATAATTTAAATGTAAAAATGCCATTCTAATGTAGCGGGACCTTCCTTAAAAATAGTCTCGGGACTCAGGGAGGCTTTTCTACAGATATAAAAATGTCACGTAAAAAATGTCAGTTATCCAGGTATAATGGTGAGCAAACTCGAATTGCCATCCAGAGGTAGTCGGCTCGATCAGATCTCTCAGGGCGGCAGCTGAAACAATGAGACAAGTTTATTGAATCACCCCGCACCACCGCCTCTGTCCACTCAGCAGTATAAATCGATCCACCACAATTAGTCGATCGGCATGGTCGCGTTTGCCGCTGCTGGTGGACTAGAACGAGGCGAATTGTGCGTCATCCCACCACTTCCAAGACGTCTAACCTGTGTGGAAGAGCAGGCCAAAAACACCCTCTAGATGGGGCTCTCCAGAGCTCCCTTCCGTTGGAAGCCCTTCCGCCAGCAGTGACGCGAGCGAGCAATTGCAGGTGCCGCGCCTTTAACCTGAACGTAAATTGTCACGGGAGCTTCAGGCCGAGTGGAAAGTTAACGAACTCGGATGCCCTGAGCGCCACTCCCTGGAGAGCTCGCGCTGAGCACAACACAGGATCCTCCTCCTCCTCGCGTATCCTGCTGCCTCCGCCTCGCGTGGAACCAATTCCCCCTCTGACTCGGTGAGTCACTGCGGCTTCTCACAACAAACGGCTCCACCCAGCTCAGCGAGGGGCTCTCTCTCACACCCCTTCTCGAAGGGCGACACATTGGCGCAGTTGGGAACATTCGGCAAGAAGCGCCCGGGTTCGATTCTCGACTCGCCTGCATCACTTCTCCCCCCTCTGTTCTCCCCCCCCCTCTTTGTTCTCCCCCCCCTCTTTGTTCTCCCCCCCCCTCTTTGTTCTCCCCCCCCTCTTTGTTCTCCCCCCCCCCCTCTTTGTTCTCCCCCCCCCCCCTCTTTGTTCTCCCCCCCCCCCTCTTTGTTCTCCCCCCCCCCTCTTTGTTCTCCCCCCCACTCTTTGTTCTCCCCCCCCCTCTTTGTTCTCCCCCCCCCCCTCTTTGTTCTCCCCCCCCCTCTTTGTTCTCGCCCCCCCTCTTTGTTCTCCCCCCCACCCCTCTTTGTTCTCCCCCCCTCTTTGTTCTCCCCCCCCCTCTCTGTTCTCTCCGCCCCCCCCCTCTGTTCTCCCCCCCTCTCTGTTCTCCCCCCCCTCTTTGTTCTCCCCCCCCCTCTTTGTTCTCCCCCCCCTCTTTGTTCTCCCCCCCCCTCTTTGTTCTCCCCCCGTCTTTGTTCTCCCCCCCCCCTCTCTGTTCTCTCCGCCCCCCCCTCTGTTCTCCCCCCCTCTCTGTTCTCCCCCCCCCTCTTTGTTCTCCCCCCCCCCCACCTCTGTTCTCTCCGCCCCCCCTCTCTGTTCTCCCCCCCCCTCTTTGTTCTCCGCCCCCCCTCTGTTCTCCCCACCCCCGTTCTCTTCCCCGTTCTCCCCCCCTGTTCTCCCCCTAGAGGTGGCGGTACCAACGTTGAACCGGGACCAGCATTCGTTCCCGTCAGCTTCAGACAAAACAACAATCATCACAGTCGCGGAACCATTTCGCAGGCGGCGCCCTGCGTCGAAGCGCCACCCACGTGGAGGGCAGGCGACGGTCACGTGAGCGTGTGCGGGAGCGAGGCTGCTCGCGGAGCATTGCGCAGCACAGTCCCAGCTGAAGCGCCTGGCAGCCTCTGCTGTCGTCATGCTCGTGCCGTGGTCTGGCACCGTCTCGGTGGAGGCGACGGGCTTGCCGCTGCTCTCCGGCGCCTCTTAATCGATGCTCCCGATCGGCACCCGGTCCGTCTGCACGGGCGATCCGTGCAAATGTGTTTACACGCCTCCTGCGTAGGGGTGTGGTTGGCATGAGCCCTCGGTGCTCGGAATGAAAGGTGGTCCCCTATCCAATTCGTCATCGGAGCCCACGGAAGGGAGGGAGGAGAGGGGGGGGGGATTCATCCTCTTTGTAGCCCAGCACCCCCCCACCCCACCCCCTCCAGTCCGTGGAACTCGGCGCAGTTGCACAGCCTGCACACTCGATATCCACGCCACCGCTGAAGCCACCGGCGCTCACCGGACTGGGAGGAGCCGCTGCGTTGCTCTCGGCGCCGCGAGCGCTCCGGTGGCCCGGGGAGACCCGGGACCTGGGCCGGTGTGGCCGGTGTGGACGGTGTGGCCGGGGTGGTCGGTGTGGCCGGGGTGGAGGAGGCTGTGGTCGTGCCCCCTCCCTCATCAGGACCATCGGGGCTGTGCCGGGAAACCAGGCGAGGAATGCGGCTCCGCGATGACCCAGCACAAGATCGCGACTGGGACTTCTGGCCCTGGGCGTAGTTGGTGGGGGGCGGGGGAGGGGGGCAAAGGAGAGTAGAGGGGGGGGCTAGTGGTGTAGGCGTCACGGATCAAAGGCTTCCAGAGGGATCGTGTCTGTGCGTCTCTGTCGTTCTCTCTGGCTGATATCGGTCGCAAGAATAGACCGCCTCCAACCTGAAGCGAGTGGCTGGGGCGGTGGCAACGCGTGAGCACTGGGTCCCCTCTCCCTCCCATGTGAACACGACCCAGCGCAGCGCCCCCCGTCTCCCCCTCAACCCCCACTGCCACCCAGCCCTGACACCATCACTCATCCCTCCCACTCCGCGCAATCTCCCATCCCTATCAGAGGCTCATCGCCTCACTAACGAGGCCCGTGGTGAGTTACCGACATGCATTCCATAAGTGATGATAATGTACTCAGCCGATTACGATAATTTAGTCTCTGCCGTCGATGAGCACGATATGATATGATGATCTTGCTGCCGATCATGACGCCTTAGTTGCTGTATTCGTGATGCCCCCATTCAATTAAAGCCACGGACTGTTCACTCTGCTACCGTCTGGTAGATGGTACAGGAACATCGGATCTCGGACCAAGAGATTCCGAAATAGCTTCTACCATCAGGCCATAAGACTGCTGAACAGCCATCACTCGCTCTCTATCTGCCCTGTCCTCTAACCTGCACCTTAGAGACTTTTTCGCACACATACACCCATACACTCACACAAAAATACACACACGGACAAAGACAAAGATCCCCCGTATAGCCTTAACAGACTGTATGGGCAAGTGCTGTTAGCGAGCACCTATGAAGGCCGGAACGGTACACGAACGAGGGGGTGGGTGGCCAGCACCACGCACGACCGCCTTTGTCTCCCCAGTGGCGATGTTTACACACCGCACCAGATACGCATTTAAGGCTGAGTCGACCTAGGGGAGGCCCAGGACCGGTTCAGATAATCGTCACTGGTGTTAGCCGTGAGCGGGAATCGAACCGGGTCGCCAGGTTCATAGCGCAGCGCGCTAACCGCTACACTACCGCTCCCCATCCACACGGACACACACAGACACACACGCGCTCACACAGACACACACGGACACACACGAGCTCACACACACTCACACACAGACAGACACGCGCTCACACACAGACACACACGCGCTCACACAGACACACACGGACACACACGAGCTCACACAGGTGGAGCCAATTGACTCGAGCATCAGATCCGAGGAATCCTCACTCGGGTTTTCATCCTGGTATTTTGCAACGAGCCTCCAGGAATATTTCAGTGGCCCTCACACGACTGCTGCTGATGATGATGGGTTGACGATTATTAAATATGATTATATAAATTATGATAATTCCCTGAGTTTATCTTTATTGGCATGCTGATGGATGTCCTCCTGTTCCTGCTAGCTATGATGACCCTGACAATTCTTTACGAGTGTTTATATTGAGGTAATGTATCTCAATAATGTGTCTCATGAACAAGGCACATTGCCCGAAGCGTCGCCTCATATATTTAGGAAGGGCCATTGACGGATGTGTAAGTTTGTGTTGTTGTGGGTTGTGCTCTGCGCCACTGCCAACGCAGTATCACCAAATTATTTAAATGTGAATGTAGGTCATTGTTAATATGCACGCAGTACAGACCCACCGGGTCCCGCTACAACCAGCAAGCCCATATCACCTGGTAAGCAGGCGGCGTTGGTTTCAAGCCACCAACCCTACTGATGAGTCAGATAAGTCGAAAACGGTCCAAGAATTGTCAGCAAATAACATCACCAACACGTGCCGATGCACTAAAATGTTAATGATGTATTCTTGATAATTAACGTCGTAGATTTTGATTTAAAGCTTTCGTGACTGCAGGGATTCATATTCTTGGTTCTTTCGGTAAACTCACGTAGAAGGGAAATAATAAAATAATATAAATATTGTTTATATTTATATTATTTTATTATTTCCGAAAGAAGCAAGCATAATTAACGTCATGTTTGTCTGTTTCTTTAATAATAATGTGAAGTCCTGTTCTCATCAATTGCTGGATAAATGCCCTTTGACGCCATGGGAGATGTGTGACCATACTTCCGCACGGTGGTCAGTGCGAGTCGATGAAGCGTGGGGATCAAGGACCGGTTCAGAAATCGTGCGCCGCTGATGTTAGCCGTGGCCGGGAATCGATCTCAGTTCACAGGGTTTATAGTGCAGTGTGCTAACCACTGCGCCACCGCTCTACCACCTACGTTAATTTTAATCTCTACACGTTCGTTTTTCACAGCCCTCTGTGGATCGGCAGAGGGCTGTACATTAGCCTCATCATTTTTTTCAAACATTTGTGTACAGTATGTATGGACGTGCCTTCGCATAGGAGATGGAGCTATGACGTCATCTCGTGACCAGGTGCCGGGTGGATTTTGTTACATCGCAAGGTCGTGAGCGACGGCCACGGCTCGGTGGTGGTGGAGGTTAACTCAGCAGTGGATTGAACCTGTTCGATTGTGGTTATGATTACAAGCAACACGACGCGAAGCACTGGCAGCCAAAGGGGAGAACGTGCCCAAGAGAACGTCCTCCGCGGAGATGGAGCGATGGGATCGGCTCGCGTGCAGATGCCGGTTGAATCGTCGGATCGCAGGATCGTGATGGATGGCGACGGCTTGGGGAGGCGGCCTTCATCCAGCAGCGGTTCGATCATGGCTAACGATGATGACGATAGGCAATCGTGAAATCACCGCGATATTGAGTGTCACACCGACATAAACTCACACGCGCGCGCGCGCGCGCATGACATCATTACAGCACCGCACGAATCGTCGTCCCAGCTTTGCACCATCATTCCCCGCCGCAGGCCTCCGTGATGCGCACGGATAGATCGCGTGGCGGTGGACAGAGAAACAGACAAGGACACAGAGACACGGTCAGAGATGGACGGAGGCGGTGACAGTCACGAGCAGCCAACGAGACAGGAGACACATACACACACACGCACACAGACAGACAACACAGAATGACTTGAGAGAAAAAGGACACGGGCAGACGTAGAGGTAGAGAGACCCGGAGAGAGCAGGCACAGAGACAGATACCTAGACAGTAAAGACACGGAGACGTAGAATTGCAGAGAGACAAAGCTGCTGATAGACAAAGCTGCTGATAGACAAAGCTGCTGATAGACAAAGCTGCAGATAGACACAGCCTGCCTGCATCAAAGAGCGTACGGGATTATTTGTGGCAGGCAAATCTTACCTTGATGTCCGTGAAGGGGCCCATTTCGGTACAAATGAAAGCTGTCTGCTGCTGCTGCTGCTCTTGTTGCCTCTCGTTGTCTGCAGCAGCTGCGTGCATGGAGACGCGCTCTACAGAGGGCTGCCCGCTGCTAATGCTGCTCCTGCTGCTGCTGCTCCTGCTACTGCTGTATCATGCGTCAACAGCCAACCAGCGGCCGCCCCAACCCTCACTGACACCGCCGCTCCCCCACCCACCCAGCTACCCTCCACCGCAAAGCCAGACACTCATCCAGCCATTCAACCACCCAGCTAACCACCCAGCCACTCACTCATCAACCCAGCGAAACCACCCTTCCACCCAACACGCCAAGTAACCATCCACCCAGCCACAATTATACATTATGACCTGTAAAATCTGTTACTACCAGCTCACCCATCCAATCAATCACTCAAGCCAACCACTCACCCAACCACTCACCCAATAACCTACTCACTAAACCACACTTCTCCCCACCCACCTATCCAACCACCAATTCACCTATCCAACCATCGCCCCATCCACGAATATAATCAAACACATTCAAATCTGTCATGTTTCCCAAATCCCACCCCCGCTCACCACACCCACATCCAACTCACCCCCCCCACCCACGATAACACATTCAGGCTTGTGATCTCGCTTACAGGCAGCACTCACGATACACGATATGGACACAAAGGATGATTGTGAGCTGGCGGGGCGATTGTCGGAAAGGATGACCGTCGTGCGTCGTCTTAACGCGTGCGGGAGTAAATGTAAGCGGAGGCTCCCTGGCACACTGACACACATTGTACGAGTGCCACATGTGTAAGTGAACTTGGCGTTGCCACTGCCGCGTGCTGTGTCAGGGCCGTGCTCGTGGGTTGCGCGCAAAGAATGAGTGGGATGGTTCTCGCAAGCAACAAAGGCCGGCACGACGACCGTGGAGAGGAGGAGGGGCCGTCCTTACTACGACGCTTGACTCACGAATTGGAAGCATATTTCAGTGCATATATAGCAGCGTGATGATGATGATAATAGCAATAGGAACATCACGTTTCAATTCATCAATATGATGATGCTTTGAACAATATTGTAATTCAGCCATCGGTTAACTCGCGAATGTTATATGGGCCTCCCATGTCGTGAGCCCAGCGAATTTTAATTGGGAACTCACGGAGCCAACTGTGCACCACCACCCTGTGTGAGAGAACGAGTCAATAAAACAATGGCAATTAAACACTTACGCTTCAAATATTAAATTCACAAATAAACAATTATGCAATCCCCCCCCCTAGCCACCCCACTCACCCCACCCCCACAACTGAACAGTGACCCAGACGACCACACTTTAAAGAGACACGCAATCTCGGCAGGGCCACACCTGATCCCATAAATTAAGATATTGATTAATTGATCGGGCACACCTTGAACGTGCCCTGCGCGGAGCGGTCGGCGGTGGATCTCAGGGGGTGGTGACTCAATTAAAACCTCCCTGCCGCTCTTGGCCATCTTCTCTGGGAGGGCGGCGGCTGATTGGGGCTGTGGGTGGGGATGGCTTCATCGCTACAATCACACGGCAAGTCGTAAGCCTCTTCCCTGGCTGGGTGGTGCCGACTCAAAATCGTTTGCTGAAGGGTCAAGGCGCTCATACCATCGATTAATTCCATACATTCATACCATACATTCACACCACCTATTCACCCCATCTATTAATTAAATTGATTCCCTCGTCCGTTTACGAATGTAATCGATGTAATCAATTACACACATAAATGTAATAGTCAATTAACTTATTGAGTCACTCATGAAATGATTAATCCATGAATGGCTCATTAAATTATTAAATGTACTTATGCGTTCACAATCAATCAATGTATTAATTTACAAACCTGTTCACCAATTAATCCACTCATCCACCCACATTCCCGTTCAATTTACGAATGAGGAAATCACTAATTATTTCATGAACTGCCTTATTTATTTACACACCAATTAAGAATCTACTCATTCATTCAACCATCAATTCATGAATTCCCTCACCTATCAATCACTTAAATATATAAACTAATGCACCTATTTATACATTGCATGCACTGATCTTTGAAGCCGGTATGTCACGAGTAATCGATTTTTGTTCTCACGATTGATCTATCGAATCTTACATGCATTGATCGATTATTATCGATTCATATTTGCTACTTCTGACTTGTTTTTGATGAATGGTTGACTTTCGATTCGTACATACTTTACTGTTTTTGATAAGAGTGTCCATTCTTCACGGCAGTGCCGCTTCTGTATTCCTTCACACACGATGCGCAGCGTACGTCTCATCTCAACACAATCGTATAGGGCACCCCCAGTGGCAGACGTCCCTGCGCCCCGCACAAGGTGACTCAGCACCCGACCTGCACACACGTGAATCTGTCAGTTAGGGGGCCATGATTTCTTTGCGGTCTCGCCTGGGGTGGGAAGGGTGGAGAGGGGAGGGGCTGGGTGGGGAGGGTGGGGATGGGCTGGGTGGGGAGGAAGGGGAGGGTGGGGAGGGGCTGGGTGGGAGGGTGGGGAGGGGCTGGGTGGGGAGGGGCTGGGTGGGGTGGTGGGGAGGGGAGGGTGGGGAGGGGCTGTGTGGGGAGGGTGGGGAGGGGCTGGGTGGAGAGGGGAGGGTGGGGAGGGGAGGGTGGGGAGGGGAGAGGGGAGGGTGGGGAGGGGGTGGGGAGGGGCTGGGTGGGGAGGGTGGGGAGGGGCTGGGTGGGGAGAGGGGAGGGTGGGGAGGGGAGAGGGGAGGGTGGAGAGGGGAGGGTGGGGAGGGGCTGGGTGGGGAGGGGCTGGGTGGGGAGGGAGGGGCTGGGTGGGGGGTGGGAGGGATGGGGCTGGGTGGGGAGGGACTGGTCACCCCGTGGTGCCCTTATAAAGCTCAACGTTTAACCTACTCACGCCGGCTTGTGCCCGCCCTCACAGTCGAGCATATTTGCGGAATACACCACGCCGCCGTTGACCCTGGCCATTGACCGAGCAACCCAACGTTCCTACCAGCTCCCTCCGCAGGACAACGTGTTCATTGAGAGTTTCAGAAGGAGCCAATAACATAATTCGATTTTACAACACGGATAAGGGTCTATTGGCCAATGTTCTTGCCGTCATTGGTCAATGCGGTGGTAGGGGGGGGGGGCTCTGACCAATCACACTGCTTTATTTGCCCGTCACGTGTCTAGCCGTAGCCACACCCCCCTCCACCAGCGCGATTCGGCATCGAGGGTGGCCGGTGCGCAGTGGGAATTTCAGTTCGCGTGTCGCGGCCGCCAAGTTTGTGAATGACGAGACGTCATTTAGTTGCGAGCTGAGAATAAAGATTTGTCGTCCGAAAAGCGTGAATATTATTTAGTATCTCCGTGGGAGTTCAACATTGGGATCGTGTGTCGAGGGTAACGGGGGCGAGGAGCGCCGCGATGGTGTTTTATTTCGTGAGTAACGGTACGTGCGGCCTGCTCGATTAGGCTGTGTCACGCTTATTGGTGTCCAAATCAATACGAAGCTAAATGACTAATAACATAACTTGTAACAGCAGTGTCAATGATGCTAATGACACGGCGATCACGCTGGGGTAGTTTTGTAAAAGATAATTCGGTACAACAGGGCTGTAAATACTAATGGATGACTCGTACTGTAGTACAGTATGTACTGTATTCTAAATGGTACAGTAATTTCAGCATTACAGTGTTGTGTAAGATTGAAGGCAGACGATGCAGAAATAGTCCTAATCGAGGACGGTAGCCCCCATTCGGACGATTTTATTTACATAGATTCGGGGGGCTGAGCGACTCGCTCTTACAATCACCAACATTCGCATCTCATCCACAGTGCTGAGCTTACCAAACACTGCAATTCACACACTCACTCGCACTCACCCTTGGAACATTCCCTGTATGGTTTAACAGAGGCACGGGGTCTGCGGCAGCGAGCATTGGTGACTCTACCGTGCTGATGAGTCTTAATACGGACGAAACTGGTCCACAATTGTGTCTGCATCGCGGCTGCTGACAGTCGATGACATTTGCTCACATTTATTGTGATGGTGACCTAAGTCAATAGGACCACAATGCACTTCTTAAGCCCATGCCAATTGTTGTGTTAGCATATGCACAGAGGCTGTGTGATTTTTTTACACGGCTTTGTGTGTTTGAAGTATTACCCTCCGTAGCAGGGCAGGTAGAGAAGTTCTGCCCGCTAATGTGTGGACTGGAGATAATTTGAAGACATCTCAAAAGTAGTTCTGTGGTAACTGCTTTTGCATGCCATTTTCTAGTAGTAGGATGGGATGCACTGCTTTGCGAGTTCCAAATTGTTGCTTCTTCTCATCACATTGCATCCACAGCACAATCACAATAAGACTGGTCGAAAAATAACTAAGCAAGAAAAGTAATGCGTACATTAATTACCCCATAACTTACCTTTGTTCACAGTTGGCTCGACAACATACACGATCTACGTGGGCAAGGACAAGTACGAGAGTGAGTATCTGTCTGCGGCCATCCCTGTCCGTCCTGAGAGCTGGGTGTCCAAGGAGTGTGATGTCCTCCCGGGGATGTTAAGCTCGTTTCTTTTTTGTGTGCCACCCACCATCATATTCAGATGGTATCGCGAGTTGTGTTCCGGCAAGAGCATTGGAACGCCCGAAAAATTTCAGAGGTGTAATAACTACCAAAGGCAGATGCGTCTACTCGAGACAATGACTCAACAATCCAGAGATGTGGGACCCCTTTTTATGAACCCAGCAACCTTAGTTCAATTCCTACCCACGGCCAACATTGGTCGTGAGTGGAGTCTGAAACGTTCCTGGGCTCCCCCTTACACGAACCCGCACTGACCAGCATGGTAAAGTTTAGTCAACCCCCATAACCAACGCGGGGAAGCCTTCAGCCATCATGTAAACACTCGTTAATTGATCGATAACACCGTATATAGAGGACTGTAGAGCTTGGGCAATCGTTGGATCTGGCTCGCCGCATTGCTGCCGGCCGACTTGTATGGTTCCTCGCACCGCTTGAGTAGTTCTCCCTCTTCGAGACTGAGTGAATAGTGTGCGTGTTACACGTTTACATTATTATAATTGTACTGACAAGGGACTGAAATTGTATTATTTCACGTATTGTATTTTCACATCTTATACAGGTTAATTTACAGTTTCAAATCCTTTTATGCCACAGATGAGGAGCTTATTAAATACGGCTGGCCTGAAGATGTTTGGTAAGAACACATGAAGGTGTTTAACACTCCCATTTTCATCGTAACTTTCTTTTTGTAAAGTCATAAAAATATTTTACCAAACATATCACAGTGCCGTACTTGAAAGTGGCTTTCGGATTCAACAACAAAATGCACACACGCGATTATGGTAACACTACATTTGATGAAGGGTTCCGCTTTTTCACTTGATTTGCCACACCGCAGGTTCCACGTGGACAAGCTGTCTTCAGCACACGTGTATCTACGCCTGCAGAAGGTGAGCTATTTTAAAAAAACTAATTTGAAATGGTTTCCCTCTTAAAAGTAAATTGAATCTATAGCAGAAGGGCATTTGAGGTGCTGCGGGTCCACGTTGCCTGTAGAGGTTAGAGATGAGCCGCAGTGACCGAGCACACAACGGTAAAACATAACGAAAACTAGGGTTAAAATATGATAAGATATTAAAACCAAGAGGCACCATCGTGTTGACCGGCCGGATGTACAAAATCCTATCTTACAAAGTGGGAACCTATTTGCCATATTTTTTAAAGTACATTTTCTAACCACAGGCCCAAAAGCTTAAAAAGGCTCAAAACATCAAGTGGCCAGCAAGTTCAATTCACGTTGCTTGAATTTAACTTGGTTATTATTATAAGAGCTTGGGGAAAAGAGACGCCAATGGGAATTCCAAAGTGGAGCAGTGTTAGAGAAGAAGCAGAGAGAGAAGTGTTGTGACCTGCAGTGTGGTGAGTGGGTGAGTGTGTTAGTGAGAGTGTGACCTGCAGTGTGGTTTGTGGTGGTTGAGCACCCATTGTGGGTGAGACGAAACAGTCTTATAGACCGAGTCCGTAACTGAGGTGGGATATAAATCCACGCTCGTGCATCAAGGCGCCACTGCACTTTGTGAACATTGCTTTGTCCCTTGCTCCCTCGCAGGGTCAGACCATGGATGACATCCCCACGGAAGTGCTCATCGATTGTGCTCAGCTCGTGAAGGCCAACAGCATCCAGGGTGAGTGGCCAATCAAGAGAGCGAGATAATTTAAGGCACCCTAACACTACACGGGGGATGGAGCAGCAGTGGATAGATGTACGTATGTATGTTGAACTTCTTTCGCACCGTACATAGCCAACCGTGCTAATTGGAAGTGTGGGGAAGGACAACTGATCACGGCTCTGGGGATGATGAAAAATGAAATGAATGAACCCGGGTGCTCCGTGGTTGCAGGGAATAAAATGAACAACATCGCCGTGGTCTATACGCCCTGGGGCAACCTGAAGAAGACGGCAGACATGGACGTGGGGCAAGTTGGCTTCCATAAGCAGAAGGAGGTGAGTGCGTGTGTGAGTACGTGGCGCTGTCTATAGTCTGTTAAGGCTATACGGGGGATCTTTGTCTTTGTGGTGCTATCTAAAGGTAGCAGTAGTGTAGCGGTTGGCGCGCTGCACTACGAACCCGGCAACTCCAGTTCGATTCCCGCTCACAGCCAACACCAGTGGCGATTATCTGAATGAGTCCTGGGCCTCCCCTAGTTCGACTCGGCCTCAAATGAGTACCATGTGCGGTGTGTAGTAAAGATCGCCACTGGGGAAACGAAGGTGGTCGGGCGTGATGCTGGCCACCGATGCCCGAGTTTGCCATGGTGGTCTTCATAGGTGCTCGCTAACAGCACTCGCCCCAAAAGTATGTTAAGGCTATATGGGTGAATTTTGTATTAGGTGCTATCTGCAAGCTGTATCATGGGTGATCGCTTGAACGGCAGTTGAGAAACACCAATCAAGACTCATCATTGTGATCCTCATTAACCCTTCTCGGGTTTTCGGTGTCATAATCAGCATTATTGTCATAAGTCATCAATATTATCGTTATTGGCAACAGCCACCAACCCCGTGCCAATGCCGCATTGTTACCCACAATGCACAATGGTCTAGATGATAGTGATGATGACAGTGATGATCTTCTTGCTATTGATGTAAAAGGTCACTATCCAAGTCACTCAACTACTTGATCATCCCTAACTTCGTCTAGTTCACCCAGCCTTCCCACCGCACCTTCAGGCCGTCGTAAGGGACACTCCTCATCAATGTGCACGGCTGTCACATGCGGTAGGGGTGGCGCACGTGCCAACACGGCGCCACGTCAACGTGCCTTCACGCCCATAGCTACGCACAGATTCTGTTGTGCCCGATCCAAGACAATATGGATATCAGGTGCCCATGTACAGGACAATGACGACGACGCTAGCGACGTTGATGATGATGTGTGGCAGGTGAGGACGGTGACCGTGGAGAAGCGCGTGAACGAGATCATGAACCGGCTGAACCGCACGCGGGATGAACGGCTCCCGGACCTGGCGAGCGAGCGCGAGGATAGGGACCGTGAGGAGCGCGGCGAGAAGAAGGCCCAACTCCAGGAGCAGAAGCGCAACGAGAAGGAGGAGACGAGGAGGAAGAGGGAGCAGGAGGAGCTGCGGTACCACAGCTGACACCCTCCCGATAGATTTGCAAGGAATACAAATCGCGCACGTCCATGGATTCCGTAAACCCTTTCAGATTGTCCGATTGACCTCGCTGGAAGTTTTCAGTTGGTAATGATGGTGACGGATGACGGTATTTTCTGAGCCACACAGCAAGGTGGCATCACACGACATGGCGTAGGGCGATGGTGTCGCACACAATTACATCATAGCCTTTTGCTCACGTGGATTATTCCTTTAACCCTAATATTTATAACTAAATTTCCGGCAACTGTTTTTATCAATTTGGTCAAAATTGTGAGTCCCTAATATCGACACAGCTTTTGACAAAAATTGAGTTCATATTGGATTCTCTTTATGACAGTTATCATGCCTCATCTACAGGCAGACGGACATAGCTAACGCAAAATGACTTTCAACCTTCGTTGTAAAACGTTGATAACATACAGCTGTCAATCCACTGCTGGATGCAGACTCCTCCAACCGTGACGGTCATCGGGGTTGTTTGATCATACTTCACCATGCCAGTCAGTGCAGGTTGATGAAGGGGGGCGACCCAGGACCAGTTAGGATATCACGAGCTACTTAAGTTTATCCGTGGCAGGGAATGAAAGGTCGCCAAATAACTCGCAGTGCAGTGTGTGAACCACTGTGCCGCCACTCCACCCAACATTTGTACCACAATGTGGACTTAGGAAGCTTCTATATGCCCCCGCATCTCGAGGCGCTGTACAGGAACTGGGCATGTTGTGTAGAGAGAGGGGCAGTCATAGGCAGGGGAGAAAATACTTGAGCCCAGACTTGAACGTGACAGGAAGTCAACAGCATGGATTGATGGGGTAAGTAATATTTGTGGTTATTGCTGTACAGCACCTGTTGTTGACACGCCGCTGATTGTTTTTTTTAGGAGCTATTCGGCACTCATGAAAGAAGAGAACATGACCTCAAACCAGGTAACGAACCGTTCTGTGATGAGAGCAAGTGCAGGCATCAACTGCGACGCCAGTCGTGCTATTGTATTGCAAGTTGAGCCATACCCCTATTACCTAAATCACCTGGAATGCGGGTCTTGAAGACGCAAACATGGTGTGCGAGATCATCTTCTTGGCCGAAATGCTCACTTCGATTTCACTGGTTTATTATCGCTTAGTTTTAGGTATCGCTTTCAGCAGTTTTCTTGATTATTCTATCGAGTATTTCGGTCATAGTAACACGAATTTTTACTTTAAATAACATTTTTATTTATTTTTGGGCATCTTTACAAGAGTTATTGTGACCGCTCTCTGAAACAGATAAACGTAAGGACAGCCGCCAATGTGTCGTGCTTTCAACACGATTTGGAACTCTTTGAAAAAGAGTGCATTTGTGAATGGTATTGCAGGGGAGATGAATATATTGTACCATTATTTACCCTAAAAAAGCTGAATATTTTGCAAAGCAGCATGGAGAGGTGGAACGCAAATGATTTGGGGAACATGATGCAAGTTTAGACGCATCATATCGGCCGTCGAAAGAGCGGCCTTGGCTAGGCCACATCGCGAGAAGGGATGATAGGCCAGTGGTCGAGACTAACCAGAGGAGCAAACATGCGAGACGGGACGTCCACCACAGAGATGGAGCGATGAAATCGGCTTGTTCGCTGGTGCCAGGTGGATCGTGGCTGGTTAGTGGGCATGACAAGGTGGACAGCATTGAAGCATGGGGCCTGGAGTTTGAGCCCTGGTGCTGAGTGAGTGAGGCAGGGTTGATGTTTTTGTTTCTCTTTCTGTCCAGGATGGAAACGACTCTGACGAGTTCATGTGACTTCCAGGAGTGCTGCAACCGGGAGCGTGTGGGACATTATCGGGAAGGAGGGTTAGCGCACGCGCTTGCCTGCCTCACGGTGACACTGCGGTTTACTCGTGTGGTGGAAAGGGCTCAGCATCTGGGGCACCCGTGGGGGGTGAATTGTTCACTACCTCGCCATGTATGCAGGAGGTTTTGGGTTCAGTCTTGACCCTGACACCTGTATATTTGGAGTTTGCATGTACTCCCCGTGATCGCGTGGTTTTTCTCCTGGTCCTCCGGTTTTTCCCTCCACTTTTAGAAACATGCGTTTTAGAGGATTTGACTTTCACAAATTTCCGCACGAGAAGCCAGTTGGGCAAACATTTGCCGCTAGGTCAGGTTTGAAATGAGCTATATAACTCGGTGGGCCTTACCTGGTAATTTTTTTTGTTAATAGTTTCATCTGAACTCAAAAAATATTTCCTGACCCAGCACGCCACATCCAGGGTACCTCGCACTCCGGCTGTGGCTGCTACTAGTCACGTGCCTACTCCAGTTTACCAGCGAGCTGGACAATATCACGTGATAATTTAAACCCTTGCTGTCGGTGACGTTTCGCACGCGTTGATCTAACAGCATATGCCAGTGATATCGCTGGATTACCATAATCATGTGCTTGACGATAACTGTGAAGCATTTTTGCTTGTTATTAAAGCCTCAACGTTGAGTCGTAACTCCGTTGGACACCCTGCCTAGGAATATATCCATACGAGCCATTTGTTTTTGGGATTGCATTTTCATTCACGACCTTCCTAGCATTGAACCATTTTACCCCCTCTTTACCATTGAACTAATTCACCCCCTTGTTTTGTACGTGTATCAGCATGACAGAAACACATTCTGACACTTCCATTGATGTGCCAAACAAGGTTAGTGCTGTCGTACTTAGGGCTTATATTTCATTCCGGGTTTGTCCAGGTCGGCGAGCTGGAAAATATATTCTGCACTTGGCACAGCATGCCCAGTATACGTGTGGCTGGGGCTAGTCAACGTTGCCAGCTGGTCTACCAATGACCCGGAAACGTTCGTTGTGAGAGGCACGCTCGTAGAACTTCGCCAAGCGTGCCCATCGAATTCCCGAAGCTGCTCGCATGAAGTCTGCACTGCTTTGGCAAGCCTATGGGGTGTTTTTTTTACATTTTATATTTTGTTATGTTGCCCACCCTGTTGCAGCATCATGTAATGAGATAAATAATCCACGTGGAACTCTCGTAGAGCGGTACAAACCGGAGTGTTTGGTCGACAGCCTGCGGAAGGGGATACCGCAGAGCTACCTCGGAGAATCCTTCAAGTGGCCTGTGGTGCACACACTAGGAGACTGCATCGTCCAGCCTGCCCAGCTGCAGACAAATGTTCTTTGCATGGCACTCAAACTGATATTTTGAATCTCGCGCCTGGTATTTAGCCAAAATAAGGGCATAATCAAGTGGGTCCCATTTTATACTCAGACCACAGGAAACTGGCCGTCAGATGCCAAATGTGCTTTTTGGAAACATTTCCGTGTTTAAATGAGATGTATTTAAAGCGACATTCATGCGGTAATGTACAATCGTTACATCGTTTTGGGTATTTTTTTTTTACACGTTGAGATAGATTTTCAAGTTGGTGATTTACTGGGCTGCTTTCTGTTTGGCCTTCTCTTCTCGCGTGCATGTTTATGTTCGACGCGATCAGAGATAATTTTTACCCGTCGGCTTGGGATTTGGACGAACACTTGTCAAAGAGAGGAAAATGCCTTAATTGCCGGATCGTTGGTCAGTGTGCACAAACTTGAAGTTAATCAATAAAATCAAACGTGAATTGCAGGTCTTCGTAATTTGGATTTCCTGAATAAAAGCCATCGTGCATGTTCGTGAGCCTTGTGCCCATTATCTGCGTCAGCGGTGGGGCACATTTGCCTTCCCAGGGACCAAATAGGGCTTCTCAATACCTGTGGTAACGGGCCACCTTTTCACAAAGACACACACAGTTACTTCTGCCGCTTCAATAGGCCCCTAGCAGTGATACACACTCAGACTTTAATCTTTTCAGCTCGGCTAGGCCGCCTTGTACGGTTGGCAATGTACGGTGCAAAAGAAGTTCACCACCCCGTATAGCTGTTAGCAGACTTTTGGGGCAAGTGCTGTTAGAGCGAGAATCTATGAAGGCTGACGCGCCACGAGAGGGGGGGCGGTGGCCAACACAACGCCGTGTTTGTCTCCCGAGTGGCGATGTTTACACACCGTACCAGGTACTCATTTTCGCCCTAGGGGAGGCCCAGGACCGTTTCAGATAATCATTACTGCTGTTGGTGGCCGTGAGCGGGAATCGAAACTCGGGTGGCCAGGTTCGTCGGCGCGCTGTGCTAAGTGCTGCACCACCGCTCCCCCACGACACACACACGTGTAACACGTGTTACACGTATTACACGTGTGACACGTGTAAGACGTATCACACGTGTCGCCCATCCCCAACTTACACCAACCAACCACTCCAGTGCAGTCCGCGAGCAGTAAAACGGGGGTTCGGGGAGACGCGGTGAGAAGCTGTGCCCAAGCGGCTTAACCCACGTGGCTCGAGGGGGCTACGCGAGCGACGAGCCGGAGCCGGACCCCGGCGAGGCTGACCCCGGCGAGGCTGACCCCGGCGAGGCTGACCCCGGCGAGGCTGACCCCGGCGAGGCTGACCCCGGCGAGGCTGACCCCGGCGAGGCTGACCCCGGCGAGGCTGACCCCGGCGAGGCTGACCCCAACGAGCCTGACCCCGGCGAGGCTGACCCCGGCGAGGCTGACCCCGGCGAGGCTGACCCCGACGAGCCTGACCCCGGCGGGCCGTACAGCAGCAAGCACGCCGCGTCGCCACCACCTCCTCCTCGTCCGGCGCGCAGCGACAGGACCTCTTCGGAGGTCACCCTCGTCACAATCTCGTCGTCGCATTTCCACCAGTGGCCTGGTGGCAGACGGGGAAACACGTTGGGGTATACAGGAGGTCGTGGGTTTGATCCCAACCCTGACGCCTGCTGTATATCTGGAGTTTGCATGTTCTCCCCGGGGTTTCCCTCCACATTTATAATCAACATGCATTTAGGGTATTTGGCCGCTATAAATTGCATTTTTGATAGCCAGGTCGCTTCTGAAAAAAAGCCATATAGCTCAGTGGGCCTTACCTGGTAAAACTAAAATAGTTTAGCTTAGACTCGCCAACCTTGATAAACCAGTTTAGCAGTGGGAGGAAGTTGCTGAAACTCGGATTCAAACCCAGACTTCCTCACCTGCACAGAATAGAGTCCCCCCCACCCCCCACTTCCCCCCCCACTTCCCCCCCCCACTTCCCCCACCCCACTTCCCCCACCGCCTTTCCCCCACCCCACTTCCCCCATCCCCCTTCCCCCGTTTACCTGCATCCCAGTGCAGCCAGGACACATAATGTCCACCCCCATCCTCCTCCCAACGGGGCCTCGTCCACGATACGACCGCGCGGAGGTCGTAGCAGCCGCTGTTGTTGGAGCCCACGTCTGAAAATTGGAACGGAAAACATTCGCTATAATAATAATAACACGAAGTAGGTCGTTTCCGCATACAAATATTACGATGATTGTTTTTTTTTCGTGCCAGGCCATGCACACTAATGATTTGGCCAAATTTGTGTGGCAAGACCGTCAACCACCCGACACAGCCAGGTGTTATTGTTTCAGCTCGCTCACTTGGTGAGTTGAAGAACAATTCTCACAACAACAACATGTGGCGATTAGATATACAGCGTGTCACTCACCGTCATCAAAGGAGCACTCGGATCCATCGTAATCCTCATCGTCGTCGTTCGAGGCCGTGCTGCCCCAGGAGCTGTCCTGAAGGAATCCACGGAGCGAAACGAGAATTTAGTAAAGAGCAAGGACACGCGCTTTATATTCAAATACTTTCCGTGTCGCCCCACTTTGTACATCTAATGTCTGTATCCAGATTCATACAACTCTTCTGGTCGCCTTGATGTCATATGCTCTCCTTTCCGAATCATAATCGGTTCACTTTTGGGTGAGGCCACATCACGATCCGGCCAAAGTTCTGTCGTCAGACCCCTCCACCACCCGACCTAGGCCAACAAATGACATTGTCACGTGGTGATAGTTACAGCACCTGCTCGCCGGGCTTGCGGCGTCTGCATTCCATCTCCTGGAGGCGCCTCCTGCCAGGCCCCAGCCGCTCGCGTAACGCCGGGCCGCAGAGCTGCAGTGCGTCCAACCTCAGTGGGAAGGCTGCCTCCTGCAAAACAGAAAACACCCCCACCGCAACCCGCACCCCGGGAGATCGAGACAAGCAAATTATTTCAGGGCGGCGATGTTGGTCCACCCTCGCAGAGGTTCACACTTCCATTCTGGCAGGCCGCCCTGGTAAATTATAAACAACAACAAAACCCCTACCGCTCACAGACGACATTAAAGATCCCGTGACGTCAATCGAATTGACCCGGTCATCGTGTGCCGGAGTCACGGTCCAACCGATGCCAATTTCGAAAAACGACACCGCTAAATCACTCGATTTGAGAACGCACGAATTAGCGATCATCCCCCCCCCTCGCCCCCCCCCCCGCCCCCGACTGCGAAACGTCAGTTAGACCCGAACGGATTCTTCGTGGCGACGGGGAGACACCGAGAGCACGGTCGGGATCATAACGTTGGGGGTGGGGTGGACAGGGCAACAAGAAAACTCTCAACACTCGCTGCACATCCCGGGGGCGGGGGTCGGCACGGCCAAGAGATGTCTGGGACTCACACCTGGAGGTCAGCGTCGTCGCCTGGGGGCCGAGACACGTGGACGCCCAGGTACGCGGGCAGGCGGACCACCCCGGCCTGTGGGTCAGAGGGCACGGTGGTCAGACGGAGGCGGATCTAGAAACCTCCCAGGGGGGTGGTGGTACCAAAATGTCAAGCTTTTAATAGAGGGCTCCTACATTTACATCACTAAAACTTGCAATGTGTTTCTCTGATAAATATCAATAAACTACACATTTTAGGGATATTGCGGCAGAATAAAGTGGTAGTGCCTTACGCCGACAGTTACTACTCCAAGCCGGCATAGCAGCATTTTGGAGAATATCGAATGAGAAATTCAGCGATTACTACACGCTGACAAAACCAGGACCTCCAGTTTCAGGGAAGACTTTTATAGACGTTCCAGGACGGCTTCCTGCCACAACAAGAGGATCGATCCCGGGGAAACCAGGACAGGTGGAAACCCTGCCCCTCACCCACCACGTGGCAACCCTGCCGCTCACCCACCACGTGGCAACCCTGCCGCTCACCCACCACGTGGCAACCCTGCCCCTCACCCACCACGTGGCAACCCTGCCGCTCACCCACCACGTGGCAACCCTGCCGCTCACACACCACGTGGCAACCCTGCCGCTCACACACCACGTGGCAACCCTGCCGCTCACACACCACGTGGCAACCCTGCCGCTCACCCACCACGTGGCAACCCTGCCCCTCACCCACCATGTGGCAACCCTGCCGCTCACCTACCACGTGGCAACCCTGCCGCTCACACACCACGTGGCAACCCTGACACTCACACACCAGGTGGCAACCCTGCCGCTCACCTACCAGCGCCAGGCGAGCCGAGAAGTCCAGCGCGGAGCCCGAGTCGCTCGTCGCACAGCGGAGCTCGATGAGAGACACGCGGGTCTCCCCCGTCTCCTGGGTCTCTCCATTGTGATGGCTCACTCCCTTTCTCGTGGTCTCTTTGACTTCGTGTGTCGTTCCATTCTCTGGGACTTCCTTATTTCCCTGCGTCTCTCTCTTTCTCTGGGTCTCCGCGGTCTCTCCATTGCCCCGGGTCTCTCCACTCTCTCTGCTCTTTCCATTCTCCAGCGAATGCTGCGTCCTACCGAGGTCACGGTCAAGGGTTGTGAACGGCACCGACTGTCCCATCAGTGAGTGCGATGGCACGCGACTGCAGCCCACGGCAAATGGTGGTGATCGCGATGCGGGTGACGAAAGGATACTTCTTCTTGTCCACCTTCACCCCGAAGAACTGCTCGACGAAGTTCAACTTTCCATCTCCGTCCACCCAGACTTCCTGCGCGCAGTGAAAGATCGCGTGCCTCCAGTCAGCACTCGACGCGTGCACGTTTATTGAGATAGCGAGATACAGAGAGAGATACAGATAGAGAGATAGGCAGAGAGTGACACAGAGAGATACATGGAAAGATAGAGAAAGAGAGACAACACAGACCAGAGGTGGGACAAAGTCATTGTTATGCAAGTCCAAGTCGAGTCGCAAGTCATCAAATTCATGACTCGAGTCTGACTCGAGTCCAAGTCACATGACTCGAGTCCACACCTCTGACACAGACAGACATACATACAGAGAGACACACACAGATGGAGACAGACACTGAAAAACAGATGCGTGAAAGAGGCAGAGAGACAAATAGAGAGACACAAGGAGACACACAAAGACGTGGAGAGTATACAGAGAGACAGACAGAGAGACAGGCGAATATGGAGAATCGATGGTTGCGCATTCAAGAAGGAGCAGCAGCACAACATCGCTACTGGGCGTGTCATCACGTCTCGAGAGTCCGAATTTGAGAAGTGGGCCTCAACAATCTCTCCCCTCCCTGCCGCCTTCAGCTTCTCCGACTTCCTCTGGCAGCGATCGCCGCGAAGGTGACAGGGGCCAGGTTGGATTCCTCACCGGGTCGGCCCAGGCCGGATCTTCGACCTGCAGCGTCTCCCGCAGCAGCCGCAGCACTCGTGTCCAGCACTCGGCAACGTCCTGAGAGAGGGCGTGGTGGCAGGGGTGGGAGGGGTGGGAATGATCGAAGGGATGAAAATTATTGGAGGGATGCGAGGTAGTGCAGGGATGGGAATGGCTGGAAGGATTAGAAGATGGGAGGGATGGGAATGATTGAAGGGATGAAAATTATTGGAGGGATGCGAGGTAGTGGATGGACGAGAGAGGTGGGAGGGATTGGAATGGTTGGAGTGATGGAAGAGTTGGAGAAATGTTAGAGTTGGGAGGGCTTGGGAGAGATGTATTTATCATCATTAATGCAGCCATGCAAAAAGACAAAGATCCCCCGTCTAGCTTCACCAGACTGTTGGGGAAAGTGATGTAAGCGTGTCCCTATGAAGCCCGGCATGGGGTGAGTGGCTAGCAACGCACGCCCGGCCGGCCGCCTCTGCCTCCCTAGTGGCGACATCTACCCACCGCACCAGGTACTACTCCCTTGAGGCTCACCCAACAACAACAACAACCGCCATTCGCCACTAAGTGGCGGTGACGTCACCACGACGCTTGTGCCAGGCCATGTGCACCTTGAGGCCACGTGAAGTGTCGAACGCCCGCTGGCAGGAGGAGGTCACGGGGCAGACCCAGCAGGTGCCACGGGTCGACTGACCGAGATGACTGGCTGATGCACCACCTGTGCCCCCTACTGCTCACCCACCCACACTGCCACCCGCACCGATGCGCACAATCCCACGGGCACCTGCTGCAGGTGAAGGCCGTCGTGCCCCGTGCGCGCGAAGTCGGGCGCGGCGCGGTGCAGGGCCTTCCAGAGCGCGACGGGCGGCAGGGTCGGCGTGGGTCGCCCCTCGGCGGGGGAGCGGGGATGGACCGCATCGGCCGGGTCGTCGGAGTCGGCGAGGGCGGCGTAGGGCCCCCGGGCATCTCCCCGCGTCATCATGCGGTGCAGCTCCTGGGCCAGGCGAGACGAGGACGACGAGGAGGAGGAGGAGGTGTCCATCGAGACGGTGGCGCGGGCCATCGAGTCGAAGAGGTCGCGTAGCGCTGCTCGAGTGCGTCATGGAGAGAGAGAGAGGGGGGCACTTAGGAGACACACAAAGACAAAGGTCCCCCGTCTAGCTTTAGCTATACGCACTTGACGTTGACCAATTTCTCTTGTAGGCCCACCCACCACCCCCACGTTCCATTCCCTGGTTACCACACTCAGATAAGCCCCTCACCCCTTAACTTGTATTTAAGGGCTGGTCTTTTGGAATCTTTCCTCACTTGATGCAGTAATTTTAGCTGTGACGGTCCCACCTGATGACGGAGACTTGTGTTGCCTCCGAAACGTCGTGATTTATTATTTTAGTTTATTTCTATTATTACTTTTAGTAATAATAAAAAATTACCTACGTGACTTTACCGAAAAAACTAAGAGTATGAATTCTTGCAGTGACGAAAGCTTCAAATCTAGAACTTTAGCATACTGTTTGGGGCAAGTGCTGTTCGCGAGCACCTATGAAGGCTGCCACGGAACACGAGGAGGTGGGTGGCCAGCACCACGCCCGGCCACCTTTGTTTACACTCTGCACCAGGTACTCATTTGAGGCTGAGTCGACCTGTCGACTCTCGTGAATGCCCAGGACCGGCTCAGATATTCGCCACCGATGCTGTCGGTTTTGGCGCGCAGTGCGCTAACCACTGCGCCACCGCTCCCCGCTGACCGAGTGGAGTTCACCACCCTCTGACCTGCAGTGAAGGCCCCGGCAGCCTCTGTCCCCCCTCGCTCTGTCCGACGTTCCGTGAACCTGCAAAAGCCACGGGAATATATTCACATCTCACGGCCCATCTTGTTGCTGCAGAGGGTTCACGGTTCGAAGCCAGCAGGCCGCCCTGGTTAATACCGCGGTGTGCGTTAACCGTAGGCCATTGTGTGCCGGGATCGTAGTTCCAAATTTGGTTCCAAAAAGTTAGAAATTTTACACCGCAAAGTATTCAAAGGGGATTATACATGAAAGCAAACATTGCCCCTCTGCTGCAAACTAAATCTGGCAGGGCCCTCCTGCAAAATAATCACGAGACTCAGTGAGGCTTTCGTGGCTACACAAGCGAAATGATAATAATAATGATGATCTAGGACGATGCAGGGGAGGTATTTACCGTAACGATGTTTCACACCGCAGTGTCCCACCGGCTCCTAGTGAGCGCATCGCCACTGCGTGAGTGCACGTGGAGAGTCCCCCACGTCGCCTCGGAGTGCACCTAGCCTGGTACGAGCGCTGCGGTAACGTCACCACCGCCACTTAGTGGCTGTTTGTTCTTGTGCGCGCATCTCACGGCTGCCGAGGTGAGTGCCGCCGCTCACCAGATGAGAACCACCGCTCACGCGGTGAATACTGCGCTCACCAGGTGAGGACCCGTGGCTCACCAGGTGAGGACCCGTGGCTCACCAGGTGAGGACCCATGTCTCACCAGGTGAGGACCCGTGTCTCACCAGGTGAGGACCCGTGGCTCACCAGGTGAGGACCCGTGTCTCACCAGGTGAGGACCCGTTGCTCACCAGGTGAGGACCCATCGCTCACCAGGTGAGTGCCCGTGTCTCACCAGGTGAGGGCCCGTGTCTCACCAGGTGAGTGCCCGTGTCTCACCAGGTGAGGACCCGTGTCTCACCAGGTGAGGACCCGTGGCTCACCAGGTGAGGACCCGTGTCTCACCAGGTGAGGACCCGTGGCTCACCAGGTGAGTGCCCGTGGCTCACCAGGTGAGGACCCGTGTCTCACCAGGTGAGTGCCCGTGTCTCACCAGGTGAGGACCCGTGGCTCACCAGGTGAGGACCCGTGGCTCACCAGGTGAGGACCCGTGTCTCACCAAGTGAGGACCCGTGGCTCACCAGGTGAGGACCCGTGGCTCACCAGGTGAGTGCCCGTGTCTCACCAGGTGAGGACCCGTGTCTCACCAGGTGAGGACCCGTGGCTCACCAGGTGAGTGCCCGTGTCTCACCAGGTGAGGACCCGTGGTTCACCAGGTGAGGACCCGTGGCTCACCAGGTGAGGACCCGTGTCTCACCAGGTGAGTGCCCGTGGCTCACCAGGTGAGGACCCGTGGCTCACCAGGTGAGTGCCCGTGGCTCACCAGGTGAGTGCCCGTGTCTCACCAGGTGAGTGCCCGTGTCTCACCAGGTGAGGACCCGTGTCTCACCAGGTGAGGACCCGTGTCTCACCAGGTGAGGACCCGTCGCTCACGAGGTGAGGACCCGTGGCTCACCCGGCGAGTGCCGCTCGGAGCTCGGGGATGCTGCCCAGGCACTGCACGACGGCGCTAAGGTGGCAGCTCCTCCCCAGGTTCAGCAGCCCCACGGGTGGCGCCAGCTGACGGAAGCGCACATTCACCACCATCACCATCACCACCATCATCACCACCATCACCACCATCACCACCAACATCACCACCACCATCACCACCATCACCACCATCACCACCACCATCACCACCATCACCACCACCATCACCACCATCACCATCACCACCACCATCACCACCATCACCACCATCACCACCAGTATCACCACCATCACCACCATCACCATCACCACCATCACCACCATCCACCACCACCATCACCCCCAGCAGCATCAGAGCCGTGGGCAATCCACTGCTGGATGAGCCTCGCCAATGCGCCGCTGCCGCAGCCGCCGTCTTTCGCGAATCCTGCGACGCAAAATCCCACCCAGCGCCTTGCGCGCGAGACGAGTTCATTGCTCCATCTCCGCGGTGGAGGTCCTCTTTCGGACTGCGTTCCGTTCCACTTTGGGATCGGGGTGGAGGGGAGCGGTGGGGGAATCTCGCAGGGAAGGTGACGTAATCACACACGGCTCGTGAATCTCAACGAGTTTCCCCACCGTCAAGGGAGCAGATGTGCGCAGGAGTTGTGTTCTCTCACTTGTGCACGTACGTTGAACTTCGTTCGCACCGTACGTAGCCAACCGTGCCAATCGGAGGTGCGCTCACTCCGTGAGTGGCGCAGTCAAGTTTCAAGTTTCAAGTTCATTTATTAGGTATAGCCCTGTGAGCCATTCGGCTCTTGAATCGGGTGCAACCGCAACAAACAAAAAACAAAAACATGAACAAGAAACATCTTAAAGTGAATATGTGACTGAGTGCAAACAGAAAATCCAAGAAAAGACAGTAAAATATTGCAGAAAAAGCACCGTACACAAAAATGTGCAAAAATCCCAGTGGGATGCAAGTCAAACAACAACAACAACAACCACAAGACAACTTAGATTAAGGCCATCAGTCTAACCCTGTACTACAACAAACAAACATGGCCAAACCAAAAAACTTTTCGAAAATCACCAAAATAAAGCCATAAAAGCAATGAAACAGTGATCATAGGAACTGTGACCGAGTGAGCGGCGGTGTGCTCACCTGGTGAGCGGCGATGCGTTCACCTGGTGAGCGGCGATGCGCTCACCTGGTGAGCGGCCGTGTGCTCACCTGGCGCATTGTCTGCCAGTCTATGGGGCGACAGAGGTGCGTTGGTGTTGGGGTCACTGCCGGGTCTCACCGCAGACGGGAGGTGCCCTCCTCGAGACACGTCCTCCGCAAACAGGGGCCGATCCGGTGGCACCAGGGGCAGCTCGTCCGTCGTGCCAACGAGCAGCACCGTCACACCCTGGGCACAGCGACAAAGATCGCCCGTAAAGCCTTCACGGACTGTTGGGGCAAGTGTTGTTAGCGAGTGGCGTCTATGGAGGCCGCCACGGCACACGAGGGGGTGGGTGGCCAGCACCACGCCCGGTCGGCTTCGTCGTCTCCAATGCTGATGTTTACACACCGCACCTCGGGGGAGGTCCAGGACCGGTTCAGATAATCCGTCACTGGTGTTGGCTGTGAGCGGGAATCGAACTCGGAACGCCGGGTTCGTAGCGCGGTGCGCTAATCGTTCCACCACCACTCCCCACACACCCTGAGAACACGCACACGGGTTTCAGATCTGCGTGTGTGTGTTTGGAACAGCGAATGGCTCGCAATCAGAAGCGAGCGAGATCAACTCCTGGTTTGGGTGGTGGGAGGGGGTGACTCAGCCTATCAAATATATTAGGTCGATAAAATAGTACCACTTAGTAGGGAAGTCAACAGTGGTTATAGTATGTATATCATTGTCCTCGTCATGGGAACATGGAATCACCACCACTATAAACGGGAGATAAGTACCAATGCCTCAATGATCATTTCAACAGGAAATGGCTTTGACACTGGATGGTGGTGGCAAGATATGGTGAATAACGGAGGACAATGGAGGGGAGGCCTTTGGCCCAGCAGTGGGAGGTCATTGGCTAAGAAAGAGCGAGTTGATCCTGAGAACCGAGTCTTACCGAGATGTTAACTACCTCGCCTGGTATGCAGGCGAGGTAGTTCGATCCCAACCCATACGCCTGCTGCTGTATATTTGGAGTTTGCGTGTCTCTCTCCCCGTGGTCGCGTGGATTTTTCTCTGTTCCCTCTACGTCTACAAAACAACGCGTTTAGAGGGTTTGGCTGCTATACATTTCCACACGATCAGCCACTTCATTGGGTTATCGTTTGTGGACAAGTCACGTGTGAAGAGGAGCTGTGTAAATCAGCGGGTCTTACCTGGTAAAATAAAAACAATTGGTTTTGTTTTAATCGTTTAGACTCGACCGAGACTCCAAGTGAGAGAGCGTGCGTGATGGTGACGTGCTAGGGTTGTGATGGGGCCACGTGGACTCACGTCTCTGAGCTTCAATATGCCCCAGCTGTGGTCCTAAAGGAAGACAGCATCAGCTTCAGTCAGGAGGGGGTACAAACACGAATGCCATCATCACCAGCAGTCATCATTAATCCACTGCTGGATGAAGGCCTCCCCATCTCTCATGGCCCTGCAAAACAATAATCTATCGAATAATCTATGAATGTTCTTCGATATTATCTTTTCAAACTTATGCTCAGGTTGCACTTACAAACAAGGGCTACTTCTTGCTAAAACATGGTTTTTCATCTCAGCTGGTGGTATAATTGGAAGATCATTTTCATACTCAGAGTAATGTATCGAACGATCCTTCTCCGTAATTCCGTTTCGAGAACCAAGACTGGTGCAGGGATCAGCTTTGTAGGCGAACATCGGCAAAGATCTTCCCCATCCACACTCGGTTCCACCACAGCTTCGTCTGTAGGTCTACGAGTCGACATGGAAGTCACAGGCGACCAAAGGTAAGGCGTGGAGACGATCGACTCGACACACAGTTTGAGGACCCGGTCTCATCACAGCTGGGCGGCTAAAAACCCCGGATTCAATCTGAGCTACCCAGCCATATTTCTACCCGAGTAAAAAAACAATATGCTGTCTATATAATACTAAGAAAATAAAACACAAGAAACATAACGCTGAAAAATCATTCTTCTTCTTTCGTATGGCTGATTTCACATTCACGTGGTCAAACCCGGATAACCGCGTAAGGAGCAGCGGAATGAATCGCTGCGATGTCTCCATCGTGTTTGTGGATCGGGGCATTGCGTCGTTCTAAGTCTGTTCTGGATGGCCGCAATCGCACCACTACTACCGGAGAGTTGTATTTATTTATTTTCCATTTGTGCATTAGGTATCATCCGCATCTACTGCCATGGTTTGTGCGGATGCCCCTAACGTTGTTGCCTCCCCTGAGATCCCACGTGCCTCCCCCCCCACACACACAAGGTCACTCCCCACCCCTCACCACACCTTGAGCTGTGTGCCCAGCAGCACCACTCTCTGTCGCTCGGGGCGCACGCCGGTGAGGGAGAAGAGGCGAGACTTGAACGCAAGCGGCGGGCGGCTCGAGTCGAGCTCCGTGACGCAGTGGAGTTGGCGGCCCCACTTGACCCGCACTGAGTGGACGCCACGGGGCCCAGGGGCCAAACAGCATCATCATCATCATCAGCAGCATCATCATCCTCATCAGCAGCATCATCCTCCTCATCAGCAGCATCATCCTCATCAGCAGCATCATCATCATCAGCAGCATCATCATCCTCATCAGCAGCATCATCATCCTCATCAGCAGCATCATCATCATAAGCAGCATCGTTATCATCATCGGAAGCAGATGTATAATCATCAGCGGTGTCGACATCGGAATTATCATCACGACCGCCATCAGCGTGATTACCATGACCTACACGATAATCTTTGTGATTACTCTGATCCGCGTTTATGTTTGGGTTAGGCTACGTGATGGTAGTTTTGTGCCACAATTCGTGTCATTACCCCTCCACCACCCGACGAGATTGTCACGTTGACAAATACAGTCCGTTATCAGTGACACGTGGCTGATGTATTGACCACATTGTGACCGACAAATCTTCTCCGGCGCACCGGTGACTGAAAGGCTTTTCACGACCGAATTCCATCGACGTCGACGTTCCACGGACGTTGACCTCAAACTGCTCTGAGCTCCATGAGGTCGTGACCTCGGGAATCGAGTGAGGATGCTACATCTCACCCACTTGCTAAGGCCTCCGCCGTTACATCAGCCCACCGCAAATGCGCGCTTTGTAATTTGTGCCCGGCTAAGTCTGAATTACGTTAATTAGTTCACGCATCTTCTACCGAAGCGGGCATTAGCTATGTCAGATTTTTTTTTTGTCTGCAGACATTCAGTTTTTCCTGAAAAAGCTCGCCCAGCAGCCCGCGGAGCGAAACGTCGGACATCGAGCCGAACAACACACGCCGCGACACACTCCCGAAATCACACAGTGGCCAAATCCAAACAGCAGTACAACCGTGCCACCTGCACAGTATGATCGTCATCATCATCATCATGTATTATCCGTGTGTGATTTAACACTCGGGCCCTTTGGCATATATCATGGAAATAAAATCAAATAAATCCCGTCCACCAAAAGCGTCCTCCCAATCCCCATTTTTATCCCACAATCCCTGCGCCTCTTCCATTAGGGGAGGAATGCGCGGAGTGGCTCTCAGAGCGACTGACAACCACAGATGCAGCAGCCACGGCCTGCTGCTGCCGCCGGCCTCTGAACTGTCAGAAGGAGACGTCAGGCCGATACACAGAGGAGGGGACACGCAGAGGCAACCCGTGCCAACCCCCCCACCCAACTCCTCCCCCCCCCCCTATTGTGGAGCGGCGCAGGCTGCGGCACGAATACCGTGCAGGGGACATTTCGGGGTGGAAAAAAAACGTCAGCGCCACGTTGCGGCGACAAAAAGACAAAGATCCCCCGCGTAGCCTGTGACAGACTGTCGGGGCAAGTGCTGTTCGCGAGTAGCCCCTATGAAGGCTGGCACGGCACACGAGGGGGTGGGCGGCCAACACCACGGCCGGCCGCCTTTGTCTCCCTAGGGACGATGTTTACGCATCGCACCAGGTATTCATTTGAGGCTGAGTCGACCTAGGGGAGACCCGGGACCGGTTCAGATACTCATCACTGGTGTTGGCCGTGAGCGTGAATCGAACTAGAGTCGGCAGGATCATAGCGTAGCGCGCTAACCGCTACACCACCGCTCCCTACACATCCACACACACTCACACACAATCCCACTCACACACACTCACACACACAACATGAAGCAAATCGCCTTACGAGCACAACACACACCAATACACGGCGCTAATCAAACGCCTTACTCAAAACACACGCGCCAAGCCAAAGTTTCATTCGTGGATTTGGCCAAACATCCGAATGTAGCAGCACCCCCCTCACTATGGTCTTGAGACTCCGCGAGGCTGTTCCTGGGTGCATCGTTGGCATTCCTTTTATTATCACGGGGGTCGGGGGGAGGGGTGGGAGGGTGAGCGGTGGCGCAGTGGTTAGCGCACTGCGCTGCGATCCCGGCCGCCTCGGTTCGATTCCCGGCCACGGCTACCATCAGTTGCGCGCGCTACCCGAACCGGTCCTGGCCTCCCACCCCCTTCACCAACTCGTGCCCACCAGCGCGGTGAAGTATGGTCAAACAACTCCCATCTGTCTGACATCGCGTGCAGAGAGATCTTCATACAGCAGTGGATTAACAAAGGGGTGGCCATTATGATTACTATTATTAAATAACCGTTATAAGCATGAATGCCATTATTAGGCGACATCTACTGACAGCCTAAGGCAGGGGTCGGCAACCTACGGCTCCGGAGCCGCATGCGGCTCTTTACGGGCTGCTTCTTGACAATATGTACGTATGTACAGTATGTACTCAGATGCATTGCGGCTCTTGAAATACTGAATTTTGTACCGAATTGTAAAGAAATGGCTCTTCTTGTTATTTTGGTTGCCGACCCCTGGCCTAAGGCAAGGCACTGCAGAGTAAACACGATATAAGTCCATCTGTGTGTAAACCTGCAGCACTCGTTTCTATATCGCCTCGTACCAGGATGCACCAGCGGTGCCATAACAGGCGTTATGGGCTCTGTGGGCAGCAAGAGGGCAATTGGTGACACCGTGCATCCATCTCCGCTCCGACCAAGCCGCACTCACCGGCGTGGTGAAGTATGGTCAACTAACTCGGCACGACCCACGCACGGCCTTGGCAGGAGGCCGCTATCCAGCGGTGGATTGGTAATTCGGCTGTTCGTACCTTACAGTGAATTCACAAATTTAAACAACAACAACAACAAACAGCACGTGTCGCGTGCTTGGGAGGCGAGGGTTGGTGGATCACGTGCAGATTTGTGAATCCCCCGAGGCTTCCTGGGCTGCGAGGTGTCTCTTGTCCAGCAGTGGATGGACAACGAGTGGCGGTGCAAGTGCAACACGTGGGTAGGCAATGAAGGATACGTACCCGAGTACAGAGGCATGGCAAGCTCCAACAGCACCTTCACATCAACGCAGTAGAGTTGGCAGGCGATGCTGGCTGGCTGAGTGTGTGAGTGAGTGGCCACTGAAGGGACTCGTCCACTGGGGGTTGCGTATGGACGAGCTGCTAAAGTTGTACCAGGATGAAACGGCTTTGCTGCTACTGCTGTTGTGTCTGCTGACACGATGGTTTGGCAGCTGCCGCGAGAGAATTGGTTACACGCGGCGAGAGCCCTACCGAGGGTGGCAGACACACGGCGCACACCCGGGAGACGAGATGGAAAGATCTGGAGAGGGATGGGGAGAGACGGGGGCAGAACGCGCGAGGAGAGATGGGGTGAGACGGGGGCAGACTTATATGGAAACACGGGGAGATACGCGAAACTCTGACGGCGCTGGGAGAGACCGGGAGATCCACGGAGACTAAACGAGTGGAGACAGCGGGGTGGGTCTTACCCGATACCGGGAATTGAACTTAGGCACCGCGTTGAGAGCGCAGCGCGGCACGCTTGTTTAAGTTCACTAACCCAAGCAATTGTGTCCCTCACAACTAAGCAGAAGGTTGCGAGTTCAAATCCTTGTCGTGGTGGTCAACTCACAAATAAGGTCCCCATCCCTCCAGGACCGATAAAATTAGTACCACTTTGTTGGAAATACGTCATGGAAATGCGGAATTACCACCACTGCCTCTTTGAGTCAGGGCATAGACCCCACGCCTCGCCTTCACGGATGGCACGTGCAGCTACTGCTCGTTCTATGGTCGGTGCTGCTATTGCTTGCTCCCGATACTGTAACGATACTCTTTACAACTTGTGAGAATAGGGTTTCCCCCCTTTTTCTGGCAACAAAAAGGTGTTGAGATGTTAAAACACCAAACTGAAACCTTTTACAAGGAATCATGTCTGCATTAACTACAATGCTTGTGGTCAGAATGCATACAAAAAAACATACTCTTATAATAAATGCATTGTCCTTGAAACTGATTTGTCCACACCAGAGACAGCTTTCTTTTGAGCCTAGTCTCAAAAGGGTGTTGGACCAGAGGACACCAAAAGACGTGTTGTTTGCATTCTGACCACAAGTATTGTGGTTAATGCAGACGTGATTCCTTGTAAAAGGTTTCAGTTTGGTGTTATAACATCTCAACACCTATTTTGTTGCGAGAAAAAAGGGGAAAACCTATTCTCATATTTTGGTCCTGGCAAAGGAGGTCCCATGACGTAGTCCTTTACGACTTGTACGGTACACGGTTGCCTCTCACTCTCAAAGAGAGCGAACGGCTCCAAGCGCGAGGATTGCCCAAGCTCTGTGATCCTCTGTATATATATATATATATTTTAACGTGTCTTCAGCCAATTACACATATGGGAGAAAACCGGAGCATCCAGAGCAACCCTACGTGTGCGAGGGAGCAACGCTGTATCCCCATACAGATGGAAAGAGATGGAGATTAGTCCACGCTTCGCCGTTCTCGCCACGCTCTTGGCCAGCCAGGGTTATGGTAACTGGAGGCGCACAGGCAAGGGAGCGTCACGGCATTCGCACGGTGATCCACCAACCCTCGCCTCCACAGTGCTGGAGCACAGGCCACGCGTACTGGCGATCCATATTTGCTTCATCGCTATACGCGATTTTTTTTCCCCTTTTGCCATTTTGTTGATGCCTCCGATCGCTCTTGCCAACTCGCCCTGGTCTTTTGACTTCCCCGCGGGGTAAACAAATACACGTGAAACTGCTACAGCTGATGCAGCTGCTGCTGCTGTTACTGCACATGATGCTCAACCTGCTGCTCTCATGCCAATGTTACCGCTGCCTCTGCTGCCGCTGCCGCCGCTTACTAAATCCGACCATTCGTACCTCCGATACCTCTCGTAATGCTGACCCTGCTTGATGCGACTTAACCTGCTGGTGCTGCTGTCGTCACGAAGTGCTCGCGTTGGCGAAAAGATGACACCGTTCCAATTTTTGGTACAGGACGATCCGGGGGGGGTGGGGGGACCAACCCTGTGTCACGTGAGCCACACACCCCCTGCGTGTCAACCCTCCCAGAAAGTTATTTTTAAATTCTCGTGTTTTTTCCCCGCTATTGATTTGTGTATTTATTGAGCATCATTTGGTGACGCTGCTGCTGCTGCTGCTGTCGTTGCTGCTGCTGCTGCTGCGTGGGGCCGCCACGGTGGCTAGGAGATGTTAACTACTTCGCCTGGTATACAGGAGGTCGTGGGTTTGATCCAGACCCTGACGCCTGCTGCTGTATATTTGGAGTTTGCGTGTCTCTCTCTCTCCCCCTGGTCGCGTGGATTTTTCTCCGGGTCCTCCGGATTTTCTCTCCACATTTAGAATCAACATCAACATGCGTTTTGAGTATTTGACTGCTGCAATCAATGTCCACACTATAAGCCACTTTGTTGAGCTATCATATGTGGCCAGGTCGCTTCTGAAAAAAGCTGTACAACTCAGTGAGCCTTACCTGGTGAAATATTTTTTAAAAAACATTTAGTCGTGAGTTGACAAGCGGCGGTGGTGGTGCAGAAGCACTGATAACAAAATAGAACTCAACAATTTTGACAACACTGTTCATTAAAAGGAAAACAATATAGGCGACGTTCCGGGCAATGACCCTTCTTCATGACACGTGACGTTTCGAGAAATGGGTCTTATTTTCATAGCACACGACGTTGGGCTATAAGGACCGTTGCCAGCATCGTGCCCTGTTCTATACATTATTTGTTAAGGCCACACACTGTTATTGACGAATGTGTTAGTGTGTTCTGCTGTTAATCAGAGGAGGCCGGCTTGATCAGACGTCAAACCGCCTAGCTGGCAACTTGCTGCCAGCCTGGGTTAGAGTCCAGGATTCAGCCGCATGTGGTTAAACGTGGTTCTCAGGCGGAGCGAGTGAATGAACGTCTCAGCCCGGTCCACCAACCAATCACACGACTGCACGAAAAACACGACCCGTCGCGTTCGTTTTGGATTTTCAACTTTATTTGGCTACATCGCAACCGTGAGAATGTTTTGACGTCTTTATTTGTAAACCCCCATATCAGTTCGACTGACATGTCACGATCTCACAGCGCAGTGGTGTGCGTCCGATTGTGACCGGTGCGTGGGGTTGGCCACCACCCCGTCATGTGCCGTCCTGGCCTTTACAGGCGCTCGCTAACAGCACTTGCACCCACAGCCTGTTGTAGGCTATGCGGGGGATCTTTGTCTTTGTCCTGTTGTGTAAAGAATAACAAAGCCACTTGAAGGATGTTTTATTGTGTTTGTTTTGGTTTGAGCACCGTGCGCAGAGCGTGTGGGTGGGTGAGTGCTGCGCTCCACTGTGTGGGTAAGAGGTCACCTGAAGGGTTCTCAGACGTAACTCTGCGATATCCACTTCTGCGGGCCGTTCTCAGACCCATGAGGTACACTGCTGAGACATTTAAGCGTGGCTCGTTTGTCTCACGGCAGCAAAAATGTTAATGCATTGAGAAAACAAATTAAGAAATGTAAAAACAACGCACATAAAACAAAAACATTAACTAAATCGTTGACGCATTCCTCCATTCACACATTGACTGCATGAACATCATCGCTCACATCTCTGCCCTGCAGCTCCAGTCTACTATTCTCTCTCTCCGTCTCGGGGAGACCTTCATCCAGCAGTGGATTGATCACGTTTGACGACGACGATGAGGATGAGGATTCATCCTGGACAGCTTCACTCGTAACCGATGCTCGCCAAGTTTCAGGCTCTATCTCCCCCTGTTGCTGACGGGAGCTCGGGTGGGAGCTGGGGCCGGGAGGGAACCGAGGAGGGGCTGGATAGGGAATTCCTGGGGCCGGGACGGTGGCTGAGAACACACGCACACACACACACAGAGAGACTAAGATCCCCCGTATCGGATTAATAATCGACTTTTGGGGCAAGTGCTGTTAGCGAGCCCCTACGAAGGCCAGACACGCACAGAAACACTCGCAAATACAAGCACAAAGGCAAATATCCCCCGTATAGCCTTAACAGACCGTTGGGGCAAGTGCTGTTTGCGAGCGCCTACGAAGGCTGGCACGGCACACGAGGGGGTGGGTGGCCAGCACTACGCCCGGCCGCCTTTGTCTCCCCAGTGGGGATGTTTACACACCGCACCAGGTACTCATTTGATGTTGAATCGACCTAGGGGAGGCCCAGTACAGGTTCAGATAATCGTCACTGGTGGCGGGAATCGAACTCTGTCCACCGGGTTTGTAGTGCAGCGCGCTAAGCGTTATACTCCCGGTTCCCCACAACCACACGCATGGACACATGCACGTGTTGATGCACAGATGTACATCAACACGAGGTGACGGTTGTCGTAACTACCATGGCAGTGGCAGCAACAGAGAGACACGGAGGCGACGAGGCAATAATGAAATAATTCCTCTTGTTAGATATTATCAGAGAGACGAGGAGGTGACAGAGTGACCGTGACGGAGTGGCTGTCGGGCTCTGTGTGAGAGACAATCACCCCGGAGTGTCTCTCGCCGGCCAGATGGACACGAGGCTGCAGTAGCGCAAGTCGGACAGCACCTCTCGTCCCAGGAGCGGCTCCTGCAGGACAAAGCACTGCGTGAGACGGAGCCGCCTGCGTCACGCCGACGATTCTCACCCGGCTGGGGGGGGTGGAGGGTGAATCCAGTCCACGGTTTCCAAGTTTAAAGGAGCGGTCACCTCGCTCGTGCCGAGTCTGAACTGAGTTTCGCCTTCCGATGGTCGCTCGGCTGGGATAGCTGTGCAGGAATCATCGCCACCCCCCCCCCCGACCACTGCAAACACCTGCCGACCCATCGATACCCATCTGCTAATAATTAATGACTCGGTTTGACAATGAAACTCTTTCCCAATTAGAACCTCGCTTCAATTAGAACCTCGCGTCAATCCTCGCTCCTTGCGTGGAACTGCCGCCCGATTGTGAGTGTATGCACGGCGAACTTCCTTCGCACCGTACGCAGCCACCTGCGATGAGTGAAGCGTGCTCATCGCAGGTGGACGTGGCGATCTGTTTGGTCGATCGCGCGGCCCTCCTCCCGCTCCCACATGGGGGGGGGGGGGCCTCCCCAACCGCCCCCCCTCCCTGCCCCCCCCCCCCCCCGCCACCTCCCACCCCCCCACCCCCGGTGCTGTCAGCGGCGCAACTCTCAGCGTGACGTCGATCGCTTCTCTAATGCCGCGCGCAAGGAGAGGGAGAGATAGCGCGAGTGGGCTTTGAAGTGGCCGGGTGCGGGTCAGAGGTCAGAGCACCGAGCAGCGCCGCCGTTCTAAAAACACATCTGCAGGGGAACAAGAACAAACCACGCGCCCCTAGCACGCACTCACAGAGACAAAGGTCCTCCCGCCCCCCGTGTAGCCTTCACAGACTGTCGGGGCAAGTGCTGTTAGCGAGCACCTATGAAGGCCGGCACGGCACACGAGGGGGTGGGTGGCCAGTACTACGCCCGGCCGCGTTTGTCTCCTCAGTGCTGATGTTTACACGCACAGGTGCTCATTTGAGGCTGAGTAGATCTAGGGGAGGCCCATGACCAGTTCATATAATCGTCAGTGGAGTTCGCAGTGAACGGGAATGGAACTCGGGTCGTCGGGTTCGTAGCGCAGTGCGCTACCCGCTACACCACCGCTCCCCATACACGCACAGACTCACACAGACTCACACAGACCCACACAAAGACACACACAGACTCACAGAGACACACACAGACACACGCAGACAGACACACACAGACACACGCAGACACACACAGACTCACACAGACTCACATAGACTCACACAGACACACGCAGACACACACAGACTCACACAGACCCACACAAAGACACACGCAGACACACACAGACTCACACAGACACACACAGACTCACACAGACACACGGAGCAGACACACACAGACACACGCAGACACACACAAACTCACACAGACTCACATAGACTCACGCAGACACACGCAGACAAACACAGACTCACAGACACACACAGACTCACACAGACACACACAGACTCACACAGACTCACATAGACACACACAGACTCACACAAACATACGCAGACACACACAGACACACGCAGACAAACACAGACACACACAGACACACACAGACTCACATAGACTCACACAGACCCACACAGACCCACACAGACTCACACAGACACACGCAGACAAACACAGACTCACATAGACACACATAGACTCACACGGACGCTCGCTCGCTCCGGATTGGACTGAGCGAAGGACGCGGCACTCACGGTCGGCTCACAGCGCTCCTCCTTCCTCTCGAAGTTTCTCCGCTCCTCCTTTCTCTGCTCACCACACGAGCAGCGACGGAGCGGACGTCGCACGTGAGCTGCGTGCGCTGCGTGAATGCCCCGTCCCGATTCATTTTATCCTCAGTTCACGCGATTATAGAAATATTGGGTACACAATAATAGCAGATTGCTGTGGATAGGCGTACCCTGTAGTCTAGTGGTAGTGCCTTATGCCGATAATCCCATACATAGACAACGTTGCTTAAGTTGATGTTTTACTCCCCCCTCAGAGTAATTCCATCGCATTGCCAATGCTGCTCCGTGACCCGTTAGTGACCCTCTGGTGACCCGTGACCCGCTAGTGACCCGTGACCCACTGGTGACCCGCTGCCGACCCGTGACCCGCTGGTTACCCGCTAGTGACCCCGTGACCCACTGGTGACCCGCTGGTGACCCGTGACCCGCTAGTGACCCGTGACCCACTGGTGACCCGTGACCCACTAGTGACCCCGTGACCCACTGGTGACCCGCTAGTGACCCGTGACCCACTGGTGACCCGCTGTTGACCCGTGACCCGTGACCCACTAGTGACCCACTGGTGACCCGCTGGTGACCCGTGACCCGCTGGTGACCCGTGATCCGCTAGTGACCCCGTGACCCACTGGTGACCCGCTGCCGACCCGTGAGCTCACCCGCGCCGCCCTCTCGGCCACGCGCTCCTGCGCGTACATGGGGATGCCGCGGTTGGTGCGGTGCAGGTAGCGGTTCACGAACGCCGGGTACGACCGTGGCGCCAAACCCGACGGCAGCCGGCAGATCGCACCGCTGCCACCGGCGTCACCGCCACCGACGATCACCGGGCGAGCCGATCCTGGGAGCTGCTCCTGCAGCCAAACGGGTTTGGTGGATCACCGCACAAAATGTTGTGAAATTTGGGACTTTCAGTGACAGGGTGATGGTGGTGAGGGGGGGGTCAACGGAGGGTGGGGGGCACCATCGCACCTCTCCTCTGCCAGGGGGCGCGTCTCTCGTCTCGCGAGGGCCTTTGGGGACCCGGCCCCCCAGTGGGGGCAGCCGCCCTGGAGCGCGAGGACCCCGGTGCCCTTTGCGATTCCGTCTTCTCCGTGGCGGTTCCGGCTTGACCTCCGGCTCGGGGTCGCTGTTGCTGTCCTCGCTGCTCCTACACGCGCACGCCAGCGGTGAGACTTCCACAGGGTGGCGGTGCAGAAAGTGGGTTGTTAAAGAGTCTACACCAAGGGTTTGTGTTTTATCTCTGGGTAGGTGTGGGATCTTTCGGCTGTCTGCGGTTTTCTCCAACACGCAGCCACTTCATAACAAACTGACCAGACATTCCAAGCAAGTGGTAAAAGTTCCACATTTCTATGGCCGGGGGCACGTTCATCCATAGAACACCCAATGTTTGTTTTCCACAAAGCGGTAATTAACTTTATGATTCAACTCTGCAGTGATCATGAAGTTGAGCCAACCCCCCAATAATGTACCGACTCATTCCGTGCGTGCGTTGGGAGCAGTTCGCAGATGCCTCTCGTCGCTCCATCTCCATGAAGCAGCGCAGCTTCATGTCTCCTATGCCGGCCAGTGGATAGTCCACGACTGATGACGACGATGGTGATGACGACCGCCCGAGCCCACACCCCCCCCCCCCCCCCCCGGCGACTCACTCGGACTCTGACGCGAGCCGCGCGAGCTCTAGCCGGCCGAGGCGCCGGTAGCACTCCTCCAGCGTCCGCAGTTCGTCGGGGCCTCCGGCCCACGATGGGTCGGAGGCGTCGGGGCCCGAGCCTCGTCCCGTGAAGCCCCACGTCCCCGTCCGCTCGGCGTCGTCCCGCTCGCCCGGGCGTCCCGGCGACTCCGCCGGGGGCTCCGGCGCGCTGGCCGGCTTCGTGTCTGCCTGCAAGGGCGTCCACGCAGCGGGGATGTCCCCAAGTGGAGTCATTCGAAGGTCATTTTTCAGTACTGGGATGTTTTTGGGCCAACACCAATCACACCATGTGATTTAGTGTGTGTTAGTTATGGGAGGAAACTCGAGTACCCGGAGGAAATCGAAACAGAACAGAGAGGGAAAGACAGAATGTACAAAATGCACAGCGAGTGTTACCACTGCGTTGCCACCCTAGAGTTTACTCCGCGTGACAACAATAATTAGATGTTTAGGGCGCCCTTAAAAAATGAATATCAGAGGCCCGTGCGTGTAGAGGTGGAAGGGATGAGTGATGAGAAGGAACAGGCGGGAGAGAGAGAGACTCCAGAAACAAGTGATCAGAGAGCGAGAGAGAGAGCGAGAGAGAGTTAGGAGGTCGTGTTAACCCGGTGCTGGGGTCTTCAGCCGGGACTCAGAATGCACTGTATGTTGAACTTCTTTCGCACCGCACGTAGCTAACCGTGCTAATCGGAGGTGCGGTGTAGGGACAACAAACTAGACACAGGGGGCAGGCAACCTCCAAGGGGGCAGGCAACTCCACTGGGCGCCGTGGGGACAAAATCCAAGTGGGCACCCCTACGGATCGGTGGATGCGATGCTGACCGGAGGGCACCGGCGTCATCTGTGCGAGGGGGGGGGTGGGGGCACCTGCACGCGTCGGGGGTCGTGCGGTCGTGCGGGAGTCCGGTCGTCGCCGCCGGCGTCGTCGATGCCGTCGGCTCCTCTCCGCGCGCTCTCCGTGTCCGACGTCTCGCTCCGCTCCGAGTCGCTCGCTGGTGATATTTGAGCGGAGCGCAGAAGACAAGCGGCTCAATGGTCGAAGACCCCCCCATCCCCCACCCCCCCCCCCTCGGGGGGGCAGCACTGAGATCCGAGAGTTAAACACCCGGGGGCTCAGCTGACCGACACGTGGTTACACCAGGTTGAGGATCGGTCAAGCGCAGCGATCCACAGAGTCACTTTGAGACCCACAGGCTCACTTAGATATTCTTCGAGTCACATAGAGACCCATCGTCACGTAAATACCCATCGAGTCACATAAAGACCCATAGAGTTACATAGAGACCCATAGTCACATAAAGAACCATAGGCTCACACAAAGGCCAATAGAGTCACATAGACTCACATAGAATCACACAGATATCCATAGTCACACAAGAGACCCACAGACTCGTGCACACCGAGCCCAAAGCACTTTTCTCCACTCTCAACGCGGCCTCTAACAGCGCGCTTGCCCTCCCTCGCGCTCCGATTCCAGTCCAGGGCCTGCCACTCCTCCACGGCGCTTCCATCGCTCGAGCAGCAGCCATCGCCGATCCGTGCGATCGGACAGCCGAAGGAGAACCGAATCGACTTGGGTCGTTGGGCCCCCCCCCCCCTTTAGGGGGAGAAACGAACCTTGGGCGGGCGGTGGTGCCCGCGCCTCCTCCGCCGCCCGGGGCGTCATCTCTCGCTGCCGCGGGGCGGCCGGGCCCTCGGGGCCGCAGCAGCCCCTCTCCGTGGCCCGACTCACGAGGGCGTCCGTCAGGGTCACCGTGGCCTCCGCGAGCTTCCTGGTGGAGGAGGAGGCGGTGGAGGGGATCGTGCGGGAAGGATGCGAGGTGGAGGAGCACGAGCGAGGACGTGAAGGAGGACGTGCGGCGCCGCGCGGGTGCTCGCCGGCTAAAGAAGATGAAATTAAATCCTCCGGACTGAAATTCCACAGCTGACCGTGGACTACACAAAGCCCCGTGAGCGACATTCACGTGCTGACAAAGTGACTCGGAACGCTGCAAGAAGCTGCTCATCTCTTTCTCGGTGCAGGGGGATGGTGGGGAGGGGTGGGCACGATCAGTTCAGTCGCAACCCAGGCCGGGCAGCCGCGTGGGGCAGTGCCAGCGTCGTCACAAACGATGGTAGTGGTGGGAGGGGGGGGGTCCGCAAGCATGGCAGGCTCTGCCCACACCTCCCCCACCACCACCCACACCCCCCCCCCCGTGCTCACCGCGGGTCCTCGCGCGTGCCCACGTAGTCCAGCACGCACTCGCAGAGGCTGCGGCCCATCGAGAGGAAGTCGCTCACGTCGTAGCTGCTGCTGCTGCCCCTGGCGCTGCTTCTGCTGGGGGGGGGACACGGGGAGGAGAGCGGCGCCTTGGGGCCACGCGAGACCCCCCCCCCCCACCGACACGGCTCACCCGCAGCATCGCAACGTCTGCCACAGCGGCGTCCCCGAGGGGTACGGCCGGATCGGGCCCCGCGCTTTGGGGGGCACCAGCGCTTCCACGTCACGCTGTCAGACGTAGCACTCCCCCCGTTTGGTTCGAAGGCGTCGGGGGGGGGGGGGGGGTCCCGCGCGGTGTGGTTGGGCCCGGGCCCCGCACCCCGCTTCCTGGCACCACCTCCGTTCGTTCCAACTCAAAGGATATATATATAAATATATATATTTTTTCGAAAGACAAAGATTCCGTGTATAGCCTCAACAAACTGTTGGGGCAAGTGCTGTTAGCGAGCACCTATGAAGGTCGGAACGGCACATGATGGAGTGGTGTGGCTAGAAACGACCCCCGGCTGCCTTTGTCTCCCCAATGCTGCAGTTTGCACACTGCACCAGGTACTTGTGTGATGCTGAGTCGACCTAGGGGAGGCCCACGACTGCTTTAGAGAATCATCACGGGTGTTGGTGGACGGAATGGAACTCAGTTCGCTGGGCTTGTAGCAAAGCACGCTAACCGCTGCGCCACTGCTCCCCACTTCCGACCACACGCACGCACACAGGCGCAGTTCTGTGGAGGTGGTGGTCTCCACAAGGCTGACTGACAGCTTCCGCCACGTGCAATGTTGCTCACCTCCACGTGTGGATAGAATGAGTGTTGAGTGAAAGCTGAGCCTGGGTCTGCCCCCCCCCTGCCCCCCACTCCACCCCCTATCCACCCACCTCACCCCACCTCACCCCCCACTCCCCTCTTGCCCCCCACTCCACCCCCCACCCCAACCACCTCACCCACCCCACCTCCCTCTTGCCCCCCACTCCACCCCACCTCCCTCTTGCCCCCCACTCCACCCACCCACCCACCCACCCCACCCCCCACCTCACCCACCCACCCCACCCCTCTTGCCCCCCAATCCACCCCCGACCTCACCCCCCACCTCACCGACCCACCCCACCCTCCACCCCACCCCTCTTGCCCCCCACTCCACACACCCCAACTCAACCCCCACCCCACCCCCCACCTCACCCCCCACCCCACCCCCCCACCCCCCCACCTCACCCCCCACCCCACCCCCCCCCCACCCCCCGGCCGTACGCGCTCAGTCCCCGCGAGCCGGCGAACGACGCCTCGAGGGTGAAGGCGTTGGCGATGCCCATGGCGCGGAACATCACGGCGCGTCCCGTCGACTCCTTCCCCTGCCGGATGCGAAACTTGCAGCTGCGCCAGTCGAAGCGACCCGGAGCCTGCGTCCGGCAGGGACAGGCAAAGGTGGCCCGGCGCGGCCTCTCAACCGGGCCCGTTGGGGCAAGTGCCGTGGGCGGTGCGACAGAAGGCCGCCGTGCGCACGCCGTGCACACGCCGTGCACACACCGTGCGCACGGTGGCTCACGCCCGCTACGGAGATGGAGCGATAACATCGGCTCGTGTTGCTGTGGTGTTAGTTCCAAGATTCGATTTGATGTGTCCCAGTCGAGTGGCCTCACTTTGGACGGACGGATTGACTCGCACGGATGGACGGACTCACTCACACGGACTCATAAGGATGGACTCACACGGACGGACGGACTCACTCACACGGATGGACTCACACGGACGGCCGGGTTCATTCAGACGGACGAACTCACTCACACGGACAGACTCACACGGACAGACGGACTCACTCACACGGATGGACTCACACGGACGGACGGGTTCATTCAGACGGACGAACTCACTCACACTGACAGACTCACACGGAAGGACGAACTCACACACACGGACGAACTCACACGGACGGACTCACACGGACGGACGGGTTCATTCAGACGGACGAACTCACTCACACTGACAGACTCACACGGAAGGACGGACTCACTCACACGGACGAACTCACACGGACGGACTCACTCAAACCGACTCATTCACACGGACTCACTCACACGGACAGACGGACGGACTCACTCACCCTGCGCGCCATGAGCCAGGGGAAGAGTCGCTCGCGGAGGAAGAGCGCCGCGCTGGCGTCGCCGGCGCCGCGTGGCGGCCGCGAGCTGCAGCCGTACACGAACACGTTGTGCTTGCGGCTGTGGCCGTGCAGGTCGCAGTAGAGGATCACCTGCGCCACGAGGTACCACACCGGTGGCGGCGTGACGGCCAGCGGTGACCGTCAACGCGACTGCTGCGGCCGTCTGGAACGCTCTTCCTTCCGATATTAGGAAGCTACCGGGAGCGATGCACTTGTAAATCATCGAGAGTGACAAAATCAGTTTTTGTTTAGTTTGTTGTCCTTACCCCCGCATCTCCGATTAGCACGGTTAGCTACGTACGGTGCGAAAGAAGTTCAACGTGCATAAATACGACTGCTGCGTCCGCCTCTTGAGATGTTTGTTTGTTCAACAGCTAAGTTTTTTATTGCACAAACAATTTGAACAATCGGATGCAACTGGGAGCAGTGTCCGATGGACAGGTCTCGAGTTAAATATCGTGGATAGAGCTACACGGATCCTGGCTACACGGCCATGACCTCCGGCGTCTCTGAAAGGGGACTGGGCACGCATGAGTTTCCTCAACGTGCTCCGGTAAAAGCTCATTAATAACTGGCCGATAACATCTTAATATATCGAGGACCGCAGAGCGTGGGCGTGGCACTTGGCAGCGGCTCACTGCGTGGCTTCTGCTGCCACCTTCCCACTCGTCTGTGGTTGCACCTCGCGCCTCTGAGTCGTCCTCTCGCTACGAGAGCGAGCGAACGCTGTGCGGTGGCGCAGTGATGAAAGTTGATGCAATCATTAGTATCGTCTCTTTGCGTGCGTGCGTGTCTGCTGCTGCTGCTGCGCGCTGACCGGCCGGTCCTTCTGGAACTGCTCCACCATCTGCTTGGTGTGCCACACCGTGGGGAACTCGTCCTTGTCCGGGTGCCGGTAGTTGCGGTTGAGGTCGCGGGCCGACAGCGAACACCTGCAACAACGACGACACCGCCGCCGCCGGCAACATAGCGAGGTGAAGGCCAGGGAGAGAAACTGGGGGATTTTTTGTTTGGCCCATTCCCCAGGCCAGGTCACGCCCGCCCTCTGCAAGAATAGCCGTGTTTTGGAAAAGGTGTAAAAAAAAATTGTGTAGCCGATTTTCGGCGTGTATGGCTCGTTTTTCAATAACAAATGAATGAACAATCGATGAGGCGAGTTGATAGGAGGAGAGTGGCGAGAGTTTAGGCGAGAGCTGTCGGGTGAGTGGTGAGTGCGTGACGCGGGGGTCGCGCGCATCACACTAAACTATGAACTAAAACTATTGAACAATGTTTTATTTTACCAGGTAAGCCCCACTCAGCTACGTAGCTCTTCTGCAGAAGTGACCTGGCCACAAACGATAGCCCAACGAAGTGGCTCATCACGTGGAAATGTACAGCAGCCAAATACCCTAAACGCGTGATGTTGATTCTAAATGTGGAGGGGAAAAACCGGAGGACCCGGAGAGAAATCCACGCGACCACCGAGAGAGAGAGACACGCAAACTCCAAACATACAGCAGGCGTCAGGATCGGGATCAAACCCACGCCCTCCTACACACCTGTAGTTCCCCACGATGACGCCGTCGGGGTTCAGCATGGGCACGATCTTGAACACCACCTTGCGCCGAAGCTCCTGCGGGGATTTAAATAAAAATGAACTGATCGGCGGGACGCAAAGAGCACAGCGAAGGACTTCACACGGAGAAGCCACCTGCTGCACTGGCTTATCGTGGCCAACCTCGCAGCAGCCGTGTGGGTTTAGAGTCTCGTGGAGCAAAAACAAATACAGATTATTATTTTTGGTGATGCTGCTGCTGCGTTGTCAGTGGTGGTGCACGGTTAACAATTAGAGCGCAACTCCAGAGCAATAGGATCACGTGACATATTACGTCATGTTTTTTATTATGGTCACGGGGTTATCGGTCGTTATTGTTTTGTTCGTTGTAAAAATTATCATGTTTTATGTTCAGCTCATTTCCTTCCTTCTCACGTTCACCGCTTCTCATTTACTCACCAATGCAACGCTGCTCGGCGTCACGAAAAATAAAAATGCGGCGCAGGTCCGAAACACCTTGCGGACAGCAACAAACGGCACCATCGAAGGTTTTAACTCGGTAAGAGTACACCTGATGATGATGACTCGGTAAGAGTGGCTAACGCATTGCTTGAATCCCATCGCCCGGCGCGGAAGACGAAAAAACGGCCGCGAGTTTATTAAATCCTCTCAGCAGCAGCGGCGGTGCCAAATGGGCTGGACCACAGGTGAGTCCATCGGCAGGTCACGTGTTGGTGGAGTCAAGGTACTCACACTTCTCCCCACTAACCGGTAATCGATTCTCAAAAACGGTTACCGGGTCACCGGTTAACAACCCGAGCGCGGAGCCGACCTGGGCGCTGGGCTCGTCGGAGGTGAGGAAGTCGAGGACTCCCTTCATGATCCAACTCGCCTGGCTCTCCCCGGGGTGCACCCTCGCCGTGAGCACCACCCCCAGCTTCCCGGCGTGCTCCTCCGTGCGGTCATCCTGAGACGAGTCTGCGGAAGGGGGAGGGGGGGGGGTGATGATGGACGGCGGCTGGTGGCAGAAAACTTGGAAACTGCGACGACAGCTCAAAGAAGTGTGGGGAGACGCGTGCCTGGGATTGCACTGTTGAATCGATATGTTGATGAATGAATAGGCGATCAATCGATCATTCAAACTATGATCAATTAATCAATAAATCGGCCGACCAATCAACAAATCAATCGACCGATCAATCAATAGACCAAACAGTCGACTGATCTATCAATAAACCAATCAGTTTATTGATATATCAACAGACTAATCAGTTGATGGATCAGTCAATAAATCAATGATTTGGGTGATATTTAAATCGAGCAGTCAATCGAGCAATCACTCGAGCGACGCGTGTACGTACCGTTCAACCCATCGATAAACCCCGCAAATATTCACAACGATGAACGTATCGAGCAAAGTCGGCGAGGTGCTGCCGGCCTGGCTGTGCCTGGCTGTGCCTGGCTGTGCTTGGCTGTGCCTGGCTGTGCCGGGCGCCGTACCGGGCGGGAAGTCGGTGACGGTGAGCAGGAAGCAGCTGTTGCCGGCGCGCGTGGTGCACAGCGAGTCGCGGCGGAGTCGCGCGGCGCGTCGGGGGTGCGCCAGCAGCGCCCGCACGTGCGCCTGCAGCTCGGAGAAGGAGTAGGGGTAGCAGTGCGCCAGGTAGCACGTGTCGCCCGCGTGCGCAAACTCCTGCCGCTCGCGCGCCACCGGCCACGGGAGACACACACACACGCGCACGTGCACACAGAGACAACCAATAGGCCAATCGATCAGTTGACCGGTCGATCGACTGACCAATCGATAAGTCGACCTGTCGATCGATAAATCAGATTATCAGTTGACCGGTCGATCGGTAGGACAATCGATCGGTCGAGCTGACGATCGACAGACCAATCAATCAGTTGATCGTTTGATCGGCAGGCCAATCGATCAGTCGACCGGTCGATCGATAGCCGCTGAGCGCACATTCGGCCCAAAGGCCCACAAACGTCAAGCGGCCAACAACATGAAGCGCTGTTCAAGTTGTGATCGATGCCGCGTGTAACGCGCCTCTTGAATGGAGCGGAGGAAGCAGTGAGAGAGGCTCGCAGGAGAAGTAGCCGTGGCAGTCGTGGAAAGAGAGTCACGAGAAGGTGAGTGAGCTCCGGAGAACGAGCGAGTGGCCAGAGTTAATCACCGAGTGCTGGGTCACCATTCACCCTGACGACTGCTGCTGCTGCTTTGGGGCCGTCCATAAATGACGTCACACGATTTTGGACGATTTTTTACCCCCCCCCCCGCCACTCGTCACACGGCGTCACAAAAAGTCAGACCCCCCCTCAAATATGACCTGTGTGTGTGTGTGTCCAAAACCATATTTCCATTTTGAAAATAAAACATGCTTCAAATCGCTTTAAACTATTGTCATTGTAGTGCGTATTTAATGTGGCGCTGCACTCTGATGTTGTAGGAGTGTCGTTATAACAATAAGTGTTGTTATAACAATTCTACATTTATTTAAAGTTGCGCATTTTCTTGTGACATCACATTTCTCACATCCCCCCCTCCCTCGTCACACATCGTCACAAATGTCTGACTTGCCCCCTCCACCCCCCCCAGGTGCGTGACGTCATTTATGTATGGCCCCTTTACTCTCAATTCCAGTGTAGGGTGCGGTGAGGCAGCAGATGGGCGCTCCACTCACCATGAGGAAATCGAGGCAGTAGAACTGCACCCCGGCGGGGAGCAGGGGGTTGCGGCTGGGGTTGCTCCAGGGTCCGTACCGGATGTGGTGTCCCGTCCGGCACCAGCCCGGAGTCCCTGACCTCGCCGCCACCTCCGAGTACAGCAGCGGGCGCATGCCTGCCGAGGTTCGCGGTTCGAATCCGGCGAACCGCCCCGGTTAATAGCGCGGTGTGCATTGACCACGCGATCATCTGACGTCATTAACCTGTCTCAGCCACCCGTGCGATTAACTTACAAGCACTCACAACCACCGACTCACGACCACCGAATTATCTCAACCGCCCCCCACGGCTGCAGCTCTTCCGCATCGTGTAGCCGTGTGGAGGAGCTGTAGCCGAGCGGACGGAGGCAGCTCAGTAAACCCAGCCATCCACAACCACCCAACTCACAAGCTTCCTAACCAGAGCACGGGGCGACTGCCCCGGGCCCCGCGCTTGGGGGGGAGGGGGGGAGCGCTGCGTATCGACGTCACAGTGTCAGATGCAACACTTCCGGTTTAGTTTGAAGGCGTCGTGGGATTTGACCCGAGCCCCACACCCCCCCCCCACTATGGCCCACCCTGACCCCACCTCGCACAGAGACCCCCACCCCCGCCGGCACCGCACCGTGGCCGTAGAGGCTGTCCCGCTTGAGGAGGTTGGTGATGACGAACCGGTACGAGGGGCCGGGGACCGCTCTCTGCACGCGGAAGTAGAACCACTGCGTGTGTCGCTCCGTGTGTAGGTCGCTGCGCAGCACCAACTCGTACTCGAACTCGCCCCTGGCAAAGACAAAGGTCACCACACTGCCACGTGGCCTCCGCAGACCGTTGGGGCAAGTGCCGTTAGCGGGTAGCACCTGTGAATGTAGAGACGGCACGAGGGTGGGGGGGGGGGGCAGCACCACGCCCGGCCGTCTTTGTCTCCCGGGTGGCGATATGTACACATTGCACCAGGTACTTATTTGAGGCTGAGTCGACCTAGGGGAGGCCCAGGACCGGTTCAGATAATCGTCACTGGTGTTGGCCGTGAGCGGGAATCGAGATCTTAGTGCAGCGCGCTAACCGCTACACTACCGTTCCCCACACACACAGGTACACACACACAGGAACACACACACAGGGACACACACACACAGGTACACACACACAGGTACACACACATACACAGGTACACACACATACACAGGTACACACACAGGTACACACACATACACAGGTACACACACATACACAGGTACACACACACACGTACACACACACAGGTACACACACACACACACAGGTACACACACACACACAGGTACACACACACAGGTACACACACATACACAGGTACACACACACACAGGTACACACACACAGGAACACACACACAGGGACACACACACACAGGTACACACACACAGGTACACACACATACACAGGTACACACACAGGTACACACACATACACAGGTACACACACATACACAGGTACACACACACACGTACACACACACAGGTACACACACACACAGGTACACACACACACAGGTACACACACACACAGGTACACACACACAGGTACACACACATACACAGGTACACACACACACGTACACACACATACACAGGTACACACACACAGGTACACACACACACACAGGTACACACACACACACAGGTGCTCGCTTACACTCGCCGTGCTTGTCTCAGGTTCCCGGACTCGAACCGCGACTCGAAGACCAGCGCGGGCGCGCAGAGCCCCGCGCGCGACGCGGCGAGCGAAGCGGCGGGCGACGTGGACGAGGCGAGCGGGACCAGAGGCCGCGTCCCCCATCGGTCGGGGTCGAACACAACCTGGCGGCCTCGCCACGCCGCTGCTGAGGACGCTCGGCCGCCACCCCCCGTGGCCCCGTGCCGCCCACATCCCGGCCACGTGGCCTCAGGTAGGTGCTCACCTGGGCACAAAGATGAAAAACTACTCAGCTGTCAACTATTTTAAACGATTTGTTTTTATTTTACCAGGTAAGGCCCACCGAGCTGTATAGATTATTTTTGAGAAGCGAGCTGACGGATCACAAATGATAGCTCAACGGAGTGGGTTTATAATTGTCATCGTGTGGCAATGTATACCATCGAGATACTCTAAACGCGTGATGTTGATGCTAAATGTGGAGGGAAACGCCGGAGGAACCGCAGACAAATCGACGCGACCACGGGGAGAGAGACACGCAGACTCCAAACATATACAGCAGCAGCAGGCATCGTCAGGGTCGGGATAGAACCCACGACCTCCCGTATACCAGGCGAGGTAGTTAACATCTCCTAGCCACCGTGATGATGATGAGAGAGACACGCAGACTCCAAATCTACAGCAGCAGGCATCGTCAGGGTCGGGATAGAACCCACGACCTCCCGTATAACAGGCGAGGTAATTAACATCTCCTAGCCACCGCGATGATGATGAGAGAGACACGCAAACTCCAAATCTACAGCAGCAGGCATCGTCAGGGTCGGGATAGAACCCACGACCTCCTGTATACCAGGCGAGGTAGTTAACATCTCCTAGCCACCGCGATGATGATGAGAGAGACACGCAAACTCCAAATCTACAGCAGCAGGCATCGTCAGGGTCGGGATAGAACCCACGACCTCCTGTACACCAGGCGAGGTAGTTAACATCTCCTAGCCACCGTGGCTAAAATGCCGCCACGACCACCGCGACCATGAACCTCATCGCTACGAAGGGTACCCAATGAATGAAGATACAGAACCACGCACGCCCAAGATGGCATTTTACAAAGGGTACCCAATGATTGAGGAGACAAGACGCATGCCTTTTACAAAGTGTACCCCAACGGCGAACCTCTGCATCATGCGGCAAAATTAATTAACAAACGAATGAACGAACAAACGAACGATTCAACGAGTGAGTGAACGACGTAACGAACGAATGAAACGTGCCGCACCGGAGGCGGGCCACGCGTCGCGCTCCTGGGCCGTGGCCGCGTCGTGGCACGGGGTGCCGCTGCTCGGGCCCACGCAGTCCCGGGGCCAGAAGGGTCCGTGCGAGGATGGGGGGCTCGGGGGCTCCTCGTTCACGGGCCCCACGTCTCCCTCCCCCCTCCTCCTCCTGGGCCATCGCCGCATGCCGCACGCATCCCTAGGCGGCTGCTCGCCTCCTCGCTAATGTCACTTGGCGTCGGTCGTCGTCGTCGTCGTCATCGCCGTCATCGTCGTCGTCATAATCATCGTCGCCCCCACGTGGTCAAACTGTCATCGGTCAACGTCGCCGCGTCACTCTGTGTCACCGATGGGTTGATACGAAGCGGATGTGATGGGTGGACGTGGTAGTCGTGGTGTTGGTTGTAGTCGTACGATGGAAGTGGCGGTGGTTGTGTTGTTGTGGTGGAGGTTGTAGCTGTGTCGTGGTGGTGGTGGTGATCGGTCACGGTAGTGGTCGCGATGTTGGACTCGGTAGTGGCCTTGACGCTCACGCGGTACGACGGTGGTGACGGTGGTGACTGTGGTGATGGTGGTGACGGTGGCGATGTTGGTGGTGATGGTGGTGACGGTGGTGACGGTGGTGACTGTGGTGATGGTGGTGACTGTGGTGTTGGTGGTGATGGTGGTGACTGTGGTGACTGTGGTGATGGTGGTGATGGTGGTGACTGTGTTGATGGTGGTGACGGTGGTGACGGTGGTGATGGTGAGTCAAGGTGATCACGTTGATGGTGGTGGTGGTAGCTACGTGGCGTCTTATATCCGAGCAGCTCAATCCCCGTTTAAATGAAACCACATGGCCACAAACATGTTTTATATACAACAAAGAGGTTGGTGGTGGTGGTGGGAGGAGGAGGAGGCGATGTGAGAGGGTGGTGTGAGGGCCTTTCACATTTCGCACCACACCCACCAGCTGCTCTCTCGGGGATCATTGAGATGGCTTCGTGATTTATCGACCTCTGAATAGCGTGGGCCACACCTCGTAGAAGTGCGCCCTCTGAATGGGGGGAGCGGAGGGCGGTGGGAAAAGAGGGGGGGGGGGGAAGAGCGATCAATGAAGCGAAATTGCCCACGTGGCTGTGACGTACGGAGGCTGTGGGCCACTGCAGCGCCGCACGTGGCCTGGCAGCAAGACGACTGCTGCTGCTGCTGGGTTCGATTCACGACTCGGGCTCCTCCCTCTGTGTAGGTGTTTGTGTGTTTGTGTGTTCTCCCCCCCCGTTCCGCATGGGGGTTTCTCCAGGTTCTCTAGTTTCCCTCCATACCGACACATATGTCTACGTAAATACAAATCGTGCAATGGAACTGGTGTTGCAAATGGCAAAGGAATGCTGAAATATTCCCAGCAAATGACTCAGCTGGGATTACACGCGGCCACCATCGCCCCCCGACAGCGAAAACCTGACAGGGCCCTCCTGCAAACAAGGTTTTGAGACTCCGGGATGATGTTCTGGGTAAGCAAGCGGTGTAGAATAATTAGCATTGCTAATTGATGCGAATGATATGAACGACACATGAATAACTCCAGTCTGTGACCGAACATGTTAAATACTGTATTAGTCCATCGATCTATCGGCTTTACAGGCCAATAGTTTACATCAGCATTTGTTTAAACCAGCAAACATCTGTGTGCTGAAGTAGTCCTGAAAATAATTGGCGCATTTTGTTCACGTGGCAAACGTCAGTAGTATGCTGTGTTGGGTGGAGGTGGGTTTACGACAAATTTACGCGATCAAAAAAAAACGTAATGATGAATTACTTGTATGATTACTAAGATGGTAATTACGATGACGTTAATGTTGATGGCGACGATGACGACGATGTTGGAAAAGTGACACTAAAAATTACGTAATGATGATCGCGACAATGGTGGCGATGTTGATAACGAAGATAACGATGACGACACGAATGCATTACGATAACGATCACAAAGTTGATGATGATTGCCTCCAAACCATCAGCTGCACGACTCCACTGTGCCCCCCCCCACCAGCCCCCCACGTTCCATCCCGAACCACACAGCACAACACCGAATCGGTAAAACACCGCAACGATCCACACGGTTCCTTATTTTTTCAGTGGAACAAGCTACACGGATTATTAATTATTATTATTTCTGAGAGGCTTAATGATCGTGCACTCGTGCTGCGTTCACGACTGAACGCTTCGTTAGGCGCCGCTTGCTCAGGGGGCCTTGAGGAGTGACCCCCCCTCCTCCTCCCCCCTCTCCACCCTCTCCACCCCCTCCACTCCGCGGGGCTCTCCAGAGCCCTTCACCAGGACCTTTGAGGTCCGCTCTCGACGTGAGCATCAACAAGCCAGGCTCCTGCTCCTCCTCCTCTCTCTCCCCCAGCACGCAGAGGGAACTTCAGTCGTGCGTCTGCTGCTGCGGTGGCGAGATGTTAACTACCTCGCCTGGTATACAGGAGGTCTTGGGTTCGATCCCGACCGTGACGATGCCTGCTGCTGTGTATTTGATGTTTGCATGTTCTCTTCGTGGTCGCGTGGATTTTTCTCCAGGTCCTCCGGATTTTCCCTCCACGTTTAGAAACGTGCGTTTAGAGCATCTGTTGTCACGTTCTGACCCCGTGCCCCGACTGGATATCTGTGCAAAAGAGCTTTACAGCTCATCGGATTCGTCCTCCAGTCACAAATACACATTCTGATTCCGATTATGAATTGGAGGCGCGAGGGAAAGGACAACACGTTGACACGGAGCGACAGTAGCGGCAGAGACAACGTGGCGCTGGGAGACACGGGACAAGTCTTCGGACTAACTCAAGCGGCGCGATGGCCGGTGGTCGAGACTTGACGACGGAGTGTGGCAGCTGAAGAAGGAGCGGAAACGCACGCCCGAGAGCGTACGTCCACAAACGGAGACGGAGCCACGAAATCCGCTGCTTGCGCACACAGGATCCCGACGGATCGTTGCAAAAACAAATCAAGAGTCAGCTGCACTGCCCCAACACAGTCGCCCGACAGCAGCCAAAGCATAGCATCAGCTGCCGCTCGCAGCTGTGCGCCGTTCCCCCCTTTCAACCCAGCTTAAATATACGCTCCAAGCGTGGTGGTGTTTCATTCAGACGCTGTCTCCCCGACAGACCTGGTCTTCACCTGAGGACGGCTGCTTGCGTTGTGGCCGAAACGTCGTGAGAATAATTTATTATGTTTTATTTTTATTATTTTATTACTTCCCTTCTACGTGACTTTACCGAAAGAACCAAGAAGACTGCCCAGAGACTCAAGCCCGACTGAGCTCCCGAGATCCGACGTCTGCCGAGTGCACTCTGCGCAACGTGGCCACGGCGGCCTGGGCCGCTCTCCATTGTAGTCGCCATCGCATTGCGCGCCGCACCTTCCGTTACATCACTCGACCCCCCCCCCTCCGATATGTGAAGACCGCGTGGGAGTTTGCGCTACGTGCAGACGACGCGTCCCGCGCCTAAGATGCATTGCGTATAGGCCAAAGCGGGCAAGTGCCCCCATTGCAAAACAAGCGGCGGCCAATAGCAGCAGGGAGGCGAGCTGGTGTCAAGTTCCTACCGCTCTGCTTTTGTCCACTCGCCCGCTGTGGCAAAGGCAATGAATGGCGCCCGGGGTGAGCAGCTCGCTCTGCGTTCAGTGTGGGGGGGGGGGGGGGTGCCGTGCTCGCCTTCACAGGTGCTGCTCGCTAACAGCACTTGTCCCAACAGTCTGTCAAGGCTGCACGGAGGGATCTTTGCCTTTGAGTGTGTGTGGAGGCTTGGGCAGGGGTAACGTAGTTGGTTAACGCAGTGTGCTACGAACCTGGCGTCCCGAGATCGATTCCAACTCACGGTCATTGTCGGTGATACATATTTGAAGGAGTCCTGGACCCTCCCCTTGGTCGGCTCAGCCTTAAATGAGTACCTGGTGAAAGAAAGGGGGCCTGGCGTGGTGACGGCCACCTACCCCCTCGTGTGCCGTGTTGGCCTTCATAGGTGACAATTTCTACGATGATAGTTTTTTTACGTGGTGCCGGGTTGTGGACGCGTGTCGTTGGGCATGCTTTCCAACGTTTCACCCCACGTGCTGGGAGCCTCTTCAAGCCACCGAATGTATCTTCCTCAATGAGCGAATTCAGTTTCCGGAGAAGCTCCCCTACACGTCGAGCGAAACACGTGGCACCGCAGCCTATAACACCTGCCAAGCACTGCACCCAGACTTACACAGCGATACGTGAGCAGTACGATAAAGGAACGAGGTAATCCCAGACGGTGGTGGTGGTGGTGACGATGAGATCGTAAGCGCCGTCCTTGAAGGAGGCGTCAGTCAGTAACAAGATGAAGACTTAAGAGCCAATCGGCAGCGACAATGATTGCGAGTATCGGGGCGCCGAACATCGCGGTTGGCTGTCGACTTTGTAACCGTCGCAGAGGCGAGCAGGAGGAAGGAAGCGGTGGCGAGGTGTGATGACCTTTTGACCTTGACCTTGAAGCATCAGTTCTTGTATCCCCCCCCCCCAGTTTAGCACAGTGAGCTCATTCCTCCGGCTCACTCGCGCGTGCTGTGAGACTTTGCGCAGCAGGAATTTCGCATTTGCATCCTTCTCTCGCGCCCCTCTACTCACAGAGACTGAGACGGGGGGGGGGGGGGGGGGTCTCCACTCCATGCGCCCCTCCCCCCCAGAAAAGGGGGTCTGTTTCTCCCGAATCCACAAGCCGAGAGACTTTTTTATGTCGCGGATCTCGCGATACAAGTTAAAGGCGCAGCCCTGCAATTGCTTGTTCACGCCTCTGCTGGCGGAAGGCTCTCCGCTAGAGGGAGTTCCAAAGAAGCCCTCTGGAGCGTGTTTTGGCCTCTTACATGCTGGCCCGACAACGTAGCAATAACAAAAATGATCATTTACGTTTGCAAAGTGGCGCATTTCATCCGTGTATCCTAATGCGTCCATGTATGTGAAAGCAAGACAAAAACAGAACCTGCAGGGTAAACGGCCAGAACTAGGTGGGAATAAAGAACCATTTACAGGAGTGAGATATCAAGAAAGACTGAAATAGCTCCATGGACTCAGATTGGTTTCATTACCAAAGGAACAAAGTCTTGTTCCATAGTCTGAGAGCTGCACAGTGCCAAGCAAAATCTCGATCACCCCAGGAACGGGGAGCCTTGACCTCGGAGTCCTGAAAAGAAGGCGATCCGAATATTTCAGGGACATCGTTGGAGTATAAACACGGATCAGTTCCTGTAAATATTTTGGGGCCAACCCATTGAGAGCCTTGTAGGTAAGCAGCAGATCGTATAATTCACTCGGTACCTGTTGCCCTTAGCTTCGCTTGACACGTGGCGACAACACGAGATTCGTTACCATTGCAAGCCGTTGCAGCAAGCATGACATTGCATCTCGAGCACTTCAAAGCTCTCCGGATTCTTCCAGTCTGAATAAAGATTCTGATAAGGCAGATTTGATTATTCATATATGGTTTGTTGGGTCAGCTCGCGTGAGTTAAGTGCGTGTCGTAAACCCTCCTCCACCCGACGCAGCCAATTAATAAAGTTGTCACGTGATGAACGCTGGGAATGTATGACTGCTTCAGCAGCAGCAGCAGCACCGCTGGTGATCCGAAACCCATTTATCACTCGGGTAAGTGACGTTTTGTTGATAGTTGCAACCAGCAGCATCAGGGAATTGTGGGAATTTTTGCAACGACGCCCATTTTACTTGCGCGACCGGACCCCATAGCATTCACGTGGTAAACTCTGACGCCGCTACTGCTGCTGATGATGAGCAGGGCTTGCTGTCGGTTCGAAATATATTGTGGGGGGGGGAGGTGATTGTTCTGATGCAGGTGCTGATGATGATGCCGATTCTGTTACTTCCGATGATGATTGCATTGCTGAAGATTATATCATTTCTGCTCCTGCTACTATTAATGCTGCTACTGCTACTATTAATAATTCTGTTTCTGCTACTATTAATGCTGCTGCTACTATTAAACCTGCTGCTGCTACTATTAATCCTGCTGCTGCTACTATTAATGCTGCTGCTGCTGTGAACGCTGCTGGTACGAATAATCATCACGACGATTCTGTGACTATTACCGCCCCTGCTGCTCACAGCAACCACGACCTCAACAGCCCAGCCACAACTCCCGCGCGGCGCGCTCACCGCCAACGCACCTGGAGACCTCCCGCCGCGCGCCGCGTCTCTCCAAGGGGCCCGGCTCGACTCCCCCGGCACCGCGGCCGCCTCGCACCACGGCAGCCTCTGCAAGAGCTCGCCGCGTCGCGCCGGCCAGAAGGGTCCGTCCTCTGCCAGGAGGGCCCCCCTCTTGTCCACGTAGGAGCCGTCCCGGCGACGGCGCAGCCTCGAGCCGTCCCCGAAGCGGCCCGTGCGCATGGCCGACAGGGCCTCGGCGCGACTGTAGCCGCCGAAAGTCCTTGGGAAGACGGGGCGAGGTGGGGCCGTGGTGGTGGTGGTGGTGGTATTGGTGGTGGTGGTGGCCGCGTCTTCGACGGTCTACACGGGGCGGCGGGTGGGGAGGTCACGGGGTCATCACACTTTTGACTGCGCTGTGCAGCTCCCAATCTTTCGAACAACGCTTTGCGCCTTTGGCTAATAAGATGATAAGAGTCGTTACAGCTGTTATTTGAGTCGTTCTTGAAAACTCACCTCTTTCAATTTAACTTTTTTTTTTACCAGGAAAGGTCCCACTGAGCTATACAGCTCTTTTTCAGAAGCGACTTGGCCACAAATGATAGCTCAACGAAGTGGCTTATTACGTGGAAATGTATGGCAGCCAAATCCTCTTCACGTGTGTTTCTAAATGTGGAGGGATAACCCGGAGGACTGGAAAAAAAATCCACGCGACCACGGGGAGAGAGACATGCAAACTCCGAATACACAGGCATGATCGAACCCACAAGCTCCTGCACACCAGGCGAGATAATTAACATCTCGCCACCGTGGTGAGATGCTATCTACATTTACCCCCTATAGTTCTGAACGTTTACCCTGCATGCTCTATTTATTTCCTTCTTTCCATACACACAGTGGCGCATTGCTGGCATCTACGGATGAAATGCACCACTTTATCAATGCAAATTATTATTATTTTTACTAACCCGATCGCCTGTTGGCGTCTTCTGGTCTAACGCTGGTGGTGAGACGAGGCCCTAAAGAAGGTCTTTGGTCTAGATATTATCAGAGCCACGTGTTTGTGTTTGCATGTTCACCACAAGTACTCTGTGTGGTTAATGCAGACTTGATGCCTTGAAAAAGGTTTATATTCGGCGTTTGAACATCTTAACACAACTCCTGTTTTATTGCCAGAAAGGGTAAAACCTATTCTTATTTTTTCATACTTTGATTCTGGCAAAAAGGTCCCAATTATTATTATTCGGATTATCCAGGAAAGCCTCACTCGTGACTCAGGGTCCTGCCAAGTAATGGGCGATGTTGTTATGTGTAATTCTAATCGAGTCATTTATTTTCACTTTTTTTATTTTGTAAAAAATTTGAGCCGTGGAGTCGACGCACAACGGCCGACTTAAGCAAGGCGGCCGCTGGATTCCAATCGTGAACAAAGCAGCGAGCACCGCCCTTCGAAAAACCAAATCTGCAACAGCAACAAGAAAAACACGCAAGGCACAAAGACAAAGATCCCCCGCGTAGCCTCAACAGACTGTTGGGGCAAGTGCTGTCAGGGGAGCACCTATCAAGGCCGGCACGGCGCACGAGGCGGTGGGTGTCCAACACCACGCCCGGTCGCCTTTGTCTCCCTAGTGCTGATGCTTACATACCGTATGAGGCACTCATTTAAGGCTGAGTCGACCTATGGGATACACGTCCACACACACACGCGCACGCTCACCTTCCACTCGCCTCTGCTCCTCTGCCCGTAGCTCATGATCGCCTCTCTCTCCTCCCTCTGCGACTTCACCTTGCGACTCAGGAACTCGGTCCAGTACTCAGCGTATCTCCTCGACACCGTGAGCGGCCACAGACCGGGCCGCAGTGCCTCGGGCAACGCGACCCGAGTTCGACTCCTGACCCCGGCTCTCACAGTATCCTCCTCGATCGCGTCCAGAGCTCTGCCGTCAGCCGCCTCGCCGCTTAGGGGTGGCTGAGCGGCAGCAAGCATGCTGCATCGACACATCAGAACTAGTATCATCATCAGCATCGTCACCATCAGCAGCAGCAGCACCAGTATCATCAGCAGCAACATCATCATCAGCACCAGCATCATCGGCGGCGTCGTCAGCATCAGCAGCAGAAGTATCATAATTAGCACCAGCAGCAGCAGCATGAACAGAAAATAATCAATATGGTCATCATCGGTGAAAACGGTAGCATCATCGTCAACAGAAGCAGCAGCATCGGCACCACCAGACAAATATCATCATCACCAGCAGCAACAGGAAAAACAGTGTTATCGACAGCAGCGATACATCGTCAGCAGTAGCAACAATATCAACACAAACAACAAAAGACAAGAATCAATATGGTCACGATCAACGGCATCATCATCAGCAACAGCAGAAATAAATTAATAATACTCAGCATGGACATCATTATTAACAGCAGCATCATCTTCAGCTGCAGAACGAACAATATTAGTAGGAGTCAAATAATAATCATAATGATCGTCAGCAGCAAAGCAGTACTAAAGCAATAATGATTCAGCATCAGCAGCACCAACATCATCAGCCACAAATAATAACGATAATCATCAGTACCAACAACAACAATCGCAGACTCAACACCATCACCACCACCATCATCATCATCCGCCGTACATGAACAGCGTGGACAATGTAGCACCGTTTGGCGACACAGCACGGGACCTGGCCACGTGGTGCACAGGACACCTGGATTCGATCCCAGGTAACGGTGCCACACACCTAGGAAGAGCCTCTTCATCCGTCGCTGATGCCGCACTGATCCGATCCTCCCCGATCCTCCTCCGATTCTATCCCATCCCCGAGATCGTGCGACTGTGTGTGCGCGCGTGTGCACGTGCGTCTATTTGCGTGTTTCAGTCTGCCCCTCCGTGTCTTATCTACTGCGCTACAAACCCCAGCCACCCGAATTCAATTACCGATCCACCGCCTAGACATCCGTTGCGAGCGCGACATCTGAACTGGTCCCGATTCCTCGCCCTAGGTCGACTCAGCCTCAAACGAGCACCTGGTCTGGTTTACATCTACGGCACGTGAGAAAGTGGCCACGCTGGGCCGGCCCTGAAATCGGTGCTCGCTGACTGTGCCGGGCGCTCACACGACTGTTGAAGGCTCCACGCGCCGAGGCGTCTCCGCGTGAGGCTCTCGGTATGGCTCACTGCTCCCACGGGTGCTGAGCAAACATGGGGACACGCACACAAAGGTCCCCCGTATAGCCTGCACACGCTGTTGGGGCAAGTGCTGTTAGCAAGTGCCTATGAGGACCGGCACGGCGCAACCACGAGGGGGGTGTGTGTTGATGTAAGCACGACGCCCGGCCGCCTTTGTCTCACCGGCGCTGATGTTTTAGACACCGCAAACCAGGTGCTCGTATCGGGCTTAGTCGACCTAGGGGAGGCTCAGGACCAGTGCACGTACTCGTCACCGAGGTTGGTCGGTGAGCGGGATTCGAACTCAGAAACGCCGGTTTCGTAGCGTAGTGCGACAACCATTGTGCCACCGCTCCCAACACACGTGGGTGGTGTAGCGACCCGAGTTCGATTCCCGCTCACGGCCAACACCGGTGACGATTTTCTGAACCAGTCCAAGGCCCCCCACCCTCTAGGTCGACTCAACCTCAAATGAGTACTTGGTGCTGTGTGTAAATCTCGCCACTAGGGAGACAAAGGCGACCGGGCGTGGTGTGCCGTGCTTGTCTTCATAGGTGCTCGCTAACAGCACTTGAAGCAACAGTCTTGCTAAGGCTATACGGGGGATCTTTGTCTTTGGAGGGGGGGAGGGAGGGTTGCGGTGGGAGGAGGGGCCACCCACGTGCGTCACGTTCACCTGCGCGGAACGGAACACACGCACACACGCACACAGACACGCACACACGCACACACACGCACACACACACGCACGCACACACACACGCACACACACACGCGCACACACACACGCACACACACACGCGCACACACACGCGCGCACACACGCACACGCGCACACGCGCGCCGCACACACACACACGCGCACACACACGCACACACACACACGCACACACACGCACACACACACTCACACGCGCGCCACACACTAACGCCAAGGGCAGAGTTGTAGGTGGCCACTCATGAACCTGACCCCTGGGCTCACGACCCCAGCCTGCGTTGCCTCCTCCCTGTGTGAGCGCTGTACTGCTCGCTCTCATCACCTCCGCGTGAAGCGCTCGGCCCATTTCTAAAAGGCGGATACGATCCAACAAACACGGTTTGGCATCTCTTGTAATTCCATCGCAAATTGCTTCTCACAGTCATCCGTGCTGTCGACTTCTCCTGCTCCCACCTCCACCAGGCTCCCTCCTTTCGCGTCCAGATTCAAGACCTTCCGACTCTGCCTCTGATTGCAAAACTCACCACTGCTTCTGTGCAAGCGCCGTGAGACGCAGAGCCACATCGCAGCCTGTGGGCGTCGATGAGGTGCCATACCCTGTCTCGCCAGGGATAGAAGGCAGTGCAGCAAGTTGGACTAATCGCCATCTCTTTCCATCTGTACGGGGATAGAGTGTTGCCCCCTCGCACACGCGGGTATTCTCCGGGTGCTCGGGTTTCCTCCCCACTTGTGTAACAGACACTCATCCTTAATCGGCTGAAAACATCTTTAAACTAAAAAAAAGCCAATGTAGCATAACCCTCCTGAAATATAGTCCTTTCACTCGGTGTGGTTGCTTCTCGGTGTGTACACCGAGTCCTCGTTTAACGCGGTAGATACGTGCGTGAAAAGTGTCGCGTTAAGCGAAAAACACGTTCAGCGAAAACAAGTTCGCCGTAAACGGCGTAACGATAAACTGTGGCGAGATACGATGTGCGCACGCACAGTGAGATGGCGGGACAAATAGCTGACTGTATCATTCCGCTCAGCCGCACAGCTCAAGAAAGTAGTTCGTCGTCGACCACTCAGGAATCGCGTCATAATGGGCGAGTTCGGCGTCATAATGGGTGCGCTCAGGGTTCTTACGGTGCGCATTCAGCATTACAATGGTGCACGTTCCACGTTGTGCGAAAAGTTTCCCAGAATGGGAGAAAAAAAATGTAATAGCAAAAACGCGTTGTATAAAAACACGCGTTAAGCGAGGACTTGCCATAAGTTTAAAAAAGTGTCGTAAAACTATTTTGTGTTCACGACAATGCCCCAGGTGGCGCTGTGAGCAACAAACCTCTAAACAAGTGAAAAATGCCCCGTGGACCACTAGAGGGCGCAGCAAGCGTGAGCCAATCAACAATACTCATTGTTATTGATTATTATTATTGAACAAGGCGGCCGTCCAGAATAGAACACCTCCTCATTGGAGACCCAGACATCATGGCACATTTCCTGGCTTTGGCATTCCTCCTTTTTATCGAATACACTGCTGCTGGTGGTGGTGTCACCATCAACCACATCGCACCATCAGCAGGATATGTAAGACAAGCCGCAAAGTAGTCCCATTGTGGAAATGCAACAAAAACAATGGACCGAATAGTAAACCCACAGTACACATTTAGATACATAGAGACCCACAAAACCCCATAGAGATACATTGAAGACGGATTAAAAACTAATTTATTGAAAACTGCTGTTTGTGTTTAGTCTGCACCACGCCCGGTCGCCTTTGTCTCCTTAGCGGCGATGTTTACACACCGCACCTGGTGTACTCATTTGAGGCTGAGTTGACCTTGGGGAGAACCACGACCGGTTCAGATAAGCTTCACCGGTGTTGGCCATGAGCGGGAATCGAACTCGCGTGGCCGGCTTCGTAGCGCAACGCGCTAACCGCCGCTCTACGGTTCCCCACTTATCAAAGCCGTAATTAAATATGTTCAAATGTCCCCCCAATATATTGCTATAAAAAATTGCTATGTAAATAAATACAACAATTTGCTAAACCTTGGCCACAATATCTGGACTTGTCTTCATATAAATCAATGCATAGATTTCTGTTTATATGATTGTGATTATGGTTGTACTTTATTAATCCCTAATCTCTGCCATTACATACAATGAAACAAGAAATGGTAAAAAAGTAAAAACAGAGCAATGTAATACAATACACTATTAGACATTATTGTAAAAATAAATAAAAAGTCCATCCCATGTGTTAGTGAATTTTAAAGTATTTTAGGCAGGAAATTCGTTTAAAAATTTAGATATTTTTCTGGGTTGGGACCCCCAGACACCCTGGAAGATTTGGTCCCCCCCAATGTTGGCTCCATGGCTACGGCCTTGCTACTTATACACTCACCCACCCACCCATCCAGGTCACCCTGGCAAATGAGACTCATATCCTCGTGTCTCTGAGCTTCCGAACCTGGTTCAACGAAACCGAACTGGACACAACATTCAGGTTGCACGGCACTCCTTGCGCCAACCGATCCACAGCAACTCCTACAGCGAGCCACACGACCGCGACCTTCGACCCCCCCCCCACCTCCTTCTCCCGCATCCCGCGGGTACCGAAGGGGCTCGCGGAAGATTCGGGGTGAGAATTCGCATCATCGGTTCCTTCTTCCGAGAGATCAAAGCCCGTCGGCAGAGCTCTGCCCCCCCACCTCCACCGCGCCTGCCCCCCACCTCGTGTCCCCTGATGGCCTGTGCCCACGACAAACACAAACACGAGATGAAGATTCGACCCCCACCCCCCAGCTCGGCTCTGCCACGTGGCGCGCGGCCAACCACGTGGTCCTGAAGGGGGCATGGTACGAGATGTATTCTGACCACTTTGCTTGCAAAGCGGGGATTTATTTCTAGAATTTGTTTTGTTTTAAAAGCACGCCAGTCCTCGCGGCCCACCACGCACGATACGATGCCTCTCCCTCGACACGCAGTTCCGCTGCAGCGTCGCCTTCTGCTTTCGCCCGCCGCGTGAACAATGTCAACGCGTCTTGATCCCGGGCCGCCTTCAATCGCTGTCGTTGGTACACGGGCCTCTCTGAAAGTGTTAAAAGTGAAAAGCAGCATCCTAATGTGCCCAGAAGAGACATGTTTTCACTAGCATCGTCACCATCGTCGCCATCATCACCCGTGGTCATTCCACTGCTGGATGAAGGCTTTCACCAATGTGTTAGCCAGGGCCGTCCATAGGGTGGGGGGGGGTGCGGGGCCCGGGGCAAATCACGCCGTGTGGGCTACCCCCTCAACGCCTTTAAACGAAACGGCAATTATTACATCTGACATCGTGACCGCGAAGCGTGGGCTCCCCCAAAGTGCGGGGTCCGGGGCGGTCGCCCGATTCGCCGTACCCCAGGGGACGGACCCCCATCTCTCGCGACCGTGCGATGTGACGCATCCACCTCGCGCCGTGTTCACGAGCTGCACCATCCCCGTGGCTACATCTCGTTGTTGTCGATTGACTGAGGATTTTTTTGCGGATGTCGTCTCGGGCGCGTTCCGTTCCTTGGCGGCTGCCACTCGCTAATGATCCTTGGCCGATTGACGTGAACGCGGCCTCTCGTTCGGGACGTGAACCGAAAATTCAGCTGAATTGGAAGTGAATTCAAATCAGCTTCCGAAGAGACGCGCTCACGTAACTTGCGCAGACGCGCGGGAACGGAGCTTGTGAGCTGAACACGCGCGTGGATCAATGTCCAATGGCTAGAATAATAGGTGCAAGCGCAGCCCTGCAATTGCTCGCTCAAGCCTGTGTCATGGACCACGGCACAGCGTAAGGGTTCGCGGTCGATTGCGCCGTCGAGCCGAAACGTCGGACATAACGCCGAAACAGCACGCGGCGCTTAAGGGAAAGTCGTTGGAGCGAATCAAACAAAGCGGTGAGCGCGCTGCGCTACGAACCCGGCGACCTGAGTTCGATTCCCGATCGCGGCCAATAACAGTGACGATTATCTGAACAGGTCGTGGGCCTCCCCGAGGTCGACTCAACCTCAAATGAGTACCTGGTGCGGTGTGTAAACATCGCCACTGGGGAGACAAAGGCGGTCGGGCCTGGTGCTGGCCACCCACCCCCTTGTGTGCCGTTTCGGCCTTCATAGGTGCTCGCTAACAGCACTTGCCCCTACAGTCTGTTACAGGCTATACGGGGGGTCTTTGTTGTGCGTGTGTGTGTACGTGTGTGTGTACGTGTGTGTGCGCGTGTGTGTGCGTGTGTGTGTACGTGTGTGTGTACGTGTGTGTGTACGTGTGTGTGTACGTGTGTATGTGTGTACGTGTGTGTGTGTACGTGTGTGTGTGTGCGTGCTTTTGCAAGGTAGGAGACGCTTGTCCCCGCATCCTCTCGATGTGTGGGGGCGCTCAAACGCAGCGCGCCGAGCGGAGTGGCCGCCGCAGGTCCCCCACGTGTTCTGGCCAGCGCCTTGGCACTCGCACTCAGTTTCTCACTCCCCCCACCCCCCGGCCCTCCTCCTCCTCTCTCCCCAGCCCGCTCTGTACCCCCCCCCACACAACTCGGTCCACCCCCGCCCCCACCTCTGTGTTTCCCCGTTTCCAGAAAGCTGTTCCTGCGCTTACCATAAAACACGTGATACTCTCTCCAGAGAGGGGCATAAACACACAAACACCGCCCCCCGCCGGTGTGGAGGGGGGCGAAGGGTGGAGAGTTCTCTTGCGAAATCAGCTGCGTGAATCCCGTTCGCGGAGCGAATGCTCAACCGTTGTATACGGCCAGCCACAAGCAGCACGTATCAAAGTTGTAGAATCTCGATTTGGCAGAGGTTGTTATTATTGTGGGTGTTGTTGTTGTCAAGAACATGGGAAGAAGGGGAGGGAATTCCATCAGAGCAGAGCGAGAGAAAGAAGCAGAGAGAGGAGAGATCTGACCTGCAGTGTGGTGGGTGAGTGAATGAGTGTTTGTGTGGGTGAGTGAGTGTGTGGGTGGGTGAGTTTGTGTGGTGGGGGAGGGGTGGCGCAGTAATTCGCGCGTTGCGCTACGGACCCAGCACTCTGAGTTTGAATCCCAGCCATGATTAATTGCCGGCTTCCTGTCGGTCGACTCAGCCTTAAATAAGTACACGGTACAGTGCGGTGTCAACCCTCGACTCTGGAGAGAGAATGTGGTCTTGGCGTGGTCCTGGCCACCAACCCCCTCGTGTGCCGTTCCGGCCTTCGGAGTTGCTCGCTAACAGCACTTGCCCCAAACGCCGGTAAAGACTACCCGGTGAATTTGTGTCTTTGTTCTACACACACACATACACGGTATAGCATCCCCACAAAGTGCCCAAGGGCTTCGCTATTCTTAAACTATGGTCGTTCCAGGACTGTGTGTCTCCCCCCCCCCGTGTCCCGAACTTATTTCTCGCGGCGCGCATTGAAAAGCCACGGAATCTCAAACATCCACCGCGCGCCGTGATCGTGAATGCCGCCAAAGTGCCCGTTCATAACACGGGACACGAAACACGCGTTCGTGAGCAGCAGCAGCACGCCGCGTGCCACTTAGTTTCCTGCCCGCCGAGCTAACACACAAAGGCAAAGATTCCCCACACCCCCGTGTAGCCTTCGACACGCTGTCGGGGCAAGTGCTGTTCGCGAACAACCTTTTGAGAACGGTACGGCACGCGAAAGGGGGGGGGGGTGGGTGGCCAGCATCGCGCCCGGCCGCCTTTGTCTCCCCGATGCTGATGCTTTACATCTCGTAGGAGGTGCTCGTTTAAGGCCGAGCCGACCCAGGGAATGTTCGGCATCGGTTTGGATGTCACCCGCCACTGATGTTGGCTGTGGCCAGGCTTTGCTTGTTGATGTGATGTCGTGTTGTTGTGATGTTGTGATGAAACATTGGTCAGACGGCAGAGGTTTCGCTTCAGCACATCGAACCGAGTCAAACGCACTCGCACGTGGTCTGTGTTATTGTCGTGCGATGCCAACGGCCTCGGTTCTGAGCTGTGGGTCATGCCTCTTACCCCTCACCGCCATCACCACCACTTCCTCACAACAATCACGCTTCCACCACAACCGCACTATCACCACCCCCACCATCACAGCCATCATCAACACGACTCCGCCATCACACACATCGCACCACCGCCACCACTACCAACCGCACTATCACCACCACCATCGCACACATCACACCAACATCGATACCAACACCACCACCACGATACAACCACCACACACATCGCACCACCGCCATCATCACCGCCACCCCACCATCGTCACTCCATAATTACCACCACCCCACCACTACCACCGCACCGGCCCACCACCACCATCACCACCACCATCACCCCCCCCCCCCCCCGTACAAACGCAGCGCTCGTGACTAACCAGGAACACGTGGTTACTTGGCAGTGTGATGTAGACATGAGCCATTTAACCCAAGCGGCTGTTTCCATCAAAATCCACAACACGCGGGTGAGCGCGGCTGTGGGTGTGGGTAGAGATGTCGGGCATAAGGAGAGGGGGGGCGGAGTGGGGGTTGCAACGATGCATCGATTCGTCCGAACAAATAGGAACACACCTCCGTACGCCTGCGTCTCCACACACGCAACTGTGGAGACAATGTCCTCTCGTGTGTCTCCACACACACAACTGTGGAGACAATGTCCTCTCGTGTGTCTCCACACACACAACTGTGGAGACAATGTCCCCTCGTGTGTCTCCACACACACAACTGTGGAGACAATGTCCTCTCGTGTGTCTCCACACACACAACTGTGGAGACAATGTCCTCTCGTGTGTCTCCACACACACAACTGTGTGGACAGTCCCCTCCTGTGTCTCCACACGCACACAACTGTGTGGACAGTCTCCCCCCGTGTGTGTCTCCACACACACACAACTGTGTAGACATTTCGTCTGTTGGCACAGACTCACGGTATCAAGCAGCGTGTGTTCAAGCGAGCAAATCGATGGACCGGATTCCACATTCTGGGTCTCATCATCAGGGTCGTGCTCGTTCAACCGATGTTCCTGGATCGGCCCACCCAGACGTGATTCATAATCGATCAGGCCTCATTATTAATGATTACGTCAGCTCGCGTCAATGTGAACCGAGTCGTGGGCGCTCTGTAGTGCGGTGTTGTCACGTGACGCGTTTCAAGTTTCAAGTTTAATGTATTAGGTATAGCCCTGTGAGCCATTCGGCTCTTGAATCGGGTGCAACTGCAACAACAAAAAACAAAAACATGAACAAGAACACATCTTATCTCTTGCCACTGCGTGCGGCCTTAAAAAGCAACATATTTCATAGGCGACGTTTCGGGTAATGGCCCTTCTTCATGGCACAGAGCGGAAGATGAGGGTTGGAGACTGAACTTGTTTACACCGTGAGGCCTGACGAGAATCACAACTCGAGATTGTTTGCTGATGAACAGTTTGTAAATAGGAATAGTTACTCCATAGTAGCTACTGAATAACAGACAGCCCATTTAATATTCAAACATGTATTACGGCCACCTAAACTCATTTTTATTTAACAAAAAGTCAAATAATAAAATGCTGCTGGCACTGCATTATGGGTTGCACCGCTGCAATGACGTCAAGGGAATAAAAATTGGCACATTCCACTGAGCGACCCATCATTCAGAGCACTGTCTTTTAAAATATATAGATACACCATTGAATTGGCAAAAGGCTGTAAGTTGTGAATTATTACAAACACCCCGCGTGCATAGAACACAAGAGTGCAACAGTAATCCAAGATTTGTCACGTGGCAGTGAAGAAGAGAGTTGAATTGAAGCCACGCTCGCCACCCTCTGTGACGTGGGCGAGGAACGCGCCCACGTGGTGAACCGGGAACGTAGCAAAGTGAAAAATGTGCAAACAGTCACGGCGAACAAGCGTGCTTGGCATTGCAGCGAGAGACGGGAAGGTGGAACGCGCGGAGCAAAGTCCACGCGCAGGGTCGATTCCTGTCTTTGATTCCACGCCTCGAGGCTTTGGCGAGACGCGTCACGGTCAGAAGGGGCGATGCCGGACGGTCAAGATCAATAATGGAGCGGCAGCCAAGGAGTGGAACGAGAGGCCGTGGCACCCGGGAGATGTGACGATGAAATCATCGAATTGCGCGCATCCCGGGATCGCGAGAAGTGAGCGGATACGGAATGGTGGGAGGCTCTCGTCCGAGCGGTGGATCGATAATGGCTGATGATGATGATCACGACGATTACGAACATATCCAACGACGAGCGTTTTTACCCGTCGCTCGGTATGCGATCAATTCTCCAAATCCCCGACGACGTCTGCGTCGTTGGCTACTCGGCACCACTCAACAGAGTCCCGGCCACACAGATAACGAACGCAAGATTGGGTTGGGGGGGGGGAGAGGAATACTAAACGAAAGCCAATAAACACGCGTTGCGTCCAGAGGCGAGCACGTGTAAATAAATGCACGTGTCCTCGGCTTAGCTGGATAGAGAATGTATCCATCCAAATACTCCAAAAACGTTGGCCACAAAAACCACGTGCGGTGCAAAATTCCCCTCCTAAGCCCCCCCCCACCTCACCCTTCACCCCCCCCCCATCTCCACCCCACCCCCAACGTGAATGCCAACACATGTTCTTAGGACAAGATGCCAGCCTTAAGATCATAATAGCGGCGTCATCATTTAGCAAGCGTCAGGGATGGTCGATCAACTGCTGGATGAAAGCCTCCCCCGTTACCACCCCACCCACGTCCCTCCAATGAGCCGTCGCCGCCACTCGTCCGTAGAGAGTCCATCACGCAGCACGTGATCAGGGCTGCAACACGAAAGATCCGCGCCGGACGGGTTACACGAACCCACTTGCTGTACTGCCATCCCGTCGCCACCTCGCCACTCACCGATTGGTAAACGGGTGGGTCAGTGTTTGGGTGGGTGGGTGTGTGGGTGGGTGGGTGGGTCAGTGTTTGGGTGGGTGAGTGTGTGAGTGAGTGTGTGGGTGGGTGGGTCAGTGTTTTGGTGGGTGGGTGTGTGGGTGGGTGGGTCAGTGTTTGGGTGGGTGGGTGTGTGGGTGGGTGGGTCAGTGTTTGGGTGGGTGGGTGTGTGGGTGGGTGGGTCAGTGTTTGGGTGGGTGAGTGTGTGAGTGAGTGTGTGGGTGGGTGGGTCAGTGTTTGGGTGGGTGGGTGAGTGGGTGGGTGGGTCAGTGTTTGGGTGGGTGAGTGTGTGAGTGAGTGTGTGGGTGGGTGGGTCAGTGTTTTGGTGGGTGGGTGAGTGGGTGAGTGAGTGTGTGGGTGAGTGAGTGAGTGTGTGGGTGGGTCAGTGTTCGGGTGGGTGAGTGTGTGGGTGGGTGAGTGTGTGGGTGAGTGAGTGACTGACTCTGTGTGGGTGGGTAAGTGTTTGGGTGGGTGAGTGTGTGGGTGAGTGAATGTTTTTTTATCCCCGTGTCCCGAACTTATTTCTCTCGGCGCGCATTGAAAAGCCACAGAATCTCAAACATCCACCGCGCGCTTGGATCGTGAATGCCGCCAAAGTGCCCGCTCATAACACGCACACGAAACACGTGTTCGTGAGCAGCACGCGTGCCCTACCGCTGCCAGTGCCTGGTGCGGTGTGTACACGTCAGCACTGGGAAGACAAAGGCGGTCGGGCGCGGTGCTAACCACGCGACTGCCTCGTGTGCTGTGACTGCCTTCTTCGTCGATGCTCATGAACAGCCCTTCGCCCCCTCCTTGTCCGTCGAGGATATGATGGGGGGAATCTGTGTTGTATGCGACTGTGATGTGTGTGTACATGCGCCTACACACGTGCGGGGCCTGTAGCATGATGGTATAAAGGTGCCCTAAATAAAAACACCTACATATTAAAGCACACATTTTTAACTTGCGTAGTAAAGTTATTGTAATTTTTAAGTTTCTATTCAGCCAGATAATACGACAGATCGGTAACCTGAAACACCCGGTCGTTCGTAAAAGTTGAAGGCGGTATAGTACTATAGTAATAGAGCAAGTACAGATTCACTGAACCGGAATTGATAGCTTCAAAGCATTTAGCGCGGGGCTGATGAAAGTGCGGGGACCGTAGCTACTACACGTGCAGCTACTACACGTGCAGCTACTACACGTGTAGCTACTACACGTGTAGCTACTACACGTGTAGCTACTACACGTGTAGTAGCTACTACACATGTAGCTACTACACATGTAGTAGCTACATATGTAACTACTTGTGCTCCTGTGATAATCCAGCACTGCGCCTGCACGGTCCTCTGGCTGCAGAGGTGAGTAGCGCAGTCGTCCATGCGCCGCAGCGTGAACCCGGCGACCTGAGTTCCACACCCGGTCACGGATAATGCCAGGGAGTGGCGAGTGGCACAAGAAGCGCCCATTACGCCCCCGTGCCCCCCTCCCTCGCCAAATCACCCCCTGCTCCCTTCACCAACCCGCAATGCCCAGCGCGGTGAAGTATGGTCAAATAGCCTACACGGCTCACATGGCTATGGACGAGCCACCTCCTCGAGCAGTGGGAGGAGGTGGACTTACGACAACAACAATAACATTTTGGTAACAACTAGAAATCCAACATGTGTGTTTGCGCGCGTGTCGAGCACCAAAGCCGAATGTCCCCCAACGCCGACTGTCAATCAATGGGCAACCACTCGGGAAGGAAAGCGCCTCATCCATCACGGTGCTGCGGAACAACAACAAACCACGGTGGCGTCCCAGCGATCAGATGAAGTCGTTGACAGCTCCCTGCCTCCCTGCCTCTGGTGCCGTGGGCTCGAGGTCGCACCGCAGTCGCCTTGACGCATCCTTCCTCCGCTATAAGCCCCGTGGCTCATAACAAAGACGCTTCTGACTTTCGCCCAAATATTATATCGCCAAAGCCGTCCCTATAGGGTACGCGGCGAATCGGGGCGACCGCCCCGGGACCCGCGCTTTGGGGGGTTCCCCGCATGTCGACGTCGCGGTGGTGGAATACGCAACGCTCCCAGTTTTGTTTGGAGGCGTCGGGGGCTCTGTACCCCCCCCCCCCCCCCCCGAGTCAGAGAACGGCCCCAATCAAGTGGATGTCACAGAGCCACGTCTTAGATCCCTCCAAGTGTCCTCTGCAAGTCTGCGGCTCTCCACGGCAAAGCCCGTGGTGGGGGTGGGGGTAGGTCCATGCCTGTGTACGCCTAGGGGCCTCGACCTAAGTCGTTGGTGGCCGGACATCGCGGATGCCGACTCAGCGCTTCCGACACGGCCACTGTGAGCTCCCCACGTGCCCCGAGTTGACCGAGTGTTGCATCCCTCGGTTCGCTGGCTCGGTTCGTTTTCCCGGCGCGGCAGTGAACAAATGAAGCGGCTTAATTTACACCCCCCCCACCCTCTCCGACTCCGTCTACCCAGCACCACTCGATGGGCAGGTCACGTGTGGCAGCATGTGGGTGCTCCCACCTCTTCGAAGACGTCTGGAGGCCCCGTCCGCCGGCGGTGGCGTGAGAGCGAGCAATTGCAGGGCTGCGCCTGCACCTCTCACTGAGACCCCCCCCCCACCCCCCTAAAGATCGGAGCTGAGATGTTGGTCCGGCTACGGGTCCCATGGACCGGAGGGACGAGGTCACAACGTTCGTTTGGCTGCTCGGCGGTGGCCACGAGTTGCGCCTTGGAGGAAGTCGTTTATCACATTCTGTTTTCGCTATTCTCCATTTCCTCGCTTGTCCTCCTTCTCTTCCTCTTCCTCCTCCTGCTGCTGCTGTTGCCTCAATCGGGCAACCAAAGATCTGCCGGAAACCGCAATTGAGCAGCACAGCAATGCGCACGCACATGGCGAGCCAAGCTCCATTCAGTCCACGCGAGCCACACTCCACAGCCCTCCACGCGAGCCACACTCCGTAGGGGAAGGCTGCGTGAGTGATGCAGGACCGGTTCAGGCATCACTCGCCACTGACGTGGTAGCGAATCCAACTCGGGTGGCCGCGGGTTCATAGCCAGCTCGCTAAGGCACCCTGGATGCTACCACAGTGGTGCAATGGTAATAGGTTTTTACCCTTTCAACTGGTACAAAAACTGACACCTTTATACAAGGCATCATGTTTGCAATAACCACAACACAAGCAGTCAAAATAAAAAAAAATAAACAACTCTGATAATGATATGCACTGTCCTTGAAGTTGATTGGTCTACACCCGAGACAGTTTTTCTTAGCGCCTAGTCTCCATTGACTGCTTGTGTTGTGGTTATTGCAAACATGATGCCTTGTATAAAGGTGTCGGTTTTTGTACCAGTTGAAAGGGTACAAACCTATTACTATATTTTGCCACTGGTAAAGGAGATTTCTCATAGTGTAAATGCTTACCCCGAGCTCTCAATACTCTGATAGTGCACTGTTTTTGAGTTGTACGCCTTTTGGCGTCATCTGGAGACTAGGCTCTAAGAAAAGCTGTCTCGGGTGTGGACCAATCAACTTCAAGGACAGTGCATATCATTATCAGAGTTGTTTCTTTTTGTTTGCATTTTGACTGCTTGTGTTGTGGTGATTGCAAACATGATGCCTTGTATAAAGGTGTCAGTTTTTGTACCAGTTGAAAGGGTAAAAACCTATTACTATATTTTGCCACTGGTAAAGGAGATGTCTCATAGTGGTGCAATGGTCAACAATACGGGACTTGCAATCCAGAGGTCGCCGGTTCGATTCGATCTCCTGGCGCGGCAGTTGAAGCAATGGAGCGAGAGTCTTAAAACCGCCCTCGCCGTCCCACCCATGCAGTGGATGTACGTTGAACTTCTTTCGCTCCTTACGTAGCCAACCGTGCTAATCGGAGGTGCAGGAGGCCATTATACTAAACATAAAATTCAGATCTAGATACAAGAGTTTGTCAACCTAGATGATGCAACAGTGCATAGCTCCAGTTACCTCCTAATATCGGAAGCGAGAGCGTTCCAGACGGTCGCAGAAGCGCATCTGAAAGCGCTGCTCGATGCGGTGTGCCGCCGTCTTTGGCTCGATGGCCATCGAAAAGCCGCTGCGTACATGGGGAACACCACAGTCAGCCGATCAGCGAGGTCGCGCGTGGTGGGGTAAAGTGTGGGGACTCCCTCCTCCGGCCATCGTGAAAGCGAAGGGCCAAGTGGCCGCATGAGGACGCTCTCCAGAGCTCCCTCGAGTGGAGGCCCCTCCCGCCAGCAGTGGCGTGAGCGAGCGAGTGCAGGGCTGCACCTTTACCTTCACCAGGGCACCCTGTTGTCTGAGCACGTGCGCGCGTGTTTACTTTAGCCTGGTGAGTGGAAGCGCGTGGTGGGGGAAGTGGGGGGGGGCTGCACGAGCCCGACCCCCCTAACCCTCACTCAGCCCATCATGGTTCTCATTAGGAGAACCTCAAAAAAGCCACGCACACTAACACAGACAAATGTCCCCCGCATAGACTTGCCAGACTATCGAGGCAAGAGCTGTGAGCGAGCACATCTGAAAGCAGGCACGGCACGTGAAGGGGTGGGTGGCCAGCATCACGCGCGGCCGCCTTTGTCTCCCCAGTGCCTATGTTTACGCACCGCACCACTCCTTTAATGCTGAGTCGACCGTGGAGAGGCGATTAGGAGGAATCGAACTCGTGTCGCCGGGTTCGTTTCCGAGTGCGCTAACCACTGCGCCACCGCTCCCCACGCACGCCAACACACACACATGAACACACAGCGGACACGTGCACTGATTACTGCATACCGTGCATGCCTTCACTGACCAGCTCACTCGCCGACACACGCAGACTCATGAACACTGCCACACGCCGGAAGACACCGACACATTAGCAACAACAGCGACCACTCGTCACTAAGTGGCGCTGACGTCACCGCAGCGCTTGTACCAGGCTAGGTGCACTTGGAGGCCAACACGTGAAGTGTGGAAGGCTCGCTGCTGGCAAGAGGTCACGGGAAAGAATCAAGTGTCATGGGTTGACCGAGATGGCTGGCCGATGCACCACGTGTGGCCCCACTGTGCTAACTCGTTGCGTTTTATACGCCTAGCGCTCCGCTAGTGGTTGTGAGCGTCGCTCCTCTGCTCTCCGTTGTTGTTCTTGGAGGGCGCCTGCCTCCAACTGCCCAGTAGCAGGGTCCTTCACGGGCCTTCTCCAAAGAGACCGATCTTGACACCGCTGGTACCGGTCATCGGCAAGTCCACTCGGTTCAACATCCTCCTGTACCTCATCAGTCCATCTCTTCTCTCGCCCGTTTAGCCTCCTATTTTCGGCCAAACAGAAGCTGCTTGTGCATGCGGTGACTGGCCATGTGGGCTACGTGGCCCAGCCAACGAAGCCTCGCCTGCCACAATAGCTCACCGATTATGGGGACAGAGTTCAGATCTTTCAAGGACGTGTTGAGCTCCTCGCACAATCCAGCCTGGTTAAACCCAGGATGGATCGCAGTTCAAGGCCAGCCTGAATGTGTCAACCCGGTGCAGATGTTCCTTTAAAGGGCTCCACGTTTCGCAAGTGTACAGAAGGGAGGTCATAACTGTGACCGAGAAGATCCAGAGCTTCCTGTCGAACGACAGGCCTAGACAGCTTCCACACAGCAGCGTTACACAGCAGCGTTGAAAAGATAACGCTGCTCGACTCATTCGGTGTGAGACCTCCGTTATAAAAACAAAAAGCCGGAGCTTAATATTTTCACAGTGCCCAGATTTGGGAACTCCTCCATACCCTTTGTACAACCACGCCATTACTCATTGATATTCGAGGGAGTGCATCGTTTGATGGCACAGAGAACCTGGCAGTTGTTTTGTTTAACAGGGGCTCACTCTCCGGATTGCGAGGGAGTGGTGGCGCAGTGGTTAGAAGTGCCGGATGAAGCTAGTGCGGGGCCTGTAGCATATGTTATGAAGGGGCCCTATAATAAATACAAATTCAAACACTAATTTTTCAAATTTTCTTGCTGTGGATTTCACACCTGATGACGATTGCTTGTGTTGCAGTCGAAACGTCGTGAGAATGTTTATTGTTTTATATTTATATTATTTTATTATTTCCCTTCTGCGTGACTTTACCGAAAGAACCAATAATAGTCACGAAAGCTTTAAATCAAAAAAATGTTTAACTGCCATAGTAAAATAATTTTATTTTTTCATTTGCTATAAAGCCAGATAATACGACATATCACTAACCTTAAACACCGAGTCGTTCATACAAGTTGAAGGCAGTATAGTACTATAGTAATAGAGCAAGTACACAAACACTGAACCGGAATTGATAGCTTGAAAGCATTTAGCGCGGGGCCCTTGAAAGTGCGGGGCCCGTAGCTACAACAGTAGTAGCTACTTGTGCTACTGGGATAATCCGCCACTCGTGATTAGCGCGCTGCGCTACAAACCACAAACAGTGGCAGATTATCTGAACCTGTCCTGAGCCTCCCCTAGGTCGGCTCAGCGTCAAATCAGTACCTCGGGCAATGTGTAAACATAGCCACTCGGGAAGACAAAGGCGGCCGGGCTTGCTACTGGCCACCCACCCGCTCGTGTGCCGTGCTGGCCTTCAAAGATGCTCGCTAACAGCACTCGCCCCATGTCTGCTAAGGCTATACGGGGAATTTCTGTTCGTCAGCAGTCTCCAATTCTTTCTTGGAGTAAGCAGCAATGTCCAAGTCATCAGCACACATACGGTAACGATGACCTGATCACACCCAGACATGTGTCAGCTTCCCCACTGTATGTGTACCATGTGTAAAATCCACTGGCGCAGCCTCTGAAGGATGTGCCAAAAAATGTTAAATAATGCGAGAGCCGACACATGCACACACATTCACAGTTTCGCAATCACACAACCCATATGCGGCAATATTTATATACATTCATTAAAAAGCACAAACCCACGCACGCATGTGTGCAATCACCCACACATATCATACATACACACATACACACTCACCAACACACACACGCACACTATCACACTCACACATAGCAAACTTTTTGGGGCAAGTGCTATTCGCGAGAAACTATGAAGGCCGGTACGGTACACTAGGAGGTGTGTGACCACGCGCAACCGCCTTTGTCTCCGTAGTGGCAATGTTTAAACACCGCACCAGGTACTCTCTTGAGGTGAGTCAATCTAAAGGAGGCCCACGACCAGCTCAGACATTCGTCATGGGTGGCCAGGTTCCTAGCGCAGTTTCAAACCACAGTGCCGCCGCTCGTAGAATAAGAAATACAAATCTTGATTTGAAGCTTTCGTGACTGCAGGAACCCATACTCTTTGGTTCCTTCGGTAAAGTCACGTAGGTAGAAAGATATATATATATCACGACGCTTCGATCTCAACACAAGCGGTCTTCCTCAGGCGGAAACAATTATCCAGCAGTGGAACTGCTGAACCAGCGAGAGAGCTGTCACAACAAGAGGCTATTTGTGTGGCGATGAGCAAGCAGGCGGGGTCTGAGATGGAAAGGAATTCCATCCCTGGACGCAAGCATGTCAGTTGTGTTAATGGGGGTAATTAGGACAGAGAGATTAGGGAGAAAGATTGGCAAGAAATGAGCTCCCGTCGCCGCATACGAGTATCGTCCCCGCATATGCGCACAACAGCAGTGTTAATGGGAGATTAGCACTATGTTGATGGGAGAGATTAGGCAGGGAGATTAGGGAGATTAGCAAGTTAACGTCACGTCTATGTGTGACACAAGCTGCGGCACTGCCAACTGCGCTGCGAGGCAAGCGCGTCCACACAAGAGAACCACTGCAACGGTGGTTGCGACAGTGAGACACGCACAGCCCATCACACAGCCAGAACCATCGGTACATCGAGGCTAAGGGAGCAGAGGTGGCCATGTTAGTGAGAGCCTAGTCCGTTAATGCAGAGGCACCTAACAGGGCAATGCAACTCAGAGAGTCGGAGACAACAGCCAAACAGCAGGGAAGAATGTCAGAACCACAGCAAGTGACGACTTTGCCTGGTTAATAACGTCCTTCCAATGATTGCTCAGCTTATACCCATCTTCTCGGTTGAAATTGTCTCTGTGTTTATATATCTGGATGGCTTCATGGACAAATCTCTGATAGTAGCCCGAATGTTTGCAGAGTACCTTGGTCTCGGAAAAAAACAATATCGTGCGAGCCCACTGCGTTATAACAATGATCAGCCACTGCAGAGGTATTGGTTCTGCCGTGTTTCAAATCTGTTGGTGAACACGGTCCGAGACATGTCGCTTGGTTTCCCCAATGTAACTGCTGCCACAGACATAACTTAGTTTGTAGACACCAGGGTGTTGCATGTCAGGAATGACATCCTTCACAGATGGGATCAAATCACGGATTTTGTGTACTGTACTGAATCGGATCTGGATCTTGTGTTTGTTTAAGATTTTGGAAATATTTTTGGTAACACCTGCTATGTATGGCAGGGTGATGGTTTTGATTGGGTCTTCAGATGGTTGTCTCCCCATGGTTGGAGCTACAGCTTTACGGAATGTGCGGTCAGAGTATCCATTCATCTTGAGGGTGTACGTGCTCCAGTTCACTGGCTAGGTGGTGCTGGTCGGAGATGCAGCGGGCCCTATGGTGTAGTGTTTTGATGAGGGAGTTCTTCTTGGCCGGATGGTGGTGGGAGTGAGGCTTTAGATTGGAATCCGTGTGGGTGGCTTTCCTGTAGACGGAATGTCCCAACGAGCCATCAGGCCTCTTCTCGATCAAAACATCAAGGAATGGTAGCTTGCCATCATTTTCCACTTCCATGGTGAATTTGATGAATGGGTGTATGGAATTGATGTGGTTGAAAAACTGATTCAGTGCTGGCGAGCCATGTGGCCAGATGACGAAAGTGTCATCTACATATCACTTCCACAAGGAAGGACGTAGGGTGTATGTCAGGATGGCATCTGTTTCAAATTTCTCCATGAAAACCTTCGGTAACACTGGTGATAAGGGAGAACCCATAGGGGTACCTTCATTTTGTTTGTAGAATATACCATTCCAGATGAAGTAAGTGTTGGTAAGGCAGTGCCTCACCAAAGTCGGTACATCAGGATTCAGTCCCTGTTGGACAAAGTCTTCAATGATTGCTATGGTGTCAGGTACAGGTACCTTGGTGAACAGAAAAACTACATCGACGCTGACAAGCAAATCATCTGGAGACAGTAAAATGTCCTTGATTAGAGAAACCGATCACATTTACACTCACATCTGCTGCTGTCACGTATCCTAACGCTAAACGGATCTTGTTCAAAGCTCTAATCAAGGACTCCACCAAGTGATGGTCACATACCCACAGCCCTCGTGGCAGGCTAGGTGCACTCACCAACACACACTAAAAACTTCAATGCAATCCAACACCACACTGGTTTACGCACATCTTAACGTTTATATGCCATTGATGTATGTATATATACAGTACAGTAATTATTGTTTGTGTCAAATATAAAATATCTTTGGTGCTAAAATTGTACGATAATCACAAACGTGACACCATATCATCATATACGGCAAGATTCCGCTTCGGAAGAAAGTGAAACGTGTATTCAATTAGTGATACAGAAATCGTCTCTGCGTAATAATGCAACAACAACAAAACACCGTGTAAATGTTGGACTGTAATGCATCATCTTTCAACCAACAATCAGTCAGGGCAATTAACACCGCACAGCCCGGAATAATTCAAACTCCGATACTCGACGCACATTCAAGGAACAGCAACGGTGCGAAAAAGCAGAAAAAGCGCCCTCCAATTCGTTCATCTCTCGCCTAGTCATGACACTCCCAGCACCCCCTCCACCACCCGTCGCGCTCCACGTCACGGGCGGCTTGCACGTGGACTCGACGCCATTTTAAATCGTTAAAGCGCACACACGAACAAATCGACACACTCGTCAACAACATTGTGTGGCCTCAAAAATATAGTTATAAAAGGGGCGACGTTTGAGGCAATGGCCCTTTACAGCACACAAGAAGGGCGATTGCTCAAGACATTTCTGATTATATATTTTCTTCAATTTCAGGCCACAGTGTGGCTGTTGATGCGTGTGTTGAGTGTTTGTTGTTGTTAATTGTGTTTGTTCCCCATTGCCAACACAGCAGCATCCCCAATGAATGCGTCATCTGTGGATGGATTGTTTTTATTTCTCCACCATCCTCACAATCCCTTAGGGGGGCGGCTTAGGGAGACGTGAGGCGTTTCTGCCATCAACAATCCTCTAATGCACTAATGCATGCGTTCCCAGTCTAACGCTCTGAACGTCCTTCAGTTTTCCACGCACCCCGGAGAACAAAGCAGGTGACGCTCCGCTTGCCAAAACTCCGTGGCTCAGATCGTCGGTGTATTGCTCATTTGTTGGTCTGAGCTTTATTGACGAAAGAAGGGGGGAAGCGAGGAACACCACGCTTCCAAGGCTATGCTCTACTCTTGCGCACGATGGCAGCAGCGATATGGTTCAGGAGCTGGATGTCAATGCGGATGTCTGCTGCTGCTGCTGGCCATGACGAGAGGGCTTTAGCACAGAGAGAGAGAGTTCGTGTCGTGTCGCTGTTCCTCCTCCTCCGGTGAAGGCGCGCAGACTAGTGGTTTACCGTACGGTCCATTAGACTGACATTGCCCATAGACATTCAATGCCCGTAGACTAATCTATTATTGCGTATGGCAGCAATGTGCTCATGAGCTAGATGCCAATCTCGAGGTCTGCTGTTGGCCACGACGTGAGGGCTTCAGCAGAGATAGAGTTCGTGTCGTGTCGCTGTTCCTCCTTCTCCTCCTCTTCCATTCGTGGAGCGCACACTCCAGTTGATTCCTCTACGGCCCATAGTTGTGTTGCGTGGCCACAATCACACCAGCATGGCTCGTGCCTTTAATCCTCCATTCGTGAAGGAAATGTGTGCATCGCCCCTGCCCACGATGTTCTGCTGCCACCACGCTCATCGGCCCAGAGTTTGCTGCGTCTGACTTTGCCCCTTGTGCCGCGTTATCCCGATACGGGCCCACGAGGAGCTGCCGCTAATCGAGTGCAGGCGAACGGGAACTCGCGTTTGTTTTTTTTTACATTCGGACTCGGGTTACCACCGTTCAAATCACGCGGTCAACTTTTGCAGCTCGGCATGAGCGAAAAATGAGCAGCAGCAGCAGTACTCACACACATTACTGGCCTCCACACCCCCCACCAAAGAAACATCACAGATTCTGTTTCCCGTGTGGCTCTCTGTGGCTCTGGGGGAGCGATGGCGCAGCGGATAGCGTGCGCTGCACGACGAACCCGGTGACCCGAGTTCCGAGTCCCGCTCACAGCCACCAACACCGGTGAAGATTATCTGAACTGGTCTTGTGAATCCCCTAAGTCGTCTCAGCTTCAAAGGGGCACCTCTGAGTGCGGTGTGTAAACATCGCCACGTGGGGAAACCAAGGCAGCCGGGCGTGGTGCTGGCCACTCACGGCTCTCGTGCGCCGTGCCGGCCTTCATTAGGTGCTCGCTAATAGCACCTGCACCGACAGTCTGTTAAAGGCTATACGGGGAATCTTTATCTGTATCTGCTGCATAGGCAAACGCACGCGGCCATTTCAAGGTCTGGCCCGCCTGCATGCAATGCCTCCGCAAAAATAACATCGGCGTATCACTCCGAGTTTGAATTTGTTCAAATATTTGAGTGATGTAACCGCTTCGCGATAGGGAAACCGTGGGTCTCCGCCGAGGGCCACTCCCAGTGCCCCACACTGAGACTCCACGCTCCGGGTTTTACTCGGAACATTGAAACGTAAATCCACGTGTGCTGACTCACCAGCATTGGACCGCCACGAGACCGTGTCGTCATTACATAGGCCAGGCTCAACGCCTGCGTAGCTTCCGAGATCACGGTATAATTGGGTATTTAGAGGCACGGACTGTGCGCTTTGAGCCTGTTAGATCGTGTTAGAAGCAACGCGCCTGTCACAGTGGTGGATCTGTAATGCCTCGTATCCTACATCGTCGCAGTGCCATCACCTCTGACCTATGCCGGCCTGGCACGTCACAATAGCCCCCCCACCCCCTCCACCCCACTTCTCAACACCCCCCCTGGCCTCCCCACCCCCCAACAATGAACCTCTCCCTCCCACTCCCTCCCAAACCCCCTTGGACCGTCCCCCCCTTACCGAGCGTTGCCAGATCCGGAGACCGAGAAGCAGTCGCCGGATTCGGACTCGCGAACAATAACCTTTGGCGGGGCGCCACACGTGCGAACACGCGGCGGCTACAGGGTTATCCAATAATAACGGCGGAGGGTGAACGCCGCTCGACTTGGCAACGCCGCAATGCTGAGTTTTCCAGCTCAAAACGTTCGCCCCCAAGCACACATGCGCACTCCGGACACCCGATTAGTGCGGCTAAAGATGCTGGCAGCGACGGCATCGTTTGCTGGGCCGGCGGTTTTTGCGAAGTGGTAGGAGGCCTCGTGTGGCCGCGTGAGGTGAGGCCGAGGGCCGCGAGAAGTGAGGCCCACGTGGCTGCACGCTAAGTGAGGCCCGTCGGCCGCAAAATCTGAAACCGTCAGGCTCATCACAAAGTTTGCAAACGATGCGCCAAATGTTAAGTGCTTTCAAAAGCAGTACTTTAACAAAGGCATCCACACAGTATCGTCGTGCTAAGATAGCTTTCAATCCATTATTCGATTAGATTGACAAAATAAGATTTTTTTTTTAAACGTAACATTCGAGAATAAATGCTTCGAATCCTCGGTGCGAGAATCGTCGTGAGATTTTACACAAATTTGCATTCCATCGTTATGGCTATGTGTGGGGCCCGATGGGGGAGTGTACGCCTCTGCTGCTGATGCTTGACAGCAACACGTGATAAAGCTACGAGCCGGACTCGGCCTTTACTATCTCAGCTCTTAGGGCCCCCGATTGAGATAAGGACGGCCACGGCACAAAAAAGAGGGAGGTTACGAACGAGACGGCCGATTGCGATTCGAAGCATCCCAAGATACAAAAACAAAACTCCCTGGAATCCCGAGGGAGTTTTGTGCATCGGTCGAGGGGAGAAGTGGGGGTGGTGGATTGAAAAGAAGACACTGATTTAGGGAAATTTGAAAGGGTGCCCCACATGGTCCGGAAAGGGGCCCCCCTCCTCGCCTGTAAGATCGCCAGTTCACCGGGCATCGATTCAAGGCGAGCTGACGAGACACTGCGATGTCGGAACCGGTCCAGAGATTGCTTGTCTTGAAAAACTGCCGCGGAAATTATATGCTCACAGAAGGCCGTGGGCCTCAGGGTTTGTGTCAGGGAATCCCTGCAGGTGGATGCATAAGCGAGATATTATTTCGTGCTTAGTTGTGTCATTGATGACGATTGAATGCCCAAGTCGGCCAGCTCAGCAAAGCACCCAAAAACACTTTGAAAATTGATGTCCACGGGTGCACAAGGTCCGAGTTGCTCTCTCAAGCTCGCCCCGTCTCTATGACTTCTCAACTCTGTTGCTCTCCAAAGTGCAGCCTTTTTTTAAAAGCCTCGATCGAGATATCAAACCTCTGATCTGGGAACCCTGTGCTTCCGGCCTGTCGACTCCTGTTACAGTCCCAATGTCGATGTGGCTCAGTTTAGCTCCAGGTAGCCCCCGCCCCTTAACCACATCACCACCCCCCAACCAGCACAACCTTAGTGGCTTGTGTATCGAGCTTGGCACGAGTGGCTTGGTCCAATTTTCTGCCCTCTCCGTAGCATCTCGGTGCCTTGGGGGGCTCTTTGGCCCGTGGGCCCCGCTGCAGTTGCAACTGCCCGCACACTCGATTAGCCACATGGAGCCGGGTCGCAGCATTTCCGGGACCATCGTTTTCTTTTTTGTTTTAAACCAGCCCCCATGAGAGTTAATGGGCCTGCACAAACAGGTTAGGTGATGGCAACCTTTCGGCGTTCAATCGGCCCAATCGACGCGCCGGTGAGAGTGTGGGAGAGCACGGCGAGCGCCAGGCGTTGAGTGAGTGTGCAAACTGCTGCTGAAGACCTGGCCTGGGGAAGGGAGCGACGATGACGAAGATGCTGACGATCTCTTGAACGGAAACTCAAGACCGCGTCCTCGTCCCCTGCCAAGGAGCTATCTCTGAACTCTTGGGCGGTGTGGGGGTGGGGGGGGGGGAAGGCACGGGAGGGGGGGGGGTGCATTGCTGTTCAATATTAGGGGTAAAAGCCCTCCACACCCCCCACCTACACAACCATTGCCAAGTCCACGTCCCTCTCGCACACGAAGTGAATCTCCATGGAGCAGGGGAAGTCGTTCCACTTCCCGCCGAAGGTGAAGCCGGCGCAGTCTTCGCGCCCGTTCAATGACAGCGCCCAGTTGTCGGGCTGGCCATCCGCCCAGAAGCTGCACGCACACACGCACACAAAGACAAAAGGTCACCCGTGTCGCCTTAGCAGGCTTTTGGGGGCTATTAGCGAGTCGCACCTATGAAGGCCGAAATGGGACCCGAGGGGTTTGGTTGGAGAGCACCACGTCCGCACACAACACACACACACGTACGCATGCACACAGGCACACACATATACGCATGCACACAGGCACACACACGTACGCATGCACACAGGCACACACACATACGCATGCACACAGGCACACACACGTACGCATGCACACAGGCACAAACACACGTCCGCACACAACACACACACACATACGCATGCAGACAGGCACACACACACGTCCGCACACAACACACACACACGTCCGCAGACAACACAACGCACACATACGCATGCACACAGGCACACACGCAAGTACGCCCACTCGTGACACATGCAGGGGAAGTATCTTGTGCACTGATATGGTTCTGAATTGCACACAATCATAGCTGGGCAGGGTTGACGGCCGACGTTTCAAAGAATAACTTCGGAGCGCCAGTCAAGAAACGGGCGTGTGGAGATGGAGCAATCAAATCATCTTGCATACAGACGCCGGGTGGATCGTCACATCGCGGGATCATGTGCAGTGGCGGCGTCGTCGTCGACAGATTGCAGAGGAGGCCTTCATCCAGCAGTGGATAGACCACTGCTGCTGATGACGACGACGACGACATCAACGAGGATGAACAATCAAACGCAGGGCCCCGTCACTTCGCGCGTCCCCTCGTCTCTAGAATCCGTCGTTACGCAACGCCCGCACCCCGCGTGCTGGGCGCCCACCCAGGAATGCGACGGAGACCGTCGACGGGAGCCACACGTGGCACGCGCGTGTGGCTCCCGGCAAGCTAGGCTCACAGCGAGTGTGGCTCACAGCGAGTGTGGCTCTCAGCGAGCGAGGCTCACAGCGAGTGTGGCTCCCGGCAAGCTAGGCTCACAGCGAGTGTGGCTCACAGCGAGTGTGGCTCTCAGCGAGCGAGGCTCACAGCGAGTGTGGCTCCCGGCAAGCTAGGCTCACAGCGAGTGTAGCTCACAGCGAGTGTGGCTCTCAGCGAGCGAGGCTCACAGCGAGTGTGGCTCCCGGCAAGCTAGGCTCACAGCGAGTGTGGCTCACAGCGAGTGTGGCTCTCAGCGAGCGAGGCTCACAGCGAGTGTGGCTCCCGGCAAGCTAGGCTCACAGCGAGTGTGGCTCACAGCGAGTGTGGCTCTCAGCGAGCGAGGCTCACAGCGAGTGTGGCTCCCGGCAAGCTAGGCTCACAGCGAGTGTGGCTCACAGCGAGTGTGGCTCCCGGCAAGCTAGGCTCACAGCGAGTGTGGCTCACAGCGAGTGTGGCTCTCAGCGAGCGAGGCTCACAGCGAGTGTGGCTCACAGCGAGAGTGGCTCTCAGCACTCTCAGCGAGCGAAGCTCCTGGAGAGTGAGGCTCCTGGAGAGTGAGGCTCACAGAGAGTGAGGCTCACAGAGAGCGAGGCTCACAGAGAGCGAGGCTCACAGTGAGAGAGGCTCACAGAGAGTGAGGCTCACAGCGAGAGTCTGAAACAATGAGACGAATTTCCGCTATAGGATCCCCCCCACCCAGCCCTCGCCTCCCGTCTGCGTCGAGCCGGCGGTGTGAATAGGTGGTCGATGGGCAGGTCGCGTGCTGCGGGGTAAAGTGTGGGTACGTCCGTGATTTCGAGGACGAGCCACGCAACTCGCAAGGGAATTTAACATCAGGGGTCTGCTCTGCGTCTCTCACCCGCACGTCGACGCATGTTTTGGCCCGTCAGCCGATCGGCTCCCCAGGCTGATATGGTTATCCAACAGCTTCTTGTGTACGCCTCTGCTGCTGATGCGTGACAGCCACGCGTGATAGAGCTCCGAGCCAGACTCGGCCTTTACTATCTCAGCTCTTTGGGCCTCCGATTGAGATAAGCAGCCCTCTCACAAGGACGGCCACGGCACAAGAAAGAGAGAGTTGCTTTGTAGTCTTCGCCGATGGGAGCAGCAGGCAGTGGCATATGCGAGGAGAGGTGGGGGGCAGGGGTGGTGGGGGGCTCATGTAGAAGGGAAATAATAAAATAAAAATAAACAATACAATCCTCACGACGTTTTATTTTATTATTTCCCTTCTATGCGACTTTACCGAAAGAACCAATAATATGAATCCCTGCAGTCACGAAAGCTTTAAATCTAAATCCTGTATATTGTTGATCATTAGCAGAGGTAGTGCACTGAATGTTTATAGTTGTTGTTGTGATTAACGTCGGGTGACACATTTAATAAATCTTCAGATTTCGGGGACCACTCGCCCCCTTGGGAAGTTTCTAGAATCCGCCTCTGGCAGCAGGGATCACGTGGGAGGGGGGGAGTGAAGTGGAGGGGAGGGGGGCAGTATAGTGGCGGTGGTGGGGGGGGTCCCAAGAGTCCCGTGCCCCCCCCCCCCCCCCGATGCTCGCGATGTCTCACGTGGGGCCGCCGAGCTTGGTGCCGTCCACCCACTCCCAGTTGCCCTCCACCATGGTGTCGTGCAGGCCGATGTACACAAAGTGCCCCATCGTCTTGGACACCAGCCACGTCTGGGGACGACATCATCATCATCATCGTCGACGTCATCGATGACAGCCGGTAATCGTCGTCCATAGCGACACTGCAAAGCCCTAGATTTGCCCACCTCTGAAGACACAAATAAAAGGACACATCGTGGAGGAGAGGAAGTATAAGGCGCTGCGGTGATTATGAGATGTTAACTACCTTGGCTGGTGTACAGGGGGTCGTGGGATTGATCCCGACCTGACGCCTGCGTTTTTGGAGTTTGCATGCCTCTCTCCGGGCCCTCCGGTTCTTCCCCTCCACATATTGAATCAACATGTGGGTTTAGAGTATTTGGCTGCTATAAATTTCCACTTGATAAGCCACTTCATTGGGCTATAATTTGTGACATCCAGGTCGCTTGTGCAAAAGAGCTGCATAGCTCAGTGGCGATTACCTGGCAAAATATCTTTAGATACAGGAGGAACTCGATTTTCGCAAATTCCGTAGAACGGCGATTCGTTAGGGCGCTCGCTATCCTAGAGAATATTTTTACGAAAAGAAAATTAAATTTGCAAAATATTTATATAACGCGCTAACGGGTGAGAGAACGCAGCAGCAGCATCACCGGTGGAGGAAGTGGTAGCCCCCCCCTCGCCCCATAATTCGCTCAGCCAATGAGAGCGAACCCAGATCTCCACCCCTGGCGATTCGATTATGACAAGCCGTGGGTCACGGTAACATTTCAACAACAACAAACACCCGATATGGTTAAAGCCAGGGTGAGAACTCACGGGACCTGGGATAGAGTCTCGGGCTCTGCCTAGAAGAAGCCTCACCACAGGAATTTAGACTGAGGGCATCGCTGAGACCACGGAAGGTCGTGCTGTTCTCCGAGAACGACCCGGATGACCCGGACTGGGAACCGAAGCTGCCCCTCCAACTTCGTCTGCAACCGCTGCCTCGCAGAAGTACAATATAATGTATGTGCCCTACGTACGTCAGTTCAGATTTTGTACTTTTTTATCACTATTAATATCTATTTTTCATCTTTCCCTTTCAGATGACCTTTGAAAATTGAATAAAACAAAAGGCAAAAGACGCACGAGCTCAATTAGTTTTTGTATGCATGCCCAATAAGGGAGTTGTAATCTATTATGAAAGCCCGGAGTTTCGTTTGTCCATTTGTCCGTCAACCTAAAAAGTTGATCCAACAGGTTCACATCAATTGTCGACCCCCAGCACCCCCCCAAAATTTGTTTACGTATTTCTTAGGCATAAATGGCTACACATCCTACATACAATAGAGTCAGTAATATCTGTACACATGGGGGGTGGGGAGGGGGGGCATCAGTGGGGGCGACGGGCAAGGCGCCAGGAAGCCCTCCACAGGAGCTACAATGAGGCAGAGGTCGCCAACGGGTTTTGATTCCTTACCCGTACCCGTACCCGGCCGCACCAGGGTCGCAAACGGGTACCCGTACCCGTACCTGGCCGGGTACGGGTAGCCGGGTGTCGGGTAGGGTACGGGTATCGGGTACCCGGTTGCGACCTCTGCAATGAGGTGGCTGTGGGCCAGCGAAATTCTCGTCTTTAAAAAAAAGTTCCAAATTCATATCAAAATTAAATTCATTCATCTCGCATTAAGGGTAAAGGAGGTCATTATTGGACATTTGTTAAAATAAATTAAATTGCCCTTTGTGATTTGTGAAAATAAATCCAGTAACCCTATGTGTCCTGGCTTTTGAGCCACCCTTCATATTTAAAGTGTCTGAAATGTGTGTTCAGCATTATGGAACTGCCAAATTACTAGTCGCCTGCTTTATACACAGCCAATTTAATTTTCTCACTCCACTGCTGGATGAGAGCCTACCCCTCCCCACCCCATCCCATGCCTTGTGGGCTGTGAGGAATATTTGACCATACTTCACCACGCTGGTCAGCGCGGGGGTGTTGGTGAAGGTGGCGGGAGTTCAGAACAACATAAATCTGCTTGGCTCAACAACAATCTTCATCTGACCTGTCACTGAACATCTGTTTCATTCATCTGCCTACAGAGGCATCACAGAAGCATTCGTAGTCTGTTCCGTGCCAAAGCCTTTTTCTCTACGATGCAAAGTGCCGCGTTATCGGCCGAAGTTGGAATCCTGCGGTTATAGCTGGGGTGGAGCCCCCAGTTCCTACCACACTACACTCGATTAATCACACAGCAGTGAGGGTAAACAATGATGCTCCAACACTCAATGATTCATTCCGGTACCTCGCTCACTAACGTCAGTCTTGTCGCTACTACCACTACTTCCGTTCCCGTGAGCTTCACTCATCGATTCCTCTGCCCATGTTGGGGACTCGGTCACCCATGCTGTGTTTACACTGCAGGTCACAACAGCACCTTCATACACTCGCCCACTCACCACGCTGCAGGTCACAACAACAACGCACTCACCCACTCGAACGCTCATCCACTTACTGGAGGGGGGTGGAGGGGGGTGGAGGGGGGGGTGGAGGGGGGGGTGGAGGGGGGGGTGGAGGGGGGGGTGGAGGGGGGGGTGGAGGGGGGGGTGGAGGGGGTGCACGAGCAAGGGCGCTGGCATGGCCGCGGGCACCTGCTCATCCTTGGAGCTGATGATGACGAGGTGCGACTGCATCGCCACGCACGACTCGTTGGCCAGGGTCCAGTTCATCCTCATGTTGGACATGGAGTAGCAGCTGCCGTTGAAGTACGGCCCGAAGCCCTTGCAGGCTGCACGCGCGCACACACGAGGGGGGGGGGCGACAACAGCAGCAGCAGCAGGGTCGACGCTGATGACCAAATAACACCGAAACGTCGCTCCACGTTTCAGCTCCGAGAATGCGGTAGCGGGCGATGGACGTGAGGCCTGAAGCGCCCAACGCATGGAAACACAAATTGCCAAAGTTGATCCGAAAATAACTCAAAGTGGGACGACACGTAGCGGCAACCGTGGCACCCCTACTTGCCGACCGGTGCCCGCTTGCGGCCAGGTGCTGAGCCACCTTGTGCCGCACAGGGAAAGCTGCCACTTGGGGGGTGCCGTTTCAATTCGCCTTAGACAAGATATGGTCGACGCTGCTCATCACGGGCAAAAAGCCCGGACGTTAAGGAGGGAGGCACTACCAAAACACAAATCATCATCACTTATGATCAACGCACTGCACATAGGGCCCCCAACCCTGCCACTGAAATCTGGAATCTCCACCACTGGAAATTTCCTCCGGCTGTAAACAGGAGATGAGCATTCTCTCAATGTACGCGTGAGCAGGAAATCACTCTGACTTAAGAGAACTAAGAAGCTCTCTTAAGTCTATAAAAAAAAATCACCGAACATCCCCCGCCAAGTCGGCACGAGACTCGGCGAGGGCCTTGGGGGACGTGCTCAAGGCCACGTCCTCAAGGCGACCGAGCACGGCGCGACTCCGCGCCGCCTGGAAATGAGTCGGGTCCATCGTCGCGGCGCAGTCTGACGGTGGGGACAGACGAGGGGCATTTTCCGGGCAGCGCTGCGCTATCCTTGCACTTTAACAACAATGGTTACGAGTGCTAAAGCAAGTAAGGGCTCCTCCCCCACACCAACTTGCCTTCGCTCTTGGGGTCGTAGGGATCACCGGGGGGGCCCTGCATGCCGGGCGCTCCGCCAGGCCCCTGTTCCCCGGGGAATCCCCTCGGCCCCTTCAGGCCCTGGCTGCCCTTGGGCCCGAGGAGGCCCTGCGGTCCGACAGGCCCCGTGGAGCCCCTCGACCCCTTCGATCCCTTCATGCCCTTCTGCCCGGGTAGGCCGATGGGGCCCGGCTGGCCTTTGTCGCCCATCTCTCCCTTGGGGCCCGTGGCCCCCGTCTCGCCGAGTAGGCCCGGGTCACCCTTCGGTCCCACGGGGCCAGGGATGCCCGCCGGGCCCTGCTCTCCCTGGTCGCCCTTGAGGCCCGGGGAGCCGGGCAGACCTGAGGAGACGGGAAGGAGGGTACGGTGGTGGCGCTCACTCGCTGCTGACGACGCCGATGCAAGCCGAGTCTGTAGCGTGAGCTTGTTTAACGCGAAGTGGGGGGGGGGGGGGGCACGACACGGTGAATGTTAAACCTGAAACAAACGTTCATCGCGAAACACAATGAGCAGTGGCGTGATCTGCTTCTGTCTAATCGTGCATTGAACCCGATGTAGACGGTGAATACATCAGGCGAGAGAGCGACAGGGGAGAGGTAGGAGAGTGCGTGGAGGGGAGTAGAGTGAGATGAGAGGTAGGAGAGTGCGTGGAGGGGAGTAGAGTGAGATGAGAGATGAGAGGTAGGAGAGTGCGTGGAGGGGAGTAGAGTGAGATGAGAGGTAGGAGAGTGCGTGGAGGGGAGTAGAGTGAGATGAGAGGGGAGAGGTAGGAGAGTGCGTGGAGGGGAGTAGAGTGAGATGAGAGATGAGAGGTAGGAGAGTGCGTGGAGGGGAGTAGAGTGAGATGAGAGGTAGGAGAGTGCGTGGAGGGGAGTAGAGTGAGATGAGAGGGGAGAGGTAGGAGAGTGCGTGGAGGGGAGTAGAGTGAGATGAGAGGTAGGAGAGTGCGTGGTGGGGAGTAGAGTGAGATGAGAGGTAGGAGAGTGCGTGGAGGGGAGTAGAGTGAGATGAGAGATGAGAGGTAGGAGAGTGCGTGGAGGGGAGTAGAGTGAGATGAGAGATGAGAGGTAGGAGAGTGCGTGGAGGGGAGTAGAGTGAGATGAGAGGTAGGAAAGTGCGTGGAGGGGAGTAGAGTGAGATGAGAGATGAGAGGTAGGAGAGTGCGTGGAGGGGAGTAGAGTGAGATGAGAGATGAGAGGTAGGAGAGTGCGTGGAGGGGAGTAGAGTGAGATGAGAGGCAGGAGAGTGCGTGGAGGGGAGTAGATTGAGATGAGAGGGGAGAGGTTGGTGGGCGAATATCCACGGAGGATGTCAAAGGTCATGAGGGTAGTGACTTAGCAGGTGATTCAGAACTGGATTTGGATCTGCGGGTTGGAGTGACGAGGCTTGGCTTTGCAGGTCTGCGTGAGGAGTCTTGTAACTGGGGGTAATAGGAAAGTGAGCTGCAGTGGACGCCACAATAAGCCAAGCGTCAGGTCGCTTGACCCGTGGCGCTGCCAGATGTTGGGCTTCCGTTAGTTCTGCCTGTCAGCCACCCCCAGAGTCCACAGGTCCACGGTTCGATCTCACCTGCCTTTGTCGCAGTTCATTGGCGGGCCGAGTGTGGTGGAGGACAACGTGGGTACTCTCACTTCTTCCAAGACAGTCTGACCAGCGTGGAAGGGTAGGCCAAACTACGCTCTATATAGCGGGGCTCTCTGGAGATCCCTCTAGTGGAGGCCCTTCTGCCAACAGTGGCGTGAGCCCAGATATTGCAGGGCTGTGCCTGCACCTCCTGAGAAGATACTTTTTTTTCAATTACATAATCTGCCTCACATTTTCAAATGAAACAACCAAAAGCAGCTTATACAGAAGTAACCGTCTCCCTGGAAATTGCCAAATTGCAGCAAACAGACCGTGGGATTTGAACCGTTTATGCAGAACCGCGTAAAAAATGTCTTTTTATTTATTTTCAAACGTCTTTCTCACTTCTTGCCTCGGTCGACTTTAAACCATTTCGGCCTTTTCGTGCACACAGCCCTGAGAACAATTGTTTAAAGGCGCTTTAGACATTATCCTCGTTGTTATTATTATCATTAAACTCGAAGCCACAGAACCGTCTCACCCTGGTGTCGGGGACGTCGGTGGGCTTTGCAAAGCGGGGCCACGAGAGAGCCACCGTACTGAGCAGTGGTGCCGATGCATTGGGGGACCCCCCTAAGCTTGGAATAATTATTAAAAAGTATGTATTTTGGGGGGGGGGGTGGTGCGGGTCAGTGTGTACGGTCTCCTCGCGAGGTGACGGAACTGGCACGGACGGACAAGACACCAGCAAGGGGCTTGGGGATGGGAGACCAACGCGGGTGAAACGAAGACGAGAGCCAGAGGGAGATGAAGTGGGCACGAGAGGATAGAGACATGTAAGATGAGAGATCAATTTGATTTTGTTCTTGTCAACGGTGAAAACCACGCACATTTCGGCAACCTCCCCCCCCCCGATTCGCACGGTTGGCTACATACGGCGCAAAAGAAGTTTACCGCTTACGTACGACACGATAATAACACGATAGTCGACATTTCGGGTGACGACCCTTCATCATAGCACGTTATGTTCGTTCGGATTTGAATCCAATCTGATATTTGGTGCAGCTCAATTTTTCCCCCACGGCGCCTTTGAGCCGCTTGGGACGCGAAGCGCTTGCTGAGTTTGCACGATGCCCAGCGGCGCTGGGCTGACGCTGATGGAACACAGAGGCGCTTAGACCCCCCCCCCGCCCTTCGCGTAACCGCACTCCGTAACTGCACACCAGTTTGGCGTCCGAGGTGAACGTTGTGGCTCGTTAAACGAGCTCAGGCCCAACGAGCAATTAAAATTGCAAACCCCGGGCATCAGTTCAAGCGGAACGAACTTGCGGGGGTGGGGGTGGGGGGGCATTCAAATGCAAATCGACGATATGTACGTTCGTGTACGTTGAAACTAAGAATAATGTGCACGTCGGGACGATTAATTTACCCATTAATTTTTAGGTTTTAAAGACAAGCTCTTTCACGTCCCCCTGCCGTAATTGGGCTGCGTTCCCCGGGTTTGCGTGTGTCACGTCCGACGTTTCGCGCCCACGTCTTGTGGGGGAGCCTTATTTCGGGAATTGAATTCAGTTGCTGAAAAAGGGTACGGCACAGCGGAGCGGGTGAATGGTGCCATCGTCACCCTTTCATTCAACGAAATCAACATCAACATCATCATCAGGAGCATCAGCAGCAGTGATCATTCCACTGCTGGATTATGGCCTTCTCAAGCCATCTCTCTCAGACCTGCGACGTAACAATGCCGAGAGTTTGGCTACGGGCTGATCGCATCACTCCATCTCCCAAGTTGGATCTGTTTAACCACGAGTGCGGGTGGTTAATAGAGACACGATACCTTGTGATAATGCGTGTGTCTATTTGGTGTTTGAACATCTTAACACCTCCTGTGTTATTGTTCAAAAGGGTTAAGTCTTTTCTTATCATCTGGATACTGGCAAAAATTGTCTCACAGATACGTTCCTCTTTTTGATATACGTATATATATTACTCGTGTTTAGCCAGGAATACTATGTATATTAGTCCTGTTTATCAAAAAAAAGATGGATTCAAGGCCCCTTTTCAGGAGGGTCCTGCCAAGTTTGCTCCGAAGAGGGAAATGTTTCCACTGCGTGTAATCCCAAATGAGTCATTTTCATGTCGTTTTTCAGAATGGGGTTGTTTTGGCCAAGACCGGTTACACTGTAAGTTTCGCTTGTTTTTAGCCTTGGGAGGAAACTGGAGCTCCCAGAGGGAACCCGCGCAAGACAGGGGAAGAACCCACAAACTCTACACAGAAACACGGCCCACTTGGCAATCGAACCCACGCCCTTCTTGCTGCGAGGTGACGAGCGTTGCCACTGCACCACCCATCTTCCCTCCTTCGGCTGCCACTCCGTTGTTAGCCTCGACCACCGGCCATCACCCCCTCTGGACAGCGTGTTCTCCCCGAGCCCGAAGCAGTCAGCGTGATGCTTCGTCTAACTCGACGATGTCCTCTGATGCACGCGCTCCTCTTCCCACAACGTCAATGTAAAATCCCGAGGAGGCCACCCCTCCACGTTGCTTTCCCCGCACGCATCACGGGCACCGGCTGCCCCGGATTTAAACGCAGCGTCCTCGGCAGAAGACGCAAGGATCTTCGTTGAACAGGGAGGGGGGGTGGGGGGGCACCGCGCATTCTCGTCCGGCGCCACTCACCGTTCAACACCGTGATGTTGCGCACCTTGTCGCCGTGCTCCTGCAGCAGCAGCCGCACCTCGTCCACGAACAGCGACACGTTGCGGTACCCGGCGTCCACCCGCTCCGTCAGCGCCTGCCGGGCGCCGCTCCAGTCCTTGCGCAGGACGCGGAAGGCGCCGTCGAGCCGGGCCACCTCCTGCTGCGCGCCCGCGAGGCCCTGCGCGAGCTTGGCCCGCTCCCTCTGCCACGACTCCTGGGCGCGCGACGCCGTCCGGTTCAGCGCCGCCACCGCGGGCCGCCACAAACGCGCCGCCTCCTCCGCGGCCGCACGGGCCTCCCGCGCGAGCGCCTCCAGCTCCCGCCCGCGCTCCTCGGCCGCCAGGTCGGCGAGCCGGAGGGCCTCCGCCGCGGACGACGCGTTGCTCCGGAGGTCGTCCAGCCGGCCCGCCAGCTCGTCCCGCCCGTCGGCGCCGTCCGCCGCCGCGGCCGAGACGTTCGCGGCCAGCTCGTCGACGCGCGAGGGCAGGCCGCGCAGCGACAGCAGCGTCGCGTTGGCCTCCCAGCTCCAGCGCTGCAGGGCCTCCAGGCCCGCGCGGCTCGAGGCGGCCGCCGTGGGGTCCCCGGCGAGCCCCGTGGCCTCCTCCAGGGCCTGCACGCGCTGGCCGATGTGGCCCAGCCGCTGCGTGCCCAGCGCCGCCAAGTCGAGGCGGTCCTGCAGCTGCTGCGTCGACTCCTTGAGCGTGTCGACGTCCTGCCGCCAATGCAACAACGCGTCGCCGATGGATTTCTCTTTGTTCTGCACGAGCTTGTCTGGTGCAGGGCGGAGGGGGGGCGAGGGGGAAAGTGGGGGGCCGGGAGGAGGTGGCTTAGCGCGAGCGACTTCCAGAGGCGAGCGACGATGCGTCGACTCGCCGACTGACACATCGATTACGGCACGAGGCAGAGCCATCCCTCTTCGCGTAGCAGTCGACGTCCACGTATTTTCAACTAAAGATCCTTCATTTTACGTAATCTCGCCGAGGTGCTAGGGTGGCACAGAGGATACATGGACAAGAGGGACACATGCATCAGAGGGAGGACACGGCACGCTGTGAATGAAACGCTTAGGTGTATATACAGGGTGGGCCATAAGTAACTCCCAAATTTGAAATCGCGGTATTTTGTGTTAAGTGATTTTGTATTATTATTTTTTTGCAGAAATAAAGTAGAAGCCTTGGGAGTTTATGATGAACTGGCTATAAACCTCGGTAGCCTGCGAGAATAGTTGAAATTTAATTCGGAAACAATTGTTCAATTATTTCAAACACAGGGAGACTGTGGCAGATATTTTAAGATCCGAACGGCTCCAACTCCGCACTGCATTCGGGCGTTCATTTCCCAATTTCGGGAATCGGGAACGACGGTGGACGCACAGCGTCGTGTTGGCAGCCCTCGAACCGGTCGATCTCCAACTTCTATTGAGCAAGGGAGGGAACCCCGAAACTCCGACGGGGGAGGAGACGCCCCGCCGCTCAATTGGGGATGGCACAGAGGTCGCTGCGGCCAATCTCGGGTACAGGACTTGCAGCTTTTTCCACGTAAGATTCAGCCGGCAAGAATTTACGAGCCGAGAGACCATCGCTTGCTTTCGCTGACACGGAGAGTGATGGAAGAGGCCGTTAAAAGAGCACGGATTCGCCAACGCAACGCAGGCCGTCATTTGCAAGATATTTAGTTTTTCACGCGTAAATATATCGAATATCCATGAATTAAGAAATTTTCAATCATTTCTAGCGTGTTTTTGTTTAACTTTTGAAAAGTTATAGGCAAAACAAACCGGGTAGTAACTAATGGCCCACACTTTGTATATACCATCGCATCGCGAGACCGAGGCAGATGACAACAGCAGCTTGGGGGAAGAGCCCACATCCAAACAGTGGATTGATCACGGCTGGCGAGAGCACATCCTAAAACCTGATCATCATCATCGTCGTCATCGTAGCCGTCGTCGTCATGATCCGCTGCTGGATGAAGGTCTGCCCCTGCTGTGGCCATCTGCTCACGTGGGCCCGCCGACGCCGCTATGCGACTCGCGGCGTGCAACGGGCAGTGGGAGAGGGGAGAGGAGTTGGGGGAGTAAAGTTCAACGTTCATGTGTCGACTCGTGTCCAGGGCGTTGAGCCTCCACTTACCCAGCGTCTCCAGCTTCGTCCCGAAGGCGTCCAGCCGCTCCCTGAACGTCAGGTCCTCGGTGGTCATGACCGTCGCCACGCCGTCGATCCGCTGGAACACTGCGCACGACGGCGCCACGGCGGGGTCACCGGGCCGCACCCACCCACGAAGTCGCGTGTCATTTCATTTCTTGTTGTTGTTTGTGTTTAGTTTGTTGTCCTTCCCCCGCACCACCGATTAGCACGGTTGGCTACGTACGGTGCGGAGGAAGTTCAACACACATACGGTACATGCATGTCCCCCGTGTAGCCCACACAAATGCCGTTCGCAAGTTAAAGATGCAAAGGTAAAGGCGCAGCCCTGTAGTTGCTCGCTCTCACGCCACCGCTGGCAGGAGCGGCCTCCGCTCAGAGGGAGCTCTAGAAGAGAACTCCCCTACAGGGGGGTATGTTGGCCTACTCTTCCACGCGGGCCAGACGTCCTGGAAGAGGTGGGATTACCCACACTTCACCCCACCATGCACGACCTGGCGATCATCGACTAATTGTGGTGTTGCCGTTTCTGCTGTTGGGTGGGCAGAGGCGGAGGGGAAGTGGGGAGGGGGGAGGGAGGGGGGGAGCTTCCAGAAACCTGCGCCGTTATTTCAGCTGCCACGCCGGGAGATCGAAACGAACCTGCGACCTCAATCGTTGCTGACCGTGACAGATGGCGATGGCTGGGGAAGGCCTTCGTCCAGCAGTGGATAGACCATGGCTGCTCGCAATGATTGGTGGTGGTGGTAACGATGAAGAAGATGGCATGAGCGAGATTCCTCCCCCCACGTGTCACCCGAGGCCTCTCACCCGTGTAGCTGATGACGGCGAGGATGATCGACAGCAGGGCGCACAGGCCGCACAGCAGGGCGATCGCCGTCTTCAGCGCGCACTTCCTCCGGCACCGCGAGCAGCCGGCGCCGTCCGAGATTCCTGTGCCAGTGACGGGAGGTCAGGGACGGGGTCAGGGGGTCAGGGGGTCGCGTGATTCAACCTCCAAGCAGAACCAGCGCCACCGCCACCCGGACCAGGATCTCGTCCGGACCGTCACTCGCATCCTGCACCACGCGCTGGTGGAGGATCGGTCTCATGATCGGACGGTCAAAGTGTCTCTTAGCCACATCTAGACACTCTGTGGGTGTCTCTCTTAGTCACATCTAGACACGCTGTGGGTGTCTCTTAGTCACATCTAGACACGCTGTGAGTGTCTCTTAGTCACATCTAGACACGCTGTGGGTGTCTCCCTTAGTCACATCTAGACACACTGTGAGTGTCTCTTAGCCACATCTAGACACTCTGTGGGTGTCTCTTAGTCACATCTAGACACTCTGTGGGTGTCTCTTAGACACATCTAGACACTCTGTGGGTGTCTCTTAGCCACATCTAGACACGCTGTGGGTGTCTCTTAGCCACATCTAGACACTCTGTGGGTGTCTCTTAGTCACATCTAGACACGCTGTGGGTGTCTCTTAGTCACATGTAGACACGCTGTGGGTGTCTCTTAGCCACATCTAGACACGCCGTGGGTGTCTCTTAGCCACATCTATCCATACCCCATCAACATCACCATCCAATCACCCGATCATCATCACAACGGGGTCGCGTAAACTAGTGCCACTTTGTGATGAAGCCAACAGCGGTTGTCTCATGGATAGATTCGCTCCTCTCCAGAGAGGAACGGAGCCTCCACCACCGACTCTGCAGCTATAAATTGCTCTGAGATCGTCCTCCAAACCGCAAGCAGCAGCAGCAGCGGCAGCAGCGACAGCAGCAGCAGCGGCAGCAGCGGCAGCAGCAGCGGCAGCAGCAGCAGCAGCCTCCTCAACAGAGGCACTTACCGAATCTGTTGTACTCGAAAGAGTCGATGTCTCCGTCTCCTTCGCACGCTCCTCCTGGAGGTGGTTGGGAGGGAGGGTCACACAGGGTCGCTCCGTGAGCCGGGGGACGTGGTGGGGGTGGTGGGGGGGGGGTGCATGCCTGGGGCTGCGCCCGGCGACCCCCCAAAGCAGCAGCTGCCCTAGCAGCGCAAGGAGGCCCCGATCATGCAACACAAGCGGCGCGTCGTGGAGCGAGCTCGCTGTTGATAACGAGACATAATCGTTGTTACTCTCACTCGCCTCGAGCTCGCCTGTAGCTCTCCGCCTTGTCTGTAGCTCTCAATCAACGAAATCAGGTCATGCCACGTTCTGATTACGTGACAAACCGTATCGTTGGCTGTGTCGGGTGGTGGCGGGTTTTAACGACACATTTATATATTTACGCGATCTAGCCCCAAACAAACTTCAATTATGGATGATATTGGTCGCGAAAGCCTCCTACGTGTTAAACTTTGTTGTTGTTATGTGTGCTTGTGCAGCACTGCCCAGCATCACCAGATAGATCCTCTGTAAGCCCCCCCCCCCTCCTATTGGCGCAACCATCAGGCTCGGCAACCTCCAACAACGCTGATAGCGGCTGCTCGACGTGGACATCGGCCGGACGAGGAACAAGGATGAGGGCTGATGAGGTTGAGTACCTAGCGGTGACGACGATGATGCTGATGATGAGGTGGGATGGGGAGAGGGGGGGACGAGAGCGGGGAGACTAAAGTGGGGTGCATGGGCAGCGAGTGGAGCTCGCTGTCAACTCGGCTTCACCAAACACATCACCCGCGCGTGCGTGCGAGTGATGTGTGTATGCACTGTAGGTTTAACTTCTTTCGCACCGTACGTAGCCGACCGTACTAAACGGAGGTGCGTGGGAAGGGCAACAAACTAAACACAAAAAGCGGTTCTTAAACAATTGGGTTGCCAATCTCGATGATTTACAACTGAATTAATTCCAGCGGCTTCCTATTAACGGAAGGAAGAGCGTTCCAGACGGCCACAGAAGCGCATCTGAAAGCGCGGCGACAGTCTTTGGTTCGATGGTGTGCGTGGTGGGTGGCGTGGTGTACATGGTGTGTGTTTGCCTGGTCGGTGTGCGTGTGGTGTGCGTGGTGTGTGTGCGTGGTGTGTGTGGTGTGTGTGGTGTGAGTGCGTGGTGTGTGTGGTGTGTGTGCGTGGTGTGTGTGCGTGGTGTGTGTGTGAGTGGTGTATATGGTGGATGTGCGTGGTGTGTATGGTGTGTGGATGTGCGTGGTGTGTGTGCGTGGTGGGTGTGGTGTACGTGGTGTGTGTGTGCGTGGTGGGTATGCGTGGTGTGTGCGTGGTGTGTGTGCGTGGTGGGTGTGGTGTGTGTGGTGTGTGTACGTGCGTGGTTTGTGTGCATGTTGTGTGTGTGTGAGTGATGTGTGTGTGTGCGTGGTGTGTGTGCGTGGTGTGTGTGGGATGCGTGGTGTGTGTGCGTGGTGTGTGTGCGAGGTGTGTTTTTGTCTTTGTGTGTGTGGGAGCGGTGGCGCAGCAGTTAGCGCGCTGCGCTTAGAACCCGACACGAATACCAGTGACGATTTCAGTATCTTAACCGACGCTGGGTCTCCCCTAGGTTGACTAAGCCACAAATTAATACCTGGTGTGGCGTGTAAGCATCAGGACTGGGGAGACAAAGGCGGTCGGGCGTGGTCCTGGCCACCCACCCCCTCTTGTACTATACTGTGTGTTCGTCTGTGTTTGTGGGGAGCGGTGGCGCAGTGGTTAACGCGCCGCGCTACGAATCCAGCGACCCGAGTTCGATTCCGGCTCTTAGACAAACATTCCGCTCACGGCCAAACCGATTCCGGGACTCCCCTAGGTCAACTCAGCCTTCAATGAGTACCTGATGACGTGCAAGCATTGGCCACTGCGGAGACGTATTTATGACCCCCCCCCCCCCGCTAACAATACTTGCCCCAAGTATGTTCGAGGAGGCTATACGGGGGATCTTTACCTTGTACGATGTCACTCACCGTTCACCATCGCGTCTCCTTCTCCCTGGCTGCTAGATCCCAAGCGATTCATGGGTCCGTCCGTCCGTCCGTGTGTGTCAGTAGTTGTGTAAGTTGACCTTCTTCTTTCACACCGTGCGTAGCCAGCCGTTGTGTGTCCGCGTGTCCGTGTGTATGTATGCGTTTCTTTGTATACGATTGCGGCTATGTCTGCGTGTGTGCGTATGCGTCTGTCTATCTGTGTTTACGCGCGCGCGTGTGTGTGACAAATGTGCGCGTGTAAGTTTGTGTAATATTTACACACACACGCACGTGCCTCTTTGTGTGTCTGTATTTATGTACTTATTATTACATGTGCACGTTTAATGTATATGTGTACGTACGTGTGTGTATCTACATGCGTGTGGCTCTACGCGTGCACGACCCGCGTGTAAGACGACACGTGTGTGAGTGTGTCTTTCTCCACGCGCATCTATGTATCGGTGTGCCAATGTGTGTGTGTACACGTATACGGTACGTGTGTCTCTACGCGTGTGTATGTGTGTATCCAATACGTTGTCTGCCTCTCTCTCTGGTTTGAACGCACACTGCGCAGCGCTGCTGCTGCTGTTTGCTCCCTCGGATCATCTCACCCGCACTCTGCCCCACGCTTCTCAAGATAAACTAATTCAGTCCGGGGCTCCGGATGCGAATTCTATTGGCGGAAGACCAAAGTGGTTCGCGCGTGTGTGAATGTGTATGTACGTAGTGTGGTGGAGGGGGGAGGAAGGGGAGCGGTGGCGCTGCGGTTAGCGCACCGCGTTACTGAACCCAGCCACCCGAGTTCGGATTCCCGCTCACCGACACCCGTGACGATTATCTAAATCGGTGCTGGGGCTCCCCTAGGTCGACTCAGCCTCAAATGAGTACCCGCTAACAGCACTTGCCCCGACAGTCTGTTAAGGCTATACGGGGGATCTTTGTTTTTTTTTGTATGTACTGCGGTGGGGGAGGGGAGTAGTGGCGCAGTGGTGAACGCACTGCCTTACTGACCCCAGCCACCCGAGTTTGATCCCGGCCCACGGCGAATATTTGAAACGGTCCATGTGGCCTGCAACGGCGTTGATCCCCAACACTGCGATGAGACTGTTGGGGGGTCTTGAACAGAGGACGAGTACCAGACACCGCAAGACGCATTTGCAACTGTGGTGTGTAACTCTGAAGCTTACCTCTATGAGAGTCTCTACATTTATAAAGTGCAATGTAATCGAGAGACTGTGTGTCGTCTTGGTTTTCGGTTTTGGACTCTTGCAAGTGTTGTTTTGCTGCTTTGCCCCAAGGTTGCGTTTGTTCTTTAAAAAAAAAGAAAACATCTGCAGGAATGTGCTTGTGCAATTTGTACTTGAATTTTTATTTATTTACTTACTAGCGGCTTGAGTAGCTGTTCTCTGTCCCGTTCTTTTATCCTTCATTGTGATGCTGTGTTGTTGCAACTTGCTGACTCGCACTCATCGCACACAACGCGCTCGCCACAAATTAACCACGATACCACCTCGCTCATCTCGTCAGGGAGCAGAAACCATCATTATGCGAACTCCGATCATCCTCAAAGCAGCAGCAGCAGCAGCGGCGGCTTGAGGCTCGCCGTCGAACAAAGGCGTCAATCACCGCATGGCGCGGCGCTTTCAGATGCGCTTCTGCGGCCGTCTGGAACGCTCTTGCTTGCGATATTAGGAAGCCACTAAAGCTATGCACTTTTACATCATCTAGATTGAAAATCAATTTCTTCAAAACTGCTGTTTGTGTTAATGTATTGTCCTTACCCCCGCACGTCCGATTGGCGCGATTGGCTACGTACGGTGCGAGAGAAGTTTCACATGCATACAGGCTGGAGATCTGTGAAAAAGACGAGCTGCAGAGCCCATGGGATTCCTCCTCCAGATAAATAAACATTTAGATTATGATGTCACATATGAGCGGATCTGAATAGGTTTTCTTTAACAGCGCTTGTCCCAAGTCTGTTTTCGGAAATACCAGAGATCGTTGTCTGCTTGTATATTAACTGTATGAGTGTCTCCTTAGCGCTGATGTTTTGACACTGCATCAGGTACTCATTTAAGGCTGAGTGAACCTAGAGGAGGCCCACGACTGGTTCGGAGCTTTGTATAGAGCAACAGTCCAGGCAGTTTGAACGCAGTGTTACAACGTCGAATTAAAGAACGCAGCTCGGCTGATTTGAACTGGGACTGTGGCTGCCAAATCCGAGCTGGTTGTGAGCACATTGACAAGGTATGGGAGCTCCTCCATCCACTGCCTGGAACACACCCTGATTACTCGTGGTGAGTTGGGCAGGTGGAGCGTTGGATGACATGAAATACACAGCGAGGTGCTTTCTTTTTTTGTTGAACATTTGCAAGGCCCAACTCGTAACTGAATAATCCAGGCACACAACAAGAGTCCCTAACTCCGTCGAATTGAGTAGCCATTACGATATCATCAGCATGCATAACACGTGTGTGTGTGTGCACGTCACTGCGCCACCGCTCCCACGCAAAGCGCATACATTGCAGTTGCATTATGTATGGGGGGGGGGGCAACTGGGGAAATTGATAATTATATTATTAATTCTGCATAGCTGCGTGGGTGAGATTTTACACGTACACATGTTTTACAAGGCTCAGTCAAGCCCAACATTTCCCGTTGCGCAATCACCGCCGTCCCCACAAGGCTCCTGTCAAACATTAACACCGCATCATTCTGAGCGGGGGAGGGGGCTGATCACGTGCATACCAGTAGCTGGTGCCGATTCAAATCGAAATTGAGTTCTCGTTGCACGTGTGCGCATGTTCCGCGTCGCGCGGACGGCGTTCATTTCTTAGCACGTCACGTGTAACGTGTTTAACAAGCATCGGGCGCGTGCAGCGTGGCACGAGTCAACGTTGTGTTTAAATGGATGGAGCGTAAATTGGTAGCGTGGTGGGTGGCGAGGACTGGAGTTTTGGTACATCATGTCGTGTGGGCTCCATTGCGAGTCTCTGGGTAAGTCTGTGAGTCCAGATGTGTATGTGGGTCTGTAGGTGTCTACGTACTCGGGAACCCGGTTTTACTCCATGGTTACTGAATCCCAGATTCGAACCCAGGATCCCAGCCATTCTGGCTCATCGCAGGCATTCCAAGGTGTTTTGATGTAACGGCCACGTTGGCTACCAGAGGATATAACGCGTGCGCGTTGGAACGGGCGCTTAAACGGTCAGATCCCAAACAATCACCGTGGGCGTTAAACATCTCCGTGACATCATTCGCAAGAGTAGGCCATTGTGTGCCGGCGTCTGCACGGTACAATTTTTGAAAGAAAAAAATAACACCGCATTTTACTCAGACAAAGATCCCCCGTGTAGCCTTAACAGACTATTGGTGTCAAGTGCTGTTAGCGAGCACCTATGAAGGCCGATACGGTACACGACGGCGTGTAGCCAGCACCACGCCCGACCGCCTTTGTCTCCCTAGTAGCACAATGTTTACACACCGCACCAGGTACTCATTTGAGGCTGAGCCGACCTAGGGGAGGCCCAGGACCGATTCGGATAATCGTCACCGATGTTGAGGGTGAGTGGGAATTCGTAGCGCAGTGTATCCCGAACCGCGACTGAAGTGCGATCACGCACTCCCAGCAGCAACGATCATCGCCCCCTGCTGTGAGAACCTGGCAGGATCATTCTGACCCAGAGCCTTGAGACTCGATGGGGCTTTTCTGGGCAGAATTTCGACAAAAATAAACCGTGCCTCGAGTTTCCTGGCCGGCTGCTGGCTGGGCTCATCTCCACCACCACCACCACAACAAGAGGCATCGTATTGATAGCGGCTGATGCGGGCCGTTGCCACTGAAACTCGCTGGTTATCTGGCTACACGGGATTTTGACGTGCAACAAATGAACGCTGAGCGGGATTGAAACGGCAGAAGACGTGAGAACACTTACCACGGTTATTATAACATTGCTCTAACTCTTCAACGCGTGCTCCCATTACTGTGAGTATTTATTTTACCACAAATATTCGGTAAATCCTATAGGAAATAAACCTGACGATAAAATATATCTTGGCCATTTTATTATTAAATACCAACAAAACGAGTTACTTTTAGAACTCCGAGTACAGGGGGATTGTGGGAAGAGAATGAGAATGACGGTCGCCTCTTACTTTCCGTTGCAGGGCAACAAAGAGCTCTCGACTGGCGATTATTAAAAGCATAACGAGTGGACGAGACTCACTGAACGAGCCGGCTTGCCGGCTTGTAATCACCGTGCGTGTGTCGCCCCCACTGTGCGCCTGCAATCATTCGCATATCCCGCACACAAACAAAGATCCCCCGTATAACCTGAACCGACTGTTGGGGCAAGTGCTGTTAGCGAGCACCTTTGAAGGGCCGGCACGGCACGCGAGGGTGTGGGTGGTCAGCACCTCGCCCGGCTGCCTTTGTCTCCCCAGTGGCGATGTTTTAATGCACCGAACCAGGTGCTCATTTTAGGCTGAGTCGACCTAGGGGAGGCCCAGAACCGGTTCAGATAATCGTCACTGATGTCGGCCGTGAGCGGGAATCGAACCCGGGTGGAAAGTTTCGTAGCGCAGCGTAGCGCTAACCGCTACACCACCGCTCCTCCGCGCACACACAGACACACACACAGACACACACACACAGACACACACACAGACACACACACAGACACACACACAGACACACACACAGACACACACACACACAGACACACACACAGACACACACACAGACACACACACAGACACACACAAACCCCCCGCAGCAGCACACACGGACCGGACGCACTCTGTACAAACACAGATATCGCTACTTACTAACAAAATAAACACAAACTCGAACGTCAACATCGTCTCCGCATGGAGCGGTCCACGGGGCGTCCTCGCGAACGACGCGGCCACGCGCGGCGCAGTGACACGGAAACACGGACACGTCTCGCCAAGCCGTGGCACCCACACACGCCGCGTGTTTGCGAGCACCTATTGAGGTCGGGGCGATTGAGTGGTGGTGGTTGGCCCAACGACAACACGACGCACGGACGCATCTCGTCTCGTTTATTCGTACGGGCGGGGCGGTGGTAAAGTTGGCTGGCGCGCTGCGCTATGAACCCCCGTCTCTCCGGGCCACCCGAGTTCGACTCCCACTCACGGCGGGTTCGATCTCCCGGGCGCGGCAGTATGAACAACGGCGCCAACATTATTCTTAAAACGCACGCCGCCTCTGTGCAACCCGGAGCCCCGATGCTGAACGAGTAGAGCAAAGTCGATCCGATCCGAACGTGAATCCGCGTGTGGTGGGGTAAAGCGGTGGGCTCTTCTGCCACCTCTGCCAAGACGTGTGGCCAGCATGCAAGAGGCGAATGAGCCCACAAAGTGCCGCGAGAGGGTCGAGAAGAGTGGAGGGGGGCAGCGGCGCTCAACCTCGGGTCCGTGCACCGCCGTCTCGCGTCCGCCGTGCGGCGCTGTCGGCCCCAAGCTGACGAGGGGGTGAGGTCCTGCGGAGGGAGCTGTTAGGAACGTTTGGTTGCTCGGTCAATGGCCAGGGTCAACGGCGGCGTGGTGTATTCCGCAATGATGCCCGACTGTGAGGGCGGGCACAAGCCGGCGTGAGTAGGTTAAACGTTGAGTTTTATAAGGGCACCACGGGGTGACCAGCCCCTCCCCACCCAGCCCCACCCCTCCCATTTTTGGTTGCACGACGGACGGACGGACAGAATAATCCCCTGTGGGCTGGTGTAACCAGGAGGTTACTACCAGTATTATCCTCATTGCAAAAGTATCTATATCTGTAGCTACATCTGTAGTAGCTACGGGCCCCGAACTTTCAAGGGCTCCCGCGCTAAATGCTTTAAAACTATCAATTCCGGCTCAGTGATTCTGCACTTGCTCCGAGTCTCATACGGTGCGCCTTTTGGCGTCATCTGGTCGAACACCGTATGAGACTAAGCTCTAAGGAAAGCTGTCTCTGGTGTGGACCAATCAGTTTCAAGGACAATGCATACATTATCAGTGTTGTTTTTTTTGCATTCTGACTGCAAGTATTGTGGTTAATGTCAACATGATTCCTTGCAAAAGGTTTAAGTTTTGTCGCCAGATAAACGGGGAAAACCCCTATTATTATATTTTAGTACTGGCAAAGGCCTCGTGATGTAGATACTTGACTATTTGTGTGTGTTTCTCCCTTGTGATGGGACTTTGTAGGATGAACGTTGAGATTTACAAGGGCACGGGGTGAACAATGAGGTCTGAATTGGTCTGTAATAAGGCACTGATAAGGGGTTGACAGGTATGGTATCGTGTAGTGTATAGTGTAGTGCATAGTGTAGTGTAGAGGATGAACGTTGAGATTTATAAGGAGCACGGGGTGACCAATAAGGTCTGAATTGGTCACTGATAAGGTAGGGCTCTGATAAGGGGGTTGACAAGGATGTTTGCTCGTACCATTGCCCGGTTGGCTCGTTGGTTAGGGTTAGCGGGTTAGAGCTAACGGCAGGGGTAATACTAATAGCTAGTTCATTATGGCTAGGGGTCGTGTTTGATTGGCTAGGGTTAAGGTAGACCTATCACTAGCAGCTAATAGGAAGGGCTATATGGATAATAGGACGGGCTATATGGCAAGGGCTATATGGCAAGGGCTAATAGGAAGGGCTATATGGCTCGGGCTAATAGGAAGGGCTTTCTGGCTAGGGATAATAAGACGGGCTATATGGCTAGGGCTAATAGGAAGGGCTATATGGCAAGGGATATATAGCAAGGGCTAATAGGAAGGGCTATATGGCAAGGGCTATATGGCAAGGGCTATATGGCAAGGGCTATATGGCAAGGGCTATATGGCAAGGGCTATATGGCAAGGGCTATATGGCAAGGGCTATATGGCAAGGGCTATATGGTGAGTGAGAGCGCATTCCATTGGCCCCGAGACTCCTCCCAGGCACCGCTCGGCCCTCCTCCCCGCTACGAGGCGCGCGTTGTCCTGCCGAGTGCGGTGCACGGAGCGTGGTTCACGCGGGCTGTGGTGCACGAGCTGTGGTTCACGTAGTGTGGTTCACACGGAGCGTGGTTCACGGGCTGTGGTTCACGAGTGTGGTTCACGCGGGCTGTGGTTCACGCGTGGAGGTTCATTCTGGAAATCTCTGAGCGGCGTGCGGCTGACGCAGCTCCACGCGGGGGGTGAACTGCGTGAGTGAGTGTGTGTCTGTGTGTGTGTCTGTGTGTGTGTGAGTCTCAGTGTGTGTGTGTCTGTGTGTGTGTCTCAGTGTGTCTGTGTGTGAGTGTGTCTCAGTGTGTGTCTGTGTGTGAGTGTGTGTGCGGTGGTGTAGCGATTAGCGTGCTGCACTATGAACCTAGCGAACCGGGTTCGATTCCCGCTCACGGCCAACACCAGTGACGATTATCTGAACCGGTACTGGGCCTCCCCTAGGTCGACTCAGCCTGAAATGAGTACCTGGTGTGGTGTGTAAACATCGCCACTGGGGATATAAAAGCGGTCGGGCGTGGTGCTGGCCACCCACCCCCTCGTGTACCGTGCCGACCTTCATAGGTGCTCGCTAACAGCACTTGCCCGAACAGTCTGTGAAGGCTACACGGGTGATCTTTGTATTAGGGAACGCTCGCCTTGTGCTGAGCACTTCGAGTCCGAAGAAGCGAGTTTCATTCCCTCTCGCGACCAACATCGGTTGCAAAACACCTGAATTGAGTTGCTCGCTATCAGCACTTGCCAAACAGTCCACACGGTATTGAGCCCTCTGTGTAGCGGTGCGTGCGTGCAACGTTACGGGATTTACAAATGCAAATGTGTGTGCGCGTGTGTATGGCTATGGTATGGGCGTGTGTGTTTACGTGGTGGGGGAGGGGGTGTTTTCGTCTTCTGGCATGTGGGATTCATTGGCAAGCAAAGGGAGCACAAACGCTTCTAATCTCATCGCATTACTGAGTGCGTGGGTGTGCGCATGTCTATATATACACAAACACACACGTCTGGCCTCGCCATACACAGGGCGCTTGAGGTTAGACGACCGACAGAGCAGTCCAGGTACAGCCCGGCCACAGCCAAGGTTAGTACCGATACTTCATCACCACCAACATCATCATCATCATCATCCATGATCAATCCACTGCTGGATGGAGGGATCTCTCCACCCAGTAGCCAGCTGACGCCTGAGCTTATTGATGTCATCGCTCCACCCAACAAAATCATTCCAACACAATCATCATCATCAGCCATGATCTGTCCACTGCTTCATACATTATTAGAGTTGTTTAGGGAGATGGCGATCTTCGTTTGCATTTTGTGCAAAGTATTTCTTCTTAATCTGGCGTGTGAAGAAATAAAGACTAAATATCTGCTTGCCATAACAACAACAATTATACATAATAACGTAATAACCCTCTGTCATTCCGAGGCTGGGTGAAGGTCGCGTGAGTTCTTTGACCATACTTCACCACGTTGGTCAGTGCGTGTTGGGTGGAGGGGAGGGGGTGGAGAGGGGGGAGCCGGGTCAGGTTTGCCGGGTTCATATAGCGGTGCGCTAACCACTGCGCCACCGCTCCATCCCTGCACCTGCAAGGTCTTAATAAGTGGTCGTTAGTTGCAGAGCTGTGGTTCTAGGAACCTGCCACAGCCTGGTTCGAGTCTCGGGTCAACATCAGCGGCACGGGTGTGGTGTTTCCCTGCGCCCTCCTTGACAATCCCGCACTGACCAGCGTGGTGAAGTATGGTCAAACAACCCCCCTGGACGACACGGCGTGGGGAGTCCATCCATCAGGGATAGCAAGCTGAGCAATGTAACTTCTAACGGTTGTTCTATGGCAGGGCTAGAAAGATGAGCGGTCGGTGTTAAGTCGAGCAAACGCGCATTCGTCAATAGGACTAACTTAAAATAAAAATATATAATGGGCGACGTTTCGGGCAATGTCCCTTCTTCATGTTAATTGTGCATCACTGCCAACGCAGCAGCATCACCAACATCACGCATTGAATGTACATCCTAAGTCTATTCTAGAAGGTGCACACATCTGAGCGACCAATGTAAAATCATCGAGATATTCCAGGCGGGCCAAATAACGTGTTTACGCAAAACAACGGTGCGACAAATGTACGGAACTCGGTTCCCAGTGCCATGCAAGGGCAATTTACTCAAATAATAAACGTCGCCACGAACCATCAACATCGCTTCACAAGAGCGACACTGCATATATGATCCTACCATGCAGTCCACATGCCCACGTTGGCTCAACGTGTTTACTGGGCAGCGAGCGTCGTTCAGTCTGAGAACTTCTGAAATGTCGAATTTACGGGAAACCCGATCACACAAAAAAAATCGTTCAAATCTGCTTGCTTATCCGCTCTACTGTTTACAAGAGTCCGGCGCGAGACGTCAGGGCCCCGTCTCAAAATCGTACAACGGATAGAGCCGCGCGCCACTGAATCTTTGGACGGGGATTTGGCGCGGGTGAATACGAGGCTAACGTTTCGGGCAATGGGCCTCTTACTCTTCAAGGTTCGCGGCCCGAAACGTTAGCGTCACGGACGATTGTAGGGCAGTGTTAATAATGAGGGTGATGATGTTTGTTTATTTACTTGTGCTATCATGCGCATCTTTAAACGGACTCATGTCGTCTTCGTCGTAGTCATCAAACTTATTCCTATTCGTGACGGCTTCCTCCATGGTCCAGCCTACAGAGGTTCAGAGTTTGTTGCGGTCCAGTCGCCGGGGGCTACGCACCGAGCGACTCGTCACATTCAGTTCATACCGCCGAAGTTCCAGCTCTGAACATCTCGAATACGTTGGTGTGATTCTATATTGGTGTGAATACATTGATGTGAATATGTAATCAATATCATAATATAATGAATATATGATACATATCTAATATATATCCTCATCATCGCAATATATTGATGTCATATATTGATGTGAATATATAGATAATCAATATTATATAATGAATATATATAATCAATATATAATATATCATCATTATTGTCGTAATATATTCATGTGAAATGGGGTAAGACGAACATTGCTCTTGGCGGTAGCATGGGTTAGAAAACGGCGCCCCCTACCGTGTGGATCAGAGGTCACTTGAAGAAGCGACCTCAGAGGCAGCTCTGTGGCATCCGCTTCCGCGGGCCACTCTCTAACACGCAGCGGTCGAGACACTGGCGCGAGGCTTCTGAGCGGATTCCGCGCCTCGGGACGCCGAGAGCGCAGTTGGGGGGTGTGTGTGGGTGGGTGTGTGTGTGTGTGGGTGTGTGTGTGTGTGTGTGGGTACGTGGTTACGTGGGTGTGTGGGTGTGTGTGGGTGTGTGTGGGTGGGTGTGTGGGTGGATGTGAGTGTGTGGGTGTGGGTGTGTGGGTGGGTGTGTGTGAGTGTGTGGGTGTGTGTGGGTGGGTGTGTGTGTGGGTGCGTGGGTGTGTGTGTGGGTGCGTGGGTGTGTGTGTGGGTGTGTGGGTGTGTGTGGGTGTGTGGGTGTGTGGGTGTGTGTGGGGGTGTGTGGGAGACAGAGAGAGAAAAAAAACATAACCCATGAGAAAGTTGCAATAAAATACATCAATATTTATTTATGGTATGCGTCTCAGACTGGAGCCGGGGGGTGGTTCAGGGTTAGGTTCAGGGTCAGTCAACATTGGCACAGGCGAGGGTTGCAGAACAAACTCCCTGCCAGGACAATTCTGCTGATCTGCCCTGTTTTTTAAGTCCACTCACGCACGCAGTGACCACGCGTGGGATGTGAGTCTCACACACACACACTGCCCTGTCTCATCCATTATTTATTCTGAAATCCGCCACCCACCCCTCCCCCCTCCCACCCCGCGGGTCCCCCGCGCAAGTTTCTGTGTTTACAAAAAATCTCAGTTCACTGCGGTTACAATTGCCGCTGGGATGTTCTCATAATCCATCCTCATCATCATCGTCGTCGTCATCATTATTATCGTCATTATCAGACAATTTTTTATTGGAGGGGTTTTTCTTCTTCAATAATAAACTTTTGTGTTTATTGTTGACCGCCCTCTTTTGTAACGTCGTGACCCCGAGTTTCCAGTCTGTGCGGCCGCACAATCGCGCCTTTGTGCACGCACGGCGAGCGAGCGCGTGACGGGGATCAGACTCGACAATGGGGTCCTGTTTCCCCACTTGCCCCCCCCCTCCTTCCCTACACCCCCCCCCACCGCATCCCACCTCCACCACCACCAACCCCACACACTCGCCCATTACAATTCCACAATCTTGAAAATCGCCACCGCGTGTTTTTTTTAGACGCGTTCATCAGAAACCTGCGATTCATGTTTTGTTTAACATAATAATAGTATTTTCCCCCCTTTTTTCTGGCAACAAAACTGAAACCTTTTTACGAGGAATCATGTTTACATTAACCACAATACTTGCGGTCAGAATGCAAACAAAAAAACACACTGATCATTTGTTTAACATCTCACTCAAATATTTTCCCTGGAGGCCGCGGAGTCTCGCCTTGCAGCTGTGATTGTCGACCTCGGGCGCTGACGACTTGAGTGCCAGGCATGCTGCCACTATCCCGAGCAAGCCGCTAATTACACGTGCTAATTAGATAATCTATTATATAATTACAATAACCCCACCCACTCCTCCCTCTCTGATCTCTGCACCGGATGGGTTCACAGCCATGGCGTCGACCTGCTCGAGTTAAGACTGAAAGCAGGTGGATTCGTTCACTATTCTGGTAAATTCGCCCGATGATGCTGGTTGATGTAGTTACCAGCGAAACGTCGAACTACTCAAATTGTAATTTTTTTTGGATTTACTCTCCAACACACCGGTGGGCTGAAGTAGCAACTAATTGGTGTGTTTTGTTTACTTAACAAACCTTGCTGGTTGTGTCGGGTGGTGGAGGGTTACGACACATTTATACTTACGCTATCTAACCCAAACCCCTTTATTATGAAGCCTCTATATATACTCAGCCTATACTTTCTCGTACTCCTATAAATCGGGTCTATAACAGGTTAGATGCACGACCTTAGCCATTGGGTTTCGTTATCATCAAGGCGAGATGCATCCGCGTGTCCAAACATAATTCCCAGATCGTTCTGGCTAAAAGTAAAAAACCTTTAAGAATCCATCATCATCATCGGTCATGGTCAGTCCACTGCTGGATGAAGGCCTCCCCCAAACCACCGTCGTTTCTCGTGACGCATCAATCCATCTTGCTCCTGCATCGAGAGCCGATGCGAGCCCACCATCTCAATCAGATCTCTCTCGCGCCGAGCAGTGGAGAACCTAGGTACTACAGATCCTATGTACTACAGATCCTAGGTACTACAGACCGGCCCACAAAAGTGAGATCCTCAACTTATTTAATTGACCTCTGGTCCACACAATAGGCCCTGCAGTGATTTCACTGGGTGCACTTTGTAGGTTGTGGGTGCGCTTTGTAAGTTGTGGGTGCACTTTGTATCAAACGCGAGGCACTGGAAGATTCTCGCTGCTTGCTTTGGCAGCCGCGTGTGGAATTTATTCTCTGGCCGCGATTGACTCCATGTGATGAGGCGAGTGCAATGGTTATGAGAATGATGATGATAATGAAGACGGTGAACACAAGGATGAATACGATGATGATGACCTTGATGATAACGACGTTGACGATTAATACTAAGGCCATGATGAGGATGATTGATGATAATGGTGGTGACCATGTATGTTGAACTTGTTTCGCACCATGCGTAACCATGGCCATAAAGAACACGGCAATGACGACGACTCCGCAGACGATGACAAAGATGATGGTGCGGCTGATGATGATAATGACCTCGTTTCTCCACCCTGAGCCAGTGTTGCCAGATTAGGGATAAGTCCTTAATCTGGCAACAGTCACCTGCCCACGCGTAACCACGCAGGTGAGAGGCAGCGCACTTGAGAACACGGCTCAGTGTCCTGCTGCATCACTCACTTGGGGTGACACGCAGCAATCATCGGCCCCTGCTGGCAGATTAATGCCCACTGGCAGGCGCCTGGTGCCGAGTCACTTTGTGCCGCACAGGGACAGCTGCCGCTGGGAGGGGAGGGATGCCCATTGAACGTTTGAGATGTCCGCGATGTTTTAGTTTTAGATAACATCGTTCGTACAAATCGCATCTGACAACTGCTGTGGGAGAGACGAGCTGGAAGGCAGTAGACCAGGCGGTTGGCCTCAGCTACCAACAGTTGCCTAAGCTCTGCAGTCCTCTGTATATTCAGCTATTTTCAGTCAATCAATGAGTGTTATATACACACACACGTGGGAGGAAACTGGAGCACCAGGAGAATACCCATGTGCGCGACAGGGCAACTCTGTCCCATACACAAGGGGACACACGATATTCGTCCCTATTTGCTGTACTGCCATAATAGAGGTTTGATTTGGGTTAGATCGCGTAAATATACAAATGTGTCGTGAAACCCGCCACCACCCGACACAGCCAACTAGTAAGGGTTGTCACGTAAACATTTACAATGTGAGTACGACGTTTCGCTAGTAATTACAACCAGCTTCATCAGGCGACAGCCAGATTTGTGAAGTCCACCTACTGCATCGTCTTCGATGTGGTCACGGCCATGACCATCCAGATGATGTACGGTTCTCCGACGTGTCGAGATTATTCAAACGCCACAAATGCAGCAGCAGCAGCAGCAGCAACACAACGATAATCGGCACACCACTAACTCGCCGTGTGGATCTCGCTGTGGATGAGTGAGCCGGGAGAAATCGAGGATGTGGAGCGGGGAGAGCGACGGGATGCGGATGATTGATGTCTCACGTCCCTGTGCAGGGCAGGGACAACCATGGGAGCGACGGCATCTCGGTGGCTGCTGCTGCTGTTCATGCACGTGGCACTGCTGATGATGATGATGGGGGCAAAGCCAGGCGCAGCTCTAACCGTGGAACAGCTTCAGAGTAAGATGGTGGCGGAGGTGATTGAAATGGTGGTGGTGATGATGAATGTTGGTGACGAGGATGATCGTAGTGGATGATGATGATGGTGGTAGTGGTGTTGAGGGTGATTGTAGTGGATGATGATGGTGGTGGTAGTGGTGTTGAGGGTGATTGTAGTGGATGATGATGGTGGTGAGGATGGCTGTAGTGATGATGATGGTGGTAGTGGTAGTGGTGAGGGTGATTGTAGTGGATGATGATGGTGGTGAGGATGGCTGTAGTGATGATGACGATGGTGGTGATGTTGAGGATGGCTGTAGTGGATGATGGTGGTGGTGGTGGTGCTGAGAATGGCTGTAGTGATGATGATAATGGTGTGACTACGAGGCCATCCCTCCAGCACCGCTGGCTTGAGTGCCGCTGCCACTGCCGCCACTGCTATTGAGTGTCCCGTCCCCCCCCCCCAGAGCTGTCGACGGACGGGGAGGCGCTGCTGGACCGCGAGCTCAAGCGCGGACTCCGCGGACTGCGCGTCCTCAAGACGTTCACCGACAGGAACGAGGAGAAGCACGCGCGCCTGCAGGCCGAGCTCAAGCGGGCACTCGAGCAGAAGCAGGTGCCGCGGTGGTGGTGATGACGACGGTGGTGGTGGTGGTGATGACGATGGTGGTGACGATGGTGATGGTGGTGAAGGTGGTGGCGATGGTGGTGGTGATGGTGATGGTGGTGGCGATGGTGGTGACGATGGTGATGGTGGTGGTGAAGGTGGTGGCGATGGTGGTGGTGATGGTGGTGATGATGGTGATGGTGGTGGCGACGGTGGTGACGATGGTGATGGTGGTGGTGAAGGTGGTGGCGATGGTGGTGGTGATGGTGGTGATGATGGTGATGGTGGTGGTGATGGTGGTGGTGATGGTGATGGCGACGGTGGTGGTGATGGTGGTGATGGTGGTGGTGATGGTGGTGATGGTGGTGGTGGTGATAGTGGTGGTGGTGATGGTGGTGACGATGGTGGTGGTGAAGGTGGTGGCGATGGTGGTGGTGATGGTGGTGATGATGGTGATGGTGGTGGTGATGGTGGTGATGGCGATGACGACGGTGGTGGTGATGGTGGTGATGGCGACGGTGGTGGTGATGGTGGTGATGGTGGTGGTGATGGTGGTGATGGCGGTGGTGATGGCGATGACGATGGTGGTGGTGGTGGCGATGGTGACGTATGTACGCATGTTGAATTTCTTTCGCACCTTACGTATTCAACCGTGCTAATCGGAGGCACGAATCGGAGGTGACGATAGTGGCGACGATGGCTGACGATGATGACTCCGAATGAGGATGGCTGGCCCTGCTTCTATCGATTACAATGACGCTGCTGCCGATAGCTCGAGCAGGGGTTGGCGATGCTCTACGACGACGACAATGACAGCCGGCAATACTTCTAATGGCAAAATCACAGCCGCTGCAACGATTTAAAAACGACCGCTCGCTCGCTCCTCTAAAACATCGACATCAACGTTCGGCGATTCTCGTCGACGGCTCTCCCTGTCCCCCCCCCGCCCCCCCCCCCCCCCCCCATGGGTGGACAAAACCCGATTTTTCCAGCGGCAGGGCATCGGGTTCTTTCTTTAATACAATTGAACCCGATTTCGGGGAATTAAAACCTGGTTTAATGAATACGAAGCTCTGCTCCAAGGCTTAGGCTGCTTCCTCGTCGGTGCTGCTATCGTACTCGGGGGGGCCGTCGGGCACGGGGTAGTCGTAGAATGCGGCGGGCAGGTTGGTCTTGATGAACACGAGCTTCTCCTCCACTATCGTGGGCGCCAGTGAGTTCCTCAGCTTGGAATGGATGAAGCCCATCGTTGAGAAGTGCGGTTCTGCAATTAGAACCAATTAAACCGGATTTCTCCCAATCTCAGATGATCGAGTTTAATATAAAAAGACAATGAAATATTCTTAGGTTTTTTCGGTAAAGTCACGTAGGTAAAAAATAAAAATTCATAAAAATAAAATAAAAAATAAAATAAAAAATCACGACGTTTCGGAGGCAACACAAGCTTCCGTGCTGTGACGGTTCCACCTGAAGACGGAAGCTTGTGTTGCCTCCAAAACGTCGTGATTTTTTATTTTATTTTTATTTTACTTTTATTAATTTAGATTTTTTTTACCTAAGTGACTTTACCGAAAAAAACCTAAAAATATGAATACTTGCAGTCACAAAAGCTTCAAATCAAGACAATGAAACCCGATTGTAAAAAAAACCCGACTGTGCCCCCCACCTCCGCTCTGCACCCCACAGGAGGCCATCGGATTGGCGAGAGAAACTCGCGCGCGCCTAGAGACGCGTGGCAAGACGTGCAACGCCTCGCTGTGGCCCGCCTGGGAGAGCGAGTGCCGCCCGTGCCTCGAGCGCTCCTGCAAGCGCTTCGTGTCGCTCACGTGCGGAGGCGGTGGCGGCGGTGGCGGAGGATTCAGCAGCTTTGGCCGCGACGTCGACCGCTTCTTCCAGAGTTTCAACCCCTTCTCGTTCATGCTGGGCGACGAGGCGGACGAGTGGCTCAACTTCACGGGCAAGTGGGGGCACGGGGGGCGGGGAGATAGGGGGAGATGTGAGGGGGGGGGTGGGCTGCGGAGTTGACGTCCGTCATGTGGACGACGGAAACTGAATTGCCACGTGAGCATTGACTTCGGGCTGGACGCGCAGACTTAACGGCAGAACAGCGGTGTGCAGCTTTGCCTGTGAAGCCCTCGGCTTCATCTAGATCGGTGTGTGGGGGGTAGGGGTGGGGCATGGATGCGCGAATCCCCAGAGATTCCAGGGCACCGCGGTGGGGAAATGTTAACTCCCTCGCCTGGTATACAGGAGGTCGTGGGTTCGATTCTAACCCTGACGTCTGCTGTATGTTTGGAGTTTGCACGTTCTCTCCGTGGCCCCGTCGATTTTTCTCCGCGTCCTCCGGTTTTTCCCGCCACATTAAGAATCAACGTGCGTTTTAGAGGATGTGCCTGCTGCTATAAATGTCCACGCGATAGGCCGCTTTGTTGGGCTACCGAGCGTGGCCACGTCGCTTCTGACAAAGAGCTGTACAGCTCGAGTGGACCTTACCTGGTAAATTAAACAAAAATAATGGAAAAAAACTGTTAGTTCACCTCAACCCCATTTCCCCAGCGGTGACAGGGGGGGGTACGCGCCGTGGCACTGTCACATGGCTCCGTTCACCGGCGTTCCTCCCTCCCTCCTCCTCCTCAGACGTCGCCAACGGTGACGGCGGCAAATCATTCGACACGATGGAGGAGCACTTCCACAACCTGAGCAAGGAGGTCACAAACCTCTTCCAGCGCAGCTCGTCGGCCCTCGCCTCCGTCACTCCCACGCTCGCCGACACCCTCGGCCAGGACCTCGTCCGCTGGTTCCGGACGCCGCTGCCTTCCCGCGCCGGCTTCCGCGCTTCCCGCTCGCTGGACTGGATGGACCACAGCCCCTTCCTGCGCTGGCCCGAACGGACGCCCCTGCTCGGCCTGTCCGAGGATCCGCTCTTCTGGTCGTCGCCGGCCAGCATCCGCCACGGCCTGGGCCCGTTGGTGACGATGAAGAACCTGCTGGGACGCTTGTTCGGCGTCCAGAGGGAGGTGGCGACTGCCGGGGACAAGGAGGAGGAGGGGGAGCACACGGGTACCGCTGCTGGGGCTCGCTGCCTGTCGATGCGGAGTGGTGTATAGCCGTACGATCATCTGTGTTGACATCCACGCGTTCGTCTGCGTGTCCCTCTTGCGATCTCTCTCTCTCTGCATACGCGTGTAGAGTACACACATCCAGCCAGCATTCTGGGCCTTGTCCGTTGTTTTTCCCAGCCGTCAAATGAATGTTCTCGCCGATCCCTCAGCCAATTCGTACGTCTCTTCATCTGTCTGCCAATCCATTTCAACCGTATACTTGGCCTTTTACCCTATCCATCTTCATATCTATCCATGTAACCATCTTTTCATCAAATATCAACCCATTTGTCCGTCCATCCATTCGTCAGTCCATCCCAACCCATCTGCCCATAATTCTCAACCTGCCGGGTCCTCTATTTCCCCCCCCCCTCGCCCTCCCCGCGTGACCGTCAGTGACCAGCAGCGGGGGACTCGGACAAGAGGGAGGAGACGCGTTCCGATGCAAGCAGATCCAGCGCAGCTCCAAGGGCTGCCTCGCCATGAAGGACGAGTGTGAGCGCTGCCAGGCGCTCATCAGGGGTGAGGAGGCTGCTCGCGGGAGCTTTGGGGGCGTGGGGCGGAGGGGAGGGCCACCCGAGACGCTGGGCTTGGGCCCAATAATCCATCAGCACCAGGGAGGGTGGCTGGGAGATGTTAACTACCTCGCCTGGTATACAGGAGGTCGCGGGCTTAATCCCGACCCTGACGCCTGCTGCTGCTGTATATGTGGAGTGTGCGTGTCTCTCACCCTGTGTTCATACTCTTAGTTCTTTCGGTAAAGTCACGTAGGTAAAAAAATTACATTAAAATTAATACAAAATAAAATAATAAAAATCATGATTAAAATTAATAAAAGATAAAATAATAAAAATCATGATTTTTATTATTTTATTTTTTTATTAATTTTAATTTCATTTTTTTACCTACGTGACTTTACCGTGACTAAGTCACGAAAGCTTCAAATCTAGAATTCTCACCCTGTGGTCGGTGGATTCTTATCTGGGTCCTCCGGTTTTCCCCTCCACGTTGAGAATCAACATCACGCGCTTACAGTATTTGGCTGCTGCTGATATAAATGTCAACGTGATGAGTCACTTTGTTGAACTGTCACATGTGGCCAGGTCGCTTCTGAAAAAAAAGAGCTATACAGCTCAGTGAGCCTTACCTGGTGAACTAACGAAAAATTATTGTTTAGTCGTGAGTTGACGAGTGGCGGTGGTGGTGCAGAAGCACTGATAACAAAATAGAACTCAACATTTGTGACAACACTGTTCATTTATAGTAAAGAAATATAGGCGACGTTCCGGGCAATGGCGTGTCTCTCTCCGGTTTTGGATTTTTTTTCTCTGGTTTTGGGGACAAGCAGCGAGGGTGGATTTCCGCGCTGATGTTGTGAAACTCCCTCCCCGTGGGCTTCGGGGTGATGCCCCGTACCCCGGCTCGCCGGGAGAGTCGGACTGCGGACATAGCATTGCCCCCTAGTGCAAGGCGTGGGTTGTCACTTTTAAATCATCTCGATCGACACACGCATTTCTTCAGAACTGCTTTTCGTGTTTAGCTTGTCGTCCTTCCCCCGCACCTCAAATTAGTGCGGTTGGCCACGCACGTCGCGAAAGAAGCTCAACACACGTACGTACGCGCATTCCGTCGTTATCGCTGCGATTGTTACGGCGACGCAGAGTGTCCCGAGCTGGGCAAGCTGCAGCGAGAGCAGACGCACGCGCTGGACGCGCTCGAGTCCAGCTGGGAGCGCTACAACCGCACCCTGGATGTCACGGGCCGCCACCTTCGCGAGAGCGCGCGCCTCCTCGACAGCATGATGCACCGCTTCGGCTGGGTGTCGCGCCTCGTCGAGAGCCTGGGAAACAGCTCGGTGGACTTCCACGTGGAGACGGTGAGGCAGAGGTCGCAAACGGGTTTTGATTCCTTACCCGTACCCGGCCGCACCAGGGTCGCAAACGGGTACCCGTACCCTACCCGATACCCGGCTACCCGTACCCGGCCGGGTAGGGTACGGGTACCCGTTTGCGACCTCTGGGATGAAGCCATGTTGCAGGCGCGGGTGGGTTGATTCTAGGAACTTGAATTGTGAGAAGAGACAAGACGTTGGAAAATGAGTGACAAACGGTGACTCACCGGTGACTCACGGCCTACCCGTACCCGACCGCACCAGGATCGCAAACGGGTACCCGTACCCGGCCGGGTACGGGTAGCCGGGTATCGGGTAGGGTACGGGTATCGGGTACCCGGTTGCGACCTCTGCGGTGAGGTCGCCTCTCCCTCCCCCCACCACTCCCTGACCCCTGGCGACCCACACCCCCCGCCCCAGTTCCGCTCCCTCTCCCAACTCACACCGCACGGTGGCGAGATGTTATCTCCCTCGCCTGGTGTGCAGGAAGTCGTGGGTTCCATCCCGAACCTGACGCCTGCTGTACATTTGGAGATTGCGTGTTCTCACCGCGGCCGCGAGGATTTTTCTGCGGGTCCCCCGGTTTTCCCCCCCACGCGTTTGGAATCAACGTCACGCGTGGTGGAGCATTTGGTTGCAATGGATGCCCACTGAGCTGTCATTTGTGGCCAGGTCGCTTCTGAAAAATGAAAGTGGTTCAGTTCACCGCTCCTTGCGGCTCCTATCGGTGTGTATAAATGAGGGCCTCGCATTAATGAAACAACGAATCTCCCCCCTGGTAAATCTCAACGAGATACCCACTGTCGTCATCTCAATGGTGGAAAGCGGGTGGGGACATCGCTCCCATCCCCATGGGTCTGCTACCGACACAGTTCAACCCAAAACCGGAGGGGCACCGCAGTTTCTCAGCGTAAGCACCGCTTCGGTCGCGCCGCGTCGGTTCAGGGGACGGGCCTGCTGCAGGTCGGGGCACCGCACGAAGACGAGAGTCGTCGGCCTTCGTCTGTGTCTGCTATCCGGCGACTGCCCCAACCGTTGCCCGTCGCCCATCGTCGTGAGCCCCCACCCCTCCTCGCCCCCCCTCACCCCCCCTCACCCCCCCTCACCCCCCGGGCCTCCTGCAGGTGCTGAGCCGCGAGGATGGCGGCGGCGAGGGCGCAGCGGGGCCACCGGACACGGCGGTGAGCGTGCGCCTGTACGACTCCCAGGAGCCCGTCACCTTCTCCGTGCCGGGCTCGCTGCGCTGGGACGACCCCAACTTCATCCGCACCGTGGTGGAGCGGGCACTCCGCCAGTACCAGGAACGCGCCAGCGGGTACGCGCCCGTCAGGGAAGTCCCTCTTGACCGTACTTTACCATCCTGGTCAGAGAGGGGTGTGAGAGGGTGGGGGAGGGGGGGGCAGGGCCGAGGTGATGCCGTGACAGAATATTTTGCTTGGAGGAGCCGTCATGGAAGGGATAGAATGAGATGGTCTAGTTGACCAGGCTTATAGGATAAGGGATATAGGTTATGATTTATAGGATATGAGATATGGCATATAGGATATGGGTTATGGGTTATAGGATATGGGTTATGGGATATAGGATGTGGGTTATAGCATATGGGTAATGAGTTATAGAGTACAGGTTATGGCATATAGGTTATGGGTTATGAGATGTAGGATATGGATTATAGAATATGGGATATGGATTATAGGATCCCCACCCTCGGAGTTGTTTTGTTCGTCACCCCCTTGGCGGCTGCAGCGTCCCTGCGAGTGAAACTGCTTTTGCACTTTAGAGACCCGCTGTCAGTGATATTTGCATGCAAGCTGTTATTTCACACATTATCGTTACATTTAATTCAATGAGCTCCTCTCCTCCCTCGAGGCCCACAAGGGTTGTTTGTGGGGCTATCGTCTCTTGATTAACCCCCCCCCCCCCACAGTCTACTAAGTTGGGGGGGAAATGCCCCCCTCCCCCACTGCCACCACCTATGGTTGCTACTCAGGGATCAATGTCACCTGTCAACCAGAGTTCGACTCCTGGCCGAGGTCCACGTCAATGCTGAGTCGTCCAAAACTGCTCCTATGCCTCACGTCCCATTCATCAAACCCGTCCCGACCAGCACGGTGAAGTATGGTCAAACGACCCCACCTGACTAATCAAGAGCATGGGGAAGCCTTCGTTAAAGCCGCGTATGGGACAGAGGCTGAACATCGGCCTTTGTTTCGTGACTTTAAATGTGCGCTCTGCAAATAGGATTCAGATTTCCATTGTGTGTGTGCGTATGTGCGCTTTTTGTTGTTTCAGAGAAAATGCTACCGTCAAGTAAGGGGGAGGAACTGGGATTGAACCGGAGGCTCAGTGAGCGGAGGCCGCACTGGGGTTACACACACAGCGGTCACCAGCTAGCGATGTGTTAGCAATACTTCAACGCGTTGAACGTTCCTTTGATTTCAATTCCCGCTCCCGTTAAACCTTAGCGGTGCATATACAGTAGTAGTCCGTGACTGGAGACGCGGTGTTGAATTGTGTTGTTGAGCCTGTGGCATCGCTCTCAAGTGTGCAGGCGGTGCAACTGCATCGGGATCCATGGCTCAACAACTACACCACTGGATTTGAGACGCGAATCACCAAGGCTCGCAGAGCCAGACGAAGGCCACCAAGTCAGACTGGGGCTGCCCACGCTCTGACGGTGAAGCCAGTGGTGTAGCTATCGAGTGTGCAGGCGGTGCAACTGCAATGCCATCGCCCCCCCCCCCCCCCCCCTTTCATCTTTTGCACCAGGGCCCATGCCAATAAGGCCACGCCACCGTTAGCACGCAATGATTGTTTACGCATTATTCAGAGATTCGGCTGCAGCTTTATTAACCGCACACTTTAACGCGCTATTTGCACAGCTCTTAACCGCAATGCCGGGGGGTTGCCCCACGTCCGACTAACCACGGGGCACACTGCACCGACACGATCCACACATATATACGTAACCAAGAGCATTGCGTCCAGAGAAATCCTGATAACCGTGCGTCCGTGATATCTGCTCGTCATATTAACCGCAAAATAAATAAATATAAAGCAGACTCGAGAGCGTCTCGCCGAGTGTTTGTCTCGCCGCGCGGAGGTGAGGACGCCGAGATGCACGCGGGGTCGCTGCCACATCTCCGTTGCGAGCGATGATGGGGAGAGAGAGAGAGAGGACGAGTCGATGATGGGAAGGAAGAGAAAGGCCTTCAAGGAGCAGTGGGCGATGGAGGAGGCCGTGTGCTCGGTGGCAGATGACGGAGAGCTCTGCATGGAGATATGAGCTACCTGTCGGAGGCTGTCGGCCTGCGAGAAGGGCTGCGTGCAGAACGAGAGAGAGAGCGAGCGAGAGGTGGGGCTTTACATAAAACAGAGTTTAAAAATGTAAAAAAAAATTTTTATTACGAAATGATGAACGAAGCAAAGTGCCGAATACACCGAGCATCTTCTTGTTTCCACTGATCGTAAAGAAAAATAATAATAAAAAAAAAGAGAGAGAGAGGACGAGTCGATGATGGGGAGAGAGAGAGAGGACGAGTTGAGACGGCACCGACGGAAGGGACTTCGAGCAAGAACAGAGAGCAGGACGACACGGGCAGTCGGGGGGTGGGAGACCCGAGGAGGAGAAGTTGTCAGCGAGGACGCAGCGGGAGCACGCGGGGAGGACGGCGACGGATAGAAGAATGTCGAGAGGCTCAGAAAGGGGACCTCCCCACCGACCCCGGGTGGGACAACAGGGTCGGAAGAAGATGTCTCGAGTTCGAGGACCGTGGAGAATACACGCGGTGTGGTTGTGTGTGGTTTGACACACACACAGTGCGTGTTCTTTCCGAGTGTATTCAACCACAGTGTGTTCAACCACACACAACCACAGTGTGGATTTACAGCAGCGTTCTTCACTAATTTTCAGAGCCGGGGGGTGGCCATTGTCGCCGACAAGCAGAACCGGCCCTAGACCTTTGGGGGCCCTAAGCAAAATTTGGTTGGAGGCCCCTTTGATGTATGATTTTTTCACCCACTAAGCTAGCAGTGACTCTAGGGGGCCCTCTGTTGGCCACGGGGCCCTTTGCAATTGCAAGGGTCGCTTAGTGGCTGGGCCGGCTCTGCCGACAAGACATCAGTGTGAGGGCCGACACAACCGTAGTCTTCACTTGAGTCACGGCAACTTTAAATTGCGTGCACGCTCACCATCAGGCCACTAGGGGTCGCTATGTACTTACCGCCGTAACCACAACATTCGACGGTGATGACCTGAAATCTTTCCCAGTCTTTCCGCTCCCTCTGTTGGCAAGAAGGGACAGGGCAAAGATCGGGTGCCGATTGGTGGACACTCGAATTTACACAACCGGAAAATGTCACGCGCACACACACGTTCATTAGACATCGGTTTACAGCCGCCAATCACCACAGTTTGGCTGCATAAATGTAATAAATGTCATGTACATCGTAAATGTCATGAATATCATGAATATTCATGACATTTAGCCGCCAAGGGGGTGGGAAACAAAACAACTCCGAGCGTGAGGATTCGAACCCATTTCCTATAATCCATATCCTACATCTCATAACCCATATCCTAAATCCCATAACCCGTATTCTATAACTCATAACCCATATCCTAAATCCCATTAATCGTATTCTATAACTCATCCCATATCCTATAATCCATATCCTACATCTCATAACCCATATCCTAAATCCCATCAACCGTATTCTATAACTCATAACCCATATCTCATAACCCATATCCTACATATCATAACCCATATCCTATATCCCATAACCCATATCCTATATCCAATAACCCATATCCTATAACCCATAACCCACGCCACTCGCCACGTCTGGACGAGTTCGTCCTCATCGTTTGAGTTCGTGTCGAGATGTTTATTAATTGGTGTGCGCGTGTACTTGTGTATGGTGTCTCCCCTGGTCGACTCAGCCTCAAACGAGTACCTGGTGCGATGTGGAAACATCGCCACTGGGGGCAGACAAAGGCGGCCAGGCGTGGTGTTGGTCACCCCCCCCCCCCTCGTGTGCCGTGCCGGCCTTCATAGGTGCTCGCTAACAGCACTTGCCCTTGCAGTCTGTTAAGGCTATAATAGGGGGGTTATTTGTCTTTGTATGGTGAACTTCTTTTGCGCCGTACGTAGCCAACAGCGCTATTCGGAGGCGCGTGTGTTTCGATGAAGTGGTGGAATGTATCTCTCCTCCACTCACGATCGCCCACTAATTCCACTCCCCGCTTGCTTCAAGCACGCATTTTGTTAAATTGTATTTGCTGCCAACGGCGTGGTCCCAGTTTTTATTTCCGCCCATTTCACTCGAGGATCAATCACTTTTGTATTCCCCAACACCCACAGGGGCCGTCCATAAATGACGTCACGCACCTAGGGGGGTGGGGTCAGACATTTGTGACGAGGGGGGGTTGAGAAATGTGACTTCAAATCAAAATGCGCAATTAAATAAATATAGAAAACACGTTCTGCTTCATTTAATAGACTTTTTAATAAATGTTTTCTCCTACAACATCAGAGTGCAGCGGCACATTAAATACGCACTAAAATGATAATTGTTTAAAGCGATTTGAAGCATGTTTAATATTTTTGGGGGGGGGGGGGGCAGAGTTTTGTGACGTCATATTTGAGGGGGGATCTGACTTTTTGTGACGCCGTGTGACGATGGGGTGGGGGGTTAAAAATCGTTCAAAATCGCGTGACGTCATTTATGGACGGCCCCTTCCCCAACACCCACAGGGCTATCAAAGCCGCACAGTGCTCAAGGCCCTCAAACCTTGAACCCGCAACCTTCGACCGCCTACTCAAAATCCACCACCACCGCCCACAAACAGCCCTGCAAACCTTCCAGACAAACGTTTCTCCTCGCCGTGAACTCTTCAACACAATTCTAGATGTGAAGCTTTCGTGACTGCAAGGATTCATACTCTTAGGTTTTTTCGGTAAAGTCGCGTAGGTTAAAAGAAATAAAATAAATAATAAAAATATAAATATTAATAGAAATAAAGTAATAAATCACGACGTTTCGGAGGCAACACAAGTCTCCGTCATCAGGTGGGACCGTCACAGCTAGATTTACTGTCTCAAGTGAGGCCTGATTACGGAGACTTGTGTTGCCTCCGAAACGTCGTGATTTATTATTTTATTTCTATGATTACTTCTATTCATTTTATTTTATTTTCTACCTACGTGACTTTACCGAAAAATGCTCTTCAACGCAATCAGCGCGGCCGCCGAGTTTGCGTCGTCAACAAAGAGGACGATTCAACCAGAGGTGGGACAAAGTCATTGTTATGCAAGTCCAAGTCGAGTCGCAAGTCATCAAATTCATGACTCGAGTCTGACTCGAGTCCAAGTCACATGACTCGAGTCCACACCTCTGGATTCAACCCCCCCTCACATCTCGCAGCCACTGCACGACAACGCGGAAAACCATCATTTCCACCACCAACTTCACCAACATCTCAGATCCCACAACAGGAACAGCAACCCGCCACTAATAATTATCATTGTAATTAGCCGCGGAGTTTGTCACTACGGCGTTCCGTGCTGCTCTGCGTCGCCAAAAGGTGGCAGCATGGGGTCAGAACTCAGATTCTAGATTTGAAGCTTTCGTGACTGCAAGGATTCATATGCTTAGGTTTTTTTCGGTAAAGTCACGTAGATAAAAAATAAAATGAAAATTAATAAAAGTGAAATAAAAATATAATTTTTTTATAAAAATCACGACGTTTCGGAGGCAACACAAGCTTACGTGGAACCGTCACAGCACAACTGCTGTGACGGTTCCACCTGAAGACGGAAGCTTGTGTTGCCTCCGAAACGTCGTGATTTTTATTTTATTTTTATTTTACTTTTATTTATTTATATTTTTTATCTACGTGACTTTACCGAAAAAACCTAAGAATATAGAACTCAGATTGTAAATGTTGCCGATTTTTTCTCCAACACTTCAGTGTGTTGGAGAGCAAAGCCATGTCAATGTTGTGGTTCATAATTAAGGTTTTGGGTTCGATTTGCCTGAGTATTCTGGCAAATGGCCCGATGTAATTACCAGCGAAACGTCGTACTACTCAGATTGTAAACGTTGTGAATTTACTCTCCAACACACCGGTGGGTTGAAGTAGTCACTAATTTGGTTATGTTTACGTGACAAATCCCTTACTAATTGGCTATATCGGGTGGTGGAGGGCTACGACACGTTTATACTTACGCGATCTAACCCAAAAACCTTTATTATGAATACTATTGCTCGCGAAAGCCTACGTGTTAAACTAAATGCTGTGGGTTTGCTCTCCAACACACCGGTGTTGCTGTACCAGTAACGAATTGGCATGTTCTGTTTACGTGACAAACCTTACTAATTGACTGTGACGGGTGGTGGCGGGTTTAACGACACATTTATATATTTACGCGATCTAGCCCCAAACAAACTTCAATTATGGATGATATTGGTCGCGAAAGCCTCCTACGTGTTAAACGTTTTTGTTGTTGTTATGTGTGCGTGTGCAGCACTGTGCAGCAAAAACCTGCATTATGGGGTAAGAAAGTCCACTCGTCTCTCTGGCCATCGCCCAACAAATTTGCCTCCTGCAGCCCACCCTCTCCCCTCCCATCACGAACATGTCACCCGCTGATCTTGCTCGTCCTCGTCTCTTCCTCCTGTCGTGCGGGTCGGGAAAAACGCCGAGGCGCTGGCTCCTCCGGCAGGCCGCGGATGTTGGGGCCTGTCTGAGCCCAGTGCTTTTCAACATTTTGCTTCGGTTTTCTTGGTATTCCGCTGCACCCACTCACGTTTTCGAGATGGCCCGAACTTCGCGGCTACACCGAACCAGCGACTGAATGGGTGCGTGGGGATGCGTGGTGGCTGATAGATAATTTAATTGACGAACCCCGTTGCTCGTTCTGATCTCACCGAAAACAAGGAAATCAAAGTGGCGCTGCCAAAATCCGTGACAAGAATTTTCCCAACTGCGCGAGTGTTTTTGTGTGTGTGAGTGTGTGTCTGTGTGTGTGAGTGTGTCTGTGTGTGTGTCTGTGTAAGTGTGTGTGAGTGTGTCTGTGGCTGGGTGTGTGAGTGTCTGTGGCTGGGTGTGTGAGTGTCTGTGGCTGGGTGTGTGAGTGTCTGTGTAAGTGTGTGTGAGTGTGTCTGTGTAAGTGTGCCCGTGTCTGTATGTCTGTGTCTCTGTGTGTCTCAGTGGCTGTGTGTGAGTGTCTCCGTGTCTCTGTGGCTGTGTGAGTGTGTCCGCGTCTCTGTCTCAATGACTGTGTGTGAGTGTCTCCGTGTCTCTGTGTGTGTGTCTGTGGCTGTGTGTGAGTGTCCCCGTGTCTCTTTGTGTGTCTCTGCGTGTGTCTCCTCCTCCATGTGTGTTTGCCCACCTGTGCATGCGAGTTGGGAGGGCCGGGGGGTGAGGGCTGACGGCTGCTTTGGAGAGCGATGGGGGTTTGGACCTTGAGGTTCTTTTCTACGATTCCGAAAACACCGCGGCACACCCGGGACTCAACGAAGCCATACCCCTCCGCACAACAACATGCAATCGTTTTTTACACATCGCATCAGTCACACGGTCTTCTGGGACCGCATACCTTTCAGCAGTCTTGCTTCAAATCAGCGCACGACTCCGGACCCGGTTTCGACACGCGGCGTCTCATCGGCAGTGTCAGGCTTGCAATGCTGGTGGTGAATTACCGGACGTTTATATATGCCAGGGTCCTAGTTGAATGCAACACCATATAATAGCATTATTACGTAATAAGCATTCGCGTAGGCTGCAGTGCACCGTGCAGTGTTGGCTGTCTGTTGCTTGCCGCTTGGCATTTTGGAGCCGTGCTCACCGACCGTGATTTATTTTGACTTAAAGCTTTCGTGACTGCAGGAATTCATATTCTTACGCGATTTATTTATTATAAGAAAAACAACAAATCTAGGCTGACAAAATTACACGGAATGTGCCGGCATTGCTTTCGCAAGCCTGACTCCTGATGATACCCACAAGGGCCGAAGCCGCCCCAGCGTTTGCTGGCTTTTGAACAAATGCTGCGTCGATAGTATTGGTCTCGAACGCCAACAGGCTGATGGGCCAAAACATATTTCACCTTCATGTCGGGACACAGAAGGGAATTTGTGATATATTCTGTTACCCATAGTGCTCAGTAAGAAGGCACACTGAGAGTGAGTGAGTGTAATGTCTCGTAAAAATTGGAGGAGATAATTGGTGGGAGAGCGATTCACCAGCTGAGAAACCCCCCCCCCTCCCCAACCTAAAACCAACCCCTAAATACATTCCCATCTAAACATACACGTCTTCAGTTTCACTGCTGATACCAGGAGCACCACGTGGTGCGGTGGTGGTGTTAGCGGTGCGGCGGGGGATCGCATTTGTTGACCCCAACACGGAGTGGTTTGGGGGTCAAGAGGCTGTGGGCGTAGTGGTCAGCAGCGCGGAGCTCGCCGCTCCGACTCGATCTCCCGGCGCGGCACTTGGGAACAATGGGGGTGGGGGACGTTTCTTAAATCCCAACTCCCTCCCTCCCCGTGGGCCCAGCAGTTGAAATGGCTTACGCCACAGTGAGTCTATGATCGGTGAGTCGCGTGTGGTGGGGTAGAGCGTGGGTACTCCCACTTGGAATCATATGAATACTTCTTCAAAGACGTCTAATCAGCCTGCAGGAAGCAGACCAAAACAACGCTCGAGAGAGAGAGAAGCTGGCTGTCTCTAGCCCACAGCCCCTCTTCCTCCAGAAGTGCGGTGAGGGATAGCAATTGCAGGGCTGCGCCTCTACCCGTGGGGGTGTGGAAGGGAGAGAGGGGGGGTGGGGGCTCTGGCTGCAGGGGGTGAAGTCGGGCACGGCCCACGTGGTGTGCGCATCACGCCACGTGGCCGGGAGGCTGGGGGTGGTCCCGTGATGGCCTGGCTCGTGGCACGCGCGCTCGCTCCGCACCTGCCCTTTAAAGCAGTGGTTCTCAGCCCAAGGTGGTGCGCTGTTACCCTCCTGGGGGGCACACGTGGCAATGTCCCGGTGGGTGGTGGTGGTAGTGGGGGGGGTAACGCGAGGGTGATTTATAAACGTGTGAAATTATATCGTGCGCGAGAGTCATTGGTGAATAAGCGCGTGTGAATTTGCCCATATAAGATAACTACGAGAACATTTACATCCATATGGTGACCTATAACGATATAGAACACCTTTCTAAACGCATTGATAGTAAACTATTTTGTTTTCCAAGAGCAACCAGCTCGGACGAGCAAATTACGTGACGCGTGCAGTTACTTCGCTGGTAAGGAGACCTCACGAAATGGACAATTGGTTAAAATACTGATGTTCATTAGTCGTACATTTAGATTTTAAGTTTTCGTGACTGCAGGGATCCATACTCTTTGGTTCTTTCGGTAAAGTCACGTAGGTAGAAAATAAAGTTAATTAAATCACAACACGAGCGTCCGTCGTCAGGTGGGAAAACCACAGCAATTGTTTCTTGCTGTGGTTGTCCCACCTGACGTCGTGATTTAATTTATTTTATAACCTACGTGATCTTCTTAGGTTTTTTTCGGTAAAGTCACGTAGAAAGTAAAATAAAATAAAATAAAAACAAAAATCACGACGTTTCGGAGGCAACACAAGTCTCCGTCATCAGGTGGGACCGTCACAGCCAGATTAGCTGTATCAAGTGAGGCAATGATTCAAGATGTAATCCCTTAAAAGCGAGTTGAGGGGGGAGGGAGAGGGAGGGGGGAGCTCATCAGACTATGGTAGCCAATGAAAGGAACGTGACTTTACCGACAGAACCAAAGAGTATAGTCATACATTAGTCAAACATTTACCACTCAGAACCATGTTGGGTCAGGCAAGAGGGTGTCTCGTTTGAAACGGGATTCGACACGGGGGGTAGAAGACCACTTGATTTACAGCAATCGTTGTGTGTGCGTCTAATAATAATAATTATTATGAATCCGTACGCCGATGTCCATGATCGTTCTTCACAGCCATTGTCCGTCCGGCACGCCGCCTCTTCCCCCAGTGAGGGTCACAGCGGTGAGCGAGTGGTGGTGGTTGTTGTTGTTGTTTGTTTGTGCACCACTGCCACAGCAGCAACACAAACACGCGTGACACAATGTGTTGCGTAATGTACCAAGAAGGCGCATTGCCCGAAACGTCGCCTGTTATGCATCTTTGTTTCCTGTAGGGCGATGTTGTTCACGAATGCATTGAGCTATAATCCGATGGGTGTGTGAGTGTGACAGAGAGCGGTAGTGCGCTGCGCTACGAACCTGGCCACCCGAGTTCGATTCCCGCTCACGGCCAACACCACCAGTGACGATTATCTGAACCGATTCTGAGCCTCCCCTAGGTCGACTCAGCCTCAAATGAGTACCTGGTGCGGTGTGCAAACATCGCCGCTAGGGAGACAAAGGCGGCCGGGCGTGGTGCTGGCCACCCACCCCCTCGTGTGCCGTGCCGGCCTTCACAGGTGCTCGCTCACAGCACTTGCCCCAACAGTCTGTTCAGGCTATACAGAGGATCTTTGTCTCTGTGAGAGACAAAGATCAGATTTGATGAACCGTATTGAAACCGCGAACCAATGCGTGATGCGTCTTACTTTCGGGAGCGTCTTATAATCGGGAGAACCACGACAGCCTCTGGACTCTGCTCGGTCTGTGGAATGCAATGGTGACCGCCGGCTGCGTCGAGGCGTTAAACCTCATGACTGTATGCCACTCACTCACCGGGTGGTCGTGATGTGTGTGTGTGTCTCTCTGTGTGTGTCAAGTGGGGAGCGGTAGTGTAGCGGTTAGCGCTACGCTGCGCTATGAACCTGGCAACCCGATTCCCGCTCACGGCCCAAATCGGTGACGATTGTCTGAACCGGTCCTGGGCCTCCCCTAGGTCGACTCACTCCAGGAGGGTTGGTGGATCACACACAGATTTCACGCAACTCCCTCCCCCTGGGCGTCGATTAGGTTGCCCTGCTCTGGCTCGCCAGTGTGGACTCCGCCTGTTTCCGTCGGTGTGGGATAGAGTGTTCCTCCCTCGCACGCGTGGGGTTTTCTCTGGGTATCAGTTGTGAGTGCGAAGGGACTGGTGGCTACGGGAGGTAATGACAGGGGAGTCAGTTGTGAGTGCGAAGGGACTGGTGGCTACGGGAGGAAATAACAGGGGAGTCAGTTGTGAGTGCGAAGGGACTGGTGGCTACGGGAATGTTCGAGAAGGGAGCGTGGTCAGGTGACGGAGGACAGTGGAGTCTGCCGGTGGAGCGAGCGTCCTGAGTCAGCGAGAATGATCGAGAAGGGGGGCGTGGCCTCGTGCCGGTATAAAAGGGGGAGATGCGCTGGAGACTCGGGGCTGTTGCAGTGGAGGTCTCCGCCTGATGTCAAGTGGACGTGTCTTCAATAAAGTGCCATCTCAAGAGAAGTGTGTCAAGTCGTTGTAACACGAGTTTCAACCGGCAGTATTATCACTATTATTGTTGTCGTTCGAGGCCGGTGGTGTGAATGCAATTTAAATGATTGCCCGGTCACCCCCCCCCCTCCCTCTTCCGCGTTAAACGTTAACCGAGCCGCGCCGCGTGAGCACGCGCCTTTGTCGAGCCTCCTGCTCGCCACGAATATTATTGCTCCTGACAATGTTTAACCAGAACCAGGATGCACGCTACCTGCCCGCTTGTTTGTATCACGAGACAAAGAGACCCCCCGCCCCACTCACCCTACCCCGTGTAGCCTTAGCAGACTTTTTTCGGGCAAGTGCTGTTCGCGAGCACCAATGAAAGCGCCGGGCCGTGGGTGTGAGAGCACCACGCCCGGCCGCCTTTGTCTCCCCAGTGGTGACAACATGGCAGCAGGCACTCATTTGAGGCTGACCTATATGTTATCTGTAATATCCGTAATAAAGATTTTTTGTTGGGTTAGATCGCGTAAATATAAATGTGTCGTTAAACCCGCCGCCACCCGACAACCCTTACTAGTTGGCTGTGTCGGGTGGTGGCGGGTTTTAACGACACAGTAAAGGTTGTCACGTAAACAAAAAGTGCCAATTAGTTACGAGCACAGCACACCGGTGTGTTGGAGAGTAAACCCGCAACATTTACAATGAGCGGGAATCGTAATTTGTGTGATCAGGTTAGCAGCGCATTGCCGCTAACCGCTGCACTACCGCTCCCCACAAAAAAACTAAAACACAAAAGACAAAGATCTTCCGTATAGCCTCAACAGACTGTTGGGGCAAGTGCGATTAGCGAGCAGCTATGAAGGCCGGCACGGCACACGAGGGGGTGGGGTGGCCAACACCCACAAAGAGAAACACGCACACACACCATCCCCATCTCGACGTGTGTACCCCTCACCCATCCATGCGCTCTCCCCCCACCATCATCACTGCCTGCCCCCTCCACTCAGCACAAGCCCAACCCCTCACCCGCTGCTCTCTCCGTCACCCCCTTTAATCCCCCCCCCCGCTACCCTCTCCTCCTCACCCATCGCCACCCCTGGCCGCCTCTCCCACCCCCCAGGAAGGGTGCAGTGAAGCAGCAACCTTGGGAGCGGACCTCCCCCAAGACCGAGCCACTGAGCCGAGGACAACCATGGAAATTGAATTTTACTACGACAACAACAACGACGACAACAACAACAACAACAACAACTACAACAACAACTAGAACAACAATGCAGAGTCTCGATGCTTTTTTTTTAAATCAGAATCTTTATTTACACTGCAGGAGGAATCTGATGAGCTGTAAAGCGCCTTTTCACAGATGTCCAGTCTGGAACACGGGGGCAGAATGTTAGAACAAACAAACACAAACACGATAGGAGCGCAAAGTGTCGGGTCCTGCCAAGTTTTTACAGTCGGGCGCGATGTTTCCATCGCGCATAATCCCAACCGTGTCATTTGCAGGTGACGTTCTCGGCGTTGTTTGGTTAATGCCGCTTACATTGTATGGGGGGGTGGGGGGGGAGGTTCGTTTAGCTACGGCAGGAGGAGGCAACCGAAGAACCCGGAGTAAATGAACGCAAAACAGGGCGAGAACGGACACAAGTCCGCGGAAAAATGAGCCCGGGTTGGGAATCTAACCCTGCTCCTCCTCCTCCTTGCCGTGTTGCATAGTCTAGCCCCGTGGTCGCAAACAAAGTCCCCTACGGCGCGGTGTCCCTTAGCCTCAGGGAACCGTACGACAAAGTGAACGCAGCTCCGACCGAGCACTGGAACATGTCGTCTGCCAGTCGGAGGGGTGGAGGGGTGGACGATGCAGCTCTTGGTTATCCCAATCAATGAACGCGACTCAACAAAACCCCGTTTCATCTTCTTGGTTCTTTCGGTAAAGTCACGTAGAATGGAAATAATAAAATAATAAAATAAAACATTACAAAATAATTCTCACGACGTTTCGGCCACAACGCAAGCAGCCGTCCTCAGGTGAAGACTAGGTATGTCAGGGAGACAGCAATTTTAAACCCCGTTTGCCCAACAGCTCCCAGCAAACGCTTGCCACGCGTCAATCAGACGCTCGGCCACGGCTCACCATCGGGTGGGCGAGCGATACCTGATGCGGCCCTGGGTCCCAACCACCCTCTCTCCACCGGCGGGTTTGCTACTCGGTCATACTTCACCGCGCCGGTCAGGGCGCGCGAGTGAAGGGGCTGAGCCAGGAGCGTTCCAGACGGCGCTCGCCACTGATATTGAAGCCGCGGCCGAGAATTGAACTCGGGTCGCCCTGGTTAGTGGCGCATGTGCCCTAAGCCACGACCAATTTAACACGCAGGAGGCTTTCGCGACCAATATCATCGATACGTTTTTTTTGGGTTAGATCGCGTAAATATATAAATGTGTCGTTAAACCCGCCACCACCCGACAACCCTTACTAGTTGGCTGTGTCGGGTGGTGGCGGGTTTTAACGACACATTTATATATTTACGCGATCTAACCCAAAAACACTTCTAATATGGAGCCACTACCACCACCGCTCCACCCTTTCATTCGCTAATTGACTCTTCATTCATTCATTCAATAAGCCACTTATTTATTCATCCAAACAAGGGCACGCGAACCTCCGACTGACCGCCTTGCAATAGAATGCGGGAGCCTTGAAAATATTGTGTCATTCTTGACCCTCATGGGGATTTCCCTGATAACCAATTAGCTAATTAATCACTTAATCGATTAACGTACCAATTGATGTATTGATCATGACCGTACATGTTCCTACGTGACGGGTTTATTGTACGCATGCGTTCGACATTGGAGGAGGTTCGTGCAGAGGCCACGAATAACTCGCAATCGATCTTCAGACGGGGGCAGGCACAGAGGGCGGCATCGTGCTCGCATGCATGCGTTTGTGAGTAGCCTTCAAGTGTTTGCCAAACACGGCAAAGTGTGCGTGGGTGTCTGTGAGTACGTGTGTGTGGTGGTGGTGTGTGTGTGATGGTGTATGGGGAGGCAAAGGCGGCCGGGCGTGGTTCTGGCCACCCACCCCCTCGTGTGCCGTGCCGGCGTTCATAGGTGCTCGCTAACAGCACTTGCCCCGAAAGTCTGTTACAGGCTATACGGGGGATCTTTGTCTTTGTGGTGGTGTCGGGGGCGGTAGTGTAGTGGTTAGCGCGCTGCGCTACAAACCTGACCACCCCGGTTCGATTCCCGCTTCACGGTGACCAACACCAGTGACAATTATCCAAACCGGTCCTGGGACCTCCCCTTGGTCGACTCAGCCTCACATGCGTACCTGACGCGGAGTGTAGTAAACATCGGCACCGGGGAAACAAAGGCGGTCGGGCGTGGTGCTGCGCTCCCCCCCCCCCCCCTCTCGTGTGCTCGCTAAGAGCACTTGCCCGAAAAAGTATGTAAAGGCTATACGGGGAATCTTTGTTGTTCGTCAGTGTGCGTGGAAACACGTGTGAGTGTGTGCCACACTCACTGACTCACAATCTTAGAGTCACCAAAACACAGTCGCATTGACAGACTCACACCTTCACCCTCGCACGCTCTCACACACACTCACACACTGACACACTCACACCTTCGCTCTCACACGCACTCTGACACACTCGGTGTGCGCAGCTGGGTAAATATTGATGTCGCCTATCCTCCCCCTCCCCCGTACGGGGTGCCCCCCCACCTCCCTCCCCCCCTCCCCCTGTGCGCCAGGTGGCTCCCACGAGAGAGCCGGGAGACCCACGTGGCCGGCTCCCACGTGGGGTCCGCGGACACAAAATCCCGCAACCCACGTGGCAAGCCTGCGGTGTGAGTGGGCTCACCCATCCAAAGCAGACCCACCAACCCCCCCACTTGGCTTCGGTGAGATTGGGCTAGGGGAGCGCAGATAAAGAATCTCAACGGCGCTCCGCCTGGTCAAATAGGGGACGTCAATAAAATAAGCGAGTGTGGCCTTGTAGAGAGGGGGGGGGGTCTGGGTTCAGCTTGCAAGGAAGGCGTGATGCACATATAGGGTCGTGGGTGGCCACGTGTGTTGTGTGTGATGTTTATTCCCTCGTTTGATGTTCAGTGTGCCACTGACTTCAAATAAAAAAAAAACACGCATGGTGAAGTATGGTCAAATCATATATTTTTTATGCTGGAGAAATCCGATGAGCTATAAAGCTCTTTTTCATAGATGTTTCAAAGATGTCCATTAGATGTCCAAATACCCCCCCCCACCTCCCACCACGACCCGCACGGTGTGTGTGGGGAGGCCCTCATCCAGCAGTGGATTGACGAGAGTGCTGTGCGCGAACTTGGGGTGCGCTGCCCTGCTGCTGCTGCTGCCCGCTCCGCGTCGCTTCAGACGGCACCCGACTCGGTCCACGCGGGGAGTGGCCGGGGACCTTTGTCCTGGCGAGTCACGCAGCTTGCAGAGTTCACACAGCTCACACACACACACACAGATACACACACAGATACACACATAGATACACACACAGAGATACACACACAGATACACACACACAGCTACACACACACAGATACATACACAGATACACACACACAGATACACACACACAGCTCACACATACACACACACAGATACACACACACACAGATACACACACACATATACAAACACACAGATACATACACAGATACACACACAGAGATATACACACAGATACGCACACAGATACGCACACACAGATACACACACACAGATACACACAAATACATGGACACACACACGCAGATACACGCAGATACACACACAGATACATGCACACACAGATACACACACACAGATACACACAGCTCACGCACACAGCTCACACACACACAGATACACACACTGATACACACATATACACACACAGATACACACATACACACACAGCTCACACACACACAGATACACACACAGATACATGGACACACACACACACAGATACATGCATACAGCACACACACAACAAACCACTGCTGGTGGCCTCGTGGCGGTTGGTAGCCAGCGCACCACATCCTGCCGTCTTAGTCTCTCTCGTGGCGATGTTTACACATCGCTCCAGGTACTCATCTGAGACCGAGTCGACCGAAGGAAAGCCCAGGAGTGGTTCAGATACAGCATTCGTGAGCTGGAATCGAACTCGGGTCGTCGGGTTCGTAGCGCAGCGCCACCGCACCCCCCGAATACTGTGACACGCGCACTCACGCACAAGACACACGCGTGGAGTTGAAGGGGTCTCTCCCCTCCTTCCCTCGCGTCTCCCCAACTCAACCCCCACTCATCCCCACGTCGTCCCGTCTCCTCTTCGTCTCTGTGGAGCAGGAGCAGGAGGAGGAGGCGTGCTCGATCGTTCGAGAGCAGTGCTGCTGCTGCTGCTTCTTCCTAACCCGGGCAGCACGCTGCAGCCCCTGGGGTCGCGAGATGCCCTTTCTGGGGGTGCGAGGCATGGCCAGATTTGGTTTTAGAAGGTAAATAATCGCAAACATAAATTGAGAACGGGCACGTAAGTACAACTTACTTTCACCATTGGAACCTCATTTGCCAGTAGCAAAATATGATAGTTGGTTTTTTACCCTTTTATCTGGCAACAAAACTGACACCTTTTTTACAAGGAGTCATGTTTGCATTGACCACAATACCTGCAGTCGGAATGCAAACAAAAAACATAACTCTGATCATGTATGCACTGTCCTTGAAATGGATTGGTCCACACCCGAGACAGCTTTCTTTAGAGCCTAGTCTCACATGGTTTCATCAAACGCTGTGTAGTTATTAACATTCTAATTAATTTTACAGTTAAGAACCACTGCTCTGGAGACATCGTAACAGCCTCGCGCCTTGCTACGGCACACGGCGAGAGCCAACGGTAACATGTCACATTGGCGGAAATTAAAGTCCTGCTTATTTTTGAACGCGTAAACATACTTGCTTCCCGCCTCCCCCTCCCTCCCCCAAACCCGCATGGACCGGCGTGGTGAAGTATGGTCAAAGAATCACGAGCCCGGCGGCCTCGCGTCATTGCTGCCTGCGGGCAACATGAGTGGCCGGTTATCCCAACCTCTGCTGGACCTCCCTTCGGGCGATTCAGTCTCAGCGCCTGGTGTGGTGTGTGAATATCAACACTGGGGAGACAAAGGCGGCCGGGCGTGAGGCTGGTCACACCATCCTCTCGTGCCCCGTTGCCGTCCTTCATAGGTGCTACTCACTAACGGCACTTGTCCCAAAGTCTGTTAAAGGCTATACGGGGGATCTTTGTATTTGTCTTTGATTAGACCAAGTATATTCCTTTTTTGCTTGTGGTACAATATTTGGGCCACGACATCTGACATCTCTGTCTGAGCAGAGCTGAGCCAGCGACGTTTCTAATTCCCAACAACTTCCCTGTTTGTTAAGAAAAAACCCCACCACCACTACCAACATCAACAACCCCCAGTTTCCTCCTTCTATAAACAGGGGGTCGCAATCCGTGTGGATACACATAGTTCTTTTTTTACTGAGGCCTCAACAAAACACGCACACACACACGCACGCACACGCGTGTCGGTCAGCTACGATTTCGCAACACCAACAAAAAAAACCACATTACTATTGTTGACGTGGTCGTAGTTTTGTCCCACATTTGGAACTCATGGAGGGCGTTTGACACCGTGTCCGCTCAAAATAAAAACCCACTTTAGTTGTTTTCGCAAAAACTCAATCAGCCGAGAAATATGAAACGTCGACTTGATCCGGGCTGTAGTGGTGGTGGTGGCTGCTGTGATCCAGCGATGTGGAGGCAATAGCGAGGGTTGATGGAACACCAACACACACAATGGTGTGAAACTCCCCTTCTTCCCGTGCGCGTCGAGGAGGTGTCCCTACACATGGCTCGCCAGGGAAAGGCGGTACAGCAAAAAATGTGGAACTCCACCTGCATCATCTGTATGGGATCGAGTATTGCACCCTCGCACGCGTGGGTTTGCTGCGCGTGCTCTGGTTGCCTCCAACATGTATAAACACTCAATAATTGGCAGCGAATATATTTGTACATATATAGAGGACTGCAGAGCTTGGAGAGAGGGATTTGGCACCGACTCACCGCCTTGCTGCTGGCTTCCTGCTCGCTGTGGTTCCTCCTCGCGCCTCTGATTCGTCCTCCCACCCCCTCCTCTCTCTCCACGAGCGAACCCCGTGGAGTGGCGGTGCAGTGTGACGAGTTTAATAACGTATCCTCGTTGGGAAGCTAAACACTGCACACGCCATAGGGCCCTACCGACTACACTGGGACGTTTGGCCAATTCCCTTCACGTCGCAGAGGGTCTCGTAAAATCTACACAGGTGTCTCAAGTATATTGCTGTGATGGTCTCAGCCTGGTCGCCAATAAGCTACACACACACAAAAACCACGAGGTTTGGGTTTAGCACTTGGAATTGGATACACTTCAGATTTATGAATTTCACTCTCAGGTTCCCGCGTGATGAACATTACTCACCTTTGCCGGGGTGTGGGGGATGCAGATACTCACCCCTACCTCGTGGACCAGATGTCACGTACACGGATTTCAGCAGTAGCTCTCTAACATCCGCACATCGGGGTGTACTCCTCTGCGAGTGATCCGGTGGATTATTAATGACAAGACACCCGTCACGCAGGTAGAGGCGGGACCCCTGCAATTGCCAGCTCGTGCCACTGCTGGCGGAAGGGCCTCCAGTCAATGGGGCTCTAGAGGCGATTGGCCTACTCTTCCACGCTGACCATACAGTCTTGGAAGAGGTGGGCATACCCACACGCGACCCTGCCCATCATAGGTGGGCTACCTATGGTGTAACCCATTCGTAACGGCTGGGTTGGACAGAGGCGGGTCAGGGAAACACGTGTGATTTCAGAAACGTGCCCGAATTTGTCCCACATGCCTTGCCGGGAGATCGAGTCGAACCGGCGACCTCTGGATCGCAAGTCCAGTGCGGCGCGGCTGACCCATCGCATCGGCATTGTGGCAGCAGCAGCAGCGGCAGCGGCGGCATCTTTGGAAGCACGCACGCGTCACAGGGAGCGTAGCCCCCCGACGCACACGACCACCGCTCCCACCGCTGCGTCTCCTTCCATCCAGATCTCCGCTCTACCACCGCTGATCGTTATCGGGCGGCGTGCGGCCACGCCGGGCAGAGCCACAGCATCTGCCGAACGCTTATCAGGCCCGAGCAGAGCTGCTGCTGCCCCCCCCCACCACCCTTTCGCGACCACCACCACCCCCCACCGATCACCGCCGCAGAGCGCACAAACATCCCTCGGCGATCATGCAAAAGCCTCACCACCTCGACACCCCCACCCCACCCCCACCTCTTTCCCTCGGTGGCAAAAAAAAGATGTTGAGATTCGTTGCTTAGTCGAGGGTCATTCTACTGCACGGGTCGAGCTGGTGACGTCATTAACCTGCTTGTGTTGCTCTTTCTGTATCTCAGCGTAAATATTCTTCAAGAGTAATCATCACGGCTCAATGTATCAGCTGGTAGTCGGCAAGTGGCGAGTCGTAGCCGCAGCCATCGCCAGCGGTGTCCTGGATGTCGTGGGCTGGGTTGGTATTTACATTTTCCAGATCGCCTACCGGGACAGCATTGTGCGTGACGATCCGAGTGGGTGGTGGGAATCGAACTTAAGGCTCGTAACTGCCAGGATTGTGATCTGCTGTCGGTCCATGTAAATGCTTGGTCCACATGAGCCGTGGGTTTCCATGAACGGGGGTTCAGTGTCAAACACGAGTTTTATCTGTAACAGAGATGTTTTCTGATCTCGGTCTATGCGAGTATATGGGTCTCTCTGACAATCCGTTAAAGTACATGGGTCTCTCTGTAAGTCTATGATTGTATAAGTCTATAGGCCTCGTATGTAAATCTAAGTTGGTCTATGGGTCTCCATGTAAATCTACGCAAATCCATGGATCTCTCGAACCCTTTATGGACCAACCTGTCTGAAATAAACAGGAGCCAGCCCCCTTGTAAATGTCAGTGGCCACACGTGAAATCCCCGCGTGGAGGTAAACACTCCCCGCCCAGAGTTACTGCTACCTGGAGGGTCGTCGGCCTGTCGCCAACCGTTTTGACACTCGCTGGAGAAAGCGCGAGAGCAGAGTGAGCACCACGAGCGAGGGTTGCTGGAGGGAGAGGTGGGATGGAGGGGACGCTGTCACAGCACCAGAGGCGAGGTCAGAGTTGAGCTCAGCGAGGCGGCTCCATACCAGCAGTCGGTGGGTCATGCTTCACGGTTCGGGCTGGACGTGGTAGTATTGGTGGCCGACGCGAGAGTCGGGCCGTGTTAGGGGCGGCTGTCGAGTGTGCCGGCGGTGCAACTGCACCGGAGTCCATGGGTTGGGCTGGAGGGGCACGGGTGCCGGGACACGGACAAGGCTGGGGGGCGGGGGACTGGGCAGGTGGCCCTTTTTCAATTCTCCCACCAGGAGCCGTGCCAACCAGGCAACGCCACTGGCTGGTCGTGGCAGGTCGGCCTCGCGTTCGTCCTGGTGGCTGGTTGGCTCGTGTCGGCCGACTCCGACTCGCGTGTTGCATCCCGCCGCTCCTCCTCGTCGCCACCCCGGGACTTGAAGGCGACTCTCCCCCTCCCGCTCGCCGCTCTCGTTTCTCGTGTTTACAGCGGAAATGTTTTTTTTGTCGATCAAGGAGAGAGATTAACGAAGGGCGAGTGGCACTGGGCAGAGTCCTCCAGCGAGCGTGCGCGCGTGTGCATCGCTCCGATAATCTCAGCTACCGGATTCTCTCGATTACAAAAACGCTCTGGAAAGTAAGACGCACCCTGCAATTGTTGCACTCGACGCAGACAAGATCCCCCTCCACCCGTGTAGCCTGTAACAGACTGTTAGGGCAAGTGCTGTTAGCGAGCACCTATTAAGGTCGGCAAGGCACACCAGAGGGTGGGTAGCCAGCATCACGTGCAGCAGGACAAGCCTCCACCGTCACCCGGCTCACCTCTGAACCCAAATTCGCCCGGCAACAGCAGCTCCCCCAGCTTAATGGGGGTGGCTTGCCGGGTGAAAGTATAAAGTCTGAGCCCGTGTCCCTATAAACACATCATCACCGCCGCCACCGCAGTATCACGAGGACAAAACAAGGCAAGATGGATGTTGGCTGGGTGGAAAAAACTGATCCCGGAACAGCGGCGGGTGTTCCGGACGCTCCCGTCCGATACGAATCACGGTCAAGAACGATGCAGGGAGCGCGCAGGGTGAACGGACGATGCATTTATTGGCATATCCACCATAAGTGAAATGTTGTGCTCAGTGTAACGCCAACGAAACACACAGACGTTCCGCTCTGTGTGCGAGTGTGTGTCCGGCGTTGCAACTAAATTACTTGTATTATCATGAATTAAATGTTTAACATTTTCATCTTTGTTTAAGTCTATGCACGTGACTTGTACAAAAAACCCCGACAAGTATCCGTTCTGCTATTTGCACATGATGCATCTTAACATTTTATTTCTTACAATAATGTTACTAATAGTACTCTCAATAATAATAAAGACGATAACGATGACGACGATCGTAAAAACGAATTGTAAAAAAAATTTGACCAGAGATGTACAGCGCAACGTCGCGTATCTGATCCGCCGAAGGACTGACAAGACAAATATTAGGCGTACGTGTCAAATGGTCACATGAGTGGATAACCCCACAGACATCAACAGTGGCGCTACACACAAGCAGATTACGGAACAATGAATGTACGTGAGATCAGCATCGCACGCGAGAGGCTCGGTTCTACGGACACCTCGGGGAAGATGACCGTCACGCAGCACTTGGCGCTGCGAGCGGTTAATCGATCGCGGCAGATGCGTGACGGGTCGGATACGCGACGTTCTACTGTGCCACGGAAGCCCCCTTCGGGGATGATCTTCTTGAAACCCCTCCGGGGCTGCGGGGTGGCGGAGGATTTTGTAAACAGTTTAAACAGTAGCTTGTAGTCATCACATTCGTACCGTGGAAACGCACGGCGGCGCGCACACTCCCACCAGGCACAGGTGCAGCCTTGCAGTTGCTCGTTCAAGCGGGGCACTGCTGGCAGAAGAGGCCTCTCCGCTAAAAGGGAGCTTCTCGGGGCTTATTTTGGCCTACTCTTCCACGCGGGCCAGCTTGCTTGGAAGAGGTGGAAGCAGCCACACTTGACCCCACCACAAACGACCTGCAGATCGCCTGCGGCGTAACCCATCGACACCGCTGGGTGGGCAGAGATGGGTTGGGGGGGGGGTTAAGAAACTCGCCACTCCCCCCATTTTGTTTCAACTGCCACGCAGGGAGGTGGAATCGAACCGGCGACCTCTGGATGGGGAGTCCAGCGCGCCGCTGACCGTTGTGGCAGCATCCCGTGCGCCGTCATGATACGTCACCTAACGTCGTTACCCAGAATTCATTCGCGTAAATGAGTCCCCCCCCCCCATTGAGCGACTGTTTGTTTCCGCACGCGAGCTCATGGTGTTGGCGAGTTGTTAAGACGCGAGCCTTCTGGAGACAAACACTCGATGATGCGCCCGTCAAAAAACACGTTTCCTCGCTTGTGAGAATTACATCTTCACAACCGATTTTACTTGCCCTACAACGCGGGTTCCCTAACGTCTGCCAAATGACGACACTGCCCATCAGAAAAATACCCACAATCCAGTTGCTCACAGTCGTGTTTCAACTCCACATTACCCTTCACCCCCCGCCTCCCCAATAAACCCCCACCACAATTATCCAGCATTTGACGTCACCGATTTACGCTATGAAAATAAATAAAAAAGCAACAACAAAATAAACACGAGGAAAATACCCAGGGGCTCCTTTACGGAGCCGTTTTAGATATACAACTCGACGTCCGCAGACTAGGACCAGTCGATGTCCGATGCTGGCTCGACGCACAAATCTGCTGGCGTGCGGTCGAATGTCGGAGCATCTCTCTGCTTGGCGAGCGACCGAGAGGGAGACGTGGAAGCCGCCGACATCTTTGCGAGGCTCAATCGTCAGGATTCTCAGGTCTGTTTTTTTTGCTAGTTCGATTATTCATCTCATCATCATCGCGCTGTCGATCCCTGGAACAAAGTCAGACAGACCGACGGTGGCCTCTTCGACCGTGCTCTGCCTCGTTCGTGTGATCATAAAAAAAAATAACTGCTCTAATGCGTCGTCTCATCCTTGCCTGCGAACGCAAGATTGATTTCACGTTGCATAGATTGTCTTCATGGAGTGGGGGGGGGGGTGCTGTTGAGTGAGTGAGCGAGTAGTTGAACGAGTTAGTAGGCAAGCGAGTGGGCAAGAGGTTGAGTGACTGAACGGGCAAGTGAATGAGTGAGCGGGCAAGCGAGCGGGCAAGGGGTTGAGTGACCGAACGGGCAAGTGAGCGGTGAGTGAAGAAGCTGTTTAGTGCCCGAGTGGCAATACTAGCGAGTGAGTGAGCAGGCGACCAGGTGAGATCTTTGCTCTGGATCCGAGGTCCCGGGAGGGTTTGTCCACGGTGACACTAAGAATCTGGGTTGGTCCTAAGCACTTGCCAAAATCCACAGAATGCCGAGGACTGCAACCGGACTATGGTTGGTAAGCAGGAAGCAACAGCTGTTATGAGACACAGCCGGACTGAAGCCAACAAAGCCACACAGCCGGTCTTACAGCTAACTAGCCAAACAGGCGGACCTGCAACAAGCAAGTCACCCAGCCAGACTACAGAACAACAAGTCACACAGCTGGACACATCACCTAGCCACAAGCCATCAGGAGACACAGGCAGACTTACAGCCACAGTCTGTAGGCAGCAGAAGACACAGGCCCACTGCAGGCGACACGATACATTTGCAGACTGCAGTCAGACGACAGGCAGCAGGAGACACGCGCGCAGGATGCAGCAATACTTTTGGGCGGCACGAGACACAATCAGACTACACGCAGCAGGAGCCAGGCAGACTGCAAAACCGGACTACGGAGACCCACTCGCCTCTCCTCCACCTCGCCCAACGTGTCGAGCTGCAGGAGGAGGACCGTTGTCTGTGGCAGCGCAGGAGTGAGGGGGGGGGTGAGAGTGGTGTGGGCTTCCTTTTTACACCGAACGGACCCAGGAAGAAGCCGGCGTACCGGGCACGCGGCCGGTTGCTGTCGAGACCCCCGTGGCCGGTCGGCTTCGCCGTAATTTCGTGTGTGTGTCCCCCCCCCCCGGGGTTCCGTTTCGCCGTTCACATCGGAGGCATAGTTTGCCGCAGCGATGGTGGTTGCGGTGGAAGAGTGCGCCGTGCGCCGCCGAGACGGAGCAGTGTCGTCAAAAGTAAAGACAAACGGAACGTAAAAAATAGAACAATAACGATATAGCGTGTGAATTCATTAATATAGTGCTCAACATTGTTACGCTGCTGCTGCTGCTGCGGCTGCTGTGCGTCGACATTCAATCTTCTCGCTTCGGGAAGGTTAAAAATAGAGACCGGGCGACAGAACGTGTCCGACCCATCGCAGCAAAGTAGTCGGTACAAGCTCAGGGCGTGTCATCGTTCGTGTTCATTATTCTTCCCACTTGCGATTTTTTTTCATAATTTTCCACCGTTAACTTTTTTCTTTGTTTACCAATTATTACCTTCCCTCATTTCTGTTGTCGTTTTTTTTTTCGTTTTTCCATCCCGCGCATCGCCGTCGAACGATCACCATCGCCGCCGGCCGGCCCACCCCCGCCCCCCCCCGCCCGTCGTCTCACTGCACGACGCGATCCTGCATCGCGGTCGGCACGACGTACTGCTGGTGGTAGGCCGAGGCGCCGGCGGGCATGACGCCGCCAGAGCCCAGAGCCGGCGCGTATCCCGCGTACCCGGCGGGGAGGAACGCCGACGCGGCCGCGGCCGCCGCGTAGGAGTAGTCGTACGCTCCGCCGTACTGCGCCGCAAAGCCGCCGCCCGGGTACTCGAGGTAGCAGGGCGTGCTGGCGCCGGTGGTGGCGGCGGCGGCGCTGGCGCCCGGAGAAGTGTGGGCTCCCAGCAGGAGGCCCGGCTGCAGCATGGCGTGCGGGTAGACGTATTGTGTCGCTAGCCTGATCGCAGAGGGACGGACAAGGGCGTTACCACGACGGCCTCGCGACCGGTGGCGGTGACGATGGCCAGTGAGGCCTAGCGGCCCCCCCCTCCTCAACACCCGCTATTTGCCACGAAGTGACGGTGACGTCACCACGGCGCTTGTGCCAGGCTAGATGCACGTTAAGGCCACGTGAAGTGTCTAATGCCCGCTGGCAGGAGGTCACGGGACAGACGCAGGTGCCATGGGTTAAATGACCGAGATGAGTGGCCGATTGCACCACCTGTGCCCCCTACTGTGCCAACTTGCTGTGTTTTAGCCACCCGGCGCTCCGCTCGTTGTTGCGAGCATCGCTCCTCCGCCCTCCGTTGTTGTTGGAGGGCGACTGCCTCCAACTGTCCAGTAGCATCCTTCACGAGCTCCTCCACAGAGGCCGATCTTGACACCGCTGGTACCAGTCATCGGCAAGTCCACTCCGCTCCATATCCTCTCGTACCATATCACTCCATCTCTGCTCTCACCCGCACTGCGCCTATTTAACCCCTCTATTCGACCGAACAAAAGCCGATTTGGCATGCGGTGGCTGGGCATGCGGGCTACATGACCCAGCCAACGCAGCCCCCTCTCAACCCGGCGTTCCCACACATCCTGCACGGTACACATCGCGCAACTGGACCTAGCGAGAGAGCGTGGGAGGCCACTGGTGGCATAGCACGCGGCCGATTGACGCAACCGGAGAACACATGCCCTAGGCCGTACCAGGTTACCTCGCACTGCTTAGCGTTGTTTCGCAAGAAAAATCTATCATTGGACTGGACCGTACACTTTCCATACTCCCACGCCAAAAGCCACGGCCATCTCTCATGGGCTCGAGATGACGACTGCTGTTTGTCTTGCAAGGTCTCGCAGAAGAATGCCTACATAATAAATATACGGACAGATATAATATACTGCACTGAATGGATGGTGCTTGGATTGGCGACCGCCATGCACAAACAGGGCGACATAGTCGGTGCTGCTCAATGAGACTGAGAAGCAGCAGCATGTCGATCACATTTGTTCCACGGCTACAATGTGGCGGGGGGAAGGTCATAGATCAGGGGTCAGGGGTCACGGTGGAGGGGGGCGGCACCGAGACCCCGCTGGACCGTGGGGATCGCCGTTTGATTCCCACGTGGATCGCTTTGTGCTTGAGAAACATTTCCCGCTTAGTTTGGCCTGCATAGCAGAGCTTTACAATACCATACTAACGATGATGATGATAATGATGATAATTTGACGGCGATGATAATGATGATAATTCGACGGCGATGATTATGATGATGGTTACCACGACAACGAGGAAGATGGGAAGAGGGGCGCAGACTCACCCGTACTGCTGCCGGAGTAGAGCCGGGTGGATCTGCTGCATCCCGAGGCCAAACCCTGCGGACAGCAACAAATGCACGCACGAAAACACGCGAAAGAAAACGAGTCAACAAAACGAACGCACGCACGCTCACGCGCAGACAAATACACCCATGAATGCACAAAATGCATTGCAGATATACACACACGAACATACGCACACAAATCTACACACGCATACATGCACAAAACACACACACATGGACAAACATGAACAAAAGACATAGATTCCCCATATTATCGCCGAAACATACGTTTTGGGCAAGTGCTGTTAGCAAGCATCTATTAGTTGGCACACGAGTGAGGGTGGGTGGCTAGCACCACGCCCAGCCGCCTTTGTCTCCCTAGGTGGCGATATTTACACATCGCAGCAGGTAGTCATTTGAGGCCGAGTTGATCGAGGGGAGGCCCAGCAACATCCACCTCGCCCCATAACATAGAATTAATATGGACAGGCGTAACTTGTACTCTCGTGGTAGTGCCTTATGCCCGCAATATCGGGTGAGAGATTCAGCCCTGTGGGTGTGTGCCCCATTGATATTATTTTTCATGAATCCGGGGAGCCTCTTGAGCTACTTGAGGCCCTAAACTTTTGCTTTGTTGCCCTCACCTGGCTGCAGCACCCGTGGCTTGGCCCCCAGGTACGCCAGGTTTACGTTGGCCTTGCGTCCGTCGATTATCGGGTTCGGGTCCTTGCAGGCTCGTTCCGCTGCTCCCCTGTCTCCCATCGTCACCTGCAAACATCGTCATCGTCCCCATTATCATCACTACCACCGCCATCACCATTAGCAGCAGCAATCAGCATCACCACGACAACCACCATAGTTAGCGGCAACAGATTCATCAGCACCACCATCATCAATAATATTTGTATGCAACAGATACAAAATGATAAATGTTCAAGTAGTGCGAGTGTGGTAAACATCTGTCAGATGGCAGAAGCCCTTCTCTCATCCTCCTCGAACACAACAACGCGAGACCACACGCAAACCCGAGTGCATCGGAGGCCATCGCTCAATTGGGCGAACAGCGTTGCCCATCCACTCGTGGAACCTCCATCCTCGTTGAGGACTCGCTCTCATCCGCTGTACTGTGTTCAACCACCACCACCTTGCAGGTCATACCCACCCACTCAGCCAGCAACCCAGCCACCCACCCACTCACCCAGCCACACACCCACCCACCCACCTAATCATCCAGCCACCCAGCCACCCACAACACTTCACTTTTGGTTTCTTCCCTCACACTGCCGCACTTGAGAATTCTCTTTGCATCATCGACTCTTTCCCCAATCTCTTATAAGAACCTTGTTCAACTTAAGAAACGTGTTACACTCTTGTCTATAACATTGGCAATAGTGCCGCTTGTCACTGGCCACTAGGCGTTTTGGGCCTTCGGGCCCTGTGCTCAGCGGCCGCTTTTGGGCCATGCCGTGCGTCGTTCGGCACAATGGCTGGCATTCCGCTCCGCGTGCCGGGACCTTCTTCAGGAATGGATTTAGGAGCTGCACACAGTTCACGCATTGCACTCACTCGCTAGCCCACTCGTCAATTCATTCACTCAACAATTTACTCGCCCGCCCGCTTGTTCATTTACTGCCAGAGAGAACTCTGGACAGAAGCAGCTCTCAGCACGTGGGAGCGAAACGTCGGGCACCGGCGGCAGGCTTCAAACGGCAACAAAACCCCGGAGCGCATCGCGGAGCCGGACATCGCGATCGTGAGCCGCCGACGCCGCGGCCAGGCCGATGCGCCCACCCCCCCCCCCCCACAACGAGCAGCGGAGTCTGTGGAAGCGGCAGCGCTCGCAAGGGAACAAAGGGGGCTCCGCTACTGCCCTTTCCCGTCTTCTGAAACATTCTCTTTGTTCTGCCACCAAAGTGACGACAATCGACCTATCTTCATCGAGCCCCGTGGCGTCGGGGTGCAGGAGGGGGCTGAGCCCCCCACCCCGCGGCCATTGAAGGCTCAGTGCCCCCCCCCCCCCTCAATATTATTATTATTATAAATTCCTGTATTCTAGTCAAAGAATGTAGCTCGAAGGACATTGATGGCGGTGGTTGTTGTTGTTGTTATAATGATGGCGACGATGGTGGTGCCAACAACGATGGGAGGTGGAGCGATGAATGCAGCCCTTGCTGGGTGGATCGTTACGTCACAGGATTCGCGAGAGACGGCGGCAGCTTGGGGAGGCATTCATCCAGCAGTGGATCGACCATGGATGTTACGGTGACTAAACTTGCGGTTATAACCAGGGCAACCTCTACCACAGCATCCACTCACAATGTAACCGGCGTTAGCCAAACGTCGCAATACTGAAACATTACTTGCAAATTACTCGATTGGGATCACACCGAGCAAAAAATTTCGCGGAAAAACTGAAAAATAACGGCGAGCGGCAAAACGCGCTCCGGTGAGGCCACGTTCACCGCCCCTCCATCCTCGCTCCATCGTGGCCCAAATCTCTGGTCGCGGGGTCACACGGGGGTCACACGGGGGTCACCAGGTCAGGCCGTCACGGGCATCGCACTCATGCCGTGTAAGGAGGGTCCCGTCGCCACGCGCCTTCAGGGCCCGGCGCACAAATTCACAAATTGAACGCCCCGAGGCGGAGGGGGGACCTGACGGCCCCGAGGAGGCCCAATCCCAAATCCCCGCCCCCCTCCCGTCTCCACCTCATCGATCGCGTCTCTTATTGAACCCCCACCGGGCGCGGCGACTCAATTCCATTAACGGCGGTTTTAACGCGAGCGAGCGAGCGTCGCAGAGAGCCGCCATCGACGTCCGCGGGCGTTTTGAAGTCGGCGGAGCGCGGCGGGCCCGGGGCGGCCCAGCGGCACCAGCGGGCCGGCTCGCAATCGCGAGGGTGCGAGTTCGAATCCTGGTTGGGGGGTGGTTGACCCAGCCCATCATCACTTTCCTTCGGGCGTCGATAAAACAGGTACCACACTTCATGGGGAAGCCAAGAGCAAATTTCCTTTGGGTAGACTCGTCCCCGCCACGTGAATGTGGAATTTCAACCACTGACGATATTCACTGTACAGCCCTTTTTTCAATCCACTGGCTGGATGATGGACTGCCCACCAGCGGTGTATCGGGTGTACAGGCGGTGCAACTGCACCGGGGCCCACGGGTGTCAAAGGGGCCCAGGATTTGGGATACGAAGAGAAAGGGGGGGGGGAAACTGGGGGGGGGGGGGTGAACTGGAGAGGGGGCCCCGTTTCATTCCTTGCACCAGGGCACCCAGGCCAACCACGCTACGCTACTGCTCCCCATTCCGTTTCAGTCACTCGGGTTGTTTGGCCATACTTCACCACCGTGGTCAGTGCGGATTTAGTGAATGGTTGGTATATCACAAGTCGCTGATGTTAGCTGCGGTTAGGAATCAAGCTCGGGTTGCTGCTGGGTTCACAGCGCAGTGTGCCGACTGCTGCGCCATCCCTCCCTCCCACCCACCACATAATGTCAAATTCCCATGCTATTGTGGGTCTCCAGCTGTCCGTTAAAAACATTTATAAATTATAGTCATATTATTTACACATCTGAGTGGACTCTTCTTGCCTGGTTAAACAAAGAACATTAATTGACCAGCAATCATCCAAACATATAAAGTACCAGCAATATCCAATAATGGTGCACGTATGTGTGACACAGACACACTCAACAAAGACCCCCCCCCCCCCCCCTTACAGCCTTAAAGAGAGATGGTTGGGCCACGTGCTGTGAGCGAGCACCGATGAATGCCGGTGCGGTACTTGAAGGAGTGGGTGGGCCAGCACAACGCCCGGGCCGCCTTTGTCTCCCCAATGACAATGTTTACGCAAGGCAACAGGTACTCCATATTAAGGCTGAGTCGACCTAGGGAAGACCCAAGCACCGGTTAACATAATCGTCACCGATGCTGGACCTGAGCGGGATCGAACTCGGGTCGCCCAGCTTGTAGTGCAGTGCTCCAACCAGTCACACCACTACCCCAAGACACACACCGACACATGGATACCTATATGGTATGTAAAGGGTTCTAAATATGGGGTATGTAAAGAACGCGTTTCAAGAGTTATCAGAGAACGCCTATTAAGTCCGGCAGAGCATACGAGGGGGTGGTGGGGGCCATCACAACGATTGGTTGTCCTGCCTCCTCCGTGCTGACATTTGCACACCACGCCAGGTGCTCATTTAAGGTTGAGTCAACCTACGGGAGGCACAGCGTGACATGGCCGATGATGACGATGTCCCGAAGAACCGACCCAGCACCTCCCGTCCAGCAGCACGCGTGCAAACGGATGCAAAACTTTATTTTCCAACCGTTTCCCACATTACCGCTTGCGCGAACAAACCGATCATTGGCCGAGTCACCGATTGCTTAACCAATCAGAGCCCAGCTCTGTCACGAATCAATCTGTCCGTCCGCCAACCTATGCCCTGTAAACAACTGGCCACTCCTTGGCCAAATTCTGGTGCTGCCAAGCGGAAAGTGGGAAGGGAGGGAGAGTGGCGGTGGTGGTGTGGTGGGGGAGGGCGCGCGGGGCTGCGTGGCCCCAGATAACAAGTGGTCGGCGGGGGTTGGCGGGTCGCGGTGGCGAGCGGTGGGGAGGCACGGCGCGGGAACACCTGGGCCACCACCGGCTGCTCGCTCCGCAAAGAGGGGGCACCGGCGACGGCCATCACTCAGTGGTACGGCAGGCCAGCCATCGAGTGTGCAGGCGGTGCAACTGCACCGGGGCTCCATGGAGCCACCAGGCTATGGAAGAGGGGAGACTGGACATGCGTGGGGGGGGTGGTGGACTGCATCTAACTTGGTGAACCAGGAGGCGATGTCAACCATGCTCCCGGCACCCATAGACTCACTTCCGATAAATCGACTCGCATACAGACACATAAGACTCACATATTGATTAATATACCATGGCTTACAGAGAGACCCATACAAAGACCTAAATTGATTTCTTGACTTGCATAGAAACCCATCGACTCGCATATTGATGAGGACGAGAGACTTGCATAGAAACCCATAGACTGAAAACTGAGATCCATGGATTAATATATAGACACACACAGACAAAACCTCCATCGGCTCAAATACAGACCCCATGGATTTACACAGTGACCCACAAGCTAACACAGGGCCCGGTGAGACTCCACCGGAGCCCGCAGGCTGGATGGGGCCCCAGGCTGCGGGGCTTCGAAGAGGCAGAGGGGAAAAATTGGGCAGCCCCCCCCCCCGGCCCACCACCCCTCTCCCCCCATTTAATTCCCAGCACCAGGCCCCGTGCGAACAACACCGAGCCGCTGGGCAGAGCAGCGAGTGGAGCCATTCACATTCAACACGAGTAGTGAAAGATGTGTGGCAACGCTTGGAATATTGTGACACGCATATATACCAACGCGCACACACGCACTCATACATGTGGACATACGTGGGGATATATGCAAATGAACACGGAGGTCGATGCACATAAACGAACACGTACAAGTAAATATATACGCCTGCCCATGAACATATTTCTACAAAAGACAAACATCCCGTATAGCCTTTAACAGAACGTTGGGGTAAGTGATGTAAACGAGTAGCACCCGTGAAGACACGAGGTGGTAGGTGGCCAACACCACATCCGGCCACCTTTGTCTCCCCAGTGGTGATGTTTACACATCGCAGCAGGTATTCATTTGTGGCCGAGTCGACTTAGGCGATGCCCAGGACCAGTTAAGATAATCATCACTGGTGTTGGCCGTGACTTAACTACTACACGAGCACTCCCAACACTCCGATGTGTTTTATGGTTGTACCGCACACGCCGTTTGGCACAATGGCCGACGTTTCACAGCCCGTGTCGGAGTGCTTCCTGAAGAAGGTACCAGAAAGTGCAGCGGAACGTCGGAACATCGTGCCGGCCAACCCGCGGGCACGACACGAAAACATCTCGCAGAAACGACCAAGAAAATGTACACCGTGGAATGACTGTACACTGCTATTCCACTTCCTGATACAAAACAAAAATCCCTTGATTTAAAAAAAACCACAACACGTTTCGGATTCGCTAACAGCAGCGGTAATAACCATAGCGGTAGTAATAATAATTGGAATTTGCAGCTTAAAACACGACGAGCATCTGGTAAAATCCATTTGAAATTTACGCAAGAATTTGCCGAATTCAAAGCGTGTGTTTTTAAATTATGGGGGGGGGGGGGGGGTGGGTTTCAAGGTCCGTAAACATCTACGGATCTGCCACCTCGTTTAGGCGCACAGGCGGCGGGGGGGGGGGTTAAACAAAACAACCCCCGCAATGGCAATCGCTCTCGCTCCCTGCAGGCGCGTTTCTCCGTCACGAGAACGAGAGACACACAGAGGGAGAGACGGCCACAATTAGGACGTCCGGCGGTGCGGCATAGGCCGCGGTGATTGATGGAGGTGCCTCGCCAGGAGCATCCCACGGGGATTAATTTCTAGCGGCCCACGTGGCCTTCATCCAGCAGTAGATTGATCGTGGCTGCGGATTGTCATGATGGTCGTGAGTGACGATGGCGGTGGTGATGATGACGGCGGTGGTGATGATGATGGCGGTGGCGGTGATGATGACGATGGCGGTGGTGATGATGACGATGATGGTAGTGGTGATGATGATGACGATGGCGATAACGGTGGTGATATGACACGAGACCACCGAGATGGGAGTGGAAGCGTCGGGAGCAGCACTTGAATTTTCACTCAATCTTCTCCGTGTCACTGGTAGACTGGAGTAGGTGGCACGTGACGAGTAGTGACGGCCATAGCGAGAGAGCTGTACTCGATGTGCTGTGCCGGGGTGAGGAAATATTTTCCGGCTCGTAGACCCGGACAAACCCCGTTGCTATTCAGCCCTCACTGGGATTAATTTCCGGCAGGCCCACGTGGGGACGTGAGCCGCCGAGATGGAGTGAAAACTCTGCCAGGTCAAATTTGTGCCGCTAATTGGAGAAGGGATGCCATATTCACATGGTGGCGTGAGTGATGGTGGCGGCAGTTGTGGTGGCGGTGGCAAATTGCCTGGTGGTTTGGGTCCAATTTTTGGCTAAAGCATGCCGATGTCTCCATCAACATCATCATCATCATCCTCTTTTGTATTCAAGATGGAGCATTGCCATCGCCACGCCTAGCAGCCTGAGTGGCGTGTGGTAAAGACGCTGCTGCTAGCAATTACCCCCAGTGTGTCCTGGCGGACTGTGGCCTTCAGCAGAGCCGAGGTAGTTGTTAGAGAGCTGCACCTTCATCGTTTTTATAATTCATAAGCCGACGTGTTAAACTGATCATTTTATAATTTTCACTGCACAGTGATCAGATACAGAGCAGTTACTAGAAAACCTGGAATGGCTCCTAAATCTGCAACAAGTCATCGTCGCAGAAAGTCGCCGGCTTTGTCATCGGTCATTTTGACAACAAAATACCCGCTTTGCTCAAAGAAACGCATCAAGTTTTCCGCTACACATCGCGATACAAATCAATGAGTTTGCAACACTGGGACCGACCGGGGGCCCAGGCGATGCAATTGCACTGCCTGCACATTCGACAGCCAGGCCCACCCGCGAGTGGGAGCTGTTGCCCGGGTGTGAAGACAAAGCTCATCGGGGATTTCATGGCCATTGAGATGCCATCCCTTGCCAGCACGAGCGGGGTGTAAAATAGCCACGTGCTGCCGAGAAAGGGTTCCCGTAATTCAGTGTTGGGAAATGAGAAATGACGCGAGCGATACACATCACGGCGTCCATTCAGTCAGACACACGGGCAGGGCAGCGCAAAGCCCATCCCACCACGCTGCGGATCGTGCCGGCAGCGAGCACCTTTTAGGGATGGGGAAAATGCACGCGTGGCGATACACACGCACATACGTCCAAAACACTCGCAGGCACGCAAGCACGGAACACGCATGCCTACATACGAGAACAAAAGCCTCGACTAGAAACTTTCGTGACTACAGGAAATAATATTCTTTGGTTCTTTCGGTAAAGTCACGTAGATTTTATAAAATATATATAAAGTTAAAAAAACACTAATGTAGATTGTAGCCTGGTTCTTAATCCAAGTGAGTGTACTGGCAGTCTATAATGTAGACTGTAGCAGTACTGTTAGCGAGTGCCTATTAAGCGTGGCACGGCACAATAGGGGAGTGCCACGCCAATGCTGAAATGTACACACCGCACAACACACACAACACACACTCACCACGCTCACACAACACACACTCACACACCCATCCACAACAAACACACCACGCTTACACAACACACACACACCCCACTCACACAACACACACACCACGCGCACACACCCATCCATAACACACACACCACGCTTACACACACACTCACTCACCCATCCATCCACAACACAAACACCACGCTTACACAACACTCACACACAACTCACCCATCCACAACACTCACACCACTCACACACTCACCCATCCACAACACACACACCATGCTTACACACTCACCCCGCTCACACACTCACCCATCCACAACATACACACCCCACTCACTCACCCATCTACAACACACACACCACGCTCACACACAACTCGCCCATCCACACGCACATAAACGCCGCTCACAACACTAATCCATCCACAACAAACTCACCCATCCACAACACACCTCACCCATCCACACGCACAAACGCCGCTCACACAACACCCACCCATCCACAACACACACCCCACTCACACTCACCAATCCACACACACACCACGCTCACACAACACTCACCCATCCACAACACACACACCACGCTCACACAACACTCACCCATCCACAACACACACACCCATCCACAACACACACACCACGCTCACATAACTCACCCATCCACACGCACATAAACGCCACTCGCATAACACAAAGACAAAGACCCCCCGTGTAGCCTTAACAGACTGTAGGGGGCAAGTGCTGTTTGCGAGCACCTATGAAGGTCGGAACGGTACACGAGGGGGTGGGTGGCCAGCACCACGCCCGACCGCCTTTGTCTCCCTAGTAGCGATGTTTACTACACACCGTACCAGATACTCATTTGAGGCTGAGTCGACCTAGGGGAGACCCAGGACCAGTTCAAATAATCGTCACTGGTGCTGGCCGTGAGCGGGAATCGAAACCGGATGGCCGGGTTCATAGGGCAGCGCGCTCACCGCTCCACTACCGTACACACACACACACGGAAAAACACACACACACACACAGACTCACACAACAACAACCGCCATTCGCCACTAAGTGGCGGTGACGTCACCACGACGCTTGTGCCAGGCCATGTGCACCTTGAGGCCACGTGAAGTGTCGAACGCCCGCTGGCAGGAGGTCACGGGGCAGACCCAGGTGCCACGGGTCGACTGACTGAGATGACCGCACAACACACACGGCACACACGCACACAGCTCAAACAACACACACACACGGCACACACGCACACAGCTCAAACAACACACACACAACGCACACCCTCACGTGTATACGAGGAGCAGCTTGCAACGCGTGCGAGTAACAACGGGACGAGATAAACGCAGAGACTCACGCTATGGCGCAATACAATCGCAGACTTATTTTGCAATTTTCATTCATTCATTCATTTCGCTTCGGCTACCCAGCGCTTCTTTGCCGTGTTGTTTTCCTGCATCCAGGGAGCGATTCTAAAACCACGTCCGGACAGCATTTGACCCCCTCCAACACGCGTAGCCCGCCAAGTTATTTCACGAGTGCCACGCCTGGCCGCCTTTGTCTTCCACCCCCACCCCCCCCCCCCCAGTGCTGATGTTTGCACATTCATAGACCTAGGGACGGGCTCAGGATGGGTTCTAACCCCGTTCGCCACCGATGCCATCTGCGCCGGGAAGCGGACAACTGCTCCGGACAACAACAGAGCCATATATAAAATCAAACAAAATATCAACGCAATATCCTAGCTCTACACGTAAAGACTTTCTTTTAAACTGGGATGTTTGCACACAGCGTTGGTGTACGGTGCTTTTTCTGCAATATTTTGCTGTCTTTTCTTGGATTTTCTGTTTGCACTTAGTCACACAGTCACTTTAAGATGTTTTCTTGTTCATGTTTTAGTTTTTTGTTTGTTGCGGTTGCACCCGATTCAAGAGCCGAATGGCTCACAGGGCTATACCAAATAAATGTAACTGAAAACTGCTTACAGAATCCATCAGTCGCACGCACCTCTGGGATTGTATAACCTCAGCAGGATCGTCTCAAGACGAGCAAAACACTCGACTGGTTTCGACACAAAGTGGTCTCATCAGTCCGCCCTGCTTTAATCATTGCCGGTAAACTGGTGATCTTACAGACACGGAGCCCTTTTTCCCCACTTACGCTATGGAGTTCCAAAATTAGACGGTCGAAAGCATCAAATTAGACGGTCGAAAATATAAATTCACGAAAGAACCAAAGAGTATGGATTCCTGCAGTCACGAAAACTTCAAATCTAGAGGCAATGAGATGTTAAGTCTGCTACACATTGGTTTCTAGTCATTAAAAAAACTCCGTAGAGTACTTCTTAGATCTAAAACAAAAATATCGAGGCTTTTGGAGCCAGTTGCTGGGGTCGGCGAGCACCTATTAAGGGCCACCACCCAATGGCCACTGCACAATTCTCCCCCTGAGCAAGTGGGGGGCGATGGTGGCGTCAGCCTTGTTGTTGTTGTTGTTGTGCCCGTCCTCCTCCGGTGTTGATATGTACACAGAGCCCGCGTGTGTGTGGTGGTGGTGGTGAGTGTGGTGGCGAGTGTGGTGAGTGTGGTGGTGAGTGATGTCATCTGTTGAAGGAGCCATGGGGGGAGGGGGGGGCACGCACACAACTCAACATCGCCGCAGAAATTCGACCTGGGCAGAGTTAAACGAGAGCCTGGTGGTGGTGGTTGTTGTGGTGGTTGTTGTTGTTGTGGTGGTGATGGTTGTGGTGGTGGTTGTGGTCGCGACAACGTCGTCGTGCTCGCAAGTCGAGAACAACCCCGGAGTTTGAAGAGAACTTTAAATAATTTACGCGCTCACGCGGAAAGTATTCTGAATGTAAGCGAGAGTTTAGACGGACGGTGTTTGTCGTGCAAGCAACACGGTTGCCACAGCGATGGCCACTGGATATAGATGCACAAAGCTAATTAACTCGCAGAGCCTTTGAAAATGCTCATCGCAAAAGCGCGAGATAAGAAAAAAAACATTATCATGAATACGCATGCATTTTAGATAACTTTCTCGCTACATGCGATTATCCTCATAATGCTTACGACGACGATGATGATGATGATAATATTATCATCGTCACAATAATAACAACTAGTATCTTTAGCAACACAACGAGATGACATCACGCGCCGCTGGCCTGCAGTGTAAATCCTTTTAGCGCTGGTTTACATCGACAATGTCTGGACAAACCTTCAGATACATGGGGCCGATTTTCAATAGGAGTCCCTATCAGCAGAGACCCGCGGGCTCTCACACGGGGTCAGTGGGCCCTCACACAGGGTCAGTGGGCCCTCACACAGGGTCAGTGGGCCCTCACACGGGGTCAGTGGGCCCTCACACGGGAACCTGCGGTGGACACGACTTGACGATGCGCTCTGCCGTTTGTTGCGGTGCGCCGCAGTCACATTTGCGCCGCGGTCACATTTGGGCCACACTTTCATTGACCACGCGTCCAGAGGGCGAGCGCCCGCCGTGGCCGGTGTGGATTCGACGGCAGGCGGCACCGCTCGCTGCCCACCCTGGTGACCATCCCACACGCGTTGCGGTTTCAGCCTTGGTTGGAGAGCGCTCGACTCTTCCTTCTCCCAGGGTGAAAACGAATGGCACACGCCCCCCAGCCCCCCCCCCCGCCCCCCCCCACCTTGCTCAACTCCATCTCTCTTCCCCTCTCTCCGGAGACGCACGCACGCAAAAATAAATCCCGAGTGTGTGTGTGTGTGGCCCTCCGCTCCAAACGCTGTACAAATTTGCGGCTCCTTCGAAGAGCCTTGGGGAAAGGTTGTTGTGGGGTCTCTGAGAGGGCCGACTCTCGGCTTGTTTTTTTGATGGCTTGCTTGCTGCTGCACAAGCACCCATCGCCACACACGAGTGCCTCCCAGGTTCATCAGTCTCAATTTGTTCCGCGCGGCCTGCCCTCCCGAGTGTTTTGTTAGAGGCGAAACGCTCGACTGGCACCACGAGGGCTCCCAAAGTTCCACCGCCGCCGTGACCGGCTTCTCCACCGCGGCGCGCCTCCAAGTCGTTACGGCCACGTGCCGTTCGGCCCCATGTGTCCGACATTTCGCTCCACGTGCCTGGGAGAGCTTCTTTCGGGGAAAAGAAGGTCACCAAAACCCACGCGCGGTCGGCGCACGTTGGCAGCGGCCGGGAATCGAACTCGGATCGCCAGGATTTGTGACGCGGTGGTGCTAATCGCTGCGCCACCGCTCCACCCCTGCACACTGCGAGGCAAGGGTTGGCGGATCACGCAAAGACCGTCGTGTGCTGTCAGCCTTTCAAGCTGCTGGGGCGGCAGTGCAGATAGCGGGTTGTCGACCTGTCTGTTCAGATGGCGTTGTGGGTTTTCTCTCGGCATATTTTGGCTTCTTCTCAGAATCCTCGACAGGGAAGTCACCAAAAATGGCAAACAATGTGGCAGAACCCTCGGGAAATGGAGTCTTGAGACTCGGCAAGGCTCCCCCATATAAACCGAGAACAATAATATTCCATCTGTCCCATTGAACGGCAACAATCGCCAACGCACAGACAATCTGCGATTGGCGACTCCCCTGACGCCAGTCCCTGGCGATACAAACCCAACGGGCGCTTTCATAAAAGCAAAGTTGATCATTTACAAGTGATGCAGTGTTACGTGGTGTTGGGGGGTGGGGGGGTCGTTGTGTGTGGTGGTGGTGGTGTTGGTGGAAACCTGTTTCGTATCGTTAGGTCGCCCACCACTCGCGCGCGGCAGTGAGCGATTCGAAAGTATTCGGCCTGCAAGTCGCAGCGTGCGCGCCGGGCCCCAAGTGGCGCGTGGGGTGGCCAAAATCGCATTTGCCGAACGCCGCCGGAGAATATATTATATCCACACGCGTTACCGGAGTCAAAACGCAGTCAGCGTTTTCGCTTTTACTTTTTGTTGTTGTTCTCAAACCGCGGTATTTTTAATTACCAGCAGAAGCGTTGGGACGACGCGCACAGCACCGGACCTGGCTTCGACATTCAGTGATTCATCAGGCTTGACTCTGCTGATGACACCCCGAATGTCATCGAGTTTGCTCGAATCAGCCTTGCAAGCCGATGAAGCAGTGAAAGTTCCAACCGGCCCAAGAATTTGCTTGCGTTGAACCAATGCTGCTGAATGTATGCACTGCCAGAATGCCGTGTGGCTGATGGTATAAAAACTAAATGTTGATCTGCCAAGGGGCAGATATGTGAAGGAGGCGTACTGTCTGCCAATTTATGTGGTGGCATATTCGCCACAACGACTGCATGATTATTTTAGGCGTTTAATTTTAGTCAAGTCTCATTTCACCGTGACTCACTCTGGTCGACTGATTCCACGCAATAACATCAGAGCATCCAATTGGTGAACGAATAAAAATCGTTATCAACAGTATTACCCGATATACACCATCCCACGTTACACGTACTTTCACTACAACCTGCTCAACCTATTGATACCCAATCCCGTGTAACGGAGCGTGTACCTCGCCGTAACGTTCTTCAGATTTAAGAACTTTCCCACTCGGCCCCAAACGATTAAAGTTCCACGGCAAACATTCACGCGCCACATCGCGCCCAAACGTGAGTGTCCCTGACTGGCTCTAGTCTCTCTCATTTCTACTCTATTCGGATTCGTAACCGCCACACACCGTATTTACGGCGACTATAATTATACAAGTGTGAACTCTTTTTTTATATGACAAACAATAATGTTTATAGGTTAGATAGACAAAAGTAATATATATTAATATATCAATGCTATACACTTACTTTTCACACCGATAATGTGCAATGGGTTACTGAGCATCCTCTCTATAGGCACTGCACCACGTTACAAGTCACCAAAAATAAGCACCGATCTACGTACTTTCAATTTACCTTCTTGTTTTCAGGAACGCATCCCGGGCGCAAACAGGGGTATGCCCGAAACATTTACAGCCACTCGCCGTGTGTGGTCTTGCTGGGCACACTGCAGTCTCTAGCAACCTTATTAAATCACCTCGGTCTGCGGGAGTTGGTACAGACTGCGCGCGAAATCTCTTCGTCACGGCCACGCACGCCATGCTGCTTCGCGAGCGTTCACGAGCATGTCTTCTTCTTTGTTGGAAGAGGTGGGCGCAATATTCCCCCTCTCGATTACGGTCCTAACCGAATTTGCTTGACACACGATGCCCAGCCCGGGCAGAGAGGAAAATAATCCAAGTAGTAATTATTGCCAACTGATCACCCGACATCTCTAAAGCGTCTGGAATGTGGACGTCTACAATTATGCAGCTGCCCTCGGGAGTAAAACACTCAAAACACAAACACCTCTTATCTTGTAGCGGGGGGGGGGTGCTGGCCCATTGGGGACCCTTCACTTTAAATATATTGGGAAGCCCCCCCCCACCAACAACCTTTCTATTTATAAACAAAATCGATATAGACATGAGATAGAAAATGCAGTGAGATGAGAGAAGCGAGATACCGATGGGACGCAGATGGGACACAGAGGTGCCAGTGAGATGAAAGAAGACAGAAAGAGAGGAGACAGATGGAGACGAGAGACAGATGCCCTCTGTGTCCCGGGCTGTGCCGGGCTGTGCCGGGCTGTGCCGGGCTGTGCCGGGCTGTGCCGGGCTGTGCCGGGCTGTGCCGGGCTGTGCCGGGCTGTGCCGGGCAAGATTGAAGCTTCGTTTGAGGTAACAAAACAAGAAAAAAAAGACTGTAAATTGACTTTAGCCACTGCAGTGACGTTACGTTAAAGCCCACGGCAGTGTCGTCAAAGTGACACAAGCCAAACATTCTGGAGGGACGCTTCAAAATCGTACGCGTCACTTTCCCTCGAGCTTCTGGATTGTGTGTCGGACGGCCAAGGACCAGGGCCAAATTACGTTTGAGGGGGGCCAGGGCTGTTCTCGTTAGGGGGGGCCTTAGTAGTAAAGTCAGTTCCTGTTCTCGAACTCTGTTACCAACACCACCACCCTTAGTCGACAAAGTCAAACACTCCATTGTTAGTCACCACGGATACGTATTTTCAGTTCCGTTTTTTAAATCTATGAATTGTAAGGATAACTGAAGGTTAAAAAGTAACAAAGTTGCGTTAATCATGCCACAAAACTGGTAATATCACACACTGCCGGAACAGTCCGGAATGCTGTTGCAGCAATTATCTTGGCACCCAGTCACATCTATCTCACCTTGTGTATGGCCTTACATTTTTTTTTTACAAACTTGTTCGTAAGATTATATAAACATAGGTGTACAATAATACACGATTACAATGGAGAGGCATACCTTTTATTCTAGTGGTAGTGCCTTACTCCAATAATCACTACTCTCCAAGCCCAGCCTCGCAGCGTTCCGGAAAACATCGAGTGAGAGATTAAGCCCTGGCCTGGCGAATGGCCTAATTACCTGTACGATTAATTACAGTTCTACAGTATTGCACTTCAAGCATTCATTCACCATCATTATTACTGTCAAGCATGGCCAATTCACTGCTGGACTAAGGCTTCCACCACATCCCATGACGCTCGCGACGTATAACGATCCACCCACAACCCGTTGGGTACATCAGCCACGATACATCGGTTTATTTAGTTATTTATATTTAAAATATTTCCGGGAGGCCCTAAAAATCCGAGGCACCGGGCTACAAACCCATAAAGCCCCCTGCGTTAATCCGGCCCTGCCAAGGGCACACAAGTGCATATGGGCAAGATAAGAGCGCGGTGCGTTTGTTATTGTTGTGCGTGTGTGTTATTTTAAAACTAGTCCAAACCAACACTGTTAATAGATTGCCTTTTATTATTGTTATCATCATTGTTGTTTGTGCGCTTACACCCAACACAAAAAGGCGGAGAGAAAACAAGGGGCTCGCAATATGGAGAGCAATGTCACGAGAGCCAATCCCACGTGGGCCCTATGCTTTTGTGACGTACGCAGTGCAAAGTGAACATTGGTATATTTTTGTATGGGCTAATGGCAATTGAAGTTAAAATATTTAACCAAACCTAAGACGGCTCAATGCCAAACCAAAACACCCTACATCATTGTCAGACATGGCCCACTCCACTGCTGGATGAAGGCCAAACTTCACACCGCCAAACACGAAACCCTACCCCACCAAACCCTATATGATCGGGATAAATCCACTGCTGGATGAAGCCAAATCCTACAATACCAAACCACCTGCCACCAACACGTACATCATTGGCCACGGTCGCTCCACTGCTAGATTAATGCGAGTCCTATTACACCAAATACATTCGGCACCAATCCAATCTCGAATTTAGTTGCGAGTTGCACCTGTCCCTCCTGCTCTCACCGGTGCTTAATGCCGCGAGGTGAGTCTGAAACCAAGCGAGCCAGACAATGAACACCCACAACACAAAGGGACCAGCTGCTAGGATGTGTGTGGTCCTGGCCATCCGCCCCCTCGTGTGCCGTGCAGGCTTTCATAGGTGCTCGCTAACCGCAGTTGCCCCAACAGTCCGTTAAGGCTATATGGGGGATCTTTGTCTTGTGTATCTGTATGGATTTGTGTAGGTCTTTGTGTGCCTACCGCATGTGTGTGTGTGTGGACAGTGGAGCAGTGGTTAGCACACTGCACTACCAAACCGGCCACCTACTAAGTTCGATGTATACTCGCTCACGGCTCACATCAGCGATGAATATCTGAACCGGTCCTGGTGGGCTCCCCTGGGTCGACGCAGCTAGAAACGAGGACCATGTTGCTGGCCGTACCACCCCGTCACGTGCCGCGTTGTCCCAACAATCTATGTTGGCCACACGGTGGAATATGTGTCTTCACGCGCTTATTTGTGTTCGCACTGGAGGTGTGATGATGTGAAGACGAAGATTCTTCGTATAGCCTACGCAGACTGTTGAGACAAGCATTGCTAGTGAGTGCCAGTTAAGGCCGAGATGGTGCAACGATGGGCCAGTGTGGTGAGCTCCGCAACCGGCCACCTTTGTCTCCCCAGTGCCAACGTTTAATACACACCGCAACAGGTACTCATTTAAGGCCGAGGCAACCTTGGGGAGTCCCAGGGTGGTTTCAGATAGCCCCTATTGATATTGGCCGATAAATGAACTTGGGCCTCCACGTTCGGTGCGCTGACGCAAGCACACTCTCATGTACATTTGAGATAAAGTACTCAAATGAGTCACCATCTCATACAGAAACTGTACACCATTTCCCACCCATTCCCATTAATACCAACTCGATATTAATACAGATTACTGCTTAATGTCGACGTAGTGAGGTGGTTTTTCTTGCAGCAATAATCAAGAGTGTTTCCAATCTACAGTCTTACACCAGGCAGCTTTATCCAGTCAATTAGTTAAGTAATATTCCAGTTTAGATAGGTCAATCAACACAGTGTTCCACTCACACCTCATGCGACTTGTTTGTCTGTAGAAACAACGAGTCGTTGGAACGCATTCCGTAAATAATTTGTGCACGACTCATCATCATCATCATCAGCCATGACAAACCCACTGCTGGTCAAGTGGTCGCCATCTCTCGCGGTCCTGCGATGTAATAACTCACGGAGCAGCCGCACACGAGCCGATCCCATCGCTCCACCACCTTGGACAGGTCCTCTCGGGACCATTTGGCACCTCTGGCCACCACCCTCCAAATTCGAGGTGTCTGGCCGAGAGCCCACTCGACTTCTCCGACCAGTTATACGATGACCATCCCCTTCGATTCAACTCCCAAGAACACTCCGCAACCTCTCTCCGTGTTTCTTCGTGAATTTGTGAAGGTTTTTTTGTGTTCCACGTGCTTCATTTCTAAGCCTCGTCACAGCAGGCAGCACGCATTCATTAAAAAAAACGAAATTCATTCAATACTTCTGAGAACAAATGCAAATGTTGTAAACGGCTTCAGGATCTCTTGCAGTGACAGAGGGTATTGTGGTGTGCGTGCGTGTTGATGTGTGGCTCCTTCAAAAAGGTATCTGAAGGTGCTATTCGGCCTTTGGTAGGGATGGAGTTCTCCACGCCGTGTTCAAATAAACAGACTTGATTCCGACCGGCTGGGACCCCATTGAAACCGAACATCTCCTTTGCAAAATAGCAAATACGGGCTCATCCAAAACTTTGCACACAAAAATTACTGTGGAATGTTTCTGACAGACACACACTCACAAAGACAAAGACCCCCCCCCCCCCCGTATAGCCTCATCAGAATTTGAGCCAAGTGCTGTTCATGAGCGCCTACGAATGCCGCACGGCACACGAGGGGGTGTGGGTGGCCAGCACTACACCCGGCCGCCTTTGTCTCCAAAGAGGTGATGTTTACACATCGCACCAGGTGCATTACTTATTTGAGGTGGAATTGACTTAGGAGAGGCCCAGGACTGGTTCGGATAACCGCCACTGGTGTTGTGGCCGTGAGCGGGAATCGAACTTTGGTGGCCAGGTTCGCAGCGAAGCGGGCCAGCAGCTACGGTGCCACTCCCCACACAATCCGACACGAGCAATGCCTACATCATCTACACGATATCTACACAACATTATAGTGGTAGGAACCTGCTGGTTACAGCAGCCCACAGGGGGTTAGTGTCCGTCCGTCGTGCATCCAAAAATGGGAGGGGTGGGGCTGGGTGGGGAGGTGATGGGTGGGGAGGGTGGGGAGGGGCTGGATGGGGAGGGGAAGGAGGGTGGGGCTGGGTGGGGAGGGGCTGGTCACCCCGTGATGCCCTTATAAAACTCAACGTTTAACCTACTCACGCCGGCTTGTGCCCGCCCTAACAGTCGGCCATATTTGCGGAATACACCACGCCGCCGTTGACCCTGGCCATTGACCGAGCAACCCAACGCTCCTACCAGCTCCCTCCGCAGGACAACGTGTCACTGGCCTGCAAGGAGAGTCACCCACAGGGCGCCACGTGACTGTGGGGGGGCAGCTCTCCTCCCGTGGCACGTGGGGGGCAGTGCAGCACAATCCGTTGTACTGCACTTCTATGCTCGCGTGCGGATATGCTCGGCGCATTCACCAAACCGCACTGACCGGCGTGGTGAGGTATGGTGAACTAGACCGACCACGACCTGCATCGCCCCAGCAGCAGCCTATAACGCCTGTTATGCACGGCTGCTCCGGGCACCCCATACAAAGCCTATCCAGGCTCAAGCCGGCTTAGCTTTCGAGCTCTTACGAGATGGGGCACATTCCGGGTGACTTGGTCATAGGTGTAAATATAACATTTACACACACACGCACACACACACACCACACACACACACAACGAGTGCTTGACATTAAAGAATGAAACCACCAGAACAATTTTACTTTTCAAAATCCCTTGAGGACAAAAATACACGCGCACACATACACACACACATACACACACGCACGCACACGAGTTGAACGCGAAGAGGCGATTGTGTTCGTGAAGAATGCATCAGACGCGAGCAACGTTTATTCCATTCGACTCTGGGAAAGCAACACAATCACCCTGCCTGACACCAACCACACTACCACCACCACCTAGCAACCACCAACCACTCTGCTTGACACCAACCACACTACCACCACCGCCTACCACCCTGCAACCACCTACCACCCTGCCTGACACCTACCACACCACCACCTACCACACCACCACCCACCACATTGTCTACCACCCACCACCAAACCACCTACCAACAACACCGCCCACCACGCCGTCACCTATCAGCACCCCCAACACACCCCACCCCATCGCATGTAACACCACCGATCAAGTAAACCATACGGACCCGCCATACACCGCACAATCACCACCCCCTACAACCACAAAAGGCAAAGATAAAGATCCCTCGTGTAGCCTTCACATAGTGTTGGGGCAAGTGCTGTTAGCGAGCACCTATGAACGCCGGCACTGTATACGAGGGGGTGGGTGGCCAGCACCACGCCGGGCCGCCTTTGTCTCCCCACTGGCGATGACTACACATAGCACGAGGTACTCATTTTAGGCCGAGTCGACCTAGGGGAGGCCCAGGAGCGGTTCAGATAATGATAATGGTCACTGCTGTTCGTGGCCGTGAGTGGGATACGAAACACACCACCCCACCACCACCACCCCAAACCCTCCCACCACCACCCCCCATAACCACCCCAACACACACACCAGCACACCACCCCAATACACACACCACCACCACACCACACACACCACACCACCCAACCCCAACACACACACACCACGACACCACCCCACCCCAACACACACACACCACGACACCACCCCACCCCAACACACACACCACGACACCACCCCACCCCAACACACACACCACGTCACCACCCCACCCCAACACACACACCACGACACCACCCCACACCACGACACCACCCCACCCCACACCACGACACCACCCCAACACACACCACCCCACCCCACACCACGACACCACCCCAACACACACCACCACACCACCACCACCACACCACCACACCCCAACACACACCACCACACCACCACACCACCCCAACACACACCACGACACCACCCCAACACACACCACCACACCACACACCACCACACCACGACACCACCCCAACACACACCACGACACCACCCCAACACACACCACCACACCACACACCACCACACCACCCCAACACACACCACCACACCACCCCAACACACACCACCACACCACCCCAACACACCCCACCACACCACCCCAACACACCCCACCACACCACCCCAACACACCCCAACACACACCACCACCACCCCACCAACACACACCACCACCACCCCAACACACACCACCACCACCCCAACACACACCATCACCACACCACACCACACCACCCCACCACACACCACCCTACCCCAACACACACCACACCACCACACACCACCCCACCCCATCCCACACCAATCCACCGCACCACCCATCAGCGCCACACAAGGCACGACTCTCCACACCACAAAGAGCCCCCCACGTGTAGCGTTGTGTGAGAGACCCCCGGACAAAGCGCTGTTAGCGAGCGCCTATTAGAACCGAGGCCGAGTCGGACCCGGCTAGCGGCATCGAACCCAGAGTCCTGGGCTTGTCGGCCGAACCATGCAGCCACCTCCCATATCACGAGAAGCGAGATATTTAAATATATATACACAAGGATTCTGTTGCAGCAATCGCTGTTAGCGAGCACCTATTGAGGCTCGAGGGGCACACAAGGGGGTGGTGGGTTTGGCCACCTTTGTCCCTCGGGGGCCCTTTGTGAACGCACTCGTTCTGAGATAAGAGTTTGAGGCCGAGTCTACCTACGGGAGGCCCACAGTCGGGCTGTTTGACACTACTGTTGATATTCTGTTGATCCACGCGGTTAGGCTCGAACCCAGATTTTGTGCGAGTTCGTAAGTATTCGTAAGTATTCACACACACACCCACACCACTACACACACCACCACCATACACACACACACCACACACATCATCACACCACACACACACACCACCACACACACACCACCACACACACACAGGCGAGACATCACACCCGCTCGAGGTTTGTGGATCATCAATGGGAGAGGAGGAGGAGGAGACGCCAGCTCGCCAAATGTACTCACAAAGCCATATCCTCTGGACTTGCCCGTCTGCCGGTCCGTGATCACGACGGCCTCGTCGATCTCTCCAAACGATTCGAAGAAATTCCTCAGGGACGCGTCCGTGGTGTGGTAGGGCAGCCCTCCGACAAAGATCTTGGTGAACGTGGTGTCCTTCTGCATGATGTACATGGCGTGGGTGCTGCGCGTTCGGAGGCTCCTCGTGTGCTTCCCGTGCCCGGGCGACACGGACGAGACGATGAGAAGACGATGGAGGAGGAGGAGGGTGCGCGGCGGTAGGCGGACACGGCGGTGGCTTGGTGGAGAGTGAACTTATAGACTCTACAAACTGCCTGTGGCTCACGCACCCTCCTCCCCCCTCCTCCTCCTCTCCCTCCTCCTCCTCTCTCCCCTCCCCACGCACACACGAGGCTTGGCAGGAGCCCCACCTCCACACGAGGGGCAGTGGCAGCTGAGAGAGCGATCCTGGGTCCACCACCCAACCCGCTCTGCTGCTCCACCTCCCCCCCTCCACCTCCCCCCCTCCACCTCCCCCCCTCCACCTCCCCCCCTCCACCTCCCCCCCTCCACCTCCCCCCCTCCACCTCCCCCCTTCAACCTCCCCCCCCCTTCAACCTCCCCCCCACCTCCACCCCCCCCCTCCACCTCCCCCCCCTCCACCTCCCCCCCCTCCACCTCCCCCCCCTCCACCTCCCCCCCCTCCACCCCCCCCCTCCACCTCCCCCCCTCCACCTCCCCCCCCTCCACCCCCCCCCTCCACCCCCCCCCCCTCCACCTTCCCCCTTCAACCTCCCCCCCCCCTTCAACCTCCCCCCCACCTCCACCCCCTTCCACCCCCCCCCTCCACCTCCCCCCCTCCACCTCCCCCCCTCCACCTCCCCCCCCCTCCACCTCCCCCCCTCCACCTCCCCCCCCCTCCACCTCCCCCCCCTCCACCCCCCCACCTCTACCCCCCTCCCCCCCCTCCACCCCCCTCCACCTCCCCCCCTCTTCCCCCTCCTCCACCTCCACTCGCAAACGACAACACAAAGCTCCCGGGCCTCCGTGTGTGTCTGCTTGCCCCTCCCCCCCACACACCCATCCACACACAACGACAAAGATCCCCCGTATAGCCCCCACAGTCGCTTGGGGCAAAGTGCTGTTAGCGACGAGAACCGATGAAGGCCGGCAGCATGTACGGAGCGCCTTTGTCTCTCACACTCAATGATGCTCAACACGTGGGTCACCTGAGCGTTGGATTTTCCTGCAACGTTTTCATATCGGAGGCGAAGTGATATCTGAACCTGTCCTGGGGCTTCCCTAGGTCGACTCGGCCTTAAATGAGTATCTGGTGCGGCGAAAAAGTCGGCCGGGCGTGGTGGTGGCCACACGTCCCACCACTCCTCTTCGAGTGGCGTTCCGGACTTAATAGGTGCTCGCGAACAACATTTTCCCCAACAGTCTGGTTAAACGCTCCATGCGGAAATCTTTGTCTGCGTCTGTTAATTTAAACAAATTTGCATACCACCAAAGTTTTTTCTGCAATGTTTTAATATTTCAGATATGTAAATAATGACTTCATATTTAAAAACAAAATATAATTGCGCCCGAACAGGGACTTGAACCCTGGACCCTCAGATTAAAAGTCTGATGCTCTACCGACTGAGCTATCCGGGCCTTCAGCGAGCCACTGGAGCGGTGGCGCAGTGGTTTGCGCACCGCGCTAAAACAAAAAACCACCACATTGCAGGCTCATGGCTCTTAAATGAGCATTGATGGAGACAAAGGCGGCCACACCGATGGCTGCATAATCATAGCCTAACAATATGACATTCTGATTTAAAGCATTCGTGACTGCAGGGATTCATATTCTTGGTTCTTTCGGTAAAGTCACGTAAAAGGGAAATAATAAAATAATAAAAATATATAAAACAATAAAAAAAACTTCTCACGACGTTTCGAAACATCGTGATAATTTTTATTGCTTTATATATTTTATTTTATTATTTCCCTTCTACGTGACTTTACCGAAAGAACCAATAATACAATATGACATTCGTTTTTCAGCTAATCCGGTAAAACTCCAGCCCTGATAATAACAAGAAACTCAATAGATTAGTCAATACGACGGTTGCTTTAAAAGGAAATACATGTATAATAGGCAACGTTTCAAGCACTTGCCCTTCTTCATAGCACGTGACCATGGGATTGTTTCGTAATCGTAATCAAGTGCTATGAACACGGGTTTTTGCCTGAAATTTCGCCTTTTGTATATTTTATTTTAAGGCCACACACACACAGTGGTACTGAAGAATTCGCGTGAGGTTGTTTTTGTTCACTGTGCACGTGCAGGGCATGTCCATCAATAGGGCCACTTAAATGATCCTCTCCGAGGTAGTTCTGTGATTTCACCTTCCGCGGACCGGCTCTGTCGTGCATTGGCGCTCATTGTGAGAGTTGAGAATTGACACTGTCTCGTGACGTGCCACCAAGATTAACATTGAAACAACATTTGTGGAGGAGGAAATTAATACTGTACGTCCAATAAAAAAAATATTTAATTAGGAACTTTGTTGAAACTGAAAACGCGAAGTGAACTTGGCCGATAACATTTTCAACTTTTTGGAATTCATTCCAGCTGTTCCCTCCCAAAACCTGTGTTTCCTGTTTTGCTAATCTTGTGATGAGACAAACATTCCTCCATACACAAACCCCGACGAGGCATCGTCACAGCGTCCCATTGTTTTTGCACGGTTGTCTCGGCTTGGCTTTTCACAAATGCAGTTGTGTAATTACACTCTACATATTTCCTTTTCACGATGAGCGTATTCATTTATGCATTTCAAAGTGTCCCTGGCCCAGATACTTAACTATTCTATTATTGCGTATGATGTCAATTTGCCAAATGTCCACGAACTCTGCGACCAACTCCCCTCTCATCCCACGATACTACTCTCCACGACGAGAGGGCTTCAGGAGAGAGAGAGAGAGTTCACGGAGCTTTGCGGTTCCTCCTCCTCCTCCGTCGAAGAATACAGACAGACTCCAGTAGTTTTACTGTAAATCAATCGTTTGGATGTCATGGCCACAGTCGCATTGTGGCTTGTCTTTAACGTATCGCTGTGTCTCTATGCGTCTCTATGTATATCTACGTGTCTGTATGGGCCTACGATATGGTCCATAGTTTGGGTTTCATGGCCACAAATACGCTAGTGGCTCTCGTCTTTAATTTTCCATTTATGAAAGAGACGTGCCCATTGCCCTGCTGATGATGTTCTGATCCGGACAATTATTTCGCCAGCGTCTTCGATATACTTCTCTGAACGGGCTCTCATGTGCCTCTTGTTTGACCGAATAACACATTCCTGCGGAGGGAGCTGGTAGGAACGTTGGGTGGCTGGGTCAATGGCCAGGGTCAACAGCGGCGTGGTGTATTCCGCAAATATGGCCGACTGTGAGGGTGGGCACAAGCCGGCGTGAGTAGGTTAAACGTTGAGTTTTATTAGGGCACCACGGGGTGACCAGCCCCTCCCCACCCAGCCCCTCCCCACCCTCCCCACCCAGCCCATCCCCACCCTCCCCTCTCCACCCAGCCCCACCCCTCCCATTTTTGGATGCACGACGGACGGACACAATAATACCCTGTGGGCTGGTGTAACCAGGAGGTTCCTACCAGTACATGTGTATGTGTACACCTCATGTGCCATATCGGCCCTAATAATCGCTCGCTAACCAGTGGCGTAACTAGATTATATTATCAGCTGAGTGCGTCCGGCAATCGGTCAAGTGGAGCATCAATAATATAATCGATTCGTCTCGCACGGTCGCACCCAGACTCTGATTTGCCGCGGCTCCGCTTGGCCCAATCCCATCGTGACGCTCACGGTCTCGAACATTTAATGCTGTAGGGGCGCTTCGTCTTCGCAAAAACTCGGCCACTACAGCCCCGTGGTAGTAGTAGTAGTACCTCTTTGCAATATTACGTTATTGCCCTAATTATATACAAATGCCAAACGTTAATGAAGACATTCTCATTACAAAAAATAAAATCAAACCGCGTTTTAAATAAGTCTTGTTGATCTATACTCTTTGGGTCTTTCGGTAAAGTCGCGTAGATAGAAAAATATTTTTAAAAAATCACGACGTTTCGATCGCAACACTTCCGCTCCCCACACACCTACATACGCATTCTCACACACACTCACAGCTAAATGCACGCACAATCACAATTACAGTTACTTTGTAAAAACATTCATAACAAAAAGTACAACTTATTTCAGCCACAGTCCGGAGGCGTGACGTCACGGCGGCCACGTTGCACAGGGCCTCGAGGCAGCGACGGCGGCCATGTTGCATGAGGATCGTTTTCGTGGCCGCTGATTGGTCGGCGCGGCGGGCGTTATGACGTCACTCCCTGTCATCACGCGAATGTCAACAGCCTCGGAAATCCCACAACGCGTCAACCCACACGGGTTACCACAAATTCCTGTACAGGGAAAGTGAGTTTTCAGGTCCATACGACGTACAACCGTTTTAAATGTTTTTGTCTATTCGTTTGTGTTTCTCCATTGTGATGGGACTTTGTAAGATGAACGTTGAGGTGTTTAAGGGCACGGGGTGACCAATAAGGTTTGAATTGGTCTGTAATAAGTAGGCACTGATAAGGGTTTGACAGGTAATGAAGTGTATAGTGTAGTGTATAGTAGTGTATAGTGTAGTAGTCATACTTGTCAACCCATAAGGTGTATCCGTATTCTTGTACAGGGAAATTGAGTTTTCAGGTCCACATGGCGTACAGCCGTTTCAATGCGGGCAACAAGTAAAAACGTGTCCAAGTATTTGTGTTTCTCTCTTGTGATGGGACTTTGTAGGATTAGCTTTGAGATTTATAAGGGCACGGGGTGACCAATAAGATCTTAATTGGTCTGTAATAAAGTAGGCACTGATAAGGGTTCGACAGGTATGGGAATCCCTTCTATTGAAATCGTGGTAACGATTTGTTTAGCTGGTGCTTGGGCCCACGGATGCATTGTTGTTTGTATTGTTTTGTTGATGTAACTCGCTGGCCCGCACCGACTGGACAGTTGTGACAAAGAGCTTTACAGCTCACCGGATTCCTCCAGGATAAATAAAGAAACATTCTGATGCGCTGGCTTGTTTGTCCTCACGTGAACTGACGTTCCCACAAAAGCGGTGTGGCAGCTTTATTTTATAATTGTACTTGTCATATAAGTTAGTTAATTCAGTGCTGCTTTAAATGGTTTTTGATTATTGGATATTTTGTCCGCTGCTCAACTATTCACCTGCCTATTTGCAGAACAGGTCTTCAGAAAACATTTAAAAAAAAACATTAACATCTGGCCCCACGGCTGTCAGTGCAGTCTCCAACCCTTATTGACACTGCAGCCTCTCTGTTTATGTGCCACGATGAAGGGGTATTGCCCAAAACGTCGCCGATTATACTATACAGTGTTTCCTTTAAATACCACAGTGTTGTTGCCGAGAGCGTTGACGTTTTCTTTTTGTAGAAAATACATTTAATTGTGCTGATACACTACGTACTACTGCCAAAGCAGGATCGCCAAATGATGTTCGCAAACTCATGGCTGGGACGAGGAATCATTATCCGGGTTTTGCATTCTGCAATTCCGGAGCCTCCGAGAAGTGCTACTGTTTGTACATTCTGTATAGTGTATATATGCTGTACTGTAGTCGTATACAAACATATGAAGGCAGACAAAGAAATCGGTTTGACCACACGCATACAATGACACCTGCACACACACACACGACGCCAACGCTCCCCCACACACCTACGCTGCATGTGTGTCTGTGTGTGTTTATTTAACCATTGCAAATATCAATCCCGTTCACTGTCTTGTTCAGACTAAATGAGTGCAGGCAGCAAGAGTGAGAACTCTCCTCCACAGCCGTGACAAATTCCCACCCCGAGATCAATTTGCACGCCGCCACTGGTCAACACACTTTTTCTGGCATAAGGTATTCCAGCTGGTTTAAGGTAATTTTGGGGTACTGATTCCAAATCTGGCATCAGTTTTTGTCTATCACATCAGGTTTTTGAGATATCAAATATTGCATTTTCAATAAAAACTGCAGAAGAAAAATATTAAATAAATGTGGATATCTACATAAAATGATATTATAAACACACTATCCTAAAAATAAAGCACAATATTTTAACACTAAAGCAGTCACTGACTTGCAACAACTTGCAATCATAAGTGACAGAGTTAATTTCGGGTACAATCAATGAAAATGTGGTATGCCGATAACATAAAAATGATATGTGATAGAGCAAATCTGAGATCAGATTTGGAATCAGCACCCTGAAATTAGTCTAAAACAGCTGCAAAAGTCCAGGCCAGAAAAAAAAGTTTGTTTTTGTTGACCAGTGAATTATCAGCGGCCCGAGAGCACACAATGGGAATGGAAGGCCCAACCGAGGCTCTCAACACAAAACACACGGGCCGCTTAACTCGCTTGCCTGCTACACGAAACAACACCGGACTTTTGCTTTCTATTAAGCTCAGTGCGAAAGGTAAATGCACGAAGGCGCGGCCCTGCTAGCGGAAGGGTCTCCCGCGAGAGGAACGCTTTGGACAAAGCTCAGAGTGTTTTGGTCTACTCTTGCACACCGGCCAGACGTCTTGCAAGCGGTGTGTGGGGGGGGCGGTGCCCATACTTGACCCCACCAAACGCGACCAAACCGATCGACTGGGGAGTTATAAATTTAGGGGCCGTCCATAAATGACGTCACGCGATTTTGGACGATTTTTTGACCCCCCCCCCCTTCGTCACACGGCGTCACAAAAAGTCAGACCCCTCCTCAAATATGACGTCACAAAGCTCTGCCCCCCCCCCCCCCAAACAATAAAACATGCTTCAAATCACTTTAAACTATTGTCAATGTAGTGCCTATTTAATGTGGCACTGCACTGTAGGAGAAAACATGTATTAAAAAGTATATTTAATTAAGCAGAACGTGTTGTCTATATTTATTTAAAGTTGCGCATCTTGATGTGACGTCACATTTCTCAACACCCCCCCCCCCATCGTCACAAATGTCTGACCCCCCCGCCCCCCGAGGTGCGTGACGTCATTTATGGACGGCCCCTTCCACCCTGCCGCGTGGGGCTATCGAATCGGCGTGTGCGTTGCAAGTCCGGGGTGCTGCCCATCACCCCGCTGGGGGCAACGTGGTGCCCCCCCCCCCCCCCCGACTTTAATAATAACGGCCACAGAGGTATGCGCTTTTCGGGATGCACCCGTCAAATCTCACACATCCCGCTCAAGCCCGAGCCCAGAGCCATCCCTTAGGGAGGCACGGGGAGGAGAAATGAAACGTGGGTGGAGGGGGTAGTGTGGCGAGCAAGGGATTGAATCCCCCCCCACTCCACCACTACAACCTCGCTTGGATTGTCCGGCGCCTGGGCACAACTGCCGGTGCAGTTGGACCGCCTGCACACTCGATAGCGACCTCCAATAGGTTATAGTCCCTGGGTCCGATGTGCGTCGACTGATCTCTGGGTGAGTTTGTGTGTCTCTATTATGGGTCAATGGGTCTCTGGGTGAGTTTGTGTGTCTCTATTACGAGCCTATGGGTCTCTGGGTGAGTTTGTGTGTCTCTATTATGGGTAAATGGGTCTCTGGGTGAGTCTGTGTGTCTCTATTACGAGTCTATGGGTCTCTGGGTGAGTCTGTGTGTCTCTATTACGAGCCTATGGGTCTCTGGGTGAGTCTGTTTGTCTCTATTATGGGTCAATGGGTCTCTGGGTGAGTCTGTGTGTCTCTATTACGAGCCTATGGGTCTCTGGGTGAGTCTGTGTGTCTCTATTACGGGTCGATGGGTCTCTGGGTGAGTGTGAGTGTCTCTATTACGGGTCTATGGGTCTCTGGGTGAGTGTGGGTCTCTGGGTGAGTCTGTGTGTCTCTATTACGGGTCTATGGGTCTCTGTGTGAGTGTGGGTGTAAGTGGCCTCCCTACCCCCCCACTTACTTGGCGATCCAATGGCGTGTTCATAATCTATATTAATAAAATATATAATTGACATTTTAATTGAATCCCCACACACGAAACATTTTAGTCCACTCTTCGATTGGCCGTCCGGTCCGATACTAATTCAACATTCGTCTGCCATGCTCACTCCGCTGCTGGATGTATAAGGCCTCCCTGCCCACGTGCATGCCCATTGTCTCCGGCAGCATCCGTGTCAGCTTCCGTGTCAATGGCATCGGCTCCGCCTGTGGTTGTCATCGGCACCTGGAGAACAATGGAAGGGAGGCGTTTCATGTCGACTCACCAGGTGAGTCTAATTCGCCTTTCTCCCCCCCCCCACCGCATCAATTAAGTAATTACAGTCGGCACGCGCTCTTCTCATCCACACATCCACACGGCACGCGAGGGAGTGGGTGGTCAGAACCACGCCCGGCTGCCTTTGTCTCCCCAGTCGCGATGTTGACACATCATCGCACATCACTCATCTGAAGCTGAGTCGACCTAGGGGAAGCCCGCGACCAATTAAAATACTCGTCACTGGTGTTAGCCGTGAGAGGGAATTGAACTAGGGTCACCGGGTTCATAGCGCGGAATCGGAATGTGTATTCATACTGGAGGAATCCGATAAGCTATGAAGCTCTTTTTCAGAGATATCCATTAGCGCAGTGTGCTAACCACTGCGCCACCGCTCACTCACGCCCACTGCGGAGTGAAAGCCGATGACCAAATCACCCGGAATGCGCCGGTCTCGTCTGATCCTCAAAGCTAAGCAGGGTTAAGCCTGGATGGGTGTTTGGACTATCTTATTATTATTATTACTCCGCTTGCTTACCCGAGAAAGCCTCACCGAGTCTCGCGCCTCGTTTTCAGGAGGGTCCTGCCAAGTTTTCGAGAAAGGGGGCCATGATCGCGATTTTTCTATCAACTAATTTGCGGTGTAATGTTTTTTAAAGTTTGCATCGTGACGTCGGGCACACGATGGCCTATTAATTTTCGAACGACGTCACGTGATCGTTTACTTCCACTGTGCAGCAGATGGCGGCGCGTCGTAGCATCGCGTGGTTATTACACCCACGGTATTAACCAGGGCGGGCAATGGGTTCGAACCGCGAACCTCTGTAATAACGCGCTGGTTACTCTCTTCCCCACCCTTTCACCCCCCGTCCCCCACACTTACACCCTGAGAAAATATGGACAGGAGCCAATGGTGTTTTCATCGTGCGTTAATTTTTGTATATTTGGAGCTTGCGTGTCTCTCTCTCCCCCCCCCCGTGGTCGCGTGGATTGTTCTCCGGATCCTCCGGTTTTTCCCTCCACGTTTCGAATCAACATCACGCGTTTAGAGTATTTGGCTGCTATACATTTCCACACGACGTTAAGCCACTTCGTTGAGCTATCATTTGTGGCCAGGTCGCTTTTTAAAAAAAAAGCTGTATAGCTCAATCAAGTTAAAGTATAAAAAAACTCAAAAAATGCAATTCTTGCTCCTCCCGTTCGTCCACCCTAAATGGTAACGCGATTACCTCGCTGACGTCAATCGTTACCCAAATAATGATGGGGGGGGGGGCGGGGGGCGGCCTTGTGTACACACGCACGTGTACCAGTGTCTGTGTCTAGCACAGACCTGTCAGCCCCCCGACACAGACAGAGACAGGAGACATCGAGATCTACAGTATGGAGACACAGACACACAGAGATGTAGAGATTCACAGAGAGACGGGTAGAGGCAGACACAGAGAGTCCAAGAAATACACAGAGACAGTAGAGTGAGATGAGAGGGAAGGGGTAGGAGAGTGCGTGGAGGGGAGTGGAGTGAGATGAGGTAGGAGAGTGCGTGGAGGGGAGTAGAGTGAGATGAGAGGGGAGAGGTAGGAGAGTGCGTGGCGGGGAGTGGAGTGAGATGAGAGGGGAGAGGTAGGAGAGTGCGTGGCGGGGAGTAGAGTGAGATGAGAGGGGAGAGGTGGGCAGGAGTGAATCCATGGAGGATATTGAGGGTGGTGTCACGGTGTGGTCGATGATCGGGGATCGTGCTACTGGGCGCCCGTGGAGGATCTGCAGATGCGGTGTTGTGGTCTGGTTTGCGGTCTGGGTGCTGAATCTGGATTTTATATTTTTTTATTCATAGCGCAGCCAGGGCCGCAAGCGTGCACACGCTGAGCTCTGCATACAATCCCTGGGGCCAAACAGCTGCAGATAAATATTTGGCATACGGATCATATTTACACATGCAGCGTATACAATACCCACGCACACTTGTGCGTTCGTACATTTCATTTACCAACTTCGCACACGGCCGCGTGTCTCAATGAACGTTTGCACTTCAATGAACACTCCACGTCCAGTCAACCTCTGTGGATGTGACCGGTCCTGTGCCACCTTCCGGTCTACTTGCGACAACAGAAAACGATGTCTGCACCCAGCACACCACATCCAGTATTGTTCTGGCTATGGCTCTGGCTCCGAATAGTCACGTGCCGCCACCTATTCCAGTCCACTCGGAGCGATTTGTAAAATATTCGGTGACAAATGAAGCCTGGCGATGAGGTTACAAGGAATGGCACGCAGCCAAAATGGGACGTTCTACGGGCAGATGGAGCGATGGAGTCAGCTGTTGAGTGCACAGCGGTGGCTCGGAGATGTTAACTACCTCGCCTGGTATGCAGGAGGTCGTGGCTTCGATCCCGACCCTGACGCCTGTGTAGAGTTTGCGTGTCTCTCTCCCCGTGGTGAGATGTTAACTACCTCGCCTGGTATGCAGGAGGTCGTGGCTTCGATCCCGACCCTGACGCCTGTGTAGAGTTTGCGTGTCTCTCTCCCCGTGGTGACGTGAATTTTTCTCCCGAGTCCTCTGGTTTTTCTCTCCACGTTTTTGGCTGTTTTAAATTTCCACGTCACAAGCAGCTTCGTTCGGCTAGCTATCATTCGTGGCCAGGTCGCTTCTGAAAACGAGATATATAGCTCTGTGGGCCTTACCTGGTTAAGTAATTATATTCGTTGAAGAAAAGTAAGCGGGCTTTGGGCAGGACACGGCCCTGGATGAGATGATTGCAGCTGGTTCAGACGATCGATGGAACGGCAGACGGAGGAGGGAAAAGACGCACCTAACAGCACGTCCAGCGACGAGCAGCTGAGAGCGACAATGACATCGGCTCGTGCACGAGCAGAGAGCGGCTCTGGGTGCATCTTTACATCGCGGCGCCGTGAGAGGCGGCGGCGACGGCAGCGGCGACTTGGGGAAGCGTTCATTCGGTGGCGCGTGAGTGCGGCGTGGGAACGCGCTGGGGGTGACTGCGGACTCGATCCCGCGACGCTCACTGAGCGCCTCAAGCGAGGAGTCTGAGACGCGTGGAGTGGCAGCAGCCGAGAGTGGAGAGAGAATTGAGGGCAGGAGAGAGTGGGAGATCATGTTTAGAGAGTAGAGAGGTGAAAGATTGGAGAGAGTGGGGTTTTCCCTCCACAGTTAGAAACATGCGTTTAGATTGTTTAGATTAATTGGCTGCTATAGATTTCCACATAAGCCACTTCCATGAGAGTTTTCTTTTGGGTTAGATCGCGTAAATATGTGTCGTTAAAACCCGCCACCACCCGACACAGCCAACTAGTAAGGGTTGTCACGTAAACAGAACGTGCCAATTCGTCACTAGTACAGCACACCGGTGTGTTGAAGAGCCAAGCCACAACATTTACAATCTGAGTACGACGTTTCGCCAGTAATTACAACTAGCTTCATCAGGTGACAGCCAGAAGTGTGGTCACCACATCTACGCCTCTATATAAGGAAAGAAACAGGCGGACTTCTCTACAAATCTGGCTGTCGCCTGATGAAGCTAGTTGTAATTACTGGCGAAGCGTCGTACTCAGATTGTAAATGTTTGTGGCTTGGCTCTCCAACACACCGGAGTGCTGTACTAGTATACTACACTATACACTACACTATACACTAGTGCTGTACTAGTATACTACACTATACACTACACTACACACTAGTGCTGTACGAGTGACGAATTGGCCACGTTCTGTTTACGTGACAACCCTTACTAGTTGGCTGTGTCGGGTGGTGGCGGTTTTAACGACACATTTATATATTTACGCGATCTAAATCCATTAAAAAAACTATGGATGATATTGGTCGCGAAAGCCTCCGACGTGTCACAAGATTTATGAGTTCCGACTGGAAGGCCAAGTCAGCGTGGGGTGGACGGATTCATGGATGACTTGTTACACACTCATCCCCCATCAATCGCGTGAGAGTATATGTTTTTCAATTCGTACGCGTCGTGCATATTTAATGGTACAGCGAGTTTTGGGGAGGCCTTCATCCGGCAGCGGAGAGTCCATGGCTCATGGTGATTAAAAGATGGACGAAGTTGATTCACGTGGCCACTCCGGTCACTAGAGGCGCACACATTGTTCCATTGAAGAGACGTGTTAACACCCTTATCCATTGGGGAGCCACGGTGGCTAGGAGATGTTATCTCCCTCGCTTGGTAGACAGGAGGTCGTGGATTCGATCTCGACCCTGACGTCTGCTGCTGTATATTTGGAGTTTGCGTCTCTCCCCGTGGTTGCGTGGAATTTTCTCCGGTTTTTCTCTCCACATTTAGAATCGTCATGCGTTCAGAGTATTTGGCTGCTATGTAGTTCCACATAAGCCAATACGTTGAGTTATCATTTGTGATGTAGCTGTATCATTTGTGATAGCGAGGTCGCTTCTGAAAAATGGTTATATATAGCTCAGTGGGCCTTACCTGGTAAAATAAAATAGTTGTATAGCTATTGAAGCTTTGACAGTGCTGTTTGTTACTGGCCTCTCTTGACGTTTTGGGCCTCAGGCCCCACGCTCGGCAGCAGTGACAAGAAACAAAACAACGACACCAACACACAGCTTCTGAGAGGGACAAGACGCACACCCACCGAGGCTTTTTTGCAAAGTGGGTGCAATTTGTATTCATTGTTTCATTTTTACTTTACATTCATTTGTTTCCAGACACAGCCACAAGGCATTAGAATAAATAATCCCTCCGAGAAAGGACAAAATTGTAGCCGGGGAAACAATACCGGGCTTGAATGATGCGCAGGAATTGCACCAGACCCCAAAAGCAATTTCCATCTACGGACAACGGGAGTTTTACACGGAGGAGAAGCCATGGCAGAGCGGGAATTGCTGTCAATTATTGACAAAAGAAAATAACAATTCTTGGCATCAAAATGAAATTGATAACAAAAATCAAGGCCCGACGCGATGTGGGAGCCGTTACAAGCTTGGGGAGACGGCCGCGGAGATGTCACGGGGATTCTACTCCAGCGTGGCAAAAATATCCCAAATATATATTTGCGCGTGGACAAGCGGAGTTCTCTCCAAAGCTCTCCGACACGAGTTTGGGGGTCGTGCCGCGCCTCCTTCGGCAAGATGTCCCACGTGCTCCGTTCGCGCGGGAGCTCTGAGCGCGCCGCACGAGAACGTCGGACATCGTGCCGCACGGCACGAGCCGCAGACGGAGCGGGGACCAGAGGTTTCTCTAAGCCTACAGCCGCGCAAGCGTGATGCAAAGCAGGCGAAGAGCATTTCCGAATGTGGCGTCTGTTGCGAGAGTTTGCGATTGCACGTGGCGACCCTCATGACCTTTTGAGCAAACTCAACGCAAAACTGAGAAGCAATGTAAAGATGTGCGAGCGTTCTTTCACAGTAGTACGCGTCGTGTATGGACACACACACACATATATACTACACATCAGGAATAAAACAAATCCCTCCAGAGAGTGGTTTAACCCTACGACCGCAAAATAATATTAACAATTCCAGTTTAATGGAAAGTAGTGCCGGCACAGGTAGCTGTGGCCCGAGCCGATGGTTCGAATTAACGAGCACGGACACAATCGTTGGGCCGACATTGCGTCACGTGGGAGGCTTCATTTCAACCGGGCCGGTCCGGTGTGCCGGCGACCCAGAAAAAATTTCCACTCCCGGCACACCGCATCCAGTATACCCCCCCTCTCGCCTCGACTGCTTCTACAACTCACGTGCCACCTAGTCTAGTCGAGTACCAGCGAGCCAGAAAACAATTGCCCAAAACGTAATGCTCAAGTGGCCCGCTGATCACTTCCAGCTCACTGCCTGGCGCTCTCAAGGGAAAGACGCGACTTCCCCTCCGATGCGCCTTCAGGTTTGCTACCACGTGTAGTTCGGCACGATACTCGAATATTCAGTGGCTCAAGAAGCTCCCAGCAGGAGCTGCGAAACGTCGGGCATCGTGGCAGGGTAAAGGAGAAAAACATTTAGCCTTGCATTATTTAACAGTGATGCGATTTTCATTCAGCTCATTGGGCTTAATTTAATGAGGTGAGATTCCAGCGAGTTGAATGATCACATCTGTGAGAGGGAGACCTGGACAATTCCACTTAGCGGGGACAGTTACGCCAGCTTTGTTCGCACCAACATTTTTAGGCGCGAGTCGTGTTCACATTACGGGTGCCCGTTTGGGACTCGGGCACACGGCGGGGCTGCTCGTGCGAACGACGTAGCAGTCTCGATAACGTCCTCCGCGCAGCGGACGGCGCACGCGAGACAACCGGGTGGCAGCAGCAGCAGCAGCAGCCGCAGGAATCGAACCTTCGCCTCGGTTCAAAGTGGCTCAGTGGCGAACACACTCGGACCCGCGCGGCCACCCAACATTGCATTGCGAACACCCGTGGCGTTATTCAGCTATACCCTTCCTTCTGGAGACCAGGTGACTGGGTGTGGTACAGGTGGCTGGGCATGCCCCTTGGAAAAAAAAATCATATTCCGTGACACCTGATCACAGGGTAAAGGTGCAGCCCTGCAGTTGTTTGTTTACGCCACTGCTGGCAGAACAGCGTTCACTCGAGGGAGCTGTAGACAGCCCCATCTAGAAGGTATCTTTTTGGCCAACTCTTCCACGCTGGCCAAACGTCTCGGGGAAAAGAGTACCCAGACTTTACCTGCCGATCGACCGTGGTGTTCACCGCTTACACTCATGGGTGGGACGGTTTAAGAAACGTGTCCAATTATTTCAACCTCCCCACTAGGAGGTCGAACAGAACCGGCGACCTCTGCATCGCAAGTCCAGTGTGCTGACCATTACACCGCAGCTCGCCACAAATAATGAGACGCGGCGGCGGCAGTGGTGGCGCAAGCGGCCGTCGGCCGAGCTCCAGCATCGCCAGTGCCCAGCCGCGCTGCCCACGCCACGGCTTCCCCTCGAGCCGGCGTCCAGACCCACGCCAGTGAATCGCCCATTTAATTCGCGCAGGCGTCCCCCATCCCATGCCCCCATCCCCCGCCCTAGCCGTCGGTCCCATCCGATTGTCATTAGCGGTCACAGATATGGAGTCAAGCTTTTCCGCTGGATTGGCTACGGGTGGCGTCGCGAGTCGGGGGTGCGAGTTCTACGTTTTGGCAAACGCAGGCTCCGCCGTGACGACGGCCGAGGTTCAAGTCCCCGGTTTGCGGACCCGGTTGGAGGGGCAACAGGTCGCAATGTAGTCCCAACGTCCGCACGACCGGCAGCTTCGCGACCGCCCGCGCCCTGCGCTCGTCGTCCCACTGCGAGCGCGAGACGACTCTTTGTTGCCGTAAACCGGCGGGTGGGCAGCCTCAATTACCTCGCGCGCACAGCCACTCACTCGTTCACAAACACGCGCCTCGGCCGCTTCCGCCACCCGCGCGAGAGGCCCTTGTGGCAATTGAAGTGACTGAGCGCGGCGCTAAAATTAGAAACCGTCAGGTGAAGAAAATATTCCCCCTCCCCTCGTGCGGCTTGCAGCGAGGGATAAATGTTGTGTTGGCCGATGTTTCGAAGCGGGGGGCCTCACGTGGCGGCCGCGGGCCGTGTGAAGGCCAAGTCGCGGGGGGCCGTAGCTTCCCCCACCACTCCCGTAAACAAATCAGGTAAACATTTCGGCCCCCCTGCAGTTAAAAGCAACTCCCCTCGTCGGGAGCTTGACGCGGCCCATGTGCTTTGGCCAGCCGGCTCGCCCACGCGCGGGCGACTCAACAAACACGACCGGCTAATTCGAAACAGACAACCCGACCGTACTGCAGAAGCGTCACGCGGCACGCACACGCTGCACGGTGTCTTGACGGAGGATTTTCCCATATCTTCGTGACCCCCAATCCCAGGTCAGTTTTTCCACTTTCTCCCATTTACCTCCTTTCAAGTACAAATTGAGTTATTGGGCAACGCGAGCGCCTGATTTAGTTTGTTGTTCTTCCCCCGCACCTCCGACTAGCACGGTTGGCTACGTACGGTGCGCGAAAGAAGTTCAACGCCGTACATCTCGCTAAGCAAGGTCACACGGCACACGCAGAGAAGGGCGATCCGAGCCGAGTCGCGATCGCAAAGCGGCGGCGTCGTCGGGTGTGCGAGGGCGTGCGGCGCGCAACGACAATTTGTCGTTGAAGCGGAAGAGCGCGACGACCGTGACGTGGCGGTCCGCGGCGTCTGGGAAAACGCCGCTATAAAGTGACCCCTCACCCCTACCGCTCCCGCGTTGCTCACAAGCCAGACAACCCCCCCCCCCTCCTTCTCCGTACATGTCGGAGTGCCGGGGGGGGGGAAGGGTGGGGGCTCGGCGCCGGCAGCGCCTCCGGCTTTCAGTGGGACCGTAATGCACCGGCACGTGACACACGGTCAACAATGCACTGCTTCAGTGGCGGTGTCGCGTTTCGGTTAATGCACCGGTGCGTGGTACAGTATTCCGTATTTCCAGTCTCCCCTTCTCGGCGAGCGCGTCAACACCGGACACTGCGCGACACTTCAACGGGCCGCGAAACGCAATCCGCTCCCCGAGAAGCGATGTCCGCGGGGGGGGGGGGGGCCCTCCGATGCGCCCGGTCCCCGGGAGCGAGCCGCTTTCTCGACGACAGTCCCCTCTCTCCCGTTACGACGGGACGGGCCATCGGCGAAGGCGCGCACTCCCAGACTTCGTGCCGTCGCTTCGCACCGCGTTGCCTTTTCTTCTCTTTTCTCCTTCCCGTAGATTGCATTTGTTTGAACGTTCAAGCAATGCCACAAACCGAGGCTCAAGTCGGTTCGGCAACAGGAGCAGCAGCAGCAGCAGCGGCAAGACTTCCACATTCTCCCCTGGGTTCAGAAGGTTCAACCAGCAGAGAAATCCCGAGGGTTGCTCTGCACCGCTTTTTGTAAGTTTTTTTCTCCAAGCGTTCACAGGCAGCGCCGTCGCACCCCCCCCACCCCCCGCTCCTTCCACTCGAGAGTCAGAGTCAGTTCGGCGGCGACGGTCGTGACAGCAGCATCAGCAGCAGCAGCTTCAGCAGGAAAACATTGCAGCTGTGCGTTGTTCGTCTGGCTGGCACGGTGCGACCGCTGCGTCTTAGCGAGGGACAAATCTACTACGGGGGAAAAGGAGAGAGAGGCCGGGAGCTGGGAACCCGAATGCGGAGAGAGGAGGCAGCCGGGACGGGGGGCGGCGGCGGCGCCGTCGGCGGCGGTATGGGTCGTTCGTCTCCGTTGTGCGGCGCTCTCGTCAGATGCTGGGTTTAGACGCGACGCTGCCGTTGCGAAGGGCGCCGTTGTGGCCGGCGAAGAGGCGCTGCTTCTCGTTGCCGTTGCGCGAGAAGACCGTCTCCTGGTCCGAGTCGAGGTCCGAGTCGGACACCATGATGCTGGTGCTCTGCTGGGGCCGCTTCTTCCTGATGCCTGTGCCGGCGGCGCCCGGGGGAGACGCGCGGGGGTCAGAGAGACGCGCGGGGGTCAAAGAAACGCGTGGGTCAGAGAGACACGGGCGTCACACGACTGCGTTGCCCCCACTGCACCAGCCACGTTCTACTGTCTCTGACTTCTCATCGCGTGTTTACTGCGCCACTTTGTTAGACCCGGGCCTCCCCTTGAGAAATAGCTGGGTCTTGGTCTCAATGAGTTCTCATGGACATGTACAGCCCTTCCGTTAAACCACTGCCGGATGAGCACCATCCATGGTCGTGGCGGCTATTTTGACATTTCACCACACTCGTTGGGTGAATGCAGGGGGCGTAGATGTGGGTGCACAGAATTACAGTTCAACAATAGATGTTGCTGCACTGCCTCTGCTGTTCACCACGTAGCAGCTTGACTGTGCGTGGATGGTGCTTGTATGGGCACCAAGGACCGGTTCAAGACGATATCACTCGCCACTGATGTTAGCCGTGGCCGGGAATCGAACTCAGGTTGGTTATCGGGTTCCCAGTGCAGTGCGCAAACCATGGCGCCACCACTTGCCCCCGCATCCCTCTCTGACTCGAAATACAATTATAGAACATTTAACTTGAAAACACTGTGCTCTTCAAAAAGTACGGCTTGAATTCAAATAATGTCGCGCGAATGTTAACTCCTCTCTGCCTTGTTGTGATGACAGCCCTGGCTATTGCTCAATAATCCGTGTCGCTATCCTCGCGTTCTCTAGACCAGCCTGCAACACACAACACAGAGCGGACGCGCGCACACACACGCAAGCACAAATGGTTGCAGTTTCACGACAGCAACATTGGGTTTGGAAGTTACCCACCAAAAATAAAAATCGTCATTAAATCGTCCGACGCAGAATGCTTCGAATCATCACGACCCGCCATCGCGATTCAAGCGTCGCTTCTTGCGAGACAATTACGACACCGGCCGAGAGCAAATCATTGATTCCCACTCGCACGTTTTGACTCACGGGTCGTGGAATGACGATCCCCAGTCGTTAAAACTCCTCGACTTGTGAGGGTTGGTGGGGGGTTGGTGAATGATTACACGCCGCGTTATTGCAGTGACCCCCCACCCCCCGTTCATTACTCAACGCGGACCACCTCTGTCAACGCGTCTCAAACGCCCCAGGACGGTGCTCGCCGAGCCTGGACGCTGAACGGCGAGTCCGGGCGTGTCAGGGAGAGGGCCTTGGCTGCTCCAGTGCTCACTCTGCATTGTTAGCCTTCTCACAGGCTCCCCCGCCCGCCCGCCTCTCTCCTGGACAAAACCTCGCCGGTTGAGGCGCCGTGGCACGCCAAGACCTCGATGGCACCCTCTGCTGGCTGACCTGCTGGAATGCAGTCCGTGACTCCTTTGGCACGACCACCAACGGCGGCCATCGTTATCGCGAGGCTCATTCGACCACAACGACCGGTTGGTTCCTCTCATTCAGGCTGCGTTAATGATAATGATTATCATAAATACAATTTATTGGTTGCGCACGTCTCACCGAACGGACGCATTGTGTTCAACCACCAAGATTTATCTTTTTTCCTCGCACTGCTCGACTTTTCCCGAGTAACTCTGGTCAATTCAATGAACACGTTAGTTCTCATCTCCTATATGATCACATTCGTGCTGTCCTGTGTTCCACCCAGTTATGTTCCGATTGTGCCGTTGGCATCAACTCGTAAGAAGACATTTACATTGGAAACTATCGCAGCGAGCAGTGCACTGCCTTGAGTCGGAGAGCAACCCTGGGAGAGAGGCTGGATCTCTACAGAGCTCCCCCTCGTTGGAGTCCCTTCCGCCAGCAGTGGCGTGAGCGAGCCATTGCAGGGCTGCACCTTTACCGTTACCCCGCCCGTCAACTGCGGACCAGGCCCCCCGCACGTGACAGGCTTTCAGGCCGACGCCGAACAATTTTTAGAGTAAGTTATTTATATTTTGTTTACCCGCGGTGCGACTGCGGGAGCACCCACCCCTGTGGCTGGGCTTCATCTCCATCTCGTGGTCGTCCATGTTGTTGAGCATGCTGTAGCGTGGCTTCCGGCGATCCTTCGACCGTGCCCTAAGAGCGAAAACCCACACGGCAGCATCAGGCACCGCGCCCCCTCCCGCGGCCAAGACAGCAGCGACGGTAGCAACGGCGGTGATGGTGGTGATGCTGGTTTTGGCGTGAGTGGTGGCGGTGGTGACGGTGGTGGTGGTGGCGGCAGTGGTGATGGTAGTGGTGGTGCTATTGGTGATGTCGGTGGCAGCGTTGATGGTGGTGGCAGACGAGAAGGGGTCGAGCGGACGCACGTACCTCCGGCACCAGCACACGGTGAGCCACGCCAGCAGCCCCACGGTCACCGCCACCGCGAACGTGGTGAGCGTCACGTAGAGCACGCTCCAGTCTGGGAGACACGAGGACGAACATGAAAGATCCGCCAACGCCCCCCACGTGCACCGTGTAACAAGGCTGTCGGGGCAAGCGCTGTTGGGCGAGGAGCCTACGAAGGCCAGCACGGTGTGTGAAGGGGTCAAGGCACCAACGCCACGCTCGGCCACCTTCGTCTCCCCAGTTGCACAACGATTCTGACTAACAAAGGCCCAGGCCTGGTTCTCGCACAACTACCACCGACATTATCTGTATCCAGAAACCAGCTGCAGTGGATTTGTAGCACAGCGCGCGAGCCACGACATCACTGCTCTGTAGACCAACATGCAACACGAAGATCCCACCATGTATAGCCCACAAACGATCAAAGCAAGTTCTCTTAGCAAGCACCTAGTTAGGTCTATGTGGCTCACGAGGGAGTGCTATAGCCAGAACCACATCCGGCCGCCTATTCACCCCAGTGTTGATGTTCACACACATCACCAGGTACCCATGTAGGGCTGAGTCATCCCAGTAAAGGCCCAGGAGCAGTTTAGAATAAGGGAATTTACATGGCTCAACAACTTGAAGCGCCTCGCATATGATCGCCAACGTTCCGATGGCCCATTGCAGTTTAGCTGAGGGGACCCCCAGTGGTAGCTGTCCCTGCACAGCACAAGGCCTACGTAGCACCGGCCTGCGAGTGGGCATCAGTCTGCTAGTTCAGATAAGCGCCACCGACGTTAGTCGTCGCCGGGAGCCGAACTCGGGCGACCGGCTTCGTAGCGCAGAACGCAGATCCGCTGCACCGCCCGCCTAGCACGCCCGAAGGCTACACGTCACCGAAGCCTTACCGCAGTTACTCTCGCCGTCGCCCAGCTGCGTGCGGATGACGTTCTCCATCCAGAACGGGAAGCACGTACAGCGCTTGGTGAACGAGTCACAGCGGCCGTGGCCCGAACACGCCAGCTGGCACACTGCTCGCTCGCAAGCCGCGAGCATGCACGCGCACGCGCACAGAGGTGAAGATCACCCACGTAGCCTTTTCTAGATTGTTTTCTCACTGACTCCGCCCGTTACCTTTAGCCCAGATATATCCCCGCTTAGGATTGGATACCGGTTACCCGATAGTGGCCGTGCAGTTACCCCTTGTCGCCCACTAGATGGCGCTCTCTCACTACACTAGTACAACACACCGGTGTGTTGGAGAGCAAAACCACAAATCTGGCTGTTGCCTGATGAAGATAGTTGTAATTACTGGCGAAACGTCGTATTCAGATTGTAAATGTTGTGCCTTTGCTCTCCAACACACTGGTGTGCTGTACTAGTGACGAATTGGCACGTTCTGTTTACGTAACAAATCTTACCAATTGGCTGTGTCGGGTGGTGGCGGGTTTAACGACACATTTATATATTTACTCGATCAACCCAAAAAACCTCTTATGGACAAATCTGAACACTTGCATGCATTGCCTGGTATCTGCCGCATATGCCAGGCCATGGCCATCGTCCGTGGCGAGCGAGATATCTTGACAAATCCTGGGTTATGACCCTTCACAAACCCGCCAGTGACCACCACAGTGAAGAACGGTCAAACAACCCCTTTCACCGACACAGCTTGGGGAAGTAGGCCTTTGTCCAGCATAAGATTGAAAAAGGGCTGTAACTTGAACTTCTTTAGCACTGTACATAGCCAACCGTGTTGATCGGAGGTGACTTATCACGTGGAAATGTATAGCAACCAAATAGTCTAAACGTGTGACGTTGATTCACGCGACCACAGGGAGAGAGACACGCAAACTCCAAATATACAGCAGGCATCAGGGTCAGGATTGAACCCACGACATCCTGTCAAGCAATCTCTAAATCCGTACGCGTTTTAGCACGATTCGTGTATGAGTAAAGTAGCCTCTCTCTTAGCTAGGCACGTCATCTGTCACTACGACGCTTGTGTGCGAGATGGGGGCGATGGGCGGTGCTCACCGAAGGTGTCCACACGCAGTGTCCGGAACGCCAGCAGGTTGGTCTTCTCCCTCTGCAGGAGTCGCCGCAGCATGCGGGCCACGTCCACGCCCTTGTAGATCATGTTGGGCTGTTCCGTGAGCACGTAGAACACCAGCTGGGTGCTGCGCAAGGAGGGACACGGGCCGCGTGAAGAGGACATGCGCTCGGGCGGAGACCGCCGGCAAAGGCACGGCTCGACCACGGAATTTAATTTTACCAGTAAGGCCCCACTGAGCTATGTAGCTCTCTTTCAGAAACGACCGGGCCACAAATGATAGCTCAACGAAGTGGCTTATCACGTGGAGATTTACAGCAGCCATATACTCTAAACGCTTTTTTTTAAATGTTGAGGGAAAACAGGGAGGAACCGGAGAAAAATCCATGCGCCCACAGGGAGAGAGACACGCAAGCTCCAAATATACAGGCGTCAGGGTCGGGATCAAACCCACAACCTCTGTTAAAATCGCGTCACCGTAGCGCATCCGAGGGGACAACCGCCGTGGAGATGTCGCGCTGAGATCAGTTCAGCAGCACTGAACCGTGAAGCTTGGCGACACCGTGGGGAGGCTTTCATCCAGCAGTAGACAGATAATAACCAAAATCCGACTCACAAGTCAGCGAAACACAAGGCCTAATTAAATGACCTCGGTGAGATGTACACACACTTACCTGCAACCGCACATTTGAAAGGCTCAATAAATGGACTGCCTCTCACCAGTAGCATAGCGCGGTTGACATGTGCCCTGGAATAAGGAATACGATTCCCCCCCCTCCCCCCTCCATAGCCCACGCAGCGATAGCTACGACGCCGAGCTCTCGCGGTTATCGCGGCGATTGCAGTTAACGAGACGGTTCATAAGGAACGGGGATCCGGCCCGGGTCTTTCGCGCTGCGCCGGCGCGGCGAGCGGGAGGTGCGCTCCATCAGCGACGCCGCTTGCGTCGGGCTGCCGGCGCCGCGATAATTGGATACGCGCGTGCACCTGCACTCCTGTGGCCTTCTCCACTGACTGTGATGAACGGATTAATGTGAAGTACGCTGCTGCTGCTGCCTCAATGAACACATCAAAGGCCTCGCTGTTAGCGATTCTAAAACCCGGCCATCAAGAAAAACTCAGCAAAAAATAAATATATATTAGCGTATATATTAGCGTCAGGAAATTTTTTTCATGTTCAGGCATGCAAGCGCCCCTTTCTATAAATCAAGGGATTCTATTGAAGCCCCCCGTCAACCTTCGCTCAGTGGCAGGTCGCTCACACTGCTCTCCCCATGGTCTGGAGCGCTCTTCCCTCAACCATCCGTGCTGTCGACTTCGTGCCACTGTTCAAGTCCAACCTCCATACCTGCCGCTTCTCCTCTGCATATAACCGATTGCCTCTATAAAAAATTTGAAGTAAACTAGTATGCCCACTGTATCCCTGATATGAGGTTGCATTGCGTTACTCTTGTAGGATCTGCACACACGCTGCCAATTCATTTCTCTTTACACAGCCGAAAGGTGCCACGGTCAAAGCACATGACCCACAATTGGAAGGTTCCAGTTCAGATCCGAGTCAGGGGTTCACCCCAGACATCTAAACCTCACCGCCATCCCCACCACCATACCCAACGGCACAACCGCCACCACCAGCAGAGCCCACGCACCTGCTCTGCGTGTAGGCCTGCAGCCTCTGCACGTGGATGTCCGAGTCAAGGACGCTGAGCAGCACCGACAGCTGGCGGATCAGCAGCTCCTTCTGCTGCTGCTGCAGCTGGCTCACTGGCACGTCCAACACCAGCTCCACCAGCTGCGAGCTCTTGGGGTCTGCGGGCAGTGGCGGGTGGGTGGCGGCAAGTTAGTTTGTCCGGCCGCCCGTCAGGTCGGCTCACGCAACACAAACCGCTCCGGCGTGACCTAACGCGCGCAAATGTTGCCGAGGAGCACACTCGCCATCACACCCCCGCCGACGTGTGTATGTTGAACTTCTTTCGGCACCGTACGCAGCCAACCGCGCTAATCGGAGGTGCGACGATGGCGGCCCTGCGACCGAGGAGCGCTCCCGATGTCCCGAAATGGGGCGATCACAACTCTCGATGACGGCAAGCGTCCGTGTCTGTCGGTCTCTCACCGGAAAAAATCACGCGCTGCGCAGGAGCTATGGACTGGGTGTGCGGCTGCGCACGCGAGCAACGGGCGGCCAAGCAGTAAATGACGCGTCCATGGTGACGCGCACTTAGCGGCAGCAGCTGTGGTGTCGATGCTGCCGCTTGGCTCTATTCAGGAAAATGAGATGCAAGGTTGCAGAGGCGGGGCTCAATATCGGCCGGGTCTGTATGGCTCGGGGATTCGCAAAATATTTCTGCGCCCGGCACACGGATATAGGATATCTCCCCGCTATGGCTGTGGCTACGAATGGAAAATATTTGGCAGGAAATTAAGCAGCGCTCGATAGCAGTGATTCGTCGACTTAAATCAATTGTTTACGCTCGCGATCCGTGTGTGGAATTGTGCGAGCGAGGGTCACTTATTAATGATCCCTGGACATGATACGGAAATTATAATTTCGGGTAATGAGAATGTACAAAAACTCTACATTCAAGACAAAAAAAAGCAATACAATTAAACCGTAAAAACAAGTCAAAAAATAAATATAAAAGTATTTGATTCTTGAATTGAATCGTGGACCCCGAATCGTGCAACAACTTAATGGAACCACCGGGTTGGGGAAATTGTTACTCGCATACTCCAAAGCGCAGCGAATTAATGCACAGATCAACCACATTTCATTTCCAAAGCAGAACAGACAACGGTTTTGTCATCCAAAAGACAAAGGGGTAGCGGGCGGGGGGGGGGGTTATCATCCGAGGCGTGCGTCTGTACACAAAACCGCAATGCAGAGTAACACAAGCCCACACTCTTGGAGTGCGTTTCCGCTCACACTGAATCAACAGTGGGACGGCGCAAACGGCACCGTAGATGAACAGGGCCATTCCCCTGCCCAAGGCTTGTCGCTCCATTTGGCACCAAAACAGATGGCGCAACAAAGAGAGTGAAATTGAAAATGAAACTTATATTAACATAATGAACCTTCTCTCCCGTGCACATTTCACCATGAAGCCGACATATGCCCATATTGTGCAAACGTAAAAGACATATGCGGCGTGGGGGGGTGGATAGTTGGGGGGGAGGGGTCGGGGTGGCGCGGCCTTGCTGAAGACGGCTTACGGTGGGTGGGGATGCAGTTCACAGAATTGTGTTGAAAAGGCGCAGTGAATGAGCCTCTAATTGAGCAGCCCTGGCTGGGCCACCACCCCAGCTCTCACTCTCCCTCTCTCTCCTCTTCTCTGCTTTCAAAATTTCTCTCGTGCAGCGGAGAAAATGGGCTCGCTGCCGTACGACGCAGCCTGGTTTTAACAAAGCGGTTAAATGCAGACCTCATCTCGAGACGCTGTTTAGAAAGACACGCGCGTTGACTGAGGGTGGGAACGGGTGCGGTGACGCGGCCCAGCGGTAGCGCGCTGGCAGCTTGTTGCGGAGGTTCATGGTTCGAATCAGGCAGGCCAGCCTGGTTATTACTGCGAATGTATTAACCATAAATACTCTGCGCCGTCTGCAACACAGCGGATGGTAAAGATCCCTCACGAGTATGCCGTTGCGTACCGGAATGTGGGATTGTCCTTCCCTCGCACCTCCGATTAGTACGGTTGGCTACGTGAAGTGCAAAAGAAGTTGGACATACGTTTTCATTGCCCCCTCCTGGCAGACGACTGCCTTGCTAACGTTATTGCGAGGATACGCCGCAGCAATAGAAGATCGACAAGGGGGGAAACCCCGCCTGCCGGCGAGCGGGTGCCCAACCGAGCACGATGCGGAACGGGGAACGGCGGGGGAGGGAGGAGGGGGGTGAAGCGAACGCACGAGGGCGCGGTAGCGGCCTACCCGGTTTCACCTCCACCGTGGCCATGTCCTGGCTGCTTTCGCCCTTGTTGTCGGTCACTTTGAGGCGGAACACGTACGTTCCCTCCACCAGGTTCGTGAGCCACAGTACCGGGTGGTGCTCGGAGCCGTTGAGAACCACCTGGGACAATCGCACGCACGCACGCCACCCTGCAGTCACCCGACCTGTCCGTTGCTCCGTCGCGTCCTCTCTTTGGGGGCGTGGCCTGACGGTGGCGCGTTCGCCGCTCGTTGAAGATGTCCGCGGTTCGAATCTGGCAGGCCGCCCTGGTTATTACTGTGGTGCCTATTAACCATGAAAGTACTAAGCACTGCGGATGTCATTTGAAACGAGTAGGCCATTCGAGTTGGTGCCACGCTCCAAATTTGGCAATTTCTAAAAATTACTCGCTAATCACTCTATTGGGATTACACATATCAACATCATCCCCTGCTGTACAAATACTGCAGATTGTGTGAAACATAGCAACTTCCTTCGTGATAGTCTTGCCCTATAAGAGTGGCACAAATACCAAAATCACCAAATTAATATGATTAAAATTTTTGCAGCTAAACACGTGTGAACCAATACCAAATCATCATAAGTAGCCGTTCGTGGCTCCAGATTGAGGAGGCTACAAAGTCCGCCTCGGGTTTTCCAGTCTCTGGTGGTACCTTGTGGTCAAGGTGAACTGACTGAAAAACTGGAATGTGCTGGCAGTAAGCTTCATGATCAGTGCTTTCTCACATAGAGACCCTCAGACTCGCGCAGAGACCCACAGTCTCACACAAGAGACCCACAGACTTAAACAGAGACCCACACTCACACAGAGACCCACAGAATCATAGATCCAGACTCACACAGAGACCCACAGACTCAGAGACCCACAGACTTACACAGAGACCTTTAGAATTATAGAATTAAGCTCAGTTGGAAAGCAATACAAATGAGAGGCGCCGGCGCGAAGGAGCACTCACGCCGGCGGCGGGGCTGCTGCCGTCGCGCGTCCACTCGTACGACAGCGAGCCCTGGTCGTCCCAGGAGCGCGACCCGTCCAGCATGACCGTGTCGTCGGGCAGCAGCAGCACCTTGTTCCCGCCGGCCGTGGCGTGCGGGGGTTTGTTGTTCTCTGCGTGCGTGAGCGGGGAGGGGCGCGAGCATGAGCGTGGCGCGGCGCAAGCAGCAACAGCGCCCGGAGTGGGGAACGACGGCACGAGCGTCAATGGGGGTAAACAGCGCCAGCGCGGAGGCAGCGGTAAATGCGCGAGTGTCGACGGGTGACTAGGAGAGGGGGATGTAGCTACTTCCAAAACAGATCCGCCGCTGGTGACTCAGACGTCACCTGGGGTGAAACCGGGCTCTCGATTGAAGCCGGTTGATGGTCTCGGCAGAGTCGGTACGACCCGAAAACACGTCGGACATCTACAAAGCAGAACCGCAAAAACCCACGCAGCAGCGTCGCTCTAGGAGAGGGGTCGGCAACCAAATTAACAAGAAGAGCCTTATTTTTTATTCAGTAAAAAAACTCAATATTTCAGGAGCCGCAATTCATGTGGCGAATACAAGACGGTGGTCCTTCATAAATAACGTCACTAAGCGGTCCTTGAAAGAGCCGTGTGCAGCTCTGGAGCCGCAGGTTGCTGACCTCTGCCCTAGATCTACAGCCGCAAAGCAGAGCGCAGAACATCTGTGGAGCGCTTCCGAGCGTCGCATCTTCTCCAGGGTCCGCGCTTGCACGTGGCCGTGACCCTACGGCCCTCTGCGCGGAGAGACGTTCGTTTCGTGGGCCGCTCGTGTTGCCGTCGAACCGCCGGGCGGACGGGCGTCGTGAAACGGCCGCGCTGGCGCCGGGCCTCACCCTCTTTGACGGTGACTGTGACGGACGCGGTGCTGCTCAGGCCCTTGGCGTCGAGCACCGTCAGGGAGAAGACGTAGGTGCCCACCTGCAGCTCGCTCACCGTGGCCACCGCCTCGTCGCCGTGATCCAGCCGCACACCGGGCGGCCCGCTGCTCGCCGCGCACACAAAGATCCCTCATGTAGTCCTTGCAGAGTGAGTGCTGGTTAGTGAGCACCTATGAAGGGCGCACGAGACGGGTGGCGCAGCCAGAACCACGCCGGGACACATTTGTCTCCACGGGTGCTCGTTTACTGCTGAGTCAGCCTGGAGGAGACCCAGGCCTGGTTCAGATCAAACTCGCGACCTGAGTTAGCCATGACCCTAAATGGGAGCCTGGGTTCCGGGTTTGCAGGGCGGTGCCATAACCACTGTGGCACCGCTCCACCCGCTCGCTGAAAGCCCGGATAGCTCGGTCAGTATAATATTTCGATTTAAAGCTTTCGTGACTGCAGGTATTCATATTCTTGGTTCTTTTGGTAAAGTCACGTAGAAGGGAAATAATAAAATAAAATAAGTAAAAAATGAAATTCTCACGACGTTTCGATTGTAACACAAGCAATCATCATCAGGTGTGAAAAGCAAGAAAATTAAAAATATATATATATATTATCTAATGGCCCAGGGTTCAAATCCCCGTTCGGGCAAATATATTTTCTTCCACATTCAATAATATTTACATACCCAAAACATAAAAAATATATACTTTGGCCACATTCAATGCTGTTTAAAATAAATCACTCAAAGATCTCGCATGTGGCGTTTAACAGACTGTTGGGGTAAGTGCTGTTGGCCAGCACCCACGACTTCTGATAAGCGCACGATGGGGTGGCGTGGGCAGCATCACGCCTGGCCACTTTGCCTCCCCAGTGCTGCTATTTGATACACCTGTAATGTTCTTGGAGGGAGAGGGAGTCTTCGTAGAGGCAACATGGTTTATTATACCAAACAGTTTACACTTAAACTCTAACACAAAGGGGTAATGGCCCCTTGCGCGTGTGTGTCAATCATGACCACCACACACCTTACCAGGTAACTCATTCAAGACGAATTTGAGTCGACCTATAGCGAGTCCAAAGACTGCTTCAGATAACTGCCACTGATCTTAACGCTGAATATACAATAATCCATTTAGCTGCGCTGGTCCCTCCTGCCCACCTCTCAGCCAAATCCTATACAACTCCCTCATATTCCAAAGGCAGTGTGCCCATCCAAGTACTAACCGGGCTCAAACTTGCTCAGCTTTGCCCACCTGATTTTCTCCCAGTGGTAGGATGCGATGCTCTGGTCGTCGGTGCTCTTGCTGCCATCCAGGCTGGTGCTGTCCACCGGGATGGTCAGCTCCTTATCAGGCCCGGCCTCAGCCACGGGGGGGCGGTTGTTCTCTGCATGGCATAGCAAACAAAAAGCAAGCCAGGAAGCCAGTCCGTTAACCGAGCCTCATTCTCGTTCGGGGCTTCGGCTTGAAGAGAATGTGCCGTTGGGTACGCGCCGATGTGCACACAGACGTGCATTGGCGCTCGTTCTTTAGAACGCGCGCCAAATGTACTTGTTTCCCGCATATTTTTTAAATAAAAATACATTAAAAATTCTTGATTTGCCAATGTTTAAAAAAAAAAGACCTGGGCATTGGTGTTTGGACAAGCTGTACATTATGCTTGATAGAGAATGTTTTTGTAACACGTTACGGATTTACAGACACAATAGTTCCCAGGCATCCCAGTATCAGCTCTCTTAAAACCAAGCCACTCCCAAACACTCGTTGTGAGGTAGCTATGCAACAACAATTAGCCCCCAGCTTCCCACTGCATGGCACAGACATGCACACACACACATGCCACCAAAAGACAAAGATCCCCTGTAACACACTGTTAGGGCAGGTGCTGTTAGCGAGGCTCGTGTTGCTTCCGAAACGTCGTGATTTAATTGAGTTATTTTCATTTTTATTTTATTTTATTTTAGATTTTCACCTACGTGACTTTACCGAAAGAACCAAAGAGTATGGATCCTTGCAGTCACGAAAACTTCAAATCTAGGATGCACATGCCACCTCACACACACACACACAAGCAACCACACACTAAAAGCTTCACACAATGATCCCCCGTGTAGCCTTCAACACACTGCTGGGGCAAGACCGCGCAACTCACCAGGCTGAATGACGACGGTGACCTCTGCGGTGCTTTGCTGTTCGGCCGCGTCGGTGACTGTGAGCTGGAAGGTATAGTCGCCCTCCTGCATCGACGACAGCTGTAGGTAGGGTGTCCGCACACCCTGCACACACACACACAAAAACACCCCCGGATAACCTTAACAGACTGTTGGGGCGGGTGTGTTTAGCATGCACCTATGAAGACCGACACGTCAGAAGAAGGGGTGGTTTGACTAAAAGTCCACTCAGTCGCCTTTGTCTCCCCAGTACCTGATGTGATTACGAGCCCCCTGGGCAAACCAGCAGAAGCCCGGGCAATCGGGTACTAGAGAGCGGTTATCTCCTTCAACCTGGGTCACGACCTCTCTCACCTGCATCTCCAGGACCTTGCCCTTGGTGTTGGAGCCGAGCGTCCACTCGTAGCTCACGATTCCGTGGTCGTCGGAGCTCTGGTTGCCGATGAGCGTGACGAAGTTGCGCGGGAGCGTGATCGCCTGGTTGGGCCCCGCGTTGGCCACGGGGGGGTAGTCCACCGCCTTGTTCACCGTCACGTTGGCCGTCGTCCAGTTGCTCACTCCGTCCGTGTCCACCACGGTGAGCCTAGATGAGAGGGCCACAGTCCCCCAAACCATCGGCACCTAGTTGGCCGTGGTCGCAAGCGCTCAAGTTGGTGGGTTTTCCCGGACGATGTTAAGTTGGTGGTTTCCGTTCTGTTCGCATGGCCTCCGTAAGTAAGAGGTCCACGGGTGTTGCCGTCATCAAAAGTAGTTGTAACACAGAAGACCTCCGTAGCGCTCTTGAGCATATTTTGTGGATACGATCTCGGCTCTGCAAGCTGGACTGTACTGCATGAGTCTGAGGATTTCTTTACGGAGAAAAAATTATTGATGATGATGGCCATTGTTTGTGTTGCTCCGATCATCAAGTCTGCTACTGCTGATGAAGATGGCAGCTGCTGCCAATGCCACTCTTGTTGTTTCGACTGATTATGCAACTGCTGCTGCTGATAAAGACGATGATCATGCAGCTGATGGTGATGGCCTCTGCAGATGACGTTGCTACTGCTGCTGTTAATAATGCTACTGCTGATAATGATACTGCTACTGATGCTGCTGACGATGATGGGGCTGCTAATATTTTCTGCTGCTGTTGATGATGTTGTTGTTGCTGCTCACTCTGATAAGGACTCTGCTGCTGGTGGCGATGTCCCCGCCGCCAGTAATGATCGTACATGCCCGTATGGAATCGGGCAGCCTGCGCGACTCCCAGACCCAGAGCAAGAAACGAATGCATTGCGTGACCTTCCCGTACCCCGGGTCACTCTCGCTAACGCGACTGCGACGGTCTCTTTCGAGCTCTCGCCTCGCTGAGCCAAACAAACCGTACATAACTCTGTTCACCTGAAGGTGTAGTTGCCGGCCACCAGGCTGGACAGGTGCAGGATGGGCAGGTTCGTGACCCTCTCCTCGTGGAGGGGCCCACGGATCTGCTCCCAGCGGTAGCTCGCGATGCCATCGTCATCCTGGCTCACTGCACGATCGGCACGAGACAAGCAGCGGCGTCAAGCGCCGGCGGCACGCACCGACGCACGACGAGGGTGGGGCGCAAAATCCTCGTATTGTTATCCATTGATTGTCGGCAACATCAGCCGCCAAGACCTCTCGCTAATCCATCCAGAACCTGTGCATGATATTATCTCATCGCTCCATCTCCTCGGTGGACGATCTCAGATGCATTCCAAATCCTTAGCCTGCACTCCGTGATTACTCGTAAACATCTACAAGACGATTTGGATGCCTTTGACCAAATTAGAACTTTATCGGCGGTCACTAATATTATTTGTGAAGGCTAAGTGCTTTGGACACATGTTTATATAGACAAAAGAACGATGCAATTAGATGGGCTATGGAGAACAAATACTAATAAAATGTGTACAGCGACTTATAGACTCACAATAATCCCATAGTCTCACGCAAAACTGCAAAGAGCCTCATAGACTCACTAGGAGATCCACAGAGGGGCAATGGAGATGTGAAGGTTGCAGGGCAGAGGGAGTAGAGGGAGACCGAGCGAGAGATGGGAGAATGCGGTGGAGCGAGATTCGACCTGGATGAATTGTGCCTTATGTCAATTATTATTAGAAGATGAACAGAACAGGACATGGAGAAATACAACCAGAGCAGCAAGCAAGAGTTGACAGTTCTTGAACATGAACTGGGGTAGCCAGCACAACAACAATTAAATCCATCTGTGTGGAGCTTTGAGTGTTATCCCCTGAGAGTTACATGTGTTTTTCTTCTTCTCTCCATGAACTCCAGCGTCCTGCCATAAGCCAAATCCTCTTCAAAGTCACTCGTCACCCAAACGCAGGACCCCCCCCCCAGGAAAAGGAGCGTGTTGGCCAAGTGAGCTCACGTTTGCCGTCGACAAAGGTAGAGGAGGTGGGCAGAGAGATCTCCTGGCTCTTCGGAGACACGATGGCGACAGGGGGCTGGTTAACCCGTGGGGCTGTGAACATCACAAGACAAAGATCCTCAATATAGCCTTAACAGACTGTTTGGGCAAGTGCTGTTAGAGCGCTTATGAAGGGCGGCACGGCACAGAGGGTGGGTGGCAAGCACCACGCCAGGCCGCATTTGTCTCCTTAGTGACAAATTTTACAAACCACAGCAGGTACTTATTTGAGGCCGAGGAGACGCATGGGAGGCCCAGGACCGGTTCAGATAATCGTCGCTGGTGTTGGTCGTGAGCGGAATTTGAACTCGGGTCACCGATTACTAACGCGTCTCACTGTGAGTATCCAGGCAAATACACACGTGCGCAGAGACACAAAACGACAAAGATCCCCGACTGTTGGGGCAAGTGCTGCTAGGGAGCACCTATGAAAGCCGGCATGGCACACGAGGGAGTGGGTGGCAAACACCACACACATATGCACACACACACACATTCACTCACTCACACATCACAAACACATAACGAGACGTATACAAACATGTTAAATCTATAACTTATACAGTAGGCATTTATGCATATGAATATCACACTCGGGCAAACAGAGAAATGCATATCAAATACAGGTTGTGTCTTTTACAAGTGTACACAACTATTTTGAAAAAACGTTACTTGGGTACACTGTTAAGCGACACACCCTGAATATAAACAGTGCACACCATCAGTCCATAGAGACCGTGCTGTAACAGTTGAAGATGTTGTGCAAGTGCGTTTGAGAGATTTACCTAAGCTGAGTTTGGCGGCATATATTAGTGTATACGGGAGATGATTCCATGCTGAAGCAGCGATGCGTCTGAGCGAGTGTGCTCATTCTGGTTTTCACTCTCGGGAAAGTTACATTGTTACGAATTTGGGAATGAGGAGCAGAGTTATAGTTGGAGTAAAGCGATGGTTGTTAAGTGGGAGGGGGGGGCATATAATTGTTTCCACGCGGATGCCCAATAGAGCAAGTCTTCTATTGTCGGAGGGGAATGCCACTACCACCAATCAGTGGTTTAATCACAGGCAGCTTGCTGGATTCAAATCCAGAATCTTGGCGGCGTTGCCTGTGCAGCGTCAGCGGTGCTATGTCAGCGCCGGCTCGTGGTGTGAATGTAATCGTCAGCGCCACAACGCGTTCGGTGCAATCGTGCCACGCGACGGCGGGGCTGCGTGCGCTTACCCGGCTTCACCGTCACGTTTATGAAGCCCTCTCCATAGGCCTTCTTCCCTATCACCGCCACCTTGTACATGTAGAGCCCTGCAGACAGCTGGGCACACAAGGGTCAAAAGTACCCCCGTGTAGTCCTTAACGCACTGGTGGGGGCAAGCGTTGCTAAGCGAGTGCCTCATAAGAACTGTCAGGGCGCATCAAGGGGTGGTGTGGCCACATCACGTCCGTCCGCCTTTGTCTCCCGAATGCTGATGTTAAACGCTGCACAAGTTATTCAGTTAAGGCTGAGTGGGCTTAGGGGAGGCTCAGCGCTGGTAATCACTTGTCTCTGACGTTGGTCATGGCTGAAAATTAAACCGAGGTCACAGGTTCATAGCACAGTGTGCCAAGCACCGTGTCACCGCCCCTTCTGAGTACAAACTCTTCTCTGAGTAATGGGAAAAACTAACATCACAAGCGTCTCCGGCTCGCATGAGCCAGAGGTGACGCTGTTCTCCACAGGGCAAGGCAACCTCTGAGTGTGCGGTGCAAAGTCCACATTCACAAGGCAGGCCCTGTCTGACTATTGGAGCAGAAAACAAGCTGCCGGGTAAGTCCATTAAGGGTGCTTTCATTCATCAGAAGTGAAAACTCACACTCAGAGGCACACATTGTAGCGTGCGTTGATCGCTCGGGAACACAGGCAGCCGGTTCGCAGTTCCCTTCAAAAGCTCCTTAAATGAATGCATTCACATTCACAACACATTTTTGGCATAGGCCACCTAACCAGCTGTCTGAGTGTATGCCGTAAGACCCTCCACCACCCTACACAGCAACGTGTACGAGCGTTTAGCAACACGGCAATAATTATTTCAGCTCACCAGTAAGTTGTCCAACAATACTCACGTAAACCTGTGAATTATATTGTGCCGCAATGCAGTTCCATTTCCATCTCATTTTGTGAGGGCATATTGCTATGCTCATTTTTATCATCAAATACACATTTCCAAAAGCACTCCACCATGCTGTTGATCGTTTTCCTGCGCCTCCAGCGAGCACGGTTGGCTATGTATGCTGCAGAAGAAGTTCAATATACAGTACATACGTTACCTTGGACAGCTTGAGGGTTTGCGGGTGCTTATCCTCGATGGCGCCCTGGTAGTCCTCTGGGTGGCTGATGAGCATCCACTCGTACTGGTAGGTCTCGCCTGCACCACGTCGCATTGTCGCAGGCACAGCAGTGTCGTCAGTGTTGACGAGGGATCGCTCGTCACAGCAACACAGCCACTCGCCACACTGCAGACCACTGCAACACACCCACTCACCACACTGCAGGTCACAACAACACACCCACTCACCACAATGCAGGTCACAGCAACACACCCACTCACCACACTGCAGGTCACAACAACACACCCACTCACCACACTGCAGGTCACAACAACACACCCACTCACCACACTGCAGGTCACAGCAACACACCCACTCACCACACTGCAGGTCACAGCAACACACCCACTCACCACAATGCAGGTCACAACAACACACTCACCCACTCATCCTATTGCAGACCACAGCAACACATCCACTCACTTACCACACTGCAGGTCACAACAACACACTCACCCACTCACCACACTGCAGGTCACAACAACACACCCACTCACCACACTGCAGGTCACAGCAACACACCCACTCACCACAATGCAGGTCACAACAACACACTCACCCACTCATCCTATTGCAGACCACAGCAACACATCCACTCACTTACCACACTGCAGGTCACAACAACACACTCACCCACTCACCACACTGCAGGTCACAGCAACACACCCACTCACCACACTGCAGGTCACAACAACACACTCACCCACTCACCAAACTGCAGGTCACAACAACACACCCACTCACCACACTGCAGGTCACAACAACACACTCACCCACTCACCCTATTGCAGACCACAGCAACACACCCACACACTCACCACACTGCAGGTCACAGCAACACACCCACTCACCACACTGCAGGTCACAGCACTTGATTTTCTGCTTTTACCCTCCCACTGCTCCATTTTGGATTCCCTCCCATCATCGTCGTCATTATCGTCTCTTTGCCCCAAGCTCTTACAACAAATAACCTTGCTCAATTCAAGGAAAGTGTTAGCGCGCATCAAATTAACAACTTCGATTGTGTCGTTTGTTTCTGGCCGCTTGACGTTTTTGGCCTGTGCTCAGCAACTGTGTTATGAATATGAATGCGTGTGTGTGCATGCGTGTGTGCGTGCGTGTATACATGTGTCTGTATGCGTGTGTACGTTCATGCATGCGCGTGCTCATATGTGTGCGTGCGTGTGTGTGTACGTGTGTGTGTGTATGTGCGTGCGTGCGTATCTGCGTGCGTGTGCATGGCGTCGCTCGCGAGTCCCACCTGCCGGTGGCTCCGGGCTCGCCACCGCGTTGAGCTCCACCTCGTCCTTGGGCAGCGTCACTTCCAGGCTGTCGCCAGTCGACACGACCAGCGCCTTCACTGTGGGCACACGTGCACCGGCGAGGGACACTCGCTCGCTCACTCACTCACTCACCCACACACAACAACAACAACAACCGCCATTCGCCACTAAGTGGCGGTGACGTCACCACGACGCTTGTGCCAGGCCATGTGCACCTTGAGGCCACGTGAAGTGTCGAACGCCCGCTGGCAGGAGGTCACGGGGCAGACCCAGGTGCCATGGGTTGACTGACCGAGATGACCGAGATGACTGGCTGATGCACCACCTGTGCCCCCTACTGTACCAACTTGCTGTGGTTTAGCCACCCGGCGCTCCGCTCGTTGTTGTGAGCATCGCTCCTCCGCCCTCCGTTGTTGTTGGAGGGCGACTGCCTCCAACTTCAATTACTCATTCTCCTACATACCCACCCTACTCACTCACCTAACCACCTACCCACCCACTCAGTCACTTCCCCACACACATACTTACCCATCCACCCACTCACTCACTTAATTACTCAATTACTCACTCATTCACCTACTTACCTAAACACCCACTCACCCATCCACCTACCCACTCACTCAACTCACTAGCTCGGTCATCTACTTACTCACTCAATCACTTGCCGATTCCCTTCCTCGTTCACGGTTTCCTCTCATCCACACTGTGTTCAACCACCATACTGAACATCACCACACTTCTCTTTCTGCATCATTCCTTGCCCTGCTCCACTTTGGAATTCCCTCCCATCATCACCGTGTCTTTTCCCAAGTTCTGATAACAAGCTTGCTCAAGTCAAGGAACCATTTGCACTATCATCTATTAAGAGATTGATAGTGCCATTTTTTGACAACCTCTTGACGTTTTAGCCATCTGGACCTGCGCTCAGTTAACGGTGTAAAAACAACAACAAAAAATACCCGGCTTAGCCGTCGATGAAGTGCTCATTGGCATTGGCGTGGTGGCGGTGGCGGTGCTGGGAGGCCAGCTGGCGTTGGACGGCGGGCTGGCGCTGCTCCACGTCTCCGAGGTGTTCGCCGAGGAGAGCGGCAGGGCTGGAAGCTGCCCGGTCGCACCGTCCAATCTGTCTCCCTTCTGTGCAGTGTCGGCACCGTGCGTCGAGGAATCCCCTGCCGGCTTCCGTTTCTCTGTGGGCTTCTGAGGGGGCGGCTGGCAAGTGGCAGCATTCGTATGAGAGACACAACAATTCGTCGAATAAGTCGATTAATGATTCGATTAAAATTTCCCATCGACCGCTTTGCGTGTGGTCAGTAATACGGGCCCCCTTTAAACATGGCGGCCGGCCCCCGACATTCTGTAATATAGCAGCACCCTCCCAAAAGCATTCTCGTGGCTTTCCTGGGTAAATAATTGCCATTGCAAACAGAGTAGCCTCCAACATGCACGACTGTTGCAAAGCGAGAGTTGGCGATGGCTTGTGGAGGGCCTTCATCAAGCAGTGGATTGATCATGGATGATGATGATGTCGACATACACGATTTTACGCATGTAACGTGAAAGCGAGAAACAATTTTAAGTCGATGAATCAATTTAGCGTTACAAGGTGAGAGATCGGTGCAGTTAAGTTTGGCTTATGTCACACACCGGGCTCGTGGAGGAGGCCAGGAGGGCTTTGCCGGTGGTAAGACTGTTGCCATTCAGTTGGTCTTGGCTGAGGAGCGTCCTGACGTAGCCCTCCAGCTCCTCGTCAAGAGGCTGTGGGATGGGAGACGTCTCCATTGAGTTGTCAAACATTAATGAGAAAAATCGCGCACATGCATGGAGCGTGTAAAAACCTCCCAACGTGCGTTCGTCCTCGCCAGTATGTAACCAGCAGTGCGGAAGCCAACGGCTAGACGCAGGGCAAATGCAGTTCCTTTTGCTTTGGTTAGTGTCTCAAAGCTTTGGGAATCCCAGCACGACGAGCAATCCACATGCGCTGCAACCCGGGAACACGGTGGAGAACTACCCATCATAATTATTTCTCAAGAAGCTAATTGTCGGGCCACGCCTGTACCATTAGGGGCAACGCGAAGGCGAGATGTTAATTGCCTCGCCTGGTATACAGGAGGTCGTGGGTTCGATGCCAACCCTGACTCCCGCATATTTGGAGTTTGCATGTTCTCCCCGTGATCGTGTGTATTTTTCTCTGGGTCCTCCACTTTTTCCCTTCACATTTATAATCAACACGCGTTTAGATAATTTGGCTGCTATAAATTTCCACAAGAGAAGCCACTTTGCTGAGCTATCATTTGTGGCCATGTCGCTTCTAAAAAAATAGCTAATAGCTCAAGTGGGCCTTACCTGGTAAAATAAAAAATAGTTTTAGTCTATAGTATCATTATCGTCATCATCATCGCAGTACCTGGGCCGTATTCATAGCTCCAAGCGGCGCTGGCGTTGTCTGCCGCTGCTCCGGGCTGCTCAGCGGTTCCGTGACCACACTCTGCGCTGCTCCGGTCGTGGACGCCACAGGCCCCATCAACTGCTGGATGTACTCCAGCTCCGAGGCGGCGACCAACTCCGGCAGGGAGCTGGTGCCATTCACTGCCGGCTCCGCTTCGGGCACGCCCTTCCGGCCCATCACCTTTCCCGTGTGGGCACGAGTGGACGCAGACAATCGAGCCGCCGTCACCGGCGCCGCCGGGTCGGCTCGATCCGTCGCGTTAACCGGTCCCGCCAATCGCTCGACGACGGCCATGGAGGTCTGCACCAATTTCTCGCCCTGGAAGGTGCAGTCCCCGTGCACCCGGCAGCTCACGGCGTAGCAGCGCTTCCCGTAAAGCCATGCCAGGTTGCAGGTGGGCCGCAGGCAGCAGGCGTGCAGGCAGGCGTCCCACAGCGAGCCGTTCGTGACGGGCGGCAGGTCGTTGACGGGGGTCACGTTGTCGGAGACGTTGGCCAGGACCACGTGCGACACCGTGTCGTGGTAGTTGCACTCTTCCTCGCAAATTCCTTGCGGCGGCGGGCAGGGAAACGTGGGAAGGCACACGACACAGAGTTTTTTTTCACCACACAGGTCAATGTGGGTCAGGGAAGAGAGAACCAGGACCGGCTCAAATATCTTTCGATGTTAGCCACGGTCGGGTATTGAACTCTGGGCACCGGATTCGTAGTGCGGTACGCTAACCACCACTCTGCCACTGCTCCCCCCCCTCAATCCCCCCCACCGCCAACCCCCAATACATTTCATAATTTCTAGTTGTGGTACTCTTGCAGTGAGCAGTGGACCACCTCATGTAAGGAAATGGTCCTGGAAGGTCACATCACATCCATGCTAGGTGACCCGCCAATTATATGCCCTGCAAGGAGTGTTAATTGTGTATAAATCAAACCCAAACTCCTGATTCACGGATCTGGAGTCAGCTAAATTAAGTGAGATGCCAAATGTAATGTGATTTATTCATGCGGTATTTAATAACCAGTAAACATGTAATACTGCACTGATTAATCAATTAACGTCGATTCTTACGCTTGTAATAAATGCATCGAATCACGCATATTAGAGTCCATTCCTTGAGATTCATAAATGTGGCCATTGGCTCTCGTGACCTCTGTAGCCAATAGAGGTGCGGCATTCCCAACAATGCCAAACAAAGAAGCGATTCTTGAATTTAATCACCACCCCGGGGGGTGGGGAGCAGTGCCATGACAGCTGTGAGTGCTGCCCTGGCTCTCCCTAGAGCTTTTTAAGTGCGTCGGCTGCCCTGATGATGGCCTAATGCTCGTTAGTGCTGCCCTAGCTGCCCCTGGGACTCGTCGTTGTTTCTGGACCTTGGTTGCTTCATTCTGGGCTGTGCTGCGATGTTGTTCTCTCTCTCCACCCCTCCCCCCCAACCCCGGACACCCCCTCACCCCCATTTTTGTAAAACGTCTCAGGATGCAATTGCATTTGGACGCTTTATAAAATTAAAATATTGTTCTAATATAAGAGATTAGGCAGACATCTACAAGAGCCGCGTGGTCATGTTTTTGTTGCGTCTCCTGTTATATACAGACTGGTGCGTTCCAAATTGTCGGTGCGGTGCAGGAAAATGGTCCATCCACCCAAACGCAACATCATCCGTGGGGGGCACCTGAATCAGAATATTTATTTATTCCTGGAGGAATCCGATGAGCTATAAAGCTCTTTTTCACAGATGTGCAGTAGGGGTGGGTAAGAACGTTACAACAACAAACAATACAAAAACAAGATAGCAGTGCAAAGTACAGGAAAGGAAAAAAAATCACCCAAAAACATACAAATGAAACTAAACCATCCCCATCCTACCATGCAAAGCCCACTAAGGTGTTAACTTACTTTTCATAAGCGACCTGGCCACAAATGATAGCTCGACAGAGTGGCTTATCACGTGGAAATTTATAGCAGCAGTGCTCTCACAGTCGCCTGGCGTTGTCGCACGATCTTTCTCTCGGCCTAGCCCGGGCTGGGGCGTCACCTGCCACGTCGTGTCACCCCAGTCGGCCGTGACGCAGACATGGCCAATGACATTTGGCAGAAGCCGAGCGGTGAACTTTAAGCATGAAGCCAAACTCGACGATGGTCAATGAAACAAAACAAACGCAACGGCAGCCACAATAGCACGCGGGTCACCCCGGTCCGAAGCAGGCTGCGGCTAACACGGCAACGCGAGGGCAGTCGATGAGTTCCATCAGCACTGAGATTCTCCGTTCACCGCCAACCTAAACACTCCACGGCTCAACAAGGCCAAGCTGTCTTCGTACATTCGTACTGCCAGACATCTACGGCACGTGGGAATACAAAATTGTAACAGCTCGCACGATGCTGCAACGTCAGGACGATATTACCGTTACGACTTTTATTTCACGCTATTCCGTCACATTTTTTTGTCTTACTTAAAGGAGTATGCGGACATGAACAATCGCCCTAGGAAGGGGGCTCTCTTGGCCACTTTGCCAGCAGGGACCCCGAGGAAAGGGGCTCGGTTGGCGGCTTTGCCAGGAGTTGGCTGGCACCGGATCGTAGATGCTACTACATTGCTGTCTCAGCGTATGTATCCCACAAGTAACTTTAATACAAATGTTTGTGAACCCCCGGGGGCTATGAGAGTTTGTATGTGAACGTTTTGAAGGGTGCCGAATCCAAATATGACATCAGACATACATGTCCCATAAAGCATTATTAATTAATGGCGGCCCAACCGCGAGCCTCCCCTCTTGCACGAGCAATGTTGCTGGCCCAGGATGCCTGTCAGGAGACCTACGAAAGCAACGCCACCCACGCAGCCTACGATTGCAAAACAGGTCGGGAAACCTCATGCATATGCATGGACGTAGCACTTGCCTCAAACGCATTTGATGAGCAGAATAGAAGCCGATAGGTTGCTGTTGGCTGTGGCAAAAATACATTTGCATATTTGTGAAGTCTTTGCACCCCCACATTTGTGAGCAGCAGTTTGATTAATTTCACCGGATTTTCTATGGGGGTAGGTCCCTAACAGCCAAACAACTTTGAATTAGAGTTGTGTTCCTGTTGGATCATCTTAATGAGAGTGACAGAACCCCCCCCCTCCACCCCCGCTATGCACGGATGAACAGACGGGCGGGCAGGCAGAGCTAACGCGTCAACTCTTTCAACCTTGGTTGTTGAAAGCGTTAATAAAAGCCTACAATTATATTAGATGAGTAAACATCGTGGAAAAGTCGCCTCACAACAGCCTGTTACCGCCTTGTTTATTGCCCGGTGGTCGCCTATCCAAACATATTTCTGGACTCAACCCCGAGATCTGATTTGGTCATAAGCAACCTTTAGGACAAACCAGAACAAATGAGAAAAAAAAATTACGTACACACTGGTAAACTTATTTGCCTCAACACCTTTTCAATATGCATTTCATATAAACTACACGGACAGTTGAAACGGTAACTCCGAGTGACAAAGTCACGAAAAAACATCTGTCCTATTTATTTTTATTTTACCAGGTAAGGCCCACTGAGCTGGACAGCTCTTTTTTTCAGAAGCGACTTGACCATAAATGATAGCTCAACGAAGTGGCTTATCACGTGGAGATTTATAGCAGCCAAAAACTCTAAACGCATGTTTCTAAATGTGGAATGAAAAACCGGAGGACCCGTAGAAAAATCCACGTGACCACGGGCAGAAAGACATGCAAAAACTCCAAATAAACAGGCATCAGGGTCGGGATCAAAACCACAACCTCCTGTATACCAAGCGAGGTAGTTAATACCTCGCCACCGTGGGTATAAAAAAACGCTGACGATTTGCTCTGGGGCAATAAGTTTTCACGTGGCAATACTGTACACGTCGCCAAAACGCAACAAACGCGCTGCGGGTGGCTTGCGTCAGGGCTGGAGAGTAGCGGCGTTAGACTCCGTACAGACATGGGCATGATCTTAGCACGGCCTTGGCACAACAGGCACTTAATCACGGACTAGACGTGCTTAAAACAATTACGTTTATGTTATTGTAAAGAGGCTCTTGTTATCATGAGGCAAACAGTGTTCAGCCTCAAGTTGTTCTAATCTCTGTTTGCCAGACAGGGTGATGTATTCACCATAATATTATTTTTCTTACCAAAAAGCTATTTGGCGACATTTCTCGCAGAATAGTTAAAAAAGTACTAATTCAGCAAATCAGCCAAATAATCCAATGCAGTATATTGAGACTCCTTGTGACCTTGCTGGGTAATTAAAACATTTTTAAAATATCACTTTGTGGTGATAACAGTGCATTGTCGTACTGCTCATTCTATGCTCCCCGACGTCACCAACCCCACACTTCTCCAGCATGAAGTGTGGTCAAACAACCCACACGGCATGAGGAGGCCCAACATCCAACAGTGGATTGACAAAATAACATTTTACGAACAATCTGGTGGTCACACATTCAAAGGAGGATAAGGCCCGAGCTTAATCGCAACCATTATTCTGCATGCTTAAACCAGGAGGGCCTTTCCGAGTCTCGTTAACATTTTTCAGGAGGGTCCTGCCAAATTGCCACAGAAGGAGAACATTGCCGCTACGTGGTCTCTAATTGAGCAATACGCGGTGTCATTTTTCATATTTGGGGAAAAAAATTGGACGGTGGCGCTGGCAAACAAAAGTCTCCACTCTTCCGATTTAAGTCACGGGACCTATAACCTCCGCTGCGAAGCGGACGGTACGTATCTTTATAGTTACTAACACAACCGCAGTAATAACCAGGCCGGCTGCGAAATTCGAACCGTGAACCTGTGCCATAAGCGGCGGACGCGCTCCCGCTGGGCCCTGTCACCACCCTCACTTAAACCCCCCGGGGGTGGCTGTGAAGGGAATCTCAGAAGGGCCGCGCTCTCGTTTCACCCTTGAGGGCCACTTCTGTCCTGTGGCAAACACGTTTACACAGAGTGTGGAAACAACGCTGTCATCTGGAGAGCACCCTCGGAGCTAATGGAGTATGTTTGTCTTGATCTACTGCGAAAATATTAAACTGGTTTTTTTAGCTGCCGGTCGGACCGGCAAGACTGGATTTGGCGGCATACCACAGCCACCTTTCTGCCAATAAAACCAAATGCGCGGTCAACAGTTTTCAAGGCATCTTGTTTATCACGTGTGCAAGCATTAATTAAGTGCACAAATCAATTATTTCAATCACACAGATCAAACATTAAAATAAATTAACAAAATTCAACAATTAGGTGACTTATTTAAAAAGGTTACTTGTATGCATGAAATGATTCACAACCCACACCCAGCCAAGTGATGATGTATCACAATTCAGAGGGGCCATTCGTTTAAAGATGTAATTATTCTCATCTCGTTTTCACCATCTCCTTTGTATTGCTTGGAGTTTTCGTCTCATTTGTATGACTGTCCACACCATTAGCCTGAATTTCAACATTCATACTCAATTTGCAGGTAATTTGTATACATTGCATACGGCTGATTTTTTTCCCCTTCGTAAGAAGGCACTTTGCGAAAAAAGCTTTCGCAGGGTGTGTCTATCCGGGATGACCCTTCCAAAGCATGGTGGTTATACACATTTTTTTTTATAAACGCAATTGCTAAGCACAGTAGGCCCAAAGGCCCAATATACCAAGTGGCCAGAAACAAACAGCACCACTGAAGGTGTAATCGATAAAGTGTTCGTGTTTCTTTAATTGAGAACACGGGATGATTGGGTGCCTGTATCGTAATTGACCCATCATTCCACGTCTGTCGGTCACGAACATAAACCGGCAATGCTAAAGATTTACCGCCTCATGTGGAGTGGAGCAGTGTAACCTCTGGCCCTTGGGCAATGTGGTACTACTAAACTCCAGGCCATGAGCCACCGTGGGGGCGATGGGCGTCACCATCGCTCACTCACTCCACGCTTCGTTCTCCATACGATGAGCATTAGCACACCCAAGTCAAATCGTCTGTGTGAGAATCATTTATCTGCAATATATGCAAATGATATGCCAATTATAGACACATTTGATGTTTAGGGGTTATGGGGCAAACAGTACCGTACAAAAGAGACGGGGGAAATAGGAGCCCAAAAAGCACGGATTATTGGATTAAATCTTTTGACCAGCCATCGCATGGCGAAGGAGAGTCGTTATTACAAGCCATAGGCAGTGGTTCCTCAAGCAGAATTAACACAAAAAAAAGATCGACACATTCGTCAAAAACAGTGGCCTTAAAATAAAAAATATATAATAGGTAACATTCTGGGCAATGGCCTTTCTTTATCGCACGTATAATAAGATAAGGGAGAGGCGACAAGGCGTTTTTAAGTGGATAAGAGTTGGAGACTACAGCCTATGGTATAAAGTGCAGTCTCCATCTCCTATCCACTGTCTCTCTGGCCTCGATATGTATGAAGGGCCTTTGCCCGAAATATCAGCTGTTTTCATTGTCAATTTTAACGCCACGGCGTTATTGACCGATGTGTTGAGAGTGTTGTGTTTCTGGAAACACTGTAAAGGAGCAAAACGTGCAGACTGCAACAAAACCCCACCGCCCAACAGCGCGTTCTCACGAAAAGTAGTTTTTTCTCGAAGTTCTGCGAAAACCGAGCCAAATGCCATCGCAATTGTTGATTAATTCGTTATCAGCGTGGTAAGTAAAACCGCTTCCCTCCAGATCCCAGAGCAGCCAGATGACCCACAGCCAAATGTTTCGACGCCTGCTTATCGTGAGTTTACCCTTCAGCGCCATGACCGCGGGGTGCAAAAAAAACTAAAACCCAAAACAATGGGAAATGCCACACCCATTGCCGCCAAGTGGGTGTCTTGAGCTGCTGTGATGAGGTAGCAGTGATGTTCGATGATGAGTACGGTTGGCTAAGTACAGTGCAAAAGAAGTTTAACATACATACATACATGACAATAGGATTCATTGTTATAATGAAAACATCCATGACTAAAGCACGAATTTGCCACCGCTTTCACGTGCTGGGAAATCCTTCAGTTCCTGAAGAAGCTCCCTGCACGAGGAGTGAAACGTCGGACACCGTGCCGAACAAGACGCGGAACAACCCGAAAACACATCGGAACGCTACAGAGCACAACCAAGAAATTATACGTGGTAGGAATAGGACAGTTGAGAAAAGTTGAATTGTAATAAAAAATATTATATTTCCATTTTTACGGGAAAGTCTCACGGAGCCTCGGGGGTCATATTTCTGAGGGTACTGCATTGGGATGTTTGCGCAAGTTTCATTTTAATATGTATTGTGCGTATGGGGAGGAATCCAGTGGCTGGCAAAAACCCACCAAACACGAGCAAATAACACTCCAAGCCATGCATACATAAATTCAATAATTAATGGATCGACTGCTATCTCTTGGCCACCTTCCAACATAAGAGGGTTGTGGGAGTTTCAGAAATTTGTCCATAATCCACAAACACTTGCCTCCAAAGCACCGGATCACCAGGCTTGGATGACTGAAAATGCCACCCCTACTTTCAATGAGCAAAATCAATCAGGCGGAATCGGGGCAGGCCACATCGTGAGAGCAAATTATGAGAGACGAGAGGCTATTTGACCACCGTGTGGAAATCGAAGGCAAAAAAAGAAGCGGAGGAAGACAGCGGAAGAGATGGTAGTAAGCAATATAAAATCACAGAGTTTGGAGGCCACTGCTGGATTGGAGCAAATGGAGAAATGAAAGAATAGCAGAAAAATAATAGAATAATACTTCCTACCGCCGGGGAAAGGCTGACCACAACAACCACAACCGCGACAACTCCGATGGCATGCGAGTGCGCATTACCTGGCAGGATCAGGAGGCTGAGGGTGCACAGCAGCAGAGCAGCCCAGTGCAATCCTGTCCATGCCGAGCGGCGGAAGGGTGGCGGCACGCTCTGGTGGACTTTATCCAGGTGACACTCCATGACTAAGGCCTGCGTGTGCCCCAGCTCACATCACCTGCCACTGCAAACCGTCTCCTGTCCACAACGCAACAGACAAATAGAGACAAAATGTTCCACATGTAGCACACACAGGCTGTTGGGGCAACTGCAATTAGCGAGCACCGCGCATGTGAGACGGTGGTGTGATGTGGCCAGGGCCATGCCTTTGTCCCCCCCCAATGCTGTGCTTTCCACACGACACTGGGTACTCATTTAAACTGAGTCAAATTAGAAGAGGCCCACATTAGGTTCATAAAAACACCCCTGATGGCAACCATGGCCGGGAATGGAACTCGGGATGCCCGATTTATGGTGCAGTGCCCTAACCACTGCACAACCGCTCCCAACAATTCAACTAAACAAACACACACAGAGCAAACACGTGATGCAACCTCTTCGTAACGAGTATTTAACGTGACTTTTACTGCTCTGGTGAAACGCGATACAAATTTAACAAAAGCGATAGCCAATGTCATGTGTTGGACCAACAAAGACAAAGTTTGGCCACGACTGTAGCATGTGGCATGAGTCATACATAGGCTGGCATTATCATTCCCGAGATGCACATGTGCACACATATGCCGGCACTGTGGACTGTATGCAGGGCTTAATATCAGCCTGGTCTGTCTGGATTGCTGAACAAGAAAATATTTCTACACACTTGCCACACAAACATCCAGCCTACCTCTCGCTATGGCTGCGGGGTTACTCCTAGCCACGTGCCACATGCTCCAGTCTACGAGCGTCTCGGAAAATATTCATGAGTAAAATGAAGCCCCGGCTATACGTAAAGGGTATGACCTAGTGTCGTATTTATTGTGCGAGATATACATGTATAATATTATATTCTTGGTTCTTTCGGTAAAGTCACGTAGAAGGGAAACAATAAAATAATAAAAATAATAAATAATAAAATTCTCACGACATTCGATTGCAACACAAGAAAAAAACGCCACTTTTTCAAATTTTCTTGCTGTGGTTTTCACACCTGATGATGATTGCTTGTGTTGCAATCGAAACGTCGTGAGAATTTTATTGTTTTATATTTTTATTACTTTTTTGTTTCCCTTCTACGTGACTTTACTGAAAGAACCAAGAATATGAATCCCTGCAGTCACGAAAGCTTTAAATAAAAATGTATAATATTATTAATGTACAGCCCTTAGTCAATCCACCGTTGTGATGATGGCCTCCCCATGGCATGCCAATCGTGAGATTTGTTAGATCACACTTCACCAGCCCTGTCAGGCAAAGGGGAGGAGTGTCCTGTACCAGTTCCAGTGACTTTATCCGTGGCCAGAAATTTAACTCTGGTAGCAGGGTTCACATAGTTCATGCTAACCACTGTGCCACCATTCCCCTCATATACTGTGCATGAATAAACAATTGCACAGCAGATTATTTTCATATCAAAAAGACACACGGAGAGTCATGTCAATTCTCATGGACGCACTAGAAACGTGAAATCTGGGACAAGTATAGCCCAGTCTATGCTTGTAACTCAACAAATCTGGCAACAATGTTGAAAGTATTTGTTTAGAAACTTATAATAATGAACCTTTGTATCTGGCGGTATTTGAGGGGAGGCTGAATCCACATGACATCAAATGTTAAATTTGAAAATCCCAAAAGAAAATGTCAAGGTAAGATGAACAATCGAATAAAAGTTTTAGTTTTTTACTTAGGCTTACAATAATTCAGTTGTGATGGTTTATACGCGTGCAGATACCACATATTTATATTGAACAACTCGTTTTTTCTTGGTGCTTTTATAATACTTTGAAGCTAAAGCCAATAAACCAACTGAAGCCTGATTACAGATGATAATAATAATGTTGGACAAGAGACAATTATGCTGCTGAGTGGCAGCTATGATTAGACAGCTTGACTCAAGATCAGAAGGATGCCGAGTTCAAATCCCGGCCAAAGTTGACTCAACCCATCAACCACTCCGGGATGATAAAATAATCACCACTGTGTGGAAAAGCCAACAGTGATGGTTCTGTTGAAAAGAGTGTGAACCCCTCTGCTGCTGATGATGCTCTTGCGGCCAATGGTAATTCTACTGTGGTTGCTGATGATACTGCTAATCCTACCAATGCTAATGATGCAGCTGATGATGATGAAAAAAACGAGAATGCTACTGTTGCTGCTACTGTTGCTGCTACTAATGACGACGATGATGCAATGAATTTCCTTCTGCTGCTACAACAGCCGCGAGACTATTTGAGTTGACTTTGAGAACCAAGGTGAGAACACATATAACGGTTACAAAACTTTTGGGGCAAGTGCTGTGAGCAAGCACCTATGGATAATCATAATCAAAACATTAATTTATTCTGTACTGGAGGAATCCAATGGGCAATAAAGCTATTTTTTCAGCAGGTCAGCGCCATGCTCAGCCGTCTTTGTCTCTCCAATGCTGATGTTTACAGGCTGTACCAGGTACTCGTTTAAGGCTGAATGGACCTTGGGAAGGCCTAGCTAGGACCCGTTCAGATATATGGCACCAATATTGGCTGTGACCGGGAATCAACTCGGGTCCCTGCGCTAAACCACTGTGCCACCGCTCCACACAAATGCAGCATAGACAAGGATGTGCTGTACATAACGGCGCTCATACTATTACATACTCTAATTGTGAGCAGACTTGTACACGTGCACAGGAAACAGAGCACACTGCCACGTTAGATACGGGGTATGTGCATGCGTATGTACCACTGCCATCACATCACATAGGGACGTCCCCATGAACAGTCTGATGGAACCGTAATCAACATTGCACAATAAGTACGCGTGATTCAATGACATAACACTTAGATTGCACCACTCACAAAACCAGAGGTTTGCGTAATACGGGTTTTGTCTACTTGCAATGGCTATCTAATTTAGACGACGTATTACCCTCCTAGAATAAAAATGCACAATCAGCAATTGTTGAAGCAACTCTACGCGACCAACTTCGATTTTCTGGGTCTCATCAGCAGTCAGACTTGCCAAGCATCTGGTAAACAAGCAGCAACACAAGAAAATATTGATTTATATAGCAACGAAATGTGACCGCATCTCCAGACACTGTACAGAAACACAGGGCATATTCAGTACATATGTATATTTTTAGAGTGGGTCAATCATAGGTCTCTCCGTGAGTCTATGGGTCTCTGTGTTTGTTAGAGGGAACGGCAGTCAGTGACAGGTAGAGATGAGGTGTGGTCCTGAGCCTGGACTTAATTAGGGTCACAGGGACGACAGCACGGATTAGAGGGGGGAGTTCAAAACAATGCGAGCAGCAAAATAAACTGAGGGAATTTCCAGCTAAGGCTAACAAAAGCATTCGTTTAACAAAGCTGACTTTGCTGATGAGACCCAGATTTTTGAAAACATTCCAAAACTTTGATTTTAAAATGTGATGGTTTGTAAAAGTCTAAGTCCAATGAGTCAATGTATTCAATATCCTTTGATTTTATGGCAAAAACATAACTGATGTTAATGCATTTAACTTCCTCATTATGCTCCACTGCGGCGGTGCCATGGTTCGTGCCCTGCACTATGAACCTCGTGAACGGAGTTCGATTTAACACCAGCGGGAAAGTGGTGTCTGACCCGATCTTGAGCACCCTCTCGCCCCCAACCTGCACTGATCCGGCTTGATGAAGTATGGTCACACACAACCAATGAACGACACAGCATGGGCAAGCTTTCATGCAACAATGGATTGACAAAAGGCTGCAACAATGCAGTACTCCACTCAAGGAACACCAAAGAGTGGTAAATGTTGGTCTCAAGTAAAGCGATACAATTCTCAAAATGTGTCGATTGTTGTGATGGCCAACGGCTATGTGGCTTAAGTCACGGGCCATCACAACACACCCACACCTGCCCACCTAATTTAGCCAAGCCCATAATGCTATTACCTTACTCATTACTACAGTTGTTCGAGCAACATTCAGTACAGCAGACTGGCGTGCGTTGGTCCCTGACAGCTCCTGTAGATTCATTAAATGTTTAATATCTTGTCAGTTGTGTTTTTTACAATGCACTGTTGACTTTTAACCACGGTAAACGATATCACCACCACCACTACCGTCAGCCATGATCAATCCACTGCTAGATGACGGCCTCTCCAATGTGTTGTCATCTCTCACAGTCCGCAGATACTACTGGACAACAATCCATCTCCAGCTCCTGCACATGAGCCAATTTCATAGCTCCATCTCATCGGCGGATGTCCTGTCGAACGCGTTCCCTTCGCTTGGCTGTCACTCAGCCGTGAGTCCCGTCCATCGGTCATCATTCTAAGCAACCTGTCCTGCCTCACCTCCATTAGTTTTCTCAACAGTGAATATTCATCGTCTAACTTGCGTATGTTCTCTGATACATGCGTTACTCGATATGTCACATCGATAACCGTGGCGCCGTGGTGGCTATGAGATGTTAACTACCTCGCCTGGTATGCAGGTCGTGGGTTCGATCCCGACCCTGACGATGCCTGCTGCTGTATATATTTGGAGTTTGTGTGCCTCTGAAGCCGTGGTCGCGTGGATTTTTCTCCGGATTTTCTGCTAAAATTCCACATGCTAAGCCACTTCGTTGAGCTATCATTTTTGGTCACGTCGCTTGTGAAAAAGAGCTATAGTATAGCTCAGTGGGCCTCATCTGTTAAAATAAAAAAGCTCATGTATTTATGTTTTATAGTTTAACGCACATGAATCAATAACCTTTAAATAAAGTTGGCAGACTACGCTTTATTGACCGTAGATATATATTTTTACTAATTGCAATTACAAGCCTTCAATGCTGTCTATACTACACCTCTGTATGATCACTAAGGTACAACAACAACGTTATAAAAACTATAATAACCGTTCCCAAGTCTCTATAACTGCCTCACATTAAAAATCAACAATCATAACAATAATGAACACACAGCCAGCAGGCGTTAACATATTTCATATTTAAACGTGTGCCTTATACACTAAGCATAGGCCTGACTAAATATACACACACACATATACCGCAAGTACGTCATTAAATAAGAAATTGTGTTATTTTAAAGAGGTGGGTGGAGCGGTGGTGCAGCGGTTAGCGCCACGGCTCTCCATCAGTGTCAGCTCCCATCTGAACCGATCCCAAATGGCCTTCCTCATCTTCCAATTCGCCCTGACCAGCGTGTTGAAGTCATGACCAGGCAGGCAGGCGGGTGGATGTGAGGCAAGGCAGGGCAGACGAGGCCAGGCATTCATCCAGCAGTGGAGTGAATAACCTGTCATTTAGTTTTGACCGGGGGGGGGGCATTGGTTGATGCCAGTAGGTGGCGGTCACTGTCAACGCATCATCCCCATTCGAGTGCTTTCGACCGCTGCGAGAACATTAACATGTCACGGTATAAAGAAAAACGAAGCGATAACAACAATATTAATAAACGACCACCAACAACAAGAACAACAGCCAATAACGAGGGCTGCTCAACAACAGCCATGGCGGTTACCGCGTAACGCAACATAACGAGAGGTTCGTCATCCGTGGCCCAGGCCTTACCGTCAAATCATGACGGCAAAGACAGCCGCCGATCGGCCCCCTCGTCAACCGCCGGCCACCGTCTCCGGGTGCGAGAGAGGCGGCTCAGCCCCGCGGTGTCGTGCCGCTGCAATTCCCGCCGCGGGCTTCGCCTGCAACAGCCGCGGTCCGAGTGTGTTGATGGTTGGGCAGGAGGCTGAGGGGGGGAGGAGGAGGCGGTGACGTCACCGTAGGGGTGGGGTGAGAGGGGGGAGGTCGCTCAGGGGAGGACGGTGACGTCACCGTTGGGTGAGGTGAGAGGGAGGGGCGCTCGGTCGTTGACGTCACGGCGACCGCGCCTCGTCCGTTCCCAAACCTCCATCCTCAGGGTGGGAGGATTTGTCAACATCGTCAGCAGCTTCATCAGCACTATGGTCATCATCAGCACTATGATCATCATCAGCATTATGATCATCATCATCAGTACTATGATCATCATCAGCACCATGATCATCATCAGCATTATGATCATCATCAGCACCATGATCATCATCATCAGCACCATGATCATCATCAGCACCATGATCATCATCAGCACCATGATCATCATCATCAGCACCATGATCATCATCAGCACCATGATCATCATCAGCACTATGATCATCATCATCAGCACCATGATCATCATCATCAGCACTATGGTCATCATCAGCACTATGGTCATCATCATCATTGCCATGATGTTCATCAGCACCATGATCATCAGCAGCACCATCATTATTATCTTCACCAGCAGCACCATCATCAGCATCATCATTATTATTATTATTCGCTGCAGTAGCAGTATCATTATCTTCATCGGCAGCAACATTATTGGCTTCAGCGCCATCGTTATCAATGGCAGAATCCGCAGCAGCAGAATCATTTGCATTATCATCATCAGCAACTTTACGTGAATTTTCATTACCATAACTTACATCATCAGGAGCAGCAGAGGCAACAACATCATGATTGACATCACCAGCACCACAACATCATGAGCAACATCCTTGCCATTGCCACCACCATCATCAGCAGTATCATGCATCATAAGTAGCATCATTGTCTGGATAGTCAACAGCAGCAGAGCGTTTATGTACGAGCCTTGTCTGTCCGACCATCTGTAACGAGCAGGCACTATAACCCTCGTTAAGCTGATCCAGTATGAACAAAACTGTGGTATGAAGTTGTATTGCTATTCGGGACTTCACAGTCGTCAGCCTTGAAAACTGGCCAAAGTGATCAAACAGTTTCCCAAAACTTGGAGACAATCCAGAGAGAAAACAACTACGAGCAAATATGCAAACGTGTTTTTCCTGACAGCTGCCAGCCAGCTTATAAGGAAGACCCCCAGATGAACAGGAAAGCAGCCGGCGCCAACAATTGCCCAAAGCTCTGCGGTCCTCTACATATTAAGATCTGTTCAGCCAATGAATGTGTGAAGAAACTGGAGCATTCTAGATTTGAAGTTTTCGTGACTGCAATAATCCATACTCTTTGGTTCTTTCGGTAAAGTGACGTAGTTCAGCAGTTGTTTCTAACTGTTGTGTTCCACCTGATGACGGGCGCTTGTGTTGCGCCCGAAACGTCGTGAGTTATTTTTTTATTTATTTTTCACCTACATGACTTTACCGAAAGAACCAAATAGTATGGAAACTGGAGCACCCGAAGAAAACACAGACGTGCAAGGGTGCAACGCTCTATCGCACACGGACGAAACATGTGGAGTCCACATTCTTGCTGTACCGCCTTCTCCTGGCGAGCCAGGGCATGGCCATCAGGCAGCTTTTAATAGTGGAAAATGCACGTATTCAATTGATAATAGAGTTGTTACATGAACAATCCTGCCAATTCAATTACTTCAGCACACCAATACCTAGCGGTTAAACGTTGTGGATTGCTCTCCAACACACCGGTGTGCTGAAACAGTAAATTAGAACGATTGTTTACGGGGCAACTTTATTAAATGGCTGTGTCGGGTGGTGGATGGTTTACAACACACATTTTAGCGAAGCGGCGATCTGACTAGGAAAACAAACTATTATGAATTTGTGAATATTAGCATTGCTTGCGGAAGCCAACATGGTAAATTGAGGTCATAAACGCGCTCGACGTGGGAACCAAGTTTAATAATGGGCAGCTGCAATCCGGATTCGCACTGAGGGACTCAACAATGCCGGCTCACGTGCCCTGACGTGGAATGGGCCCTCTGAACCACACGGCATCCTCTGATTCACTCCGTTATAACGGGAGGCTTGGCACTAAGGTTATTAAATTAATATGCTGCAATGCACACTTCACGTTCCTTGAACCAATGGCCCAAACAAATTTATATCCAGGTCTCAAATGTGTTTGACAGCAAGGTCGCCGTTGTAGCTTTGTATGAGAAACTCCAGAGAGTTTGATGGAGATTATCGTTTTGGGGGTAACATCGAACGTGATATGAAACATCTACACAATATGAAATAACAAATTAGGCGTATCCAGTAAACAAATGATAAACCCGCTAAGCGTTATGGCCACGGTGGACCGCTCTTGGACCACGTCCTTAAAAAGACACATGTGAGCATTTCACACAAGGACAAAACTCCCCCGTATAGCCTTAACAGACTGTTTGGGGGCAAGTGTTGTTAGCTAGCACCAAACGAAGGTCAGCACGGCACACGAGGGGGTGGGTGGCCAGCACCACGCCCGGCCGCCTTTGTCTCCCCAGTGACGATGTTTACACACGTCACCAGGTACTCTGGACCTAAGCGAGGACCAGGACCGGTTCAGATAATCGCCACTGCTGTTGGCCTGAGCGGGAATCGAACTCGGGTGGCCGGGTTCGTAGCACAGCGCGCTAACCGCTACGCCACCGCTCCCCGCACGTGGCACACGAACACGCAGCCGTGGCGCACGCACGTGTGAGTCGAGTCTTAGGCAATCCGTTCTTCAGGCGCGCCATCTACTGACGAACAGCCCAACATACATTTTATTGATATTCAGTTGTGATTTGAAGCTTTCGTGACTGCAGGAATCCATACGCTCTGGTTCTTTCGGTAAAGTCACGTAGAAAAAAAAAGAAATAAAACACAACGTTTCGGTCGCAACACAAGCGTCCGTCTTCATTTTATTTATATTATTTGGGTATTTCGGTAAAGCCACGTAGATGGCTTTACTGAAAGACCCAAACAATATGAATTCCTGCAGTCACGAAAGCCTTAAGTTAAGATTTATACATTTTATTATCTATTCATATAAATGCGTTTAGTAGAAGAACGTAATTATTACGGGGTTTTCTGGTTACTCAGTACTGCAGCGACCGTTAGTGTAACGATGAACGTGCCAATTTAAACACCGGCCATCAGGAAACATAACAAACATCTCATCAGGCCCCATGGTGTAAACACGTGAAAAACTACATCAACAATAATCATTACAATCTCGGCCCTGTGTCAATCCACTGCTGGATGACTGGTTGTTTGACCATACAGTACTTGTACCCTGGTCAGTACGGGTTGGTGATGCCAGGAAACATAGATGTACAGTACAAGTCGTTTTCGCCACCCTCTGCTGGCAGCAGCTCAAGACATGCCCTCTAATAGTCCATCCAAACAATATTCAGGCTCAAGCCTGCTAGACTTGAGATCTGACGAGATCGGGCACATGCCGAGTAATTTGTGCCAAAATATAGAATAAATAAATAATATCATTTAAATACAACCCTCTGACGGCATTCCCATGGAATGGCATGGGCTTCGTTTGGCCATACTTCACCATACTGGTCAGTAGTTTGAAGGGAACGGCCATGGCTTGGAATAAAACTGAGGTCAGAGTTCACAGTGCAGTCCACTAACCACTATACGACCACTCAAGCTACTCTAGATACTGGAGTACCCGGAGAAAATACAACACGCATACGAGTGGGTAACACTTAAACATCTCTGCACAGATGAACTCAAGAACCCATTGTTGTACTGTCATATCGTTAGCGCAGTACCGTGTGGCTTTCCCTCTTGGTAGCTGTCCACACGAGCATGCCATGTCACACTGGAGTCGCACTCATACCCACACAGGATTCGAGGTCAAGCTTATACTGTGAATGAAATCATGACCCGTACAAGTTGTGTCTGTCAGATCAAATTTATTAAAACCACGCATTTTGCAAAAATGTTTTAAGAGGAACATATTTTTTTTCAATATTAATATAATTGCTAAACACACCACACAAAGCAATCTGTACATATTCCCTTCCATAAATATTAACTCTGTAATTGTTTTACTATTTAGTCTTTACGTTGTGTTACACATTGGAAGTTCTGCTGCTTTTCTGTCACCACGGTCCTTTTAGTTCTTTGCTGTATGTGGTGGTGGTGGTGGTGACACTGGGTCACGATTTTCCTGGCTCAGGTCAAACACCTCTGCCATTGGCGTACAAGGCACGTGTAAAGTACAAGACGTAGAATCAAACGTTGGATTGTTCTAGCCTCGCCAGATGACGACGACCTGGTATTATGATATATACACCCAAAATAAACCTGTGGTCAAAAGTGAAAACAACCAAACGAAGCCTTGGGAGGACAATTCGGGTGGCGACCCTCCCTCGGTCATGAAGCAACTTCCCTCAATGCTCTTGGCAGGAAAATTCGTTTTTAGAATGCGTCGAAGGCGAGGCGGAGTTTCGACCAAAACAAAGTGCGGCAAAGCGACTCACGACTTACTTCGCGCGGTGGCACAACCTTGCAAATGCCGGCGGAAGGTCCTCCACTAGGCGCTCTGGAGAGCCCCTCCCCCCCCCCCCCCCCCTTTATAGGGTGATTGGCCTACTCTTCCACACCGGCCAAACTTTACCCAACCAAACACGATCTTTTTGATCGACTGCGGTGTATCCATGCATGCTTCAGGGTGGAAAGAAACGTGGTGGGTGGGTGGGTATTAAGAAACACGTGTATCGTAACAACTGCTGCGCTGGGAGAACCGGCCAACTCTGAATTGCAAGTTCTCTACACCAGGGTAGCATCCCTGCTATTTAATATATTATGTTGCCTTTGGTTGGAAAAAAAATAATGAGGTGGTTATCAAAAGCATTCCGTGAACATCATGCAGCAATGCGGAGGCGTTTCCAAACATCACCTACGATTCCATTCAAACATTCCACACACTGAGGACCTGTTCATCAGTCTGCATGGAATGGTTGACCCACATAAGGCATAAGTAAGTCGTCTTTGTGAAGCCCCTGCTGTAGTAAAGGTGGACGGTTTTAAACACGAGTTTTAACTTAACATGACACGCGCAAATACCTGTGTAAAATAATAACCATATCAGAGGCGGCACACTGACAGTTGTTGGATTGGTAGCACGAGATGACATTGGTTGTATTACATTTATAACGTAACCGATTCGTGTTTAACCACTAGTGCTGGTCCACTGTATTTAAATCTATGTCCAACTGCTTGGCGTTTTCCTTACAAAATCCTTCAAAGATGCCCTGCGTGGACCTGTTTTTGTGCACATATTGTATATATATAAAAATATATATTTCCGGCGTTGTGAGAACGAGTGATTATTTGCAAACATCATGGGAACATTTTAAGAAAAGCACCAATATGATTAAAATGCTCCACATGGACTCAGCTAAACCACCATTAACAATGAACTGGGATTCACAAAATTGTCCAAAACTTGAACTCCCACATATGACGATGATGATGCGACTTCGAAGAGCTGTCATGTGCGGCTAAGTCACCTCTGAAAAATAGTAAACAGCGCAATGGGCTTTATCTGGAAATGCAAATAAAAACCCAACATGCCACGTGATAATATACGAGCGTGTTTCAAGGTTAACATGCACTTTTTGATCAAGATATTCCTACAAGAATAACATACCGCTGCAGGAGGTTGTGTGGAGCGTTAGTGGTATCGTCTAGAAAGTCACGTGTGAAATTTAGCATTTCCAATGCGGTGGCAAATGTGCCAATTGCTGTACGATGGGAGGTCCTGCTGATGCACAATATCACGGCGGTCTAAATGTACAGGTTAAAGTTCCGTAATGCGTGTATCACACACACACACGTGTGCTTTAGTGGTGCTAAAGGTTTGTAAGTGCAAAAGTCGGTCAACAAGTGGTGAGGAACTGAAAGCAGTCGTCTTGAAAAGGGCTGCATACGTGCCAGAAACGATCTTAAATCTCTGGCATCGCAACAACGGAATGGACAAAAGGGGTATTTGTAACGGCAGAAATCCTTGAATTCAATTTTGAATTTTCGATCACTATAAATGAAAGATAACGTTGAGAAACCCTCAGTGCATGATGTATTTTAGAGAATGGGTGGAGAATGACAGAGGGTGAGATAAGGTACTCATTACACACACCAATGCCATTATTCCTTAATGCAGAAAGCCCTACCAGTAATGCACTTGTTTAATTACGTCGATTCGCACACGAAGACCGGGCGGGCTTCTGAAGAGAGCCCAACAGGATGGCTTGAAACACCGTATTTACAAACACGTTCTCAAATATATTTTTTTCCCAAAAGCTCCATATGCGCGTACTGCATGAAGTACGAATCGTAAATGAAATTGGGCAAAACGTCTCATTAAAACGCGGGGCTTAGAAATGCAAACATGGTGAAGGCAAATCTGAATTTTTTTTTTGCTTTTCTTCTGAAGAGGCGAGCACATTTTTTTTAAATGTTGACACGTGACCCACCACGATAAAACCACAATGCACCACATGCACAGTACTGGGCACTACAACGTGAGGGGGGATGCAAATCCACAGCACAGCAACTGTTAATAAATAAATAAACTCATGGAGGAAAAAAAACACGAGCTCATGGTAAAGGTTTACCATCAATTCATGCTTGTTCAATGAAACTTTAGGGCAATCCAATTATTACCACTCCCGATAGGTTTTCGGGTTTCACTGCGTGTTGTTCGGCAAGATGCCCAATGTTTCAATGCAAGTTCTGGGAACTACTTTTAAGAACTGAATATCATGTGCAGCGAAACGTCGGACATCGTTAAAGAACCCAAAAACAACATCGAAGACCTGACCTATACACGGCACAGCCACGAAAACCCGCTGCAATGTGGCGTGTCCACTATCGTTTTCCTGTTTCTCTACAGTGTTGCATTATGGTCCCTCCAGCTCACGACGACTTATTTCAGGTCTCCATCACGCAGTGTAAAGCTAATCTTATTTACATTCTGTACTGCGATACTGTTCTTTTTTTTAGACCGACGGCTATATCTGGCAAGCACTATGGAGTTATCAATTTTGGAAGCGTCCCCATAGCGTGTTTTCCGATCCACCCCCTGGTCACACCTTAAGCTCTCATCACCGCTCTCCCCTCGCCCAAATATTTCCCAGCACCACCGTGCAATCGGGCGTCTCGCTCGGCGAGGTGATCCGGCTTGGTTAAGAACGAGGCTAAGTGTAAAAAAGATTACGAGGATGTTATATAAACAGGGCATGCTCCAGCATTGGTGAGAGCCTGAAGCTTTTGGATGGAGGGGGGGGGGCGGAAGGGCAGTGGGTGTGGCGATGACTCCCCTTCGGGACACATTGTACAATCCACCGCTGGATGAGGGCCAACTCACGCATTGCAGGTCAGGGGTGGGACTGTTGATACTCTATAAATTTGAGGCTCAGGGAGACAAGACTATTTTGCATCAATCCTGCGGCGGGGAGGGGGGGGCTCCCAAGCCCGATCGGTCATGGAGGTTGTTTGACCAGACGTCGTCATGCTGGTCAATTCGGGTTGGCGAAGACCAGACGTTAAAGAATACAAGTACGAGACAGCAACATATGTTGCTGCAATGCCCCCCTCGTCGACCAGCGGTGCACAATGATCACTTATTCAAGTGCCATCGAGGAAAACGACTCCGCTTGGCTTATTCAGACCCGATAAGAATTTGGGGCATTGCAGGTGATTGGGTTATAGGCAGGTCTCACGTGAAACGCGAGTTGAAAGATATGTGGTGAGCGCTGCCCCCCGCCCCCCACACATCGGTAGTGGCCAGTGGGGGAACTTCTATAACACTTTGACTATTTACAACAATGCACTGTATGACAAGGGGGGGTGTGTGGGAGGGAGGGGGGGGACTTTTTCCTTACCGAGGGCCAAATAGGAGCTTCAAAAACCTTTGGCAGGTCACGTTAAACACACACACGAAGCGCAATCTCTTCTGTCACCGCAAACAGGCCCTTTGCGGCGACAGAAGTTACACTTAAATAAGAAACACGCCGGTTGCCAGACTGGAAGTGTGCAGCGGAAAAGAGAGAGAGAAATATCTGCGGGCCCTTTTGAAGTGGTAGAACCATTGTGCGGTCGAGGGCCCATCTGTAAGTATCGTGGACGAGCAGAGCGTCACTCCGACCACCCTTGTTTTGGCCGAATGCGAGCGAGCGAGCGATGCCCCATCCTCCACGCGTGACATTCGGAAACCAACGCTGTACACGGCGAGGATTCCATTCGAGGTGTAGGCAGAAAAGGGAACAGCACCTGGGAGTATAAGCCGTACTGGAAACGGAATTGGCTCTCAAGCAGGCGACCAATGGCCAATGGACAGCTTGCGTATCAGTAATTTAATAACTTCTGACAAGCGATTCTTTTAAATCATGATCACTCCCCATTTCCCATTCACTGCAGTGAGCAAGTTGCATTGAGAAGCGATGTCGTTTTGAATTAAGACAATGAATGTACAGTATACAATTGTTATACACTGGCATATCACCTCTGTTAAAGAAGCTATGTTCAAAGTTGTGAATCCGAGCAAATGTTGATATTTTCATGTGAGAGCCTCTAATACAGCACATTCTCCAGCACCAATTTAGCACCTTGATATTCCATTTTGTCACCGTACAAATTCCGAGGTGCTGTGCCAATTATCCTGAGAGGTGCCGATAATTAGCAGCTTGGACGACTCAACACGTATTCCTCCACAAGTCTGGTCCAATGCAAGTGAAATACTGTTCGTGGAATTATTAAATCACAGCAAACTGTACAAACAATTTACATTGCAACGACAAAATTATACACTTTCATATTGCTTATTGTAAATTATATATGCATTGTGTATATTTCCCAAAAATATCAAACAGCAGAAAAAAAACAGGTCTTATTATTGTTATACTAACTCTTCGCAAATTAATTTACAAAGCAGCTGATAATGCCACGTCCCATTTCAACCACCACACGCCAAACGTCATTGAAGAAACCCTTGGGCCCCCCATCCCCTGCACCGTCAAAAAATCGATTGTTCATTTCCTCGCGATGGACACCTGCACGGCAGTGTCGACATCAACAACAACAATTATTATTATTATTGCGTGTGAATTGGTGAACGTGGCCGTACGTTTGCGGCGGTGGGGGTTGCAATTGTGGCCACCCCGCTCCCAAGGGGCCAGGGTACCACGGCCATCGAACGTTAAACTCCAGCGGCTGACCAAAGCCCTCCCCTTCACCACCTCCGACAGCCACGTCTGCGTGCACAGCCCACACAGACCGAGGCATCGGATTGATTTTCTTCCCAGTCACTTGCAGAATGTCACTCCCATCTCCCCCGCCGCACACCCCCCTCCACATCGAGAGCAATTCTTATCCTCGGGTTTCCTCTCCCTTGATCCATTTCATTCGCCCATTCTCGTGGCCGTCAAGGCGCGAGTGCACTTTATTTCCCCCTCGTCGGCGAGTACTGGACTCAAAATCCCGTGCTCGCTCCTCGATGCGCGCGTTCCTCTGCTGCGCCTCTCAAAGAGACGACTTGAGCGTGCGCGTTCACGTCATCTGCGTCCATAAACTTTATTTTTTTTGTCATCCAGCACGATCGATGTGACCACGGCCAAGGTGGAACGTACCGGGGCTGTCACGCGTTACAGCACAATCGGAAACCAGACAACAGCATGCATTGACACAAAAGTTAATTTATCGCTCGTGAGCCGAGCTCACGTTTATACACGTGACCATAGCCCTCCCCCCCGCCCCACCAAAACCTCTAATCATTGGCGCTCGCTGAAAAAATGATCAGTCGTACCACTCTACTCGGAGCACCAGTCAATATTCATCAAATTTGAGTTCGTGGCAACGAGACTCGTGGTCGATAATTTTAAAAGCAAAAACGGGCAGTGGCGTTTGTTATTTTCAAATATCTTGAAGATTTTTTGTCTCAAAAAGTGTACAAATCAACGAGGACACGTATAAGGGTGCCCTCAGTGCATCCTGACCAATCACCTGCCCCATTCCCAGCAAAACACGAATAAATCAGACCCCCCAAATATAGACAAATGCGATACATAACAATTTAAGATCTTACGATGGCCAAACATCGCCTTTCCATGCATACCGAGGCATTTAGAGTATCCCACCTTTAAGCATTCAGCACTAAACCCCCACCCTCGCTGTAAACACAAGTGTAAAGAGCACACATTATTAATATTCGCGTAAACTACGTGCCGTGGTGCAAGTAATGCCCACCAAACGAGCTTAAACCGAAATCATTAAATAATTTTATTTTTAAACAACATGCTTTTAAAATAATTGCTCACACATAACATTTAAAATGCATCTCTTACGAAGTGGGAAAATAACAAAAATTGGTCGAAAGGATAAGTGTACAGTCAGGGCTTGAATTCAGCTGGGTCCATCCAGGTAGGTGACCCAGAAAATATTCCTGGCACCCAGCACTACCAAGTCCAGTAAACGTCTCGCTATGGCTGTGGTTACTCGTCACGTGTCTACTACAGTCTAGCAGCGACCCAGAAAATAGGCTCTGGGTACGGTTGGACATGACTAGCTGCTGCCAAGTTCGATAGCAAGTCGGGCAAAACACAACGGCAGCAGCCCAAGCAACACCAGCCACCAACTTCGCACACCACCCAAACTCTCCGCAGACTTCGCATCAACCAACACCAGCGCGGCAACCGGTTATAAAAGGATATAAACACAAAATTTCATGTGTTGAAACCTTTAACCCGTTCGACGACGGATATGACGGTTGACATCGATGACAACACGATCGTCTGCTCTGGAGACGATCACGAGATTTTTCGTGCAAGTCGAGGCCGGGCGATGACATCGGGGGGCGCAAGCTTTAGCAAAAAGTTTCTCAACGTCTCCGCTGGCACACACTCGGCTCACGAGCTCCCGACACTCTTTGCCACTGCCGGCGGCACGAGCCGTCGGGGGGGGGTTTCCTTCTGCCGTCTGGCGTGGGGGGGGCGGCACCTCGCGACCAAACCGGGGCCGCCGCCGCTCCCTCTCCCCCCACCTTCCTACACAAGCAGCGAGCCGAGGTCGGTGCCAATGTCGAAGAGGTCACTGATGCCCTCGCTCTCCGCCAGGCTCCACAGGTAGTCGTCGGGACCGAGCGGCGGTGACAGGGCGACCAAGGGCAGCTCTCCGTTGGTCTCCGTCTCCCAGGGCAGCTGGTCCTCAGTCTGCATGAGCAGGCTGCGTCGCGGCGTGCCGAGCGGAGACGGGCCGCCAGGCGCCGCTCCGTTCTCTTCGACGTTCACCGGCACGGCCAAGCAGTTGACCGATGCGCCGTCGAGGCTTAAAACGTCGTTGCTGCCGCACGCCATGAGGGCCAATGCCAGGTCTCTCCTCACCGAGTCTGTAGAACCAGGCACCACGCGGAACACTTAGAGGAGGTACATTCATTATAGCTATAGGTTCGAGTCGACGCTACGGCTATGGGCAATCGTTAAGTTTAAGGCGCACGTGTTAAGATGTGTTATGTTCAGAGTAAGTTACAGGTTAGCATCAGTTTTTGCTACCCATGGAGAGTTATAGGTAAAGCAAGTTACATTTAGGGGCATGTTATATTTGTATAATGTAGCTAGATTTAGAGCAATAGGCATAGCCATGGTTAATAAGGGTAATATACATGTGTATATATAGTTAATAAAACATCCAAAATGCCAAGCGACCAGCAGCAAACAGCACTATCAAAGTTGTAATTGATAAGAGTTAAAACACGTTTCTTTAAGTGAAGCTAGGTTATTATAAAAGCTTGGAAAGAGAGACGATGGGAGGAGGGGATTCTAAAGTTTAGCGGTGTGAAGGAAGAAACAGACAAAAGTGTTGTGACCTGCAGCGTAGCGAGTGGATGAGCGAGTTGGTCAGAGTATAACCTGCAGTGTGGTGAGTGGGTTGGTTGGTTGGTGAGAGTATGGCCTGCAGTGTGGTGAGTGGATGAGTGAGTTGGTCAGAGTATGACCTGCAGTGTGGTGAGTGGGTTGGTTGGTTGGTGAGAGTATGGCCTGCAGTGTGGCGAGTGGGTGAGTGAGTTGGTTGGTGAGAGTATGACCTGCAATGTGGTGAGTGGGTTGGTTGGTGAGAGTATAACCTGCAGTGTGGTGAGTGGGTGAGTGAGTTGGTTGGTGAGAGTATGACCTGCAGTATGGTGAGTGAGTTGGTTGGTGAGAGTATGACCTGCAGGGTGGTGAGTGGGTGAGTGAGTTGGTTGGTGTGACCTGCAGTGCGGTGAGTTGGTTGGTGAGAGTATGATCTGCAGTGTGGCGAGTGGGTGAGTGAGTTGGTTGGTGAGAATATGACCTGCACTATGGTGAGTGGATGAGTGAGTTGACTTTTGAGTGCGACCTGCAGCATGGCGAGTGGATGAGCGAGTTGGTTGGTAAAAGTATGAGCTGCAGTGTGGTGAGTGGGTTGGTGAGAATGTGACCTGCAGAGTTGTGGTGGTTGAAGAGTGTGGATGAGACAAAACAATCGGTCCAGCAGAATGAATCCTCAACATAGGCAGAGGAATCGACAAGTCAAGTTCACAGGTTGGTAGTAGCGACAGATAAGTGATAAGGAGGCAGCTGACCACTGGCCAGCACGTGGTTTGAGTGATTTACGTTGAAATATGTTTAACTATAGCAATGGAGAAATCGGGTGTTTCACACCAGGTATGACAATAGCTTTTCAACTTCGGCCAAATCTGCGCAGCATATACTAGTGATTATTGGTTGATGCCATCTTTACAGTCAGTAGGCACACGTGGATAAAGACCCCCACCTCTGTTGGTGGCGTCCGGCGACCTTCCCCGCGCCTCGCCGGAGGTTCCCTGCTGATCCGGAGTGCACGGCGTTAGCTCAGAGCTGGCGCCGCCACCGCCGCTCGTGCCACTCATGGGGCTGTCGGGCGCCTCGTCGGGGCACAGGTACACCTCGATGGGGCCCCGCTTGCTCAGGAGGTGCATCCGCAGGTTCTGCGGAAGCAGAACGCGAGACACGGATAAACTTCAATGATTGGACATGGGCGAATTGTTTCCTGCACCTACGATTTGCATGGTTGGCTACGTACGGTGCGAAGGAACGTCAACATACATCGGTCACGTGAGAATTGTTTCCGTCCCAAATTCGTTGGTGGTTTTAATGATCGAAATCGACAAAGCTGAGATTGGGAAAGGCTTCTAATGTTGCTAGAAATAACGATGGTGAGAGAGCACGTCTCCACGCTCGACTCCCCTTCTGGCGAGTATTTTGTTACTTCCTTTGGGAATTCTCAGTGTAGCTGAGATTGCCCGTTGAGACGCACAACCGAGGGTGCAAAATAATCAAGTGAGACAAACGATTAAGATTGGCAAGAAAAGTAAAATATTTTTTGTTGCATAAAAGTTGTATTACGTGCAGATGTCTCGTCGGTGAAACAAAAATACTGCAATTTTTTTAAAAGGAAACAGCCATGGATCAATTGTCTTAAAAAATTAATAAAACATCACCATCAAACCACTGCTCGATGAAGGCAGTGGATTCTCACGGCTCAATGATGCAAAAATCATTAATTTCAAGTGCTATTGTGCTGGGCATTTGTAGACTACGAAAAGGAAATTGATGGCCATCCAAGCTTTCACAAACAGAAGCCTCTCTTATATATATATAATGTGAGATTTGTAAACCGAGATTACATGAAGAGATATACAAATTACAAAAGAAGACTTAAACAGGGACTACAGTACAGCACTGCATTAAAATGTTCATCGGTGACTATTTTATTTATTTTATTTTTACAACAACAAAAAACTCCCTGCTGCAATACTCCGTGTGCCGAGGGTTCATGCACACGTGGCGGGGGAGGCTGAGATCGTGGCCAGCTCCGCCACGTGCCACCTCGGAGTCACTTTCCTCCGCGAAAAAATCTACTCGGGATGCACGGGGCAGCAATGCCAGCGACCGAGTGAGGGAGCGGAGGAGAGGGCTGAGGGGGAGACGGTGGGGGGGGGGTTAATGTTGGCCACCACTCAACAGCCAGCAAGTAATCTTGATTTGAAGCTTTCGTGACTGCAGGAATCCATACTTTTTGGTTCTTTCGGTAAAGTCACGTAGGTATAAAATAAATCACGATGTTTCAGGCGCAACACAAGCGTCTATCATCAGTACAAGTCTAGCCCTTTTGCCATGCACTGCTGGATTAGAGGTTCATGGGTGGTTATCTGACCAAACAGCATCATGGCTTGTCAATGCACATTGGTGTCATATTTGCACAAAGTAATTTTTGCTCTTTCTCCCTTGTAGACAAATTAACTCAACTTAACAGCAATAAAATTCATGGAAAAAGTTTCATGCGCCTCCCCAGTTACCGACGGAGGTAATAACGCATTAACACTTTCAACCTTTGGTGGAAAGTGTGAACATTTTCCGAAAGAAACGCAACAACACAGACAAGTGGAAAGAGACAACGAAATGTAGAAGGGCCGCTTCATCACAGAACCACGGTGCCAACAGTCTAGGCTCGGAACGTTTGTCGTCTGCGTGTCGAAACTACACGACTAAACTAATTTTATTTTACCAGGTAAGACCCACTGAGCTATACAGCTCTTTTTTCAGAAGCGACCAGACCACAAATGAAAGCTCAATAAAGTGGCTTATCATGTGGAAATGTATAGCAGGTGAATACTATGAACGCATGTTTCTAACTGTTGAGGGAAAAGCTGGGAGGATTCGGGAGAAAAATCCAGGCGACGACAGGGAGACACAAATGCCAACTCCAAATATACAGCAGGCGTCGGGGTCGGAATCAAACCCACGACCGACCTACTGCATACCAGGCGAGGAAGTTAACATCTCGCCTCCACTGCCCCGACACCCACAACCCGTCCCCTTTGGCTACCTCTGCGGGATCCTGCACTTCCAAGCGCGTCTCCGGTGGCGCCTTGACAGCAATGACCGTCTGCTCGCGCAGGCTGCTCACGCCGCGGATGTCGTGGTACGTCACGTATGCCAGCGTGAGGCCCCGGCACGGAGGGGGGCAGTGTCAAGGGTAACAGCGATTATGTAACGCTCACAATCAATCGCAGTAATCCCCTATCACTCACGCAAACCCATCCCAATTGAATGTCGACCGCAAAAAACGTCAACGCTAAAACAGACGATCAGCCATCCGAGTCGGTTAGTCGGAGTGAGCGTGACTCCGTATGTAGGTCAGTCTGAGAGTTGGTCCGAGCATTGATCATAGTGGATCATCATTGAGAGTCACCGTACCTAACCTCGCCCACCACTTCCCCGGCCCCTTCCCTAACTTGTTACAAACAAACACACGAACGGACAAGGCAAAGGCATCACTTTGAACCCTACTTGCAAAGTATTCAAAAGTAATCTCCATTCTGCCATTCTGACGGCACGGAGCTCCCCCCCACCCACCATCCCCACTTCGTGTAGGTGCCACAGCGCTCCGAGGCCAAAATGTGGGGCAATGTGGGCACACAAGGGAGTGGTGGCAGATTGCAGGGAAGGATATCTCTGGTTGTGCGAGTCCTCTGTCAGTTGCTTGAGAGTGGCCGTGCAGCTCCCGATGAGGTCGTCGAGGGCGCGCTCCTTGCGACTCAGCTCGGACACCTCCTGGGGCAGCCCTCGGGCCTGGGTGCCAGTGTCCAGGGGCGACTGCCCGCTGAGTAGTAACAAGACAACAAAAAAAGGTCCCCAATGGAGCCGTGACAACACTGTTGGGAGAAAGTGCTGTTAGGGAGCAGCTGTTGAGGCCGGCAGGCACACAAGAGGGTGGGTGGTCAGCACCACCCTCGGCAAGCTTTGTCTCTCCTATGCTGATAACAACACGTGGCACTAAATGTTTACACATTTAAGGCTGAATCGACTTACGGGAGGGAGGCCCTGTACTGGTTCAGTTATTCATCACCGATGTTGGCCGTGAGCCGGAATCGAAATTAGGTCATTGCGTTAGTAGTGCAGTGTCCCTAACCACTCCACTACCGCACCCCCACACACGGGGTGGTCAGGCACATATACACACGGACACACGCATACGCAAACTCACGCACAAGACACACGAAAAACATATGCACACACACCATCACTAGGGAACACAAACAAACACAAGCAGAAGCCCTCACTCTGACCGGATCACCCCCCCCCCCCATCTGATCTCCGATTCAGCAGCTCGGATGGAACTACTTACACCCACTGAATGTGGTTCTTGGACTTCTTGCGGATGAGGTGAATGCCCTCTAGGACATTGGTGATGTCGTAGATGCGCCGCTTCTGCACGGCCAGCGTCTCGGCAGCGCGGTTCAGGTCAACGACGCCGTCCGATGACTGGTTCATGAGTCCCAGGAACTTCTTGGTGAGGAGCCCGAGCGAGGTGTCGTAGCGGGAACGCTCTGACGGTGACTTGGGAGCTTCCGTGATGAAACACGCACGCACACACACATACACCACCTCGACATCAGCAAACATCATCCTCTTCATCCCAAAAAAACATGAACGGCATTTGGGAGGAAACTGGAGTAACCAGAGAAAACCTTCACATAGGAGGAGACAATACTCAATGGTCCCCACCTATCTGTTGTTCATCTTCTTGGCTATTTCATAGCCGCTTTGTTTTGGGATTTTTAAAAAAGAATCTACTTTCTCTCTCCCACTTACTCTGTGACCTACAAACACGAAGAAGCACCCCTAAGAGGATGACCACCATGGAGATGAAGCGATGAGATTTGCTAATACGTAGAAGCTTGATGGGGGCTTTGCGTTGTGGAACCGCGAGGGTTGACGACAATTCGTGGAGGCTTTTATCAAGCAGTGGATAGACCATGGCTGATGAAGATGATCAATGCCCTGCGTTTCACTTCTTAATTTTCCCCTGAACAGGGCACAATCAGGGTTCTTCCCTTTCTGTTTGTGTGTGCCTGTGTATACACACGTGGGCGTGTATGTGTGTGTGTATAAAAAGCAGCCATCTCCTGCTTATTTCCTTTGTTTTCATGTTTGTACGAGCACCGAGCCAAAACATGCTGGGTGGTTGCAACCGCTTTGTTGAACGTTTGCCATGAAAATGTCACTATAATATGCCCAAGGGGTCAATATCTTCCCGCAACTTTCTCATTCCTGCTACTGCCAAACATTGCGCACGACTTGCTCTCGGCAGAGCTTGAGAATTACCGGCGCTCAGCAATCCACTGCTGGGGAGAGGCCAGGAGTCGAACTCAGGTCGCCGTGCGAGCCGCGGGGGGGGGGGTTATTTGAGCGTACTTCAGACAATGGTCAGTGCGGGTTTAAGTGGATAAGGTGGCATAAATGTAGGGGCATAGAAGTAGAATACGACGATGGAATTGGTTGAACTGCCCGCTTCTGCCCACCGCATAGCCCCACAGGCAGCACCTTCTAACACCGGTATCCAGCCCATGGGCTGCCTCCGGCCCACGGGCTGTAAGGTTTCCCACCCGTGTGTTGTACTCTGTGCCGAGGGTCGTGCGCACGTGGCGTGGAGGCCATGGACCGAGGCCGTCTCCGCCACGCGCCACCTCGGAGGTGCTCTCCTCCGCGATAAATCTACTCGGGACGCACGGGGCAGCATTGCCAGCGACCAAGTGAGGGAGCGGAGGAGTGGCCCTATGGCAACCTGCTTGTGCATGCCAGTCGCCCATCCGAGCACTATGCAGGCACAACCTTGCTTAGGTTACCAATTCTGACACAAGAGCAGGCACATGCCGGCTAGGAGCACCGGCAGGTCCCTGCTGGTGTTAGAAGATGGACTCTGGCACAGAGGTCAGAGAACTTAGCTGGCACCGCTAAAATTCTAGGGTGGATCGCAGGCAGCCGTTTGTGATTAAACTGGGTTTTAATGCGTAGCAAGTTGATCATCTCAACCCTGTCACCAATGACTACATTGGGATAAATTCCAGCTCGGAGAATTAAAATGATCTGGCAGCATGCACCTAACATTGCTCTCATTTACAGAGTGAGTGGGAAAGTGCTGCCCCCTACTGTGTCGACCAGAGGTCACTTAAAGGAATCTCGGAGGAAGCTCTATAGTATCCGTTAAATGCTATATTGCATACAGCATCTAGATGTGGTTGCATATCCATCCCATATAAAATCCACGTGCTCCAGTTTCCTCCCATGTGCTACTCAATAATGGAATTGGCCAATAAAGAATGTTCACTATATAATCACCACTGATGTTGGCAAGGACCGCGAGTCAAACTCATGTCGACGGGTCCAGTAGAGCTCCAATCACTACCCATGCCACCCGAAAGAGACAAGATAGTATCTCCGTAGTCTTTACAGACTTTTGGGGCAAGTGCCGTTCGCGAGCACCTATGAAGGCCGGCACGGCACGCGAGGGGGGGGGTGGTCACTAGGCTAGCACCTTGCCCGGCCGCCTTTGTCTCCCCAGCGATGTTCACACTCTGGACAAGGAACTCATTTAAGGCAAAGCCGACCCAGTGAGGCCTCGAACTGATTCAGATGTTGGTTGGAGATTGTTGACAGTGGAAATTGAAGTTGGGTCTTTGGTTTTGTAGCAATGCGCTAACTACTGCTCCCTACAGTGCCACATGCACGCGCGCGCGCACACACAGGTCGCGTGGTATCCCCGTGCACTCACTGCGGGGGCTGTGCGGGCGATAAGGCGTGCGTCCCTTCCCCCTGGGCGTGTGGAATTCCCCGCTCAGGTACTGGTGGTCAGGAACTTCCAACTCCAACTTTCTCTTCGCCTGCATCACAATTCACACGCAAAGACAGATACACAAACATGCGTCAATTAAGACAAAGCTTCCACATTCATAGCTCAGACTACTGGGGCAAGTGCTCCAATATAAAGCGTCGTACTCAAGATTATAAATGTTGTGGCTTGGCTCTCCAACACACCGGTGTGCTGTACTAGTGACGAATTGGCACGTTCTGTTGACGTGACAACCCTTACTAGTTGGCTGTGTCAGGTGGTGGCGGGTTTAACAACAATATTTTTATTTACGCGATATAACCCAAAACACCTCTATTATGGATAAAGCATCTTTGACATATATGCAAGCACATACAAAGAGTACAAACATACGTGCACATGCATACTACTGCACAACAAGCCATTTGCCACCAAGTGACATCACTAGTGTTTGCGCCAAGCTAGGTGCCCTCTTTATACAAAATGAAGAGACGCACACATAAGAGGGGGTGAGGAAGAAGTAAGGAATGAAACGAGGGTGGAGAAAGCCAAAGGTGGCATCACGGTGTGGTAGCGCGGCGACAAGATTGCTGCAGAGGTTTGTGGTTCAAGCCCTGTGGCCATCCTGGTTAATACTGAACGGTGCATTAATAAAAATATATATACGCCGTCTCCTTCACAGTTGACGTTAAAGATCCTGTGCCGTTATAAAAAAAAAAGTAGGCCACGAATGCCGGCATCACGGGTAAAAACTGCATACCGACGTCGCCCATACTAGCAGACGAAACCCGTCGGACAAACAGCGCCTTTGTGATAGCCTCCTCGCGCTATAAGAATGGTGCAAATACCAAACGTGCTAAATTACTATTATTACTATAAAGGGGGGCAGGTTTTCAAGGTTTGCTGTGGGTTTGGGGGGGGGGGCACTCGGCATGGGAAGGAAATTGCAGCGGCCGACCACCCCGGTGGGGGGGTTCTTCAATTACGCAACGGACGAGTCACACAGCGGCTTTAGGGCAGCGTCAACCCGCTGGCCTTTCGCTGGTGCCTCGACTGCTGCACATCTTTTACCCATTACAGACGCGCGCGAGATGTAACATTGCCCAGTACTGTACTCTGGTTGGCTTGCAAAAAATATATAAAATGAGTTGACGTCGAATGGAAGTTGTTGATGAAGTCGCCGTTGCTCATTTTGTTGGTGCTGCCGAATATTTTACTCCATGGCCCTTTGTCAAAGCACTGTTAGATGATGGCCTCTAGCCTTTGCATGCCATGTGAGTTGTGGGGGTTGTTTGACCATACTTCACAAATGCTGGTCTGTGCAGTGTTGGTAAGTGGGGGGCCCAAACCGATTCAGATATAACTCGGCACTTAAGTGAACCACGAGCAGATATCAAACTCAGGTTTTCTGGTTCAATGCACGACGCACTAAACATTACGCTACCGCTAATCATATCCCTCATACTTAATATAATAATGGCGATGGAAGTTTGGTATATTTCTCATTATCACCACCGGCAAAATCATCGTCACCGTTGGCATCATCATCCTCAAAGTTCCACGTATTGCCTTCCTTCAGAATGGCGCACCAGAGAAATTCCTCCGTGCACAGCCATGTGGAGCGTTCAGGAAATGGTTCAATTTATGGATGAAGTAACCGCACAGGCATCGCAAGCCAGGAAAAAAAAATCTAAAGCAAATCGTAACCACAACTGAAACTTTCAATGACACATTCAAAACAAAAGCTGCAGCACCATCGCCACCAATAACAAAAATTTACAACCTTCATTAACCTCGGTCGGTAACATGCACGCATAACTTAAATCAACGGGGGGCCACGCCTGACAAAAGAAGCGAGCGAGCAACGGCACCAGCGCGCCAGTGAGAAGGCGGGCGGCCCAAACTCCATGCAGGAACTCCTCAGCGTCTGAGGGACCAGACAGGAAACAGATGGTGCCTGTGTGAGCATGCGAGCGCACGATTGACCATCAGGGTCGACCAGCTCGCTCGCGCTCTCGCCGAACAGCACCAGTCGGCGCTAGATAAGCAGGAAAAAAACGGTTCGCGATGCTGGCGCAAGTTCGTTTCTGCTGTGCAAGCAATCTCAAGTTTATTAATAAGCTCGCGAAAATACAATCGCGCGAGAAAACGTTCCTCGTTTTTTCCTTATCAGATATTGCCTTTGGGAATGGCCCTGCTAGTGGACTACTTTGCAATTCAGCTTTATTTTTATACTGATACCCATGACAAGGATCAATTAAATGTTTTCCTTCCAGACTTGTTTATGCAAGTGAGCCATCCCCAAGCAATCATGGGACATTTGGCTTAGTAGAGGAGACTTAGGGCAAATGCTGCGAGCGAGCGCATATTAAGACTACCACAGAATGGTGTGGACAGCACTAGGACTGGTCACTTTTGTTTTCGTACGAGTGCTGATGTGTACACACCATACTAGGTACTCGTAGGTAGGCCCAGGACGGGCTCAAATGCCAATTTCCCACTGATGTTGAAAGTTAAATGTTTGGGAATCTAATCTTGGCCCTTGGGATCACGATGCATGCAGTGCGCTAACAATTGGACCACGACTCCCACTATATGTAATTACATGTAAAAAAAACAGACAAAAATCCCCCGTATAGCCTTCAACAGACTGTGTGGTGAGAACCACGCCCGGCCACCTTTGTCTCCCCAGCGCTGATGTTCTTTTAAAAATGCACCAGGTACTGTACTAATTTTAAGCCTGAGTAGACCTCGGGGAGGCCAAACAACGATGCATATATTCACCCCTGATGTTGGAAGCGAGTGAGATTCAACTCAGGTCTCTCGGTTCAAAGTGCGGTGCGCGCTCATCACTGCGGCACCGCTCGGCACTATACGCGCTTCTGAGTTGGTAGACGTCTCCGATGCTTACAAACGGAGTGGTGTTGTCAGAGGCGAGAAGCAGTTGAGTAATAATCTTGGGCGACTACATTGAGATAACAATAGCAACGTTCAGCACATCGCACAGCCAATGTGATGATGACGATACAATTCAGGCGGATTTTTTGAAAACGTGGTTCAATGTCAGCGGAAAAAAAAAATCCACTTGGCCAATCCTGCCAGCCGCAAATGATTGCCAAGTCCAAAGCAATTCCACAGGTGAGCACACCTTCTTTTACAAGTGAAAGTGAGCAAATATTTATTTATGTAAATATTTATTGTTTTATCTGATTCCATGGAACCAAATAACTGTGAGTCCAGCAACCGTTTGCAGTTTTCATTTGAAATAAAAAAAACTGAAGACCATTAAATATAGCTTAGAGCCTCATCTACAAATAAAACACATTCCTGCGGAGGGAGCTGGTAGGAACGTTGGGTTGCTCGGTCAATGGCCAAGGTCAACGGCGGCGTGGTGTATTCCGCAAATATGCCCGACTGTGAGGACGGGCACAAGCCGGCGTGAGTAGGTGAAACGTTGAGTTTTATAAGGGCACCACGGGGTGACCAGCCCCTCCCCTCCTCACCCAGCCCCACCCCACCCCTCCCACCCCACCCCTCCCCACCCAGCCCCGCCCTACCCAACCCCACCCCACCCAGCCCCTCCCCTCTCCACCCAGCCCCTCTCCACTCTCCACCCAGCCCCTCCCTGCACGATGGACGGACACAATAATCCCCTGTGGGCTGGTGTAACCAGAGGTTCCTACCAGTACAATTTATTTTAAGGATTCCATCAATACATCTTGTTCTATTAATTTGTTCCAAAAAATGTCATTTTAGAATGTGAGCACTTGAGATTGTTTTCTTCCACTGTTTCCTTTTCTGGTTTTACACGACCAGGATGATTAAGGTATTTTTCCTTGCTAATACTTTTCCAGTATAATTACCTGCAAATTATCCAGTTTTCAAAACAATGACTACCCCTGCATTCCAATCCAACTGAAGGGCGCAACTTAAATGTCCGTGGACAGTTGAAACAACCTTGAAACACTGGTAAAATGAAAATTGTATACTGCAACATAAAAATATCTAAAAACCCATACAAATAAATATTATACCAGGCTTGAATACAAACTGTTTCAATTTAATTCAAGCAAAACTAAATATTTGTCATGGCACAATTGGAAGAAAATAACTTTCCATCCTAACGCTACTCCACTGCTCATGGCTTCTCAAGACCGTATCGGTCTTGTTTGACCATACTTCACCCATATTGGTTAGTCCAGGCTGGTGAAGAGGGGGGGGGCAGGAGCAGTTCAGGTATCACTCACCATTGGCAGTGGAAAATCCACATTCCTACGGCAGAAAACAGTTGCTATAAAAGGGACAACCGGTTGTGACTTTCCACAGTATCGGTAGGCCTCATAACAAGTTAAATCACGGATGAAATTAATTCACTCACCCCTGCACGAAACAATGGCTAAGACTCTTTATCCCATGGTCCAGACCCTCGGGAGAAATGGCGACAGGCAGACTACACCCCTCACTGTCAGCAGCTGTGGGGGGGCAAGCACAGTGGCCCATTGACTCCTGTCTTGACAGGGCAACACCTGCTAGCATCAACTCCGACCCCCCTCGAGTGACAGCACAACACCTGCTTGGGCACCCGCGGTCAGATTCCATCGAGTGGCGACAGTCAAACTCACCCAGGGAGATTCAACCACTGGTTCTCACTCGATGGGATGGGGAAGCGCGCACTCAACAAGCGCGTGCACACACAGGCGTGCTTGGGACGCTCGTTCGATCGCAGCTGCCCGGGTTAAGAAGCGTCCGAACGCCGCATTTTACCGGGCGACGCTGTAAGGGCCGGTGACACCAAAGCCACACATGAACGATTTTAAACAACAGCGATAACGGCATGGCTGCTATTTTTGTATCACTCCAACTCTTAAGTTGAGGAGCAGGCCTTCGCATTTCGGCAAAAAGGCGTCTTTCGACCGAAGTGGCACTTTGCATTTTGTCAAGGGCCACTCTCCAACACCAAAAATCTGGTGGAGATAAAAAGGCCTTTCATAAAGATGGGTGGCAGGCTCCAAATTCTTTTTTTTACTCTACCATGTTAAATCCGGGTGTTGATATTTTTTACTAATGCCCAAAAAATTCTGCAAAAGTAAGAAGTAAACATTAAGGCAAATTCCATATACATGGGTAGCCTTGTTTTTCTTTACAGGAAATTAACTCCAGGATACACGTGCCTACCCCAACATGACCGATGAAGGTTTTGAAACAACTCGCAGAAGGATGCTTGCAGGAAAAATTACGAAATATTGAATATGAATGCCAAGTGTCGATTATTCAGTTAGTACTTTAGGTTACAACTATTTCACTCGGGACATAGCCTGATATCGTGACATCTCGGAAACTATGTAGAGGCTTGAGCCTGCTTGAGCCTGCATAGTGCTTGGGTGAGCAACCAACACGCATAAAACAGGTGTGGTAGGCTGCTGGTGGGCTACATTATCAGCAGAGGCAAAATACATTGTTGTACTGTACTTTTCTCCCGTCTATGCTCCTCACCATAACCAAGTGTGGTGAAGTATGCTCATATGACCCCCACAATATAGAGAAACAATGGGGGTTATTTGAATGCGAGGCATCATCCCATTCAGTCAATAATCATTACAGGTCATTAGGAAAGTAATGACCCACCAATTTATAGATTGAAATCAATAAAAAAAATGTTTAGATCAGTAGATGTTATATGGTGGTTAGCCCACTATGCGATCATGATCTTGGCATTGTCAGTTCAATTTCGGGTCACGGCTAACATCAGCGGCCAGTGCTATATGAAGAAGTCCTGAGTGGCTCTCCTTTACCAACTAGCACTGACCTGCATGAAATATGACCAAACAACTCCCATGACAGACACAGCATGAGGTCTTCATCCAGCAATGGATGGACAAAGGTCTATAATTTATCATTATATTTTGCATGCGATTGGTTCAGGTAACCCATGTAACAGTGCTACATGCACAATGGCAAAGGAAAAGGATATGTTCCTGAAGTCAAACAGAACTGTAAATCGTGACAATTCATCAAATCACAAGGGAGGCAAATCATGACATGCCAAGCATTAACATCCATGGAATCAAACCGTCAGATTGCCACCTGTCGCGTAATAGCTTGGAGACAAATTTAAGTCGAAATAAAAGTTTGAAATGCAATTGGCTTACTCCAACCTAAATGTGTCCAACCAAATGTTCGGTTTGTTATTTGGATGGCCATCCAAGTGACAGCCAAATGACAAAACTAAATTTGTTCAAAGCCACAAATCCCCTCCCAGTCTCTCACTCATACATCCCTTTTTAATAGGCCTCCACCCCAAAAAAATCACACTGCATTCAGATTAAAGCGATACAATACCACGAATAAGGGTGCGCAGCATCGTCTTAGGCAAAGGACCTTTTAAAGTATTTCCATAACTTCTGAAATGCGGCGGCACGATGCCCACACCTCAATTTAATTCCCACGTGCGGTTTATTTTACTTCTCTTTTGGTGACGCCATTTTATGCAACGCTGCCTGTGGCCACAGGTCACACATAACGCACTCTTCCGAGCCCCTCCCAAAACGCACTGTAAACGCAAACCAGTTGAAAACAATATTCCCCGTAGCCAAAATCCACCTTAGCGCGTCTGTTTAAATCGTTTGTCAAAATTTGATTGGATAGGTTTTGTTTTATGTGTCAAGAGTTCACCTGAAAAGCCTGTCGGCTCATGATAATGAGCCACAGAGAAAAAGTTCAATGCAGCATTTTACAAACTGAACTTTCAAATGCCATGGACGATGCCTGTCGTCAATCCCTAAATAACTTGCACTTAGAATTAAATCAGAAATTGTGGACAAAGTGCACAATTATCTATAATTGCATTTGTCAAACAACACAGGACAATAAGTGTATACGCATTACATGGTTGGGATTGCAGGTTGCCAAAACACCAGGGCATGGCCACATACAATAACATTTTAAAATTTTAGTATTTAACTTTTTTAAGAATTGTATTTTCTAAAGACATTCTCCTAGCATGAATGGAGTGCAATGTAAGCCCCTATCTCAAGGAATTTTGGAAATGCAAGATAATTTTTGTTTGGTTCTTTTGAAAAATCAACAACCGCTGAATAGCTCCCGCACCGGGAATTGTTTGCTTCATATCTACAGATCATCTCCCTGTGATGAAACTTGGAATGGCTCAATGCTGCATACATGCACTGTCTCTATGGGACCAAGACCATCACGCTAGCGCATGACCACGTCTGACAGGCGCCACCTTCTGAGCACCGGCAAGCCGTGTGGTTTCATTGTAATGGATGCTCATCAGCATGGCCTAGCCCAAGGGAACCCTCAGCTCATTGCCAACACAGCAGACAAAAGCCCACGCATCTCGTCACGGCCCTCTTTGAAGTGGAGCTAATCATGTGGCGGGAGAGGACATTCCACTAATGAGTTTATTACTGCTCCCACCAAGGAACTGGGCTGGAACGGGTGGCACAATGGCTATCGCACTGAGCCCAGTGACCCAAATTCAATTAATGGCAACGACTAACATCAGTGGCGAGTCATATCAGAACTGGCACTGCCACCCTACACACGACCCCCCCTTTCTCCAACCCACACTGACCAGCGTGGCAAAGAATGGTCAAACAATCTCCATGGCCGACACACTGGGAGGACTTCATCCAGCTGTAGATTGACAAAAGGCTTGTCCATCAATACATAAGCACGGGGCATCACAGCCGGTTGAGCCTACGTTTCCAGTGACAGACACTGAACACAAGGAACCTAAAGACCCAAGCACTCAAGACACACTATGGTTTAATGTTCAACACTCAGTAGGTCACTCATTCTCCTCTTCTGAGTCCACTGCCTATAACTCGCTTCTCCCCGCCACCCATGCTATCAACTCCCTGCTGTTGTTCAAGTCCAAGCTCCAAAGCTTCCTTTTTACCAATGCCGATCACTGACTGCCTCTGTTTAGAAAATAAATGCATTCACTGTTTCTGTACAGCGCCTCAAGATGCGGTCGCATTTAGATGCCATAAATACAAGCTCTATTGTATGAACTCGCACAGAGACCAATAGACTCGCATGGGGACTCAGACTTGCATAGAAACCTATGACAGACTGCCTTGCTCTATAAAATATGCTCAGTTTTTGTACAGAATTTTGAGATGTGGTCGCATTTAGACCCTGCTGTATGAAATCCCTGTTATACAATATCGTATTGTGCTGTTGTTAAAAGACCATTTTACACCCAGGCCAATTACTACACACAAATGCATCAACCCCCTGTGGATTTTTATGAGCTAGACCCAGCTCGGAAACTGCTCAAAACGTTGATGTGAATACGCAAAAATGAGTGTGCATTGTACTACTGTCAAGTACAAGCTCACACCACGGCCCGAGGCGAGCAGCAGCTCAACAACCACGCAAAATGCGCCTGCAACCTTACTCTTGACGAGTGAAGCCATAAGCATTCCTCTCCATCCCATCCCCACCCCCACAGAGCCCTGTTCTCTATTCTTCTGGAGGCCTAGGCTCATCAACTGGCAGGCGAGTGGGTTGGGTGGATGGGCTGGCTGGCTGGGGGAGCCGTCGACGGGAAGATATTAGCACAAGCTTAATCGAAAGCTACATTGAAAGCTTGTGGCCAAAAGTGACGGCAGACTCTGGTGCGGCCCACTTACACGTGGGCAATGGGGTGGGCTACCCCCCCCCCCCCTTTGTGAGTAAGCCCACCAGCTTGCCCTGCCAGGGGACGAAGATTCTACTTGGACTCGGTCCCGGTCAACATTCCTGGAAAGCCAAAAGGGCACTTGACAGCCACATCCAAGAAAACAACACTAAATATATATACCATACAATGCATTGACCAAATCACAAGGAATGTGCCTGATCCAGTCGGATCTCAGAAACCAAGCAGGTCTGAGTCTGTATAGTGCACTACAGGTCATAGGTTGCCCACCCAAGCAGGATCAGCGTGGTGAAGTATGGTCAAACAACCCAAACCAATGACACGGCGTGTAGGGAGGGGCCCTCATCCAGCAGTGGTTTGACAAAAGTGGATGTGCACATAAGACGATCATAAAATATCCAACGCTAAAGCAACTCAACATTCTAGTTTTTGTAGGCAAGTGCTTGACTTCTGACGTGCATCTGTCCCCACACAAAGTCTCAGTGGATTCACAAAACGACAACAGTAGGTTAGGGTGTCAACGTACACACGCCGTACATTTTTTACCACCATTTCCCTCCTCGCGCCACCGACGTCCATTTGTCACCTGAACCCATTTTCAAAACACTCACATTGACTTGTACATTCTGATCTCTGGACTGCACACTGCACTACATCGCACTACCACATTGGTTTAAATATCTTATTTCTTTAAATACTTAATTTAAATAATATTTTACATTTTAAAAATTTTCGACTGTTTATTTTAAGTTTATTACATTTAGATTACTTATTTTGTGTTGATCGCCGATTGTTTATTGTTTATTTATGTCTGTTAATTGTGATTATATATTGTTTTTTAATTGCTTGGTTGCACCGTGGGACTAAGAGAGAGGACTGTAATTTCATCTGTGTTGTATGTTATGCATGTAACACACTTGACAATAAAGTGACTTTAAGACTTTAAGACTATTTGTGTATTTTGTATTCCGATGAACGGCGTGAAACCATCTCACACAAAACGACCCAAAAGGCCGTGGGGACACATCAAAAAGAGAGGTCTCCATTCAAACCCAGCCCTAACTGCCTAAACTTCCAAGTGTCATTAATAATCCTGGATTAATTAAAGATGCACAAAAAAAATGTACATCGCGAATCAACTGAGATTATAACCCACGACAAACAATAAGAACAAATGTTGAGCACCACGCAGCCCGAGTGTGCGTGTGGTGTTGTGTGTTTAAGCTGGCTTCGGGAGCGGCCTAGGGCCTCCATCACGAACAAAAGCAGCCACAGCGAGGCCGGGGCTCAAACAGCAACACCGCAACCACACACTCAGAAACTTTTAGAACTTCACAATAATACAGAGCCGTGTAAACACTACACACATTTAAGGTTGTGGGGGGGGGCAAGTTGACCCACCACCCACCCCCCCAATACCACAATTATTACGAAGCGAACCAGCGTGGCCCCCCACCAATATTAGCAACACAAGCACATCTTATACACAAATAACTTTATTTTTTTTTTGGGGGGGGGGGGTAACGATTAAAAGGTGCCCCCCATTACCCCCCACTCAGATCAACAATCCACGTCCACCACAACACGTTTAGACGCCACGACACGGGATAGTGCCCCCCACCAAACTTTAGCAGCCCTACAAAATGTTGCACATCGTATACATTTTAACACTTTTGACATTTCAAGAGGGGGGGGGGGGGGAAGAACTGTCGCAGCTGAAAACAAGAGAGCAAAGGGGGGCGATGGTCCGATATAATCGATCCTCCGCGCGCCCCCCACTCGCCTTATCGATAATGGACCTGGGTCCGGACTCGAACTGAACATCAAAGCCCTGAGGCCAGATGAGCCTCGTTCTGTCTCTCTCACGGTCTCCCCCTGCCCGCTACTGTACGGAAAATGAGCAGCCATTTCGCGACGAGACAAGAGAAAGACGTGGGGGGGTGGGTGGATAGAGGAATGGTGGTGATGATGGCGATGATGATGATGATGGTGGTGATGTTAGCGACGATGGCTTTGTGACAAAAGTTTGCGCGCAAAAGTTTCGTCAAAGTCGCCACGGCAGTCACACACACACAACTTCCTCGCACTCAGCAACATCCACGGACACATCTCTCACAAGGCTTGTTGTTGTGTGTGTGGGGGGGTAGTAGCACCCCCACATTGTTTTTTTTTACCGGTGGTCGGCCAAGACGTGGCCGGGTCGTCCTGCCGTGAGGGCCTTGCGGGGTCGCGTAGGCACTGGCCCCGACACCGTCCAGTTGACTCAGCTGGTAACTCGCGGCGGCGAACAGCTTTCTGTCAGCAGACATTATCACAATCTCTTGTTTGTTTGTTAAAGAAAAACAACCACCAGCAACACCGGAGCGCGAGTTCTTCTTGATGGTTGATCTCCGAGGTGATGGGCCTCGAGAACCCGGTCCGAAGGCGCGACTCCCGACCCGACCGGGGGCTGACGAAGAGACGGGGAGGGAACCCCGAAAAATGAAGCAATGGCTTCTTCTTCTTTTGTTGCCAAGGTCGCGCGTCCAACTTGCGGCGCTAATTTCGCATTCGGCGAGTAGCTCCCGACGCCAAATATCGCAGCCTAGAGTCGAACTGGGTTGTCGGCTTTCGAAAGGAGTCGGTTTCGTGAAGCTGTGCGGTCGCTGCGCCGAGGATGCCTCGGATTACGGTCGGGTGCGCTCGACGAGCGTTAGCCGCTTTTCTGCCTAAGATGGCTCCAGGAAGCGGACAATGAATGAAGGGAGAGAGCGGCGCTGCTGCATTTGAGCGCCAAAGCCCGAACGCGCGAAATTCGCATTTCCCGCGCAATGGAAGCCTCGCCCCTTCGTTCTCCCCTCCCTCGAAGCTCGGCAAGGACCACGCCTCCATTGTGTTGTTGCTGCTGCCGTGTCCACCCACCCACTCCGCGAGCCTCCACGACGTCTCTGCCTGCGCGGATTCGTTTGTTGCGAGACGAGGCGAGGGCGTTGTGGGCCACTGTTGTAATTTATTGAGCAAAGTTTTATTTTTTGATTGAAAGCTTTCGTGACTGCAGGGATTCATGTTTCTTGGTTCTTTCGGTAAAGTGACGTAGAAGGGAAATAATAAAATAATAAAAATATTTAAAATAAAAATTATCACGACGTTTCGACTGCAACACAAGCAATCATCATCAGGTGTGAAATCCACAGTAAGAAAATTTGAAAAAAGGTTTTATGTTATAGGCTTCCACCCTCTCCTGCTCCCCGCGAACGATGACCTGTGGGTTTTTTGTCGTCACGTCTTAATTTGTCGTTCTCTTAGCCTAGTGGATTCAAGTGTTTTTAATTTGGTTTTCTGCCACGCGGTTAATGAGTGACAAGATACATCTGAACCAGTACGTGACCCTCCGTCACCAATCCACGCCGACCAGTGTGGTGAAGTATGGTCAAAACAATCCCAATGACTCGGGCATGACTGATCAGCCCTGAGTCTGAAGACTCTTTCAGGAGGATTCTGCATTGGGATGTTTGGCCAGTTTCATTAATGTTTGGAATATGGGATCCAGCCAGCATACCCATATTAATCAGAGTACCCCGGCAGATACGTGGGTCCACATTAAAAGCCCCACACAGGTACAATAACTCACTGATATTTTTACTGGCATAGCTATCTCACCAATTGCAAATTAAAGCTACCAACTCTCTCTTAGGTTTTCTATTCTCAGGTGATATGTGCTGATGAGAAGCTGCATGGATAGAATCCATGCTCCTGTCTGGTTGGGAATAATTCCGATTCTTTTGCTTTCTAAGCACCAATTCACCGATCTATGCATGTCACATAAGACTGGGAAATCAGAGGCAGTTTCTGTTTTCTAGGTTCCCCAAACTGAAGCGACAAAGCACTAGTACTTTGGCCCCACGTCACATTGCGTGTCACACACAAACGTGCCCTCCCCACACAAACAAGTGTCACAAAAAATGGGCCATAGCTCCAGGCCCACACCCACTCCCTATGCTCACACGCACATACGCTTGCACATCCTGTCACGCTCATAGGCAAACACGCATTCGCCTTCTCCAAACTTAACCCTGAAACGTGTGCATGGAAACACAAAATGCGAATAAAAGTGAGCAAGCGCATTACAAGCACACATGCAATGAACGCACCATAATAATTTGGTCCATCGCATGTAAAATGTTTCATTAATATGTTTTAAAATACTTTTTGTAAGTATGTAGTTGCTAAACTTGTCCAAAAGCTATACAGATGTGTTCTTACTTGTAAGCTGTGGTAAGTTGTTGTTATTGATGATTGGTTTAGAAACGGTGTTATTTTCATCAAAATAAGTCTTTAGACAGGCTAATATGTATAGCCTGTGTGGGCTTACTCGTGATGAATCGCACCTATAATTGCGCAGGAATCAGTATTTTGCAGCCCAGAGGGGCCAAGTAGCAGTTCTGTACTGTACTGCATCTTGCCATTCCATACTACATGTTAGGGTGAAATTCCTACTTTAGGTGACTTGGCGATTGGACCCTAAGCCACAACCATAATGACACCTGGGGAAGATTGCAGCTATGAGATGTTCAGGGGCTCTCTATTCAATGCTGGCTCAGCAGGACACTGGTAAGCCAGCATAGCTGTTTAAAGTTAACTACAAATTAAAATCGTTACATTATTGCTTGTTGATCGATTGGATAGTGATAATAAAAACAAACTATTAAGTTGCATTGAATGTTATAGTTTATTTTTATAAGTTAATGGAAAGCTATGACAATCTGGGCGGCGGTTTACAGGAATAAACACTTAAATTCCGCCTACAGGGAGAATGAGTAGAGGGTGGTTGGTGTGTTTGTGACGTGTGGTTGGTCTTTTTGTCACTTGCAGAGATACGAAAGCCACTCAGAATAGCGCTTTCTAATAAAGTGTTGCCTTTACAAGACCCACTCGCGTTCCCTCTTTGTGAATGTGTCCAGTCATCTCAACTAGCCGCGAGGTGAGTGCATAACAGAATAACATCTATCGTTCCCGAATGCATTTTTGTTAGCCGGCATATTCTCTCATTACGATCACGGCAGGACAGAGGACTGACCAGCTACACATGATAATAAATGTATGAGGTACTGTACTGAGAAAACTATTAAAAATGAAAAGAGAAAAGTTATTATTCTAACCCATAACCATCTGATTCAACAAGAGCCATTTTAACATATTCGCTTTTCAAATTTTTAATGTTTTGTAAACACCAAAACAAACGGGAACAAAATGGCATAGGATGTGTTCGGGGCAATGGTTAGAATTCAATCAGACGGCTGGTACGTTACTGGTGTCTTGTCGACGAGTTAAGGTTATAATTAGAGCGACAATTTAGTTTGCGAGTTTGTGCTGCAAGCAGCAGAAACAAAAAGTGGCCCAAAACTAGCCAAATGGAAAACAAACACCATAGTACGACCCAAACTAGTTACCAAATACTTGCCCGACGAGGGTCATCTCGATAAGTGAACCGGAAAATCGATTCGCACCTGGCACACATCCATTCGGCCTCTCACTGGGCCCGCGGCTACTGGTCACGTGTCTACTCCAGGCTACCAGCGACTCGGAAATTGAGAGCTTACCTGAGAAATTAATTTCCACAAATAAGCCTAACCAACTCATCTTGGGCTGGATATTTTTTTATGTTTAACATTTATTAATCTGTGTATTATAGAAATGCCCAAGTTATGAACATCGACATACCAGTTCCATGAGTCTCATTGTCTCCAAGTATCCTGTTATTTTGCAGAATTTGTAATGGCATATAAATGACCCCTTTGGCTGCCATTCATTATTACATTTCCTTTGAGCTTTGGTTGCCATTGCTAATTCGCAATAATTACAAGAACTATTCATAACTGTACATTCCTGCAATACAACTCAAACGTGTTATTTTGAATGATAAATAGTATAACAAAACATAATTATCACACGTGTGAGGTGCGTTAGCAAATAAATATGCAACACGAAACAGCATTACTATATTACGACAGTCGTGCACATGAGATGCGCGAGGATGTCACCGCGAGAAACGCACACACAGCTCTGCAACTCTCAACTGTTGCAAAACATGCCACGAGGCCAGACCGAATATTTCACATCGGTGCCACATGAGGTGGCATGACATTATTGATTCCAATATCTTTTGGGCCAAAAAAAATCAGTGAATTACGCGGTAACAATTATAAATTAGCCGGGCTATCTAATAATTGACTCTTATTAGCGTTGTAAATAAATCTGTACTTTTTTTGTCTGTACAAAAAAAATCTGTACTTGCTAAGGATTTTTGTTATTTAGAGGTGGCACCAATGACCTCCTCTGGCACATGGGCTGCACGTGGTTCCAATCAGAGCCGCACGACTTCCGTAAATACGACTTTAATTCCGCCCACCAATGCCGACGTCACCGCACCCGCAGCCAATGGAGCCCAACCAGGAACAACAACAGCCCGAACTCGTGTCCAATGGGAAATGAGTGACGTAGGGGGAGGCGTGGCCCAAGCTGAGAGGGCGTGGCCCAAACGGGGGGGCGTAACGTTGCGAGGGGCGGGGCTTGGCTGGGACGTGACGTCACCGCCGTCAGCTGACAGCGCTTCTTGTTCAGAGCCATTGGAAACGTTGAGATAATTAAACTATTACAGAATTAAACAAATCTTCCTTCCGATTAAAGGTACGTTTGCTTTCATCGGCCCGCGCTCGTCAAGTCGCGCTCGCCTTGAGAGTTTATTGAGCTGTAGGGTTCATGTTGTTCGCTCTCGTTGGCAGAGCTCGTCAGGGCCTAACCGAGTCACCGCCGCTCGGATAGTCTTCCCTGAGTAGGGCGCGCTGAGCCCGGCGGGGCGAGCAAGTCGAGCCGGGGTGGGGGGGGGGGTGACCGGGGAGGCCCGAGGAATATGATCTCAGCGAATTGAACAGCGAAATTTGAAATGACTGACGGTATACATGTCAGAGTTTCCGTGTCTCTCCCTGTGTATTTATGTATGTCAATGTCCTGTCTTTATTTCTGTCTGTGTCACAGTGTCGATGTATCTGTGTCTTGGGATCTATTCTATGGGTACGTGTCTCTTTGTGTCTGTGTTCCCTCTTAGTAGTTTCAAATACAGAATTTGTATTATTACCACAACACACACCTATACATCCTTTCAGTCACGGTGTTTTCACAATTTTTTGACGCGTATTGCTTTAAAGCTGTATTGAGGTGTGTGGCAAGAGGATGTGCTCTCGTTACATCTGTGGCTTTGTTTACATGGAACAGCAGCGTGAAATTTTACATTAACCTTGCCGTGACTTGAGGACTGTAATGTGTGCAGATAGTAAATACGTTCTGTTTGTTGTGGAAGCTACGATCTTGTAAGCCGACCTTATTGGCAATAGTTGATGTGGTAAATTCATATTAGAATTTGAACAGTGACACTCATATGCAATTGTCTGCTCTTTGTGAATTTTAATATCACAGCGTCTTGGAGATATATTTTGCAGCACAGAGTTTGCTTTGGAAATACCTGAAACCATTACCTCTGCAGGATCGTTAATTGTCGAACATGTTAACTCCTATGATATTTCAGCAGCCTTGTTTATTGTATCTATCACTGTTTAAAATTGTTCACACATGGTTTTATATATACAGTATATATGTACATTTCTGAAGGACTTCTGATTTGCACAAACATGAGCATTGCTTTAAAAGCCATTCCTCCTGCACTCGCTGAAATCACTTACCCCAAGATTTCCCCATTGGCCTGTAAGAAGAATTGACCGTCCCCTGAAAGACAGTTTTGCACGTCTTTGCCGCTGGTGATCGATGGCACGTCACGCGGGAGGCACGTGAAACCACGTTTTTTATTGAGTTCTAAATAGCCGAACTTAATATAGATGAACACGTCGGCGTCATCACATCTATCCGTCTATTTAAGGAATGAAACAGGAGGATTTCTCCACAAATCTGGCTGCCCGCCTGATGATGCTAGTTGTAATTACTGGCGAGACGTCGTACTCGGTTTGTAAATGTTGTGGATTTGCTCTCCAACGCACCAGTGTGCTGAACTAGTGACGATTTGGCATGTGCTGTTTGCGTGACAAAACCCTACTAATTGGCTGTGTCGGGTGGTGGCGGGTTTAACAACAACATTTATATTTACGTGATATAACCCAAAAAAACCTATATTATGGCCGAACTTAAATTGTTCCTCGGAAATACATCTTAAAACCAGTCGTTACGTGTGGCTTATGTAACGCTATCCAACATGCATTTGACTACAGAAGTCTTTATTTGTACAGAAGGCGACGGTTAATTATATATCAGAGCAAAATGTGTTTATGCATTTGAAAATGCTGTCGTAATTTAATTGAGTGTTTTCTCCCAAGTTTTAGGCAACCATTTAATCAATTTAGCCGGTTTTCTCCACGGCAATTCCCTAATATAAACACAACTTTACGCTATGTCGGATCTCATTGGACCATCTTTACGACATTTATAGTGCCCCCCTCCCATTACAGATATTTAGACGGAGACACAGATGGTGGACAGCGCTAATTTATGATCACTTTCAACCTTAGTTGTAATGTGTTAAACAAAAACAGCTGGTAGTATGCTTTCTGTCCGTCTTTCAACAGATTCGAATTGAACGAGTAAAAGATTACTCAATTTTCTATGCTGAAATTGGCTGAAGCAAGCCCAGCGACACACTCCCGCGTTGAGCAATCGCGTGAATAACGCACGTGATCTCATCCGAGTCTGTGGAGAGTACTTTTCTCGCGCAGAGCAGGTAATGCTTTTTAATTGCCCCTAATGGCCGGAGTGGTTGCTACGAATCGACAGGGTGGGTGAATGTCACCATATTTTCACTTGTTTACGTGTACATGTGTAACCCTTCTTGTCAAATTACTGCTGTATGAAGGCCTTATACCATGCTGTCCGAGTCATGGGTTTGATTTGACCAGACTTCAACACGATGGTAGGGAGCTTAGATATGGGGAGTTAACTGAAATTTCCTTTGCTCTCCAAGACCGAGCCATTACACCCATGCACTCTTGTTGTTACTGAGCAGCCTTTAACACCTGCCATGCATGGTTCTTGCCCATCCCAGCACTCTCTGCTTAGCTCCTGAGATCTGGCAAGATCGAGTGCATTCTGGGTTATTTTGGTCACCGGCTGACTTGATGCTTGTAACATAAATGAAGACCCTGATGTTCACATTGCTGCCTTTTTCTTTAAAATGCTTATGTATGCCCTTGGAGAAGCTGGAACGGAAATGATTACTGCTATACTGCCCTGTGTAAATGTTCAACTCTGCGCAGATGCAGCTAATGTCTTGCTACTCACCAGGGACTCAGTCTGAAAATCAAGTCACATGCTCCTTGGCACGAATCATGTGCCCCGGACGCGATAATTACAGCTGTTGGTTGTTTTTTGGCGCATTTGCTCACCAAATGAGGAGCGCATGCCTTCGAGCTGCACAGTGGCCCAGCCTATATAGAGACACTTGTGACCTTTAGCATGAATCTGGATGATTCCTGAACCGTTATATAAACACACTTAATGTCTTATATTGTGACTGTCGGTCACTGATTCTTGGCACTTACTGAATCATAATAAACAAAAATCTGTTGCAACAAAACACATTTAATTGCTTATTAACAGTGGTGTTTTTTATTTGTATTTGTCAATGACTGATAACTTAATGACTAGCACATTTGAGAAGCATATCTGTAAGGTGGGGGTGGTGCGCTGGCTCGGTGACGTGAGCACTGGGCTACGACCCCGTGGCCTCTGCCATGGCTGACATAAGTGACAAGTGATACGGGTCTCCTACAATCACTGTACAACATGGGGTGAAGTATGGTCAAAAAACCCCCATGACCCACGTGGCATGGGGAGGCCATCATCCAGCAGTGGATTTACAAAGGCCTACAAATGCGATTGATTGATTGGATCTCAAAGTAAAAGCATTAGGAGTAGAATGATGCATTGATTTATCAATTAACAGTCTTAAGTTTAACACGGAGGCTTTCGCGACCAATATCATCCATAATAGAAGTTATTTGGTTCCTTATATAGATATAAGGAACGAAACAGGTGGACTTCTCCACAAATCTGGCTGTCGCCTGATGAAGCTAGTTGCAGTTACTGGCAAAACGTCGTACTCAGATTGTAAATGTTGTGGCTTGGCTCTCCAACACACCGGTGTGCGGCACTTGTGACGAATTGGCCACGTTCTGTTACGTGACAACCCTTACTAGTTGGCTGTGTAGGGTGGTGGCGGGTTTTAACGACACATTTACGCGATCTAACCCAAAAAACCTCTTATGGATAACAGTCTTAAGCTCATGATACATCCATTGAATCGTTTATATAAGAATCACTGGTTTTCAGTTCGTATATGTCAGAATATTTATTTATACTGGAGGAATCCTCCAATGAGCTATAAAGATATTTTTCACAGATGTACCGACGGGGCGGGTCAGAACGTTACAACAACAAACAATTCGAGAACACGATAGGAGTACAAAGTATAGGAACGTTAAACAAATCACTTAAAAAGTATACAAATAAAACTAAACTTTGTTTTTATCTTACCAGGTAAAGCCCAATAAGCTATTAGCCTCTTTTTCAGGAGCGACCTGGCCACAAATGATAGCTCAACGAAGTGGCCTATAGTATGAAATATGTTACATGTATATAAATAGTTCACGTCACCCCTGCAACCAAGAGGTCCACTACGTTCACAACATATCACATTGCAAAACTATCATATCCCAGGGAATTACAGTAATACTTTTTCAAAGGAAGAGGAGCAAATTCCCGATGTCACAGTTGAAGAAGTAACCAGTGGCCTTTGCAAAATGAAAACAAGGAACGCTTTCGAATACGATGAAATAACTGCAGACATCATTAACGAAACAGTACCTGATGTTGTAACACAACGAGGAGATATATTTTTACACATAAACGAAACGCCTCAACCGTGGTTTAAGCCACAATCATCGTCTTGAGAGGGTTAGGGAAAACCGATTTTGAAGAACGACAGACACATTAGCCTCCAATCCACTCGTATAAATTGTTAGATCACAAGGAGAATAATGATGGACAATGTAGAGGCCAGCTAACTACGTGAACAAGCTGGATAAAAAAAAAGGTTATTCCTCCGTTGACTATGTATATACTATAAGTCATATTCTAGACAGCTTAATTTTGTGCTTTATAAACATAATATTTACTCGAAAGAAAGATAAGTGGTCTGGGGCATTTCACATCGCTGGAAGGGAAGAGGGAACGTGCAGAGATGGAGCTGTGAAATCGGTTTGCGTGCAGGTGCTAAGTCAGGCATTATCCTTTGTTTTACCAGGAGATTACATAAACCCATAGGGCACCTGAGAAACATTGCATCTTTTGCAAGGGTTGAACTTCATTGCTACATGGCAGGGCCGTGAGAGATTGACAGTTGCAGGAACCTTAATCCAGCAGTGGATTGAGCGTGGCTGACAATGATAATGTCGATGAAACGTTCTGCATTATTCTGAACGTTTGCTTTCCTATTTGCGCGACCTGGTTGTGTGAATCTATTTTAAAATTTTCTGTCCTCAAATGGCCGCCCGCCTTTTACTCTTTGCCTAGGAGAGGGACGCAGCATTCCAGAGTGCCGCCGTGTGTTTTCTTTTCCCCGGCAGACCGAGCGGAGACACAGGAGCAGCGATGTCATACGGGCGACCCTCCGGCTCCGATGGGAGCTACGGCGCGTACCGCCAGGTGCCACGGGAGAGCGGATCCGCAGCAGAGTTCGGTCGGCTCGCGCACACCGTCGGCACCAACATCCAGAAGATCTCGCAGAATAGTGAGTATCCCGTACAACAACAATAACAAACGCCATTCGCCACTAAGTGGCGGTGACGTCACCATGGGGCTTGTGTCAGGCTACGTGCACTTTAGGTTCACGTGAAGTGTCGAATGCCCGTACACACACACACGTATGCACTGTCTGGCGTTTTACTTGCGTTTTAACAACTAGGCATGTGAAAGTAGCTGGCTGGCCAGGAAGTTCAGTGATCCGAGCATGAAAACATCACCTTTGTGATAGCCTTTGCGATAGGAATAGTGCGAATACCAAATCTATGTACTTTCTCACTGAGCCAGCATCAATGAGATCCTGGGTTGATGCCCGTGTCGGCTCCAAAAGAGACAAATGCTATCAATGCGATAGACGCTAGAGATGAGTTGGTACCAATGAGACAAGAAAAATCTATTATTAAATCGGATTGTGACCGAGAATCACGACAATTTTCCGAATCGTGGAAGCAGTAAAGAATTGTACCATGCCTATTTAAAGCATTCGTTTGTTGCCGACAGAGTGAGACCATACTTCACCTCGCTGATCGGTAGGGGGCGGGTTTTGAAGGCAGGGTGCATAGACATAGGGGCATAGACGTACAGGACATTTGGCTTTTGCTGAACTGCCCTCTGCTGCCCACCACGTAGCCCCGCAGGCAATAGCAACGTATTAATGCACGATTATCACCCATCCAACCAGCATACCGTCTAAAGCCCGCTGAGCTTCTAAAATGTGCCAATATCGGGCACATGCCTGGCGATTGGCTTATCATTCCTTGATTGTCACGCAAATTTTTTTGCTCGAGAAGTCTTTACTGCCTTTGGTTTTGCGTGCACAGTGTGTTCCCCATAACGCTCTGACTTGTCCCGCAGCGTCACAGATCCAGAGGATGGTGGCACAGCTGGGTACGGTGGAGGACACGACCGAGATGCTGGAGCGCCTGTAAGTCGATTGCACCTCACGCGAATGCTGCCTCTCGCTTTATTCCCCCCCCGCCCCAACAATTACATTCCAACTGTGGTTCTTCTGTACTTCCACATCTGTGCCCCCTGCCCTCACCGACCCCGCACTGACCAGCGTGGTCAAGTACGGTCATGTATCCCCCCACGACAAAAGAGAGACCCTCCCTACAGTGGTTGTACAAAAGACTGTACACAAGTGTGATTTGTGTTTCGCGTGTTAATCCTGTACGCCTCGAGAACTCTCCCGTGTTGCCGTGCTCCCGCAGGCAGAATCTGCAGCACTACACAAACCAGCTGGCCAAGGAGACCAACCAGCAGCTGAAGGAGCTGGGTTCCTTGCCACCCATGTCCAGCCAGGCTGAGCAGGTGATCTTCTCATGCACTGCTCAACTTTGGATCTCCCTCCCATAGTCTCTTCTACAAAGCTGTTCCAAACTCACTCAATTCTATTACGCCATCAGTCGTGCTGTTTGTTGCTGACCACTTGTTTTTTGTGGTCGTTGTGGCCTTTTGTGTTGGTCACAGCAACTGTGATTTAATAAACCAAAGACGAGCTTGTTTTTGGCTAATCATCAAACAAAGACGGTCACCGCATCGCACGCTTTCAACTGTGCTGCAGCCGTTTGAAATGCTGTTCCTTCCGATATTCGGAAGCCACTGAGAGCTATGCACTTTTAAATCTAAATTGAAAATGTAATTTGTTTAGAACTGCTTTTTGTGTTTAGTTGTTCTTCCCTCGCGCGTTTGATTAGCACGGTTGGCGACGTACGGTGCGGAAGATGTTCAACATACGTACGTACATTTGATAACGCTGTTCTGAAAACTCTCGCGTGTGCAGCGGCAGCGGAAGATGCAGCGCGAGCGGCTGATGAACGAGTTCTCAGCTGCCCTCAACAACTTCCAGGCCACGCAGCGGCGCGCCGCCGACAAGGAGCGGGAGAACGTGGCGCGGGCCCGGGCACAGTCGCGCGTCACAGTGAGGCCGTCCGCTCGCAAACCGTGGTTTCTGCCGTCACACTGAAATGCGTCTACCGATGATTGGCCGATTTGGTCTGGGATGGTAACAGTGTGGGGGGCCTAGAGCAGTGGGTAGACAATGGCTGGCGATGATGAGGATAGGATGGTGATGATGAAAATTATTAACGTGACCGCATTGTGTGCGTGATATTTCTGCAGGAGAATTTCTTTGACGAGGGGCCGAGGGAAGGCACGTTGGTGAATCTTGACGGGTACGTGACGTCGTCGTTTGAGACACGAGCAGCGCGTCCCCTTGAGTTGTGCAGGATTTAGTTATTTAACGACGAACCTTCATGGTGGTTACAGAAAAGCAGGGACACAGTGAACCTGACATCCCAAGTTCAATTTCCGGCCATGGTTAACATAAAGCCTTCATGAGAATAGGTTTTTCCCCTTTTATCTGGCAACAAAACAGGTGTTAAGTTGTTAATACACCAAACTAAAAGTTTTTACAAGGAATCATGTCTGCATTAACCACAATACTTGTGGTCAAAATGCAAAGAAAAAGCATACTCTGATAATATATGCATTGTCTTTGAAACAGCATTGTCTTTGAAACAGTTTCAAAGACAATGCATATATTATCAGAGCATGATGTTAATTCTAAATGTGGAATGTGAAGAGAAAATACTGGAGGACCTGGAGAAAAATCCACTCGACCACAGGGAGAACATGCAAAGTCAAAATATACAGCAGGCGTCAGGGTCAGGATCGAACACACGACCTCCTGCGTACTAGGTGAGGTAGTTAACATCTCGCCACTGCGGCACCTGCTGGCTGCAGGGAGGAGGATGAGAGGCAGCTGCAGTCGGAGGAGCCCGCCATCACGGAGGAGGACCTGGAGGACATCAAGGAGAGGGAGACGGCGATTCGCCAGCTCGAGGTGCTCTGATGGCGCCCAGCGCACAACGCCCGGGGTCGTGGGAGGGAGAATCTCGTCGTCTGCTAATTAGCGTAGCATTGGGCTGTGACGGGGCCCAGTGGTAGCACGTTCACCACATGTTGTAGAAGTACTCGTTTACAATATACATGGATACTGATTTGGTCAGAGGTAGATCTCGGAAGCTAAGCAGCATGAATCCTGGACAATGCTTGCATGGGCAATCATCTTGCATGATGGACTAGTTCCTCCAGACTCTGGGGCTATGTGGTGGGCAGCAGAGGGCAGTAGAGCAAAATTCACAATGCTGTTGTACTATACTGCTATGCCCTCAAGTCTAAACTCCCCGCCTCCACCAACCTGCACTGACTGACGTGGTGAAGTATGGTAAAATATCGCAGAGTGTGGGGAAGAAATATCCAGTAGTGGATTGGAAAAGAGTCCTGTAGATGTGCACATGAGTGCACATAGTTACGGCTTTAACAGTGGCCCTAGCGTTTGCTCTGTTTATTTCTCAAACCACCTTCGTTTGTCCGATGATTGATGATGACAATAGGCCGACATCATGGACGTCAACCAGATCTTCAAGGACCTGGGCACCATGATCCACGAGCAGGGAGATATGGTCGGTGAGTGCAGCGGCGGTGGCATATGCACGCCCTGGAGTGCGAGCTGATGGGCCAGTTCTAATTTAAAGTTCTACGTTTATTGGTTTAACCAGGTGAGAACTGGAGAGACCAGGATGAGTCACATGTGCAAGAGTGACTTTGGGTCACCAAAATGACAAAATAAATCGCGTGAAAGCTAGTGCAACGGTAATGCGAATAGAAATCGGAGCAGAAATAACCACGTTACGGAAGAAAATCTTAAACTGCATCGAAAGGTTAAGTTATAGAAACATCAAAGTAGATTTAGGTTGATCATTATTGCACATCGGGTTAGCACGATTGGCTGCGCATAGTGCGAAAGAAGTTCAGCATACATACAAACAAGAATTTGAGTCAAATACGATTGCAATTGACGTTCTCATAAATAATCGACAGCTCGGCATTAAATTGTGATGTAGATGGGAGAGGAGCCAAGGGCATTGTTGAGGCGATGGAATTCCAGGTGTTTGGGGCATCACATGAGAATGAGTGAGAAGCACGTGAGTTGTTTTTTTTGCCCCGAGTCCATTGCTCTTTGGTGTTGGTGGGGCATCTGTGAGTTAGTGGGGCTTGTGTGAAGCCACCTGGTTTCCAGGAGGCTCAACCTGGACACATGCCGAGTTGGCAGCCCCTCCCTCCCCCCATCGGCCTCACCCACTTTTACATAGCCACGCCCGCTTATTCACCACCGCTTAATGACAAATGGCAGCTGTTGTTGTTGTGTGAGTATTTGTGGTTTAATATGTACGTGAGTGTGAAATTGTCTGTTCATGAATAGCTCGGGCTCAGTGTTGAGTATGTATGGACTGTCCTGTTCACTGAGCTGTCGCATGAATGTGAAATGTGAACGAATATGATGAGTTTTCATAGCGGTTTAGCGACGTTTACGGAAGGGCGTGTAGGTAAGCATGAATTGTTACGCGAGTGGTTTCAAGTGTGTGGCTCATGAGTGTACGTGGCCCTTCTGAGTGAGTCAAGGTTTGCTCTCTATATTTTCGCCTTATTGGCCTTATTTGGGCTTCAAAGGCAACTCGGCCTTAATTTAACACCCGGTATGGTGCATTAACCTACAGTACTCAACACAGAAAGGCATGCGGGCATGCTTATGACCACATCCCCTTCTCATTTGCATCGAGCAAATCGATGAATGCAGCCCTAGTTGTATGCGAAGAGTATTCCACAAACGTTCTGAATTACAGGCTCCATTGCACAAAGCTGCCACAGAATCGAAATCAGAATATTTACACTGGAGGAATCTGATGATTACAGTAGGGTCAGGTCAGGACATTACAATGACGAACAATGCAAAAAACACGATGGCAGTGCAAAGTATAGGAAAGTTAAACAAATCACAAACAATACAAATAAAACTATAGACTGACAGCTGCCCCCCCCCGTCTACCCCATAGACAGCATCGAGGCGAACGTGGAGAGTGCGGAGGTGCATGTGGACCACGCGGAGCAGCAGCTGCGTCGTGCCGCCGAGTACCAGGTGAGGACACGCTGCACGGCCATCGTCAGGGCCGCATCGCTTGTTGCATCGGCTCGCGGTTCCAATCCAGAGGCCATCCTGAGCCAGGAAGGACTTTTTGCCAATATGAACTCGTATTTTATGTTTTGCCCTGACAGCTGCCCGTCGATTTCCGGTACCGCTAATGTAATTCTTCCGAGGGCAAATGCGTGTTTTGCTAACGTTTGCGTGATCCATGCCCGTTGGTGATTTTTTTCCTAACTTATTTTGGGTCGCATCTTCCCCCGGTTGCCCGATTGCCACGACGCAGAGAGCCTCCCGCAAGAAGATGTGCATCCTGTTGGTGATCCTGGTCGTCATCGCCACCATCATCGCCATCATCATCTGGCAGTCGACCAAGTGAAGCGCCGGCATTCGCGCGCCAACGCCACTCGCGCCGAGGCGGAGAGTGGGACCCAGATCCCCCTTCCAGTACCCGTGCTCAATTATTCGTGGGTCGTACGCAGGCGTTGGCTGCACAGAGCCGAATTATTTAAGAACTGATTTGAGCAAACTGGTTCACTGTACATACATGACTTGGTTAACGACGAGGTGGGGTTTTTTTTCGGTCTTGTTTTCGACTTGTATCGCTAGTTCTTGTTCGGCATAACGTCCAACGTTTCACTCCACATGCTGGGAGCGTCTTCGGGAAGTGAATTCAGTTTCGGTCATGCCGGACAGCCCCACCGACGTGTTTTCATTTTCGTGAGTCGCTCTACTCGCTGGTAGCTTCTGACTTCAGTTCCTGAACAAGCTCCTGGCACGTGGGGTGGAACGTCTGACCTCGTACCGAACAACGCGCGCTAAAACCTGACAACACGTCGAAAATCCACGCGACCCGGTTTGCTGACACGGGCATACTCTCGGTACGTGCGTGCGTCAGCGCGCGCGTACCCAGCAATGGTTACAAGCGACGATGCTTAGAAACTGAGATTTGCAATTCACTTCGGTGAGGCAGTGCTTATGTGCTCCGTAAGGGAGTGCGTGGATGCGATTGTGTCGACTTTACACCGCTCACTGTTCACTTCTCGCACCTTCGACTGAGCACGGTTGGCTACGTATGGTGTGAAAGAAGTTCAACATGCGTACTTACGTACGTTCTCGCTTAGCTTTGATGTCTGCTGAATGACATTCAAATCCGTTCAGGTTCCCTGCTAACTTCGCCGAGTAAGCAACCTTTATGTTTGCAAGCGAGTCTCCTCCCGCTTGTGAACGTCGCCATCAGTCCTGGAACACGGCAGAATGTTCAGTTCTGTACCATGGTGTTTTACGGTATGGGATGTTCCATGAGAAAGCCAAACAAAGCGGTAAGTCGAATAAGGTTTGTGTGTGCCCGAAAGTCTCTTAAAAGTCCTTTTTTCTCATGAACACATGTTTTTGAAATCGCGCAGGACCGCGTAGGACAGCCCGGGACGCACGGCGCAGCTGTGTGGCTGCTGGGGTTGTCGCGACCTGGCGATGCCACGATAGACCGGTCGGTACAAGGCCCACGGTAGTCGCATCGTCGCCCCTTTCTGCAAAATATCCATGTACTGTCACTGGTTGTCACCTGCAAATATTTATGAAGTGAAATAACAAAAGTACAGTTGTTAATGCTCTAAATAAATAGCTATTACTAAATGTATAGCAACACGTTTTTTCGGAGTAACTGACAGCATGTCGGTTTTACGATGTTACGTTCGCACTCCAGGTATTTATTTGCCGTGTTACCGACAGCGTGTGCATTATAAGGGTTGCAGATTCTAACGATGCAATGACAAGAGAAGGGCTATGGTAGGATTACGGTTGAGTGGACTGCAGTTGAACGTTCAAAGTAAATACCTATTGGTACTGGTGGCACAGTAAAGCACAACACACAAAACAATACAATTGTGAAATGCAGTTACAAAGCTGTGGAAAACTGGTATCGCGATAATCATCGTATCATGAAAATAATAAATATCTTATCGTGAAAAAAGACAACGCGGCAACCCTCGTAGCTACGAGATAGCCGTTTTTTTATTTTTCAGTTGCTTCTTTGAGCGGTTCCTAAACACTCCGTGGTCCCGTTCCCCTGAACGTGTCCTTGAGTCGGTTTGCCTGTGCACCTGTTTGTGTGCTTGTGTCCTGCAAGAGACGGAGTGGAGGGAACTCGGTAGACCGGACTTCGATTCTCGGCCGCGGCTGGTATCGGTGACGAGTGATATTCGAACCGGAACCGATGTATAAACATCAGCACTGGGGAAGACAAAGACGGCCAGGCGTGGCGCTTGCCCACCCCCCACCCCGTTGTACATTGCGGCGGCCTTGATAATTGCTCGCTAACAGCAATTGCTGCAGCAGTCTGTGCATTTATAGGGAGACCTTTGTCTTTGTATTGCAAGAGTGACCTCGGCACAGGAGGCATTACACTAATTGCAACATCAAGGCCATGTATGATGTTTTGTTACTTTTGGTTTGTCAGTGGTTTCTTTGTTATGTTTTTGTATGGTTGAAACAAATCAAAACCTTGTCCCTGCTCAAGTAACATTGGGTGGTGCTCATCTCAATTGGCGCCTCTGAGCCAGAAGTAGAAATTCCATATTTCTATGGCAGGGGCCTTTTAATCCAAAGGACATGCAGTACTGCTCGAAGGCTTCCTCTTTGCAGGACTTGATGATGCCTGGCCCATATTCACATTGTCCAGTCAGCCTGAACGGTCATGAGATGGAGGTAGCCAAAGATGTGGAGCTAGCGTTGTCACCTCTCCTGGTTTTTCCATGTTCATCCTCTCTTGTTTGTGTAGCTGTCCTGGGAAATCTGAAAGTCTTCCTGGGAATTAATTGTGCTGGTTTTTTGTCACCACTCTCTCAAGACAACGCATTGACATGTATGTAGTTCTCTGTTCTGGTATTGTGAGATGTTCTCCCCATAAATGTGTCCCAGTTTTATTGTAGCTAAGAGGTTGCGACCCTACTTGGTCCTGAACTATGACCTGAGATTACCATAATGCACGTCAGCAGCTCTGTACTGTGTTTGCGCATTAACTTAGCCAGCTTACCTCATAGCGTGTGACAGGTGAACGCGATTGCAGGTGAGAGCTGGATTCCGCATTGGTGATGTGTGTGTGTGGTCCGTTATTTGGGAAGCTCTTATTACAGAAGGAAATTACGGTTTTCAACTAGCAGTGGAGATGGAGTTGTGAATGTCTAAACTATCTCTTTTTCCACTGCATAACCATGCCATGCTGGAGCCATGCTGAGCCTGTCCCGTCATAGTTTCGGAAACACCAGGTTGTTTTTCCTCTGCAGAATCTGAGTCGTGCCACTCCTGTCACACATGATGCATTAGTATTTTTTTTTACCGCGAAAAAAATGTACATGTCACGTATGCTGAACTTCTTCCGCACCCTGTACGTAGCCAACCACACTCATAAAATATTAATAACCCGTCCATTGAACCCTGCTTGGCTCCGGGCCAGATTTAAAAAAATGTAGAGACCAGAGTTTCACTGTTTGGTTCTGGCTTGGCTCAGAAAATATCCAGTGGAAAACTAGCCGTGCCGTGATGGCCCTGTGCTGGCTTGGCTCGGATGTGCCAGTGGAAAAAGGGCTCGTAAGGGCACATTCGTGTGTAATGTGTTTTGATTTTTTTTGCTGACACTATAATGCCGTAGCACTACGCAAACGCTGTAAGACATTTAACTGCACATTTAAGTTGTGTACGCTTGTGTTAGTGTAACGTTACAGTTAGATTTTAACACTGCGTTACCCCGTTAAGTTATTATGCATTAATGCTTGAGTGTACGAAGGACATGTTCATCAACACTAACCTTTAAACATAAAATGTGAATGCTGTAGAAGTGGGGGTTGGTGCCTTGTGGTTTTTGCTTGTGCGTTTGAGCAGAGTGCCCTGATAAGGTCCCACACAGGTTCCACGAGTACTTGACAGACGGGATCAGACCTGTAGGCACCTACCAATCCACACACCCAGCAACGTGTTGAATATTCACGTCTCATGGATGTGATTCAGTTAAGTAAGGTGTTTTTATTTTGCCGTTGCCTCCCGTTCCTCATATTTTGTCACATTCGTACCGCTTTTTCACTCCCGTGACCTTTCAAGTTAAAATTAGTGTCACATTTGCATATACTGTACGTCAATTGCTTTCACCGTTATTCTCGCACAGACCATAAAATGCATGGCTTATGAGAGGAATATATTTTCATCAATTAGTTTATCCTTTTCTTGTTTCCGGTGAAGACCTAGAGTATACAAATGCGTTGCACGAGTGCAGCCCTTCTGGCAATGCACTGCGGCATGGGAGCCTTCCGATGCCATGCAGGCCATGGCTATCGACTGACCATACTTCACCAAGGTGGTCGGTCCGCATAGACGTGGGCGCGCAAAATCGCAGTGACGATCGATTTTGTCGCAATGCTCTCTCTGCTGCCCACTGCGTATCCTGGCAGCGTTATGCCAGCCAACCGGTGTTCCTGGTGGTCACCCGTCCATCCACACGCTGGCCAGGCTCCGCTTAGCTTGCGACATCTGATGACGTCGGGGGCAATCCGGGCGATTTGATCGTTGGCGTGAATTCGTACATTTCGGTGTCCACCATAAACTACAGCCATAAACCAAAAAGCATTTTTGTGTAGACCTGTTCGAGAAAGAAGACTAAGTCTTCACTGGTTAGTGACGTCTTGTCGGAGTGGTGGTAGCTATGCATGTGGCCTGAAATCCAGCACTGCAGGCAGCAGCAAGTGTTGGTGGATCACCGCACGAATTTCGTGAAACTCCCTTCCCGTGAGCGTCAAGGTGCCCATTCCATGGCTCGGCAGGGCAAAAGCAGCACCGCAAGTGGACTAATCCCCATCTATTTCGATCATTGCGGGGATATGGTGTTGCCCCCTCACACATGGGCGTTTTCACTGGGTGTTCTGGTTTCCTCCCACTCGTATGAATATTCATCGTTAATTGGCTAAAAAATATTAAAATAAAAAAGCAATGTAACAGCAGGACGCTCTTAAAAAAGCGTGGCTTTGCTGGATAAATAAGTCCTTATTGTTTAAATTGTTTTTTTATAGTCTTGCGTTTCGGCATGGCGTTTGTCTGGCAACCAATGATTCAACTTTGCAATCGGGATGAAAATATTTAATTTAATAGTGTTGCATAAAACTAGTCCTGCAACATGACCAGCACCTTGCAGGGATGTTTACCCCTGTTGAAGCCAACAGAAGCCTCGTTCTCATTGCGCTGATATGCTGCAACGATTATGACCTTGGGATGGCGAAAGACAAACTCCGGCATGTTTTCTCGGTGGACAGCGCAGTAAATTAGATAAATGTTTCCATACTTGGAGCCAGATTCACGTCTTGAGAAAATAGCTGCAAATAACCCAACTTGGGCAAAAATCTGCCCCACGTCGGTGATGAACAGGGAGAGATTAAAAAATAAACCGCCCATACGCATGGATTCTGCAACGATTTCCAACGTGACATGTTGTCCTCGGAAGTATGTAATATATCGGGTTTTTTAACCTCTACGATATACGGATCGGAAATGTGAATATTAACAAAGGCACGGGAAGGTTGCAAAATGTGTTACGTGTTCGAAGAAGCGTGGGGGAGGTGCACCATTTGGAATTACGCCGAGAGACGGGAGGCGAGATGCGCGCATCGGAGAACGTTCGAGACATCGCAGCGAGAGCGTGTGACAAGTCTGGTGGTGGAGAACTCGTGAGCCGATGGTCAACGGAGGGACGTCGCCCCGAGCGGACGTCCGCCTTGGAGTCCTGAGCTTGGGAACCATTTCGTGCAGCTGCTAGATGGATCGTTATACATCGCTGAGGCCACGACAGATGGTGACGGCTTGAGAAGGCCTTCATCCAGAAGTGGATAGAGCATTTCTGCTGCTGCAGATGATGATAATTCGTTGGCAAAGCTAATTGATGAAGGGCGCACACACACACACACAAGACGTTTCTGAGCCCGGGTAATGTTTAGTCATTTACATGATGTGAGTTACGTGAGTAATGCAACGATCTGGCAGGGGTAGGACATTCCTGTATTTGAGTGAGACAGGTTTCATTACGAAAGCCGCGATCTGGCACACGTTCAGCAATGCTCTCTTTTATCGCGGCATCGAAGCCACCCACTGGAAGGCAGGTCTTGCTTTCAGGAAAGGTTATTAAAAAGGTGCAGAAATCTAAAATAACTTATTTAAAATGGCTACATTTCTCTCCGATGTCGCCGCGCAAAGACACAACGAAGTTACACATCTGGGGCCAGTGATGGCAAGTCCACGGGGGGTGGTGGGGCAGGTCAGGGTGGAGGGGGGGCATTCGATGCAATTTTAATCGAAGTCATGGTGGTGGCAGTGGCGGTAGCTACCGAGTGAGTCATTCGCGGCGCTGGCAACAGTAAAACGATGCCTCGCTGACTTTTATTTTGAAGCGGCCGGCTCATGCTTGTGTGTGAGTGTGTATCTCGGGTGGCGTTGGCAGGCGGGGGGGGCTCTTAACGTGAAGGGTTTCTTCCCCCCCCCCACCTCAACCACCACCACCGCCACCACCACCGCTGAGTGGTAACATAGCACGGCAGCCAGCGAGACTGTTGAGGGCTGCGTGGTCATTATTAATGCGTAGGGGGGGGGGTCTGGCCGCGAGCTGAATTACAGGAAAGCAAAGTGAAAAATTAAAGGAAGGAAAAGAATAGCGGGCCCGCTGGCGAGCCCCAGAGAGATGTGACGCAAGCAGCGGAATTATGAAATTGTTCGCGTAGAGAGAAGAATAAGAACGAGGAGTGCGCGACATCTCCCTCCACGCGAGCCAATTCTCTGCCAGGATTCGACACGTCGCAAAGCCCCACAAGGGGCTTGCCCGCGTCCCCTGGTTTCTGCCCGAGCCAGCGAGCGCACCCTGCAATTGGCAATTCCGTCCGCAATTAGCACCTGTCAGAGGGTGACAGACGATACGATGACCCAGGGATTCTGGAACTCGTACAAAAGCAAGATCGCAAGGGTCCTGTCCGAGAATGAGGACAGCATGGAAGAGAACGAACCTCCTCCTCCTCCCGAGAAGGTGCGTGTGCTTGGCTCGCTCGCTCGGTCAGTCCCATCGGGAACACCGCGGTGGTGACCCTGCTGTTGTTGTGGTTATTACTGCTGCTTGCATCAAGTTGAGAGAACTTCTTTTAATCTCTGCATGCACGGTAATCAGTCTCCGTTGTCACATTAACTAGGCGTCGTATTTTGTATGTATTTGTCGGGTTGCATGCATGTATGTTGAACTTCTTTCGTACCGTACGTAGCCAACCGTGATAATTGGGGGTGCGGGGGTATCGGAGGTGCTGCGTAGTGGGTGAGTGAGCGGTGGCGCCGTGGTTTGTGCAGCGCGCTGCAAACCCTGCCGACACGAGTTCGATTCCTGGCTACGGATAACGCCCAGTCGCAAAGGAGACGTGAACCCGAATTCAAGCTGATATTTTGTGCAAGTCATAAATGTCTTCGTGAATCTACGCCCCCCCCCCCCTTGAGTTTCTTGCGGACCTAAACTGTTGCTCCAGATGTTCTTGCTTGGCTTCAATTTCGCATCAACGCGGGAGTGTTTTCACACCGACGGTGCGTCGTCGCCTTTCCACTTAATTTGGCCAAATTCCAGCCGTGAATATAAAAAATACTGTATAGCTTTGTCACGCGACAAATATTACGTTGCGTGCCAAGGCAGGTGGCATTGCTCTGACCTCCGTGGTGTGGACCAGAATATCGCACGGAGGGATCTCTCAGAGGTAGCTCTGCTGTGTCCACTTCCGTCGACCGTTCTCGAACACCCTGCTCTGGGAGATTTCCGGACGGATTCTTCGTCTCATTACCAAGGGACGCTGAAAGCGCAACTTCAAGCATCACTTCACGGCTCACACCTGTTCAGGGTCACCTGATCAGGCTCACCTGTTCAAGCTCTGACCTGTCCAGGCTCTCACCTGTTCAGGCATTTATCTATTCATGCCTTCACCTGTTCAAGCTCTTTCCTGTTCAGTTTCTCACCTGTCCAGGCTGTCACCTGTTCAGGTATTTACCTATTCATGCCTTCACCTGTTCAAGCTCTCTCCTGTTCAGTTTCTCACCTGTCCAGACTGTCACCTGTTCATGTCTTCACTTCTCCAGGCCCTCAGCTAATCAGACTCTCACCTGTTCCGGCTCTCACCTGGTTGAGGCCAACATACGAGGGGCTTTGATCTCTGGCTCCACACCTCTGAGTTCTCGATCGAACATCGCGTCCGATTCTCAAAATATGCGCGCGTTAGGAATTGTTTCGTACTACTGCGACAGCGCTGTTCATTGCTGGCCGCCCGGATACGATTACCCTTCGGGCCACGTGCGCCCCCCCCCCCCCCCTAACAGGGCACTCACAACGTTCATTGTCCACCAACTCTCCACCATCGTCGTCATCGTCACAAAATAGAAACCTTTTGCAGGGAGTCAAGTCTGCATTAACCACACACTACTTGTGGTGAACATGCAAACAAACATGCTCTCATAATAATGATAATAAAGTATTGTCTTTGAAACTGATTGGTCTACACCAGAGACAGACAGCCTTCTTCAGAAAAGGCTCTCAACCTTCTTCAGAGAGGGTAACACCTCTTCTTATTTTACATACTTTGATAATGGCAAAAAGGTATCCCATGATCAGGGTGAAGCTATCAATGAGTGAAGTTTGGGGCCAGAGTAACCAGGGCAGTAGCGAGGAGACGACTTACCGCCGGTGAGTGAGCGAGTGTCTGGGAGTGAATCGGTAAGTGGTTGACCATCAGTCGCCCTCTCTGCTGCTGCTGCTTCACTCTGAGTTATTTCCGGCGCAGCGTGCTGGGACCCGCGTGCTCCACCCCAGATACGAGAACCAGGATTCCAACGTCGTTCCGAATTGTTGTTGTGCTTTGTATCGCAGAGTTGATTGTTCACAGTTACAGACGAAGGCTTTTGCACAGAAATTTAAATTAAAAGCCACGCTCCTTCGATGCCTCCTTGGCAAAACGAGTAAAAGAAAGCGCTGCTTAACAAGGGATGAATGGATTTTAAAATCCCGAATAAAGCCGTAGCGGGCAGATTACCGTCTATACTGAACGCGGAGAGGCGCTGCCCACTCATTAGGCTTTACAAATGTTTGACCAAGTTTCGACTGCATATTTCCGTTTGGGCATCGCAAATTTGTAAAAGCTGGAGTTGTTATGCAATTTGAATGTAATAATGAATGGTAATCATTTACATCTCGTTTTCAATCCACTGCTGGATGAATGCCTGCCCATGCCGTGTTGGCGTTGGGAGTTGATGTATTGCACCATGCGCTTCATCAGCGAGCCAGTTGCGGGCTGGTGCTTCAAATATCACTCGCCACCGATGTCATCGTCATCATCATCAGCCATGATCAATCCACTGCTGGATGAAGGCCTCGCCAAGCCGTCATCATTAATAAATAAACGACGTGACTAATAATGGAGTGTTTTATTTTTGAGCCGATCTGTAATCTTCAAAAAAAAAAATTTCGGCTGTCGAAATCCGGTTGCGTGGAACGCACCAATAAACCAATTTAACTCCGAATGGAAAATATTGGCACGCAGACGGCGAATGTAGAGGCATAGGTAGTGATGTGGAACTGGACTTTGAGAGAGAAAAACCTTTTCCACTCGCTTCGGCCAGAAACGAGGGCTGTCGCCAAGATGCCAATCGCCGGCTGGGGCACAGAATGTTCGCCGGCGGCCGCCACTCTTCGATAACCCTATTTATTTATTGTTGTTATCCCTGGCCTCGCGTGCGCATCACATTAAATAGTTAATGTTACATCACCATTTACTTTCTTTCCCGAACGCCGGCGACGCCGACAAATTGTCGCAAAGCGCAACAACCGCTGGCTGCGTTGCCGCCCAGCGGACGGCGAAAATCTGCGGAAACGCCCCGCCCCCTCCCAAAAGGTGGGGTTGGTTGGGGGGGGGGCAGGTAGGGTGGGTTGGGGGGGCGCAGGTGGGGGGGGCCGGGTGCCTCGGCTGTAACCGTACCCTGGGCCAATTAAGCGCAGCGGGGATTGAATCGCACGGCGCACCGGACCAAGGCTCTAAATTATTGAGCGTCACCAGACACGGCGAGCATTGTTCCAATGTCAGCCGTGTCACCGCAAATCATCCGCTCGTGACGAGTGACGCAAAACGAGATCGCACCGTCACCGTCACCACGCCACCACCGTCACCACCGTCACCGCCACCACGCCACCACCGTCACCACGCCACCACCGTCACCACCGTCACCGCCACCGCCACCACTCCACCACCACCACGCCACCACCGTCACCGCCATTGCCACCACGCCACCACCACCGCCACCGGCACCACCGACATAGCCACCACCGGCACCACGCCACCACTGTCACCGCCACCGCCACCACTCCACCACCGTCACCACCGACATAGCCACCACCGCCACCGTCACCGCCGCCCTGGAGACGGTGACGGTGGCGGTGGCGTGAATTTGTAAAAGGTGCAGCCCTGCGATTTCTTGCTCACGCCACTTGCTGGTGGAAGGGGCCGCCATGATTTTCCATTGGCCCGGTCTTTCCCAGACGTTGTTTTTTTGCAATGCTCATCCTGAGATCTACGGCAGAATTCGGCCTCCTGAGTTTGATGGATACACCTGGAAAGTCATTGGATGGGTGACCACCAGGAATACCAGGGGCAGAAGAACATTCCATTGTTGTGATCTACTCATATGCCCCCCACGTCTTAACTCCCTGCTTTTACCAACCCGCACTCACCAGCGTGGTGAAGTATGGTCAAAATAACCACCATGGATTGACACGGGGCTGCACATCTACGTGCATTTTTATCCGTAAAAAAATAGATTTTCCCAACTACTTAACGTGAGATAAACAACGCTCATTCGACCAAAATTGTGAATTGGAAACATGGGACTGACAAAGGGCTCATTGACGAAAAACGTCATTGTCTATCGCCGCCTTCCCCTCCTCCTCTTCCTCCCTCCTCCTCCCTTCTCCTCTCTCCTCCACCTCACGATGCAGGACGTCGCACCCTGAATACCCACAGTTGTGCCGTCCGTGTCTCGACTGTCCCCCACACAGGTCAACGACGGGAAGCTCCTGGAGGACGTGTCCACCTCGGTCACTCAGCTCGCCTCGAAGGTAAAGCGAACCAACCTCCTCCCCATTGCATCTCATCACAATCGCAATTCCACGTGTTGTGTTTTGTGTTGCCGCGTGACGATTTATGTTGCCCGCGGCGCTATGATTTGAGCGCTCACCTCTGCATCGAAGGGTCACAAGTTCACATACCTGTTCAGGGTCAACTGAGGCCATCGTACTTCGGGTCGATAAAATAAGTACCAGTTTGCGGGGAAGTGAAGAGTCATTATCTCTCTTCACAAGGCTGTATCCTGCCACAGCAATGCGAAATTTCCACCGCTGCCAAACCCAATTACGTGAGTGCACTTTGTGACGGACTTTTTTGTAAAGCTGCCACATTTCTGGGATGCTCAACCGGGACACGTCGTGAGCCGGTAGCCCCGCCCTCCGTCCGCCCACCCTGCCCACTTTCTCATAGACACACCCACTCGTGGTCTAGCGCCACCCACTGCTCAGGGAGCTCCGTCCCTTTGCACGTACCGTGAAGTTGAAAATCAGGTCAACACTTTTTACACGCTTTTATTTAACTCACTCTGTTGTTGTTGTCGTTGTTGTATCCTCAAGTCGTGTAACTCAATTTGGGTGCGTTTAACAGTGAAGTCTATCGGAGCCTTTGGCATTGACGTCTATTGGAGTCTTTGACATTGAAGAAGTCATTGGGACGATTTAACATTGAAGTCTATGGGTGTTTTTAACATTGACGTCTATGGGTGTCTTTAACATTGAAGTCTATGGTAGCCTTTAACATTGCACTCTATGGGAGCCTTTAACATTGAAATCTATGGGAGCCTTTAACATTGAAGTCTATGGGTGTATTTAACATTGAAGTCTATGGTAGCCTTTAACATTGAAGTCTACGGGTGTATTTAACATTGAAGTCTATGTGAGCCTTTAACATTGAAGTCTACGGGAGCCTTTAACATTGAAGTCTATGGGTGTCTTTAACATTGAAGTCTACGGGAGCCTTTAACACTGAAGTCTATGGGAGCCTTTAACACTGAAGTCTATGGGAGCCTTTAACATTGAAGTCTATGGGAGCCTTTAACATTGAAGTCTATGGGAGCCTTTAACATTGAAGTCTATGGGAGCCTTTACCACTGAATGGAGCGGCGCTCTTCCCATTGTGCCGGCGCAGGTGCACGGGGTGAGCGTGCGTGGATGGAAGGACGTCACCTCGCTCTTCTCGCCCAAATACGGAGACCACGAACGGCTGACGGAGAACGAGGAGCCAGAACCCACGCGGTCAGGCGGTCGTCTGTGCCCCCACCCCCCTCTCCACCACTCCACCCAAATGCTATGGCAACTCAGATCTCGGAAGCTAAGCAGGGTCGAGCCTGGGTAGTGTTTTGAACGGGGTGACCACCATGCCTAAAATATAGACGTATATATAGTTACCTGAACAGTGGGAGGGGCTACCTGGGTCGTGGGCGGGGCCCGAATCCAGTAAGAGCCCAATGGGAGGCCACTCCGTGTGGGTGGTGCTAGTGGCTGAGTAGGCGTGGCTATGTACAAGTGGGCGTTGGTGATGGCGACAGGAAATGCCGGCTCAGCATGCGTCTTGGTTGAGCCTCTCGGAATGTGGTAGCTTAGTAACCATGTAGTGGTTGCATGTGACCATGGCAGCATCACACGTGATGATGTTTGATGTAATCTAAGTAGTCATTTAAGAAGCCCAATATCACGCGAACAGCATCTCTCATGTACAGCAGCAGCAGCAGTGTCTTCTTGTCTCGTCATGGACATGGATTGCGTCTTGGCGCTTGCTGTATATTTGGAGTTTGCATGTTCTCCCGTGGATTTTTCACCGGGTTCTCCGGTTTTCCATCCACATTTAGAATCAACACGCGTTTCGAGTATTTGGCTGCAATACATTTTCACGTGATAAGCCACTTCGTTGTGTTATCATTTGTGGCCAGGTCGCTTCTGAAAAAGAGCTCTACAGCTCAGTGGGCCTTACCTGGTAAAATAAAACGAAAATGGTCTTCAAGTCTCGCCCGAAGTGGCTGAGCTTGTTGAGTTTGTCCGCCAGAGCGTTCCACGCGACGCGGAACGGCGACGCGGAACGGCGACGCGGAACGCGCGGTCACTGCGCGTTTTCAATCGGGCGCCTTTCGCCACACGAGGTGTGAACGGGCGATCCATCAATGCTCTCTTCCCACCGCGACCGTTCCTGCGACAAAGTCGCACGGCTTGATCGTGCGCGGACGGACACCGCAGCGTGTGACCGTCGCGTGCGCTCGTTGCGTCTGCGCTTGGGGGTGCGAACAGCGTCGACGAGAGGGAAGAGGAGCGGCCGCCGGTGAAGGAAGAAGAGGAGGAGAGACCCAGCGAGAAGCCCGACTTCTGGGGCGCGCTGCTCAAGCGGCAGAGCAGCGTCACGCGCTCCTCCCAGGCCGCCAGCCCCTTCCCGGGCTGGGGGCCGCAGCTGAACGCCGGCGGCACGGGCCTCTGCGGTGACCACGGCGGCACGGAGGTCGCGGCCGCGGGGGGGCAGCCCAGCGAGGGGGCGCTAGCGGAGTCTGCGGGCAGGGCGGGCGAGCACAGAGACGTGAGTGGCGGCGGCGGTGGTGGTTCGAGTCTGCAAGGCTGCCCTGGTTAATACTGCGATGAGTTGTTGACCATAAGAGTGAGAGTGCCGTTTGCCTCGCAGTGGACGCTGACGTCATTCGAAAATGAGTGGGCCGCCGTTGTGCGTCAGTGTCGTGGTCCACGTTTTTGTGAAAATCTAAAAATGACCAACTCAGTCGAGATCACACCAACTCACTCGGGATGACACCAACTCACTCGGGATCATACCAACTCACTCGGGATGACACCAACTCACTCGGGATCAGCAATCACATCCCCCTGCTGGGTTCACTTTGTGCTGCACAGGGGCAGCTGCCACTGGAGGTGCCCTCTAAAATGTTTGAAACGAGATGGAAGTCTCTTATTGCGTGCAAAGCACTCTGGGATGGCGCGGTGTGAATTGTGTTGTATCATAAACAATCATTATAACGGAGCGTGTCTCTCTCCTATTGTGTTCACCCCAGTACTGTCTTATTGTACTGCGTTAACACGATTATATACTCTATTTACATTTGTATTATGTCTCAAACTTAACTCTGTACAATGCTGTAATATGTTATACCCAGTACACCATTGTACCACGTACACCATTGTATCCCGTTCATCATTGTATCCAGTACACCATTGTTCTTAGTTCACCATTGTAAGAAGTTCACCATCATACCCTGTACACCATTGTATTTAATTAATCATCGTACTAAGTTTACCATAATACCCTGTACACCACTGTACCCCGTTCACCGCTATACCGCGTTGCCTCTTGTTCCACCACGTGTCCTGTGGCCAAGTCCTCGACTGACTCCGTCTCATTGTATTCCTACTGCTTGCACCCTGCCACTCAGCCACCGCTCGAACTCCGCTAACCCTCGTGGTGCATTCCCACTTGTGACGTACGCCCCCCCCCCGGCTCCACCGTGCGCTCGCGTCTGTACACCCCCCCCCCAGCTCTCCCACGTCCTGCGCCTCTGTTCTTCGTTTCCCGTGTTCTCAGCAGCCACCAGCGTCCGGACTCAAGGCCCTGAAGGCGACGCTGTTTTCTCACCGCCTGGGCGACCACGAGCGACTCACGGACAACGAGGGCCCACAGGCCACCGCGTGCGTTCCTGCCGCTCGCTCTCACTCACCGGTGGCCATGTCGCCTCCTTGTCACGCTTCTGTCACTACGACCGTGCTTCCCTGGAGCGCTGTGGGGGCTAGGAGATGTTAACTGCCTCGCCTGGTGTGCAGGAGGTCGTGGGTTCGACCCCGACCCTGACGCCTGCTGCTGCTGTATATTTGGAGGTTGCGTGTCTCTCTCCCAGTGGTCACGTGGATTTTTCTCCGGGTCCTCCGGCTTTTTTCTTCACGTTTAGAATCACGCGTTTTGAGTATTTGGCTGCTATAACTGTGCACGTGATAAGCCACTTCGTTGAGCTTTCATTTGTGGTCAGGTCACTGCTGAAAAAGAGCTACGTAGCTCAGAGGGTCTTACCTGGTAAAATAAAAAAAATAGTTTAGTTTGACTGTTTCGTTTCATCCGCGCTGTTTTCAAACACCATAACTTCAGGTCATCCACCCACTCACCCAGTCGCCATACTGCATGTCACAACTACACTTAACCACTCACCCTCTCGCTCGCCACACTGCAGGTCACAACATTTCTCTACCTGCTTCTTCCCTCGCACTGCTGAACCTCGGAATGATCTCTCCCATCCGCTTGTTTGTCCTCTGGAGCTGTGCTCCGCAGTTGTATCCACACAACCTGACACTCACCCGGCTTCGGTGTTACATTGATTGGTCAGTGGTTGATTGCAGTCGAGGCTATGACAGTTTATAACGTTTTATTCGAGCCTTAGTCTGTGGATTTAATTTATTCATTTTCTTACGAATCGGCAAAAGCAATCAAACATTTAGTAAAACGCTCGTCGTTATTAAACGAGGGGTCTGCAATCCCCCCCCCCCACCCCCATAATTATCAGGTCAGCCAATAACTGAACCTTATGGCGGGACCCCGGGGTCCCATAAGCCCTCGGCTCTCGCATCAACTGCGTTTGGACGTAATTTTATGTCTGTAGAAGGCGAACGATACGGCGAACTATCCCTCTCGACGAGCTCTACACGATGCGCTAATCAAACTTTCAAAGTTTTGTTTCTTCTGCGCATTCGTCCTCGCCGCTGCGCTTGGACACGACAACAGAACAATCCGCGCCAGGCGGGTCGCGGCGTTCATGTGCGCGGTGGGACGGAGTCGCCAAAAATGAAAAATAAATTACCATTTTGACTTTAGTTTATTCGGGACCCCGGGGTCCCGCTATAAGGTTCAATTAGTGGATGTATTATAATTTGTCTTCTTCTATACACACGTAGACAATGATTACTCATGACCATCGTCAGTGCACTGCGGTGTTTCGTAGCGTTACTACGTGATCAGCAGTCGTAATCACCGTCACGCTTGATGATTTTCATCATCCAGTAGTGGATTGATCATGACTGGGAGAAGGCCAAATTATAAGATGGAATACAAGTTGCACGGATAAGAGATTACCGCTTTCGAAAGTCAGACGCACCCCAAATGTATTCCCGGAGTCGATGACTCGCCTCACATCAGCGATCTCAAAGCGTGGTACAAGACAAAATAGAGTATCAGCACGACAATAACCCATTAAACTTAAACTAAATAACGTAGAAATGGTAAAATAGCCTTGAGTCAAGCTTTAAAAACAAATGAGTTGTAAAAGCCAAGAAGAAAGCAACGTGCTTCTTCATGACCCGGAGACTACGATGGTTCGTGTGACCTCCCTCGCCCCGAACCCCCCAGGATCGCGGACGATCACTCGGAGAAGGCCGAGAAGGGCGACTTCTGGGGGACCTTCCTGCGCAAGCACCTCAGCCCCGTGCGACCGCCCGCCAGCCCCTTCGCCGACTGGGGTGGGGGTCCTTCCGTCGCCAACGAGGCCGATGCCGACGACGACGCCGCCGCGGAAACCGTCCCCACGGACGCTGCCCTCGGGGACCAGGGCGAGCTGCAGGGTTCGTTCGGGGCGTCCGGCGGACAGTCGGACGCACTCGAGCAATCGTTCAGCTGAGCGATTGTGGCGAGAGGAAACACCTGGGGGGGCAGAGGGGGGGGGGGCACACGGGGAATTGAAAAATGTCCTGAGAAAGAGACCGGTGGCGTCGCTAGGTTAAAGCAAAAGCAAGCGAAAGCTGAGCGCCCCCAAGTAGCTCAAGGAGTTAATACAAAATATACATAAATAAAAACTTGTGTCGGGTGGTGGAGGGTCTTACGACAGAAATGTTGCCAGATCATTAATGTGGCCCAATCCAAAGAAAAAAATCAATCTGTTATCGATACAAGAAAGTGTGCATTACATTTCAGCCTGGGTTCAAATCCTGATAGAGTAATTGGGTGAAACACACTTGCTGTATTGCCATCTTCTGGCGACGTTGCAGCTCAGCAGGATTGAGATATTCACAAAGTAGTCGTGGTCCACCAACCCTGGCCTCCAAAGTGATGGATTACTGGCATACACCACCACACTTGGCTCAATGACAACGTAAGCCAGCACATTGATAAAATGTTACTTAGATGTTGTTGTTGTTGTTTTGGTTTTCGACGGAATTTAAACTACTTAAGAAGTTGGGCAAAGCCATAAGTCACTGCGCTACATTTCTGCAGTAACATTCGACGTCACCGCTATCCTCAGCATGGTTTTCAACTCCCCCGTGCTGGTTACATCGTGTGTGAGAATGATCTTGAAAAATACGCTGATAATTGGCATCGTCATAATAGTATCAGCTTATTATTTCATACATAGCAATTTGTTAATACTCTAGCTTAAATGTTGAAGTGCATAAACTATGCAAAGGCATCAATTTCCTCATTCTCCGGATGACGCGGTACAATTTTTTTCCTGTATTTTTAAAACCAACGCTGGGGGTGCGTCTGAAAGTCCACCACGTGGCCTCGATTGCCAGGACAGCCGCTTCCACCTTTCACACGAGTGACCAGATTCGAATACACTTGATCAATTACAGTCAACAGCGTTATTGCCACCACACAGCCCCCTTTCACCACCGCCGTATTTTCCAAGACACAAGCTTTACTTGCTTTTGGCAGCATCCGCTCCACACCTCACCACTTGATGTGTGACACCCCTGTTTCCCACTCTCTCGCATTGTCCGTGTTCTTGCGAGATTGATTGGTTGGTGGGGGTTTTTTCTCCTCCTTTTCAAAACGATACCAAAGTTTGTTGTGAGTCTTAATTTCCGGCATCTCTTATAACCCAGAGAATGTGGTTATGTAAATTATTGATGTTATTTAACCAGGCGAGAGCCCGGGGAAGAGTTGTTATCGCCAATGCGATAGGAGATGAGAACGGTGAAAACGGTTGGGCTACGTACGGTGCGAAAGAAGTTCAACGTAGATACATACAATGAGGGAACTAGCAGTTGAGAGGTGAGTGATTATGGAGTTTGATAGTGGTATATTGACTATAATTTGGTATGCAGTTATGTGTGTGTGTGTGTGAAATCGACTTGTGTTGCTGAAACAGCAGAAAACGTACGAATCCCAGATACATCTGGATACAATCCAGACTCGCAAGATCTGGGTCCCAGTGCCTTGCATAAGTTTCCTTAAACCAGTGGTTTTTAACCTTTCTGCAGCCTTGCACCCCTTTGGTTCTGAATCGTTAAAAAAACATTGTATCATGTTAATAAATACACAGGGGTTTGATAAGACAAAGTAAGTTGTACTTACGTGCCCTTGCTTGATGTGTGTTTTTGATGATTTCCCTTGCTGCACGATCACTATTTCAGTGCACTACGATGTCAAATTGGGGCCTATCGCAAGGCAGTTCGGCATGGTCCTTCGACAGACAGCACGAGATAAACACGATTGACACTTTCATCACGTCACGCCACCGACTTTCCGATCACGCCCTCATACGAAGGAGCGGCGCTGACTTGTGGTTATTGTACATTTGTAACACTTGCACTAAAGGAGGAGGACGTGGTGGTGATAATGATGAGACACGGGGCATGTTACACGGTGGTGGAGATGGCTTTCACGGTAAAGCATCGAACACTGAATGCGCCTTGACCACGTTGAGCAGTCGTGCCACGCGGTTGGCATGGCCACTGGGTGCAAGGACCGTGATGTGGGGGGGGAGTTCCCTGTCCAATTTCCCACCTTTCCGTAGTCCGGTTCCTGCCCTACTGTGGCTAGTGAGCCCCGATGTGCAGTTGCACCGCCTGCACACTTACACCACTGGCTCCACTCGTGCCTTCACCTGCGGTGGCACCAACGTGTACCCTGACCTATGAACCCTCTACCGTGTCGTCCTGTTCTTCAGAAGTGCATTTTATTCCTCCTTCAGTGGAGCCAGATGATGTAAATGTCGTGCTGGTGTCTGCCGTTACGGTGAGTGCTGCGTTAAGGTGTGCCTGTGGTGGTGTGTTACTGATTAAACTTCTATGCAGTTGGACTCAGACTCACACTGGCAAGCGTCCACCATTTAGGCTGTTGGCTGGCGGTTTTTAAACAATTGTTCACTGTTCTATCGCTACGACCGTGATTCTTATTTCTTACACGCATGTTGAGGACTCGGTCTACAAGACTTACTGTTTCGTCTCATCCACACTGTGCTAATGATGATGATCATAATGATGATGGTCATCATCGTGACCATCATGATGATCATCATCATGATCATGATAGTCATCATCATCAGCCCCTGCTGCATAAAAGCATCCACCAAGTCAGCGCCATCTCTGGCGACTGAGTTCTTTACTCAATTGGCATCCCACGCAGGGATCATCGCCCCCCTACCGGCAGTATTAATGCCCTCTTGCAGGCCGGTGCTGAAGCCGCCTCGTGCCGGACAGGGCAAGCTGCCATCGGGGGTTCCCCTCGGCTAAGAGAGATGGGCGCTACGAGACATTTCGTCACGCTGTCGGATAACTCTCTCCTGAAGCCGCCTCGTTGTGGCCAGCCGAGCTCGACATTGGCATTCAGAACCAACACGGCCGCCCTTCGTCACGAAGTGACGGTGACGTCACCACCGCGCCTGTGCCAGGCCACGTGCACATTGAGGCCACGTGAAGTGTCCAAGACATTGGCATCTGGCTCCTGAACACACGCAAGAAGCGAGGATAATCAGCAATAACATACATGAAAGCATCATATAAATTCAAGGATAAGTGTGATCAATACCGTTGTATAACAATCGAGAAGAAACCCATGTATACGTATTATTTGGGTCTTTCGGTAAAGTCACGTAGAACAAAAACATTAACAAAAAATCACGACGTTTCGATCGCAATTCAAGCTATCGTAATCAGGAGGAAAAAAAAGAGATGACGATTGCTTGTGTTGCAATCGAAACGTGGTAGTTTGTTTTATTAAATGTTTTGTTCTACGTGACTTTACCAAAATACCAAAATAATATGAATTCCTACAGTCACGTTTTACATGCAATGATTTTACCTTTGAGAATCGCTTTTCGGGTTTTCGTATACAAATCTGCAGCCTGGCGCTCACATCGGTTACGGGTCGCAAATCGTTGCTGCAACCTGTCAAAGAGGTGGGGGACACACGATTGTCATTTTCATTTGTGAGCCTCCGGCTGCGGTGCATTGAGTGCGTTTCAAGACGATGCAGTTGCAGGTGTTTGCAAGTCCTCGTGCTTGGGGTAGCGGCACCAGCTGCAGCTGCTGCTGCTTCCCACTGCTTGACACTGCGATGCACGTTGTACGTTAGCAATACAACAACGTTCTTGGAGTATTTCATTTGCGCATTCGTCGTTATAATTAGCCAAGATCTATCCATTGCTAGATTAAACTGTGCTTTGCATCATGGGGCCGGATAAAAATTTAGTTGGAAAAAAAGTCTCCTCTATGAACCGTTTTATTTTTAAAGTATGCCTATGAATGGTGACACTATGAGGAGATAACTGAACAACAGACAAAGCCTGAACATATTAACGTGTCACTAAATAAACTCAGGAATGTTGTTTAAAATGTAATTATTATCAGGCGCCAGGGTGTAAACTGCAGTATCCACCTAGAAACACGTTGTCCTGCGGAGGGAGCTGGTAGGAACGTTGGGTTGCTCGGTCAATGGCCAGGGTCAACGGCGGCGTGGTGTATTCCGCAAATATGCCCGACTGTGAGGGCGGGCACAAGCCGGCGTGAGTAGGTTAAACGTTGACTTTATAAGGGCACCACGGTGTGACCAGCCTCTCCCCACCCAGCCCCACCCTCTCAACCCCCACCCAGCCCCACTCTCCCTACCCAGCGCCTCCCCACCCTCCCCACCCAGCCCCTCCCCTCCCCACCCAGCCCCACCCTCCCCTCCCCACCCAGCCCCTCCCTCTCCACCCAGCCCCACCCCTCCCATCGACGGACGGACAGAATAATCCCCTGTGGGCTGGTGTAACCAGGAGGTTACTACCAGTATTATCCTCTCATATGCGCTATGAACAAGGATCATTGCCTGAAACGTCGTCGATTTTTTTCCTCGCGAGTTGGTTGAGATGTTAAAACACCAAACTGAAACCTTTTACAAGGAATCATGTCTGCATTAACCACAATCCTTGTGGTCAGAATGCAAACAAAAAATATACTCTGATAATAAATGCATTGTCTTTGAAACTGATTGGTCCACACCAGAGGCAGCTTTCTTTTGAGCCTCGTCTCAAAACAGTGTTAGACCAGAGGACGCCAAAAGAGGAAAACCTCTTTTCATATTTTGGTACTGGCAAAGGAGGTCCCATGATGATGAGGTCCATGATGGTCCCATGATTAGTTGGTTGGGTTTTGACTTTTGACACGCATCTCAAAGCCCCGCCCCCAAGTCACCAAGCCCCGCCCCCTGGTCACCAGCCCCCCCCCCATAAGCACAAGCCCCGCCCACAGTCACCTAGTCCCGCCTACAGTTAGCAAGTCCCGCCCATAATCACCGAACCTACGCCCACCGTCAATAACTGACACTCATCCGTGACGTCATCGCAGTCCAACGCGCAGTCAACCTTGGCGGAGGTTTTTCATTCACACGACGCCCTAAGGGCGTTAGCCGCGTCGTGGTGGCTCCGCTCTATAAATAGGCGAGGCGCTGTCAGCTTTGCCCCGAGGGCGTTTGCGTTTCTGACAGCTGGCGGCGCGACCTTTGTGCACACTGAGGAGGCAACTGCAACAAGGAAGGCATGGCGGGGATGCGAGCTCTGAACGTGCGGCCACGAACTTTGAGATTTATTCTGCTCGGCGGTAAGTGAGTTGTGATATTATTGTTTGAGGCAACAGCAATAGTCGTTGGCAACAAGCTGTCAATTACAGTGAGCCTGACGTTGACGGGGTTGTGTCGGAGGGCATTGGAGGTGGGAAGTGAGAGCGATGTCAATGGGGGCCTTTGAATCGTTTAATTTGGGCCAGAATTGCGGTCTCAAATTTTTTCGTCGTGTTTGTCGTCATGGGTTTTGTTGTTAATGTGCATAGGTTTTACCTGCGTGTGGGGTATCCTAGCGATTGCATTCGTGCTAAGTTGTTGATGGATGTAAATGTGTCTTGGATTTGCTAGGTAAGTGAACATTGTTTGCAAAGTCCATGGAAATGTTCAACAAAAGTGTATTAAATGTAAAAGTAATTTGGCAAACTCTAGACAATTGGCCGGTTGCATGAAGTACTTTTACAACTTTCGATGCCATTACTAACTGACTACAGTTTAAAATCCACTCGATGTGCTTCATAATATCAGTTTCGTCACAGGTCATTCTCAAATAAAATCGCCCGTGATGCAGCTAATTAGAGGTTTTATACGTATAAATCATGAATTAAATGTTATACTTGATGGAATGCTCTATGTTCAGACTTAACACAAGCAAGACTGTCTTTTAAGAAATTGCCCAATAATCCCAAAAGTGGCATCCTCCCGAAAATAACTGTCGAAATTTAGAAGTAAACTTAAACAAACTCTTGCAGTAATAGATTGCCAAAGGACTGCACATTTGTTTGACGTGTGAGTGTGTTTGTGATTGTAATCGCTGCGGAGAATACAAAGACTACTTGCTCCAGGTCGCTTTTTTAAAACGTTCCATTCTTTTTTTTTTGTAGAAGCCGCACAACAAGTTTGAGTAACTTTAATAAAATTGCACACCTCCGTTGTGTGGTTTATTGGTATAAGTGATTGGTGTGTGTAAGGTACGTAGCAGTGCAGACGGATATATTTGGTTGTGTCCTCCATCCTCTCACTGACACGCTCGCTGGCAGATGTCCAACTGTGCCACTGCCAAGCTACAAGGTGGCCGGCCTTCCCTCACGTTGTTAGTCCTGGCAAAACTGCTGACCGCAGAATCTTTCTAAATGTATATAATACAGGGTTTGTAAATAATATTTGTCCTGTGTTTTACCACCCAAAAACTTTTTTTTTAAACTGAGACCTTGATGACCGTGAGCCTCCTGAACCCAACGATTTAAAAGTGATCTTAGCTCCTGGCTGTGGTTGTGGCGCACGGCGAGAGAGAGAGGGCATTGGGGTGCTTTGTGGATTTTGTGCCAAGACCATGACCGGGTTGGATCTCGCATTCCGTTTCTTACATTTCCATTTTAACATCACATCCAGTTTCATCCCACATTAGGCTCTGATGCAACCCAACTTGATAGAGATATGAACTCGTAGTGGCCAAAGCTCCCCTTAGGGAAGTGACAAACAAAAACACAAGCAACCTTGGACCAAATTCCCATCCACCAAATGATTCCAAACTTTTATTTGTATTAAATGCACAATAATTGGTTCCTAATAAATTTCCATATTAACTGTTGTTTTGTATCGCAGTGTCTGCTAAGCCCACACCAGTGTAGTCAAATAAATTATTTTTGTGTAACTGACAGAATGTGCATTACAATCATTATAGATTGAAAAGTTGCAATGATTACAAAACTAATGGCGGGCTTGCAAGATGCAAATGCGTTACAATGCAGTAATGGGTATTATCGCGGGTGGATGCTTTGGCTGTGGGATATGACTAAGCAATGACATTGTAGATGTACGCATGTGCCCTTGGTTACAAGTGTGCCAACGTCTGCATGCCAAACCAATGAAGGGTGGTTTCTTTTTGCATGTGCTGTTATTTCATGCTGATGATGAACAATAATAGACTTGGGAGGCCTGTGATACCTTGACGAGAGGTGTCTACAAAATGCCATTTGGTTAAATATTTACCCCTAGGTAGTTAACAGAATAAGCACTTGCCTCCAAAACAACAACCACATTGCTTTTCTCGAAGGACAACTTAATGGGTCGACTGGAAAATTCCAGCCCCCCCCCACCCTGCGTGGGCTCAACACCGAGATTGTGCAGTGTTATTATTTGAAGTATTTGTCTAACAAGGCATCGATTCGTCTGTTTCAAATTCTTTCTTGTACCCAAGAGACACACGTCGAATTCTGCACGTGAAAATGTATTATTCGTGACTTGTGAAAATTATATGTCAATTTAATAATTATCATAGCCGAGTGACCGAAACTTACATTTTTCATCGCAAATAAATCCTTGATTAAATAGTTTTCGATACTTTTGATACATAACACCTTGTTTGAATTGATTTACACTTAATGAAAATAATATGCAGACGTTGCAAGGAAAAAAAACACACAAATTACATGGAAAATAATCATGAGAATCGATTATTGAATTGAATCTTAACCCAGAATCGTCACCATTCATAGAATGGGTGGTGGCAAGGTGGGGGGGGCTAGTCTGACTTGGGTTGCTATGCAGTCGCTTACAAAGTCGCTTGAGTTCAGCTTTAATTCTCGCCCACTGCGTGTTGGAGGTTGTAGCCAATGCTGCCTTGTGCAGGTGAATGGTCCAAGCCCGCCCGCCCTCCACCACGGCGGCGACATGGCACGCTTAGCCGTACGGGTTTCGCTTGGAAACTGGAGGGATCCCAAATAGTTGTTTAAATATAAGTGGATACTGTATGTCAGACCCCATGTAAATTGCAGCTGAATGCCATTGTCGGGGTCACGCGTGTTATTTCGAGCTTTACTTTTTTAACTCGTGGAAACAGCTGTAAGTGAGCACAGTGACATTTCGATATCATGAATATGATATCATTTCGATATATAATACCACTAGCTTTACTACCATGGCTTCGCCAGAGACTTGGATTCTTGTCTTTGATTAATACACGGCCTACGTGAAGGATGGGGGGATGCGTGACGTGAGCAGGCACACTTCCGCATGCGGGTGACATCACAGATGTGACGTCACCGCTCACTTGCTGTGCAAAATATATCCATTATTGCGCCCCCCCCAAAAAATACAAAGTCTATTTGTATACTTCTTGCATTGTGTACAGTCTGGAAGCTACCCACAATGCCATATTTCAAGTTTGTTACATGTCGGGAAGTATGCTAAACATTTCGAACAGACACACATTCACAAATTTCCCTTTTTATATATATAGATGAATGTTGTCATTTCACTCTGCTCCCATTGTTTGGAGCTATTTCCTCCCCAATCTGTACTGTACTGTTGAGTTCCTGCACCCGTTCAAAGTCAACTGGCACGTTGTGGGCAGCAGAGGGCAGTACAGCAAATCCATGATAGATGTGCTCTTCCGCGCTTGTACATCTGTGCTCCCTGCCTTCACCAACCTACACTGATCGGCGTGGGGAATTGTGATAAAATAACACGCGCGGACCCTACACGGCGTGGGGAGGCCCTCATCCAGCAGCGGATTGGGAATTAACTGGTTGAATATTCTTATTGCTTTCGATAATCCGGTACAGTGCGTCGGCCGCTGGCTTAAGAAATGAACCCTTGGGAAGTTTTATGCCAAAGAATCTGGACTTGGAATGCTGCCACCGAAGCTTCGCTTGAGCTCTTTCGTCAGCGTGCATCTACAGAAAGAGAGCCGTGTCGTCTGCCTTGGCTCATCAGCTGGAGCCTCCATTTGAATGTTTTTCGTATCAAGTTGAAAGCGTTGGTGCATTAGCTTTGAAAATTTTTTTTGTGAAATTTGTGTTGGTATTAGGGGCTTTGTCTCGTGCAGGGATCGGCAACTTGCGGCTCGGGAACCGCATGCGGCTCTTCAGGAAACTGCTTAGTGACGTTATTCATTAAGGACCCACCGTCTCATATTCACGTGCTTCGTGGCTCGTGAAATATTGATTTATTTTTTTGCCAAATAAAAAAAATGCCTTCTCTTGTTATTTTGATTGCAGACTGCCTCCCTGTCTAGAGAAAACCAATAAAATGTTTCCGAGTTGGCCAAAAATTGGCAATCAAACCACCGCTTTAACGATTTGTCTTGGTGGTGGTGGCCAAGGTGATGACGTCACATTATTGTCATCGTCATCATTTCCCGTGACATCATCTCGTAAAGTTATCATCACTAATTTACTTTCAAGGATAAACGCACATTGGAAAGCGTTATAGAATCCATGCCTATGTCTTTTATTCTCCCGTTTAAAAAAAATGGTGTTGTAGAGCAATGTTGTGATTGAAGTATGCTTTAGAATTGAGGCAATAATTCACGTCCATGACCAAGTAATGCAAAGTCCACGTTTGTAAACATCTGGCAGTTACTGAGTGTATGACCGTTGTTGTGCATATGCATTATGTACATTTATTGCTTTTAATAACCTTTCTCTTTGGTTCTTTCGGTAAAGTCACATAGAAATAAAATTAATTAAATAATAGAATACGACGTTTTGATTGCAACACAAGCAATCGTCATCAGGTAGAATTAAATTTGAGAGAGACAAAACACAGACACGGAGACGCACAGACAGACACACAAGCAGAGAGAGACAACACAGAGACAGAGAGAGACGCACAACATGTCTATTTAGTTATACCTGATGACGACTGCTTGTGTTGCAATCGAAACGTCGTATTCTATTATTTAATTTATTTTCTTTCTATGTGACTTTACCGAATGAACCAAAGAGTAATTCCTGCAGTCACGAAAGCTTCGAATCAAGTTTTAATAACCTTGTTTTGTTTATTTTTGCAGGGAGAACAAGTAGATACTTCTCATCGTCAGCAACAATGTGTGGTAAGTTAGATAATCTTGAGCGAGTAATGTAGACAACACACACATGATGTATTTAAAACGACATGCTTGGCATGCAATATTAAACTTAAAAAAAATAAAACATGCTGGCTTTACGCATATACGTTGAACTTATTTCACGCCCACCATGCTGTCGTTAACATGTAGCCTATTACAGAATCGCCCCTAATGTTCCTGATCTCACCAGATCTTGGAAGCTAAGGAAGTAAAGCGCCTCACCAGTGCTGAGATGGGTGACCGCAATGCATCAAACGGGTGCAATATGCTGCTGTGGGGATGCGGCAGCAGCTGAGGGGCAGTGCAGCATAGCACATTGTTGTACCGTACTATGCTCCAACGTCTGCTCCCCGCCATCGCCTACCCGCACTCGGCGGTCGGGTGAAGTATGGTCAGATAACCCCCATGACAAACACGCGGTGTGGAGAGGGAGGCCCTCATCCAGGAGTGGATTCACGAGTACTGCAATGTAGATTGTGACACGGGTAGAATACAAATGTTGCCAGCTCTGACCATGCACTTTGCTTGTGTGCGCAGAACGGACGCACGTGAGTTACGAGGTGAAGAGCGGCGATGTGGCTGTCGTGCGGTTCGACACGCCAAACTCCAAGGTAACATCGCTGTGATGCGTCGCTTCATATTAATGTTTCTACTTCAACAAAGCGTTGCTTGCGGCACACAAAGCGGCTCAAGCTGTGATTGTATTAATATGTACAGTTGTTTTATGAATCCACTGCTGGATGAGGACCTTCCCACGCCTTGTGGATTATTTCACTTTATTTCACCATGTGGGTTGGTAAAGGCGGGTGGCATTGACACATTAGAATATAAGTACAGTACAAAAGCTGACTTTTCTGTATTCCACTACAGCCCGCCACGTAACCCTACAGCCGATAACAACTTGCTGGGCATGGCGGTTTACTTAGCCAAGAACTAGCCACACTTCGCCTTGCTTGGCCTCAAGAATCTGACAAGATTGGGCGTATCAATGAGAAGTTGCTCGTTACCCTCCCTCCCTGGCAGGTGAACACGCTGTCCAAGCAGATGCAGGCAGAGTTTACGGAAGTGATGCGCGAGGTGTGGGCCAACGAGAGCGTCAAGAGTGCCGTGCTCATCTCCAGAAAGCCCGGCTGCTTCATCGCTGGCGCTGACATCAAGTGGGTGGTGGGCTTGCGTGCTCGCGTGTGTAGGCCGCACTGCTTTCGCTCAAGGAAGACATGACCCAGAAAATGTGCCCCCTTGTTATAATCAGAAAATACCACCTGTATGCACACTGCTTTTTCCGGTCCTCCCTCTCTGGCGAATGCGCGCTTCTTTCAGGCAGATGCGCATGCCCAGACTGGAAGAGATTAGTTTATTTCATGTGTTTGTTGACGCCCCTGTTGTTTTTTTTTATTATTACTTACTACCCTGCAGCATGATCGAGTCGTGCAAGTCGTCAGAGGAAGTGACCCTCCTCTCCCAGGAGGGCCAGAAGATGCTCGCCGACCTGGAGAAGTCTTCCAAGCCCGTCGTAGCGGCCATCAGTGGCTCGTGTCTGGGCGGAGGCCTGGAGGTGAGACTTTAGATTTTTTTCTTCCTTTTTTTACTCACATCCGAGCCGTTCTGGGGTTAGGCCGTCGCGAGTCTGGAGGGAGACGCAGGCTGTGCGTCCACTGCAGAACCAGAGCTGTGCTGCCGAGGGTCGCACGCGCTACGTGTGATGTTGAGATGCGTGGAGGTGGCACGATGACGATCAAACGAGCTGATGCGCGCACACCGATATACGTATATACGCACAGCTGTACACTCGCACACACTCGCCATCTTGGCCAAAAAGGCTTAACCATTTTCAGATGATTTTCTGTCGTCGCGTTGTGAGAAACCCATTTCGAAATTTGGCCTGCTACAGGTTAAGTCGCTAACAGCAACACAACTTTATACTCGAATGTTGGTTGTTTCGGATCATCTTCACGATAATGATTGCACTACTAGCGCTTTCAACCTTGGTTGGAAAGTGTAAAAAAAAAACACGATTCAATGACTGCCACTGTGTTGTTGTCCATTGGCAGGTGGCGATCGCCTGCCACTACCGTGTGGCCACCAAGGACCGCAAGACTGTGCTCGCCACCCCGGAAGTGATGTTGGGCCTACTGCCGGGCGCCGGTGGCACCCAGAGGCTGCCCAAGATGGTGAGGACTGTGTGAAGCACTGGGGACGAGAAGCACGCTGCACATGGGCCGGATACGAGGGGAGCAGGGGACCAAAGGCGTGGTGGGAGCATAGTAGTGCAGTACAATTGTGGATTTTGCCGTACTGCCCCTCTGCTGCCCCACCGTATAAGCCCCACAGCATCTAACTCCTTTGTGCATTGTGATCACCCTTCCAAGCAATATCCACACTCAACCCTAATCGGTTATTACGTAAATAACGTGGATAATGTCGATGTGACGGTGAAGTTCATATGCATCTCCTCTGTTGTGCGGCGTACAGCTGGGCCTCCCAACCGCCTTTGACATGATGCTGACTGGCAAGAACATCCGTGCGGACCGTGCCAAGAAGATGGGGCTTGTGGACCAGCTGATCGACCCCCTAGGTTTTGTGATCTTTCTCTTTCCCTATACAGTCAACTCTCAATTGCTCAGAGCATGGGGGAGGGGGTGGAAGGGTGGCCCAGTGAAAACAAGTAGATAATGCAAAACACATGTAAAGTAGGATGGTGACAAATATTGCGTTCTTACTTAGAATGGAGGTGAAGATGGATAATGTACGTGCCTTCAGTGCTTCTTACAGTAAGCGGCTTACTTACCGATGTGTTTTGCGATACGAACCACGAGCCTCAGCAGCAAGCAGCGAATGCGCCAGCGTTTTAGCCGTGTCACTGCCCCGGTTAATATAAAGAGTTGGTTTTAATTCTAATTCCTTTATTTATCGCAGGGCTGGGTGGAAGGAGATACTGGTTCCACTTGGCAGTCTTAATCTGACAAACAAAGCAGTTGGTTCAACTGTGAGCAGAGAACTGTGGGACTCGCAATAGTGGCTTTCTTGAGTTAACAAAAATAAATGTATAATTATGTGAATATATACCCATGCGGCTGCATACACTTAGTGCTTTAAAATCAGAATTGGACGCTTGCCAGATATAGACATTGTAATTTAATATTCTCACTTTGATAGCAAATAGGCACCATGACCATTGTGCATTCTGTAAACATACACTGCTTCACAATACATATATACACCGCTTCCTCTATACTGTACAAATAGATGTGTGGGCCTATGTATGTGTGTAGCGGTTAGCGCGCTGCGTTACGAACCTGGTTACCCGAGTTTGATTCCTGGGCATCCCTAGGTCGACTCGGCCTCATGAGTACCTGGTGCGGTGTGTAAACATCACCGCTGGGGAGACAGGCGGCCGGACATGGTGTTGACAACCCCACCCCCTTGTGTGCCGTGCCGGCCTTCACAAGTGCTCGCTAACCGCACTTGTCCCAACAGTCTATTAAGACTACGGGGGGGATCTTTGTCTTTGCGTACAATGGCATGTGCTCTCGTAACAGCACTTGGCCCAACCGTCTGTTAAAGCCTACATGGGTGATTCGTGTCTCCTACGCACACGCGTATAGGCCCAGGTCTGAAGAGTCCTGCAGACCGCACACTGGAGTACCTGGAGGAGGTGGCCATCACCTGTGCGCAGGATCTGGCCGCCAAGCGTCTCTCCAACAAGAAGAAGAAGGGACTCGTGCAGAGTGAGCCTTAGCTGCCCCGTACACACCGTGTGACTTTCTCCATCGCTCGATAACTCTTAAAGCACTGAACTTAACTTTTTATTTTACCAGCTAAGGCCCACTGAGCTATGTAGTAAGCTTTTTCAGAATTCTACCTGGCTAGCACAAATGATAGCTCAACGAAATGGCTTATCACGTGGAAATGTACAGCAGCCAAATACTCTTCTAAATGTGGAGGGGAAAACTGGAGGACCCGGAGAAAATTCCACGTGACCACAGGGAAGAGGGTCGCGAACACTCCAGCTCTACAGGTGTCAGGTCTGGGTCGGGATTGAACCGACTCGACCTCCTGCATACCGGGAGAGGGAGTTAACATCTCGCCACCGTGGCGCCTACTCCCAAGAGTGGGGGGGGGGGGGCAACCTTTTTCTCGCCGAGGGCCGACTAGGATTTTCGGTTCCTATTTGGTGGGCCGCACACCTTGTTAATACTTAACTTTGATCATGCTAGGACTGTGTGCATTGACCACACGCAGAACTACTTGAGATACAACAGGTGACGGAGTGCTAAAATTAGCAGTGCGGTGTTGTTGTCTGGTCTAGAATATTCCTCGCACTAGTACCCGATTGGGGCAGCCAAGTTGCTTGTGATGATGGATAGATCTCCTTTGCCGGCCGTTTTAAAAGTGGTAGGCCTTGTGTGGTCGCAGTCACCTTTTGACACCAAGTCGGGGACCATTGGTTTTCCACCCTTGATTGAAATGATTACACACGTCAAATACAAACTCGCTCTTGTGAAATGGTTAAATGTAAATGAAACGTGCAATGCACGCTTTGGTAAAACGTGGCTGTAAGATTGATTTTTTGCCATATTGCGCGTTTTTGCATTTGTTTGTTTGTTACAGAGGTCCAGGACTGGGTGATGGGCTACGCATTCGTCCGGGAGCAGATTTACAAGAGGGTGCTAGCCATGGTGATGAAGCAGAGCAAAGGGCTCTACCCAGCGCCACTCAAGATCATTGAGGCGAGTCCACACACCCTCGTTTCATGCTCGTCTGTTAATATTCCACTGCTGGGCAATGTTTGTTATATAATTGCATGATAAAAATCCGGGTATGACATTTTATGTGAATGTTACTTGACGAGTTGTCAGCTGGTCGTAAATTGCAACTCATACTTTGATTGCTGCCCTTGGCCTCTGTACAGGTTCTTTGAGAGCATTAACATACTACGAAAACAATCATTTGGTATTTGCGCCTTTCGTATAGGGCCAGACTCTCACAAATGCGCTGTGTTTCACAGACCTGGTCTGCGGTATTTTCACAGTAGGTGGGCGAGGTTGATCTGTGATCCCAATAGTCATTTTCAGGTTCATTTTTTAAATTTGGGCCTTGAAAGTTGGCACACTGGCCTCTTTTCAATCGACGTCACGGGATCTTGAACCGTACAGTACCCGAAGCAGACGGAACGTCATATATATTGTGGCTAAATCCACCTCGGGCAATAACCGGGGTGGCCTGCCGGATACGAAAACCTCCGCCACAAGCAGGACCAAAGCGCTGCCACTGTCACCAGCGTCACCGCGCTTATTTAACGCCCACCGTTCGCCCTTGTCTTGTGAAGATCTCGGCTGTGTCCAGATGTAGCGACATTCTTGACATTTTCCCCCCGCCCATTTTGTTTTGCTGCAGGTGGTGAAGACCGGTCTGGAGCAGGGGCTTCCTGCTGGATATGCGGCAGAGCGCAAGGTAGAGATTATTTACTCTTGAAAGGAAGGGCACGGCAAGTGCACGTGTAGAGTTAATGCTTTGAGGTTTTTGTGGCCTTCTAATTACAGTGCTGATTCTTCCCCTCTCATTCATTTCGGGAGCGTCCATGAAAAACAACACTTGCTAACCGTAACAATCTCATTGGCCGGAAAGTAGTCTTCTGTTGAGAGCAAGTGGGTTAAGTCAATAAAAAAATCGAATTCATAACATCATAGTGCGACCATCTGTGGAAGATAATACAATACCAATCTATCTAAAGACGATTGGAAATTGTTCCAAATGAAGCAAGCATGCGTTTTCTGTGAGAAGAAGTGTGGGTTATTTTGTTCCCAAGTTTCCCTCCAATTGTATTCTGATAATTGTTTTATTAACCTTCGCAATGCACACGTGTACGTGTACATCCATCTTCTAAATCCACTGCTGTATGAGGGTCAATGGAGCCGCATTGTGGGCTACAGGGAGCAGTGCAGCAATGTCGTCATTGTCCTGTACATCTGTGCTCCCCACTTTCCCCAACCCGGGGCATGGCCAAATAACCCCCACGAACCATGGGGAGGCCCTCATCCAGCAGTGGATTGACAAATTATAATATACGCTTCTGCTTGAGCATATTTCTCAGCGTGGGCTCGCACAGCCTTCCAGTAAGTTGCCCAACCTCCTGATGAAGTGTTTTTGATAACGAAAGCGGGTGGAGGGTGAAGGCCTGACCCTGGCATTCCCGCGTAGGCGTTCGGGGAGCTGGCGATGACGCGGGAGTCGAGGGCCCTCATCGGACTCTACCACGGCCAGGTGGCCTGCAAGAAGAACCGATTCGGTGTCCCCGAGAGACAGGCTAAGTGAGTTGAGACGCCATCCTACTCATTCCCTCATCATCATTGGTCATGATCGTCATCATCGTCATCATTGTCATCATTGTCATCATTGTCATCATTGGCCATGATCAGTCCCTTCTAGATGAAGGCCTCCACAAGGCCTCACCATCCCTCGTACTCCTGCGATGTATTTGGAATTAATGTAAATTCACCAGAAATCTAAGCCGTAACAATAAAAAAATATATATATTTACACATTTCACAAAATCCTTGCCTTAAGTCTTTCCACCGCAAGTCGAAAGCAAGTGAGACAACACATTTATTTTTTTTGCTGGGGGAGACTGGTCACCTGGCATAGTATTGGCAATCGGTTATCTGGTTTTACCACCTGAATGTGAAATTGTAGTTGCGCTGCATCTACATCAGCCATACGAAAGAAGAAGAGGGCGATATGTGCTCGCCAGTGCGCGCGTACCTCTAAGTGACTGGTATCTGTAGCGGCATTTCAAACATATGTCTGACGTCTGTCATTATTGCCCATGTGTCAACTGTTTTGTAAGCAGATTATGGCAAGGGTGACATCAGAGCTATGTATGCCTGTGTGTGTGTGTGGGGATTCCCGCTGATGGCCAACACCAGTGACGAGTATCTGAGCCAGTCCAGGGCCTCCCCTGGGTCGAATCAGCCTCATGATTACCTGGTGTGGTGTGTAAACATCACCACTGCGGAGAGAAAGGTGGCCGGGCGTGGTGCTGGCCACCCACCCCCTCGTGTGCCGTGCCGCCTTTCGTAGGTGCTCGCTATAACGGCACTTGCCCCAACAGTCTGTTTAGGCTACACGGGGGTATCTTTGTCTCTTGTCTTTGTGCGCGTGTCAGAACGGTGGCGGTGATCGGCGCCGGGCTGATGGGTGCCGGCATCGCGCAGGTCACCATTGACAAGGGCGTCACCGCGATCCTCAAGGACACCTCGACGGAGGGCTTGGGCCGGGGGCAGCAGCAGATCTACAAGGGGTGTGTGACCCATGGGCCCCGCTCAGTCAGCGGGAGGAATGGCATTTTTTCATGGAGCTTATATCGCATATCTGGATAGCCCCTGCTGGATGAAGGCCACGTGCAGCGTTAGTCTTGGGGGGGGGGGGGGGTTGTTTGCCCATACTTCATCACCACTCTGGTACAGTGCCGGTTGGTGCAAGAAGGTGGTGCCTGGGAACGGTTAGTGCGTCGTTCACCACCGGTGTTATCTGTGGCCTGGACGGGAACCCAGGGAGTCGGGCTCGTAACGCGGTGCGTTGCTAACCACTGCAACCACCACTCCACCCTTGCGACGTTTAAGGGGAACCGTTGATTTGGCAGTCGTGAGACAAATACATTTTCCATTTGGAGCTCTTGGAGACAAATGGTGCAACACTGGAGCGGTGAATGAACCATTATCAAAGAAGAGCCATGGAATGTCAGAACTACTTCTGAAGTTGGTTCAATGGGCCTGATGTTCCCACTAGGCGGCACACCTTTGCACACGTTCTGTATAAAATCATTGCCAACTTAACATGTGCAAAAAATATTTGCGTGTTCATCTAGACGTCGTGCATAATTACTATTTTTTTAAGAAACAGTAAACGCCCAATGTGCAGATTTTGAGAAGAGCTGCGTAAAATAATTTTCTTTTTTAAAATAATTGATAGCCTCATTACGCGCCGAGTGGGTAACCTCGACTGTCTTCGTCCCCTGGCTCGCAGGCTGTCGGACAAGGTGAAGAAGAAGACGCTGTCCACGTTCGAACGTGACACAGTCCTTTCGCACCTGCACCCCCAGCTCGACTTGAGCGGCTTCCAGACGGCCGACATGGTCATTGAGGCCGTGTTTGAGGACCTGGATCTCAAGCACCGCGTCATGAAGGAGATCGAGGCGGTGAGCGCCCCGCCCCCATCCCCCGGTCCCTCCCCACACGCATCTCGACGTGACTCCTCTCGCCTGCAACGTTCCGCACGATGCCGAAATGGACGTGACCATTTGGCCGAAATGACGACGGGTGTGCTGACCAAAATCGCGACATGTTTCAACAAGAGTATCTCTCTTGAGAATTTTTTTAATCCCTAGCATGCGGGCGCCCACTGAGACTCCAATGATTAGAATTGATTAAGTGTCTAAATGCTGTACATGGCAAGATAAATGTCATGAAATTAGAATAAAAACACGAGTTGCGCAGGTTTAGCGGTGACATGAAACGACGGACAAGGTGCCTCGTACGCCACAATTCCCACACTGGTTACACCAACAATCTGTAATAACAATGCTGGTTTGTAAAAATTCTCGCTGCAAGGGAGACTCGTGGCTGGTTGCGTAAAAGACGTTACGTAAAGATCTTTTGTTGATTTGTGATGATCGAGTTGTTACGGAACGAGCGACACGGGGTGTGAAATGCCATTTTCAAGCCGAGTCGCTCTCTTGTGCGCTTCGTGCCGCGGCCCCCTGGCGTCGCGCTCATTGTACGTCGGTGAAGTCCGTGTTGACGTTGTCGACGATGCCGTTCGCCCCTGCCAGGTGATTCCCCCGCACTGCGTGTTCGCCAGCAACACGTCCGCTCTGCCCATCGCGAAGATCGCCGCCGCAAGCAAGCGCCCCGAAAAGGTGAGTCTCCCTCCCTCTCTCGCTTTCTCGCTCTCCTGCGAGCGCAGCGCCGTGACCAGGCTGCCAAGTGGGTCACTCGGTGGAGCACACGGGGGACTGAAACGCTGTCGGGGAAGGTGTTGGCAAACATCTCGAGACGTTTGCAGTGTGTCCTCGAAATACCGGGCGAGTTCAGGTGCCGTTGGCCCAAGACTCGTTCGGCTATCACTCGCCACTCCGCACCTCCGATTAGCATGGTTGGCTTCGGACGGTGCAAAAGAAGTTCTGCATACACTAAAGTTAACTAAGTCTGGAAGTTGAACGCTGGTTGCCGGTTCATAGCGCAATGCGTTTAACCACTGCGTCACCGATCCACCTTGGTTAAGAGGGTTGGCGGGGGTATTCATGTGTGTGCGTGTGTGTCGCTGGCAGGTGATCGGCATGCACTACTTCTCACCAGTGGACAAGATGCAACTGCTGGAGATCATCACCACCGACAAGACGTCCAAGGACACCACGGCCTCCGCCGTGGCCATGGGCCTGAAGCAGGGCAAGGTCATCATCATCGTCAAGGTGGGATGCCAGGACGGCTGTGCTTCCTTGCGACTCGAACAAATGATTCCTTGCCTACCTGAATCCTAGCTTGCAGTGCAGTGTTCTTCACAAATTTTCAGAGGGGGGGGGGTTCTTTCACCGATAGGACATCATCAGTGTGAGGGCTGCCACACCGCCCGCAGAGGGGGGGGGGTGTCTTCACAGTGGTGTATTGTCGGGGGGGCCGCACGTCGGAGGCTGCCAGTGGCCCGCAGGCTTTGCAATGAAGAACATTGTTGGAGTGCATCTTCGTAATATATTTTTTTATGTCTTCGAATGTGTGCAGGATGGGCCTGGATTCTACACCACGAGGTGCCTGGCCCCCATGCTAGCCGAGGCCATCAGGACCTTGCAGGTGAGTGAATTTGCTGGAGGCCACCGATTGAAGCACAATCCAGACCTGACGATCAGGTGCTATCCCGAGTGATTTGCTTCTCGATTCTGGGGCTTGCGCAACTGCTGGCACGCTCCGATAGGTCTCGCAGTGGAGCACTGTCCAGCCGTCGGTGCCTCAGAAATACATTTTTTGAAACACAAACAACACAGGAGCTCCACAGGGCTTTTGTACAGTGGCGACACGTACATCTATGTGCGGTGGCATTGGCAGTTGTGGAAAGCAAAGTGCCACTGCAGGATGCTTTTATGGCCTGCCCCTCAATATAGTCATGCAGCCTTGATGCCAATCCTGTACATCATCCTGACCATTCATTCGCTATCAAAATGATCGGCAATTTCACGCAAAAATCTTGACGAGAATGAAAACTTAAAATAGAGCTGCGAGTGCGAAGATCGCCCACCAAACTTCATCCCTCCCTGTTGTTGCTCTTTGCCCGTTCCCACCGCGCGACGCAGGAGGGCGTCAGCCCGAAGAAGTTGGACAGCCTGACGACGGGCTTCGGCTTTCCCGTGGGGGCTGCCTCGCTGGCCGACGAGGTGGGATTGGACGTGGCGGCGCACGTGGCCGAGGACCTGGAGAAGGCGTTCGGCTCGCGATTCGGCGGCGGGGACGTGGGCGTCCTCAAGACCATGGTGTCCAAGGGCTTCCTGGGTGCGTTGCTTGTAAACTTGTGCTGCTCGTGCCACGTGCTGCTGCTCCTGCTGCTCCGGTCATTCTCGCAGCAGCGGATTTTGGCTCTGCCATCGAACAAAGACGGTCACTGCATCGTGCGCTTTCGGATGCGCTCCTGCGGCCGTCTGGAACGCTCTTCCTTCCGATGTTAGGAAATCACTGAAGCTATGCACTTTTAAATATAGATTGAAAACTCATTTTTTAAAACTGCTTTTTGTGTTTTGTTCATTTTCCTTCCCCCGCACCTCCTGAGCCTTGTTTTTGATGTACGGTGCGAAAGAAGTTCAACATACATGCAGCTACGGCATTGTTTCACATGTGGGTGGGCGACTCTGTTTCGCTGGTCACAAGGTGTGAAGGGTGGCTGAAACCTTTTGCCAAATCGCCCGGAATGCGCTCTAATTTCTGCGTGTTCTGATACATACATTTTATGTGTCTTGCGTAATTCATATTTATTTTTTAAGTAAAACTGCGCAGTACACTGCTTATCTTCTGGTGCTGGCTCTGTGGCTCGGCAGTAATCACATGTACGCAAGGGATCCTTTTTTGGTCTTGACTGCGTTTATTGCTTGGACTGTTGGACCAGCGATATCGACGCGTGGTTCTCGCTATCGTGGGTGGTATTTCTGTGCCGGTCGTCATTGGGATAAAGGTTGACATCGTGACGTGTTATTGCTCGCTTCGCAGCCAAAGGGCAGCCGCGGTAGTCGTAAGCAACACGGTCACTAGGCAGCCGAGAGAGACTCTCTTAACAGCGTTACAGCCTAGAAGAGAATACCAAAAATTACTGCCACCCAAATAATATCCGTACATCGTTCCTCTTCTGGATCGGGGATGGCCTATCCTCTGTGGGTCACGGGGGATTTTTTTACTATACTTTACCGTGCTGGTCAATGTCGATTGGTCAAGTAAGAGGAGCATATAAGAACAGTACAACATTGGATTTTGCTGCACAGCCTATGTAACTATGCAGTCTACAACACCTCATGTTCCTCGTGGACACCCATCCAGGAACTATGCTGGTTCATCCCTGTTCAGCTTCTTAGATCAGAAGACCACATCACTAGCCTTAATAGGTGTTCACTTACAGCCTTTGCTTTAACTATCTATGAAGTTAAATGTGCGAACTTTAAATTTTTATGTTTTTTTATGTGCATGGGGAGTGAGGTCCTGGGCCTCTCCTAAGTTTACTCGGCAATAACTGAGTGCAAAAAATTACCACTGGAGAGACAAAGGTGGCTGGGAGTGGTGCTTGCCACACACACCACCCACCTCGTGCACCATTTTGGTTTTCATAGGTGCTCGCTCGCAGCACTTGCTTCAACAGTGTGTGTGGGCTATACGGGAGATCTTTGTCTTTGTCTGTGTGTGTGTGTTTGGTCTTAAGCCAAATTTCAACACAGCCTCGCAGTAATCAATTTAACACACACACATAAGAAAAATCATGCTTGTGCATGGCAGCCTTTCTTGAGTTTACAGGGGGATCTTCGTCTTTGCCTCTGTCATTGTCTGTACATCAGGACGCAAGTCGGGCAAGGGCTGCTATGTGTACCAGCCGGGCAAGAAGGAGCGACAGGTGCATGATGGTATGGAGCAGGTGCTGGCGCAGTTCAAGCTGGTGGCCAAGCCTGAAGTGTGAGTCAGACGCGTTGGGCGCGTGACCGACCAATCGCGTTCGCGTGAACAGTACCGTTGGTGTGAACGTACCCACTCTTTACCGTTTATGTTGACGATCTTCTGGCTTTATTCGTGGCCTCGAGCAGGCCATGTGCATGTTCTGGTTTCGTAGTCTAATTTTAGTATTTCGTCCACCCACTTGTTTTTATTTATGAACAATTTGTCAAATTTTGTACAAGTACGGTTTGTCAAGCCACCACCAGATAAGGGCCTCCGAATACCGTTCTTGTCATTGGGGTTGTTTGGCCATACCTCGCCATGCTGGAACAGTGTGGATTTGTGGCCAAGGTGCTCCGCAGTGGCCTACAACAGATGCTTAATGCACGGCGGTCTCCCTTCCAACCACTATCCAGGCTTAACTATGCTTAGCTTGCGAGGTCTGACAGGGTTTGGGCAGATTTCCAGTTCATTTCGTCATAGGTTGCGAAAGAGTTCCTGTAAGAGAGAAACATTTGCAGAAGAACAATAACGTTCATCAGCATCCGTGTGTGCTCTGTAAATTATGTGTGTGGGGGTGTTGCTTGGCTGGTATCCGAGACATTGCCACCAGGGGTTATTGTCCCATCGTTGCCAGTCCGTCCTGGCCGCTCGTGTCATAATTGTCACCGCCAACACGGCCACGAAGTGATGATCGGCACTCTTGCGTGCCGCCGATCAAACCCATGCAGTTTTAAAGCTGCTACATTTTATTTTTTTGTGACTATCACAATCCGAAGGGTACGATGAATGGCGGCAACAGTGGTCCGTTCGGGATGGCAATGGCGTGGGAAGGCCTTCATCTCGCAGTGGATAGGTGGTGGTGGTGATGATGGTAAATACCATCTGAGTGGCGACAGTGGCTCTCGTACTGTAGTACCGCATAGTTTAGAAGTGGTGTTAAACACGGTCATTTTCTGAGCTGTTGTCCTGTAATTACTCGTTAGAGCCAATGTGGGCGTTCTGCCAAGGACTCATTGTTGCTTGAGGACGTCTGTGGCACGCACATTGGCGTGTGCCTAACTTTACATCTATAAAGTTTTTTAGAGACTTAATGCCTTGTTCACATTTGAATAGGATTTGGAAATGTGTGTACGTGGGAAATTAACAGCCTTTTGTCATTTCAATACTAAAAAATGAAGGCCTTCCTAGGCCATGTCAGTTCTTGGGATTATTTGACCATGCTTCACCACGCTTCTCCGTATGGGTTGGTAAAGAAAGGCGAGTAGCCCAGCATTCATAGTGCGGGTCTGCTGATTCCTGCATTGCCGCTTCCTCCATGTGAATGGTCAAATCCTAATGAGTCCATTCCACCATCTGTGGTGTTTATGCTGCCGCTGCTGCAAACCTCGTTAGACTTGCGAAACGAAGGATGGTTGAGGCTCGATGGCGTGCTGAGATGGGTACCAACGCACAGTAATCACAGCGGTGTACATTTGCCCCCACAAAATACGTGGGGTATGGGGAGGCCCTCATCCAGCAGTGGATTGGCAATACGGGGCTTTACACGTTGTGCTATACTTGTTAATTGTGTACAGTAAAGTCTGTGGTGTAAGTATCTGCCTCCTTTTGAGGTTTAGAAGTTGGCATTTGCCGGAGCTGCTAAACTTGTACATACATGTGGATTGCCACATCTCAATCTGTTAATGATTCTGTGGTATTGATTTACTGCTGGCATTTGAGCTTTACCTACTATCTACTTCCTCTAGCTATGGCAAGTGATGGATGCCTATGAATAGCTCATCTGGAATGTGGCTGATCTCATCGTATATCAAAACTAAGCAGCGTTGGTTGAGCCATGAAGGTGCTTGAGCTGGGCCGCCACTTAATAAAATCAGTTGTTGTAGGTTGCTCCGGCGCTACGTTGTCAACAGAGGCCACATTGGTTTTTTAAAGATGTTTTCAGCTGATTTTGATGATGAGTGTTTATGCATGTGGAGGAAACGGGAGCACCCGAAGAAAACCCACGTGTGTGATGGGGGGGGGGGCAACGCTCTATCCCCGTACACTTGCTGTACTGCCTTCTGGCGAGCCGGGTTGTGGCACCTTCTCAACGTCCATGGGAAGGGAGTTCCACAAGATTTGTGCAGTGATCCACCAACTCTCACCACCTCCACAGTGCTGGATTACAGGCCACGTGCATAGCCGCCACTGCCCATAAAAAAACACTACACTGTACGTCTATGCTCCCAGCATGCGGAAAATCCCCACTGACTTGCGTTGTTTAATATGGTCAAATAAAATCCCACAACTCGCAAGATGTTGAGGCGTTCATCCATGACTTGATAGACAAGAGGCCTGAACTTGTACACCACAAGTACAACATACAGTGTGCGTGTGTGTACATTATATCTCTTCATCTATGAAATGTTGCACCCAGCTGCTGCGAGTACTGCATTGTAGACAAAACGGTTGTGCTAACGCTCATAAACCTACCGCCTTCTCGTGACGTTTCGCACGTCTGTGTGGGTTTTTAAGCGCGTGATGAACTTGAGTTGCTTGGTTCATGTGCCCCCTCTCCTTCATCTCCCTTCCCAGGGACGCCGCACCTGTAAACATGACCACATCACCCAATACACCACTCCTCCATTAGCTCTCCCACTTTAATCCTGGGTGGATTCCAAGATTGTCTTCATGATTCTTCACAAAATTGCCCCCGCTCATCTCACTCTTTCTCCTGCCTCTCCCCTCCCATTCCCCTTCGACTCGCGTCCACACACTCTCCGCTGCAGCAAGCACTCCAGGGAGACTGGAAGTCTCGTTCCTCACCCTTCTGCTGCCACCCCATAGTTCTGTGCCCCTTTTCCCCCAGTCATTCGCCTCTTACACCGTGGCCTCTCATCTTAAACATTTGAAAGGGCAGCCCTGGCAACGGCCTACCCTACGCGGCACGGGGAACTCGGCACACGGCCTGCAAGCGGGCATTCATTCGCCAGTAGGAGTCGTCATCAGAATCCATGGCCAGATAGCCCATAGGTGTACACTGCACGTTCCATCATTCGCTTTCACTTGTGCCAATATGCTCAAGTAGTGCCATATCTTTATAGCACCAATCTCGTGTGATGTCGTCATCAAACCATTCTCTGTTAGGTCTTCTCTTTCCAGTTCCTTGCATTTTCCAAGCAACACACTTGACATTTTCCTGTTATCCATCCTACAAAAGTTTGTCCAAATAGTGCCAGTTTCCTTCTCATAACGGTCTGCATCATCATCATCAGGTTGTCTTCTTCTTTCTGCAACCTTTTTCTTCTCCATTGGTCACGCTACGGGTCCAGTTTAGATGCAGTATCCTTCTATCGTGAGACATTTCGAATGCCAATATGTTATCTCTGTCAGGATTTTTCAATGTCCATGTCGCGCAGGCATACGAAGCTGTACTGAACACGCGTTCACAAGATGTTCAGTTTCTTAACCTGTTAAGATGTGACGTGTATGTGACCTCAATTTCGACGCTCTGAATGCATGTGCTTTAATAATTGTGTTTGTGTGTTCATGGCAATCCGCGCGTGTGTGTGTGTGTGTGTGTTTTTGTGGCCTCCAGGTCAACGGACCAGGACGTGCAGCTGCGGCTGGTGAGCCGCTTTGTGAACGAGGCGGTGCTGTGCCTGCAGGAGGGCATCCTGGACAACGCGCTGGAGGGCGACATCGGCGCCGTCTTTGGCCTGGGCTTCCCGCCCTGCTGGGGAGGTCCGCGCCGCTTGATTACCGCCAGCGTCGGTCACTTTGGGGTCGGGCAGAGCGTGGGTCGCGACCACCAGCGTGGGTTGAGAACGCGACCGTGAATCGTAACAATCCGTGCGCGGGGGATGACACAAAACAAGCTTGGAAACGTCGTGGATTATGTTAGTGTCGATCGGCAGGTCGCTTGCGGTGGGATCAAGTGTGGGCACTGCCTCTTCCAAGATGTCACTTGCAGCATGAGCAAGTAGGGGCTCCGGAGCTGCCTTGAGTTGGAGGCGCTTCCGGCAGCAGTGGCGTGAGCCGGCATTTGCGGGGCTACGCCTTTACCTTATAAAACGCGCTTTACACGAGGATTAGTTAACGGTCTCCAACCGTGTTTGTCTTTTGAAGGGTTTCATTCCCAGTACAGAAGCTAATGGACAGAGGATAAACAAGTTTGCATACATGCATATAGTTCTAATTGTGTCCTCGGACGTATTGAACAGCGCATTGAACGGTGTGGCCAGTTTCAATAGGGTTAGTCTCAAGTAGCAACACAACTTTGGACTAAAGTTTCTTTTATTTTGGAATATTATTACAAGAGGCATGGTGCAGCCCCCATGTTACGTTGCATAAGCACTCTCTACTTGTACTGGAGAGGCACTTATTCAAAATAGCAAGGGAGTTTTTGGTCGCAAGCAGTGTTTTGGAAAGTGGGGCTTACAGTTGGGAAAATTTTGGGAATCTGTGCCGAAGATAAAAAAATATATATCTATAACTCTTTGGTTCTTTCGGTAAAGTCATGTAGGTAGAAAAATACTAAAATAATATTGTTTTTCTACCTACGTGACTTTACCGAAAGAACCAACGAGTGGATTCCTACAGTCACGAAAGCTTCAAATCAAGATTGAACATATTTAAGGATCACGTTATCATGGCTTGTGATCAGGATTAATTTCTCATTTACACCATTCTCTTGCCCCCGTGGCTCATGTGTAGCCTCTTACGGCTGTAGGTTTACCTAAACCACTCGCAAACAACAAATAGTAAATCATCGATTCCTCATGCAATGTAAATATCGTGAGCACATGCTCGAATGAGGATTGTTCAATCAGTACCGACCTTGTTCTGTTGATTGGCTGGGGTGATCGCTTGTGGAAGCTTTTGGTCACCGTGCTGGTACAAATTGTGTCGAGCCGTGGACATAAATCGGCTGTTGTTTTTGTTCCCGGTCGCATGCCTGGGAGCTGGCACTCGCTGCGAAGGGGCTTTGCTTCGATGAATGAATTTAGACTTGTTTAGCCAGGAGGGACCCGCAGTTCCGGTAAAGGGTGTGTTTCACAGTAGCCAGCACAAGGTTGCGATTTCATAACAGGGACGCAAAACATGGAGTCCATAATTAGATAATGTCAACTTGTACTCTTAGGTTGTTTTTTTTCTTCGGTAAAGTCACGTAGGTAAAAATACAAAATAAAATAATAGAAATAATAATAGAAATAAAATAATGAATCACGACGTTTTGGAGGCAACACAAGCTTCCTTCATCAGCTGTAAAAAGGCACAGCAAAATAACTAGTGGGAGTTATTTGTGATGGGGCATTAATATGTAGGGTAAGAGGAGGAGGGAGGAGCCAAGGGGGACGGGTGCAGGACGGGGGGGGTTTGGGGTGTGTGTGGAGCCAGGAAGGTGAAGGTGGAAATAAAGGGTGGTGAAATGGACGGTGGAGGGAGGACGAGGTGCAGGATGGGGGGGGGGGTTGGGGAATTAATGTCAACTTGGTCGACACAGCTCAGGATAACACTGCTATTTGCAATAACAACAGTGTTATTGCCTGCTCGGTATATACATTTCAAAAGTCACGTGTATATAGTCCTTTTGTTAATCCACTGCTGAATGGGGGGGGGGGCTCCCCCACACCATGTATGTAGTGGAGATTACTTGACCACCCTTCACTACGCTGGTTAGTGCGGCTTTGGTGAAGGCTTGGGAACATAGACGTGGGAGCTTAGAAGTACAGCACAACAGTGGACTGCGCTGCACTCTCCACTGCTGGCAATAACGTACCCAGCCTGTACCTTCCACGCGTGACTAAGCTGAGCGTCTGAGATCTACTCTGCGGAAGTCAGAGTTGTTAAAAAAGTTGGACGAACCTTTGGAATAGCGCAATTTCCTCAAGTTAATGTTTAAACTCCGAGACGATACCTCCCGTCGTTGCTGAACAAGGTCGCACGCACTGCCCTTTTGCTCCGTTGCTCCCACCCAAGGACAATCGTGCAAAAAACAAATTTACGACCGCACATTCTTCCTCGCTGTTATTTCAACTCCGTGGTTACTTTGCCACTCCGTGGTTATTCTCGCCGTCCGGCCGTCATCGCTTCTCGCAGCGTGTCCTGCCTGGGCCCTTTTGCTTTCCTTGACAGTCAAACCCTAATCCAGAGGACCGAATGTGCCCAAGAGGACGTCCGCTGTAGAGATGGAGCGTCGGCTTGTGTGTGCAGGGTGCTTGATCGATTGTTGTATCACAGAGGGATGGTGATGGCTCGGAGGTTGACATCCAGCTTTGGCTTGATCATTGACAACGACAACGGGTGCCTTGCCATTGCGGGTCTGGCTAGTGTTGTGAGGAATGCAGAAAACTTGGGACAGGGCGAGCGCCGATGTTTACGCGTGCGTGCGATTTGCAGGTCCGTTCAGGTTCGTGGACGCTTACGGGGCGGACAAGCTGGTGGCGCAGATGAAGAAGTTCGAGGCGGTGTACGGGGAGCAGTTCACGCCCTGCCGGCTCCTGCTGGACCACGCCAAGGACCCCAGCAAGCGCTTCCACAATTAGACGCGGAGCGTCCCACGTGCCCTGGGCTCCCCCAGCAGCAGATCCGCACTGCCGTTGTCAGAGTCTAACTCGGCCGCTTGGCCCTGGTGACTTCGGCGAGACCCTGTGCGCAGGGTTGACGGTCACTGGGGGCTAGCGACTCGTGTCGTGGCCCAGGTGCACACGGTTCATTTCTGGAGCGTTGTGGCTAAATGGCTCGATTTAGGTTACTAAAGTCAGTGTAGGGCTCAGTCTTTGTCGCCATGCGGATTTTACAACTACCATTCATACAGCTGCCGTTAACACCAGTATGTGTGCCATATCGCATGGTTATGTTGAGCTTGTAAAAAGGAAGGACGCTGTGGCGAGGTGCGGTGTTGACCTTGGTTCGATAGAGCATTGCATCCATGCCGTCTTGATCTGCTTCTGTAGACCCACTTGGGTTCTTCACGAATGTAAAACTCCTGGGCCCAGGTGCCCAGGAGATCTTTGAGCCCTGTCCTGTGTTCACGTTGCTTGCACAAGGAGAGAAACTTGCAGTGCTCGCCACAGCCTGCGTTGCATTGGTCGCAATGTCATTTCACAACATTTGAGCATATTTCACGAACCCAAGTGTGCTTAACCAAAACTCTCCACGTGTACGTCAAACAATTTATTCCTCTGTGGGGTGGGTGGCGGGGTTCCTTTTCAAACATGAGTACTGCACATAAAGAGAAGGCTTTATAGAACTGTGCATAGTATTACCTACGTGACCTGTTGCAGAAAATCGTCGCTTTGCGGAATGCTAAGTTTTTGCCACTATGCATAGCCGTTGCCTTGTTGCCTTGACGAACGTCATCGGTTTTTTGTCTGCTGTATCTTATTAACAGCTGCCTTTTCAATGCAAGCGACCTCTTTAAAATGAGTGCGCTGTCGATAGCCTGTGGTTCTTCAACTTGTAAGATCGGTCCCTAAAAAAAAAGTTTCTTTCCTATGCGAATGGATCTTCATTTTTGTTTTGGATATTTCACGCGTCACATTTCACTTGTATCCTTTACATATCTGACCCTGACTCCGCCCGCAACCATCGATGTGAAACGCCTACTTCAATAAACCTTTAACAAGAAACCGTTTTCTTTACCTTGCCGTCTCTTATGGATGGAAAAATTCCATAGTGCAGACACCAAGAGGCTTAAGCTGTGTCAAGGTATTTGGCATGCGCGTGGTGACGAACTTATGACGCTTAAACTACCCCCACCTCCCCGCTTTTGCGTTTGTGGTCACGTGAACTTTTAGTACTCGCCGCACATCTCGGTCGCAAACAAAGCCGTAAACGAAACGTATCTAATTTTAATATCAACGTGATTTATTTCTCGTACATCTGTCTATTATTTTCCCATTCGAAGGCTCTTGTTTGTTTGTGTGTGTGTGTCGGGGGCACTCGCGGCAAAGCCTCGTCGCTCTGCCAAGCAGTGGCGCCGTGCGATGACAGCGCGTGGGGTATTTTCGTTGGCGTCCAGGTCACGCGGTGGAACCTCGCAAGTCGCCGTTGCGCTGCACTCAAATGCTGGCTGGCGGCTCGATGCGATGCAGCGCTCGTGTGAAGAGTGAGTACAGCTGGCCCGTCACCTTCCAGCTATGGTGGAGGTCGTCCTAGCGAAATGGGTGCTGTGCAACCTTCGTGTCGCAAGCCCCCCTTTTGACGTTTATGATTCTGGACATTGTGGTGATAGTTTGGGTGAACGTCTTGAGTTTAGGGGGGGCAGAGTGGGGGGGTAATGGGGACGCCGAATTTGAGACTTGGCGGCCTTGGTGTCTGCAGTGGAGACGTGCGGATCGCGTGCAAAGCCACGGGTGCTGGAGTTTTTTTGGAACTGAAGGTGAACCTTTGTGGCGCGTTCAACCCGGACGTGTCGTGTTTACGAGTCGCGTGAAATGTAACCCCGTCACAATAAAAGCGAATGGCCACTGGAGATTACGGCGGCGTGGCTTTGTGGTGTTGTGCACGCATGCCTGGTGAGACGAACCTCGTTGCCGCTTTGTACGAGGCTGTAAAGTTTGTAGCGGTTTGCTCGTGGATTTTAACGATGCATCTAATGATTAATGTGGATTCTCAAAGCTTTTCGATACTTGTGTCGAATCGCGTTTGTAGGAATATATATTTTTAGTACTTGCATATCATGGGTTTAGGGGTAATCGGGCAGACGGAGGAAAGTGGAAACAAACGACGAAATGTGCAGTGGACACACGTGCTATCTCTGCCCCATGGATCGTGACGATTTAATGGGCTTAGGGGGAGCGGTGGCACAGTGGTTGCAGCGCTGTCGATCCCATCAGATAGAGATGGTCGCCTATCCAGCCTCAACTCTGCTCCGCGTCCAATATCTGATTCCGATCGGGGTGCGTGCCAGTGCTGAATCCTTAAACCCCGATGTTTTGCAGTCGCCTGCATTTGAACCATATTTTGGGCCCCACACCAGTAAAATCCAGCCTCTGTTGTTAGCGGTGTGGAATGTGTACCGACGGTGTCGGTAAGGTGGAGAACTGAGAAACGTGGTGTCACTGGGAGGGAAATGCGAGTGGGAACACCTTTATTCCCTGCCCGTCAGGTTTGTTTAGAGACCACCACTCACTGTCGGAAAGACCCTCTCAAGATTCCACGAATTCCAAATCACTTGGGCTTGGGGTTAGAGGGGGGAGGGGTAGGGCTCTTGATGGAGGCCACGAATGCTGCCTATGTTGGAGTGGCCTGGAAAAACCGCAACGATCAATAAACTATTTCGAAGTATTCAACCTCTGTGAATCCACTGCTGGATGAAGGCCTCCTCGTTGCAGTGACAGCCACGGTGGTTGTTGGGCCGTACTTGACGATGGTTTGTGAAGGGTGGGCCCAAGACCGGCTCCGATGTCACTTCACTCGTCACTGATATCAGCCGTGGCCTGGAATTTCACTCGAGACCACCTGGTATTCAGCCCTGTGAACCACGATGTGGCCCTTCTGCAGCATAGGCGGATACGTGAGAAGGTCGGATATGCAAACATATCTATAAATATGACCGTTATACCACCAACATCTGCAGCAAACCATGGGGGGAATACTTGATTGTGATTTCGAAGTGAGCGAATGCACGCGAGATTAAGAACGCCTTGCCGTGTGTGACAAGGTTTCGGATTTGTGAACAAATCGTAAACTTTGGCGTTGTCCTCTGGTCTAACACTGTTTGAGACGAGGCTCTAAAGAAATCTGTCTCTGGTGTGGACCAATAATTTTCAAAGACAATGCCATCATACGCTACCACTGGGCGCGCAGTGAGTGGCGCACGCCTGCACGCTCATTGATTAATCGACGCCGAATCCTTGTGAAGGGTCAAGAGTGCCGCCTTCACTCCACGACCACTCGGTGCACGCGTGGCCACGTGCGTAAGGGCGGCTGGGACGGGCGGCCGTGGTTAGTAGCTGGATAGAGAGGGAGAGAGACGCTGTTTGACACAAGTGTCAGTAAGTGAGTGTGCGAGTGTGAGACACGGAAGCCTTCCGTATCCTCCTACCCCGTGTCTCTCGCCACCCCTCCGCTCCATCCCACACGGATGTAACCCAATGGGCTTCACTTGAACCCCATGTTCAACTCCGATGAGATCTCGCCGATTGGCCGCAGCGAACATTCCCCCCCCCCTCCGACTCGTGTGCTGGGCTTTGGCGATGGTCGGCAATTGGCCCAGGCTGAGACGAGAGTCGTGGTGCCAGGGGGGGCTTGGCGTTATTCGCAGAGGTCTGCGCGCGCACGCCGCCCCTCTCACGACTCGGCAGACGACCAAGGAACATCTTTGACTCGGGCGTTGAGAGAGAGAGAGAAAGAGACTCCCTCGAGTGAGCCGACCGGCAAGACGACGACGGCGACGGCCGCGCCGGAAACTTCAGAAACTCCGCCTCGTCTCGCGCGCCGCGGGCACGCGTCCCCATCTCGATCCCTGCGCGCCGCGACCTCGTCCCGTCTCATCCTCACACCCCACCCCCCTATCTCGTCTCGGCTCGCCCCGTCACGTCGTTGACAGCAAGCTGAAGGTGAGTTAGTTGAGTTAGTTGTCCGAGACGGCGGTGACGCACGCGCACGCACGCGCCCAGACTTTTGTGAAAGTTTTGGACCTGCTTCGTGGCGCTCTGATACGTGACCATGGGGGGTTGCAAGCTCAGCAAGAGGGTTCATGAACACGTCTGTGTGTCCACGTTTCGGCGGCGTGTCCACGTAATACGTGGAGCTCGATTTTTTCCCCGGTTTCCTCCCATTAATGGCATTGGACAAACATCGGAATGTCGCAGCAGTACCCCCTCCTGCATCATAACCCGGGTAAATAATCAACACAATCGATGTATGGATGTAAATGAAGCGATGCTCGGAGCCACAGCCATAGCGATTTGTATACTGGACGTGGCATGCCGGGCGCGAATCGATTTTCAGGGTCGCTGACCCGGATGGACCCGGCTGAAATTAATCCGTGGTACTGTACCGATGATGATGATGATGATGGTTGTGGGGTTAAGTTTCAACCGACCGTGAACGGGGGGCATTGAACTTAGGACTTTGCGGTCACTAGCCCCTGGAGTTGTGCCCGTCAATCACGGGCCGTGGGGTCGGGGCGTGACACGGGGAGAGTGAACTTCGTTCGACTTGCGAAGCCACGCGGCGGACCGTCGGACTCGCGTTTCGTGGCGACGACCCTCCACTGTGAGAGTAGTCCGACGTTCCGGGGAAGTGAGACGCACCCACAGAACGTCTGCCCCCGTGTCAACAAAGTTGTTCCAAATCTATAACAGCAGCAGCAACAACAGCGCGTTACGTATCTGGTCTCACGCACACGCACCGGCTTATAAGACGCAGCTGGACGTATGCGCGTTATATTGCAGAGGAATGGTGCGTCTTATAATCCGGTGTATGTCGTCAACATTTGTTTTCACACTGGGCTGGCCGGGGCGGGCGTTAGACGCCTGTCGTTGGCTGTTGGGAGACGCAAACTGGACTCGGGCAGGACTCGTCACGGATAGAATGGGTAACAAAAAGAGCTTTATCGCTCATCGGATTCCTCTTGGTCACGGTGGAGTGGCAGCCAAAGGGGGGGGTGGAGGAACCCCGGAGAACGTGCGTCACGGAGATGGAGCGATGGTCGAGATCGACGTCGTGCGTGCAGGGGCTTGGCTCGGTTCATCCAGCAGTGGATTGGCCGTAGCCGGTGATGACAACGATGACATTTCAAATAATAATTTTCACTGTCATCGTCATCACTCGGCCTATCCGCTCTACTATATACAATAGTTATTGCGCGTGATACGAGCCCCGTTTACAAATCGTAGGCGGGATGGGCGCGTGCCGTTGGGGCTGGAGTTGGTTGGGGGTGAGTCCGATGCGTCTGAACGGGCTCCCTGCGGTTACAAATTGTCTACGGCGATGATGATGAGTGGTGGGTGTCAGGTGAGTCGAAGGCGGGCCGGTGAGTGTCAGGTGAGCGGTAAAGTCTGACTTGTGGGTCAAATCTCGTCACCGTGGGAGATGTTAACTACCTCGCCTGGACTGCAGGAGGTCGTGGGTTCGATCCCGACCCTGACGCCCGCTGCTGCTGCTGTATATTTGGAGTTTGCGTGTCTCTCTCTGTCTCCCCGTGGTCGCGTGGATTTTTCTCCGGGTCCCCTTCGGTTTTCTCTCCTCCACATTTAGCATGAACGTCACCAGTTTAGAGTATTTTGCTGCAATAAATGTCCACGCGATGATGATGATGATAAGCCACTTGGCTGGGCTATTATCTGTGCTCGCTTCTGAAAAAGAGCTGAATAGCTCAGTGGGCTTTACTTGCTAGAATAAAAATAGTTGATAGATGCCGGTTTTGTGTGAGCGATTGTGTTGTGGGGAGCGGCAATGTAGTGGTTTGCACGCTGTGCTCCGAACCTGGCGACCGAACCTGGCGACCCAGGTTCGATTCCCACTCACTGCCAACACCAGTGACGATTATCTGAACCGGTCATGGGCCTCTCCTAGGTCGACTCAACCTCAAATCAGTACCTGCTGCGATGTGTAAACATCGGGAGACAAAGGCGGTCGGGCGTGGTGCTGGCCACCCCACCCCCTCGTGTGCCGTGCCGGCTTTCAAAGGAGCAGCTTGTTAACAGCACTTGCCCCGGCAGTCTGTCAAGGCTACACGGGGGGTCTTTGTCAAGTGTCTGTAGGATGGATCGTCCACTCCGACGTGTCTGCATTTCGCCAGGGATTGTGATCGACTGGTGTGGGTCGTTAATGTTCATGCGCGCACAAGCGCATCACTGCCAATTAAGTAAGTCCCCTGAACGTTTCTTAAGAAAATCCGCGTGTAAGTTTGTTTTTGTTTACTTTGGAGAACATTGCTTGTTCAAGTCTACCGTGTGACGTCACATCACATCGACACCCGTGGAAGAGTAGGCCAAATACCCCCCGAGAGGGAGCTCCCTCCAGAGTCCTGTGAACACAGAGAATGTGTGAACGCGAGAGACTGTGTTGTTGGTGTTGTTGGAAATACGAACCGTAACAAAGAGAACATATCAAATCGCATGTTTCCTTTCGTAAAAGCATCACAGAATGTATGCATATGCATGGTTGTTCTTACGCGGGCGTGTATTTTAAATGTATTTACTGTTAGGCTGTGATTTAATTGGAAGTAATAAGACATTATGGGCTTAGGATAAAACACACCCACGCACACACGCAAAGATCCCCTGGATAGCCCACACGAACTGTTGAAGTGCTGTTAGCGAGCACCTATTAAGACCGGCATCGCACGCAAGTGGGTAGGTGGTCAGCACCACGCCCGGCCGCCTTTGTCTCCCTTTCGGCGATATTTACACATCGACCTAGGGGGGGCCCAGGACCGCTTCAGATAACGGTCACTCGTGTTGGCCGTGAGCGGGAATCGAACTCGGGTCACCGCTGCGCTACCTCTCCCCGGCATACACTCACACACACACATAGATATGCCGACGTGCCTAATGGAGTATCCTGCTGCTACGAAGATGAAATGGCAGGCATTAACCACTGTATCTGAACCTATAATTAGCACGGAGTGCATCGCACACATGTGCCACTTGCCTGGCACCGCAGGAGGCAGCGCGCGGACAAAGTGGACTGATCACAAACGCAACTGACGTCTGGTACGCGAAGAGGCATCAATTACGATGCCCAGTGACGCAGCGTGTTGTGCATTGTACAGCCCTTGGTCACCACTGTTGGTGGAGGGCCGTGTCAACCATCCGGCTTGTTTGACTGGGCAGGCGCGGGCCGTCGACGTGGGAGCATAGGGAGTGCAGCACAACAGTGGGTTTCGCTGCACTGCCCTCTGCTGTCCCCAGCGTGGCGGCAGCAGCGCTTTGTCGATCCACTGCTGGTGGTGCCACCGCCAACTGAGCGCACCATCAGAACCTCGTCGCCAGGCCGATGCGCACATCTCCTTCATGAATGGGGAATTCAAGGCACACGCCGCAGTAGTGCGACTGTGGCCATGCAACCCAAACTATGGGGCCATATAGAGTAGACCCGTAGACACATACAGATACAGAGACCAAGAGAGACACACGGAAACCCATAGAGATACACGAAGACCCATAGAGATACACAGAGACCCATAGAGATACATTAAAGACAAGCCGCAGCAGTGCGATTGTGGCCATGCCACGCAAGCCACGGACCGCACAGTAAACCCACTCACTGTGGTCTGCGCTCTTTCAACGCAGCAGCAGCAGGAGGAGGAACAGCGACACGACACGAACTCTCTCTGTCTGCTGAAGCCCTCTCATCGTGGCCAGCAACGGCAGGACCTCGACATTGGCGTCGAGCTCCCGAACCACGCTGCCATCATTCGCATGACTCGAGTAGGATCCATTGCTGCATGGAAACTTCCACACCGTGTCAGTCGCGGGGTTGTTTGACCATACTTCCCCATCGGTTCAGACACCAAGCGCTGCTGATGTTAGCCGTGGCCGGGAATCGAGCTCAGGAAACCAGGTTGATAGTGCAGTGCGATAACCACTGGCACTTAACCCCTTGTCGTCATCATCAGCCATGATCTGTCCACTGCTGGGTGAAGGCCTCCCCAAACCGTCACCATCTGTGATGATGTCACAACGCAGCAGTCCATCAAAATCCCACGCACGAGACGATTCCATGGCTCCATCTCCGCGGCGAACATCAACTCGGGCGTGCAGACACTTGCGTGATGACTAATGTGACACAATTCAACGCCACCCGTATTTATAATATTGCATAACGGCCTTAACGTAATTGACGAGCAAGCAGCGTATTTCTATGGAGACACGGCCACAGTGCGTTGGAGTGTGGCGTATATTGACCAGTTTACTAAAACCAGGTGTCAGCCAACGGCTGCGACCATTGAGAACCCGGCTTAGGCTTAGGTCCGTGAGTCTGCGGATCTCTACATGAGCTGTTGTGAGGTTTGCGAATCCCAGCGAGATAAGAGATATTGGCACTTGAAATGCATCGCGGCAGAATGATACTGCTGCAGCTAAGCTTGGGCCCAAAGAGTGACCAACGTAGAATTAAGGAAAATGTTATACATAGAAGACAACTTGACGATGCAGATAGTGATGAGAAGGAAACTGGCACTATTTGGACAACAGGAAAATTAAAAGTGCGTTGTTCAGGAAAGTGTAAGAAACCGGAAAGAGAGAAAGACCTAACAGAGAATGACATGACGATGACATTAAGAGCTTTGTGACAGAGAGATGTGGGCACCACTTGAGCACATTGGCACACTTGGTAACACGTGACACCTACGGGCTCTCTGCCCCGTGGATCGTGATGATCATGAAGCCCCAGCAAACAGTGGCTTCCAGTGGCATTCGGTCGAGTAAGTGTGTGCGTGCGGTTATCTCTCTTCTCTCGAGCGGTGGTGCAGCGGTCAGCGCTACGCTGCGCTATGAACCCGGCCACCCGGGTTCGATTCCCGCTCACGGCCAACACCAGTGACGATTATCTGAACCGGTCATGGGCCTCCCCTAGGTCGACTCAGCCTCAAACGAGTACCCGGTGTGGTGTGTAAACATCCCCACTGGGGAGACAAAGGCGGTCGGGCGTGGTGCTGGCCACCACCCCCTCGTGTACCGTTCCGGCCTTCATAGGTGCTCGCTAACAGCACTTGCCTCGACAGTCTGTTAAGGCTACACGGGGGGTCTTCGTCTTTGGTGCACCGTGATCATGAGGCCAGCGTGGCCCCATTAGCTGCGCCACGAAAGGCCGCTGCTGCTGCGGTGCTGCGTGATGGTTACGGGGCGTGATGGTTATTTATTTTATTTCTAACCACGTGACTTTACCGAAATAACCAACGAGTAGAGTAGACGGCAGTTAGTCGATCGGCAGGTCGCGTTGCAGGTGGGGCAACGTGTGGGTACCCGCCACCTATTCCAAGACATCTGGCCAGTGTGGAAGAGTAGGCCAAATACACACTCGAGAGCCTGGCGAGGCCCTTTCCGCCAGCAGCAGCAGCAGCGTGAGCAGGAAGTTGCAGGGGCTGCGCCTTTGAGCAGAGTCCATGCCCAAGCGCGGCATGCCACTGAGTGGGTGGCTGCGGCGTGCCTGTGACTGTGGTCTGACTCACTGGCATCACCCACCCGGAGGCTGAGGCTCGCTGCTCGGTGTATCCTGCCCGCACAGTGCCTGTCGCCTGTGGATTCCCCCTCGTTCATTGTCAAATCGCGACGGTGCCTTCCCGCTTCCCCAAGGCCGCGGCACGTTGCTCGGCTCGATCTCTCGGTCAGATGAAGGCGCAGCCCCTGCAACATCCGGCTCACGCCCTCCGCTGGCGGAAGAGTCTCCGCCAGAGGGAGTTCTCGCGAGCCCCTGGAGAGAGAGAGAGAGGGGGTGGGGGGGGGGACTACTTCCACGCTGGAAGATTGTCGACGTGCTGAACGTGATGGAATGCTTTTCTGTTTCTTTTGTAAATAAAATAAAACAACTCAACACATTCTTCAATGTCCTCTGTCTGTCTCGCTCTCTCTCTCTGTCCTTCCTGCTACCTGTGCACAAACCCAGTTTCGGTCTTTCTCCCTCCTTGCACCTCTGCACTGGAATCAACGTTCATTTGTACATGAAGCAGCACTGCCCATAGACTCAGTGTTGCCCATAGACTCAACACTGCACACAGACTCAACACTGCCCATAGACTCAGTGCTGCCCATGGACTCAACGCTGCCTATAGACTCAACGCTGCCCATAGACTCAACACTGCCCATAGACTCAACACTGCCCACAGACTCAACACTGCCCATCGACCCTACACTGCCCCTGTACTTTGAGCAGTCCCCCTCATAAAGCTCCTTGCATTCATCTCTTGAAGGCTCACCTCTTCACCATTGCCCACACTCTTCCTTCCCCTCGCCCCTCCACTTCTGCCCTTCCCTGTCATGATCCCTAAGTACCCCTCGATCTCAGTCATTCATTCCTCAACTCTTGCACGCCTCTGCCATCTACATGGTTATTTTATGATACCGTTTTTGTAAACTATGCTAAGCTCCTTGAGCAAAAGCGCTCTATAAATATAAAATAAGATAAGAGGGGTAATCTATAATAGGCGACGTTTCGGGCAATGCCCCTTGTTCATAGCACATTGTTCTTGAAGCAGTCATTTGGCCAGAGAGCTGTACATGTGTGCGTTTCGTCACCTACCCAACGTATTGATCGGTGAGGATATTTTTGTTAATGTCCATATATCTAGTATGTACAGTACATGTGCACTGTCTGAAGTCCAACGTGATAATCATCTTCACCCTGCGAGCCATCTCCATCTGCTGGGGACCGCAACGCAAACAAAAAATGCGTTACGCCGGCCAAGACAAAATATCCCAGAACACGTCGGCTGTGAGATGGAAAGCGCCGCTGGGCACGTGTGAACGGTGACGTCGGGAAGGCCCCGGATCCGTGACGCCAGCACGGATGTGGGAAGGCGACGCGTCGAAACCTGCGCTGATGCAGCCGGCCGACATAAAAGGCCTCACTCAGGTCGCGGAGACACGTCCGTCGTTCCAGCGTTCAGGACAAGGGCGTGGAGCGTGGCTCCGCGAGCCGTGGCTGTGATGCGGGTTCACACGGACCCAGGCCCTGTAGCGTGACCTGCCTTTAAAGAAGCGGGGTGCTGGCGGGGGGGGGGGTGACAAAAGCTCAGCAGTGGAGGGCACGACAGAGTAAATGTTAAACAAACTTCATGAACAAAAATAATATCTGAACAGAATGAGTAACGATACGATCGGCGTTCGTCTATCGTGCATTCTGCTCCGGTTCTCACCCCCCTTGTGTGTACGATGCCCATCGCTGAATTTTACACATTTTTTCGGACAAACGTTTTATGGCTGTGAGAATGTCGTTGGGGGGCTGATCATTCAACAAGGGGTAACCAGCCCCCCCCCCCATCTTTGACTCTACGGCCCCCCCCCTCCGATGAGAGGGAAGCATTCGCTGGGATTTTGGTGGAATATTTTGGCAAAGGTAGCGTTGTCTATTCCGATGCAAATTTTCGTTTAGAAAAGTCAAGTTGGTGAGATGTGTTTAGTTACTTTGCTTGTTTACCAAGTGGGAAGTCTCAGGACTCTTTTTCACGAGGACCCTGCCAGGTTTTCGCAAGAGCGGGCAATGATTGCTCCGTAGAGTATACTCCAATCGAGTCATTCTCGGGAGCTAAGCGGGGTTGAGCCTGGATAGCGCTGCCATGGCTTCGAAGAGGATCTGCGGGATTGTTATCCGACAATTGTTGTGACCAGAGGTGAGGAGCCTACAGGCCACTGGGCGTCTATGTCCTGTGGCTTCATGGCCAGTGGTCACGCGAGGCGTACCACTTTGAAAAGGCCCGCAAACGATGTTTGTCCATCACTGCAAGCAACTTATCCGCACTGTGCTTTAAAGTTCAGCACGCCCAAGTCACCTGTTGTGTTTCACAGAGTTCTGAGCGCTCGGCGACCACGCGCAGAAGTTGTCCATCCGCTTAATGAATGTGCGCCCGTCTAAGGAATCGTGAAGTCCTGTTCGGCCCTCTGTGGGGACTAGGTTCTACGCCGTAGGCTGTGTCTGTGTGGCCTGCCGGCCAGTCCCCGCACGGAGGGTGCCGTACGCAGCACGGCAATGCTGCGGACTCGATGGCAAGGAGGGACATGGGGGGCCCCTGTGCAAGAGGCCCCGAGGCACCGCCCCTGAGCGGGCTGCGCTCCCCGCCAGTTGCGTAGCCACCGAGTGTGCAGGCGGTGCAACTGCACAGTGGCGCTGGGGTCGGAGGGTCTTAGACGTCAGGCTTTGAAGATGAGGGGGAGGGGGTGGGCAATTGAACAGCCCTCCCCCCCCCCTTCCCCGTTCAATTCCTTGTACCGGCGCCCACGCCAACCACGCCACTACCTCCCTGCGTCGCAAGCGGCCGTGGAAAGTCATCCCGAGACTTCTCGGCAAAGCCCGTGGCAGGAGCTTCTGAGCCCCGGCGTGCGTGGGTCCCCCGGTAAAAGACTGGCAGGCTCATTGCCACGTCATCCATTTGGCCATCACCGTACGCGCGTTCACGCAGAATCGTCACCGACCGCATTCGATAGATCGAGCGTGCCCGCGGCAAGACCGCGGTGGAATGTGGAGGAGCTCTGCAGATTCCCGGAAGCCAAGAAGGGGCTGAGCACGCGTAGCGCTTGGTCGGCACAGGGCATCGTTGTACTGCACTGGTGTCCACCTGTAGTCGCAATGGTGTCTCACCTGGCTGAATGTAAAAGGATGCATACCTGCCTGCTCTGGTCACCGAGTGGATTAGCCGGTTTTGAGGTTCGGATTAGGTGCTAAGGGCAAGCCCCAACCGATACCTTACCTGCACGGTTTAATCTTCACGTTGGAGCAATATTTAAGGAGATTAACACTTATGGGATTGCAGTGACAGGTGTGTACACCCACAAAATAACTTTCCGCTTACATCATTAACGCTGCTGTTTCGTTATTAGTCCGTTTGGATGCGAGGAACGTCATCCAAACCTTTAGCTTACGACAACAACACAATCACTGGGCTGGCAGAAGTGAAAATAGAAACTGTTCTCAGCGTTAGTCTATTTTACGGGGTGCGCCACGCTGCCGAGATGTTAACTACCTCGCCTGCTATGCAGGAGACCGTGGGTTCGATCCCAACGCCTGTTCCATATTTGGAGTTTGCATGTATCTCTCCCCGTGGTCGCGTAGATTTTTCTCCGGGTCCTCCGGTTTTTCCCTCCACATTTAGAGACGCACGTTTAGAGTATTTGGCTGCTATAAATGTCCACGTGGTAAGCCATTTCGTTGAGCTATCATTGGTGGCCAGGTGGCTTCTGAAAAAGAGCTACCTAGCTCAGTGGCCCTTACCTGGTGGAATAACATAAAATGGTTTTATATAGTTTTTTTTCCACAAGGCACACGAGTTAGAGACATCGTAATAACCGTTACGAAACGTCAGTGGGTTTGAGCAGGACACGTCACGGCCAGACGGGATGCTGCATGCCGGTGGTCGGGACCCACGGTGGCTGGCGGCCAAAGGCCCTGTGAGCCGGGCACGAGGCGGACTGCCGCATCGCCGAGACCGCGAGAGGCGGCGACGGCATTGGAAACCCTTCGCCGAGAGCAGTGGGTGATGGCACATGGCTGCTGCCGCTGCTGTTGCTGCTGATGATTGAGACGCAACGTGGAGAGTTGTTTTATGTTTGTGCCAATTAGGGGAAGCTTTAGCAGCCACGCCAACCAGGAATGCAAAAGGGCGGTGCAGGCCGCACGTGTTGAGGTGGCAGCTGACGGTGGCTTCCCCCTCGCCACCACCGCCACCACCACCGCCGCCGCCACCCCGACCCAAACCCTCCCAGCGAGTTCCCCGCTCGCGCTCGGCCGACCGCGAGCGGCGTTTGACGCGGCACGGAAGCCCCTCGAGTTCCAAGCTCCGAGTTGATTTCGTGGAACCGCGGTGAGAGCTCAAGGAGGGAGGGGGGTAAAGTCCTCGTTCGCGAGAGTGACTCCTCGGGTCACCAAAACAATGACAATAGCGTAAACAAACCAAACATTTTAATTAAGAAAAAAATATAAATTCTTGTACACGAAATGATGCCAGCGGGAAATCGGCACAAAAAATCAAGAGAAGTCGACAACGTTGCACGACCATACGTCAACGTTAAATAATGAATCCCCTGTAGCGTTACGAGTTGCCTAATAAGGCAGACTCGTATGCGCAGTCGCGTTGAGGTTCTCTTTACGCTTCCAACTAAGGTAGAAGTCGTTCGTGCCCTGGCTCCTCTGGCCGTCCGTGCGTGACGGGGATGGGGTGAGGGAGGTCACGGCAACTCGTGAAGATGATCCGGTATGGACGAACCGATCGTACTCAGCCGCGTGCCTCTTCGGGACTCGAGAGAATCAGGCAGAGGTGCTGCTGCTGCTCCTGCTGCTGCTGTAGTTGTTGCGATGATTTACCCAGGAAAGCCTCGCTGTGTGTAATCCAAATTGAGCACTTCGTGGGTAACGCCTCGTGGGGTTTTAGCGCTGATGATGATTGATCAAAGGTGTGGCCAAAACGTGGGCTGCAAACTGGAGCGAAATTGTGTGCTGGCAAAAAGAAATAACGCCGACATGTTCGGCCCTGACGGCTCGCGCGAATGAGGCGGATGGACAAACGCATTGCGGACGGCGTTCGATAAAAAGTCCCAGCGAGGTCCAGAGGCGTTCGCTCCGTCTGTCCGTGCCGCATTTTGTAGTCGTCCTCGTCCTCCTCGTCGTCGTCGTTGTTGTGTTAAACGCACGTGGCCTGGGGTCGCGCGATAATGCGTCTGTCTGTCTGGGGCACCGCGCTGTCTCGGGTCGTGACCTCGCACGTGTCGCGCGCTGTCTCTCCCGCCGCCGCCGCGGCGCGCGCTGTTGACGCCAGCTCGCAGCAGCAGCTGCTGCTACAGCTGCTGCGAGCCGCAGCTCGTGGGGTTTTAAAAGGCGCCACGTTCAGAGTCGTCGGTCCGTGCTGGGTTCGACTCCCGACTCGGGCGTCTTTCTGCGTGGAGTTTGCGTGTTCTCTCTCTCTCTCTGTGTCTCTCTCTGTCGCTCCACCCTCTACTGCAATGGGTGTCCTCCGCTTTCCCCGGCTACCTCCGATAGCGAGAACGAAACACGAACGGTGCAACTGGTATCGGCCAAAACATCCCAACGCTGCAAAGTTGACCCGCAGACGTACTCAGCTGGGGTCACGTGCGGCAGCCACGTTGCTCGCTAACGCAAAACAATAAACTGAGCAGGACTCTCCTGTGAAGCAGTCTCGAGACTCGGTGAGGCTTTGCTGGGTGGACACGCGTCGTCATCATCATCATAGCATCACGTTGCCACAGCGGCGGGGGTGATGGTGAGCAGCGCACTGGGCTTGCGACCCAGAGGTCGCCCGCTTCGATCCAATGTCCCGGCGCGGCAGTTGAAACGATGCTGCAAGTTTCCTAGACCCCCCCTCCCCGCCACAGCCTCTGTGCACCCAGCAGAGTAGACGGACGTCTTCACCGCTGTCAGTCTACAACGGGCAGCTCGCTTTGCCCCCCCCCCAGCGAGGGGGCCCCGCTAATGAGCACCGAGGGGCCCTTTGACTCGCGCACCTGTGCCGCTGCATCAGCAGTTTAGTTTTCTTCTTCTTTCCCTACGCCTGTTCAAAAATACAAACACGCTCGCCTCTGCCTATTAGTGCAGCAGGAACAGTCGTCGACGTCATGAGCAGCAGCAGCCACGACCAATCCACTGCTGGATGAAGGTCTCCCAAAGCTGTCGCCCTCTGCCGTGCTTCCTGCGGTGCGACATCAACGGAGCGCATCCACGCAAGCAGACTGAATAATCGCTCCATCTCCTTGTGGTCGTCCTCCCTCTTTCGGGCGCGTTCCGTCCCTTGGCTGCCACTCCGTCCTCGTAGTCTCGACCAGCGGCCACCATCCCGTGTCGCCATGACGCGTCCTGCCCAAGCGCAACTTTCTCCTCCTCGCACTCACGGTGTGATGGTGCCTCGAACGCGCGTGCGTTCTCGAGTCCATGCCTTCCCTGCCTGCCTGGCCAGCGCAAGCACAACAACGTACCCACCTCCCCACGCGTCTTTGCGCGCGTTCCAACCTGCTGTTCCGTACTCCGTGTCGACGTCCGTGTTAATGATCCACCCCGGCTCAGCAATAGGAAGACTTATGGGGTGGTGGTCGTTGTGGGGGGGTGGGGGGGGCGAATGTTGTGGCGCTGAGAGGCCAAGGAGGCCGCAGCGCGTGGAACGGACCCTTCGGGGGCCGGCCGGGTGGAGGCGGTTCAGCACGAATCGCAGCCAATTCCCGCGGCACTGCAGCCTGCAGCCGCGCGCATCACAGCAGAGCCTCTTGGTTAATCCTCCGAGCAAATGGTAAAGCCACGCCGCCTCTCACACAAATTGAAGGCGATCAAAAGGTCGCGGCGGCGTCACGGAGGTTGTGTCGTGAGCGCGTGTGTGGGGAAGGGGGGGGGGGCGAGAGTGCCACGTCACAGGCTCGGAGTTGCGATGAGCGCCACGTATTCTGGCTGCAGTGTTCACGCCCTCGAGGGACTTTCTGCCGCTCAGCGCTGGGCTTTAAAAAACAATGGACGTCGTTGTCTCCCCCACCCCACGTGGGGTTTAGACAATATTCTTAGGTTTTTTCGGTAAAGTCACGTAGGTAAAACATCAAAATTAATGAAAATAAAATAAAATAAAAACACAAATCACGACGTTTCGGAGGCAACACAAGTCTCCGTCATCAGGTGGGACCGTCACAGCCGAATTAGCTGCATCAAGTGAGGCAATGATTCAAGAAGTAATCCCTTATAAGCAAGTTGAAGGGGGGAGGAGAGGGGGGGGGCTCATCAGAATGTGGTAGCCAATGAATGGAACGTATCGGGAGGGAGGGGGGCGGGGCTCAAAGACAGCACGGAATGCTAAGTACAACGCATCGGGTGGGGGAGGGGGGGGCCAAAACAATGGACGACGAATTGCGCCATCGGCGTCGAGTCATCACGACATGAATCATCATCCGCTCCGAGCTCTCGCTCAGCGGCGTGCAGCCCGTCCTGCTAGAGAGCGGCTCGTGGAAGCGGACACCGCAGAGCTACCTCTGAGATCCCTTCACGTCACCTCTTGTCCACAAAAGGAGGCAGCAATCTCCCACCCTCTCTGCCACCAAATTGAATCGATGTTTACATTCTCACGGCTGGAATGTAGGCAAATTAATTGCAGAAGCGAACGTAATGCTACGTTTTTTTTTAGTAAGGCATCACGTGAGCCATGCACGCGCACGGTTCATTTTTTTTCGTCGTAGTTTTACAAACGTCGGGTTGAGTCGCCAGGCCTTTTGTCACGCTTCACTCTGACCAACATGTGACTCGGTTAACACATGACTCGGAGTCACGCGTTGACAATAGCCCTGGGCACGGCGGGATTGCTTTACGACGTCCTCCAGCTGTGAGCGTGCGCGATGCGTGCTGGGCACACTGCCGGGGAGGCGTGTCGCTAGCTCCGTGCGCTCTTGGCGTCGGCATGAACTTCACACACCCGGGCCGGTCAGGACAGAGAGGGCATCTTCCACGTTCATTTCTGGGTAAACGGACACTGCGGTGAGAATCACGCGAAGAGTTTGCCCGTGACGATCTCCGGTTGAAAGAGATTGCTAAGCTCACACAGGAACAAGGACAGAGAGACCATTTTTATCAATCCACACGCTTCCCAGACTCTAAGCCACCTGTGTCTGTGTGTGGCCTTGTTTTTACACTGTGGGGTGCTATTGGTGTCACGTAATGAGACTAAGATAATGTTCATTGGGAACTCTCAACGCAAGCGGTGCACCACCCCGTGACAGAGAGATCGTCGCCAGAAGCTGACGTCACAGATATAGTTCTGAATTCGATAGTCTTGAACCGGATGCAGGGCCGGATTAACGCAGTGGAATTGCGGGTTACAGGAATAATACAGCTGTGTACACGAGCACCGTGATACGTCCTGTAGATGATTTTGGCAAATAAAGCCATGGCCTCGCGATGTGTTTTACTCGCAGTTAGGTACCGATGTTCATTTAAACTTTGGAGCGGTAAAAGCCACAAATCTAGACTGAAAACTCATTTCTTTTGAACTGCTTTTTGTATTTAGTTTGTTGTACTTGTCCAGTACCTCCGATTAGCACGGTTGGCAATGTACAGTGCGAAAGAAGTTCAACGTACACACAAATACAATAAACAAAGCCGGAAGTGAAATCACCGAGCGGTTGGTTGGAAGGAGTCGCGCTTGAGGCCAGCAGACAACGTTCACTTCGGGACACGGGGCAGAGGTCGCAACCGGGTACCCGATACCCGTGCCCTACCCGATACCCGGCTACCCGTACCCGGCCGGGTATGGGTAGACCGTGAGTCACTGGTGAGTCACCGTTTGTCACTCATTTCCCAACGTCTTGTCTCTTCTCACAATTCAAGTTCCTAGAATCAACCCACCCGCGCCTGCAACATGGCTTCATCCCAGAGGTCGCAATCAGGTACCCGATACCCGTACCCTACCCGTACCCAGCTGGGTACGGGTAGGGTATGGGTACGGCCGGGTACGGGTACCCGTTTGCGACCCTGGTGCGGCCGGGTATGGGTACGGGTAAGGAATCAAAACCCGTTTGTGACCTCTGACACGAGGACAGCCTCTGTGGACCCACCGGGACTGTCCCGGCCACACTGGGACGTTTTATAGCAGTCACGGATCCTGGGGGGTGGGGGGTGGCAATGGGGTCAATCTTGACCCCCCCCCCTCCCCCCTTGACACCCATAAATTTGCTATGTTATTGACATTTACCAACCAAAACTCATTGAATGATTTAACATTTAATATAGGGCCCTATTTTTAAAAGCTTAAATTTTCACCACTGGCCCCGCTCCCACGCCTTTTGAAGTTGCTAAACCGACCCTCTCCTTAGTAGCCTTAAGCCATGATGAACTCCCAGCCACTGCTGCCGAACCGTGTTTCATGGGAGAGGGGGTTGCAGATTCTTGGCATGCAACCAAACTCACAGCACCCCCCCCCCAGTCCAAACCCTCGCACACAAAGCCACCGATGGCATTACCGCGTGACGCACGTTTCTTCTCTTTGGAAAGGAGGCAAGAAAACAAGAAACACTGTGATGTTCTCTCCCCGGCTCGGTAAACAGGCTGGGTGTTGACAGAGGGTGAGCGAGCGAGCGGGCGGGGGGTGGATGCAGAGTGTCGCTGCGGGCCAAGCACCACGCGAGTTCCGTGCGACGTTCCAGCAAAAGAGAGAGGGGGGGGGTAGAGGGCTCTCGGAGAGAGCGGGCGGGGAGACGGACGCACAAGGGAGAGTTTCTCCGTCTCCCGATTGCCGCCAGGGAGCAGTGCTCGTGTCATCGCCACCCAGTGAGGGTGACCCACAGTAGAAGAATGTGCGAGAGGACGAGTGCGGTTTGGGCGTTCTCTCTTCGGCTGGGTGAAGAGGCAGACCTGAGCGGTGCGTGTGGTGTGTGGTGTGTGTTATGCGGTGTGTGGTATGCGGTGTGTGGTGTGCGGTGTGTGTTATGCGGTGTGTGTGTTGTGCGGTGTGTGGTATACGGTATGTGGTGTGCGGTGTGCCGCGAGTGTGGTGTGTAGTGTGTAGTGTGTGGTGTTGCGGTGTGTGGTATACGGTGTGTGGTGTGTGGTGTGTAGTGTGTGGTGTTGCGGTGTGTGGTATACGGTGTGTGTGTGTGGTGTGTAGTGGGTGGTGTTGCGGTGCATGGTGCGTGGTGTGCGGTGTTTCGCGAGTGTGGTGCGTGGTGCGTGCTCAGTCGCAGGATCCTTTTAGGGAGGCTCCTGATTTCGGGTTGTTTGGCCAACGCGTACAGCGCAAGGCCACCACAACGGCGGCGTGCCCCGCAGGCGCACAGAGTCTGCTGGAGTTTAAAAGCAGGCGGTGGTGTCACCCTGTGGTTTTTGCACAAAGTTATTTGCAAATAATTGTAAAATTTGGCAAATGTGGACCGTGACGCTGGCACACGCAGCCTCATATAATTTTTTTTGTCAAGCCAGAGGATTTTTAACAGCCACTATGAAGCTCACGGCACGTTTATTTTTTTGTGGTGACGCTGTACTCCCGCAGTATTAACCCGGGTGGTTGCTGGGGTCGAACCGCGAAAAAATAATCCGCAAAAAGCAGCGAACAGTGCCACCGCTGGGCCATGAGAAGAGGGAGAGAGGGCCATTGGACACGAGCGGGGCGTTTATCAATGGACCGCCCTGCACAATCGATATTTTGCCAGTGAAGCTCCCAAGCATTGGAACGCTTTGCTAATGAGACATTCCGAGTGGTTAGCTACATTTAAGTCTGTTCTTGAAAACTCGCCTCTATTAAACTGACCTTTAACCCCATAGGCTGTTTACCTCGCAGGTTCCGTTTGTTTCGTGCTTTCCGTACACGGTGGTGTATTGGTGGGATCTATGGACAAAATGCGGCAACTTCACAAATGTAAATCATCGTCGTGGTTGTTGTTGTTGTTGCGATTACCGTTGTTTATTAATCGTTTGGCACTCGCAGGGCGTCTCCGCCGCGGGGCTCACGATGGCCGTGAATGTTTACTCGACGTCGGTGACGAGCGACAACCTGAGCCGCCACGACATGCTGGGGTGGATCAACGACTCGCTGGACCTGTGCTACGGCAAGGTGGAGCAGCTGTGCACCGGTACGCGGCGGCGCCGGCAACTCTCATTACGAACGCGGTGCCACGGTGGGCGAGATGTTAACTCCCTCGCCTGGTGTGCAGGAGGTCGTGGGTTCGATCGCGACCATGAAGCCTGTATATTTCGAGTTTGCGTGTCTCTCGCCCCGTGGCCACGTCGCTTCTGAAAAAGAGCTACATAGCTCAGTGGGTTTTGCCTGGTAAAATAAATAAATGTTTATAGTTTTAATAAAAGCACGTGAGGCGTTGTTCTGGAAATAGCTTGATAGGCCAATGTTTAATGTATGATTGTAATGATGACTTTATTGGAAAATGAACTGCTTACGTAGTTTTTTTTCTTATAGGCTGATTAATATTCTTGGGGGGTTACCAATAGCCGTCATTTGCCACTAAGTGACAGTGAGGTCACCACGGCACCTGTGCCAGGCCAGGTGCACTTTGAGGCCACGTGAAGTGTCGAAGGCTCTCTGACAGGAGGTCTCGGGACAGACCCAGCAGGTGCCATGGTTCGGCTGACTGAGATTACTGGTGGATGCACACCAGCTGTACCCCCCTACTGTGCCATCGTTTTAGCAATGCCATAGGGTTGGCATAGGGTCTTTGTGCTTGCGAGTCTTGTCATATCCCAAATTCCAAATTGAGAAAGAAGTAATAGTGTAGTTTACTGCTCTTTGGGTCTTTCGGTAAAGTCACGTAGTTTACTATCCGCGGTTTCTGTGTGTGTGGTCACTCCGGCGTCACGGTGCAGATTGCAGATTTTCATCTGGACGACAACCAAATCACAAAAATATATGATTCATCCGGTAACTTGTGTAACAAACTCCAGTGACTTAGACGTTTAACTGTGTCAGTCACAACGCATATGAGTGAGTTCCCAAACTTGTGGCGTAACTTGCACACTTACGACCCTTTGTGAGTCCACTGCTGGATGAGGGCCTCGTCGCACCGCGTGGTAAGTGTGTGCCATGTGACCATACTTCACCATGCCGGGCAGTGCGGGTTGGTGAAGGTGGGGCGGAGGAGAGAAAAATGTGATTCTCTACGCTGCCGTCTGCTGCCCATCGCGTAGCCCAGCAGCAGCATGCCGGCAGCCCATCCAAGCACTCTCCAGGGTCACCACCGCTTAGCTTCCGAGATCTGGGCGTACGCGTTCGAGATGATTGGGTCGTATGCGGTGATTTATGAGGCATCTAAATATCCCAGGTTTCCTAGAAAACGTAATTGAGATGTCATCATGGCCAAGGGGTTGGTGTTGCTAGCGGCACTTTCGGCTGCCTTAGCCTCGCCCCCAATGCTGACGTTTACACACCAGGTACCCATTTAAGGATGAGTCCACCTGGGGGAAGCCCAGAACCGGTTCGGACATTCACCACCGACGTTGTCGGTGAGCGGGAATTGAAATTCTAGATGGGGCCGATTCCGTCCGATTCGGTCGCTGAAGCAGGGAAATGACGAAACGATCGAAATTGAGAATGTCTCCATAAGAATCCGCACGCGTGGCTCTGCGCTGATGGCGATCGCTGTCCCGTCGGGCCCGCAGGCGCGGCCTACTGCCAGTTCATGGACATGCTGTTCCCGGGAAGCATCTTGCTCAAGAAGGTGAAGTTCCAGGCGCGGCTGGAGCACGAGTTCATCCACAACTTCAAGATGCTGCAGGCGTCCTTCAAGAAGCTGAACGTGGACAAGGTGAGAGGGGGAGCTGCCACAAATGAACCGCAACACCTCGCTGGTCTCGCCGAGGAGCATAAACCATCACGTGGTCTACGGTTATCCTCGCAGCAACAGTTGCTTTTGGCTGGCCATCGAACAAAGATGGTCACCGCATCGCGCGCTTTTCAGACTCGCTTGTGCGGCCGTCTGGAATGCTCTTAACTTCCGATATTAGGAAGTCACTTGGAGCTAAGCACTTTTAAATCATCATCTAGGTTGAAAACCAATTTCTTTCGAACTGCTTTTTGTGTTTATGTTATTACCCTTCCCCCACACCTCCGATTAGCATGGTTGGCTACGTATGGTGCGAGAGACGTTCAACATACATAAATGTAATGGCTACCACACCGGACTTGCAATGCAGAGGTCTAACACGAAGCTCCCTTCTATAGTCAGCAAGAGTTGCTCGCCAGCAGCACCTATGAAGGCCGCCACAACACACTTGGGGGTGGGTGGCCAGCATCACACCCGGCCACCTTTGTCTCCCTGATGGCGATGTTTTTTACACACCACACAAGGTTACTGGCTTGAGGCTGAGTCGACCTCGGGGAGGACTAGGACCGGTTCAGGTCTCAGGCACGCAAAGCCACACGACTGCGTGACGCACACACTTCTTTCATAAGGAGGCAAGAAAAGGAAACTGCTGTTTCTTTATGCAGCTCAGTCAATAGGTGTGGTGCTGACAGAGGGGGGCAAGCGAGTGGAGTGCTGCGGCGCCAAGCACAACACGACGCCGCGTGATGTTTGACGCTCTAGTGAGCGAGTGAGAGACAGAGCAGCTCTTTGAGTCCGTCAGTAGCCACTGTGTGCTGGTATTGCTGTCACAGTGACGCCGCTCGCCACTGTGACAGCACCACTGGACTCGCAGTTCAGAGGTCGCCGGCTCCATTCGATCTCCCGGCGGCGCGGCGGTTTAAACAATGGCACGAGTTTCTGAAACCCCCCGCCCCCCTCCCCCCGTCCCCCTGCGCCCCCCCACCCCTCTTGCCCCCCACCCGCCTCTGCCCCCCCCCCCCAGCGGTATGAATGAGTACGCCGCAGATAGTCGACCGGCACGTCGTGTGCGGTGGGTTAAAGCCTGGGTACTCCCTCCTCTTCCGAGACATCTGGCCATTGCGTGGAAGAGTAGGCCAAAGTAACCCCGAGGGCAATGGTTCCTCACCATCTCTTGACCCGCGGTTCGCCGTCAGCCTTACAACTATGTCCGCGGACACGCGCGCCTCCAATTCAGCCGATTTATCCAAGGCCAAGACAGCTGTAGATCGTAGAAGGCCGCTTCGCACGGCACAGCGGACCACCTTTGGCCCGCCGCTCTGCTGGAGGGGCCCGCTGGAGGGGCTCCCTCTTAGTGGAGGGCCTCTCGCGAGCCCCGGGGCACGAGAGGCACTTGCAGCGCCGCCGTGCCTCTGCCTCTTGCACGGCAGCAGCTTAACGCCAACTCCCGTGCGGCGCCGCGCACTCCCGCAGATCATCCCCGTGGACAAGCTGGTGAAGGGCCGCTTCCAGGACAACTTTGAGTTCGTGCAGTGGTTCAAGAAGTTCTTCGACGCCAACTACGACGGCAACGAGTACGACGCGCTGGGCGGGCGCCAGGGCCAGGATGTGCCCCCGCCCCCGATCCCGGGCCAGCAGATCTTCAACAAAGCCAGGGCCCGGCCCGCGATGGGTGGGTAACGCCACCCGACCGAGCAGGCGCTTCACAGAGCTGGGGGCACGCTGATGAATTCACCAGAGCTACTACACTGATCTGATAACGTCTCCTCTCATACTCACACACACACACACACCACAACAACAACAGCCACTCTTGGCCGCTAAATAACGATGAAGTTGCCAGGGCCGCTTGCGCCAGGCAAGGCACGCTCTGAGGCTGTCACGTGAAGGGTGGGAAGCTCACCGCTGGCGGGAGGTCACAGGGGAGACGCAGGTGTTATGGGTTGACTGGCTGGGATGCTCCACCTGTGTTTCCCAAACGTGCGTGGCGCGCACGCCACGCTGACCCCTCCTCGGCTTGTCCCCCATCCCTCTACGCGCAGCGGCCGGGAGGCCATCCCCCGCCGGACCGACCGGGCCCCGGCGCTCCAGCGGCCCCCCGACTCGGGGGACCCCCCTCTCGCGACCTCGCAACGGCACCAACGAGCAGGAGAACGCCATTGCCGCCGAGATCAACAACGAGGTGATTGGCGTGCGGCGCCCGGCCCAGAAGGCCGCGGCTGTCGCTGCGCAGCTCTCTCCGTGGTGCGTTCAGGATGCGTGCCCCGCGTGGTCTTGGGCGCGACGTCCGACGTTTTAGAGAGGCGTCGTGTTGACTGTTGAGAATGGCATGCGGGCTTGGGCAGGATACGTTGAGACTCATTATGAAGCGGCCGAGAGAGCGCCCCGCTGCGGAGATGGAGTGATGAAATCGGCTCTAGACCGATCGTTGCATCGCGAGACCGTCAGCAACGTTGGCGGCCAGGGGAAGGCTTCGTCCGGCGGTGGATCGCTCACGGCCGATGACCGTGCCGATTGGCGTGCTCGTGCGACAGCTGGTGGACCTCAAGGAGAAGGTGGACGCCCTGGAGAAGGAGCGCGACTTCTACTACTCCAAGCTGAGGGACGTGGAGCTGCTGTGCCAGGAGCAGGACGAGGAGGAGGAGCCCATCGTGCGGCGAATCCTCGACATCCTCTACGCCACGCAGGTGCCCCTCTCTCTCGCCCCCCTCCCTCCCTCCCTCCCACCCCACCACGCTGGTGCCCCTCCCCCCTCTCTCGCCCCCCTCCCTTCCACCCCGTCACGCTGGTGCCCCTCCCCCCCTCTCTCTCACTCACCCAGGACGGATTCTCGGTGGACAATGTTCCCGAGGAGGAGCCGGAGCCCGAGGAGCAGGACGAGTACTGAGGACGACGCCGTCCGCGTCGCCTGCGGGTTGTGGATTCGCGACGTGGAGCAGCGGCGCGGTCTCAGAGTGAAGATTCAGCGGCGGCAGGAGTGGCAGCTTCCCTTGGGAGTCTCATCAACACGTTGGAATTAAGAAGATTAAGGAGGTTAAGGAGGCACTTGTGCCCACGAAGATGGTCTTTCCCCACAACGCTTCTTCCTCTCTGCTGCTACTGCAACTTCACTCTGCGTTATTTTGCGAACTATTGAAGTTAAACATTAAATCCCACGAGGAGACGTCGCTGTAACAACCGAGGTTTGCGCACGCACGTCCACCACATTGTGAGGATAGCCACAACGTCGTTCTCATGATTTGATGCTGTCTCCGTGTCCGGTTTTATCCCGATTGTATCATCGCCGTTACGTTATCGAACGCAATTTTTATTCCAAGCGTCCCCGGGGGCCACACCGAGCCTTACAGGGGCCACACCTCACCTTACGGGGGCCACCAGCTGAAGGAACCCAGCTGGAAACAAGTGCCACTGTTCACCAGAGACACTGGAGTCATCGGTCGATGCTGGAACTTCCACCAGTGGCTCAGGACCAGCAAATGATATTCGCGCCGCGTGATGCTCGTCTAAGCAAGAGGACACTTACACGTTTATAACTTTTATCGATTTTTTTTGAGAATCTGTTCATTTTTTTTTCTTCCCGGTTTTATTCTGATCGCGCGACCGGCAGAGCCGCGCGGCCCACGAAGCTGCTGTCACAGAGCTAGCGCCGAGATCCCTCTGACAGAGAGACGACTTTCTACAAAGCCGCACACAAAGGAACCCCCAGTGGTCCTTGCGAGTGCGACAGCTAACTTCACGACAGTGTGAGCCTGCGGACGGGCAGCGCCTCCGCTCTCCTTCTCCCAGCTTCTCGCCCGGCAATTCCACCTCGTCACAGCGGCCGCTCGCGTCTTGGCGTTGTGGGCCCTCTGCTCGGCAACCGTGGTTTAAAAGAAAAGAGAAAAAAAACTACTGCGGGTATCAATCGTCGCATCTTCATTTTTATGCCTTTAAAAAATGTTTTGGTACAAGGTATTGCGTCGCCTTGCTGAATATAGCTGCAATACGGTCGGTCTCTTTTACGTTCTAGTAGTAGGGTATGATGAAACACTTGAATAGGAAGCCTTCTAATGGAACGACGGTGACACACACACTGTAGAGAAAATGCACTTTTGTAATGCCGCAGGCTAACCATTGCGCCTGACAATCAAATGTGTCGTTTGCTGGCTGGGCCTGGCCGGCACACGACACAGACACGGCCCTCGCCTCTGTCCTCAACCCGCCAGGTACTCGCGCCACTCGCCCCGCCGTTCGTCTCCAGAGAAGAAATGCATCTCGGTGTCCAGGGAGAAATTTCTCGCTCTAAACATATTGTGGGTCGCTGGTGGGCCGTTGTAGGTGGCTGCGTGCCGAGTAGCCATGGTCCGAACGAGGCGTACAACGAGATGTGTCTTTTGAGGGGTGCAGGAACATTTTATGGGTTGCCGACCCGGACAGACCGGGTTGAAATTATGCCCTGTGGATATCATCCCAGTCGGTTGAATGAGTAAATGGGCGTCACGCGCGTGTGAGCGTCGTGTGAATGTGTTGGGAATCTCACGTAATGCCGTCCGTGTGGATATCGTTTTTCCGATAAGACGTGCGGTATATATCGTCGTTGATTTCTTCAGCCGAAGCCGATTTCGCCTGTTGTGAGAGTTTTGTTATTTTCACTGGGTACCTCTGTCATGCCTCAAGGGAAAGGGTTTGGCGGCATTAGTCGTCGTGTTATGTGATGGCTGAATGGTACGTTCTGCGTCGTCTTCAGTGGTTTAAAAAAAACACAAACTTGCGTCGAAAAACACGGTAAAATACTGATTGATCACGTGATTTAAAAAAAAACGACACTAAATGTGATTTTAAATATTTTAATTATTAACAATAAGAATAACTTAGCCATTTGTCAAATCCACGACTGGACAGGGCCTTCCCATGCCGTGTCTGTCATGGGAGTTGTTGTTTATTTTTAAGGATCGATTCCGATGTCACAGTCTTAGCCGTTGGCCAGAATCAAAGTGAGGCCGCCAAATTAATTGCGTCGGGCTTTAACCACCGCACCACCCTTCCCACCGAGTGCCATCACGTTCCAGCCACCATTGTAACAGTCGGGGTCGGGGGTGTACATTTGCAGATTGAGACATTGCACTGCATAATGTGAGCAATACACTTTTGAGGAATCTGCACCATATCCAGTATTTTCTGAAAATGTCTTCCTCTCCACCGACCATGGCAAGCCTTGTTGGAAACTTCGGAAAATTGTGTCTTGACAGGTTTTAAAAATTAAATATTTAAATGGAGTAAAAACAAATGGATGCAGAGTTGTATCTGTTTCTTTTTTTCATCTACGCAAGTAACAAATATGCAAGCAATATTTGTCCCAGAAAGTATGACACAGGTCGACATTGAAGAGGAATTCTACTCCAGCCGACAATGTATGTTTGAGAAATGTTTTGGAGTTCAGCTCTTTATTATGTTTAGGGGTTTCAATACCACAAAACATGTTAAGGCAGAGACCTCAATCCCCATTGGCTGTTTGATGAACATTGTATAAAATTGGGTCTGTGAGATTCAGTACAATTCCACTTGTAATAGTGTAGTTACTTATAATGAACAATCCTTTGGCAGTCGGCTACTGGACGATGGCCTCCCCGCCCCGAGTCGGTCGTCAGCATTGTGTGACCGGACTTCTCCACCGTGGCACTGGCGGGGAAGACGGTGGCCAGTATCGGAAGACGGCTTGAAGTTCGACAAGACGGAAATCTGGAGAGAACATGAACATCTCTCAAGGTTTCATTTTTGTAGGTGGCGTGACCCCGAATTGTGTTACGCTCGCATACAGATTGTTTAATGGACACATCTTATATATGACTACGGTAGAACACAATCTATTACACATGGGGCTGTTTGGTTTCTGGTGAGTGGCATGGCACCGTGGTGGCATTCATAGTTGTAACTGGGTCAAATCCCAAAGAGAGTTGATTGACCCCGGCCTTGTTTGCGTCTGCTACTGCGCAGTTTTTTTTTAAACCGTGCCAACGATTTCACTTGTGGCCGTGCAGCGACCTCTAGTGCGCATTTCAACTGGGAAATCGTGTCCGGTGGCTTTACGCCAATTTACCGAAATGCGCCCAGATGTTGGAAAGTCTGAAAGGTTCCAGCCAGGATAATCGCTGTGCATGGGGACTTGCGTGACTAGGCGATGTGCAGTACAGCAACATCAATTGTTGTGTCCTGTACTCTATGCGCCCCCCCCCTCTCTCGCCCTTCAACCCGCACTTAGCAGAATGGTGAAGTATGGTCAAAATACTCCCACGGATTGGGGAGGCCCTCAATGTGCCATGATAAATGGTTACCTCCCGTGTACATGATCATAATGTTTGACCATACTTCCCCATGTTGATAAGTGCTGCTTTATGCATATGTGGGTGCACATTTACAGGAAATGTTGCGACTGAATTCTATCTAAAACACGGACTGAACGCTTCGTGTAGCGTTAACAATTGTGACTTCCTTAACATCAGTAGGAATTGTAACATTTATAAAAAAGGGCTCTGTGACAACTGAATTACATACGCCGATTAAATCATAATAGAGACACTGTAAAATAATAAAATAATGGAACCGTTATTTGGAGTGTGTGTCTAAGTCTGAGTGAGCTGTTGAACATCAGAATGCGCGGCTCAGTTTTGTGTCACTGGAGTCTTGAACAATCTGCACTGTGGCCTTAAAAGGATGAAATAATAGCGACCCCAAGAGGCGACCATTGGGGCAATGGCGCTTCTCTATACCACATTGAGAAGACAGAGTGGAGAGCCACTCCATCTGTGTGGGGTCTCCATGTGCTATGAAGAAGGGCCATTGCCCGAAACGTCGAATAAGTTGTAAAATAGAGGTGGGCGGGGACTGGGGGGGGAGGGACTGGGGTGGGGGTCGGTGGAGACTTTGGGGGGGGGACTAGGAGAGGGGGGGGGCTGGAGGGCGACTCGTGGGGGGTGGAGGGACTCGTGGAGGGGGGGACTGGGGGGACTAGGGGAGGGGGTCGGGGCATGGGGGGACTAGGGGAGGGGCGAAGACTTGGGGGGGGGAGTCGGGGAGGGGGGCGGGGCATGGAGGGGACTAGGGGAGGGGGGCGGGGCATGGGGGGGACTAGGGGAGGGGCGAAGACTTGGGGGGCGGGGACGTGGTGGGTCCCCGTGTTAACTGGGTGCTTGTCACGTGACGGGAAGGGATGGACCCTCGTGCTTGCAGACACAGCAGGAGCAGCAGCAGCAGCTGCAGGATCTGCTACAGCTCGCGACAGGAACAGCAGCGATCGGAGCTGCAACAGCGGAAGCTGCAGCAGCAGCAGCAGTAACAACAGTGCTGTCAACATCGGCAGTGATAGCAGCTGCAGCAGTGACAGCTGCAACAGCAGGTCCAGTAAGTGGTAGGAGCTGCAGAAATTAGAGCAGCAGCAGAAACAGCACCAAAACGAGGTAGCAGCAGCAGCTACAGCAATTGTTGAAACAACAGAATAAAGGGCAGTAGCGGCAGCAATAACGGGAAACAGCTGAAGCAACAGCAAGATACGAAGCATCATCAGCAACAACAGCAGCAGCAGCAGTAAGAGGCGTGTGGAGAGAGGTGAGGGTCTTCTGCTGGAACGAGTCGTGGTGCCGTGGTTGTCCTTGTGTGTGTGGTTGTTGTGAATGGTCGTGGTGTGTGTGGTTGTTGTGAATGGTTGTGGTGGTGTGGTTGTAGTAGCCATGCTTGTGTGGTGGAGGATGGCTGTGGATGTGCGTGAGAAGGTGGTGGTTGTTGTTGTTGGTTGTTGTTGTTGGTGGTTGTTGTTGTTGGATCGTCGGGGAGCGGTGGTGCAGCGGTTAACGCTACGAACCTGGTGACCTGAGTTCGATTCCCAACAGCAGCGATAATTATCTGAACCGTTCTTGGGCCTCCCCTAGGTCGACTCGGCCTCGAATTAGTGCCTCGTACATCGCTACTGGGGAGACAAAGGCGGCCGTGCATGGGTTTGGCCACCCACCCCCTCGTGTGCCGTGCCGGCCTTCATAGGCACTTGCCCTACAGTCGGGGGATCGTTGTCTGTATTGATTGTTGTGTTGCTAGTGTGATTGTGGGAGGTTGTGGATGCTTATGATGTGGGTGGTTGTGTTTGTATGAACATCGTACGTAGGGTGTCGTTGTTGTGTCTTTATGTCCGGATGTTTGTGTGGGTGGACGTGCGTTGTTTGGTTATGGTCGTGTGGTTGTGTGGCTATGTGTGGCTGTGTGTGTGTGGTTGTGTGTCTGTGTGTCTCTGTGTGGTTGTTTCTGTGTGTGTGGTTGTGTGTCTCTGTGTGTGGTTGTGTGTGTCTGTGTGTGTGTCTGTGTGTGGTTGTGTGTCTCTGTGTGTGTCTGTGTGTATCTGTGTGTCTCTGTGTGTGGTTGTGTCTCTGTGTCTGTGTGTGTGTGTCTGTGTGTCTCTGTGTGTGTCTGTGTGTGTGGTTGTGTGTCTCTGTGTGTGGTTGTGTGTGTCTGTGTGTCTGTGTGTGTGTGTGTGTCTGTGTGTGTGTGTCAGTGTGTGTGTGTGTGTCTGTGTGTCTCTGTGTGTGTCTGTGTGTCTCTGTGTGTGGTTGTGTCTCTGTGTCTGTGTGTGTGTGTCTGTGTGTCTCTGTGTGTGTCTGTGTGTGTGTCTGTGTGTGGTTGTGTGTCTCTGTGTGTGTCTGTGTGTATCTGTGTGTCTCTGTGTGTGGTTGTGTCTCTGTGTCTGTGTGTCTGTGTGTCTGTGTGTCTCTGTGTGTCTGTGTGTCTCTGTGTGTGTCTGTGTGTGTCTCTGTGTGTGGTGTTGTGTCTGTGTGTGTCTCTGTGTGTGGTGTTGTGTCTCTGTGTATCTGTGTGTGGTTGTGTGTCTGTGTGTGGCTATGTGTGTCTGTGTGTATGTCTGTGTGTCTCTGTGTGTGTCTGTGTGTGTCTCTGTGTGTATGTCTGTGTCTCTGTGTGTGTCTGTGTGTGTCTGTGTGTCTGTGTCTCTGTGTGTGTGTGTCTGTGTCTCTGTGTGTGTGTCTGTGTGTGTCTCTGTGTGTGGTGTTGTGTCTCTGTGTGTGTCTCTGTGTGTGTGCGTCTCTGTGTGTGTGTGTCTCTGTGTGTGTGTGTGTGTCTGTGTGTGTCTGTGTGTCTCTGTGTGGTTGTTTCTGTGTGTGTGTGGTTGTGTGTCTCTGTGTGTGTCTGTGTGTATCTGTGTGTCTCTGTGTGTGGTTGTGTTTCTGTGTCTGTGTGTGTGTGTCTGTGTGTCTCTGTGTGTGTCTGTGTGTGTGTCTGTGTGTGGTTGTGTGTCTCTGTGTGTGGTTGTGTGTCTCTGTGTGTGTCTGTGTGTATCTGTGTGTCTCTGTGTGTGGTTGTGTCTCTGTGTCTGTGTGTCTGTGTGTCTCTGTGTGTGTCTGTGTGTGTCTCTGTGTGTGGTGTTGTGTCTCTGTGTGTGTCTGTGTGTGGTTGTGTGTCTGTGTGTGGCTATGTGTGTCTGTGTGTATGTCTGTGTGTCTCTGTGTGTGTCTCTGTGTGTATGTCTGTGTCTCTGTGTGTGTCTGTGTGTGTCTGTGTGTGTCTGTGTGTCTGTGTCTCTGTGTGTGTGTGTCTGTGTCTCTGTGTGTGTGTCTGTGTGTGTCTCTGTGTGTGGTGTTGTGTCTCTGTGTGTGTCTCTGTGTGTGTGCGTCTCTGTGTGTGTGTGTCTCTGTGTGTGTGTGTGTCTCTGTGTGTGTCTGTGTGTCTCTGTGTGTCTGTGTGTGTCTGTGTGTGTGTGTCAGTGTGTGTGTGTGTGTGTCTGTGTGTGTGTCTGTGTTGTGGTTGTGTGTCTCTGTGTGTGTCTGTGTCTCTGTGTGTGTCTGTGTGTGTGTGTGTCTCTGTAATGAATCCACTCGCTCTCTCCCGTCTGCAAGAAAGCCCCAATGGCCGCGCACATTTTCACAGCCTCGCTCGTAATTCTCGCTGTGACAATTAAGCCGAGTGGCATCAGCGTGACCATGATTATTCAGCTAATCACTCGTTCACAATGTAACATAATGATTAGGAATTTAATCAGTGACTCAGAATTTAAATGAGCTTCTGTGGTGGCTCAATAAAATGAACTCCGCTGTTTATCATTTGCATTACACTGTACATGATAACCCCTTACAGTAGCGAGGGCTATCTGCAATTGTACCTCTTTGGCATGAGCATAACAACACATTACACGTAACCCGAAAGAGGCTTCATATGATTGCATTTTACAAAAGATATTAGTGTCATTAATGTTCATGATGGCTTCTATCCAGGAAAAACCTCACGGAGTCTCTAAGCCAATTTTCACAAGACTACTTGCATTGTGATGTTTTTGCCATTTTGCAAGTGACTGGGTTTCCAATTTGAGATGTGGAGAGTTACTCCTGATTCAATAGATCAATAAAATACCTCTCTTATCATTCATGCAGTGGGTCCCAAATTCATTTGAGGTTCGATACCCGTGCAAAGATACTGCATGGGTGGGATACTTTTTAAAGAGGATATTTACTTATCATTTACCCTTCACGTTTTATCAAGCCCCTTTCACCCAAATAAACAATATTACTTCTAAGTCACCATCGTCATCGGCCATGGCCAATCCACTGCTGGATGAAGGCCTCCCCAAGCCGTTGACAACTCTTAAGATCCTGCAAAGTAATCATTCTCCACCTTGCACCTTAATTGAGCACAGTGCAGTGTTTGAGCAAAACAGCTTTGCGGAACCCCAGTCATCCTTCACTACCTCCTGTTTCATCGCACGAATCAGATTATCTTTGTGTCAACAGCGAGCCACCTCTCTCGGTGGGCCATAGCTCGGTGGGCCACGACATGGCCTTCCTGGGCCACATCTATCAACCCGCGGGCCACCATTTAAAGAACCCTGGTGTACATCATTGCTGTGCCAATGCAATCGTAGGCAGGCCCTGGGTTCTCGCCTCGGGTGTTGTTTAATCGACAGGCGCGCTCTCTAAACCAGCCGTGCATCCCACAGGAGTGATGGTTTCCTCCGAGACCCTCTGGAAGGCAGTGGGCAGGTGCGACGCAGATGCCCCAAAGAGGGCCCAAGGAGGCAAGAGCCCTGCCAGAGGCTCCACCTGGGGCCGTCAGGAGCCTTCCAACGAGAGCCACTCTCCCCCTGCGACGCTGACCGATGCCCTCACAGATGTGGGTTCGCACCGCCAAATGTTTCGTCATTTGACGCCGTTGTTGTCGCTGGTGGTGTTACTGCTGACGTTACAGTTGTGGCGGTGTTTGTGCCGGCGTGTAGCGTGTGCCGCGTGTCTGTGTGTGTGTTGTTCCCTTGACTTCCTGCCCGCAGCCTTAATATTTGCTCACAACCACCATTGTTAGCCTTTCGCGTGTAAGACTATGCAGGTAAATATTTGCACTTGCAGGATAATTCAACACTCGGGTTTGTTCTGTAACATCCTGCCCATGAGCCTTGTCAACTCCACAAGACCTCAAGGGTGATTTAATGTGACCACCACTCGGTGGCTGTTTGGAGGTGTGTTTTGTGTACGCGGTGTAATTATCTGGTGTTTTCTGTAGTTGCATCTTATGCACAGGGTGTTGTGAAAAATACATTATGATTCATTATCATCATCATCCTCCGACATGATCAATCCACCGCTGAATTAATGCCTCCTCATCCCGTTTCAATCACACGGTCCCACGGTACCACAATCTATTTCTCTCCTTCACATGACGATGACGACGATCGTGACGATGATCTGTATTTATGACGATTGATCTGTTGACAGCTGGACGAGGAGGAGCTGCAGGCCGAGTTGACCAGAAGCAAGGCGGAGCTCCCGGCGTCGCCCTTCACCTGGGCCAGGAGTCTCGCCTGCGCGCTCAACAACAGGATCTCCGTCCCCGAGCCGGAGCCCGCGCTCTTGAAGCACCCGCACGGTGAGAACTGTGGAAGCCTGAAACTCGACCGCAGACAGGGGCTCGTGCCAACGTGTTCAGGATTTAAGGTTGGGGTCGTACTAGTGGCTGTTTGGCTAGTTGGTTAAGGGGTATGTCGGGTACGAGTGGCTGGCTCTTTAGTCATGGTCAATGGTAGGGCTACTACTATTAGCTGGCTGACACGTTAGTTATGGTGAATGGTCAGGCTTGTACTAGTGGCTGGCTGACTCATTATGGTGAATGGTCAGGCTAGTACTATTAGCTGGCTGACTCGTTAGTTATGGTGAATGGTCGGGCTTGTACTATTAGCTGGCTGACTCGTTAGTTATGGTGAATGGTCGGGTTTGTACTAGTGGCTGGCTGACTCGTTAGTTATGGTGAATGGTCAGGCTAGTACTAGTAGCTGGCTGACTCGTTAGTTATGGTGAATGGTCAGGCTAGTACTATTAGCTGGCTGACTCGTTAGTTATGGTGAATGGTCGGGTTTGTACTAGTGGCTGGCTGACTCGTTAGTTATGGTGAATGGTCAGGCTAGTACTAGTAGCTGGCTGACTCGTTAGTTATGGTGAATGGTCAGGCTAGTACTATTAGCTGGCTGACTCGTTAGTTATGGTGAATGGTCGGGTTTGTACTAGTGGCTGGCTGACTCGTTAGTTATGGTGAATGGTCAGGCTAGTACTAGTAGCTGGCTGACTCGTTAGTTATGGTGAATGGTCAGGGTTGTACTAGTGGCTGGCTGACTCGTTAGTTATGGTGAATGGTCAGGCTAGTACTAGTAGCTGGCTGACTCGTTAGTTATGGTGAATGGTCGGGCTTATACTAGTAGCTGGCTGACTCGTTAGTTATGGTGAATGGTCGGGCTTGTACTAGTAGCTGGCTGACTCGTTAGTTATGGTGAATGGTCGGGCTTGTACTAGTGGCTGGCTGACTCATTATGGTGAATGGTCAGGCTAGTACTATTAGCTGGCTGACTCGTTAGTTATGGTGAATGGTCAGGCTAGTACTATTAGCTGGCTGACTCGTTAGTTATGGTGAATGGTCAGGGTTGTACTAGTGGCTGGCTGACTCATTATGGTGAATGGTCAGGCTAGTACTAGTAGCTGGCTGACTCGTTAGTTATGGTGAATGGTCAGGCTAGTACTAGTAGCTGGCTGACTCGTTAGTTATGGTGAATGGTCAGGCTTGTACTAGGTACTGGCCTAGTTGTTTAAAGATAGTGCAAGAAATTGCTGGGCTAGTGCGCTCCACCTCAAAACTACTTTCCTCTCCTCTCGTATCGTGACGTTGCACCTATGCTGTTTTTGGCTGTTATTCATTTCTGGTGTCGGCAGCACCACTTGCACTTTAAATAATTATCACTCGGTGATGAGTAATTAATGTGATGTACAATGGATGAATTATTTATTGCAATGGAGAGCGCTTGCACAAAGGGCTATTGTGCGGTGTTATTGTGTTGTGCTGCGTTGTGTTTCACCTCTAGACTACCCGCTCTGCTTGGCGAGCAAACGTCTTCGTAACATCATTGAGTCCGTCTTGGCAAAGGCCTCCCTGCTGGAGCTGCAAGGTCTCTTCGATTTCTGCCTGCACATGATTCTTCGAGTGGCGGACAAAGGTATGGCTTGTAATAATAACAATGTATTAGTTTTTTTCAAGGAAAGCCACACTCAATCGTATGAACTCGTTTCAAGAGGATTCTGCATTGGGTTTTGAGTTTAAACGTTTTCTGCCAGTTAAGCTCCATTATACAAGTGGGGGAACCAGAGCATCCGGAGAAACCCACACGCGCAACAGGGGGCAGCACTCTATCCCCGGACAGATGGAAATGGATGGAGATTGGTCCGCTTGCTGTACTGCAGTCTCCTGGCGAGCCAGGGTATGGCACTTCAAATGTTTGGCGTCATCAATCCGAACACGCAGTCACACGCCGTGACCACAGGTTTCATGCGCATGCACAGCACGATTGTCAATCCACTGCTGGATGACGAGCACCTCCCCCACACCGTGCTGGTCATGGGGGTTATTTGATCTTGCTTCACCAAGCTGGTTCGTGTGGGACTGCGATGTTGGGGAGCATAGATGTACAAGCGTGGTACGGAACAACAGCAGATTTAGCTGCACAACCCTCTGATGTCGATAATGGAGTTTCACTGCATGGTGGTTGCCAATCTTAAGCAATATCAAGGCCCAACCCGACTTGGCTTCTGTAATCTCACACGATCGAGCACATTGTGGGTGATTTGCTAAAAACAAAAATGTCACTCATATCGGTAGAACATCTAAATCCTAAGATATGACTTGCAAATTGCTCAATTGGACCCTCCCCCTGTTGCAAAAACTTGGCATGACCCTCCAGAAAAAGAGTCTTGAGACTCAATTAGGCATTCCTGGATAACTGATCATAATAATGACAACAATCAAAGAGAATAACTGGCTCATAGACTTTATTGTTCGTAGAAGCGAAGTTGTGTGCAGCACACGCATTGAGTTGATCTTGTTCCCTGTTCTCCAAGGTGACGGATCCCATGGATACAGATTATTCCTGCAGGCCATCGTCAGGAGGAGCCCAGAGGTGGTGCGAGACAACCGCGACAAGGTGAGTCCTTGTCATTGTGCACACACTGGGTCGTGAAACCTGCCACCCAGGAGGAACCCTCTTGAACCTCGAATTAATTGGAGTGTCGCGGTAGCGAGATGTTAACTACCTCGCCTGATATACAGGATGTCGTGGGTTCGATCACCACCCTGACGCCTGTATATTTGGAGTTTGTGTGTTTTCCCCCCTGGTCATGTGGATTTTTTTTCTCCGGGTCCTCCGTTTTTTCCCCGCCAAATTTACAAACATGCATTTAGAGTATTTGGCTGCTATACATTTCCACATTATGAGCCACTTCGTTGAGCTATAATTTTTGATTGCTAGGTCGCTTCTGAAAAAGAGCGATACAGCTCAGTGGGCCTTACCTGGTAAAATAAAAACTAGTTTACAGTTTAAATGGTTTAGTTTACTGCACCGGATCAGCCATTCGATGCCGGTCCCATTACATGTGCTTTCCATTTCAGCACCACATAACGATCCGGATTTACAACTTCAGAATTAGAATGAGAATCTGTATTCATCCTGGAGGAATCCGATGAGCTATAAAGCTCTTCCTCACAGATTTCCAGTAGGGGCAGGTGAGCAAGTTACAATAACAAACAATAGAAAAAAACATCGTAGTGCAACTTAAAGTCACAAAAAATAAATAAATAGAAATAAAGAAAGTTCATGAGCACAAATTGTATAAATACATACATTCCTGACGATTTTTCAACACTGAATGCAACCTTGGACAAGGCAGAACTCTATGTTTGGCAATTCCCCACTTGTCTTTTTGATAGAGACATTCGTTTGTGTGCGACTGTCTGTGTGGGAGCGGTGGTGCAGCGGTTAGCGCACCGCGCTGCGAATCCGGTGACCCGATTTCGATTCCCGCTCACGGCGAACACCAGTGACGATTATATGATCCGGTTTTGGGCCTCCCCTGGGTCCACTCAGCCTAAAATTAGTACCTGGCGTGGTGTAAATATCATCACCAAAGAGGCAAAAGTGGCCATGCATGGTGCTGGCCACCTACCCCCTCGTGTAGCCAACAGCACTTGCCCAACAAGTCTGTCCAAGGCTATACGGGGGAACTTTGTCTCTGTCTGTGTGGCAGTACCTGGAGTTGGTGAAGAAGCATCAGAACAAGTCCAGGCGCTGCCTCTGTATCCTGTGGTCGGTGGGGCAAGTGGGGCACAGCGACCTGGCCTCTGGACTCTTGGGTAAACAACCCTGGGACTTTCCGGTGCATCGTTTTACAACATCATCATCTCGATTTAAAGCTTTCGTGACTGCAGGGATTCATATTCTTGGTTCTTTTGGTAAAGTCACGTAGAAGGGAAACAATAAAATGATAAAAATATAAAACAATAAAATTATCACGACGATTCGATTACAACACAAGCAATCATCATCAAGTGTGAAAACCACAGCAAGAAAATTACTCTACACACAGAGCTACTACCACTACCACCACTACCTCTACACACAGAGCCGTGGTTTTCACACCTGATAATGACTGCGTGTATTGCAATCGAAACGTCGTGAGAATTTTATTGTTTTATATTTTTATTATTTTATTGTTTCCCTTCTATGTGACTTTAAGGAAAGAACCAAGAATAAGCATCATAATTGTCATCATCGCCATCTGTTTTGAAATCGTTCGTATGCGTGAGCTCTCTCTGTCCTTCTGTCTGCCAGTCTGTCCTTAACTGGGTGACGATTAACTTTCGCAAGGTCATCCACTGTGGACGAGACATTTGTGTAAAGTTTGATGGCTATTCAGCACCTAGCTAATTGAAAACCAAACAAATTGTTGAAAGTGTTGCCCAAAACTTGAAGACACGGCTAGAGCTCGTAGCCTGGCACAAGCGCTGTCACTGGCATCACTGCCGCTTTGTGGTGAATGCCTATCGCTGTTGTTTTTTGTTCAGTGTGAGTAGCTGCCTTGGCGCGTTTCCCCACAGTGTGGTTTTCCGTGATGCTTCCCGTGCTGGGAGTCAAGTCTCTCTCCGCCTACGCCATCTGCTACCTGGAGCGCCTGCTCGTGTACGTTGCACGGCCACGGCCGCCCTGCTGATGCGTTGCCGACACACCGTGCGGCGGCGTCGCAATGCACGCACGACGCGAGCCGGTTAGCGTCTGCCACGCTTTACGGGGGACATGGCACGCCGGCAAACGGGATGACGGAGCCGATGGTGGCCGGTGGTCAACTCTTGCCGGCAAAGGAAGGGAACTCGCCCCAGAGGACGTCCACCGCTTGACGGCACGACGAGCACGGCTCGTGTGCGGGAGCTGTAATGGCTGATGGTGGTGATGATGATGATGATGAAAGTGCCCGTCTGCTGGGCTGTGTGTGCGGGACAGGCTCCACCCTAAACCCTGCACCGGCTATGGGGTGCTGGGCCCACAGGAGCTGTTCCCCGTCCTCGACTTCGCATTCATGCCCAACAACGCGCTGCAGCCACAGTGCGGGAGCCACACGGCACCACAGCCACCCCAGTGCACTCGCTCGCTCACGCACACACGCTCATTCACAACACGCAGGTACACACACACACACACGCTCATTCACAACACGCAGGTACACACACACGCGCGCTCATTCACGACACGCAGGTACACACACACACACACGCTCATTCACAACACGCAGGTACACACACACGCTCGCTCACTCACAACACGCAGGTACAAACACACACGCTCATTCACAACACGCAGGTACACTCACACACACGCTCATTCACGACAAACAGGTACACACACACGCTCATTCACGACAAACAGGTACACACACACACTCACTCACAACACACAGGTACACTCACACACACGCTCATTCACGACAAACAGGTACACACACACACTCACTCACAACACACAGGTACACTCACACACACGCTCTCACACACACACTCACTCACGACACACAGGTACACACACACACGCTCACTCACTACACACAGGTACACACACACACACATTCACAACACGCAGGTACACACACACACTCATTCATGAAACACAGGTACACTTGCTCACACATTCTCTTTCCCACCCACACAAACACCCTCGTCTACACACGCTCATTCACTCCGCGCCAATAGACTCCCTCACTGACACGCTCATGCACGCCTTTGCCATCGGACGCGCTCGCACACGCTCCTTCACGCCACGCCAATCGACTCGCTTGCACGTGCCCATTGCACTCGCTCACACACACATACATTCGCCGGCTATACCGAAAGAGGTGCAGAGTACGACGCATATTGTGCACGAGGAGGAGGATTGCCATCTGAACAGATGTCATGGAGCACTGAGAACACTTAACATTGCCGACGATGATTGCTGTGGCTTGGCCAGGCCTAGTGCGCGAGTGGAACACGTTCTGGAAATTCCGCCACTGGCTCAGGGCCTTATTACTAATCAAGTATATAATTACAATAACCCCCCCCTCAAATCTTTGCACCTGATGAGTTAATGAGTTAATGATGACGTCATCCTGCTGCTGCTCTATATAAGACCGGGAGCCAGAGCAGAGCCTCACCATTCTGGCGAATTGCCCGATGATGCTGGATGCAATTACCAGCGAAACGTCGTACTCAAATTGTAAATGTTGTGGTTTCACGCTTCAACACACCGGTGGGCTAAAGCAGTGAACTATTTGTCTTTTGTCAACATGACACTTTTTTACTGATTGGCCGTGTCGGGTGGTGGAGGGTTACGATACATTTATAAATAACGCGATCTAAACCCAAAAATCGTTGATTATGAACAATATTGGTCGCGAAAGCCTACGTGTTAATCCCAGCAACGGAGATACAGTGTTTGTCCCATGCTTGTTTGGGCAAGGGGACACGTTGACCTTTATCGTTGCTGATGTGTGTACGCGTGTGTTTGTTTGGCCCCAGGCTGCAGATGCAATTGCTCGATCTCTACCCCAAGCTGGTTGTGCTGGCGTACGGCGCGGAGCCGGAGATGGTCATGCACACCTACTTCCCCTCCTTCCTCTCGCGTCTCACCGTCTCCTGCCCGCCGAGGCTCAAGATAGAGGTTCGTGACGCCGTGGGTAACGCGTCGCGATCGTTGTTGCGGCGTCACGCGACCCACACGCCGCTGTGTAACGAGACGCGAGGCGCGATCGCGCTGGATTGCACGATCGTGGCACCGTGATGTAATAGCGATGCAGGGTGGCGTGGGGCGACACGGTCACCGTACGCCGCACGGCACTAAGAGACGATTAAACTTCGATGCGTGCGCTGATGAAGTTCGCACGGGACAATGGTAACGTGTTGCCTCCGTGGTTTCCATGACGATTAACGGGGATGCGCGTGCTGCTTAGCTCCTGCGCAGCCTCACCGAGTGCCTGCGCCGGGACTGGTGCTCGTTTTCTGTCTGGAAGAAGCTCTACACCGCCCACCTGGAGCAGTCCAGGTGAGCTACCTTGGTTGTCTTATTTCCCCCCTCCTGCTTGTGCTACCCCACGTTGCGTCGTGAGACGGAGCGCCCATCTGGATCTCTCGCACCTTCCATGCTAGTGGATATCACACAACAGCCCGTGGAAGCAGAAATCACTGAGCTACTTCGGAATCCCTTCAAATTGGAACCTCTCGTCCACACATTATAGAGGCAGCACTCTCCCGCCTGCTCCGCCATCAAAATTAATGTTCGTCGTGTGAAGGTTAAGCCGATATTTTTCATTGTCAGATTTCGTATTTGGCCAAATGAAGTGCGTAGGCATTGTATGCGGTGGGGGCTTTTTTCTGTGCACTCAGACCCAGTAACTCACTTCACTTGAGAACCCGATTTAATCACAGGCGGCTGAAACCCGGCTCAGCCCTCTGACCTCTGAGCCTCATGACGAGCTCCCCTATTGGCTCCTTGCTGCAGCCATGTTGTGCACTGTACGCGTACAGTACTGTGGTAATGCACAGCGAGCCTGTGATTTGTATTTGACAACCCGTTAGGAAAATCGTGTAACCGTACATTTTACGATTTTTTGTTAAATTTCAACGCAATGTCAGATAGTTGTATTGAAAATGTTTGTTATTCAGTCATTGTGGAATGAGTCGAGTCTCATAAAAAATTAGAGGCTTTTTGGGTTAGATCGCGTAAATATACATGTGTCGTTAAACCCGCCACCACCCGACAGAGCCAATTAGCAAGGTTTGTCACGTAAACAGAACATGCCAAGTCATCACTAGTACAGCCCACCGGTGTGTTGGAGAGTAAACCCACAACATTTAGAATTCGAGTACTCCAACACATCGGTGTGCTGAACTAGTAACGAATTGGCAAATATTTTTTGACGTGGCAAACCTTACTATCCTTACTAATTGGCTGTCGGGTGGTGGCGGGTTTAACGACACATTTATATTTACGCGATGTAGCCCAACAAAAATCTCTTATGGATAATATTGGTCGCGAAAGCCTACGTGTTAAACTGAGTCTCATCAACTTGCTGAACCTGGAGGCTGTCTGTTTTTGAGCACAGGATATCAGAGATCTGACGTATCCATCATGAATTCCTTGAGCTGCCCTCAATCCTCGTATGTAGGCGAGTCTTTAAAATGCACCCCGCGTTTCTTATACAATTGCAGTTATACAACCGTGTGATGAGTGTTGCGTTGTGTGTGTGTTGTTTATCTGCAGCATTTTGCTGAGACATCTGTTGGAAAACTGGGGCACTCCTGCAGTTGCCAAGGTCGTGCAGTTTGTGTGCTTTACATTTATATAACACACACTTCTGTGAGCGGAATCATTTCTTTATCATTCCCAAGATGTATCATAAGTTTTTCTTTTTGCATGTATTTATTTTTTATCTACACACGTCAACATTGTTGTGTGACAAGTGTTATAATATTCATAAGCTATGGTCATCTTGGTCACCCGGCTCACACAAATGAGATCGTCCTCGTCTGTTGCTTTCTCACCTGGTCAAACAAAACATCTGAACTTCCACGGTTCTCCGCACCGTCTGAAATAAAGTCTCGGGCCATGTACGCCCCCCGGGCCCTAGATTCCCCACCTCCCGATTCCAGAGAACCGGGCCCTACTTCACAGTCCGAGTCTAGCGTAACCCGACAAGAAGCTGCATTGAAAGCGCTGACTGACCAGGGGGGGGAGTGTCGGGGTTTGTTCCCACGTTGACAATTTTAACCGTGGCGGTGCCGCCGTCACCGCTCAGGTTTCGACGGAGCGCCTGCGGCGGACGGCTCAGGACTTTGCGGAGACGAACGCGGAGCTGCTGGCCCGCGGGCGCTGCGTGGACACGGGAGGGTTCGTCGCCTGCACGCACGTCACGGCGGTGAGACTCTCTCCCCGCTTTGGACGCGTGCGGCGGCGGTGTCGGTCCGCCGCTGGGCGAGGGCCTCCCCCACGCCGCGCGGCTGGCGGGCGTCGTTTTGACGACGACTCTTCACCCGCGACGCTGCGCAGTGCGGGTTGGCGAAGGCGGCGAGCGCGGACGTGCCAGCGTAGGATAATGGATTCTGTTGCCCACTGTGTAGCCCCTCGCATGCACATCGCAGCCGGTGTGGCTCTCTCTCACCTGCACACAAACACACACAAAGATCCCATGTTCCGCCTTCAACCATACTCGTGGTTTAACACGTAGGCTTTTGCGACCAATACCGCTGTGCTGAACTAGTAACGAATTGGCATGTTTTATTTACGTGACAAACCTTACTAATTGACTGCATCGGGTGGTGGCGGGCTTAACGACACATTTATATTTATGTGATCTAACCCAAAAAGCCTCTATTATGCATACTCGTGGTGGTGGTGACGGTTTTGTGATCCGCTTCGACTTTAGATTGGTCCAAGACAGATTCAGATATCAAATACCACTGATGTGCATGGCCAGAGTTGATTTCAGGTGCCCGGGATTGTATCACATGATGCTGACTATTACACGACAGCTTTCTGAGCGTATGCTACATCGGCAAAGCTGCGGTGCTTCATGATATCAATTGAGAGCCGTAGGATTCATGCTACATGCCCTAAGAGTGCGCGTCATCACCTCGCGATCAACGCGTCCCTGTCCGCGAGCCCCGTAGCGTCATGCTTGACATCCGTCTCTGAACTGTGATTAGTAAATACGTTGTAGGTTTAATGTTTGGCGACTAACACTTAGTCTGCGCTCTCCAGTTGCCTTGGTGAAAAGTGAGCCAAGGGTTTGCCCGTTCCTAGCCAGCTGGCTGAAAAACTTATTTCACTAACTCGCTAACAACAGAGTGTGCCGTGTAAACCCGCGTTGTGTCGCACTGCCGCGCGTGTCCAGGATCTCCTGGAGAAGCTGCGGCGGCACCGGGCGTCCTCGCGGTGGCCGCGCCGCCTGCTGCTCGTGGCCTCGCTGCTCGTGGCGCTGTGCGCTTGCGACGTGCACGCCCATGGCTCCTACCAGGGTAACGGCGAGTCCGTGCGAGTTTGAGTGAGTCCCAGCGAGTTTGCCGTTAAACTGGCTGGCTATACTATCTGCTGACTCGGTCTCTAACCAGGGCGGTGATGGGGCCAAGCTGTCGCACAGGTTTACGGTTCAAGCCCAGCGGCCACCCTAGTTAACGGTCTGGGTGTATTAATCATGAAATACGCGCCGTCTGCTCTGCAGTGGACGGTCACAATCCTATGACATTTTATACAAAATAGGCCAAGTGTGCCAGTGGCATGGTGCCAATTTGTCAAATTTGATACGTTACTCGCAATTTACTTAATTGAGAAACCACACAGTGATATCACCCTCCTACTGGCATGCTGAAGCCCACTTGTTGCCCAGTTCAGCGTTGACATTGTGCCTCACAGGGATAGCTTCTGCTGTGGGGGGGCCCCCTCCACAGCGCTCCCCGATGCACTGCATGGGAGGCGCAGCATGAACGTTAAGTGATGATCATGATGATGATAATAAAACGCAAAGAAGGTGGTACTGGACTGCAAAAAGCACGATTCTGACCATAGAATCGGTACCTCCCATTGACCAGTGCAGTCATTGGTGACCTGGCTGAGACCTTCAAACAGCTGCAGTTGAGGATCCTGGTCAATCGCAGGCGACTGCCCGGATTGTAACCCAGGATGTCAGCGGTGGCCGGCTCGGCACTCTGACTCCTGAGCCACGCGGCCGCCACGCTTAGAAAAAAAACCTTTCAACGTGAGGCTCGACAAATCGTTACAGCAGGGACGCACCGCTGGGTTCCGTGCCGGGTGAATGACGATCGTTTCCGCCGTGTGGATTCTCCTCCGTCAGCCTCGTCCACGGCGCTGCTGCTCCGCGGGGCCAACCTCGACGCGGCGCCGCAGGAGGTGTTGGCGTCGCTCTCTCGCGCCGCCACGCAGGCCGGCAGGTAACCGCGTGGCACGCACGCACGCTCGCACGCCGCCCCTTTATCCCGGTTGGCAGGACGACGTCACTAGAAGGGGATGGTGGCCGGAGGGCGGAATTAAGGACAGAGTGGGAGCCGAAAAGGATGAGGGGGGAAATGAGCCTGAGAATTAGTCCGCCCTGGGGATGGGAGTGATTTAATCAGCTGGTGTGTAAGAGCAAGATGGATTGTTGCAACAATGTGGGGCTATTGGAGATGGTGACATATTGGGGGAGGCCTGCATGGCTGATGGTGGTGATGATGATGAATGCTTCAAGAGGGTAAGTCCGATTTAGCTTTTGTCATTTCATGAGTCTTAAATGAAAAAGGCTAAACAAATCAAATAAACCACAGCGATTAAGAAAATAGAAATCGGCGCGAACACAATTGTGTCGCATGAAAAATCGAGAATATTTACGTGAATTGACCATGGCTGACGATGATGAGGGTCATGTGGATTATTACCATGATTATGATTCTTATTACACTTGATTACCCATGAAAGCCTCGCAGGAGGGTCCTGCCAAGTTTCCGCAGTAGGGGGTTGATGTTGATAGTGAGTTATTTGCAGGTGAACTTTCAGCATCGCGATGTTCGTCCCGACACCAGTCACGTTCTACCTCTTTTGTTTCATTTTCGCTCGACCGTGGGCCGCCGATGGCGGATGATAACGCTGGGCGACGTTGCGCTCGCTTGCCCGGCCGTGTTCCCAGGTGGGCGCGGGAGACAGTGCCCGCGTGCTGCTCACGAGCCGTCGTGGCCGCGGGGCCCAGCGTGCGGTGGGCGCGCGAGGCGGTGGTGACGGCGGCGCTGGGCTCGTGGCGCTGCATCTCAACCGCCGTGCGGGCGCTGTGTGATGCCGTGCCGCCCCTTGTCACCTGGGTACGCGATATATATATTTTTTAACATCGCTTTCCAACAAAGGTTGGAACACATTCACGCATTGGGGACCATCCGTCTGTCCGTAACAGGGTGGCACGATAACTTGTGTGTGTCACGAGAGCGTGAGAATATTTCTGTGTACTGGAGGGAATCAGATGAGCTAGAAAGCTCGGTTTCACAGATGTCCAGTAGTAGTGGCGGGTGAGAACGTTACAACAACAAACAATACAAAAACTCATTTTTAAAATTACAATTAAACCTTTCCCCTAGCATTGCTAGTCCCGATGGTCGACGTTTGCCCGTTTTATATAAATCTTCCCCATGGTGCCCGCACCACCCGTCGCGGTCTCTCTCTCTCTCCCCCGGCCAGGCCACGTCGTACTCCTCGCTCAACGCCTCGACGCACGCCCTGGGCGAGCTCGCCTCCTCCGTGCTCGGCCACGGCGGGCAGCTGCTGGCCCCGGTGCGCGACCTGGCCGCGGCGCTCGCGCACGCCGGCCGCCGCGCCTGGGCCGTCGCCCCGGGGGCCGTCGCCGCCTTCTGCGCCGGCGCGGCCGAGACGTTGAAATCGGCGCTGCGCGGCTCCTGGCTGTGGCTCGTCGACGTCGTCCCCCGCCGCTGGGACGAAGCCCGGAGGCGCTCGGCGGAGGCGTGGTTCGACGCGCGCCGCAGACTGCTCCCCGACGGGTTTCCCGAATCGCCGGCCGCCGGGGCGGTCGCGGCAGCGGCGCGCGGGTTCGTGACAGAAGCCGTCCCCTCGGCCGCGGCCCGGCTCATGTCGTGGCTGAGCGGCGCCATCCTGACGGCGCTCGGCGACGTGTCCACGTGGATCGAGTGCCGCGTGGAGGAGAGGAGCCTCAACGTGTCGCGCTGGCTGGCGGAGGATCTCCCCGAGGCCTCGACCACCGTCTGGGCCTGGATCTCCGGAGTTCTCCAGTGAGCTTTGTTTGCAAAACGTAAAATCCAGATTCGTGCGTGGCATTGACACTTCTCCTGATTTTCAACGATGCCCAGCCTCGCTTGCGATTGGCCAAAGAGTCCACATATGTGTGTTGAAGTCAACGCCGGAACCACCACGGTTGTGCCGACATTCTCGCGCTGTCCGTTGTGCTCTCGCCTCTGTCTCAAAAGGGGCGACTTGTCGCGCTGCATCCAAGATTGCATCCTTGCTCTCCTGCGGCTGAGCTGGGCCTGCCTCAGAGTCGCCGCCCACGTGGTCGGCAACGTGGCCGGCTTGCTCCGCTGATCGCGATCGGAGGTGGGCGTGGGGGGCCCTTGGCTCCGCGTGGAGCACTCGGTACGTTTTGAAGACGCCTGGAGTCCGACGTCGCTCCACCAGCTCAGCTCCGCTCATCGCGGCCGATTGTGAACTCTGACTGCTTCAGAGGGTCCAGCGGGTCTCATTACCAGACGCCACAGGTGCAACCTTACCAGCTCTCTATCTCTCTCTCTCCGCTCGGCCACTTGCCCACGTCTTAACGTCCTGCTGCATACCACGTCGGCACCACTGGGTTGTGGTGTCATTGCCGCGTTTGGGACCAGACACGCCGTGTCTTGGTGGGCAGATTCCGTACAAAGTTACATCGATCGGTATTTAAGTTGATATTGATGGGTTAATACGCTGTGGGACTACGTTGTGGGCAGCAGAGAGCAGTGCAGCAAAATCTATTGTTGTATTGTACTGTGCTCCAACGTCTATGCTCCCCACCTTCACCAACCTACACCGAGCAGCATGGTGAAGTATACTCAAATAACCCCCATGACCCGCGTGGTATGGGGGAGGCCCTCATCCAGCAGTGGATTGACAGGGTATCTACATGTACACATACTCTATGGGCCAAACAAGTCATGTGAGTGGCAGCTGAGTCTGGGGCCAGCGGTTACCCTCTGCGATGGGTCCTTCTCGGTGTTGTTTCCTACGCTGTGACGTGACCTACCCACGTGCGATGGAGCCACACACAATCCCTGAATAGCTGGCCAGACCAGTACACCAACTGAGCAATAACTAAGTAAAATGGTCCATTCCAACTCCTGATGTTCAAGTCAGTACACACACAAACATGCGTGTCGATTTGTACAACCTTCGTATTAAGAAATACACAGTATTTATTGTTAAGTCTTTTTCACCCAGTTTATTCCAAGTGTGCTATTGGCATCTTGTCATAAGATGAAGAGTCTATCTTGGAAATCTCTTAAAGCAGTGCATTGTGTGTTGGAGATGACCTGCGGAAGAGATTTGCAGATGACTGTTCCCGAAGATGTTTTCAAGTGGCCAAGAAACACGGTATTTTCTAAACTTATTATTCAAGGATGTTGCCTATTTTTTTACAATGGCTTTCTTTCTATGTGGATAAATTGATGCTTCCTACAGGAAACATAATTACTCGGCCAACAATACGAGTTACTTTAGAGGTGCAACTTGAAATGACGCTACACTACTCTTACGTTCAGTTTGCATTTATATATCAGCCTCCGAATACCGTTGTGTGAATGAATGAATGAATGGTTGGTTACATTGCCACGGCCAGCCCCTGGACCTCAACCGTGCAGGATCAGTGTGGTGTCGTGTCGCCTTGTCAAACTTGAATGGGGGGAACCCCTTTCCAAATGCAAGGATCTTATTCCCACAGTGTGATGTCCCTTTGATGATGTGAGTTCCAGAATTCGAGGGTGTCGATGAAGAGTTTATAGAAATATCGTAGCTATACTATTAACCTATAGATGTATACGCACGGAGACTATCGAAAATCGAGAGTATATATGATAACGTGTTTGTTCAGTGTTTCTGCGTGGCTGAAAACTGTCAGCATTTCGGCGTTGCGATGTTACGTCCCGTTTGTACGGTGACGCAGGATAGCACTAATATTTAATGATGTGATTTCTAATGAGAGTCCATTGATGATTTAAGTATGAATTTAAAGTTGATGTTGGACATAAGCCCTTAGTTGTGTTTGTTAAGTTAACTGTCAGCGATATATATGCTATTTCCCTCCAACCCTCCAATAAGCAGATAAACTCCCACAATATTATACCGCAGAAGTTACAAGATCCGTACCTACCAGAGAGTCACGGTGCTCCGGCGCGTTTTGGCCAAGTAAACATTTTGCCAACGTCAAAATAATTCCGTGGCTGTTTCTATTATCAAAAATTCCACCCCCCCCCCTCCCGCAAGACAAATCTGTGATTTCTCGCTCAAATAAACATTTCAGGCAGCGCTAATCTCCTGTTTGGAACCCCGGGCCAGAGTTTGGAAATTCCACATTCCTATAACGGGGACGAATGTACCATTGGACAACCACTGTTGACTTCCGCACAAATTGGTACTCGTTTTTAATGGCCCCCAGAGGGATGATTGGCCGAGTCAACTCCCATCCAGGAGTTGAACTCGCAACCTTCCAATTGCGAGCCACTCGCTTCCACCACCGAGCCACAATTAGATGACATTGTGCACTTGTGAACGCGTCACAACGAGTTGCGGCGACAGTGTGAACTCGGTTGGGTTCGACAGCTGTTCTCCAGATTTAATTGCAATTGATATCCCTTTGCTTCGCCAATACGCATTGCATAAGTCTTCCGAGTTCACTCCCGCGGAGTCTTAAGCCTGTGCAGTAATCGATCGCTCAAAGGCCACGGCATTTCCAGTCCGATGACAGCCGAAACAAAGTGCGTGGCATTGCGGCGGGAGCGGCGTTCCAAGGCGCTTGTGCCGCTACGCCGAACGTGGCGTCCTGACGAGGTGGCGGGGCGCCACGGTGGCTGGGAGATGTTAACTACCTCGCCTGGTATACAGGAGCCCGTGGGTGCGATCCACACCCTGACGTCGGTTTATTTGGAGTTTGCGGTGTCTCTCTCTCCCCATGGTCGCGTGGATCTTTCTCCCGGGTCCTCTGGTTTTTCCCCGTGCATTTAGAATCACCATGCATTTCAGAGTGTTTGGCTGATGGAAATTTCCACGTGATAAGCCACTTTGTTTAGCTATAGTTTGTGGCCAGGTCACTTATTAAAAAGAGCTACATAGCTTAGTGGGCCTTAGCCGGTGTCGTGGCGTAAAGTGTCAGTTACTTTAACCTCTTCCAAGATGTCTGACCAGCGTGGAAGAGTAGGCCAAGATTATATCCTCTTGAGAGGCCTGTCTAGGGCTCTGGCTGGTGGAGTCCCATCGCCAGTGGCGTGAGTGGGCTATTGCAGGGCTGCACCTTTACCTTACCGCACGGCACTAGGTGCAGCACAACGAGGATTGCCCGCGAGGGTTCGGGACTCGAGAATGTGGCGTTGCGGTTACTCGTGTCTCAATGCAGATTATTTATTGAGAGTGATATTCTGCAGCTCTTTGGATGCCGCGAGTCAGCCCGCGTGTGGATTCTTTGCAGTAACTTGGACCTGGTGAACTTCATCGTTGCCGAGGGCCACGTAGGACTGCTCGCAAACACCTTTGGTGGGCCACACATTAACACACACGGGTTGCAAACATCCAACTCTATTTCCATCGATGGATAAATGTCCACTGCAGGCAGCTTTCGAAGCGGTAGGCCTCGTGTGTGTGTGTGTGCTGGCCATGTATGAAATGAGGTCACGTGCCTTTTCTGCCCTGCCGGTTTCTCAGTTCCCTACCACCGCTGGTTTAGGAGGTTTAAACACCGGGGAAACGTTGTGACGTGTGGGCCACGGTCAGTGGCTCGTAGCAGAACTTTTTATTTTGTCTTATTGGGCAGCGCGCTCTTTGCGAGTCTGCAGCTCGTCTGTGCTGCACACTGGCCGGTGGGTTTACTTGGTCCTCAATTCGTCGTCCATTCGGCCTGAGCGAGCGCGACGATCGCACGGAACGTCCCGTCGTGGGCTGGGGTTCTGTGGTTCATTGTTATTGTCAAACCGTACGGCTCTGTTTTCATTGATGAGCTGCAGATGTTGCATGCGGTGAGTGACACTTCTTTAGAGGACCTTGGTCGGCCACTCGATGGTCTTAAATGTGGCTCCTTACACTTCGTGTTTTTCATTTGCAACATCACTGTCGTGAAGTTATTGGACGTTGCGTATGTGGGTGTTGTGTGTGTTTGTGTGTATTTCTGTGGGGCGTGATAGCGTAGCGGTTAGCGCGCCGCGCTACGAACTCGGCGACTCGAGTTCGATTTATGCTCACGGCCAACACCAGGTGACGATTATCTGAATCGGTCATGGGCCTTCTCAAGACACTGTAATTGTTTACTCTGTAGCAAATGTATCAAGTAATAAACACCACAGCATTTATTACGATGTATTTTCCTTCACTTTGCAACCCGACACACCTTGCACTGGACCAGTCTGTTACTGATTCACCGTCACGTCTAGTTGGTGTTTCTAAATCGTCTCAATCCTTTTGTAAATCACGTGACTTCTGTGTAGCCACCCCCACTCTGGACCCCTCCCCTCACCCGGCCCACTGTGAGAACAGACTCTCCTCCGTGCAGCAGCAGCAGCAGCAGCATCGAGTCCCAGATGCAGCCTCTCCCTCCCCATCCTCATCTCTCCCGACCCTTGGCTGCCGTTTCTCCGCTCCTTTCCCCCCTATTTCACATTATTTCTCTTCTCTCTTCCCTTTCCTGTTCCTTTTATAATTCCCCATGCATTGTCTCCTTGACTCGACAACCCCTTCCCGTGGGGTGCAGTCACGGGTACAAGGCTCGATCATTCCAACGGCCGCCCTCGAGGTTCCACGTCCGAACGATCAGTTGCTCGACCGAATCGAACTCGCGCAACGCGGCCATCGCCTGCCGACACGCGACCAAGTTGCACGCAACCGATGGCGCGTGTGTCTACTCGGATTTGCAGACTCGTTGTAAAAACGACTTCTTGAAGAGAACCCCCCGCACATTCCCTCTGTGTTGTTATTTTTACGATTGTGTTTGAGTTTGTTTACGTGCAACTATTTTCATTTCACGTGAATAAAACCTAAACTCGTGCCTTATAATTTACCGTGTAAAATAGTTGTTAACCGGAGTCCAAAAAAGGAAAATGCTATTCAAATTCAGTTTGCCTCGGTGGTTTTGGAGTAAACCACATTTTTGCCGTTACTCATTTTAACCTCGGAATGTTTTGGTGTATGCTTGCGATGATGCACACATGCTCCTTTTCCACTGGCACACCCGAGCCGTGCCAGCGCGGGTGCTTTCCTCGGGCCTCGCAGGACTGGTTCGGGGCCAAGCAGGGCCAGGGGCGGGGATAATGACGCGGTCATTGTTCGTGATGTCAATCAATACGCTGAAGACACAGCGGCACCTCGTCATCTGTACACGCCTCGATTCGTTCATCCCCGGTGTGACGTCAGTGGCATGGCTCTGCTTCTGCAGTGGAAAAACGACCCGGTGCCTCCGAGTCGCGCTAGGCTGGCTTGGCACGGCCCGAGAGCGGCTCGGTTGTGCAGTGGAAAAGATGTAAAAGGGTTTAATGGGTTGTGGAATCACTTTATCCCTGGTTAGACGTGTGAAAAGTTGGTGAAAGTCACCCTTCCAAATATATGTAGGGCTCCTGGGATCACCTGTTCACCGTTTAAAATCCACTTTTATTCTGTTTGTGCACTTGTCTAGTGACCTTAATGTGGATTTTAAAATACCTTTTTTCAATAAATGTCACAAACATACCAACGAGCTAACGGCGTGGTCTCTGTTTGCGACCACACGGGTCCGTGCCTTTTCTTCCCTCCCCGTTTTTTTCTTTTCTCCTATCTGTAGGCGTCTATTCTTTTCAATGAAGATTGTTTTAAACGTGCAGCGGCTAATGAACGAGCGCAAAAAAACGATAACGCCGAAGCCTGAAGCGCCAAAGCGATGAAAGGTCGAGGATGGCGCCGCTTGCCCAGCGAGCGCCTCTTTTTTTTGCCTGCGAGGTGCGGTGTTGACCTTTTGTTCAGAAGATGTTCCCCTCTTTGATGATCACCGCTGATACGAGGGCTCTTCCTCACCCCTGCGCTGGCTCCCATGTTCGCTTTAAACGCCTCTCCGAAGTGACATTTTGCAAAACAGTTTGTGCTGGCGGCGAAAAAACTCGTGAAATATAGATCAAGGGACACTTTGGTCCTCTTCCATCGGCGATAACCTTGGAATGCGATAGAAGGCGCTTATTTATTGTAACGCGTTTAATTTGTGCTGCGATACAGACTTGTTGGGCGGAACACGGCGGGGGGGGGGGGGTCACAATGCGAGAGCCTCTTTAAAGACAACCGGTTAGAGGCTTGACAGAGCAGCCTCACCGTGAAGATTGGTTCGGCAGGGAACACGCAATTCGCAGCAAAGGCAGTACCGCAGGGAGGGTCGGTGGGGCTATGACGAGCGATAGTCTTTAGTCAGCCTTGTTCTACCCACTGCTGTACGAAGTCCTCCCCAAGTCGTCGCCACCTGTCACGCTGCGGTTTTTCCCGCTTTGCTCTCGCAATGACGCCTGGGGGAGAGCGACCGCCGCGGAGAGACGGAGCGTCGGAATCGTCGCCCTGTTGCGAGAGCTCGATGGATTGTTGCCTCCTTGGCACCTGGGGAGAGATGGCGATGGCTTTGAGAGGCCTTCGTCCAACAGTGGGTAGAGCATGGCTGACGATGCCTACGTTTTAACGACTGTTCATCGTAACCGGTCATGGTGATGAGATTGGGTGCATTCCGGGTGGGTTCGGCTGTAGGCAATGAACTTTTTTCGCGCCGTACGTAGCCAACCGTGCCAATCGGAGGTGCGGGGGAAGGTCCACAAACTAAGCTCTCGTGCACACGCACGGTGCGCCAGGCGTTTTCTGTGAAGGTTCACATCAAGCTGACCTTTTCACGTATTCGCCGACACCTCGGTTCCCCGCGGTTCGGATATACGACAGGGTCCTGTGCTCTCTGCTTGGGGACTCTGCTAGCCAGTTGGATAAATCTGTTTCCGTAAGGGGGGGGGGGCGAGGGGAGCTAATTATAACAACGCTGTCTCGACCGACTGGCAAGTTGATTTATGAATGGGGCATTAATAGATGTATTAAATGAGTGGTAGCAGCACACACGTAAAACTCGCAGTCACGTTCATATTAAATTTAGTGGGTGACTCGCAAAAGCCCAGAGACGATCCTATTGCAGTGTCTTGACACGGAGTAACAGGTCACCTGCTTACACTTTATTAATCCTAAACTCGCACCCGTTGTAGGCACTCCTATGACTGCCTTCCACTGTCACCACACACTCTGCTTCTCCTACTACCCGCTCTCACCCATTCTACACCTCACCACTCTGCATCTCACCCACTCTCTCCTATCTCGCCACTGCCCTCTACTACGCTGCCGCTTAACCACTCCCCCGTCTGACCTGTGCCGGGGGGTCAGCCAACACCTTACCGTTGACGGCTCGAGAGGCAGCGGCGAGAAGTTTTGTGGGGTTGGATCGCGTAAACATATAAACGTGTCGATAAACCCGCCACCGCCTAACACAGACAATTCGTAAGGGTTGTCACGTTAACAGAACGTGCCAATTCGTTGCGAGTTCAAACACAGCGGTGTGATCGGAGAGAAAATCCACAACATTTACAATCCGAGTTCGACGTTTCGCCAGTAATTACAACCAGCATCGTCAGGCGGCAGCCAGATGTGTGACGCCTCTTGCGTTGGCGCCGCCCCCCTCTGTCCACGTGGTTCGCTTGCGTCCAACACGCAACACACAGCACCGCGTACTCGACAAAGCGCTCGGCTTCATGCGTGTTGCAACAACAACAACAAACCCATCAAACGTTCCTGGAGGAATGCATCGATGTTCTCTTGTCGAGGGAACAAGAGGGCCATAAGAGGACCACAGAGGACGAAGACCACAATGCAGTGCTTCAGGAACTATTGATTTATCCCCCCCCATAACGCACGAAGCTGAGTGCTTGCGGCACGTGTGAGTGTGTGGTGTGTGTACGTGTGTGTATGTGGTGTGTGAGTGTGGTGTGTGTGTGGTGTGTGTGTACGTGTGGATGTGTGTGTGGTGTGTGTACGTGTCTTTGTGGTGTGTGGTGCGTGTGTGGTGTGGAGTGTTGGTACGGTAGGGGGCACAGGTGGTGCATCAGCCAGTCATCTCGGTCATCTCAGTCAGTCGACCCGTGGCACCTGGGTCTGCCCCGTGACCTCCTGCCAGCGGGCGTTCAACACTTCACGTGGCCTCAAGGTGCACATGGCCTGGCACAAGTGTCGTGGTGACGTCACCGCCACTTAGTGGCGAATGGCGGTTGTTGTTGTGTGGTGTGTGTGTGTGGGGTGCGTATGTGTGGTGTGTGTGTTCATGTTGCGACATCGAGTCATTCATTCTGCTCCCCCCTCTGTGAGCAGCTTCCACTGCGGCGGCCTCTGGGCTCTCCCGGCCGCGTTATTAACGCCGTTCATAACCCGCCCTGCACAGCAACAACAACAGCAACAACCATCGCAGTGTTACCCTTACCGCTCTTGTGTACACCGTCAATCAGAATCGGAATCTTTATTTAGACTGTGGAAGGAGGAGGAATCCAATTATCTTTGAAGCTCTTTGCTTTTTTCTCAAATATGTTCGCAGTCTGGGGCACGGGGGTTCAGCAGCGAGTTACATCAGCAAACAATGCACAGAGACGAACGCCAGGGGTAGAGAATTGAGAAACACGGCGAGCAAGTCACTAAATATCAATAAGTAATAATACATTCATTCATTTTATCATTCTGATCGATCAAGATTGGGCCATGCAGCGAGAATAACAAGAAAGCTGAGGTTCACATGACTCGTTTGCAGGAGGGTCCTGCCGAGGGTTTGCTGGAGAGCGCTGCGCGTGTAGTCCCGATCGACCAAGTTTGCAGGTTCCAACAAAAAATAAACAATATTTTTAATTTTCGGACAATAGCAGTAACATTTATTTATACTAATCAATCAATCAAGTTCTTAGGTTTTTTCGGTAAAGTCACGTAGGTAAAAAATAAAATAATAAATAATATAAATAATAATAATAATAGAGATAAAATATAGTATCATTTCTATTACTTATTATTTATTTTATTTTTACCTACGTGGCTTTACCGAAAAAACCTAAGAGTATGAATCCTTGTAGTCACGAAAGCTTCAAATCTAGAATCAATCAAGTCTGTATTTCTACAGCACTTTCGTGCAAAGGATGCCATTCAAAGTGCTGTGCTGATTAAAAAAAATCCCCGTGCACAACAGGGGGAGAGAACATACAAACGCCGCACAGAATAGCACCCGAGACAGGAATTGCACGCAGGGGCTTCTTGCCGTGAGGGACGAGTGGCGTCAACTCCACGAGAGCGACCACCGGAGCGCCGTCAAGCGGCATCTGCTGAGCACAGCAAGGGGGCAGTGTCTCCCCCACCCGCTCTGCCATCTGGGGGGGCTGCAGTGTTTGGCGCGCACAATCACACGCACGTGATGGCCTTGTGTGTGTGTGTGTGTGCGGTAATTGTGTGTGTGTGTGTGCAGTCACTGTGTGTGTGGTCACTGTGTGTGTGTGTGGTCATTGTGTGTGTGTGCGGTCACTGTGTGTGTGTGTGTGCGGTCACTGTGTGTGTGTGTGTGGTCATTGTGTGTGTGTGCGGTCACTGTGTGTGTGTGTGTGGTCATTGTGTGTGTGTGTGTTCATGTGTGCGGTTATTGTGTGTGAGGTCATTGTGTGTGTGTGTGCGGTCACTGTGTGTGTGTGCGGTCACTGTGTGTGTGTGCGGTCACTGTGTGCGGTCCTTGTGTGTGTGTGGTCACTGTGTGTGTGTGTGTGGTCACTGTGTGTGCGTGTGTGCGGTCACTGTGTGTGTGTGTGTGGTCATTGTGTGACCGGGGCTGAGACAATAAAATCGCCGCACTTGGGACGCCGCTTTAACCACCAGGCAGCTGAAACCTGCAACCTGTAACCTGCAACCTGTAACCTGTAACCTGCAACCTGTAACCTGGGTCCTGGACTCGAACCCAGGATTCTGAGCGGCGGTGTCAGCGCAGCGCTCTGACCTCTGAGCCACCCCGGGGGCAACTTTGAGTGCCACTCCGTCGTCAGCCTCGACCACAGGGAGGCAGCCTGCATCCTCCTGCTACTCCCTCCTGCTCCTCCTCCTCGATCCCAGTCGTTAATGATTCGCACCCAGCGAAAAATATAATCGGAGCCAAATTTCGTAAGAAGATTAATCATTTCAGGAAACAAAGGTGATTGCATGCATATTACGTCTCCGCTATACAATATTGCCCGCATCTAAAACTAAATTATGCATCTAGAGTTATTACCCGTTCTAATAATATCCTCAATTTTACATGTATTGAGAAATGCCCGTGTGTGTTGCAAGGTGCCGGGAGGGGTTCGTTACATCACCGCGGCATCGATCGCAAGAGGGGGCGGGGAGCGGCAGTGGCGCCTTGGGGAGGAGGAGGAGGCCTCCATCCAGCAGTGGATAGACCCACCACGCCTTAGAGATGGTCTGTGACTTGCAACGCGGCCATCTCGAAACATCGTGTGGAGAGGGGGGGGGGTCCGGGGGGGGGGCAACTGCCCATTCATACCCCCAAAACCCCACCCCCAACCACCACCAAGTGGGCCCTCTCTGCATTCAATGATTAACAATGAGTGGCATCATTAAAGCGGCCACAAAAATGTGGCATTGCAGTGCCACGCGAGAATGAAACAAACAAATACACGGTCTTTACAAATGCCGCGGCGTTATCTGCTGCAGTGACCGCATTTAAGGAATACGAGGGGGGAGAAAAAGGGGCTTTGCAGGCTGAATATGGCTCTCCCGTTCCTCGTTGGCTTCATTATTGATTTATATTTAGAGCGGGGAAATCCCGAGCACTCGCCGTTCTCCCCCCTCCTCTCGCGAGTGTTGCAATGCAGCAGCAGCATCGCAGTGCAGCGCGCACAGAGCCCTGCCCGCCTGCGTGCCGCAGTCTGCGATTGCCTATTATGAACGCAGACCTGGCACCTTGCACAGCCGCTGTTGCATTCAAATTGTTATTCTGTCCGTGCGTCCGTGGCCAGTAATTAAAGGGGTTTGCATGTACGGGTAGCTGTGAGCGTAGGTGCACGTGTGTGTGCGTGCGTGCGTACGTGCGTGCATGCATGTGTGTGTGTGCACGCGTGTAGCGTAACGATTATCTGAATCGGTCATGGGCCTCCACTAGGTCGACTCAGCCTCAAATGAGTACCTGTCGTGGTCTGTGAACATCACCATTGGGAAGACAAAGGCGGCCGTGCGTGGCGTTGGCCACCGACCCCCTCGTGTGCCGTGCCGGGCTTCGTAGGTGTTCGCTAACAGCACTTGCCCCAACAGTCTATTACAGGCTATACGGAGGGTCTTTGTCTTTGTGTACACCAGGTGCTCATGCAAATGTTGTTATCGCACATCTCCGTTAACATATTCCGAGGTTCACTGCTTGCTCTCTCCCGATCAGGGCACGCTGGGTCAGTGGGCTGCATGCATTCTGTCAGTACAATCGGCGTGTTCCTATGGCGTTGCAATCAATGCGTTGCCATCAGAGCGATACTATCACCGCAATCAGTGAGCTCCTGCTCATGGCAATGAGTGCGATGCGATCAGCGTGATCATAGCATCGCAACCAATGTGCTGTTATCATCTGCAATAAGTGTGTGTGTCTATCACTGCAATCCGTTTGATCCTATCAATGCGATCCAATCTCTGCAGTCAATGTGCCGCTAAGATGACATCAATGTGATTCAGCATGAACATCAGTGTGCTGTTAGCAATGATCTTCTCGCAATGCAGTCGGCGTGCTACTGGCAGTCTGATAATGATATACGTTGGTGCTAATGCGCAGATATTATTGCAATCCGTGCGCTTTAATCAATGTCATCATGGCGTTTGCATAAACATTATCTGGCTTCAATTCTGTCATTTTCACTCAATGTGCTCTGAGTTAAGTATGGAGATCATCAGCGTGCTGTTATCGTTGCGATCAATGGGCTCCTCATCATTGCAATTGTTGCATTGCTGGCTGTGGTATCATTGCAATGGGTGTGGTACTATCAGTATGCTGCTGTCTGTCTCTATCAGTATGCTGCTCTTAGATTTGAAGCTTTCGTGACTGCAAGGATTGATACTGTTTGGGTTTGTTTTTTTACACCTGATGAAGCAAGCTTGCGTTGCCTCCGAAACGTTGTGATTTAATTTAGTTGTTTTCATTTATTTTATTTTATTGATTGTTTTACCTACGTGACTTTACCAAACAGTATGTCGCTGTGTGTGTCTATCAGTATGTTGCTGACTGTGTCTATCAGTATGCTGCTGTGTGTGTCTATCAGTATGCTGCTGTGTGTGTCTATCAGTATGCTGCTGACTGTGTCTATCAGTATGCTGCTGTGTGTGTCTATCAGTATGCTGCTGACTGTGTCTATCAGTATGTTGCTGACTGTGTCTATCAGTATGCTGCTGTGTGTGTCTATCAATATGCTGCTGTGTGTGTCTATCAGTATGCTGCTGTGTGTGTCTATCAGTATGCTGCTGTTTGTGTCTATCAGTATGCTGCTGTGTGTGTCTATCAGTATGCTGCTGTGTGTGTCTATCAGTATGCTGCTGACTGTGTCTATCAGTATGCTGCTGTGTGTGTCTATCAGTATGCTGCTGACTGTGTCTATCAGTATGCTGCTGTGTGTGTCTATCAGTATGCTGCTGACTGTGTCTATCAGTATGCTGCAGAGTGTGTCTATCAGTATGCTGCTGTGTGTGTCTATCAGTATGCTGCTGTGTGTGTCTATCAGTATGCTGCTGACTGTGTCTATCAGTATGCTGCTGACTGTGTCTATCAGTATGCTGCTGTGTGTCTATCAGTATGCTGCTGTCTGTGTCTATCAGTATGCTGCTGACTGTGTCTATCAGTATGCTGCTGACTGTGTCTATCAGTATGCTGCTGACTGTGTCTATCAGTATGCTGCTGTGTGTGTCTATCAGTATGCTGCTGTGTGTGTCTATCAGTATGCTGCTGACTGTGTCTATCAGTATGCTGCTGTGTGTGTCTATCAGTATGCTGCTGTGTGTGTCTATCAGTATGCTGCTGTGTGTGTCTATCAGTATGCTGCTGTGTGTGTCTATCAGTATGCTGCTGTGTGTGTCTATCAGTATGCTGCTGTGTGTGTCTATCAGTATGCTGCTGACTGTGACTATCAGTATGCTGATGTGTGTGACTATCAGTATGCTGATGTGTGTGTCTATCAGTATGCTGCTGACTGTGTCTATCAGTATGCTGCTGACTGTGTCTATCAGTATGCTGCTGACTGTGTCTATCAGTATGCTGCTGTGTGTGTCTATCAGTATGCTGCTGTGTGTGTCTATCAGTATGCTGCTGACTGTGTCTATCAGTATGCTGCTGTGTGTGTCTATCAGTATGCTGCTGTGTGTGTCTATCAGTATGCTGCTGTGTGTGTCTATCAGTATGCTGCTGTGTGTGTCTATCAGTATGCTGCTGTGTGTGTCTATCAGTATGCTGCTGTGTGTGTCTATCAGTATGCTGCTGTGTGTGTCTATCAGTATGCTGCTGTGTGTGTCTATCAGTATGCTGCTGTTTGTGTCTATCAGTATGCTGCTGTGTGTGTCTATCAGTATGCTGCTGTGTGTGTCTATCAGTATGCTGCTGACTGTGACTATCAGTATACTGTTGTGTGTGTCTATCAGTATGCTGCTGTGTGTCTATCAGTATGCTGCTGTCTGTGTCTATCAGTATGCTGCTGTGTGTGTCTATCAGTATGCTGCTGTGTGTCGATCAGTATGCTGCTGTCTGTGTCTATCAGTATGCTGCTGACTGTGTCTATCAGTATGCTGCTGTGTGTGTCTATCAGTATGCTGCTGACTGTGTCTATCAGTATGCTGCTGTGTGTGTCTATCAGTATGCTGCTGTGTGTGTCTATCAGTATGCTGCTGTGTGTGTCTATCAGTATGCTGCTGTGTGTGTCTATCAGTATGCTGCTGTGTGTGTCTATCAGTATGCTGCTGTTTGTGTCTATCAGTATGCTGCTGACTGTGACTATCAGTATGCTGCTGTGTGTGTCTATCAGTATGCTGCTGTGTGTGTCTATCAGTATGCTGCTGTGTGTGTCTTATCAGTATGCTGCTGTGTGTCTATCAGTATGCTGCTGTCTGTGTCTATCAGTATGCTGCTAACTGTGTCTATCAGTATGCTGCTGTGTGTGTCTATCAGTATTCTGCTGACTGTGTCTATCAGTATGCTGCTGTGTGTGTCTATCAGGATGCTGCTGTGTGTGTCTATCAGTATGCTGCTGTGTGTGTCTTATCAGTATGCTGCTGACTGTGTCTATCAATATGCTGCTGTGTGTGTCTATCAGTATGCTGCTGCGTGTGTCCATCAGTATGCTGCTGACTGTGTCTATCAGTATGCTGCTGTGTGTGTCCATCAGTATGCTGCTGTCTGTGTCTATCAGTATGCTGCTGTGTGTGTCTATCAGTATGCTGCTGTCTGTGTCTTTCAGTATGCTGCTGTGTGTGTCTATCAGTATGCTGCTGACTGTGTCTATCAGTATGCTGCTGTGTGTGTCTATCAGTATGCTGCTGTGTGTGTCTATCAGTATGCTGCTGACTGTGTCTATCAGTATGCTGCTGACTGTGTCTATCAGTATGCTGCTGTGTGTCTATCAGTATGCTGCTGTCTGTGTCTATCAGTATGCTGCTGACTGTGTCTATCAGTATGCTGCTGACTGTGTCTATCAGTATGCTGCTGACTGTGTCTATCAGTATGCTGCTGTGTGTGTCTATCAGTATGCTGCTGTGTGTGTCTATCAGTATGCTGCTGACTGTGTCTATCAGTATGCTGCTGTGTGTGTCTATCAGTATGCTGCTGTGTGTGTCTATCAGTATGCTGCTGTGTGTGTCTATCAGTATGCTGCTGTGTGTGTCTATCAGTATGCTGCTGTGTGTGTCTATCAGTATGCTGCTGTGTGTGTCTATCAGTATGCTGCTGACTGTGACTATCAGTATGCTGCTGTGTGTGTCTATCAGTATGCTGCTGACTGTGTCTATCAGTATGCTGCTGTGTGTGTCTATCAGTATGCTGCTGACTGTGTCTATCAGTATGCTGCTGTGTGTGTCTATCAGTATGCTGCTGACTGTGTCTATCAGTATGCTGCTGTGTGTGTCTATCAGTATGCTGCTGACTGTGTCTATCAGTATGCTGCTGTGTGTGTCTATCAGTATGCTGCTGTGTGTGTCTATCAGTATGCTGCTGTGTGTGTCTATCAGTATGCTGCTGTGTGTGTCTATCAGTATGCTGCTGTGTGTGTCTATCAGTATGCTGCTGTGTGTGTCTATCAGTATGCTGCTGACTGTGACTATCAGTATGCTGCTGTGTGTGTCTATCAGTATGCTGCTGTGTGTCTATCAGTATGCTGCTGTTTGTGTCTATCAGTATGCTGCTGTGTGTGTCTATCAGTATGCTGCTGTTTGTGTCTATCAGTATGCTGCTGACTGTGACTATCAGTATACTGTTGTGTGTGTCTATCAGTATGCTGCTGTGTGTGTCTATCAGTATGCTGCTGACTGTGACTATCAGTATACTGTTGTGTGTGTCTATCAGTATGCTGCTGTGTGTCTATCAGTATGCTGCTGTCTGTGTCTATCAGTATGCTGCTGTGTGTGTCTATCAGTATGCTGCTGTGTGTCGATCAGTATGCTGCTGTCTGTGTCTATCAGTATGCTGCTGACTGTGTCTATCAGTATGCTGCTGTGTGTGTCTATCAGTATGCTGCTGACTGTGTCTATCAGTATGCTGCTGTGTGTGTCTATCAGTATGCTGCTGTGTGTGTCTATCAGTATGCTGCTGTGTGTGTCTATCAGTATGCTGCTGTGTGTGTCTATCAGTATGCTGCTGTGTGTGTCTATCAGTATGCTGCTGTTTGTGTCTATCAGTATGCTGCTGTCTGTGACTATCAGTATGCTGCTGTGTGTGTCTATCAGTATGCTGCTGTGTGTGTCTATCAGTATGCTGCTGTTTGTGTCTATCAGTATGCTGCTGTCTGTGACTATCAGTATGCTGCTGTGTGTGTCTTATCAGTATGCTGCTGTGTGTGTCTATCAGTATGCTGCTGTCTGTGTCTATCAGTATGCTGCTAACTGTGTCTATCAGTATGCTGCTGTGTGTGTCTATCAGTATTCTGCTGACTGTGTCTATCAGTATGCTGCTGTGTGTGTCTATCAGGATGCTGCTGTGTGTGTCTATCAGTATGCTGCTGTGTGTGTCTATCAGTATGCTGCTGACTGTGTCTATCAATATGCTGCTGTGTGTGTCTATCAGTATGCTGCTGACTGTGTCTATCAGTATGCTGCTGCGTGTGTCCATCAGTATGCTGCTGACTGTGTCTATCAGTATGCTGCTGTGTGTGTCCATCAGTATGCTGCTGTCTGTGTCTATCAGTATGCTGCTGTGTGTGTCTATCAGTATGCTGCTGTCTGTGTCTTTCAGTATGCTGCTGTGTGTGTCTATCAGTATGCTGCTGTCTGTGTATATCAGTATGCTGCTGACTGTGTCTATCAGTATGCTGCTGTGTGTGTCTATCAGTATGCTGCTGTCTGTGTCTATCAGTATGCTGCTGTGTGTGTCTATCAGTATGCTGCTGTGTGTGTCTATCAGTATGCTGCTGTGTGTCTATCAGTTTGCTGCTGTCTGTGTCTATCAGTATGCTGCTGTGTGTGTCTATCAGTATGCTGCTGTGTGTGTCTATCAGTATGCTGCTGTGTGTCTATCAGTATGCTGCTGTCTGTGTCTATCAGTATGCTGCTGTGTGTGTCTATCAGTATGCTGCTGTGTGTCTATCAGTATGCTGCTGTCTGTGTCTATCAGTATGCTGCTGACTGTGTCTATCAGTATGCTGCTGTGTGTGTCTATCAGTATGCTGCTGACTGTGTCTATCAGTATGCTGCTGCGTGTGTCCATCAGTATGCTGCTGACTGTGTCTATCAGTATGCTGCTGTGTGTATCTATCAGTATGCTGCTGTCTGTGTCTATCAGTATGCTGCTGTGTGTGTCTATCAGTATGCTGCTGTCTGTGTCTATCAGTATGCTGCTGTGTGTGTCTATCAGTATGCTGCTGTCTGTGTCTATCAGTATGCTGCTGACTGTGTCTATCAGTATGCTGCTGTGTGTGTCTATCAGTATGCTGCTGTCTGTGTCTATCAGTATGCTGCTGTGTGTGTCTATCAGTATGCTGCTGTGTGTGTATCAGTATGCTGCTGTGTGTGTCTATCAGTATGCTGCTGACTGTGTCTATCAGTATGCTGCTGCGTGTGTCTATCAGTATGCTGCTGTCTGTGTCTATCAGTATGCTGCTGTGTGTGTCTATCAGTATGCTGCTGTGTGTGTCTATCAGTATGCTGCTGTCTGTGTCTATCAGTATGCTGCTGTCTGTGTCTATCAGTATGCTGCTGTGTGTGTCTATCAGTATGCTGCTGTGTGTGTCTATCAGTATGCTGCTTTGTGTGTCTATCAGTATGCTGCTGTGTGTGTCTATCAGTATGCTGCTGTCAGCGATGCCATCAGCGGGGCTCCCACCGTCTCGCTGCCCCTCCCCGCGGTCCCTTGAGTCGTGCCGCGCGCTGCCGCTGCTCAGGATCCCAAACCGCTTAACCCCTTCCCGGCCTGGACGCCCGTCCAAGCGATGGACATTCGCTGGCGAGGCAAGCGGAGAGGCCTTCTCGTCCCGTCGCCGATGTTGTTTGACTTGCACCTCACTGAGATTTTTGCACACAGCGTTGGTGTACGGTGCTTTTTCTGGAAGATTTTGCTGTTTTGTTCCTGGGTTTTTCTGTTTGCGCATAGTCACTTTAAGATGTTTTTTTGTTCGTGTTTTTGTTTTTGGTTGGTTGCGGTTGCACCCGATTCAAGAGCCGAATGGCTCACAGGGTATACCAATGAGATTAAACTGAAATCAATGAAACTGAGTGTATATTCATCCTCGCGGCCGGCCCTTTGCAGCACCTCTTTTCCGCTCTGTGCGTCGCTCCGTCTCTCAGCTGAGAAGTCTTCCATCCCGTCCGGTGTTTGATGTCCGGGTAGATGTTGGTCTTCCTCTTCCCCTAGCTCCTTCGGGTGTTCACCTCCATCACCGGCATCTTTTGTTTTTTCTTCCGCCAGGGGTTGCGTCGTGGTGACACTCATTCCTCATAACAAGAAACACTCGGGTTACATTCCCAACCCGGGCGCCTATCTAAGTGGAGGTTGTGTGATCTTCCCCTGTTCTGCGTGGCTTTCCTTCGGCGTCTCCAGTTTTCTCTCATAGCTAAGCACGTACACAACGTAACTGGTGGTGGCCAAACGTTTCAATACAGAACCCTCCCGAAGCGGAACATGAGTTTTCCTAGGTAAAGAAGTTATTATTACCGTCTTTAGAGTGCGTAACTTTTTTTTTTTACTTACAATGCAAATCATGAACCCTGCATTTACTTGTACGCAACACACAAAATGGTCAAATTATAATTTCAGCTGATCTTGAAGGCTTAACAGCGTGTGGACTGGGTGCCGAATGTGATTGAAGCGTGGCTAGCAGTGCCACAAAAAACTGTGGAGTGGCATAGCGGCCGCATCTCAAGACGAGGCACGGAAACTCTGAGCAACAGGATTTCACACAGAGAGAGACAGGGAGGGAAAGAGGCAGCCAGCCATGGTTCAGGGGAGAAGTGGAAAGATCTTGAGTCTGGACTCGAACAGTGGCAGGGAGCCCCCAGCACGGGATGCTGGGGGAGGGGAGTTCCAGGCTGTGGAGAGCGCGTTTGGACCACCGCTGTTGTTGATTTTATTCAGAATGAAATAATAATGTGTATTCTTAGGTTTTTTCGGTAAAGTCACGTAGGTAAAACATTTAAATGAATAAAAAGAAAATTTAAAAAACTTGATACAGCTATCGTGCTGTGACGGTTCCACCTGAAGACGGAAGCTTGTGTTGCCTCCGAAACGTCGTGATTTATTATTTTATTTTTATTTTACTTTTATAAATTTTATTTTTTTACCTACGTGACTTTACCGAAAAAAACCTAAGAATATGAATCCTTGCAGTCACGAAAGCTTCAAATCTAGAAATAATAATGTGACTTATGAAGTGTTTAATGTAAATGACTAAGATAGCACACATGCATCTCTATGAAATGTGCTGAACCCTGCAGCATATGACGTGTGCCTGCTGTAGCGACGTCATTTTTCCTGACCGAGCCTCAAGACTCTCGTTCAGGAGCGCCCCTCTATCGGGATGTTTGGCTGTGGACCCATTCATCATGGGGGCATCTTTAGCTGCCCCCCGACATCGCCGGACCTTAATTGACAGTGGGTTAAGGGGCCACATCGTGCTGATGAGTCTCAATATCGAAACCACGCCTGGTGTGTAACCTCGTGCGTGCAAATGCCACTGGGAATCCTTGACACTGCATAATAACGTGCGGCTGTAAATGGCAGGAGCTCGTTTTTTGTAATTGATAATGGGGCATTGCCTACAAAGGTCTTTTTTTTTTTAAAACGATCCTCATATTCCACGTCACAGGCTACAATTTGCAGACTCGTGCATCGCGTTGGCTGTGGTGGATGGAGTCATCTTGGATTGGTTTTAATCCAGTAGTGGATTGTTCTTGGCTAATCGTGATTATTTAACTCAAAGGCGGAGAGCGTTGGGACACTGTTGTCACCTGAGATAGATTCCTGGCTGTGGCTGACATCAGTGGCAAAAATTATGTATGAGCCACCCCTAACCTGTTCACCCTCCTTCACCAACATAACCTGCACTGACCAGCGTGGTGAAGTATGGGCAAATAACTCCCATGATTGACACGGTGTGGGGGAGGGGGCTCATTCAGCTGTGGATGGACAGAGAGCTGTACACGTACCTGGGAAGGCCTCACTATGAAGATAGTTCTTCCTGCAGGCGGGCGATGTTGTACCTGTCACGGTTGAGCATGGCTGCTGTGTGATATGTTAACACGTGTTCTTTGGTTCTTTCGGTGAAGTCACGTAGATAGAAACATAATAATAAAGTGACGACAGCTTGTGTTGCGATCGAAACGTCGTGGTTTTTATTTTAATTTTATTAGTATTATTTTATTTGTATTCAATTTATTATTACTATTTTTCTACCTACGTGACTTTACCGAAAGAACCAAAGTGTATGGATTCCTGCAGTCACGAAAGCTTCAAATCAAGATTAGAGTCTTGAGACTCAATGAGGCTTTCCATGGACAGGTAAACAAATGGCATTGTTACTCACCTGGAGGCAATGCTGACATGGGGTAATGGTCCGCGCTCTGGACTTGTACCGCTGTTTCAATTCTATCTCCCGGCTTGGCAGTTAAACACCAGTGGGAATTTCTTAAATCTCCCCCTCCTCCACCCCCACCGCCCGCACCACCGTCCACCTCTCAGTGTAAGTGGGTTGACCACAGTACGCCAGCCTGTGTGGGGCAGGTCGCGTGCGGTGAGATGAAGCGTTGGGTGACTCTCACTTCTTGCGAGGCCTCTTGCCAGCGTGGAGACGCGGGCCGCCAAAAGAACCCGCCGCTCGAGGGGCTCTCTCGTGCTCCCTCTAGTGGAGGGGCCTTCCGCCAGCAGCGGCGTGAGCGAGAAATTGCGGGTGCTGCGCCCTCTGCCTCCTGTACACGCCACTGGGTCGGTGACCCACAGCGTTCGCGTTCGGGTCACCAGCTCAGCAGCGCCGGGAAGGTGTTAACACGAGTAAATATATAATACCCCCCCACCACCACCACCTCCCACCACCCCTCTCCATACAACCCTTCCTCCATTACGGCTCTTACTGGCCAGTCGTGACTCGCATACTCGTGACAACCTCGACTCCGCTCTTAATTGCCGTGCGCGCGTTCATTAGCGCCGCGATCTTAGCCCGCCTCTGGCTGTTATCAGCGTTGGTGTTGTTGTTTTGCTTTTTCTGCTGTTGCTGCTGCTGTTGTTGTTGTCCTTCGCTCGTATGCATTTATTTTTATTCAGCCGAAAACGTGGGATTTTCGACCGCAGTGCTTTGGCCAAGTGCACTGCTGCTGCTGCTGCAAAGTAGCCTGCTACGACTGTGAAGACGTCACGGCTGGAACGGGAGACGTTCTGCTCGCGCACCACTTGCAGATCACGACCTGCCACTCGCAAAATTTGCGCATCTTTAAGAGAGAGAAAAACATCCAAGGCTTCGGCGGAATTCCCAAATTGTTTGATTTCATTGTTTGCGGTTCGAAAATATGTGCGTTTAAGCAGGGGGCGGTATAATCTGCGTGCCAGGCTCGAGGCTTGCGGGGGGGGGTCTCATCTGGGCACCAGATGAGTCGGAAAACTGAGCCGACGGCGTGGACTGTGGGAGAAAAAACAACAACATCTGCAATATCTGCAGCAAGTGCTCGGATTATTAACATTTTGGTGCCGTTGATTGGCAGCAGCTTTCCCAACACGAAACGAAACGCGAGGTTATATTGACATTGGAGAAACCCGACTCCTCCACGCATCAATTTCTACCGCTAGAACAATTTTTGTGTTTACCGCCCCCTCCCCTCCCATATTTGTTTTTATTTGTGTCAACATCGCAAGACAATTTTAGAATATCATGGAGCGGAGCGGCAGTCACGACTCCAAGCGGCCACAGTAAACACGGAGCGCTTGCCCCTGCACTCCTGCAGTAGCAGCAGTAGCAGCAGCAGCAACAGCCGCGCAGCTCCCTGCTGCACGTGCTTGTGCCGTGGAGGGAACTGCGCGTTAGGGCGTCGGATGCGGCTGCTTCACCTGGCGACTGGAGCCGCTGCCGTGCCGGGTTCCTCGGTGCCTGGACGTTAAAGGGGTTCGACTCCCAGCCATGGTGCAGCCGCGTTTCTTCGTGCTGTTTGGACGTCGCCGCGGATCGAGCCCTGTTCACCCCGAGATCAGCAATGTCTCCCTCGCCCGTGAGTCTCTCCTTCTCACTTGCGGGCAGTCTGGATTGCTGGCCGCCTGGCTGGTTGTCCCTCCGTCTCACTGGTTGTCTGGCTGGCTGGCTGTGGCACTTTCTATCTGGCTGAGTGGCTATCTGCCTGCTTGCCTATGTCTCCGGGTATCTGGGTTGGAAATCTCGTTGCTTTGTCTCTCTGTCTGTCTGGCTGTCCAAATGTTTGGTTGTCAGCCTGAATATGTAATGATTTTGCTGTCGAGCTCGTTTTATGTTTGGCTGGCTGGCTATATTTTTGTCAGAGTATTTAATGTATTCCGTTAGCCTACAGTAACGATTTGAATAACATTTATTGAATACGAACGCTATCTGAATGTTGGCATGGTCTACAAAACTATAAAAGTTCCAATATCAAAACACCGAGTATAGCTCGCTGCCTCACAGGAGAACACACACACAGATCATCATTAACAACAACAACAACGGCGAGTTGGATTTTAAACCAGGAAGAAAAACCATGCTTCCGCATGGATTCTTGGAACGCATTTACCACACGCGTTTTTTCCCCTCGGAAATATTTATTGGCGGTATGGAGGCCGACGGGAAGTCGTCATGAACATTTCAATTTCATCATCGCGAGCTTTGGGCAACCCTCTGATCAATTTGACTGGGTTTCTAGAGGGGAAATTCCTGAGCGGCATCACAACTTTAATCTCAAACATCACTTATATTGGATCTTCTTTACTGATAAATTGCTGTGTCGCTGGCAGAGTCGGCGTGCGACTAATAGCCACAGCGATGTGTATACTGGACGTGGTGTGCCGGGTGCGGATATATTTTCCGGCTCGTCCAACTAGACAGAGCGGACTCAAATCAGGCTCTGTGTAGATTTCATTGATCAAAATCAGAATATGCATTTACACTGGAGGAATCCGATGAGCGACGAAGCTCTTTGACACAGACGGTCCAATAATTCACCCGTGGCGAATGTTTCAGTGTCGCTGTGAAACCCGCGGGGTGGTAACGACGTGGACCCGGTCGTCTTCTGTTCCAGAGACGATCGAAAAATGTGAAGTTGAGACGAAGCCCGAGATGGCGTGGCCGGCAACAAAGAAGGTGGGTGGAGAACACCCATCCTCAGCCACGCATCTTCTCAACGACCCCCACCCAACAGAGTGTTGCATGGGGGGGGGGGGGTCTTCTGTGTGGAGGAGCTGTAGCTGACGGGACACGGGGAGGCTGAGTGTAGCTGTGTGGAGGAGCTGTAGCTGACGGGACACGGGGAAGCTTAGTTTCACGTGCAAACGATGTGGATTCGAATCCCTGGAACTTTTTCGGCCACAGCACACTTACTATCAGAAAAACATAAGTGTTTATGATTTTTTTTGTATGCGATTAAATTACGATTCACGTAAAATAATTCATGCTTCCAGCCCCCCAAGTGGGCCTGCACCGGCAGGGCCTGACGCGGCGCGTGTGCCCCGCAGGCCACGGCGCGCTCGCTGCACGGGGAGAGGACGCTGCGCTTCAGCGAGGCCGTGCAGGTCACCGAGGTGCAGGACTACGACCGGCGCTCCGACAAGCCCTGGACGCGGCTCACGGCGTCCGACAAGGTGCGGACCGGCAATACTCGCCACCGCAGACACCGCCACGACCAACGCCGCCCACATCATCGTCACAATCAATCGCCACCACCACCACCACCACCACAGAAACTGCCACCAACTCCACAGGAGCCGCTACCACTGCCAACATCACCACCGCCGTCACCGCCACCACCGAAACTGTCGCTATCACTGCCACCAAAAACTGCCACCACCACCATCATCGTCACCGCCACCACGACCACCGCCGCTCATTGCTTGTGCTCGCGTCGATGCGCGTGCAGGCTGCCATCCGTCGAGAGCTCAACACCTACAAGAGCTGCGAAATGGAGGTTCACCACCACAGCCGTCACCTCACCAGGTGAGCGAGAGTTGGAACAAAGCGACGGGACCTCGCCGGCAGTGGCTCCGCAACTTGCCCGTGCAAGGCACGCCGCCTGTCCTTCACTCACGTGCGTCCCCTTCCTTCCGTGCGTCGCAGGTTCCACCGCCTGTAGCTGGCACTCGCCCCCAAGCGACGTTTGGTGACTTTGGGTGTCGTGACGATCCCGTGAGGATGACGACGGCGCGACGGGGTTTCAACCGAGACCCGGCGACTAAGGAGAGCCGGTAGACCGGAGGACAGGCGTCGAATCGGTGCCTTGCCACTCAAGTGTCGGAAGATCTGGCGTCTGCCCAAGCGCGGTGCACTCTGCGGCACAGCGATGCGTGCTGGGATTTCGAGGCTGCTGTGAGGTTTATAAGGAGACGCTTTGGCACGCTGATGGCTTTGCAGTGGCCCCTTTATTCTGGCACTAACCGATAGTCACCAGCACCTTTGACTCGAAGGCCGCCCGTTGGAAATGGTTCTTAATCTGCGAGCCCCGCGATTCTGGGAATGACCTGAATGGTCATTGGGAAGGTGGCAGCAGCTGGTGGATCAGTGGCCTGGGCCCCTCCGTGGCACGAAGGCCCCGGTGCCAGCAGCTGCACTGCTCGTGCACTCGATAGCAACACCACTTTGGTGAACAGAACAGATCTGAGCTCACTCGGCGAATGGCACGTTATTGCCGATTGAGAGACACTACAATGTGGGTTTACATAGCGTATGAATGAGGCCGTACAAATGGGGGAATGTAAGCATCGAGATTGTTTGAAAGGCGATTTTTTTTTATTATTTTGGATGGGAGGAAGTGAGGGGTGGAGTGGGTACTGAGACGACGGTGCAGTGGGGCACGTGGGTGCAGATTTGGGGTTGAGGGCCGGTGACCGAGACCCGGCATTGGAGCGGTCTCCACGAGTCTGTCGACCAAGGGGAGGGGAGAAGACCTCGGGGTAGATGGTGGGAGACGGTCAGGGCACGTCTTGGAGGTCGCGGCGCTGCGTGTCTCCCGCGCAGCAGCTGCGGGAATCTGGCCGAGGGTGGAAGAGGTGTGGTGACATCAGGGTCGTCACTCTTTGGTTCTTTCGGTAAAGTGACGTATAAAGAGAAAATAATATATTAAACACTAGCATACGACGTTTCGATTGCAACACAAGCAATCGTCATCAGGTATAAATGAAATAAAAACACAAATCTAGTATACTCAGAAATGTAATGTGATACAACAGAGAGTTGGATAACATAACAGTCAACACCCGACCTGGTTGATTACGTTCTTCCTGAGAATGCTAAATTTGAGAGAGAGATAAAACACAGAACCAGAGACATATAGACAGACATATAAGTAAAGACAGATATCACAGAGATACATAGAGAGAGAGACGTACATAGATGGGGGGGGGGCGGGGGGGGTACGGGGCCCGGGGCAATTCACCTCGCATGTACCCCCCTCCCCCACCACGCCTTCAAACTAAACCGGGAGTAGAACCATCTGACGGCGGGATGACGAAGTGCGGAACCCCCCAAAAGCGCGGGGCCCGGGACGGTCGCCGCGATTCGCCGTACCCCACGGGGCGGCTCTGGGTGGCGTCAACGCCTTTGGCCACGACGACTCGTCTCGTCTGTGGGTGGTAGACGGACGAGGCTGGAGACGGCTGCGTGACGAGAGGCGGTCACGGGCAGAGGAGGCGGGGAGGGGAGCTCTGCGGGTCCTTTAGTTAGTGTCGGGCGGTTTGTTTGTAACTTCATTGCGTCATTGTCGTAGGAGGATGATCAGAGACCAAAACTGGAGCAAAGTTGTGTGTGTGTTTTGTATCCGCTTAAAATGCCAAACGGAGCACAAAGGGGAGTATTCAGAGTTGCCGCGACACAGCACGCCGGGATTCCCCGTGAGGGCGCCGTGCCTACCCGCAGCACCTTTGGCTCGACGCGTCGACTGTTCATTGCCTTTCTACTCGAGGTGAAGATGCCAAATGAACGAGTAACCGCAGATTTACGCGTTGCTGTTTGTTGTCGTCGTCTTTCAGCAATTCAATGTTTTCAATAGATCCGCGTGCGTGCGCGCGCGCGTGCTTTCTTACGCCTGACTTTGTAAAGTTACAATAATGGATGTTTATTTTTACGAGTCCTGAGCAGATCATAATTATAAGTATTATTACGACGTTGATGCTTTTACTGAATGCGTAGATTGTATCGGTCGTGTTGTACGCCTATCCGATGCGTTGTCGGGTTCTACCGCGCGCTGCTCGGCACGGTGTCCGACGTTTCGCACCACGCGGAGCAAAACGTGCTGGGAGCTGCTATTCAGTCCCTGAAGAAGGCCCCAGCACGTGCAGCGAAGCGTCGGACACCGTGCCGAGCAGCGCACAGAGACGCGTCGCGGTGCTATGATGATGACGACGTATTTAATGAGACGCGCCCTCTCTGATGTCCATGTCTGTCCGCCGCTAGCTTTTGTACCGAGACCGTGATTTTGAAAAGAGCTGACAACTGGATTCGTATTCGCATCTTACGGACGAGAGCGATGCTGTGCATCACGCGACACAAGGTTGTCCTGAGCAGTAGATGAATGTTTTGTATCACGGTGTATAACTGCAATTTTATCATTGCAATTTAATATCATGAATTGTGATTACAATCGTCGGTAGGAGTAGCATCCAGAATAAAAGGCAATCCGTTTATCGCATTAAGTCAGCGTTCGACGTAAAGTTTAACAACCAAGTTTGATATATTGTATCGGAAAGGAGTGTTTTTTTTTACATTTTTAGAGAAAACTTTAAACCCAATGTTCAGCATTGTAACTCCCGCTGTAGACACTTGTCATTGACTCAAGTGCCTTTGTGAGGATTTCTAAACCGTGGCACGTGTGTGCCCGATGGCTTATACACATCGACGTCTCTTCTCTGCTCAACCGGCTCTGTGTCTTTTGTCTCGTGCCACCTACACTCACCTCACAAGTGAACACCACGGACGCTTAACACGGGGGGGGGGGAGGGGATTTTACCGCAGCAGTGGTGATGCATGCTGTTAAATTGATGTTCAAGCTCTTCAGAGCGGTCCGCCTCTTCTTCTGCCGTGCGTGCGTAAACATCACCCAATAGGGATACGATTTTTTTAGTGCAAAGTCCCGTTGCCATCAGTCGATTTGTCCGAGAGAAAAAAACACCGGCCACATTGATCTGATCAAAGAGTTGCTCACACAAACTGCGAACCATAACACCGGCGATGAAAGCGTTCGCCTTCCCAGCCACTGTGCTGTACGTGGAGTACGTGTGTTGAACTTCTTTCGCACCGTACGTAGCCAAGAGGCCCTGCGCCGTGTGGCGCCATCTCGTTGTGCCGCATGGAAAGCGACATTCACCGTGGCGACTCTTGACGCGAGCATGCAACGCCACCAGGTGTCCCGACAAGATCGTCCATTGCCAGCACCACCCACTATTCCGGATCGACCACACACACACACAGCTCATCTCCCACGCACACACACCCCCCATCTCCCACTCTACCACCCACAACTCATCTCCCACTCTACCACCCACAACTCATCTCCCACTCTCCCACCCACAACTCATCTCCCACTCTACCACCCACATCTCACCTCCCACTCTTCCATCACACCCACAGCTCATCTCCCACTCTCCCACCCACAACTCATCTCCCACTCTACCACCCACAACTCATCTCCCACTCTCCCACACACACACACCCCCCATCTTCCACTCTACCACCCACAACACATCTCCCACTCTCCCACACACACACCTCCCATCTCCCACTCTACCACACACACACACAGCTCATCTCCCACCACACGCGTCTACTTCGCTCTCCCGTGGTGCCCTTTCATCAGCGCATACCTGCGTCACGTGGTCACAGGTGACTCGGGGTCGGCGCACATTCATTCGAGTTGGGACACAGGACCAACATGCTGGTGGCCTGCAAGGAGATGGGTTGCCGAGTTAAAGGGCTACATCGTCGGCCACAGATCCACATTGCATTGGAACTGCTTGTCGTGTTTAGTTCGTTGTCCTTCCCCCCGTACCTCCGATGAGCACGGTTGGCTACGTGCGGTGCGAAAGAAGTTCAACACACGTACGTATATACACAATGATCAACAAGCACGTGAGATTAAGAAGCCTGGATGTTTGACGAACTCCTTTCTCATCGGCGAATGTTAATCAGTTTGGAACACCCCCCTGCCAGCACCACCTGGCGAACAGACAGATCAGTGGCGTAGTGACTACATTATCAGTGGCGTAGTAACTACATTATCAGTGGCGTAGTAACTACATTATCAGTGGCGTAGTAACTACATTATCAGTGGTGTAGTGACTACATTATCAGTGGCGTAGTAACTACATTATCAGTGGTGTAGTGATTACATTATCAGTGACGTAGTAACTACATTATCAGTGACGTAGTAACTACATTATCAGTGGCGTAGTGACTACATTATCAGTGGCGTAGTAACTACATTATCAGTGGTGTAGTGACTACATTATCAGTGGCGTAGTAACTACACGATCAGTGGCCCAGCGGACTGAACGGGCTGAGCTAACCACTGCGCCACCGCTCCCACGGCGGCCGCACATCGCCGATGCAGCAGCAGGCGGCGCTTCGTGTTCTACCCTCGTGGCAACTCGCCCGCTTCATCGCCGTGACGACGGCGCGGGATCACAGCCCCCGCCTCGCCTCCGGCGTGCACTCAGCAGCAGCAGCAGGAGCAGCGGCAGCAGGAGCAGCGGCAGCAGCAGCAGGAGCAGCGGCAGCAGCAGCAGGAGCAGCGGCAGCAGCAGCAGGAGCAGCGGCAGCAGCAGCAGGAGCAGCGGCAGCAGCAGCAGGAGCAGCGGCAGCAGCAGCAGGAGCAGCGGCAGGAGGATCAGCAGGGGGAGCAGCAGCAGCAGGAGGAGGAGGGGGGGTCACAGTGGAGCCGCCGCGTCCCCCGCTGCCCCCCGCGGAGTGGTGGCGCGCGCAGAGTCCCGGGAGGACGACGCCACCGCCGGGCGGAATCTGCGCAGCGGACGAAATGGAGGAGCCGCGTTGAGAGAGGTCTGTCTGTGCTGGCGCGGTGATGGTGGTGGTGGTGCCGCTGTGATTGTTGTTGGTGGTGCTGCTACTGCTCGTGGTGGTGTTGGTGGTAGGGGCGGAGCGGTGGTGCAGCGGTTAGCGCTACGCTGCTCTACGAACCCGGCGACCCCAGTTCGATTCATGCTCACGACCAACGCCGGTGACGATTATCAGAACCGGTCCTGGGCCTCCCCTACGTCGACTCGGCCTCAAATGAGTACCTGTCAACATCGCCACTAGAGAGACAAAGGCGGCCCGGCGTGGTGCTGGTCACTCACCCCCTCGTGTGCCGTGCTGGCCTTCATAGGTGCTACTCGCTAACAGCACTTGCCCCCTACAGTCTGTTAAGGCTACACGGGGGATCTTTGTATTTGGTGGTGCTTGTTGGTGGTGGTGGGGTAGCTGCTGCTGGTGCAACTGTTCTTGGTGGTGGTGGTGCTGCTTATGTTGGTGGTGGTGGTGCCTCGATGGAGGAGGCTCGTGAAGGACGCTGCTGTTGTTGCTGCTGCTGGGCAGTTGGAGGCAGTCGCCCTCCAGCAACCACGGAGGGCAGAGAGAGGAGCGACGCTCACAACAACGAGCGGAACTCTGGGCGTATAAAATGCAGCAAATTGTCACAGTAGGGGGATACAGCTGGTGTACATCTGTCGGTCAGTTCAGTCAGCCGACTAATGGCACCTGCTGGGTCTGTCCCGTGACCTCCTGCACCTAGCCTGGCAGAGTAGGGGGGTGCAGCTGGTGGTGCATCTGCCGGTCATCTCAGTTAGCCGACCCATGGCATTGCTGGGTCTGTTCCGTGACCTCCTGCACCTAGCCTGGCACAGTAGGGGGTACAGCTGGTGGTGCATCTGCCGGTCATCTCAGTCAGCCGACCCATGGCACCTGCTGGGTCTGTCCCGTGACCTCCTGCCAGTAGCGAGCCTTCGACACTTCACGTGGCCTCAAAGTGCACCTAGCCTGGCACAGGCGCCGTGGAGACGTCACCGTCACTTCGTGGCGAATGTCGGCTGTTGGTATTGGTGCCACTGTTGCTGCTGCTGCTGCTGCTGGTTTCCCTGCTGGATGGTGATGCGCCGTGTGCTTGTGCTGCAGCTCGTGCCGGACTGGGAATCGGGGGACGACGAGGAGGTTCGACGAGGTGATGGCGCGTGGAAGAGGCGGTAAGTGGAGGTGGCGGTGGTGAGAGGTGGTTGTGAGTGGAGGTGGCGGTGGTGAGAGGTGGTTGTGAGTGGAGGTGGCGGTGAGAGGTGGTTGTGGTGAGTGGAGATGGTGGTGGTGGTGAGAAGTGGTTGTGGTGAGTGGTGGTGGTGAGAAGTGGTTGTGGTGAGTGGATATGGTGGTGGTGAGAAGTGGTTGTGGTGAGTGGAGATGGTGGTGGTGGTGGTGAGAGGTGGTTGTGGTGAGTGGTGGTGGTGAGAAGTGGTTGTGGTGAGTGGAGATGGTGGTGGTGGTGGTGAGCGGAGGTGATGGTGAATGGTCTCGTTTGCCTGCCCCCTGTAACTGACACGCCGGGCAACCCAATATGTCCTCCGCACGCCGCGGTCTCGTGCCACCGCGCGGAGCCCTCTCCACGCGGCTGTCCCCTGGCGAGTCGGCGTGGTGGTTATTTGGAGGTGGTCACGGATTTGCCTTCAGCCGGGTCTGCCCAAGTCAGAAACGTACTTCGGCACCCGGCGCACCGCGTCCAGTTTACCTCTCGCGATGGATGCGGCTGCTGGGCTACGTGCCACTCTCCTCCAATCTGCCAGAGAACCGGAACATTTTCAGTGAGAAATTAACTCCTGCAGGTCGTCGTGGACAGAGGTGATGGTGGCGAGTGGGGCTCGTGTCGAGTGGATGTGACGATACTAATGATGGGTTATTTACCCTGCAAAGCCACGTTGAGTCCGAAGACTCTCTTTCAGGAGGGTCCTGCTACATCGGGATGTTTGGCTGACACCAATGACACTGTGCGTGAGATTGTATCTATGGGAGGAAACCGGGATCCCGGACATGGGGCTGGAGGCAGCTCGTCAAGGGTGGCTGCTATCCAATGGTTCTGCCCAATGGAGTGGGTTCTATGCCACGGCGATGGAATCATGTTTGGTGCATGGCTGTTGCGAAATGCCCTCCTAGTTACCATATCATACATGTGTGTTTACGCACTATTTGGTAAGAGTTTGGTGTGTACGGGCATGTGACCAAATCGCTCGGAACGCTCCCCATCTCATCAGATCGCTGAAGCTAAGCAGGGCTGAGCCCCTGGACAGTGTTCGGAAGGATGACCATCACGCACGGCAGGTGTTATAGGCTGCGCGGGCTACATGGTGGGCGGGGTTGAGGGCAATGCTGTGCTGTACTTCTACGCTCCCCGCCTTCACCAACCTACTCACTCACCCACCCACCCACTCACTGCAGGTCACACACTCACCAACCCACTCACTCACCCACCCACTCACCACACTGCAGGTCACACACTCACCAACCCACTCACTCACCCACCCACTCACCACACTGCAGGTCACACACTCACCAACCCACTCACTCACCCACCCACTCACCACACTGCAGGTCACACACTCACCAACCCACTCACTCACCCACCCACTCACCACACTGCAGGTCACACACTCACCAACCCACTCACTCACCCACCCACTCACCACACTGCAGGTCACACACTCACCAACCCACTCACTTACCCACCCACTCACCACACTGCAGGTCACACACTCACCAACCCACTCACTCACCCACCCACTCACCACACTGCAGGTCACACACTCACCAACCCACTCACCAACCCGCACTGAGGAGCGTGGCGAGGTTTGGACAAATAAACCCCACGACCCGCACGGCGTAGGCCCTCACCGGAGCGAGGGATTTTTCAAGGGCTGCACCAGGACATCGTGGACATTCAGGGCACTGTCCACGTTTGTACTTCAACGTTCAACAGTTTAGAAAAATTCTTAACATTAAAGCTTCCAACGGGCGATAACGCCACCCCCCCCCCCCATAGCAAACCTGAATATGTATATACCAGAGGTGTGGACTCGAGTCATGTGACTTGGACTCGAGTCAGACTCGAGTCATGAATTTGATGACTTGCGACTCGACTTGGACTTGCATAACAATGACTTTGTCCCACCTATGAGATGTGGACTCGAGTCATGTGACTTGGACTCGAGTCAGACTCGAGTCATGAATTTGATGACTTGCGACTCGACTTGCATAACAATGACTTTGTCCCACCTCTGGTATATACTGTATGTATTATCTTTATATATTTAGATATAAATATCTTAAATATATATATCTTTATTTATATATAAAGGTCAGGGATTTGTTTTTATATATAAAAATATATATTTATATATATATATATTTTTTTTTATATTAATATATTCTATTTTTATATATTTAAATGCCGCATGAAGCCATCTGGTGCACAACATTTAATAATCTCTACCTCCTGGGCGAGGAAAATAACACCATTTTAATTCTTCCATTAACACGTGGCAACGTGTTGGCTCGCCTGGCGACCACCGACGTCAATTTTTGTCACTTAAACTGCCGAAAGATATTTTTGGGGTAAAATATAGTTTGCCGGCCCTGACCTTCATTTTTCGTGAAACACGATGTGTTATGCGTTAATTGTGTGTTAACCGACTCTCTGTGTTGTATTACATCACATTTCGATATTTTGCTAGGTTATTTAATTTTCGTGTGCCTGTCTCCTAAATTTCAATTTTGCGTGCCCGTTTTCAATTTTGCGTGCCCGTTCCACATTGTCATCTTACTTGCAACAGCAGTACGTTGCAGTACACTCATTGATATGCTAATTCTCTCTGCCCCCTCCCTCTCTCCGTCCCCGCCCTCCCCCCTCTCTATATTTAAGGGACCGTCACAGAAACGACCCCTCTCTTTGTGCCGATTTGTGTCCTCTCTCTGTGTGCCGTTGTGATGTCTGTCTGCTTGTATGTCTGTCTATAGTTTTCTAGTTAGATTTTTGTTGCTATTTCTTTTATACCTGATGATGATTGCTTGTGTTGCAATCGAAACGTCGTAATATGTTATTTTAATTTATTATTTTATTTTTAGACGTGACTTAACCGAAAAGAACCAAAGAACGATGTGTTACGAAGATTATCCGACGTGGCTTTGTGCTGCCGGTCGCTCCGCAGCAGTGCGGAGGATTTGAGCTGTTGTATGTGTGTATGTTGAACTTCTTTCGCGCCGTACGTAGCCAACCGTGCCAATTGGAGTTGTGGGGGAAGGACGACAAGTGAATGCTCCTCGTGGGATAATTGAAGTCTCAATGAAGCTGGTGGCGCTGGTGACGCGAGCCGCGTGTTCTGAAAAGTGGGCTCCTCACGTAAACGTGGTGGGTGCCCGGCTCACGCTGCCACGACGCATCTGGGGCGATGTCCACACACACAGCCCGACTTGATTTCTTCTTTAGCGTCAAACTGGGACCGCCGTAGTGTAAGGAGAGGGTCCTCGCATGTAGGATCGGCGGTTCGTCGGCATTGATTCAAGCAAGCCTGACGACTCTCTGCTGATGAGACGCTGCGTGCCGAAACCGGCCCAGCGTTTGCTTGTCTTGAACCCATGCTGCTCAAAGTCCGCGCTCCCAGAAGGCCGACGGGTTGTGCTGTCTGGAGGCACGGAGACGTGAGCGAGACGCTGTGTCTCTGCGTTGTCTATTTTGAATTCTTCCGTCGTATGGCCAAGGCCGCCGAGAGCTTTCTGGAGGCCACGGGCAGAATTCCACGCCGGGCCTCCTTATTCGTTAGCGACAACAACAACAAAATAGACCCGTTGCGTGGGGCTCTCTGTTTTTTTGTTGTTGTGAGACCCTTGGCAATTGGCCCCACTGCACCCTCCGGGCGCCCATGCGTCTGGCTGCGTTTGCATCACAGCGACGATCACCGTGGAGGTAACTTCTGGTGACGCTGAGCGAGCGGGACTCTCTGACCCCGCGTCGTAATCACGCGAGGGGACGGGGGTCGATGATCTGCTAAGCTGTGGAGGACGTCTTTGCAGCCACAGAAATTAATGTGGAGCAGCGTGCGGCGCTGACCACGAACATCCCAGTTTGCCGTCCGCCTGATGAGGGCGAAGGCGGATACGGGAAGCGGCCGGATGAGTGAACATCCACACAAGGTGACGGTAACACCGCGCACTGCCTATGTTGTTCGCGACACGTCTTAGTCGCCATAACAACCAACGACAATTATGGTTATTGTTACGAAGACGTCCCAAAGTGCGCGCTCTGGGTGAATATGGGTAGAAAATAGATGGCGCGTGGCATGAGTTTCCGAAATGAATAAAATAACCGTGGGATGGATTCAATTAAACGTTGAAAGACGCAGCCCTGCAATAGCTCGCTCACGCCACTGCTGGTCAAAGGGGCCTCCACTGGAGGGATACCTTGAGGATATTTGGCCTACTCTTCCGCACTGAAGAGACGTCTTAGAATAGGGGGGAGTACCCACGTTTTACCCCACCACGCGCGCGGTACCTGCCGACCGACGAACTCGGCTCTACCCACTCGTACTGCCGGGTGGACAGAGGCGGCGTGGGATATAAGAATGTTGCACCGTTGGTTTGAATGTCGCGCCATCGCCGATTTGCCCAGTAAAGCCTTTACCGAGTCTAGCGACTCTTCGTCAGGAGGGTTGTCTGCTCAATTTCCTCTTCAGTGGATCTCGACGCCTTCATTTTTCCACTCCAGTTTTATTGGAAAATATCTTCAAAGTTTCGCTGTGGTTATTTCTTCGCCCGACTCCTCTTCTGATTCCTATTTTGATTCTTTATATAAATCAAGAAAATCCTCCCAACTATTTTTTTCGGGAGGGAACCGCATTACGATGTCTCGCCAATTGCTTATTTGATGCGCGTTTCGAATGTTGCAGGAAACGAATTCCAGGAGAAAACCCATCCATACGAGCTTCTTCAACAGTCCGTACAGGCGGGTCACGCACCTACTTGCTGTACTGTCACCACCTTGCCAATTTTGTTTTGCCTGCAAGTCTCGTATCGCTGCCCTCGGAGATTTCCGCCACGTGGCGGCAATGCTCGCCCGGCTGCCCGCCCCTCATCCTCCGCGCCCACCACAGAATGCTTTGATGGCGTTGCCACAGGAAGTGCACAACGCCGGCTAAGCGCACAACGCCAGCGCGTCGAGCTGCAGCCGGCACCCATGTGCACGGCACGTGGGTGCCGTCCGGGGCCTCTTTCAAAGAAATGTGAACGCCGACCGGAGGGCCCCGTCACGTGACTCGGAGCGCCTCTGTAATTCTAAACAGTTGCTCGAGCAAAGGCCCAAAACGTGTGGTGTGGTGCATAAAAAACATCGCCACTAGAGAGACAAAAGCGGTCGGGCGTGGTGCTGGCCACCCACCCCCTCGTGTGTCGTTCTGGCCTTCATAGGTGCTCGCTAACAGCACTTGCCCCAACAGTATGTTAAGGCTATACGGGGAATCTTTGTCTTTTGCCTAGCCTCCCTCTGCCCTGGTGGGTGTATTGTATTATTGTATGTATGTTGAACTTCTTTCGTACTCTTTTCGATGTAAAGCTTTCGTGACTGCAGGGATTCATCTTATTGGTTCTTTCGGTAAAGTCACGTAGAAGGAAAAAAATAAAATAAAAAAAAATAAAATACAATTCTCACGACGTTTCGGCCACAACGCAAGCAGCCGTCCTCAGGTGAAGAACAGGTCTGTCGGAAAGACAGCGTCTGAATGAACACCACCAAGCTTGGCAGCGTATATTTAAGCTGTCTTAAATTTAAGCTTAAATATACGCTACCAAGCCTGGTGGTGTTCATTCAGACGCTGCCTTTCCGACAGCCCTGTTCTTCACCTGTTCTTCACCTGAGGACGGCTGCTTGCCTTGTGGCCGAAACGTCGTGAGAATTGTATTTTATTGTTTTATTTGTATTATTTTATTATTTCCCTTCTACGTGACTTTATCGAAAGAACCAAGATTCTTTCGTACTGTACGTAGCCAACCGTACTGATCGGAGGCGTGGGGGAAGGACAACAAACTAAACACAGCAAGCAGTTCATCGAGCACTGCGCGAATCTTCAGATTTATCGGGTCACATCGGTTGTAGTACATGTGTTGAGGAGTAGAGTGATGACGGGTGCCAAGGAAGCCTTCTCGCAGCGTCCGCTTGACTCGCTAGAGGGCAGTGCACGGCCTTTGCAAACGCAGCGGTTTGCGCCCAGCGGCTTAAGAATACGCTGCTCCGGCTGCAGCCAGAAAGATGTTTCCCTGCTGCAAGCAATTGTGTGCGTGTTACAAAGCTGCATCTTGCTGGCAGAAAGATGTGTTTGGCGAGAAACACAAGATTCATGATGGGCGAGAAACACAAGATTCATGATGGGCGAGAAACACAAGATTCATGATGGGCGAGCAGCAATCGCATCGGGGTGGAGCTGTGTCGCGCCAATTCGCACGCTGCGCTAAGAGCTCTACCACCTGAGTTTGACTCCCGGCCACGGCCAACATCAGCGGTGAATGATATCTGAACCGGTTCTGGACCGCCCAACCTTCACCAACCCGCACTGAGCAGTACTGTGAAGTATGGCCACACTATCCCCATAGAATGGTCACACTAACCCCATGACACTACCCCCATGACACTATCCCCATAGAATGGTCACACTATCCCCATGACCGACACAGGGTGCAGAGGCATTAATCCAGCAGTGGATTGACAAAGGGCTGTACAGCAATCGCACGAGTGGCTGAGTTTGCCTATGTGGGCAGGTTCATGATCACATTTCCTCTGAAGACACAGTTTCAAAAAAATGCATCGATAGTTATTTTTTCAAGATTTTTTTTTGGATAGTGAGATCTTCCTGCAATTAGGCTGCCCTCGCTACGTTTCAATTGAACTCGTGTGCAAGATGCAGTCGACATCTCGCTAGGAATTTTCCATCCCAGCTGTGTAGCAGGGAAACAGTCGTCTGACCACAAAATGAGACACGTGCATCCCAATGCTCCAGGTCTTTCGTCAATACGACTCCCCGTATATTGATTCCACTAATTCCTGAATTTCCAGCCACTGGATATGTATGTTGCCCGGCAAGATGTATTTACACTGAGAATGAACGTGAGAAACTGAATTGTATTGGTAAGTGGATACAGTACCCATCTTCTCGGTTGAAATTGTTTTGAAATTGTGTCTGTGTCTATATATATGGATGGCTTCATGAATGTTCATGAAGTCATCCATATATATATAGACACAGACACAGTTTCAACCGAGAAGATGGGTACAAACTGAGCAATCATTGGAAGGACGTTATCAACCAGTTTCAGTCATAACTGGCTGTGATGTTCCCATCCTACCACCTTGATATGATAGTAGTGCTTTTCGCCCATTTGAAACTTGTGCTTTCACAGGATCCACACCAACACAGCCACTTCGTGTGCGGACTACCCCTCGGTTGTGGCTCTGCGATTTCGCATGAATATGCGAATCTCTCATTAACATGCTAATCTCTCATTAACATGCTAATCTCTCATTAACATGCTAATTTTCACCTGGCATCCCTTTGATTGGTGGAAAACCAACCACCGTGGGGTTTGCTGCCCACCGCTTGCATTAACATTGGCTGCTGACATTTGGGCTACGTCCATTTCAAACCCTTATAAACAGTTTGCCTTTGACAGCTAACCCCCCTTTTCCTGAAGACGACCGCTTGTGTTGCGATCTAAACGTCGTAGTTTTTGTTTTTTTATTATTTTCTTTGAACCTATCTACGTGACTTTACCGAAAGACCCAAAGAATAAGCATTGACATGGCAGCAGAGTACCGTACAAACTGCACTGGTCCACTTCTGACAAAACGCAGCCCCACAGCAACCCTATGGCACCTGTTTTATTCATCCTGTTCACCCATCAGAGCACCGCCCAGCCTCGACCCTGCTTAGCTCCGAGATTACTGACGAAGTAATAAATGATTACGCTGGTGAAGGCGGCCAGAGGGGGGACTTGAACCCGGGTGGTTGGATCGTGCACCACCCATTGCGCCGTCGGTTCTCTTGAGTGCATCTGCAGCCCACGTGGTTATCCAAAGCGGTTCGGACTCGCGTTGACGCTCACGTGAACGTCGCTTAAACCTGCTCTGATGTCCCGGACCAGTGTAATGGTGATTTGTGTGGCTCTTACTGGCAGCATGGGCCCATCGTTTCTAAAACGATGGTTCAGTTCGCAGCGATTCGGCCTCGTTGCATTACCCGCGAAGCTGCAGAAGTGTGGGTATTTACTGCCATTTGCAAACATATCCCCTGTCCGTAATCCTACCCCTGGCACTAAATCTAACTTTAACCCCAGCCGTCGCCTGACCTTTCTGCAGAGCTTGCACCTAACTCGAACCTGAACAATTCCACTCTGAATCACCGCGAGAAGCCTAACACGAGGCCTAAGACAAAGCCTTAACTTCATCATCGACCGAGCCACGTTCGGTGACTGACACTGGAATTCTGTGCCATTTTATTTCGCCATTAAGACAATCGGATGCCTCGTGGCCAATCGATGAAAATTGAATGCTGCAATAAAGCACAACGCATCACAAAACCGTCTTAATTCGGTATTACCGTTTGTTTATTTTTGTTTAATATGCGACGTAAAACGTTCCGCACAAACCGTCGGCGCTGTCCGAAACTCCGTGTGCCACCACGAGCACACGGACCCTTTGGCACCCATTCCTGCCCACGCCCGCGACTTATGACGGCTATTTATAGCAAGGTGCTGCACGCAACCCGTTGCTTCGCCAACTCAACAGCTGCAGACTGACGTCCAGGGTGTCGTTGTGCGGAGTGCGAGGGAGTGGTGACGGAGGGAGCGGTCTCTGTGTGTGTGTGCGTGTGTGTGGGGAGCGGTGGTGCAGCGGTTAGCGCTACGCTGCGCTACGAACCTGGCGACACGGGTTCGAGTCCTGCTCACGGCCAACACCGGTGAAGATTATCTGAACCGGTCCTGGGCCTCCCTTAGGTCGGCTCAGCCTCAAATGAGTACCTGGTGCGGTGCGTAAACCTCTCGTGTGCCACAGTGCCGACTTTCATAGGTGCTCGCTAACAACATTTGCCCCGACAGTCTGTTAAGGCTATACGGGGGATCTTTGTCTTTGTGTTTTTTGCACGTGCGCGAGCGCGCGAATGCGAAGGGCGCGATGAAGAGCGTGGTCGTTGGGGGGGCAGTGACGACCCCACATTGACCGAGGGGGTCTCTGCCACGACCCCGCTTTCTCACCAGGGACCCATGGAGACGAGAGCCCCCCTTCGTAGCCAGCAGACTCCTCGGCGGCGTGGGCCGAGCTTGAGGAGGCAATGGAGTGACCACCTTGGGGTTTCCAGTCTCAGGCGATAGGAGACAGGTGGTACAATTGAGTGACTGTAATGCCACTACGAGAACATCTCCTTGCAAATGACAAGTTTTACCACTAACAAAAGTAGGCGGCGTAATACATCTGTGGACCTCCTCATCCACCGGACTGGAGATGGCCGAGAGAAAATGTCAATTGAGAAACCACGCGTGTGGGCTTTTGAGTCTTCTCTGGTACCTGTGCAGTGGCATAGCAGAGTCATGTAGCAGCTTAGCGCCGGCTGCTGGCAGGGAAGGGGATCTGCGGCTTACGGCAGCCCTGACATCAGCAGGCCACGTGACACACCAGAGGGGGATCTAGGGGAAAGGTCACAGAAGGGGCACACCAGGAACCCGCTGGTAGGTTCTAGAAAGGGGGTGTGGCCGGGGGCGGAGCCAGGCCACCGTGACAGTATAAGAGGGGCCCCTGTAGGGGACCTCGGGGCTGTCGACTGTAAGTGGGATTCAAGTCGTGCTGCCCAAGTCCACCTTCGTCATCGTCGTCGTCACCCTTAGAGTTACATAGAGACCCATAGTAAACAGAGTCATAGAGTTACATAGAGACCCATAGAAAACAGAGTCATAGAGTTACATAGAGACCGAAAGAGTTACACAGAGACGCATAGTTACACAGAGACCCATAGAGTTACACAGAGACCCATATAATTACATAGAGACCCATTGCGAGAAAACAGAGACCCATACAGTTACATAGAGACCATACAGAGAAAACAGTTACATAGAGACCCATATAGTTACACAGAGACCCATAGAGTTACATAGAGGCCCTTAGAGTTACACACATACTCAGAGAGTTACATAGAGACCCGTATAATAGATAATTGACACGAAACCCACGCAATAAGTTACTGCACAACAGAATGAACAATAAATAAAATATCCAATCACAGACGTTCATGTAAATAAACCATTTATACAGCCTCAGACAAAACAGAGCTCAGTTATAACATTCATAGCAATTGTGCCGGAGGTGATGCCGAAGCATGGCTTTCTGAACATCCGTAGCAAATGAATGTATGTTGAACTTGAATGGATGTACTATGTTGAACTTCTTTCGCACCGTACGTTGCCAACCGCGCGAATCAAAGGTGCGGGGAAGGACAACAAACTAAGCACAAAAAGCAGTTGTGAAGAAATTACTGTTCAGTCTAGAGTGAGTTTTCAATGTAGAAATTGTCTTTAGGGCCCGTCCATAAATAACGTCAAACGATTTTGGACGATTTTTGACCCCCCCCCCTCGTCACACAGCGTCACAAAAAGTCAGACCCACCCCTCAAATATGGCGCCAAAAGCTCTGCCCCCCCCAAACCATATTTCCATTTTGAAATAAAAACATGCTTCAAATCGCTTTAAACTATTGTCATTGTAGTGCGTATTTAATGTGGCGCTGCACTCTGATGTCGTAGGAGTGTTAGAACAATTACTGTTGTTATAACAATTATATATTTATTTAAAGTTGTGCATTTTGATGTGACGTCACATTTCTCAAACCCCGCCCCCCTTCGTCACACATCGTCACAAATGTCTGACCCCCCCCCACCCAGGTGCGTGACGTCATTTATGGACGGCCCCTTACGCCATTCACAAACACCGCGTTGGGTATGGGCCAGCTGATTGGCTCAGGGCACACAGCAATTGGGGGAGGCCTTCCTTCAACAGTGGAATTGGGAGTCGGGCTGTAGGGCGTGCCTCTGTAATGTCACTGCCGTGTTCACTGCCATGTCACTCACGTGTCACTCACGTGACAGGGCAGTGTCCGTTCCGATGCTGCTCGTTGCGTTATTTGAAGTTTGTGACATCCATTTAGTGAATTTGCTCGGCGAAGCATTTGACTGTTGCTCAGGGTTCGCGTCAAATCGGTTAGCCTGCCGCTGTCATTTTCGATTAAATCAGCGCTGTGGGGGTGCGACGGAGGACCGTGGCTCCGACCTGCACTACCGTTGGGGGGGGGACAGATTCGCCGGAAATACTTCACCACGCCGGTCAGTGCGGGCTGGTTAATATAACGCCGCCGCAGTGAAATCGCAAGAGCAGAGCTGGGCTCTCCGCTGTTTTGAGGAGCCGATCTCTGCGCCGATTATCGGTCCCATTAAGCAGCAAAATCGGATAGCACGAAAATAATCGGTGGAAAAAAAGTCTCGCCTTTGTTCGCGTGTGTGCCGCTGGACGGGAGGTGATGGGACTAGGTAACGTCATCGAAATCATCAGCCATGTCTCACTGGGCGTGGCTTGGAGGGGGTTTCCTGCCTTCGGGAAGCAGGGTGTGGCAGTGGCTGTCATTTGTAAATGGTGGTTCTAAGTAATTGACCGCTACTTTTATTCGATTAATTATAATCAGCTGAGCTGACTGATTGCCTCTTCTCTACATTTGAGCCTTCTTAACCACCACTTTAAAGTCTCTATCTCGTTAACAAAGCGTATAACGTATGCCAAAAAGCCTGGTACACATAGCCTAAGAACATTTTACAAGATAAGAGAGCAATTTCTGTGATTGTGTCTTACAGGCACGGTATGTGGATTCCACTTACAGGCACGTCGTGTGAATGTGATAACGCAGGGAGATGTCTTCCTGGTCACTCCCTGCTTCTGTAGCAGAGGGCGGTGTCAATCAGCACTCGTGGCTCAGCGGTTGAACGAGCGGCGCGCTATCAGACGGTTGTCTCAGCCAATCATCGTCCCTCGAGGGGTCGATAAAGTAGGTACCGAATTTACATGGAAATATCGGGGTTTCTTAAGCGGGGGAGCCTGGCCTCGTATGAGCCCCGGTATTCTGAGGACACGCGCTGGATGACCACCACGTCTGTGGGCATGGACGAATGGACGTCTGCGGCATCTCCAAATCGACCCTTGACTCGGGCGGCTGGCGCACGGCACCCCCGCGCGCTCTCCGACTCGCACCTCCACCACCGCCTCCCCCCCCCCCCGCGCGTTCCCAGCGACACCACGTAATCGCCAGCTCCCGAGGAGCCCCGGAGAGTGGTGTCGGGTGTCAGTGCCGCGCTCCCATCCGCCACCACCACCGCCACATTTCGCCCGTTGCTATTTTGGACGCCAGCTCATGCGCCACCGCTTGCTCGAGACGCGCTGCGCTCTGTGCTCGCGCCGGCCGTTGCGGCTCAGCCGGCGGGTGGCAGAGGGTGGCAGCCGGTGGCAGAGGGTGGCAGCCGGTGGCAGAGGGTGGCAGCCGGTGTGGCAGGAGCCCCACACCCTCTTCTTGGACGGCAGCGGCGGCGGCAGCGGCGGTGCCACCCAAACAGAGTCGTGGTGCTTGCGAGGGGGGGCGGCCGGGCGTTGCTGTGACGGCGTGAACGGACGGGACTAACGAAGCCACCGCCACCACCACCGCCACCATCTCAGTTCCGCGCTGTTAGCGGCGGTGGCTGCTGCTGCTGCTGCCCGGAATGATGACGGAGATGAACAAAGCGGACGGTGAGGGCTCGGTCGGTTTGCTTGGCCGGTTTTTGGGTTTGAAGGATTCAGTCGATCGGCTGGTAGCGCGTGGTGGGGTTAAGTGCGGTCGTTCCCCACCTCTAGCTAGGTGTCTGGCCAGAGTGGAAGAGTAGGCCAAATTACCCTCGATAGCGGGGCTCTAGAGAGCTCCCTCTAGTCGAGTGCCTTCTGCCAGCAGCGGCGTGAGCGAGCGCTTGCAGGGCAGCGCCTTTACCTCTAAGGCTCGGCTCTGACCTCTGTGTGGGCGCGTGCCTTGCTGCTGGACGGGGACCCAAGGTGACGGAAATGTGCGTGTGTGCGTGTGCGCGTGTGTGTGTGTGCGTGCTTGCGTGTGTGTGTGCGTGCGTGTGTGTGCGTGCGTGCGTGTGAGTGCGTGTGTGCGTGTGCGCGCGTGTGTGTGAGCGCGTGTGCGTGTGTGCGTGTGCGCGTGTGTGTGTGCGTGCTTGCGTGTGTGTGTGCGTGCTTGCGTGTGTGTGTGCGTGCGTGTGTGTGTGCGTGTGTGCGTGTGCGCGTGTGTGTGTGCTTGTGTGTGTGCGTGCGTGTGTGCGTGTGGTGGCTGACAGGCTTGGCCGTTCGCTTGTGAGTGCCGATGCTTTGAAAGTTCGGATTTTGCGTGCAGTTTGTTTTGTAGCGAGCGGTGGCAGAGCAGTTGGCGCACTGCCCTGTGAACCTGGCACCGCGAGCTCGATCCCAGCTCGCGTATGTCCCATTATTGTCTGACTTTTAAGAACATATGAGGGAATGATTTATTTTTTGGGGGCGATGGATTAAAGGCGTGATCATAATTCCGATTGCCCTTTCCCACTTGGGCACCGGATCAAACTTTAATCGTTAAATACCGCTTTGCTCTGGCGTCCACACGTGTCCTAATTGGGAGGCGTGGTGTAAATCCCAAATGTACGTATGCGTGTTGAACTTCTTTTGCGCCATACGTAGCCAACCGCGCTAATCGGAGGTGCGGGGAATGATGGCGGTAATGACCCTGAACCTCGAAGGCCAACGTGGATATATATTTTTTTCGGTGGGAAGTCTTTTTCCCAATATTACTCCTCTTGTGGCTCTCGGCATCCGTGCCCCGATGCGAACGATCCGTTTGGAAATCGCTCCGTGCGCTACGCTGCCCGTGCGTGTTCGAGAACGGAAATTGATATCGTGGACCCGAGGTCAACAGATTTAAATAACGGCCAGTCCGCTGTGCGCAAACATCACAGCGTTGGCCGCACCGCGCCGTCTGCGTGGTGCGCTGGCCTTAATAGGTGCTCGCTCACAGAACTTGCTCCAGTTGGCTAATCGGGCTACGCCGGTGGGGGGGGGGGTCACGTGGCGAGAGAAGCCCGAAGTGACCTGAGTGGGATGTACGTCGTGAAATGTACAGTGTTGTTATTGTGTTCCGTGCTCGCCCAGATGATTTCTAACGCGTTTTACTGTTTTCCTTCGACCAAAATCACCCGGAATGCACCCAGTCCCATGAGACCCCGGAATCGAAGCAGGATTCTCAGCCTGGATCGTGATGGCATGGGGGGCTACCGTGCACGCCAGGGTTGTTGTAGGCCGCAGGGACACGCGGTGGGCAGCGAAACCACACCTCGACATCCCCGAGGTGGTGGTCAAATAAAAGCCCCACGACACGCACGGTACTGGGGATGATTGGACCTCACCCAGCAGTCCATTGGCAAATGACTTTTAACGTGTACACGGAGATGTATTGTAATGAGACACTAACAGGTTGTTCAGTCAGTTTAATACGTAGTAGGGCTTTCGCGACCAATATTATCCACAGTAGAGGTTCTGTTGGGTTATATCGCGTAGATATAAATGTGTCGTTAAACCCGCCACCACCCGACACAGCCAAGGTTTGTCACGTAAACAGAACGTGCCGATTCGTTACTACTTCAGCACACTGGTGCGTTGGAGAGTAAACCCACTACTTTTACAATTCGAGTACAACGTTTCGCCAGTTGTAATTACTGCCCACGTGACAAACCTTATTAATTGTCTGTGTCGGGTGGTGGTGGGATTAACGACACATTTATATTTACACGATCTAACCCAACAAAACCTCTATTAAGGTTGGTCAGTGTTACTGCTGTGTTGGTTATTTCTCTCCGAGCTCGTGTGTTGTTTTCCACCTCTGGTCTCTCGTGCAAGAGAGACATTTGCCTCAATGTGCTCATTAGTTAAAAATAAGCTTCATGTAAATATGTACGTGTGTGTGTGTGTCAAGACAAACATCCCTTTAATATGCTGTCGGGGCAAGTGTTGTTAGCGAGTGCCTATTAAGGCTGGCCGCCTTTGTCTCTCCAATGATGATGTTAACACATCAATAGGTACTCATTTCGAGGCTGAGTCTACAAAGGGGAGGCCCTGGACCAGTTCAGATAATCGTCACTGGTGTTGGCCGTGAACGGGAGTCGAACTTGGGTCGCCGGGTTCGTAGCGCAGTGCGCTATAATGCTGCTCCAAATCACGTGTATACACACGCGCACAGGGTGTCTCGCGCGCACACCGCGCTCAAAACAGTTGATGCAGCTTCGACAATTTGTGGATATAAATATCATCATTCATCAGCAGGTTGGTAGCCGAGTGAGTGTGCTACCCAGCGCGCCACTGCCCTTAGCCAACGCTCACGAGCGGCACCCCATCCGGCCCGGTGGCTGAGCGGGCGAGCCGGCGGCTCGCTATCGGAAGGTCACGTCGGCTCAGGTACAACCATCACCATCATCATCATAGGACTGTGGAATGTCCTCCCACTGGCTCAACCCGGGAAATCGCTTTGATTTTTTTCTGAACAGCACTTGCCCCAAGTGTCTGTAGGCCACGTGGTGTTGCGGGTCGTTGTGTTTGTGTGTGCCGATACTCCCAGTGGCATTATTGAGCCTTGAAACCCAGTTCCAGGCAGCGTGCTTTTGCCCCCTCCCCCCTGCCCGCGCGAGGCTCGTGAGGCTCGCTGTGACGCGGAGGGCTCTTGACAGCTCCGAGCGCTCCCTTTGGCTCGCGGTTCCGTGCCTCGCACGGCCAGAAATGTGCGACAGAATTGGGCATATGTGGCCACGCGGAGTGGCAAGCGTGCGCTCGTTTGGGCCCCGTTAGAGGTCTCGTGACGTCGCCGCGGCAGAGGCAGCTGCGGCCGTGCCGGAGTGGCGCTTGGAAGCCCGCGGATGTCGCGCTCCCAGAATGCGTGTACGCGACTTGTCTGTGTGGCCAGGTGGAAGCCAAGCGCTGGGCTCTTGTGCAAGGCCTTGTTTGTTGTTGTTGATGGGCGCCACATCTCCCACATACGGGACCCATGTCCGTGCCTGCGTTAACCCCCCGCGTCCCCCCCCCCCCCCGCATCCCTCACCTCACTCTACTCCCCTTCATGCACTCTCCTACCTCTCATCTCACATTCTTATCACTCAGATGCTATGTTTCACAAACAACAGTCTTCGGTAGTATCACAGTAGGGGGCGATGTTGTGTGTAATCCCAATTTAGTTATATGCGGATACTGTTTTTTTTACAAATCTCAACCATGACACCGGCACACACAGTGGCCTACTCTTTTCCAATGACATCCCGGGATCTTTAATGTCCACTGCGAAACAGACGGCGCGTGTTTCATGGTTAATACACCTGCAGTATTAACCAGGGCTACCTGCTGGAATCGAACCGTGAACATCTGCAGCAAGTGGTGAATGATCAACTCGCGAGATTTGATAGTCAGGTTTAACCCCAGCTCTTATTGGGTCTGTGGGTCCCGGTGTAAGTTTATGGGTCTCCTTGTGAAGATATGGATCTCTAAGTCTTTAGGTCTTTGTGTGAAACTGTGAGTCTGTGTGTGAGTCTTTGGTTCTCTGTATGAATGTGGATCCCGATGCGAGTCTATGGGTCTCTGTAAGTGATTGGTGACTGGGACGAAACCATCAGCCTATCAGCCACGATGACTGCTGGGTGAAAGCCTCCCCATGCCGCGTCCATCCCTCACCGTCCTGCGATGTAACCATCCACCCAGCACCTGCACACGAGCCGATTGACACGGCTCGTCTGAAACCCTAGGATCTCAGCTGCACCAGCCATTGTGAACCAAATTCCCTCTCACCTCTTCTCCTGGTCCAGCTGCAGAGCGAGCGGCTCGCGATCGGAAGGTCACGAGTTCAAATCCTGGTCGGCGGATGACTCTGCCCATCGTCACCCCTCTGGGTTCCCTACAGCGAGTGGCACTTTTTGGGTAACGTCAGCAGCGGTTATCCCACGGATGGACTCTCCCCCCGCCGTAGGAATCACGGAGGTTCCGCCATTGGCTGATAGGGCTGCAAGTACGAGATGAGCAGCGCCGGGTCAATGACCACACGCGCAGGGAAATCGCTTTGACCGTCGCGAATCGGGGTTTCTCGCCGGCGCGTCTCCACGCACGCACGCACCGCGGCTCGACTTCTCTCTACGCGGCGCAGGTGCTGGCAAGGCGGCGCACGCGATGGACGGCAAGAACGGGCTGAGCGGCGCCGAGAAGGTGATCCTGCGCAAGGTGGTGCGCCGCGGCGTCGTCGGGGAGGGCTCGCTGGTGCACTCGCCGGCCGCCTGGGGCCTTCTGCTGGCGCTGCTGCTCACCTGGTCGGCCGTCGCCGTGCTCATGTTCGACCTCGTGGACTACCGCAGCGCGCTGGGTACTGCCGCGACGATGACGACGCGGCGACGCGGGCCGGCGGCCGTGCCGGTTGTGCCGCCTGTTGCTCGTGGTGCTTGCGCGTTGATCTCCGGGTCTGGCTATCTGTGTCTGGCTCGAGCTGTCTTCCTGCCTACTTGTATCTGCCTGACTAGCTGCCTGCCATCCCCGCTACCCTGCCCTGAATGCTTGACTGTATGCTCACTGGCTAGCCTCCCTGCGTATCCAACCTACCGACATGACCTACCTACTGCCTCCCTCTCTACACACCAACTAACCTACCCACTCCTATCTGTCTGTTCCCCTGTTTATCTACCCACACGAACCCACTCAGCTTCGCACCTATTCACCTACCTACTTACCTACACAGCTACCCACCCACCTGCCTACCTACAGATGTACCTGTCTCTGTCTCTTGCATGGCTGTGCCTGTGAAGTCGTCTCTAATCGCTTCAGAACTTGTGATTGGGTGCGCAGGGCGCTTTAGAACGATTTCCTTGGCGAAATTGAAATGAGAGTACAAAAACTAATTCTAACCCCCCCCCCCCCCCACGGGAGCCAACTTCAGTGGATAAGTTGTGCAAAACGGTCCACACGTGTGAAGTGAAACCCTCTAACGATGGCATTGGTGGACCCCCCCTGTGGATGGAAGCACTGCCCTTGCCAGCGCTGACCTGCAAGGTTCACTGCACGTCTGGCCACCCTTTGACTCCGCCGTCTTTACCCCCTCGCGGCAGGGGCCGCACAGGCAGGGGCCTCGCCAGACGGAGGTGCCGGACGGAAGGCCTCGGTAAACCCCAGTTAGCAGCCTTGTGTCGGGGGGAGACAGCCGAATGGGACAATCCCATTCCGCTGTCCGCTGCCTTCACCGTCGCGTCGTTTGGCAACATTTTTAACCAGCGCGATACGGAGGCTCCTAACGGGGGTTAAATTATCGGCGGACTTTTCTTTGCACATTAGCGGGGCGGTCTTAGTGTAATCGGCTGGCTTGCATCCTACGCCTAACCTTTAGATTACCGCATCTCTCTTATCGCTTCATCATCTGAGTATTTCGGTGCCGGGTATTTTCGTTCTGCAGGATCATCAGAAAGTACAGTGCGGCGCTTCTGCAATAACTTCGCGTTTTTTAATGTCCTCGGCGCAGCAGGAATTTAAGGTGCACGAGTCAAACCGCACGGCGACGCGTCCGTGCCGTGTCGGCACGCCGTGCCCTTGAGCTGTTTAACTTGAAGTTGGTGTTTGTGTTGTGGAGTTGCTAGGATCGTGATGGCAGTGAACACTTTGTTCCAGGTTGTAAATCGTTCTCGGCTGACGCACGGTCACGGGGCAGCAATCGTAGTTCGTCGTCGGGCGCCCGTTAGTCACGCGGTTGTCGCCGGAAGCGCCGCTGTTGGATCCGACGAAAACGCAGAAAAGACCGACGGACGGACGAACTTGCACACGGGCCAAACGACCTAAGAGGCAGAGGAGGGGGGGACGGAGTGACGATTAGACAGACAGTGTAGAACAGACAGGCAGACGGGCAGTAAGACAACAAACGCCCAGCGGGGCCAAGCAAGGCTGCTCGGTGTGTTTCACGCCCAGCCCGTGGGCGTCGTGGGGAGGCGGCTCCGAACCCGGCCATCATTCCGCGGCCACGGTCGCCCCGACGGGGGCAGCCACCGCGCTGTCGCGGGCCAAGCGGCGGTGCCGCGGACGCGAGCGCGGGCGGACCGGGCCGGACCCGTCGGCTCCCGCGCCACGGCCGACGATCCTGAGGGGGGGAAAGAGCGGCGAGCGGCGAACCCGTTAGGCCCTCGGCGCTAAGCCATTTATATATATACACGCACACACACGCCGGGCGAAAAGTTGAGTTTCAAATTCCAGCCGGCCCGAGCGGTGTCAGTTTAAGACGGCACTCGGCTGCCCTATTTGTGTCACGGTGGGGGGAGGGGTCTCTCGTGTTACGCGCCCTCCGCTAAGTCGAGCTTCGCAGCGCGTCCGGGGGGGGGGGGGGGGCGGCGAGGAGATGTTGGGACACGAACAAAATAAAAAATAAAAAATAAATCGTAATCGGACTCACGAAGGTGATCGTGAAGGTGTCGGTGTTCGGCAGACGGGGGTGTAGAGTTCCAGTGCGGAGGGGATGGGGGAGGCGACGTCGCTCCGTGACTTCACCCCGTCAAGTAATTGTGTAAGTCGCGAATATTTTGTTATTTTCTTTGAACCTATCTACGTGACTTTACCGAATGACCCGAGAATATGAATTCCTGCAGTCACGAAAGCTTTAAGTGAAGATTTCGCGAATATTTGTTCAAAATTGGCAACTTGGGGACCATGCCGCCGGCACAAGTGTGGCCAACTCGAACAGCGCCACGGCGTCCTTCACGCCCGCCGGGTTACCGCTGCTCCCCCACCAGGAACCTGGGCGGCCGCCGGGCTGGAGGCCGCGAACCTCTGCAGCAAGCGGCGAATGCGGCATCGCTCGGCCACGGAGCAGCCGGAGGGGGCCGCGGTGCGGCTGCCGCTCTTCACGCAAACTTCAAAGGACGCTGCTCGCGATGCTCAATTGCGGCGTTTCCATCGCCTCGCCACCCCCGAGCCCAGTGCTGTGTTCCCCGCGAGTCTTCGAGCTGACGGCGAGCTGTGATCGCCCCCCCCCCCCGTAGTGCCGTAGCGCAATGCGAGCCTCCCGTCGCGGTTACCCAGCGCGGGACCACGGGCGCTCAATGGCACGCGGCCGGGTAACGAGCGGTGCTTTTGACGGTGCAGTCGATGACGAGCCTGAGCACGTTGCTTGAAATTGAGCGAGGTTATTGTCGCGAGAAGCCGGGAGAAGTGGAGCAGTGAGAGGGAAAGAGTAGGAAGAGAAGCGTTGTGACCTGCGGTGTGGTGTGAGTGGGTGGGTGGGTGGGTTAGTGGGGAAATGAGCATACGAGTGGGTAGGCGAGTGCGTGATCGGCGCGTCTCGGCGTCTACCTGGTCGCCACCGTCTTGGTGTACTCCACACCTGGCTCATCCGCTCGCTCACCTCGCTCCCGCCGCCACGCACGTGCCTCGAGCTCCTGGATGCGGCGCGTCTGCCGTGCGGCATGTGCGTGTGTGAGCGCGCGTGTCGGACGTTCCATCTCATTGCCTCATGTTGTTCTCTTTGTCTCGCATGTTCCGCACTGTCTCCGCCCCCACCGTGGCCTGCCCACCACGACGCTTTGCGTTGCCCCGTTTGAGTGGCCGGCTGCTCCGCCCTTCCCTCCTCCGTGCCCTCTGCCCTCTGCCCCCCCCCTCCCCCACACACATCCTCCCCGACCACCCCCCACTGCCCCCTCTATTCCCTTCACTTTCCCCGTTCACGCAGAGCCCACCTGCAGTCAGCCCTGCCGGCCGCCCGGTAATGAGCTCAGACACGCGTGCCGTGCCATCTTCACCGAGTCGTTTGACCCCCCCCACGCACCCTCCCCTCCCTCCCCCGTGATCCCGTCCCGCGGTCAAGGCACAGGCGCGTGGTCCTTCACTGCCTGCTAGCAGCACATTCACTATTGGGGATGTGCGTGATTTGTTCTTAAACGCGCGTCCTATACGTCAGGGGTGTCTCAGACCGCTTTGCGCACAATAAGCGACCTGCATCGCATCGCAGCTCGAAACATTCCAAAGGGCACCCCCATTGACAGCTGTCCCTGTGTGGTACAAGGTGACTCGTGTTCATCGATTTATTGATCTAAGTGCCGTTGATTTGGTTTATTTTTTGTTTACAATTAATTTTCTTTACAGTCCGGTTTATTAGCAATACGTTTTATTTTATTTTATACTCAATTTATTATGATTATTCCACCATTATCCTGTTATCTTAACCATTCATTTGAAAATAAATTGTTCCAACGTGGGGTTCAAGATTAATACGAGCGAAATCGAATTTACATTCTACGCGTTCCGAGTTCGCTAAGCAATTAAAGATCGCGGTTGCAGGGACAGAACTCGAATACACGCCAGAGCATGTAAAGCTGGGACTGTTACTGACGGCAGACCGGGATCAAAATTTTAAATCAGAATCTGATGAGCTATGAAGCTCTTTTTCACAGATGCCCACTCGATGAACGTTGTAAAGCTGAACTGAGTGGCTGCCACCACCTGTGACGTACGCATCAGACGCATGGACATTTACAAAACGCACCATGTAACGATATCAGAGAAGCGCGCAAAGAGTGGAGAGGTGCACGCTTAGAACTGCACTGGAGAGACAGGGGGAGGAGGGGGGGGGAGAAGACGTGCAGTCGAGAATGTGCGCGAGAAGTTAGCGACATGGATTGTCTGAGAGGACGCTCACCACCACCGCCATTACGGAGATGGAGCGATGAAATCGTCTCAAGCGCTGGTACATCGTGGGACCATGAGAGGTGCCCGACGGGCCGGGAGGCTTTGATCCAGGAGTGTGTGGATCATGCCTGCCGATGATGGCGATGATGATGGTGGTGGTGGTGGTTATCCAGCATGAGAGGGGACAGTATGCTCTGTCCGAGGGCATTCTGAAGCCACGTGCACTGTGCCCCGACATTAACACCACTGCATGCCTGGCTGTCTGTGGGGTTGTGCCGGTTTAACCTGTGGGCGAGTGGCAAGTGCAAGAGGATTTTCCATTAACATTTAGGGCCCGATGCATGTGTCGATGGAAACCTGCGTTCGCCTGATTTTTTTCCGGCAGAATATAAATCAACTCCCGATTATCTGGGGTCTTGTGTGAGAGGGGAGTGGGGGGGGGGAGTTCACGGTAACCTTAATTTGGTCAAAGCTTCGTGAAACATTGGCGAGCACCGCTCCCCCACAAACACATGCATTGGGTTGTTTGGTATTGGTCAATCAAACGACGCAAATCGTCGTTGACTCTAAGAGTAACGGGTTGACATGGAGTAGCTCTACTGCTGTTAGTTTTACACTGTTTGTGTGTATTGGTGTGTGTGTGTTCGTGTGTGTGGGATCGCAGGTTCCATGGTGGAGTTTGATGCGGACGGGGATGGCGATTTCGATATAGAAGATGTAAAGTCGTTTTTTGGTAAAAGCAACGTTCAGCGAATGTTAATCTAACAAAATCATAATCAGCAAAATTCGTCAAAACACGAATAACCGCTCGTTACGTTGTCTCCAACACTTCATGCCCCGTATTGGAGGATTGTGGACGGCCAAGCCACCCGGTAGTACTCTCAGTCTCGTCATATCTCGCAAGCTAAGCAAATGCTGAGCCTGGGAAAATAGTGAGCAGCGTGGGCAACGGAGGGCAGCGCACTGGGCAGGCTGTCGGGAAGGCGGCCGGGCGTGGTGCTGGCCACACCGCTGCCCTCGTGCATTGTGCCGGCCTCACAGAAACTTCCCCAACAACCGCTGCCTCCTATGTAGGCCAGTTGCGAGTTCACATCCTGGTCGTAGGTGAACACGGCGCATCGCCCCTCTGGGGGCGACAAAATTGGCACCACTTTGTGAGCAAGTCAACGGTGGTCGCCCTGTGGAGGGACTCGCCCCCACCATAGGAATGGGGAATATCCACCGCTGGCTCAGCCTCTATAAGCAGGACATGAGAGCACCGTGTCTATGCCAATTTGAGGAGGACTTGACTCTGATTTATATTTGAACATCACTTTCCCCCAACAGTCTACGCAGGCCACACGGCGGACGGTTATCTTTGTGTGTTTGTGCGTGTGTGCGTGGGTGGGTGTGTGTGTCTGCGTGTGTGTGTATGCGTGTGCGTGCATGTGTGCGTGCGTGTACGTGCGTGTGTGTGCATACGTGTGTGTGCGCGTGTGTGTCCGCGGGTGCCAGGCGGGGTGTTCTCCGATCCGCTGGGCGCGGTGGGGAGGGTGGCCGGGCGCGGCACCGACAGCCTCAACCACGTGTGGGGCATCGTCTACGACCTCATCGCTCCCGACGACGACGACGATGATGACGACGATGACGACGACGACGACGTGTACGGCGGCGGCGGCTCTGACGGTGAGACGGCAGCAGACGGCACGGCAGGTACCCCTCGGACGGCCACGTCCCGCACGCACGTGCTGGCCGGCCTGCTCCAGAAGTGACGCGCCAGCGTGCCGAGCCGCCCCCCCCCCCCGCCCTTCCCCCCCCCCCCGCTCGCCGAACTCGGCACAGACTCCGGCGACGGCACCGCCCCCGCACCCCCCCGCCACCCGGACTCGGCACCAGCCCCCCCGGTGGTGCCTGACCACGTGTCGTCGTTGTCCGGCGGCGACGGCGGCCTCGCTCTGGGAAAAAAGTTCAACGTGTACCACGCGCCGGCGAGCCTTATTCTACAGGGTGTGACGTGTTGCGCGTGCCAGCGGTTAACGCGATGCCCGACGTTTACATCACGGCTGCGGAAGCCTTTTCTTGCCGACGGCCGTATAGGACTTTCGCGTTCCTTTTGGCGGGCAGTCGCACGTTAACACGCTGCTTAGCGCTATCCAAGAGAGGGCCTCGTAGTGACAAGTCAACGAACGTGCTGAATTTATAAACGTGGTGTTGTTGCCAGGTTGTCGACAATATTGCCCTCCAGTACCCGATTAGCAAGATGCTGGCAGTGACGGATAAATACCGTGTGCGGGCCGTGTTGATTCGCGAGGGCTCGCGTGGTCACTCACCGTGTGACGTGAAGTCGTCGGCCGTAGGTTCACCGCTGCTCATGTAGTCACCCGGCCTTGGGGTGTCCACTTTATTTTGCAGCACGGGCCCACCTTCAAATCATCCAACAGTGGGCTTCCTTTTCTGCCTCACGCAATTTCCCCAGCAGCCTCATTTCTGTCCTTGAATTGTGCACAATCCAGATAAATATCATAAACGATCGTGGACATCCTGAAAACGATTTGTGGATTTCATCATTACGCAAAAATGTGTTATTATTCACAAAATGTGCGTCTTTACATCTTAGAATAAGCCCCTAAACAAACCACTCGTCTAATTGCGTTTAATTTGAACGCGTGAAATGTTTTAGTTTTCGGAACGCCACGTTCACGATGCACCAGTCGCACTGCCGCACAGCGTGGGCCGGTGATGATAGTTTCAAACGCGCGCTGCCTTTGATGCGTTTATTATTTGTCTGTTATATCTGATAACCCCTACAGACGCCAGTGTCATTGCTACATTCAGCACATTGTGACACAATCACCCTTAACTCTTGAACTATGACCCTGAAAGCTGGGTATGAGTCCATCGTTACACCGCCGATAAAATGCCACGATGGGCATCGCACAACCGATTCGCACGCGCGCGGTTCTGGGCCATAGATCACTCTTGCCGTGTTCACAAATTAATGACACTTACAGGAGGGATTTAACAAGGTTTGTGTTTGACATAAAGACATCGCTGTTAATTTACCTCCTAATTATTGTGGTGATCTTGTTGGTGATCTGCCAGAGATTTACGAGGGTTGTGGTTAGAGTCTAGGTTAGAGCTCCGTAGTAACCAAGGGTTAAGAAAATACGCACTTTGTGATTGAAAGGTCGTAAGGTCATTACGATATACGGTCGATCACCAGCGAAAATAATTCCACCGTTGCTTTCTTACACGCATGATGCATGTGTGTTGCGTTTAACTTATAGAGTTTCTGTTTCCATAACCCGTAACTAATGCTCTCCCGAGGTGCAATCGGTGACGATAATTATCGGCACGTTATGTTTCAGGGGGTTTTAAAAAAATGATCATTCGCCAGAAATACCAACGAAATAGTGAGCGATCAGTGCAGTCGCAGGCCGTGTGGCGTGCTGTGTGCGGGGGTGTTACGCCTGTACACGTCGCTGTACCGACGTCTTTGAGAGAGGTGTTGTCACCGAGGGCCCGGGTACAGAACGGTTTACGCAATTCTATAAGTTGCATGCGAGTCAATTCCGTTGAGAGAGTTATGACAAAGAAACCTCGTGGAGCTGGGAGAGAATTCGTGTGCGGTTGGGAGCGGTCTCACGTCGACTGTGAAAGTTAAAGTAAAAAAAAGGTAAACCGTCAATGATTAAAATAGAAAAACTATTGACGTTAATATTGATGACAATAGTAATGACCCGAGTGATGTACATCATTACCCTGAAAAAACCTTGATTAAAATTAAAGCATACGTTAACATTTCTGTACAACTGGAACATAAGTTATGTTTATCAAACTTTTTCAACGGAAGACGCAACTCTGTAACCCAATTCACAGTCGTACAATACAAGAAAATGAGAAACTCAATTACAAAGCTTATGGGAAACTGATATCACGATAATCATCACATCATGAAAAATCATATCGTATCATGACATGAGTTATCGTGAAAACCCTATTGATCACACTGCACTGAAAGCGTTTGTACGTATGTTGAACTTATTTCGCACCGTACGTAGCCACCCATGCTAATCGGAGGTGCGGGCGAAGGACAACAAACTAAACACGACAAGAAGCAGTTCTACAGCCACGCATCCCTCATGTGCTTTTTCTGTGGCCGAGAGCGGTGGGGTGGGGGTGGCGGCTTTCCTCTGGCCACGATGAGGGCCGTTGCCAGACACCCTTGCGGCCAAACCTTAGCCATTCCGCACCGTGCCGTACCCGTCCGTCCATCCGGCAACCCACGTGACCTCAGGGAGCGTTGAGATTTTCAGGCGTGGGTGACGACATCAACGTCCCTCCTCTCATTTGACCTTTCGTCGAAATTTAAATTTTCTTTCTCGACTCATCAATTTTCTAAGCAGTCCTCGATGCAGTTAACTCTCCATTATCCGTGGGCGGATTTTCCGGGGTGAAATAAGCACGAGTGAACGTGCACACGCCGGGTCAAATCATCGGCTGCTCCTCACTCGTTGGGGGTCAGTGACTCGTTTCCCCATGTGACCGCAAAAGTAGCGTAGAGTAAGTTGGTTTTCTTAAAAAAAAACCAGACGACACATTCTGTGTCTGCACGGTCATTCTAAGGATGTAAATTCTAAATGGATTTGTTTATAATCGACTTATCGTTATCCGTGTTATTGTTTTATCTGGGTCACCCTCCACACATTACTCTGGATAATCAAGAGTTAACTGAACCGGCGTGATTTAAAATAAGTGAAAAAAAATAACAACAGTTGTATTCAAACCTTTCGTTGTCTTCAACACTGTGAAACTCCTGTTATCCACGTGTCTCTTTTCTGCAACTGATATGATCCATAGCCCCTAATAAATGTGTGCAAAATGTTAGTGAACTTATTTTTTCACAGATAAGAGGACTCCCATGGAATATTTGTGTGATTATCTCCAGGTGACCACACGGATAAGAGGAGTTATTTTCCTGGATTTGTGTTCACCCCTAGGTCTGTCCAATGCCGGAAAAGACTTCTCCAAACCATATTGATCATGGGGATATTGATTTCCCGTACACTGCGGATAATCGAATCTGCAGATAGCATCCCCCCCACATGAACGTGGATAAAAGGAACCTCACTGTACAGTATTCTCAAATAATTATTGATAAGATCATACCTTTCGAATTAAAGTTTTTTGTGACTGCAGGGATTTATCTTCTTGATTCTTTCGGTAAAGTCACGTTGAAGGGAAATGATAAAATAATGAAAATAAAACATAATACAATTAACATTGGGACGCTGTCTTTTCGACAGCTCTGTTTCTGCACCTGAGGACGGCTGCTTGTGTTGTGGCCTAAATGTCGTGAGAATTTTTTATTTTATGATGTTTTATTTTTATTATTTTATTATTTCCCTTCTACGTGACTTTACCGAAAGAACCAAGAAGAAGATCATACCTTGATCGCTCAGCTCCGGTGTTGTTGTGCACACTGCAGTTACGTGATTTTCAGGGTGTGTTGTTGCGCGTGTGTGTGTAGCCTTGTGCAGGGTTTCAGCTGAGTTGTCTGGCACACGCCGCACTAACCTCAATAAACGTGGCCCCAGTACCTCGCTTTGCATCCAGCTGCTTCTGGGTCTTGCTTTAATGGTGTCCTGTGAGTAACGTGCACACTTCCGCATGCCAACTAACAACAACATTGGCCCGACATTGGGATGGACTACATCTTCGCACCGGTAAAAACGTGGGATGGACGACATCTTTGCGTGTCGTCTGGACTTAATTTAAACGGACATAAATAGACGTGAACTCCAGCGTTACCAATTCATGAAGGTGTAATGTGACCAAAGGAACCTCAAGATCTGCTCGATAGACCCTTTTCAAGTCATCAATTCCCTCACAAAAGGTGTTTGCCACATGTTACGTGGGGACGACGAATACAACATCCTCGATAACAACTTACCGGCTTGTTGTTCTCGTCCCAGAATGCCGCTGCTCTTAACATGACCCGCGGAACGGCCTTTACTAACCCCACCAGCATGCAGGGTGACGGACACGTGCTGCTGTTAGTGCTGCTTGCAATGAGTACGGCACAGCGTCGGAGGAAATGTCCACTTCCGAAGAAAGGCGCCGCTGTTCGATCTGCTCTGTGATCCGCGAGTGGTTTGCGTGTGACCCAGCGTCGGGGCTTTTGTGCGAGACAATCTCCACCGGCTGAGGCGCTAATCTCTAAGAACACAGCGTGGAGTGTCGTAGAAACACAGCGTGGAGTGTCGTAGCGTTCGCAGAGACTTGCAGCGAGCGCCGGAGGGCTGCTGAGGCACATTTCGCCCTTTGGGAACTTGAGACATGCCTGCATGCATCAGCACGATATTTAATAACAAAGTAATTTTTATGATGCTGATGATGTGGCCAGGCAATGTAAATACAGCCACGGATTGTTCAATCTGAGCGTGTAGAGCTGTTGAGTGCTTCCCTCCCGTGTGCCAAAATGCTCAGTAATGGAATTGGCCGAGCGCCACGATGCGTGACGCGATAAAAAAAAAAGTTGAGACTCGGTGAGGCTTTCCTGGATAAATAGATAAAACTCATCATCAGAGGTGGCCGGCTGGCTCGGAGCTCGGCACTGAGCCGGCCCTGGGTTTGAATCTGGGTTCTCGAGTGTGGCGAGTTTTTGAGGCTTTCCTGGATAAATAATGTGCAACGGTGTTGATTGAGTGACGAAATAGTTTGCATCACTCCCTTTTTGAAAGAAACGGTCAGAGGGGCTCAACATTTCACACAATGGGCACAAGACGATCCGAGGAGCAAACCGGTGGGGATGACGCGTTTTCTTTATTGGCGCACTCCGACCCGCGGCGCTGACGCTGTCCCGTGTCGATTTCCCAGATCGAAGGAGAATCCCCGCAAAGCGTAAAGGTCTGTATGTGCACGGCCTGCACACGCGTCGTCAACGCGCCGCGCGCGTCTTAACAGCCACACCGCACCGCGGTTGCCCGGATTCCCAAACGAGGGGGGGCATTGATTTCCTCGGCTAAAGACTGCGGTGAGCAGTTTTGCATGTCGGCAATTACGCGGCCGCTGATCTCCGCCCGAGCCGAAATCAATCCCCAGGGAATCCATTGATCGTCGCCACGGCCTCGAGAAGTCTAACGCCCGTCGTCGTTGCTGTGTCCGCTCGCGGCTCCCGCATGCGGCCCCGCCTGACCGCGTGCGGGCGGCAGAACGAACGCCGCGGTACGTTTACGGCGCGACGCCGACGACCGACCGCGCGCACCTTTCGATTCGCCGCCTTCTCGTGCGGTAAGTGAAGAGGGAGGCCGGGGGCCGCTGCGCGCTGCGCCTCGACGCTGTCGGCGCCTTGACGGTGCATGGGACGTGCGCTGCCCGGCATCGCTGGACCGTGCGTCGTGTAAACACGCCGAGGGCTGTCCGGGCGCGAGCGCGCAGCTGGGTATTTTTAGCCGGCGAGTGCATGCGTTTGTGATGCGGCGCACGCTACCACACCTTGCGCATGACTCCTCGCCGTTCCGTGCACCTGCAACCCCCCCTGTAACTCTTCCGCCCACTGCCCCCCCCTCAGTACTTGCATTAATGACCAAGGAAAGGCCAAAGGGCCATTCTCAGCAGGCAGCCCGCAAGCCGGCTAACGTGGCTGAAAGGCCCCAAGGTGAATGGGCTCGGTATTGACGTGGCATATTATACAGTCTATCGATTTCTATTCTTGTGTTGTTGTCTTGTGTTTGTGTGTGCGCTCTTATGGTTATCACATTTCCCGTATTAATTCGTCACCCCGAGGGTGGTGGGTGTCAACTTGGGTGGTGGAATGGTTGGCGAGGGGAGGTGTCGTGGGCGAGGGGGGGGGTTGTGGGTGAATCTGGAGTAGAATGTGGCGTGGGATTTGCGGTGTAAAGTGTGCAGCGTATTTAGAGCGAGGTTCACTGAGCTTTCTCGAGCGGCACGATCAACCGGCGACAGTGCATTCGGGGGCAGCCTTTCTTTATATGCAGCTGTTTCTGAAGCCACTGCTCAACTACTAGACCGGTCTTGAAAATGCAGAGTTCATTTTATGGTTGGGCAATTCCATGATTTTCAGACGTTCGTCTGATACACTTTAAAGATGTGGGTAATCATTAGCACGGCCGTGAAGTTTATTCCTGTTTGGCCGTATAGTGCGTCAACCAATTCAAGGACTGTGGTTCAGATATAAATGAATGTGTCCACGTCTCTTGGCAGCCGAGACTTGCTCGTAACATACCACGGCGTCCGATGTACTCGGATAAATGTAGTGCTCTGTCCATTTTGAGATGGCAACGGTGCACACACGCCGTGTGCGTGTGTGGCAGATCGTTGACTTGCACCACAAAACTATAGTGGCCTTCGAGACGACGCCCCCACGTATTTTATTCGGATAATTTCGAAATTTTGAGGTTGACGTCATTTGTGCAGCTGCCCAAATATTAGCGTCTGTATATACACCAACATTTTTTTAAAAATCTAAAGCTTAAAACTAATTAAGCCACAATTTAGATTTTATTTAGCGCACTTGTTCAGAGGAAGACATTTATTCTCAGTCAGTTTTTGTTCGAGCATACGGCCGGGACACGCATTCTAATCAGTGAACTCCTAAATAACAGTCTGGAGACTCAGGGACGCTATTCTGGGCAAACAAATCCACGACCGTACGTATTAATGCCACTCGTGTGCTTCATATCGGCAGCGTTGATTGGCCGTAGGGCTACAACTGTCAAACAGGGATGCCTCACGCAGTTGTGAATGAGGGCCTTTCCCTCGCAGGCCTCTTCTGTGGAAACCTGCTCTTGGCCTGTCTCCATGGTTTAGTGGGCCATAAAGCAAAGCCCGTGTTCACCTGTGAAAGATACATCTTGCTTACTCAGCACGTGCAGATTTAGAAACAGGGTTTTTTATTCTGCAGCCAGCAAGCCAAATGATTTGCGAGTTGGCGTTGTTTGCGTCGATAATAGATGCGTCCTTCCAGTTGGTTGTAGGATTGTCACCTCTGTCTTACAAAAAAAAAATCAGGACATGCTAAGAATACCTCGCGAATCCGAAAGAGGGGGAGAACTCATCTTCTTGGTTCTTTCGGTAAAGTCACGTAGAAGGGAAATGATCAAATAATAAAAATAAAACATAATAAAATAATTCTCACGACGTTTCGGCCACAACGCAAGCAGCGATCCTCAGGTGAAGAACAGCTCTGTCGGGGAGACAGCGTCTGAATGAGAGCTGTATGGATATTGCGTTTGAGTGGCGTATTATGCAACGGACAACCAAGCAGGCCTCTTAACAAGTGCACGAAGACTTGTAGATTTCCCAGAACAGCCACATCAAAGAGATGGACGATGCTGGGAAAAAGCAGGATGGGGTGGCAAGCCAAGTTGGGTGAATCCTGAGCAACGGCTGCGCTGATGAGCGCCTGAAGCACGTGTCCTTGGAATTGCGGCGCCATCGATGCAGTGACCTCAGCCACGCGGCTTGTTGCTGGGTTACCGTCGTTGATCAATTGCACTTTGGAACAAGCGGATTTAACAACCACAACGGGGAATACGATTAGAGCTGGTCTATCCACTTAATGACGTAATCGATTACATTACCAATTTATCGGTTCCGTTATGAATTTGATGACGCGGCAAAAAAAAGCTCACCTGTCGATCCCACGTGTGCCGCTGGTCGGGAGGTGGTCGGCCGGATTTTGGTGACGTCATAGGCATCATCGGCCGCATTTCGTTGGGCGTGGCTTGTAGGGGGTTTCCCGCCTTCACAAGATTACACATTTTCCTTGATTAATTCACTAATAATGCTCTTGAATGTTATTTGAAAGTCTTTTAATCTCATTAACAAAGCTTAAAACAATTGTTCGCACAGCTTTGGGGCACAGCCTCTCTACAGCCTCAAAGATAGAACCGCATTTCTTTGATTGTATCTTCCTTGGAGCAAAACATAATCCCACATTGTCCCAGCTCTCGATAACGATGCCCCGGTGGGTTCTCGCGTGCTTATGAACATACATGGACGCACGCGCTCTGAAGGTCGTTGCCTACGGTAAACCGCACTTTAACCGCGAGCGCCGTGCAAAGACGGTCGCGCTCGAAAAATCGGTCGGAGCGCTGCCACGTCCGTTTTAAACAAACACTCGCGACGCAGGGGAGAGCTATGGCCGAGCGAGAGTCCCTGGGGCAGCTCGACTGAGAAGGTGACATTGGGTTGTCAGAGAGAGAGAGAGAGAAGAGAGAGTGGACACAGCCGGCTCGGGGTTCTCAGATGTTTGGAGACACGTGTCCTCCCTCCCCCACCACAAACCGCGGTAGCCGCCATGCGTGATCATCAGCTGGAGTCACTGGTAGCTGGGGTTGCCACCACCTGAGCGAGATAGATTCGTCGCCAGTCGCTTCAACTAAATTTCGTCGCTCGGGAAACCCGAAAATTTGCCAGATCGCGTGACTACAAGATCGCAGAGAGTTGGCAGCACTGGTCGGTTACAAGAGGCAGCTGAGAGGAACTCGGCGTCAGTAGCACAACCCCGGGCCGTGTAGCCCCAGTGACCCCACCAATGACCCCACCAATGACTCCTCCAATGACCCCACCAATGACCCCACCAATGACCCCGCCAGTGCTGTGTAGCCCCAATGACCTCAACAATTCCACCATCTACCACTGACGAACCTTGCACAGTTTACACTTCATATGAACACGTATATATGTCTGCGGCAAAGTACTTCATTTTGTAAACATATATTTTTAAAACCTTTTTGTAAAAGAAACACAATTAAATACTTCGCTTAATTGTTTGTTTGCCAAATGTGATGAACAAGATTTTTAAAGTGACCCTAAAAAATTGTTTGCGTAGGTTCGCCGAAGGTGAAGTCGACGCATCAGCAGAAAAGGACGACGGAGAAATCGGAGAAGTCGCACAAGGAGCACAAGCAACACAAGGAAGAGAAAGGGCAGAAGGCGAATAAGGATGACAGGGCACATGATAAAGAGGGCAAGGAGGAGAAAGCGCATAAAGGACACAAGGACGACAAAGCGCACGGCAATCACAAGGAGCACAAAGTACACCAGGGGCACAGGGAAGAGAAAGCGCAACGGCAGGCGGCGGACAAGAAACACAAGGACGAGAAGGAGCACGGGAAAGCTCACGATGAGGACAAAGTCCACAAGGAGTCCAAGGGACGCAAGGAGCAGAAAGAACAGAAAGCCGAGAAGTCCGAACGCCCTGTAAAGGTCGGAGCAGAAAAGACGGGGCACGTGGTGAAGGGACACGAGGGTATGAAGGGGCAGAAGGAGGCCAAGGAGGCCAAGGCACATCAAGAATTGACGGAACCCAAAGAGGCCAAGGAGCTGAAGCAAAATAAGGAGGCCAAGGAGGCCAAGGAGGCCAAGGCGGCCAAAGAGGTCAAGGAGGCCAAGGAGGCCAAAGAGGCCAAAGAGGCCAAGGCGGCCAAAGAGGCCAAGGCGGCCAAAGAGGCCAAGGCAGCCAAAGAGGCCAAAGAGGCCAAGGCAGCCAAAGAGGCCAAGGAAGCCAAAGAGGCCAAGGAGGCCAAAGAGGCCAAGGAAGCCAAAGAGGCCAAAGAGGCCAAAGAGGCCAAGGCAGCCAAAGAGGCCAAGGAAGCCAAAGAGGCCAAAGAGGCCAAAGAGGCCAAGGAAGCCAAAGAGGCCAAGGAGGCCAAGGCGGCCAAAGAGGCCAAGGAAGCCAAAGAGGCCAAGGAGGCCAAAGAGGCCAAGGCAGCCAAAGAGGCCAAAGAGGCCAAGGCAGCCAAAGAGGCCAAGGAAGCCAAAGAGGCCAAAGAGGCCAAAGAGGCCAAGGAAGCCAAAGAGGCCAAGGAGGCCAAGGCGGCCAAAGAGGCTAAGGAGGCCAAAGAGGCCAAGGCAGCCAAAGAGGCCAAGGAAGCCAAAGAGGCCAAGGAAGCCAAAGAGGCCAAGGCGGCCAAGGCGGCCAAGGAGGCCAAGGAGGCCAAGGAAGCCAAAGAGGCCAAGGAAGCCAAAGAGGCCAAGGCGGCCAAGACGGCCAAGGAGGCCAAGGAGGCCAAGGAGGTCAAGGATCATAATGAACATCGGGAGCACAATGCTGAGAAAGTGAGAGCAGAAAAGGGCGACAGAAACGACAGAGGGGCAAAGGAGCAGAGGGCAGAGAAAGTGGAGACGCTCGAGAAGAAAGCGGAGGGGTTGGTAAAGTTGGAAAAGTCAAAGCAGGAACACCATGAGGAACACAAAGAAGAACACAGCGAGAAACACAACGAGAAACACAGTGAGAGACACAGTGAGAGACACAGTGAGAAACTGAAAGAGAAAGACAGCGAGAAACACAGTGAGAGACACAGTGAGAAACACAACGAGAAACACAAGGAGGAAGACAACGAGAAGCACACAGAGCCGAAGGAGCCCAAGGCGGTGAAAGTGGCGGTGAAGCCGCTGAGCGGGGCGGCCGAGGGGGAGAAGAAGAGCGAGCGGGCGGCCGAGAAGACGGAGAAAAAAGGTAGACTAGCAAATAAGGATGTCGTCGATACCCCAGCCGGTATCATGATCTTTCTAGCGTAACATATTTAGAGTTATCAAAATAATAATAATACTGCAATATGTATGGCTGGGGTATTTGGTAATGCACTGGTTTACATGATGAACTTTCTTCTTGGTTCTTTCGGTAAAGTCACGTAGAATGGAAATAATAAAATAATAAAAATAAAGCATAATTAAATTATTCTCACGACGTTTCGGCCACAACGCAAGCAGCCGTCCTCAGGTGGAGAACAGGTCTGTCGAGAAGACAGTCTGAATTTCAGACTGTCTTAAAGAGGCTCACGACTCTGTCTGAAATTCAGTCTGAAGTTCAGACTCTGTCTTCTCGACAGACCTGTTCTCCACCTGAGGACGGCTGCTTACGTTATTTCCATTCTACGTGACTTTACCGAAAGAACCAAGGAGATGAATCCCTGCAGTCACGAAAGCTTTAAATCGAAATGATGAACTTTGAGACCTGGATGCAATACCCGGGCACGGCTAACATGAGTGGTGCGTCGTGCTCGTGACATCTAAATCGGTCCTGTCCCACCGCCCTTCACCGACCTGCACTGAGCAGTCCCCTTCACATGACTGCTGACAACAACGTGGGGAGGGGCTTTCATCCAGCAGTGGATTGACAAAATGACTGGTCGTCAGGTGGTTACGGGGCTATGAGGGAACAAATATTTTCTGTAACTCAGGCCCTGGACAGCTCTGGCTGCACTTGTGTAAGAGATTTTCCTTCCCACACTTCGATTAATTAGATTTATTGGCCGATGACGGTTGTGGTAAAAAAGAATTCGCAAAGGGCGGCCACTGCTCGTTACTGGTGAACTCGGTCATTTAAGGGCGATGCGATTGCGCTGTGGGTTTGCTGCCGCTGTAGGTTTCCTGCCGCTGTAGGATCGGTCGCTTTCCGCTGCTTCGACGCGACCGCTCTACGCTCCGCAGTCGTAGAAGCAGAACGGGGCCGCGATCGCTGCATTTGTTCACTTCTGGCCAATTAAAGAGGCCCACGAACCTGGGCCGCCCCCTTGCCCGGCACGAGCCTTGCTGGGCCTTGGCTAGTAAGTTGATGTCTTGTACTTAAATGAGATTCCCTCCCCAGAGGCGGATTCTAGACACTCACCAAGGGGGAGGGCGCTGCCAAAATGTTCAACCTTTTGAACAAAAGTCCGCCTATTGTGCCTGGTAAATATCAATAAAATAATAAAAGTTTTATATAAGAGGGGGGGGGGGGGTGGGGGAGGGTAATCTGACACACTGCCCCAGCCCAACAACCCCCCAAAATCCAACTCCCTCGTGTTCCCTTCACCCTCCCACCACCCCCACTCGGACCTCCGTGCCCTCCCCCCACGCCACCCCATTATATCTACCCACCGGCCACCACTGCACTCGCGTTGCGTGACTCGCACTGTGGGCCCTGGGTTCGCGGGTTCAGCCAGGGTCACGCGTGCCCCATGCCACCCCCTACCCCCGTCACCACGTCCCCTGCCACTGCCGTGCTGATCTGCTGTCGTTCTCTTTCCCCGTAGATCAGTACGAGTTCTGTCGCTATGTGCTTGACGCGTTTGCGCACCAGCACATGTCTCCAGGTATAGGCTGGGATTTCGTGGTTTTGGGTGCATGCCTAATCCTTGCCGTGCGTTTTCTCAAAAAAGGGAAATGCTAACTGTCTGCCAGGCATGCTCAGTGGTGTCGCAGGGGATGGTGGTGGTGGTGGCCTTAAGGACGATGCTACTGTAATGCAGCGCTTTTGGCGGTGTTGAGAGAGAGGACTCTGCTAACGATGCCGCTAGACACGTCGATACGGACCAACGATTGCGCTCTCTTTCTTCACGGGGTTAGCGGCGACGATGCTGGCGACGCGGATGGCCCTGGTGAGTTCTCCCCGAGTGACAATGAGTCCCGTCTTTCTTGCAGCTCACAACCCCAGCTCTCCTGCCAAGGCTACACCGCCACCGGCCAAGCACGTAGCTCAAGGTATCGATGCCGCGCACGGGTCCACTCCAACGCCACACGCTCGCGGGTTCTGGCAACTAATTATAACCAAAATGAGAGCTCGCCCTGAAACAACGAGCACCTGTGGCCAGGTGCATAAAACACCTGAAGCTGTTTTTTTCCTCTTCGAACTTCATCTCTTTCATTGCCGAGGTAGAGGTGCAGCCCTGCAATGCCTTGCTCACGCGCCTCTGCTGGCAGAAGGGGCTCCGCTCGGAGGCCCTCTAGAGAGCCCCGCGAGAGGGCACTTGGCATCATCTCACACGCTGGCAACAAATCTCGGAAGAGTTGGGAGTAGCCGCACTTTACTCCACCTGGGGCGGCCTGCCGATCGGCTCGATGTGGAGTATCCACTTATACTGCTGGGTGGACAGAGGCTGTGGGGCTTTAAGAAATGTATCCCGTTCATCTGCCGTGCCAGAAAAGGTGTTTGAACCTGTGACCTCTGGATTGCAACGCCAGTGCACTCATCACTACGCCACGCCAGCATCCCTCCTTAAATGACAACGTCCATGAAATGTCTGCTTCAGGCGTAGAAGGGTGGGCGGGCGGCTCGCTGAGATCCTGGGTTCGAATCCGGGCAGGCATCTGCGATGAGGCCGGGTTCTCAAGTGCAGCGAGATGGTGGACTCAGGCCGGTCACCAGTGGCCGCACACAAAACGCCACCACGTAAAATGTGTTACTGCATGTCATTTTGGCGAAACTCCAGCTCTTGAGAACTAAAAATATCGGGTCGACTCACGTGAGAGAGCGTGGGAAGGTGTGATGTTCCACTCAGAAGTGGTTATGTCATATCAACTTCCCCGGGCCATTCTCTAACATGTACGGTGATGGCCACACCACCCCCCTCTTCTAACCCTAATCGGTGTGTAAGGCTTCACCGGAGACGTTAGCGTGCGCGTGTGCGCCGTTGCACGCGTGTAGCCGAGCCCCGCGTGTACGCTCTGTGCGTGCTTTCATTTCTTGCATTTTTTCTCCAGCCTTTGGGCGATTTTGTTCAAACGTAAATGGTCCCCTCCGTCACATTGCGTGGGAGATGTCTCCCGCACGAACCCCGGCATCGGGAAACCCACAGCGCCGTCGCAGGCACCGAGCCTCCCGACTCGGAAGCCGCTCATCAAACGACGCCGCTGGCTACGGATTTTCTTTTTTTTTTCATACGAACCGCGCTGACAGTGGCCACAAAGCAATTGCGCAAGTCTCGTCGAATGCTCGTCAAACTATAATATTTTCTGCTGCGTTCTTATATCACATCTCTCCCACGTTGTCTGGTGGTCCGGGGTTCAGAGAGAAGGCTGCAGCGTGATCCGGCAGATATTTAAATGTTTTCACTTTGATTTTTCACTTGACAGTATTGGGGACATAAATCCAGATTTTTTGAAATAATAAACATAATTCTTCGTTCACGGCTCGACTAGCGGGGGGGGGGGGGACATGCTCCCTGGAAGATTAACGCAAATCGAGGCGGCGTTATAACCTATTACCAGCACGCCTTTCTCCTAGGACAGTCTGGAAAATGTTAGCGGCGGCGGTCTAAATATAGGTGCCCGCTGGTGTGCCCGATCGCTTGCGCTCACATGAGAAAAAAAAGGTGCCAACTTCAGGCGAGAGACGCTCCTCCCGCACTATGGGGGCCGTCCGAGGGCGCTATCTGCACCGCTCGGCAAGTGCCGATAGCAACCTCACGCGCCCACACAGACAAAGATCCCCTGTGTAGCCCACAGAGGCCGTTGGGGCAAGTGCTGTCAGCGAGTGGCTTTGAAGGTCGGCGTGGCGCACGAGGGAGTGGTGCGGCTAGCACCTTGCCTAGCCGCCTTTGTCTCCCCCGTAATGATGTTTCGCACCGCACCGGGTGGTCGAGGCCGAGTCGACCTAGGGGAGTCCCAGGAACGGTACGGCTATTCATCACGTACGTTAGCCGTGGCCGGGAATCGAAAGTCCGTAGGGCAGTGCGCTAACCACTGCGCCGCCGCTCCATCACAGCGGCACTCAAGAAGGTGCTTGGAGAGAAGCGATAGTAGCCTCGCGCACGCGCACGCGGGCACTCGCCAGCACCCTCGCCGCTGGCATCGTGAGCAGACATGGCGCACGATGTGACCTTTATCGGACGGAGCTGGTGGCCGCGTGATTGACTCTGCGGGGAAACCTTTGACGCTTCACTGCCGTTCCCAAAATCGGTCCCCGCGCCCCCCCCCGCCCCTGGCCGCGTGCAGATTTGGAGTGAAAAAAGGCGACGATGGGCAGCGCCGAGAGAGACCAGCCGCTCCATCTGTAGCACCCACCCCGCCCCGACTGCGGGTTATGTGTGGCGTGATCACGAATGTGGAGATTATGCTGTGACCTCTGGGCAACGTCGGGATCGCGCTCGCTCCCAGCTGCCATCCGAGATGGATTTTGCTCGCTATTATTATTTATTTATGTTTTCAACAGAGAGAAAACAAAAGAAAAAAACACAGAAACCAGGATACAAAGGGATTGCTGCGCTCGGTCGAGATGAAACGATCTTCAGAAGGAGCCGAGTGCAGTCTACGGCAGGAATGAGAAGAAGGGGAGAGGGAGAGAAAGAGAAACGTCAACGGAAAGAGACAAATTGCGAGGAGCAAATCGCTGTTTGCTTTTAAAAGTCTCTTCATTACGCAGCTGCTAAGAGAGTGCTTTAGCTTAGGCCGTAATCGACGCGTTGAATATACGCGCGCCCGCACTTGGATTTCTCACATCAGCTTCTGCGGCGGGGACACAGTTAAGACTCTGACATGTACACGCGCATGCTCGTGTGCCCCATTAATAACCTGCCTTCCAAAATACAGCTGCGGCCGCCTCTGCTGCTAGGCTTTTGGGGTGGGAGGTTGTGGGGGGTAATTAAAAAAAATCCCCGTGGAAACTAAACAGTCCTGCAGAATACTGGCGGCGATCCACCTCGCCCCCCCCCACCCACCCTCACGCACTCGCTTTATTTTGGATACGGAGTGGGAGACGGACGACGTGACCAGTTTGAGACTTGAATGAAGTCCTTGGAGCGAGGACATCTCCTGCCGGAGCACGAGAGAGCCGAGACGGTGACGTCGAGCCGACGGCCTCTTGGCCCACGAGCATGAACATCTTAACACCTCCACTATTATTGGCGGAAAAGGGTGGCGAAGGTCCAAGACCGCCGTGGCGAAGACCCACGAACGCGTCCGCTGGTGACCAGCCTGAGTCCACCATCTCGCTGCACTTGAGAACCCGGCCTCATCGCAGACGCCTGCTCGGATTCGACCCCAGGGTCTCAGCAGTGCCGGCTCAGCGCTCCGACCTGCGAGCCGCCCGCCCAGCCTTCTACACCTGAAGCAGATATTTCCTGGACGTTGTCATTTAAGGAGGGATGCTGGCATGGCGTAGTGATGAGTGCACTGGACTTGCAATCCAGAGGTCACAGGTTCAAACACCTTTTCTGGCACGGCAGATGAACGGGGTACATTTCTTAAAGCCCCACAGCCTCTGTCCACCCAGCAGTATAAGTGGATACTCCACTTAAGTGGATATACCTTGGCTCCTCCCACCCTCAACCAGTATATATACAATGCGACCGGTTTTCTCCCGGGACACCGGGGCCGCGCAGAGGGGGGGGGGGGGTTGTCGGGTTTGCAGCGGAGGACATTGATTGTCTTGGCGACACGGATCTCCGTCCGAAGCCGACGAAACGCGGCTGTGCAGTTCGGTGCCGCTCACGCAGTCGCCGAGGACTCGCGTGCAGGTGGCAACACGGAGGCGAGGCGAGGGTGTGCGGCGGCGTGACACACGCTCCTCCGGTTGGCACGGTTGGCTAGGTACGGTGCGAAAGAAGATCAGGATCTTTATTCATTCTGGAGGAATCCGATGAGCTATGAAGCTATTTTTTTCACAGATGTCTAATAAATATACACACCCAACGGGGATGTTTGCACTCGTTATGCAGTGTAATAGTACACGTGTGTGCGTATTGTATAGTACTCTAATCAGCAGCTGTGAAATATCCCTGCTGGATGAAGGCCATCTCTCACGGCGCTGCGATGGAACAATCCATCCAGCTCCTGCGCTCCAGCCGATTTCATCACTCCGTCTCTGCCCTCCCTTCCACATCCCCCCCCCCCGCTTCTATCCCAGTGTAGTGTTTTTGTTTGGTTAAGAGTCCTGGTGTGATGTGGTTGCACTTAGACGCCATTGTGCGAATGGAAACGCTCGTTGTTGTAAATCGCCCATCGTCTCTTCCGCTAGGCTCTAAGAAGACTGCCGCTCCAAAGGAAGATAATGCAAAGAGTGAGTCCCTGCAAACAACTCCTCGCTGCAGCTTGTACAGATGGTGCCCACAGTGCCCCATAGCAAGTAGCATGAGTCGCGAATATTATCAACAATCACTATGAATGTCATTGCAACGGGGGGAGCGGTGGTGCAACGATTAGCTTAATGCGCTTCGGTACCCAGCAGTGTGAGTTCGACTCCCGACCACGATTCACGTCAGCGGTGATGTCTGAACTACCAGCGCATTGTCGTTGCAGAGCCTGTGACTGCCGCAGCTGAGAGTCCTGCCAAGGCTGTTTCAGGTGAGCTTCTGCCTCCGGGACATTCCCACGGCCGTGTTTATCTCATTCTCTCTTCCTAGCACGGCACGCTTGCAGCGCAATAACGGGCAGATTAGCCCGTGCAATCATTTGATTCTTGAATATTTAAGCAGCAATCTAATAAAATCAAAGTTAAAGATAGACCGTAGAATGCCTTGTGGGGTTATTCTCTGGTCTGACATTGGCGGTGAGACAAGACCAGGAAGGAGGCTTCCTCTGTTGTAGGCCAATCAGTTTCAAAGACAACGCATACATTAACAAAGCACATTTAGCATTTTTTACCATAAGTATTTGTGGTTAATGCAAACTTGATGGCTTGTAATCATCGGTGTGTCTATGTGGTGTGTGAACATCTTAACACCTCCAGTATTATTGGCGGAAAAGGGTAAAGCCGATTATTTTTCATCTTGATACTGGCATCAAAGGGTACCATTGATAATTATTGAGAGGCGGTGGAGATGGCTGTAAACTGTCGTTATGGCTTGAAATCAACGGGCCATCGCAGGCCTCAGGGGCTTCTCGTAATTGGATAACGACTCGCGTACGCACGTGGTTTGTCGCAAAGTCGTGAATTGTCGCCGTGTGATGATGATGTGATGATGTTGTGGTGATGGTGATAATGTTGTCAGTGTTGACAGCAGCTGCACCCAAACCCAAGGCGAAAAGTAGGTGGTGGCACTAGGCTTGATTTCCTAAAGCTCCATCGTTAAATGACCCCGCCCCTCATTAACCTCATAACGAGTTCCCTTAACCTGCTAACCTTTCCAAATGACCTTCCGGGACCGAAGCATTGTGAAGTGTACTCTCAAATATAGCAGCTTGTCGTGGTGTCCTAACTTGGCCTTTGCGTCCGTGTATCCGCTACGCCATTCGCGTGTATATTTGTGTTTGTGTACGGATGTGGTGGTCCGAGTTTAATTCCCGCTCATGGCCTACATCGGTGTCAATTATCTGAACCGGTTCTGGGCCTCCTCTAGATCGACTCAGCCTCATATTAGTATCTGGCACGTTGTGTAAAAGTTGCTGCGATGGAGACAATGGCGACCAGGCGTGGTGCTGGCCACCCACCCCCTCGCGTGCCGTACTGACCTTCATAGGTGCTGCTGATCACTAACAGCACTTGCCCCAACAGTCTGTTAAGGCTATACGGGGGATCTTTGTCTGTGTATAGGTATTTGTACGAGATAGCTGAATGCTTGCTAGTGCGTATACAGCAACAAACAACACTTCCATTTAGTCACGTAGCATAAGCAAACAGACGTGCATTGGTGTTTTTCCATGAATTTGTGTTTATGTTTATTTCCAGTTTTATCGTACAACATGCTACGAGCATTATGTCATGAGACAAGACATCCATTCAGGTCTCCCGCAGAGCAGTGAACGGCTCGCAGAAGCGGATATTCCAGAGCTACCTCTGACATCCCTTCAAGTGACCTCTGCTCCACACAATAGGGGGCAGCGCTTCCACATCCACTTTGTCAGTCACACCAACATCTGTAGTTCTCAACGCTGGTGAGATTGCAGGACCAGATTTAACGTGATCATGTTTTTTATCGTGCCATCAATTGGTGAGCGGGTCGAGTCCACATCGACTTCCTCCGCTTGGGTCGATGAGCGGAAGCGCAGGTGGCTGCCCGGATCGAACCCAAGACCTCAGTGGTGCCGGCTCACTGCTCAAATCTGTCTTGGTCAAACATCCCAACGTAGCGGAGACCCTCTTTAAAACGCGTCTTGAGACTCGGGGAGGCTTTTGTGACTAACCAGTGGCACCACGGTTGCGAGATGTTAACTCCCTCGCCTGGTATACAGGAGGTTTGATCCCAACCCTGGCGCCCGCTGTATATATGGAGTTTGCATGTCTCTTTTCCAGTGGTCGTGTGGATTTTTCTCCGGGTCCTCCGGTTTTTCCCTCCACATTTAGAATCAACAACACGCGTTTAGAGTAGTTGGGCGCCGTAAATTTCCACGTGATAAGCCACTTTGTTGAACTATCATTTGTGGCCAGGTTGCTTCTGAAAAATAACTTTCTAGCTCAGTGGACCTTACCTGCTAAATGCCATTGCAGTACAATGGCATTGGCACTGGAGGGAAAGGGGGGCTGGTGCGGTGTGCGTGGGGGTGGGCGTTGGTGCTGCAGGTGAAGTGAGCCCCCAATTCCAGAGGGTGACCATGAGAAGCCCCCTGCCACGAGACCAAGGGATCTATGAGGTTGACATCGCCACGGTGATTCTCATCGGTCTGTACGTTGTTTGCTTCCACAGAAGCCGATGCGGTGAAAGAGACAAAGCCGCTGCCCAAAGAGGAGGGTAAGGGATGTGTCTGATGATAACAAAGCTCATGTTTATTTATGACACAGATAGATAGACAGATAGACAGAGATGGGCTAGCGGGCAGATGACAGGCAGACGAGTGATCAAGCATGCTGGTACAGTTCGGATTTACGTAGCATTTAAAACAGGTCTGGGATAAATTACAGTTGTGAGTGGCAATTTGTAATAAATTACAAATCACCATGTCATTGTAATTGTTATTTCAGTGAACATTGTTGGTGAATTTGTAGTTACAGTTCTCTCGAGGTCTTGTCCAAATGCGACCACATCTGAAGATTCCTCTAAAGAAACAGTGCACACGTTTATTATATATATAGAGAGAGAGAGCGGGGGGCAGCTGTCACAGACAGAGGAGAAGAGGACGATCTTGAGCCTGGACTTGAACTGGGACATGGAGTCGACAGCACGGATGGCTGTGGCATTGGAGTTACAGACAATCAGGGCGGCAGGGGAGAATGAGCGACCTCCCACTGGTCGAAGGTTGCACACAGAAAGACAAAACATCCCAACAGACGTGCAGACAAACACGTGGATAACAGAGAGAGAGAGGGAGAGACACAGAGAGGAAGATGGGCGGAAATATATTTTATTTAAACCAGGCAAGAGCTCATAAACATGTGGATATGTGCATGTTGTTGTTGAAAAGTGGCATGGAAAATTTGAAAATACAATTCGTGCACACAATTTGATTTTTATGATAAAAAATTGAATTGCTTGCAGTGGTGTTTGTTGAAATGAGGTCTATGCCGTTGTAAACCTATTTTACGAAAGCCGCCGAGAAGGCTGAACGGCGTATTTCTCGATGATTTGTTTGGGTCTGATGACACGGCATTAACGTGAATTTATGTAAGCCGGTCGCGGTTTTTATATATTTTTTTCATCAGTGTTAGCTGCAGCTTGACTTATCTCAAAACTTGGCCGTTATTAACCGGACCGAGTCGGCATTCCTGTCGTTCAGTCGTGTGCCCGAGATATGAACGATTCATCAGTCGCGCATACAATTACTTGAAAAAATGACAGAAAGCAAAAAAAAATACTTCTGGTGCTCTGTCCTCTTAATTTTGACGTAAATTAAATAAAAAGCCAAAAAAAAACCGTACATAACTCACGCAGGCAAGAGATTTGCATTGAGCACTTTCCCAGAGGTGACAGCTGCATGGGCAAAGGAAGGTCTGAAAAGGAGGAAGTTGGAAAAGAGGCCAAGAGACTGAAAACAAACGATGATGGTTTCCCACGTGTTGGTGGCAAGTACCGTGCATGCGGATGGGCGTACAGCACAACCGTGAAGACCGATGCCACAAAGAAAATAGAGACGCTGCTTGATGACTTGCAGAGAGGGAGGGGGGGGCATACGGTGACACGACAAAGGGGGTGGGGGGCCATGTGGTGACGCAAAGAAGGCCAAGGTCAGGCAGGATGAAGGCAATTGGAGCCCAAGGCCTTCCATTTCAGAGAGGTTTTATCGAAAATGGATAAAGAGGCCAAATGAGGTCAGAATCAGAATTCTCTTAGGTTTTTTGGTAAAGTCACGTAGGTATAAATAAATAATAAGAATAATAATAACAATAAAATAATAAATCGCGACGTTTCGGAGGCAACACAAGTCTCCGTCATCAGGTGGGACCGTCACAGCCAGATTTACTGTCACGAAAGCTTTAAATCTAGAACAGAATCAAAATGTTTCATTTATCGTGGAGAAATCCGACGAGCCATGAAGCTCTTTCTCACAGATGTCCAGCAGGGACACGGGGTCAGAGAGTTACAACCACAATCAGTGCAGAGACATGACAGGAGTCACGTGGTTTTGTGACGTCGTCTTCTGGGGGGGTGGGGGCAGTTGCACCCCCCCAGGGACGATCCCAACGTCTCCATGATCGGGCGACCGACTGTTGGCAGCAGAGCCCCGAGTGGAAATGTCTTTGTCTCACGACGCGGACTGCAGGTGCGAGTGTTGGGCAAGCTGTTGCGGTTGAGCTGCTGCTGCTGCTGTCATCACGATCTAACCGTCCGTCGTTTGTGTTTGCAGACAGCCACTCGCAGCCGGCGAGCCCGCACGCCAAGCCTGCCGGTAAGAACCCTGGCTGAACAACACACGCACAGCACGCGCCGTACTACGTCGCATATCCACCCTGGCCAAATAACCGCCCACACCCAGTGCATTACTTGCGAGCGGTGAAACCGGAAAAAGTTTTCTAGTTGTTCACATATCTGACCTTTCGGTAAAGTCACGTAGGTATAAAATATTTTTTTATTTTATACCTCCGTGACTTTACCGAAAGAACCAAAGAGTATGGATTCCTGCAGTCACAAAAGCTTCAAATCAAGATATCTGACCTGTTCATCGTATCCGCCTATACCTCAGTTCCCAGTCTAAACTAAACTCTTTATTATACCAGGTAAGGTCCACTGAGCTACGCAGCTCTTTGCAGAAGCGACCTGGCCACAAATGATCACTCAGCTAAAGTGGCTTACCATGTGTACATTTATATCTGCCAAATACTCTAAACGCATGTTTCTAAATGTGGAGGGAAAAACCGGAGGACCCGGAGAAAAATCGGGGAGATAGAAAGACATGCGAACTCCAAATATACAGCAGCAGGCGTCAGGGTCGAGATCGAACCAACGACCTCCTGCACACCAGGCAAAGGAGATAACATCTCACCACCGTGGACATTAGTCTGTCGGTTTTGCGACGTTGTCCTCTCTGTGCAAGTGCCCTGCAATCCAGCGGGCTGCGTCTTTGCCTGTCTTAGCGAGTGATTGCCCGTGCCCTGCTTTTTTTGTGTCGGCAGCACCGAAGAAGCCTCCGACTCCGACTCCGACTCCTCCCGAAGAACCCGCGACAAGTAAATCCGTCGCCTTCACCACACTTCCCCCTCACCCAAGTCTAAGGGATGAAGGGAAGACGCAGCCTAACAACACACAAACTGATCCCACCATGGTTGCCGTGGGCCCTGGTTTAAGGAATTAAAAGTGGCCTCCTGTGTCCAATTTCCCATCCCTCTTCACAGCCTGGGCCCTGGGTCCAGTGGCAGCACTAGGCACAAGCGATTCAAGTACAAGCTTAGAGTCCCAAGTAGCTCAATGGGCCCCGGATTAATGAAAACATCTGGGTGCACCAAATATAGTTTCGAACTGAGATCGGTATTAATAAAAAAAAAACTCATGATTCTAAAAAATCACTTTTAAAATGGCATGACAGCGGAAGACAATTTAAAGTGTTCGAATCTTGCCTATCTACAAGCTGACATTTCTTTTTTTGCATTTGCCTTCCTATGATGCTGCCCTTGTTGATGTGTTTGTTATCGCTGAGCGATGAGCGACTGCACAGTAAGATGTTGACCTCGCTCGTGACCTTTGCTCTGCTAGAAACGGAGCCTGTCGTGACGAAGGATAAGGAGAAGGTGGTGCAGTCAGGTAACGATTGGGCATTGCCTCAAGGGATGTCCACGTGCAATCCGCTGCTGGATGAAGGCCTACCCACGCCGTGCCACCCGTGGAAGCTCTTTGACCATATTGCTGCTCAGTGTGACTTGATTTAGCCGGGGAGCATAGACATGACAGCGTAGTACATAATAACAATTTATTTTGCTGTACTGCCCCCGCTGCTGCCTACATCGTAACCCGTGGAGCAGCCTATAACGCCTGTTTAATGCATGGTTGTGACCCATACAAAGCACTATCCAGGCTAAACCGCGCTTAGCTTCTGTGATCTGTATGTGCCTGATCTCGTCACTTTGCGGAAGCTAAGCAGAAAACAGCCTGGATAGTGGTCGTATGGGCGACCATCATCGAGCACGAAACTGAATGGCAAGGGCTGATGCGGAGAGTGCGGTCAGCATCGAGCAGTGCAGCAAAATCGATTATTGGACTGCACCATGCTCCAACAGCTGCCCTCTACCCATTACCAACTGACCAGGGTGGTGAAATATGGTCCCCGCAGGCGTAGGGAAGCCCTTATCCAGCAGCGGCTCGCCAACGGGCTGTGTACGTGCCGCTACGATTACACGCGCACACCCACTCAACGCGCCCACGTCGCACCAACGCCGGCCCACCGTTGCACGCTAACTTGACGTTGCCGCTGCCAAGTCGTGTGTGAGCACGCTGTGCATCCCCTAGACAACGCTCCGCACGTTGTTCGAGATGCTGCACCCCCCCCCCCCCCCCCGGGCGTCAGATTTGGCCGATGCTGCTGTCGTAAGCTGCGAGGAAAATTTGTGAAAATTTAATTTGTATCTAAACAAAAATCGTTTGTAATCGCCTTTATTTCACGACACGCCTGCACGTGTACGGTTTTTTCTGCTCCTCCCGGTGTAATTCACCGTAAAATGCTATAATTTTCCGTCCGCCTTAGAATTCACGTGATTGGCGACAGTTTATTTAATTCTTGATTTTCACGTCTCCATTCTTCCAAGATTTGGCTCTGCGCATCGGCCGATGCCCAGTTTTCACGCCTGATTATTCCGTCGGCCTCGGGCCTCATTCCTTGCTCACTGCATCCAAATGGACTCATTTTCAGAACGGTTAATTTCGTAACATAACGACGCACACAACAATGACAACAGCAACAAGACACTCATGAACCCTTCCGAGCCATTTAAAGACGCGACCACTATTCCTGGATACTAACGCCCCTTGCTCGCTCCGTTGCCTTAACTTAATTTTTCAGAAGAGGCATCTCTGGTAAGGTCTTCCAGCTCATTAGGCGCCGCTCCACCCGCCGCTCCCCGTCGCTCCGTGCGGGGTTGTCTGCGTGCGCTGTAACTCGGAGGGTTTATTCGCGGCTGTGCTTGGAGCCGTCTCGTACTCTTGCCCTCGGTGAGGATCGTTGTGCAATAACCATTTCTTTTGTTGTTGCATTAATTCGTTGCAGCCAAGACGGCCAAAGCAAAGCTAATCCCAGGTGCGTACCTGCGTGTATTATTGCTCTACAAGCGCAACCCCTTTGTCAATTCTGGAGCGGAGGGCTCATAGTGAGGGTATTTCTGGCCTCCTCTTCCACGTTAGCCAGACATCTTGGAAGCAGTGGGAGTACCAACACTTTACCCCACCAGATGTGACGACGTGCCGTTCGGCTGTGTTGGAGCCATTCACGTTACTGGGTGGACAGAGAGCGGGGGGGGGGGGGGTGTTTACGAAAACTTAGCGTTTAAACTTCCACGCCAGATGATCAAACCAGTGACGTCCGGAGGTCAAGTCCAGTGCGCTGCTCACCATGACACTACCGTGGGGGCATTCTGTACGTTCATACCGTGGTGGTGGGTTTAACGACACTTGTATATATTTATACGCGATCTAACCCAAAAAAAACCCTCTATTACGGATGATATTGGTCGCGAAAGCCTACGTGTTAAACATTCTGTACGTTTGCATGGGTATTATAAAAACACAATCCCCAGTGAAAATTGCGCATTTTGTGATTATTGTTCTTCTGCAAGGTGCCTTGAGCTGCTTTGTCACTTAGGCGCCCTGTGATTGCAAATACTTAAATTCTGACATCTCATCTCTGGGTGTTTCTGTGTTCGTTCGGCAGCTGCCGTCGAAGAGGATGATTCAGGTGAGCCTCTTTGTGTCTGTTAATTGAGGTGGCGCTGCTGTGCCCCCTTTCACCGCAGTACATCTGGTTGCATTGATTTTTTTATTAGAGTGTACTCGATAATAATTTGCCCGCTCTCTTCACTTCAAAGGTTCGGTGAAGAGGAAGGTGAAAAAGACAGAACTGAATGAGAGTGAGTCCCCCGCAGCCTCATATGTCTGACCACACTCTGAAACTAATTTCCACGACCACGACGCCCGCACACAACGCCCTACTTTTTTGCGGATTGCATCATGCGATCTTCAACTTCCGCCGTCCGGCAGACGGCACGTATTTGTGCGGTCAATATACCCGCAGTAATAACCGGGGTGGACTGCTGGATTCGATCGGTGAAGCTCCGTGACGAGTGGCGAACGCGACACGTCCGGGCCCTGTTTCCGCCAGGCCTCCTCGCGGTGTTCCTGTGCGGCTGACGGCAGTGCTGATGACGCTTGTCGTTGATTTGTATCGCTCGTTTCAGCTCTGGTGGCCGGACTTGAGAAGGACATTCCCCTCTCTCAACTCGGAGGTAAGGTGTCACATGATCACACTTTTTATTTTGTTTGCAAAGAATGTTTTTGCTTCTTTTCCCTTTTCAATGTTTTCATATCTCACTTCAGCGAAAGGGCGTCCTCTCATAGGAGGAAGAATACGGTTCGTGTTAGAGACTGGCCCATGAAAGCGGATATCAAAGAGCTACCTCTGACATCCCTTCAAGTGACCTCTGGTTCACGCATTAGGGGGCGGAACTTTCCCATCCTCCCTGCTCCAGACAGTATTCTTCGTTGCATGACCACAACACGTTTCTTTTTTTCGAGATAACATTTTGCCAAATTGGGTTCAGAATCAAATTTAACGTGACGGTTGTTTTTTTTTTGTGCTGTCACTGTTGACCGGGCTGACACCCAATCGGTTCTTTACGCTTGAGAATCCGGTTAAGCCGCAGGCAGCTGAAACCTGGATTCAAACCCAGGTTTCCAGTGGTGCCATCTCAGCAGTCGGACCTCCGAGCCACCCAACACGGGAGAGCTTCCGTCCACGTGCGCATCGCGGTAATAATCCTGCGCCGCCGCGTGAGCAGGCGTCCTTCCTGCACGGTCGCCGCTTCCGCGTGGAGAATTGAGTTGTGTCGTGCGGTTGTTGCAGGTGGCGTGCCGAAGACAAGCACGAAAGGCAAAGGTAATCATGCTTCACCATGATTTATTTACGGCGATGCCGTCTTACTTTGCCTATGACTCAAAATCACTTGTGTCGTGTAAGATTTCAGAAGCTAAACGGGGTCGAGCATCGATAGTGCTCGAACGGGTGAGCGCAAACAAGGCGTCACAGTGCGGGCAGTGGAGGGGGGAGTGCATCCACTGCCATTAGACCGTACTTCTACACCGCCCGCCTCAACCGACACTGCCGAAGCAGCGTGTTGAAGTGTGGTTAACATCACCCACCATGATATGCGGAGGCCCTCTTCCAGCAGTGGTTTGGCAAGCGGCTGTACGTGGTGCGCTGTTATCGATAGCGGTGTTCATCCTGTTGACCCCTGAAGGGGGATGATTGGGTCGACCCCCTCCAACTGAGCCCTCCCGCCCTCCCTCCCGCCGCAACGTCAATACGAACTCACGACCTGATTTTCCTCTTTATGTCGCTTCTTCTGCCTGTCCCCTCCCCGCCTTGTTACCCTCCTCCTTCGTCTGCTCTGTCTCTTCAACCCCCGTCGCCGCTGCTCCTGCCTTGCCCTTCTCTCCATCTCGTTTCCGACGTCGCTGCCACCGCCACCACCGCCACCACCGCCACCACCACTACCGCCACCGCCGCCAGCTCCCGTGCGCTACTTCCAGTGCGTGTTGGTGGAGTCGGGCAACGGCTACGGGCCGGTGGTGTACGACTCCCCGCTTAAGGCGCCCCCCGGCGCCCCCGCGCCCCACAAAGAGTCCTCGGAGAGGAGGAAAAAGACTCACACCATTTGAGCTTGTGCCTCGGGTCGAATGTTTTTTTTTTAATTGTCACGACCATACGAACGTAGGGGGGGGAGGGGGGAGTTGAAAAAAATATGCAAAGTTAATTCATGGAGAGAGAGAAACAAACGGAGGAATAAAAATTGGGCGCACGTGTCGAGGGGCGCGTCGGGAGTGACGCGTTCCGATTGGCGCATCTCGTACGGAATGGGTTTCGCGTGACCGCTGGATGCACCGCGCCAACTTTCCACGAGGAAGACGAATCATGCATATGCATGGATGCTGGAATGCTTTCCACCGACGTGCCTTTGTCCTCGGCAGTGTGTAATCTGCCATAGCAATGGAGCGGCGCGTCCCTAGGCCGCGGTGAGACGACGGAGCTCGGCTAGCGGCTTTGCCGGGGAGGGCACGGGCAACGCTGTCGCCAGTGTGGCTCTCTAGGATCAGACTCCCTCACAGCAGAACAACGTCCATCGGAAGTTCAATTCGTCTTGGGTCGTCTTGATGAGAGTTATTGTCTCCCCCCCCCCCTCCGTCAATCCCTCCCCGGCATTATAGACAGAGATGATTGTTTTCAACCTTATCCAGCAACAGTGATAAGTAATCAAAAATCATAATAAAATCACGTGGTTGTGCAGGAGCTTAGAGGGCTTTCAATCGAGTCATCCTCGTGTAGTCAGAATTTTGCGAGTCGGTGTGTCACCCACTCCGGTGTGTCAGCCCACTCCAGGAACCGATGGGGCCGCCCCAAATCGTCAGATTGACTTCTGGGACAGGCACTTTCAGGAGCCAGGCAGTGCAGGGTGAGATGGGATGTGTCGGCCAGGAGCATAAACCAAACGCTGCCGTGGGAATAGTCAGTTTGAGCCCCGTTACATCACGCGGAAGGAGTCTGTGTTCCTTTAGCTCCCGTGAGGATTGTCACAGGAGAAGAGGCGGCTCGTGCAGGGTGAGACGAGAAGCTGCCAGGCTGACTTTGGCTGTCAGGGAGGTATTTTTTGAGCCAGCGCCTTTAATTGTCGATCCGCTTTGTGTGCGCAATTGTTGACCGACACACGTGGCTTGTGATGCGCCTTACTTGCACATCTGATGGCATACCGCGTGTCGGATTTAAAAAGGCGCGCCGATTGAAGAGGGGTGACATGATCTGTCGAATGTATAACCCGATTTAGAATGTGTAGGTGTAGGCATGCTTAACTTATGAAGTGGGACATTTACAGAGTTATGCTTTTTGTTTTATTTTCTCGTCAAAATATTCCTCCATCGAGAGTGTACAGCTGCGGTTTTTGAAGCCGGTTTCGTCGAGTCGCTCCAAACTTTTGTACAAAAGCAGTGAACCTGAGCGGTCTCAGCCTCCTGCTCGCACCAGAGTGACTGCACGTGTGATGTATGATTTCCGATAGCGCGGGGTTACGTGCACTGTAAAATCAAAGCGTCGGCGTGTTGATTTGCAGGGTTGTGCTCCAAGAGAAAACCGGTGTGCCCGCAGGGTCGTGGACGATCGATCACGTGCCATGGGTCGTAAGGGTTGAGCGCGATGCGTTGCCACGAGGCCGAGATAACAGTGGGATCCCTCGCAGAGCGGTGCAGCACTTGGTGTTAGCCAACGGCCCACAGAAGCGGATATCACAGAGCTTCCCCCCGAGATCCCTACGCAACAAGGGGGCAGCACTTTCCATCTGGCTCCGCCACTGAGGGTAATTGTTCGATGGATCCGGCCACCTATAAACCCACCAACGATCAAGAGTGCCCCCCCCCCCCCCCCACTCTGTTCACCTGCAGGGCCCTTACATGGACCCACGCTGGACGCAGGCCGGTTGGCACAGCCTGCGATGCAAATCACACGGTCGCAACTTCGCGAGCGGCGAGCTTCCATTGACCGTGCATGAGGTCGTCGATATACTATCTCCCGTTCCATTCCCTCCGCCTCCCGCTTGCTTGACCCATGATTGACCTCCTTCTCTCACGGGGAACGGGGAGGGGGGCTCTACTCCCCCTCCACTACCCAATCCCCTAACCACCCCCCACGAGTCATTAGCCACTGTACAGCAGCAGCTGCATCCCAAAGGGGCGACGCTGAAATGTGGGACGGCCGAATTGTGAGTGCGTGCCACCATCGTTTGTTAAGGTCATCGGTGGACTTCTGCATCCATCAAACCACGGAGGACAAAATTAGGCCCCCGAGGCGACGGTCAATTGTTTAACGGCGTGTGCGACGCGATTGAATAGCATCGAGCGCCCTGCTTGAGCCAGACAGGGCCGGTGCTAGGGGGAGGTGCATGGGTGGGCCTTGCACCATCAAAATGTCCGCTTTCGCCCACCCAAGTTCACTGAGCGGTGAATCACTGTCACGGTGCCCCCCCCCCACACACACAACGGCCCTACTTGCCCCCCCGCCGCACCCCCCATCCACTTCTGAGAGGCGCTGGAGCTGGGCCAGTTGCCAGGGAGATTGGTGCAGCGGTCGAGTGTTGTACAACCGCATCGGTGGTCATGGTCGTGCTGCCCAGCTCTCAGTGGTGTTTTTTCTGGGTGGTTCCGCTACGTGCTGTCCGCCAGCGTGGTCTCCCAGTGTTTCGCTCCGCGTGCCGGGAGCTCAAGAAGCCTCTTTGGGAACCGTTCCTCCAATGCGCGTTGTGCGAAACGTCGGACATCACGCTGCCGGATGGCACGCGGCACGCAACCTCGGCAACACGCGGGGCAGCTCGGCATACGGGGGCGGGTGCAGCTTGTCCGCGGAATAACGCGCGTCGATAAAACCGTGGCCTGTGGTGTGACGGGGTGTGTCGGGCCGGGCCCGCGAACACTCAACGGGTGGAAAAATCGCAACTCCCGAAGCGCAAAAAACCAATGGAACGGCATGCAAAGCGACGGCGACTCATTGTCAGATGCCTCTCCACGCTGCGCACGTACCGGGGCAGCCCAGTTTAGTTTGGTAAAGTAACCGCTGTCGCGTTGGATGGCGAATTCCAGAATTGGCTTGTGATTTTCAGTGGTTTCAGTGGTTTTTGTGTGCTTTAATCTCTCTTTTATATTGTTTTTATCTATTTATAATTTAAAAAAGCAATATAAACAACATTGCAAGCTGAACATGGGATACATCGGAGGGTTTCATTCAGAAAATCGACACATCGGGATGCCCCAGCCGTGAAGGATCCCGGTATTTCGAGGACACGCCGAATTGCTTGCTGGCTGGGTCACGTTGAGGTCACCGCTGTGGGTAATTCGGCGCCTCCGACTCTCTGCACGCGCTTCGTGCAAGCTCCACTGAGCGTCGAGCACACGGCCCACGAGGGCGCGTTCTGGCCGTTTCAAAATTAGGTTCCTGCCGAATGAGCGACTGTCCTGTTCTTGAGAACCCTGTTTTTGAACGTCCACATCAGTTGGGGAATCTGATGGTGAAGCAGTGTGCTTTATTAGCGCGGCGATAGTTTACGTTAGAGTGCTTTCACGCATCAGCAGCTTCGCTCGCGTGGGCGTGCGCACGTACGCACCAATGGCGCGAACCTGGTAATATTTACAATATCCAAGTGTGGCACAATTTTACAACCTTTGCTGCGCAAGCACGTAACGCGAATAAAGTTAGCTCCCGTTTGTCTGTCGGTGGACTATCTGGGCTGCGGATTAATCGTGCTCTGCGAAATATATATTTACTCACTCGTCAAGGGTCATGGACTCACGTGACGGCAATTACATCTATAAATCTATTCATTTATGCAGCAGTAAAATAGATGACGCTTTCTATGCTTTCATTCCCCCGCTGTATGTCAGTAAACAATAAATACATTTCTATAGCCTCACTGAGGTGTGAATTGCATTATCCGTGGTTTTGTTTTATCCGGGCCACTCCTCATTTCAATTGCGTCCGACAATCGAGAGTTGACCGATAAAGAAAACTCAATTCGTTTAGCGGTGCCAGTCAGTAAGCAGCGACATCCAACCGAGGAGATGGAGCGATGAGATGAGCTCATGTGCAAGCTGCCGGGTGGATTGTTGAATCGCAGGATCACGAGACATGGCTGCGTCTTGGGCGGGCCTTCATCCAGCAGTGGCTTGATTATTCCTGACGATGATCAGTGCGTGACATTGGCACTGCGCCAGGCAGTGCTGATTCCATCCTGAGCGGTAGAATCTCCGCAGGTGCTGATGTAACACCACGACAGCAAGTCACCTGTACAAGCCACACAGCTCCTGCAAATTTGCAAAACCAGGACGGGATTGACTGATCCGCCGGTACCCAGTCCTGTTTTACCCTACAGCCTTGGGGTGTACACCAGTGGCGCAGTAGCTTGGTTGGCGTGGGCCCTGATATGCCCCCCCATCCCCCGTTTTTTTTGTACCCCAGCGTCTGGACTTCCTGCAGCCCGTGGGCCCCAGTGCAGTTGCACCGCCTGCACACTCGACGAGCCGCGCCACTTGCGTGCGCCCCGAGCAAAAAGTAATCGGTCATTGGCTTGCAACGATGGCTCATGAAACCGCTATAATCCATCGCCGTTCCACCCCGTGCCTCCACGTTTGATATTAATCCTGCGCCCACCACGCTTGCCCGCCACTGACACTGTAACTGCGTGTAGTTTTTGTGGGTTTTTCTTGCCGTGTATAGAGAGGTATCCGTGTACATTTCTTTTCTGTAAAGTTTCAGAAACAACGCTTAAGCTTGGTGGCAGGCATGCTCGGCTACTCGCGACGGCGTGTGAGCGAGGGTGCCGTGGCTGTGTGCGGCTGTCGGTGCCTTTCCCCATTTGTAAATACCGTGACGTCCGGTTTTACGAAAAGTGCCAAGCCATTATTAAGCTTGGCTTTTAGGAAATTTAAAATGTACGAGGCTGTTACTGTTTGTTTTGTTGTTGAAGCCTCTTCGAGGCGAGCCGCCGTGCATGTCCGCAGCGTTAAACACACGGGCAGAGGCATCGCAAAGGTCCCAACGTGGGCCACGTTCCCAATTTGGCGCGCCCTTCGCACCGGACGTGGACGCGTTTTGGAACGTTACAGGAGCGAGGCCCTATGATGGCCAGTCAGCCCGTAATGTGCCCCATATCTCGGAGGCTAAGCAGGCCTTGAGCCTGGACAGCGCTTGAGACGCGGTGGCCACCGGTGCATGCCAGGCTGCCGTAGGCGGCTGCAACGCTTCTGCTGCTTGCCGATCGGCAGGGGGCAAATGCGGCAAAAGTCGTTGTGCTGTACAGGGCGGTCCAGATGTCTCGTGACCTTCATTTCATTCTTTAATATTTTTTTTGTAAAGTAAGGTTTCTTTAAAACAGAAATTAATTTGAAAAGGGTAAAAAATTGTTAGGGGTCAATTAATTTAGAGGGGGTCACAAGACATCTGTACAATACTGTATTCCCACGTGTAAGCTTCCCCCGTATTCTATCAACCCGCACTGACCCTACGCGGTGAAGTATGGTCGAGTAACCCCCACAAGCCGCACGGCGTGGGGAGGCCCTCATCCAGCAGTGGACTGAACATGGGTGGCTGCTGCTGCTGCACGATGTTCACCTCGTGCGAGGCGGTTACCAGCGTCGGATTTCGGCAATTTGTGTGCTCCGTGCGGCGTTGGCATTTTCAGCCACCGGTGGAGCATTTCTCTAGCCATGCGTGTGTACCGTGGACGGCTGAAGTAGCTGACCTTTTGTGCTGCTCGCTCATTGTTTATCGAATGGAGCAAAAACGTGGCGATTCTAAATTAAATCCATTCGCGGAAACAAAAGGCTTTGAGCATTCACCCAGCCCTTATCGGACTTCACGGAAGCATTTTTTGTTATCGTCCGGTGTCCCAAACCAGCAGACCTCTATTCAGCTCTCGTGAAATCCGTTTGACTTGTATTATTATCCGGGAGGGCTATTGCTTCTAGATTTGAAGCTTTCGTGACTGCAAGGATTCATACTCTTATGTTTTTTTCGGTAAAGTCACGTAGGTAAAACATTACAATAAATAATAATAAATCACGAGATTTGTTTCTATTTTTTTATTTTTTACCTACGTGACTTTAAAAAGAATAATAAAAATAATAGATAATAGAAATAATAAATAATAGAAATAATAATAGAAATAAAATAATAAATCTCGTGATTTTTCTTTTTTTTACGTGACTTTACCTAAAAAAACCTAAGAGTAGGGCTATTGCTATTTACGCATCGGTGAACAAGACACTGGCTTCCTGTGCCCACGCCGCTACCCCAGTAACGTGTTAACCACCGTGCGTTCCCCGTTGTTTTCTTTCCGCCTTGGCCGTGGGACTCGCCACGTGGCCGACGACTCGTCACGTGGGCGAGAGCGAGCCGGAGATTTGGCGTCGTGGGCTTCGATGTTGGAGAGTTGCCTTCGCGGACGACTGGCCCCGTGACTGGCTCCGTGCTGCGAAACGTTGCAAGTGCACGTCTTGGATGTGCGGCGGGGACAGAGGTGGCGGCGGTCACGTTGCCAGTGCAATAAAAAAAGTTCACAGTTTATCACCGCTTGCTTCCTTTCTGTTCTTCGTTCACGCTCTCTTCCTGACTCCTTTGTTGTTTTTTTCCTTCACCCGTTCCCTCTTCAGTGCTTGTTATAATTCTCGTCCTCAGTGGTCGCCAAGCTGAACTCTGTGCTCTGCGGGTGATTTGGGAGCGAATCGGAGTGTTCAGTGTAACGATACGGCACAGCGTTGTCACTACAAGAGATTGCTACCGTAGTGTCGATGGTCAGCACCACTTCTGGAACTTGCAATTCAGAGGAACTCAAAAAATGGGGATCAAGATCAGTGGTCCTCGACCTTCTTTGGATACTCTGCCCCCCCTTGTTGAATTTAGTTTCAACCGAGGTACCCCCCCTTGCCTGACCCAACATGGTTCTCAGAAATAAATGTATGAATAATGAACATCAGTATTTTAACAATTGTCCATTTTGTAAGGTGTCAACTGCAAGCGAATGAAAACATTCAAAGGACACTCTCCTTGCGTGTGCAGGGGCCTAGAGTACACGTGGCGTAGTGTACAGGGCCTGGAGTACACGTGGCGTAGTGTACAGGGTCTAGAGTACACGTGGCGTAGTGTACAGGGCCTAGAGTACACGTGGCGTAGTGTACAGGGCCTGGAGTACACGTGGCGTAGTGTACAGGGTCTAGAGTACACGTGGCGTAGTGTACAGGGCCTAGAGTACACGTGGCGTAGTGTACAGGGCCTAGAGTACACGTGGCGTAGTGTACAGGGCCTGGAGTACACGTGGCGTAGTGTACAGGGTCTAGAGTACACGTGGCGTAGTGTACAGGGTCTAGAGTACACGTGGCGTAGTGTACAGGGCCTAGAGTACACGTGGCGTAGTGTACAGGGTCTAGAGTACACGTGGCGTAGTGTACAGGGCCTAGAGTACACGTGGAGTAGTGTACAGTACAGGGCCTGGAGTACACGTGGCGTAGTGTACAGGGCTTGGAGTACACGTGGTGTACAGGGCCTAGAGTACACGTGGCGTAGTGTACAGGGCCTAGAGTACACGTGTAGTGTACAGTACAGGGCCTAGAGTACACGTGGCGTAGTGTACAGGGCATAGAGTACACGTGGTGTAGTGTACAGGGCTTGGAGTACACGTGGTGTACAGGGCCTTGAGTACACGTGGCGTAGTGTACAAGGCCGCTGCGTTGTGTGAATGGCAGCCTTCCCCGGGGCGGCTGTCCCGCCGACGATGATGTGCGCCGTATGCGCGTTGCCGATCGTTTCCAAAAACATCTGCCTCTTGCTGCGCCTGCTGCGGCCCTCGGTGAGATTTGTTTCTGCGCTTCCTGCAAAGTCCCCCGCGGGAAGAACGAGGGCTCAAAAATACCCCACCGCCCCGCGCCTGCACGAGTGCGTTGCTCTTTGCGGAGCGGTCTCTTCGCGGAAATGTTTCATCGTCTGGCTGGTCACGACGTGGAAACGCGCACCAGTCTGTCCGCGTTAGAATAAGAACAGCCCGATGTCCATGCGTTGGTGCGTTTCCGGCATTGTGTTCACGAGCTCAGTATCGTAGCACTTGCGTCGGTTCCTGACTCGGGTGCCTTTTTCTGCGTGGAGTTTGTATGTATGTGTGTCCCCCCCGTTCGGCATGGAGCATGGGTCGTCTCCGGCTTGTTTTCTCCCATCAGCACGGAGCGTGGGTCGTCTCCGGCTTGTTTTCTCCCATCAGCACGGAGCGTGGGTTGTCTCCGGCTTGTTTTCTCCCATCAGCACGGAGCGTGGGTTGTCTCCGGCTTGTTTTCTACCATCAGCACGGAGCGTGGGTCGTCTCCGGCTTGTTTTCTCCCATCAGCACGGAGCGTGGGTCGTCTCCGGCTTGTTTTCTCCCATCAGCACGGAGCGTGGGTCGTCTCCGGCTTGTTTTCTCCCATCAGCACGGAGCGTGGGTTGTCTCCGGCTTGTTTTCTCCCATCAGCACGGAGCGTGGGTTGTCTCCGGCTTGTTTTCTCCCATCAGCACGGAGCGTGGGTCGTCTCCGGCTTGTTTTCTCCCATCAGCACGGAGCGTGGGTCGTCTCCGGCTTGTTTTCTCCCATCAGCACGGAGCGTGGGTCGTCTCCGGCTTGTTTTCTCCCATCAGCACGGAGCGTGGTTTGTCTCCGGCTTGTTTTCTCCCATCAGCACGGAGCGTGGTTTGTCTCCGGCTTGTTTTCTCCCATCAGCATGGAGTGTGGTTTGTCTCCGGCTTGTTTTCTCCCATCAGCACGGAGCATGGGTTGTCTCCGGCTTGTTTTCTCCCATCAGCACGGAGCGTGGTTTGTCTCCGGCTTGTTTTCTCCCATCAGCACGGAGCATGGGTTGTCTCCGGCTTGTTTTCTCCCATCAGCATGGAGCGTGGTTTGTCTCCGGCTTGTTTTCTCCCATCAGCACGGAGCATGGGTTGTCTCCGGCTTGTTTTCTCCCATCAGCATGGAGCGTGGTTTGTCTCCGGCTTGTTTTCTCCCATCAGCACAAATAATGAAAAATAGTCTAAGGTGGCTCTCTTGGGTAAATTAGCTCATGCTAAAATGGTCATCATCAGCCGTTATATTTCCACTGCCAAATGCCTCCCCAAGCCACCGTCATCTTTCACGATCCCGCGATGTGACAATCCCGATCCCATCGCTCCATCTCCATGAGCGCGTAACCCCCTCTCGCGTGTTCCCTCCCTTGACTGCTGCTCGTTTGTTATCTCGCCTATCGGTCATCATCCCTACTGGCGACGCGCCCTTCCCGGGCCCACTTAACCCTTACCAAGAGTCTCAATGATGACCTTTAACCCGCATGTGGTCTCTTATCCATGCCTTCATCTTTCTGTTTCGGTGTAAACCCAATCACCTTCCTGTCCATGCTTCTTGGCGCACTTGTCATCTTTTGTTCCATGGTCTCCTTCGGTGTCCGTGTCACAGCAGGTGATACGCGACGATTAAAATCATTCACCTTTAAACATTGGTGCGCCGCTTTACATGTATGTATCGGTACGTATGCGAGTCAGTGCGAGGGAGTTGTTGCTCTTTTAACTCGTCGCATGATTTGTGGTCTCCTATCGCTGGTGACGTCTCTGAAGCTGAAAAAACCCAAAAGGTCATTTTAAAAGTGACACAGAACACCCCGTCTCAAAATCAGTAGTGTCAGGACGGCCTCTGCCTCTGACCCACGCTGCTGACCCCTGATGTGATTCGATTTTTTTATTACTTTTTTTGTTCTTGAGCCTCATTTTTAAATTCCGTTAATGGTGCCGTGGGTTCCCGCTGGCAAGGGCTGCTGCACGATGGCGAGCTTTGCGCCTCCAGTTCTCCCCGTGTCTCTGGGTAGATTCATCACCTTACTGCCAGACAGCACTCGCTCTTGCAGCTGCAAAGGTCATATTTCCACGTTGCTTTCCCGTGCGATTTTCTCATGAAGGACTGTCCTGAAGTCCGTGCGGACGTCGCGTGAAATCCGGCCGCGTGGCGTTCGTGAAGAGACGGCTCGAATCGCAATGACGGGAATCTTGCGGGTGCAAGTGCTGTTCATGGGTCAACTTGGGGACCATGGTTCCTCCCATGTTGATAAATTAGGTACCACTAGAGGTGGCCGGGTGGCCTGGGATCAGAGCGCTCAGTTAGCACTGTCAAGCACCTGGGTTCGAATCCAGGCAGTAGCCAGTGATTAAACCAGGTTCTCAAGTGTAACGAGTCGATGTTATCAGCCTGGTTACCAATGACTGCACACACAGGAAAACCCCCAACAATGTTAAATATGGGTCTGTGCTTAATTTAGCTACATTTAAGCTCCAAGAGTTTGGCCGTCGAGTGACAAACATTTCTGTCGGTGGTAAAGCGAGTGGGAAAGTGCTGCCCTCTGCAGCGTGGCACAGATGTCACGTGAAGGCAACTCTTGTCTCGCACGAAGGGCCGCCGCTGGTCCACGAGAGATTCGAGTTGATTCTTCAACCCCGTGGCGCGACACGATCAGGGTTGAAATTTTGGGGAGAAAGATTTTAGTTAAAATGTTGAACGATCCGTAAAGCCCTGAGCCATTATCTCCCCCAGGCTTTCCTCAGCTGCATCAGAAGCTTCTCAACAGATTTGACAGGGACGTGCTGGAGGAGCTGGAATGGGCCGAGAAATTCTACTTGAAGGTGAGGGCACCACCTCCTGTTCTCCTACAGGGGACCTGGGGACACCGGTCATCTGGCTCGTAATCACGGCCTGATGTAGGCATCTTTATCGGGTTCGAGCCCAGTGGCCACCCTGGTTAATACCTTAAATGCCACGCACCTTCTGCTTCACGATGAACGTTAAAGATTTTGTGACGTTATCCGAAAACGGGGTAGGCTTTGTGTGCCGCTGCCACGGTCCATATTTTCCAACTTTGAAAAATTGCAAATTACTTCATTGGGTAAAGTCAATTAGTAGCATCGCACCCTCCTCGCAGACTATACCCATCTGTCAAACACAGTTCCTTCGTGGTGGCCTCGTGCTATAATGGCACAAATACAAAACGATAACCAAATGTATATTCTTGGTTCTTTCGGTAAAGTCGCATAGAAGGGAAACAATAAAATAATAAAAATATAAAAAATAAAATTCTCACGACGTTTCGACTGCAACACAAGCAATCATCATGAGGTGTGAAAAACACGGCAAGAAAAAATTATTGCTGTATTGTTTTATATCTTTTATGATTTTATTGTTTCCCTTCTACGTGACTTTACCGAAAGAACCAAGAATATGAATCCCTGCAGTCACGAAAGCTTTAAATCAAAAGATAACCAAATTGTTATTATCGGGGTACGTGCTCACGTGTGAGCGAGAGCGGCCTCTAGTTTGATTATCCTGACAGCCCAAGGCAATTCCTCTGTAATTAAACATTATTCTTCGCCACATTCTCATTCGTTGCCATGCCAATGACAGTCAGCCACACGGTGACGTTGCCGCCACGAGGGTCACGGAAGAGGCGGGGGTGGAGGAGGATAACGCGGGAGGAGGTGATGTCAGGTTTGCGAGTCAGAGGCCGTGTTCGTCAGAGGCGTGGACGAGGGCCAAGGGGAAGAGGGGCTTCCAGCCCGATGTGTACAGGTCCGTGATCCAAAAGGAATGGCCGTGCCCGTCACACCACATCCAGTATACCTCTCATTGTGTCTGCGGCTGCGAGTAACGTACCACCATCTCCAGTCCACCAGCGTTCCTGTAATATATTCAGTCAGAAGTGAGCCCTGGTGGCAAGTGCCATTTTACAGGCATGTCTCGTGTCTGCGTAGGACTCCACCGTTGTACTGTACCGTGCAGCTCCACCATTCTCACCGTGAAAGAGGAGCCGGCTTGTCGTCCGACGTTTCGCTCCGCGTGCCGCGGCTCAGGTTGTCGGACATGCCGAACGACAAACTGGACAACGCGTCGGGGAGCCACGCTCATTCTTATTCACGGGCTTCCCCCCCTGGGCCCCCCGCCACAGCGGCTTCGGCTGCCCACGGCTGCTGCCCTCTGCCCCTTTATTTAGACTTTACCTGCAGGGCGGTCACGCTTCCCGGCGCGCGATGGCGGCGCTACGATGGCGCGCACGCCTCCGAAGTCGGAGGCAGAAATCATCGCGACCTGGGAGTGGCACCTGGTGCACCGCTGGCCAGATGGCCCCACACTGCTGCCCGTGGGCAAATGGCTTTCGTAAAAATAAATATTCCGTGGCTCATGTCGCGGGGGCCTCTTGCGGGACATTTTTTTGCGATAGATGGCTTTTCCAACCGAGTGCTTTGCTCTCCAAAAATCAATGAAACTCAATAAATGTCTTGCACGAAACAGAGCCGGAGCCCTCCATCTGTCTTAAGCTGGCCAGGGCCCCAAGAGAGAACGGGGAAGGTTAAAAATACACTTTTATTTATTTGTTTTTGTGTGGACTGACAGTGTGTTTTTGTGTCCAACCTTGGGCTCGCAGTTGCTAAAATGACACAGCAGTCCGCTGTGGCACTCTGTGGCACTTTGTGGCAGGTTGGCAGAGCATTCAAAGATGATTCACAGCAAGAAAGCGTTTGGCCGATTTAGAGAGAAATGTTTTGGCCGTTGTGGCTTCCGATTGATTTTCCGCTACTCCGCTCGCACGAGGAAAATCTGTCCGGGAGTTACCGGTTTTCGAACCTAATTATCATCGATCTACGTTCGTGTTTAGGTTGAGGGCCACGTGGTGGTAGTTTTTATTACAAAAATATTGTCATTAACCCTCCAGCACCCGACGGAGATTGTCATGTTCACACAGATAGTATTTCGATTTAAAGCTTTCGTGACTGCAGGGATTCATCTTCTTGGTTCTTTCGGTAAAGTCTCCTCGACAGACCTGTTCTCCACCTGAGGACGGCTGCTTGCGTTGTGGCCGAAACGTCGTGAGAATTATTTAATAATGTTTTATTTGTATTATTTTATTATTTCCATTCTACGTGACTTTACCGAAAGAACCAAGAAGACAGGTAGTATTATTATTTACATGTGACCAACCTCCCCATAAAAATTCTGAACCGATAAAGCTCCTCCTCCTTCTCACCTGGTGGCTTACGACTTCCATGACTGAGCCCTGGTGGGAAGTGCCATTTTCCAGGGATGTCTTGCGTCGTCATAGGGACTCCGCTGCCGTACTGTACCGTGCAGCTCCACCATTCCCACGTGCTGCAACTCATTTCCCAGCACGTGGAGCGAGCTTGTCGGACGCACACCCACGATGTTGCCGCGCCCTCCGTTCTGTGTCTCTGGTGCAGGGCTGGCTGGAGAGGGCACTGGGCGCGTATAATGAGCTGCTCGAGTCGTACCCCTACAGTCCGTGGTGCCACTTCAGGAAGGCGCAGGTGTGACGTGTGGACACAGGCCGCGCCTGCTGCGTGCGTTGGTGTGTGCCTGTACGTGTGGAGTGGGGAGCGTTGGTGTAGCAGTCACCTGCTTGCGTTGGTGTGTGCCTGTCCGTGCGGAGTGGGGAGCGGTGGTGTAGCAGTCGTCTGCGTGCGTTGGTGTGTGCCTGTCCGTGTGGAGTGGGGAGCGGTGGTGTAGCAGTCGCCTGCGTGCGTTGGTGTGTGCCTGTCCGTGCGGAGTGGGGAGCGGTGGTGTAGCAGTCGTCTGCGTGTGTTGGTGTGTGCCTGTCCGTGCGGAGTGGGGAGCGGTGGTGTAGCAGTCGTCTGCGTGTGTTGGTGTGTGCCTGTCCGTGCGGAGTGGGGAGCGGTGGTGTAGCAGTCGTCTGCGTGTGTTGGTGTGTGCCTGTCCGTGCGGAGTGGGGAGCGGTGGTGTAGCAGTCGTCTGCGTGCGTTGGTGTGTGCCTGTACGTGTGGAGTGGGGAGCGTTGGTGTAGCAGTCGTCTGCGTGTGTTGGTGTGTGCCTGTCCGTGCGGAGTGGGGAGCGGTGGTGTAGCAGTCGTCTGCGTGTGTTGGTGTGTGCCTGTCCGTGCGGAGTGGGGAGCGGTGGTGTAGCAGTCGTCTGCGTGTGTTGGTGTGTGCCTGTCCGTGCGGAGTGGGGAGCGGTGGTGTAGCAGTCGTCTGCGTGTGTTGGTGTGTGCCTGTCCGTGCGGAGTGGGGAGCGGTGGTGTAGCAGTCGCCTGCGTGCGTTGGTGTGTGCCTGTCCGTGTGGATTGGGGAGCGGTGGTGTAGCGGTCGTCTGCTTGCGTTGGTGTGTGCCTGTCCGTGTGGATTGGGGAGCGGTGGTGTAGCGGTCGTCTGCGTGCGTTGGTGTGTGCCTGTCCGTGTGGAGTGGGGAGCGGTGGTGTAGCGGTCGCCTGCGTGCGTTGGTGTGTGCCTGTCCGTGTGGAGTGGGGAGCGGTGGTGTAGCGGTCGCCTGCGTGCGTTGGTGTGTGCCTGTACGTGTGGAGTGGGGAGCGGTGGTGCAGCGGTTGGCTCGCTGCGCTTTGAACCCGGCGGTCCGAGTTCGATTCTCGCTGACGGCCAGCACCAGCGACGATGATCTGAACTGGTCTTGGGCCTCCCCTAGGTCGACTCAGCCTCAAATGAGTACCTGGTGCGATGTATAAATATCGCCACTGGAGAAACTAAGGCGGCCGAGCGTGGTGTTGGCCACCCACCCCCTCGTGTGCCGTGCCAGCCTTCAAAGTTGCTCGCTAACAACACTTGCCCCAACCGTCTGTTGAAGGCTACATGGGGGATCTTTGTCTGTGTATTAGTGGGGGGAGCGGTGGCGCTGTGGTTAGCGCACTGCGTTACGAACCTGGTAACCTAAGTTTAATTCCCAGGCACGGCAAATATCTAGCTCGGTCCTGGGTCTGTGTAGGGCGACTCAGCCCTAAATGAGTAGCTGGTGTGGTGTAAAACATCGCCACTGGGGAGACAAAGGCGGCCGGAACGTGGTGCCGCCCCCTCATTTTCCATGTTGGCCTTCATAGTTGCTCACTAACAGCCAGTTCAAGGCTATACGGGGGATCTTTGTATTTATGGTTTATCTTTGTCCTTTTATAATTCTTTGCATGCCAGTTAGAGAGTGTTAGAAAGTAGGCTTGCTAAACTTTCACCGGTAACCATTTAAAACTGATTACTACATCCGAGAGCCAGAAGCGGCAATCATTTCCCGTGGAATTTAGGTTAAAATGTAAAGTTTTATTGCACGAGAAATTTCTACCTGCGCGCGTGTGTGGCAAACCGGTACCCTTTTTGTTTTTATTTAGTTACGGGTAATGCAGACGAGATGATTATACTGATGCTACTGCGCAGCAGATGTCGGCCGTGGCTCTGCGAGGGAGGGCAGGCCACGGGACACCGAGGGGGCTCCTGTAATCACGAGGTTTTTTCATTTCACCGGACTTTTCATTTAACCGGACTTCAATCGTCAAAGTCCCCCGACAGCAACTAAACCTCACGCCTTACTCACGTTTCGTTCGCATGAGATCATCTTTACGACAGCCGTCACGCCCCCCCACCCCCGTTACGAACAGACCCACAGAAAGCGTCAACACAACGGCGCTGTGCTTGTGGCCCCCCCAGATTTCCGAGGAGCTGGCCGATCGCCGCGGCTGCGCGTCGCTGGGCAGGGTGGCGACGCGGTTCTACGCCACCGTGGTGGAGATGCCGGAGGTGCCGGCGGGCCTGGTGCGCCCGGCGCTGGAACGGCGCACGGCGCTGCTCCTGTCGCTCGGTGAGGCACGGCGGTCACGTGACCCGACGGGGGGGCGGCTGGGCCTTCCCTAGGTCGACTCAGCCTCAAATAAGTACCTGGTGCGATGTGTAAACGTCGCCACTAGGGAGACAAAGGCGGCAGGGCGTGGTGCTGGCCACCCACCCCCTTGTGTGTCGTACTGGCTTTCATAGGTGCCCGCTAACAGCACTTGCCCCTACAGTCTGTTTCAGGCTATACGGGGGATCTTTGTCTTTGTTTCCTTCTTAGAAGGTTCAGAATGGCCATGTTTTGAGCCAGTCTGTCCAAAAGCAACGTTTTTTTTCTGCCTGACCGTATGTGCTTTGACAGTCAATATGATGCATGTAATCTGCATTTATTTCTAATCCACGTTTTGCTCTCGCTTGTCTCTTAATTCCGAGCGTGTATCTCTCCGTGCTTATTTGCGAACTATTCACATTTTTTTCCAACGATAAGCAACATACCCTTGTATATTTGCATATACCAAGCACCAATAATGGGTGTAATCAGTGTACGTTACCTGCGATGAGAATTGGATGTGAAACGTGAACACATACATGTATAAAATTTTAAATATAAACTTAACTGTGGACAATATAGTAAACCCAGTGTAGCCTGTGCTCCTTCGACGGAGGAGGAGGAACAGCGACACGACACGAACTCTCTCTCTCTGCTGATGCCCTCTGGTCGTGGCCAGCAGCAGCAGACCTCGACATTGGCATCGAGCTCCAGAACCACACTGCCATCATTCGCAAGAATAAAATAAAACCTTTAAGATAATTAGTATTCTTCTCTGAAGTTGTCGACACCGACTTCGCCAATGTTGCCACAGGCAAAACCTGCGAGGCCCTCTCAACGTTCCGGAGGCTCGTCAAGGTTTTTCCCAAGGACGCCTCGCTGAGGGCGGAACTGAAGAGGATTGCGGATTCCGTGAAGCGGGCGGAGGATCCACCCCAGCCCTGCGCCAGCGAGGTGCTCCACCTGCGATGTTCGCGAGTTATGAAATCCAAGTTTGCGCTCGGGGTTATCCAGACTAGCAGCTGGCGTACTACCTGCTGGGACACAATAATAATTTATTTCTGATAGAGCCGCCCTCCTTGGCAAGTGACTTGCATCGTATCTCATCGCAAACATTTGAAAGGGCACCCCCAGTGGCAGTTGTCCCTGTGTGGCACAAAGGTGACTCGGCACCTGGCGTCCAAGCTAGTAGGGGGGCGATGATTTCTGCTGCGTGTGATCCCAAAATGGAGAAATTTGCGGTGTGATTTTTTGAATTTGCTCATTTGGACCGTGACACTGTCATGCAATGGCCCTACTCGTTTCGGGTCACATCTGTGGATATTTCACATCCTCTGTGAAGCAGACGGTGCATACGTTTACGGTTAGTGTACCGAGTAATAGCCCAGGCAAGCCTGATGTAGTCACGTTTAAAGAGGGAAAGATGCGGTGCTGAGACTCCCATGACCCACAATTCCATGGTGGGTTAATTGACCTCATCCAGCACTGGCTTTACAAAGGGCTGTAAATAAATTGTGAGAAAAAAAAAATCTAAATGGAGTGTTGCATCATGGGGCTGTGAGTGATGGCGACAGCTTGGGGAGTCTTTCATCCATCAGTGCATTGATTATAATCGCAGTTGCTGTTGCTGTGATGCTGCTGTTGCTGCTGATGATGATGAATCTAAATGGTATCATCTTGTGTCTCAACCCGGCTGTGAGTAAAGTTGGCCGGGTGATTCATACCGCGGCACGGATATTCCCCTTTTATTTCTCTCCCCTGCATCACCACGACCTCTCACACCCCATCTCCTACCCCCATCTTCAGCCTAATTTACATGAGCGCATGCGGTAAATAATAACAATAATAACAACAGTAACATAAATGGAGGCAGCGTGACAATATGTGACGCGCTGCGTGGGATTACTAGGTCGGACGAGAAGAGTGACCTGCAGGCATCAGTGGCTGCAGACTTGCCATCTGTGTCACCCTTTCTCCCTCCCTCCCTCTCCACCATCACTCCCTTTCTCTCGCTCGCTCTCTCTCTCGCTCTTCATCACTCCCTCTCTCTCTCCCCGGCTCAATCAGCCAAGCACAGTCCCACCAGCTGGTCCTGTCTGCCACCAGCGATAATGAGCTCAGATATTTTTGCCCCATCGCCACGGGCCGTGTGATTGCTTTCAGCGTAACCGCGATCCGCCCAGCGCAGTCTGCGTCGCGTAAATAATAATCGCGAGGGTGCTGCCGCAGTGGCGGCGGTGTCGTGGTCAGCAATTCACACGCGGGACTTGCGACCCAGCGGTCGCAGGGTCGATTCCATCCCCGCCGGCGCGGCAGTTGAAACGGCGGGGCAGGTTTGTTGAATCCTGGTCTGGCTTAGGTCCATCCAGTCATGTGAATGAGGTTCAGGGCAGCGAGTCGGGCCGGCGGGTCGCGCGTGGGCGAGTTAAAGTGCTGGTTACGACCCCACCTCTACCAAGACGTCCCGCCAGTGTGGAAGAGTAGGCCAAAGTACGCTCTTTAGCGGAGGCCCTTCAGGCGTGGCACGGCGCGAGACATTTCAGGGCTAAATGCGGCGACGATCAATGTCTTTGCATCCTCGCCAGTTCTATTCTTAGCTGCTCCTAGTCCGTGACTCAGTCACCGATTACTTTGAGGAGCGATCAAAGCGGATGACGCATCTCGCGTGTAGCTCAACGATGAAAAAAAAGTTTCAATAGCCACACTTACGTGCGGTTTTACATTATCTCGTTTTATCCGGGCCTTGTCTCCTCTGCCCTCCCCCCTCCATCCCCCCCCACCCCCGATTACCCTGGATAGTGCAGACAATTAGTACCGAATCGGAGAGAGGAAAATAAACTCATGGGGATTAGTCCTGCAGCTAAGCCACGGTTTTGATTTAAAGCTTTCGTGATTGCAGGGATTCATATTCTTGGTTCTTTCGGTAAAGTCACGTAGAAGGGAAATAATAAAATAATATAAAAATAAAACAATACATCTGTGGATTTCACACCTGATGATGATTGCTTGTGGTGCAGTCGAAACGTCGTGAGAATTTATAATATAATTTTATGTAGATATCCACATTTATTTAATATTTTTTTTTGCAGTTTTTATTGAAAATGCAATATTTGATATCTCAAAAAACTGATGTGATAGACAAAAACTGATGCCAGATTTGGAATCAGCAACCCCCAAAATTACATTAAAACCGTTGGAATACCTAATGCCAGAAAAAGTGTGTTGACCAGTGTCATAACCGCCTCCCACTGGATTTGGATGTTTGGCCTCATTTATGGGTGACGTGTTCTTCTTCTTCGCAAGCGCAGCCAGTCTCTCGTTAACCTAATTAGCCAAGCGACCCGATGTGGCAGCAACCGTCACGAACGTGCTGAGAGGCCTTGCTGGATAAAATCATCGTTTTTTAATTGTTATAGGTGGGTGATAATTTACAGCCTGTGATTCAAATCACCTGTAACGCACCCAAATATAGTCAGATCTCAGACGCTAAGCAGGTTTCAGCCTGGATAGCACTTGGATCGGTGACCACTGTGCATGCCAGGTTGCCATAGGTGCCTGCCGGGTAAGCTACATGGTGGGCAGCAGACGGAAATGTAGCATAATGTGATGTTGTACTGTGCTTCTATGGCCCCGCTTTTACCAACCCACTCCGGCCAGTGAGGTGAAACATGGTCAAACGAGCCCCATGACTGGCATGTCTCAGGCATTTGTTGATCGGGCCGTGTCGTGGGTGCATGTTCTCATGCGTGCGTGTATGCGTAGGCGTGTACAAACGTGAGGTAGCGTGCCGATGTGTATCTGTATGTACGTGCTAGCCTGTGTGCAACGAATATCTGAACCAATCCTGGACCTCCCCTAGGTCGACTCAAACATGAGTACCTGGCACAGTGTATAAGGATCAGCTACTGGCGAGACGAAGGTGACCGAGCGTGGTGCCGGCCACCCACCCACCCCCTCGTGTGCTTTGCCGGCTTTGATGGGCGCTCGCTCACAGAACTTTCCCCTACAGGCCGTTAAAGGCGTGCGTGTGTGTGTGCGTGCGTGTGCGTGCGTGTGGTTGTGTTCGTGTGCACCCTTGGCTGCCCTCGCCCATCAGGTGGCGGGAGGATGGCTGGACGTGTGAAGTTGGGGAGATCGTTTGAGGCTTTGCTGTCTCTCCGGGAGGAGAACGCAGCTGTGATGTTTGCTCGCAAGCATTTCCATCGCAAAGCCAAATCCCCGGCCGCTCGTGACCTCTCCACCACTCACGCCCGACCGCGAAGAATCTCTCTCATTGTTCAGAAGGATTTTTTTTATCAACTCTTTCCAACGAAGGTTGCCTTCCTTTAACGGACGCTATTTGCGACACAGGGACACGGTAACTTTTACGATCCAGTACGGACCAGGCTTGAGCACAAAATCGTGTTGCCATCGGACACTTGGAGAGAATATTCGCGCCAGCATCCCAGCGCGGAGGGCCGAGCCGCTGGCCAAGCCGCGTCGTCTCGTCGAGGCCTACGCAGGCTGCTGCTGCCGCTGCTCCACGGTCACCTCAAGGAGGACGCCACCAAACAGCAAATTCCAGCAAAAGCCACGGCGACGCTTTGTGGAAAGAGACCGGAGGCGGAGGACGACTGAAAAAAACGATTGACGAATGGAGTGGAGGAGGCGCTGGGGTGGAGAGGTATGACGTGGAAACACCTGCGATGAGCACGGTTGGCTACTTATGGTGCGAAAGAAGTTCAACTCACATATATACATCTGCAGCGGATAGGACATGATGATGCTTGCCAAGCGTGGAGGACTGCTGCTGCTTCTGGGAGTTCGTGGACCCAGCGGCCTCCATAAAGGAGCTGCATGGGTGGAGGAAGGTGAAGAGGTCGAGGGGAAATATTTTATTTTATCGCCACCCAAGAAGCCGTGATTGAGAAGCCAGCGTCCGCGTGTCTCTCCAGCGAGGCCTGGGGACGCCGCGAGCTACGCTCATCGACGTCGCTTGTCGTACAGGAGATGCCACCGTTGTAGACGACAGACTGGCAGACGACGCAGCGCACACGGACCCGCCGTGCGCGCTGCGTCGCATCGTCACAACATGCGCCGCGAGGGGCCCAGCCCACCCACCCCCCGGTACCACTCTGAGACTCGTTGGTAAAGAGGCACCGCCCCCCCCACCCACCCACCCACCACGGATGCCCTGGGAATGGTCGGTGCTGCCCTGGCTGCCCTGGCTCTCCCTGGGACCCGTTGGTGTTGGGCCCATTTCCCGTTTCTCTGCCCTGACCCCCTCTTCCACCTCCCTTCTACCCCAATGTAGTTCTACGCCTTTGTAGAATGACTTTACATGCACTTGCATTTCAATGGTGATAATATCCTGGTTAAAGCTCTGAGGCAGCGGTGGAAATTCCACATTTCTCTGGTCGGTATGAGTCTGTCCGTGGGATTATGTGCTGTTGACTTCTCCACAGAGTGGTCTTAATGTTATGCACCCAGGAGGGAGGGATGATGGGCTGGGTTGACCCCCCAACCGAGGTTTGAACTCCTGACCTCATTTGCGATTCGCTCGCTCTCCAGCTGAGCCACTCGACCAAGCTGCTTCAGACACTATTATCAATGGAAATCGCTGCTGTACGGTGCAGCTATTGCACCGCTGATTGCCATACGTGAACACAGGTTTGCCTATAGTAGTAGGTGTTTACCCTTTTAAACTGGTGTAGTAACGCTCACGACTCGTTCACACCGGAGTTGGAGGCACACTTGTTTATTTAACACCAACGTTGTGACATACACATTTGAGGGGGTATCGGCCCCCTCACCCGTCTATCTGAGGACACACCTCTCTAGCTAACCCTAGCCTGCCTCTGAGTCCTCCACTAATGGGCTAGGGGAGGCTATCTTGGCCCGACACTGGTCAGTCGGGCCCGGTACCCAGAGTCCAGACCAGCACTGGCTCTGGCCCTGGTACCACGCCACTGGCTCGAGCCTGCGCGGTCCTGATAAGGACGGCGTACCAGGGGGAGTCCAGGGCTCTCTCTAAGACGTCTTCCGTCTTCTCTCCTTTAGCTAAACATCACTCCCGAGCCCTTCGATACATTCCCCTTTTATACCCAACCCCTCCCTGAGGGGTGGGGCCCCGGGGGATCATAACGACCGAATCGACCCCCCAGGGTGTCTGGCGCGGACGTCGCAGAGGGCACCTGCTCGTGCACACATGTAGCCCCGCCTACTGTGTTTGTTTACCATAGGCTGCCATGCATAACGGGCTCTCTCTCTAACACCCCTACATCACTCCCCCCCGCATAGCATGCAGCCGTCCCGGCTGCCAACATACAAAAATTTGACAATAAAGGTGCCTTCACCCCCTGACCGCGCGTGTGCCTCACTATTTTTGAACAATAACAGGAACCAGAACAAGAACGCAACAGCAAGATGAGAAAACAACCCGTCGCACCCCCCCCCGAATAAATACGAATTCCGTAAAAAAAACAGCCTATATACAATCAGCAGGGAACCCACCACGCACACACAACACACGGTGAAGCCAACATATGTACATCCGAGGAGTGGGGAACACACCACCCACACAACATCCAATGAACACAACAGCTATGTACACATTTTCCGGCCTCACAACAGTTTGCGCATTTTAGCGCGCGTCCTTGCAGCGGGCCCCTCACACGGGGTAACCGCGCGTGGCGGACCATCAGGTGGCAATTGTCCGTCTTGGGGTGAGCATTCATCCGACTCCGCGTGACCCTCGGTATCCGCAGGAGGGGTGATCGGGCGTGAGCCCGTCACTCCTGATGCACCTGAAGGTGGCACAGCCGGCAAGGCATTAGGTGAGAGCGACGGAGACGGACCCAGCGAGTCGGCCGACCCCCCACATGCTTGGCCACGCGCGTGTGAAGTGTGATTGTGTACCGCAGAGAAGGGTTTTAACCTAGAGGGGTGCACGAACCATCGCCGCTTCCCCCACTTGATGCGCACGCACTGCGGTCGTAACACCTCCACCACTTCCACAGGGCCCCGCCACGGCCGCACCAGTTTAGAGGAGGTTGCCAGTGGCACCTGGGGGCAGTGCAGCCATGCCTTGTCCCCCGGCTTCCACTGCAGCATGTGCGCTCGACTCAATCTGAGGCGCTCATTCGCCTTCTGACGGAGGTCAGAGTTTTGCATTGCAGCATCCCGTGCCTCGGTCAATTTGTCCAGATTAAATTTAACGTGGTCAGCCAGATTAGTTTTTCCCTGCGGCACGGGGATCTGCAACTGGGCACGAACAGGCGGGTCTGGTTCTCGGCCGTACATGAGGTAAAAGGGAGAAAACCCCGTAGCTGCATGGGGTGCCATCCGGTACGCCGCCAAGACCCCCTGAATTTGTAGGTCCCAATCCGTTTGCGAGTCCGAAACTTGTTGTGATAACATGGACGTGATGGTGCGATGCAACCGTTCGACCATCCCGTCAGTTTGTGGGTGATATGGGGAGGTCCGAATTTTCTTTGTGCCCAGGAGATCACAGACTTGTCTGAGTAGTTTACCGGAAAAATTTCTGCCCTGGTCGGTCAGCAGCCTCTCCGGAGCACCTTTGTCCAGGACATAACCCTGAACAAAGGCCTCCACGATGGCTGCTGCCGACTGGTTGGCCAGAGGCCAGGCCATAGGCCAGCGTGTAAAATACTCGACACCAGTCAACAAATATCTATTCCCCCTGGGGGTGGCGGGGAATGGTCCCAAAATGTCAAGAGCGACCAGCTCGTTTATCCTGGACACTTTGATCGATTGCAAGGGCGGGTTAGACTCCCGTGCCGGCGGTTTGCGTTGTGCACATCGAGGGCATGATCCCAACAAATCCCCAACATCCCTCGTCATGCCAGGCCAATAAAAATCAAGTTGCAGCAAGGCGAGAGTCTTTTGGGTCCCCAGGTGTAGGAGGCGCTCATGAGCGGCCCATACCACCCTGCCCCGCAACCCAGTAGGGACCACCAGCCGATGTCGACGCGACTTCCCGTCCCAATGCATCAGCAGGCCTTGGCACATTTCCCATGCGTCGGAACCACCTCTTTTTCCCCCCGCCGCACCGCCAACGCGACGTCGCCACCCGAGGAGGGAGACATCCTCCATCTGGAGGCGCCCCCAGTCAATGACGGGCAACCCCAACAGGGAATCTTTGCCCTGTTGTTCGATCGAATTAGTAACTACTGTATCATCGTCATTGGCGGCCGCCAAGACAGGAACCGATGTGTCCCCTGGAGGTCTGCAACGTCCAGACCCCAGGAGGCATGCACACTCGGAGGTGGTTGGCAAGCGCGACAGAGCGTCCGCGTTGGTGTGGCGAACGCCCTTACGGTATGTGGTTTGGAAATCGTAATCCTGGAGGACCTCCAACCATCGGGACAATTGTCCCGATGGCTGTTGAACCCTCAGGGCGTACTGCAGTGCCGCATGATCTGTGCGGACGGTGAAATGCCGACCGTACAGATATGGGCGATACTGTTGGATGAAATGGACAATTGCCAACAGTTCCCTACGGGTGACACAATATCGTTGCTCCGCTGGAGACAACACCCGACTGCCGTACGCAACCACACGTTCCACGCCGTCAACCACCTGGGAGAGCACGCCCCCAATACCCGTGTTGCTCGCATCGGTGTCGAGCAAGAATGGTTTAGAAAAATCAGGGTAAATCAGGGGAGGAGCGTTTACCAAAGCGTCCCGAAGGGAGCAAAAAGCAGCTTCCTCCTCCTGACCCCAGCAGAACCGAACCCCTTTTGATGTTAAAGCGTGTAGGGGTTTTGCTATAGTCGCAAAATTAGCGACGAAGCGTCTATAATACGACGCAAACCCAATAAAACTCCTAACCTCTCCCACTGAGGTGGGAGTCGGCCAGGAGCTTACACACTGCGTTTTGGCGGGATCGGTAGAAATACCTGAGCGTCCCACGATGTGCCCCAAATAACGCACCGACTCGCGTAACAAATGGCATTTTTGGGGCTTAAATTTCAAATTAGCAGCCCGCATCTTTAGGAAAACCGCCCGCAACCTCTGGAGATGTTCATCAAAAGTTTTGCCAAAGACAATAACGTCATCCAAATAAATCAGGCACGACTCCCATTGCAATCCAGCCAAAACCAATTCCATCAACCGCTGGAAAGTTGCCGGCGCTGAGTGTAAGCCCATCGGCAACCGGTTGAATTGAAACAGGCCGTGCGGAGTACGGAAAGCAGTTTTAGGCTTTGAATCATCGTCCAGAGGAAGCTGCCAGAATCCCGAAAGTAAGTCCAATGTGGAGAAGAATCGCGCTCCCGCCAAGGCGTCAAGCGATTCGTCCATCCGTGGGAGCGGGTATGCGTCGGCAACCGTAATTTTATTAAGGCGCCGAAAGTCAACGCAAAACCGCAACGAACCGTCCTGCTTCTTAACCAGGACGATCGGCGCTCCCCAAGGGCTGTTGGAGGGAGAAATGATGTCGGCGGCTAGCATGTCATCAACAGCCGATTTGACATGGTCCTTTTCGGCGGGACTCAACCGAAAAGGATTCTGGCGTATTGGCGCGCTGTCACCCGTATCAATATGGTGACGCAGCAGATTAGTGCAGCCCAAATCGTATTTATCCCGACTGAAAACGTCGGAAAATTCCCTTAGTAGTGTCTTAAGACGTTGACGCTCTAAATTTGACAGGTCCGTCGATCCCGCACAAAGCGCCTCGAGCCACCCTTCATCGCTGTCCGAATGTGGTCGCGGTGCAGGGACAGCGCCGACATGACTCGCGACGGGTTCCTCACAGGGCACCGGCGTTGCGTGAGCAAGCACGGTCCCCTGTGGGACCACCACCGTCTGCGAGCCCACATTGAGGACCGCGATGAAGGGTTCTCCTTCCCCTCTCACTATGGTCTGGGCCGGGAGTAAATCAGGTCCACTGACCCCGGCCCTAGACGGTCCCAACAGAACCCCTTGAGCCCCAATGCCCTTAGCGAAGGGCCGCCGAAGTTTCAAAGGAATCAACATTTGCGCCCCCGGAGGAACGCGCACCGTTCTATCTACGAACGCCGGCACCGTCGCGAACGCCGTCCGGCTCGTAGCGGGGGATGGCAGAAACGCCATGCGTCGGCCCGATGGGAGCTCAATGCATCCCTGGTCGATTAATATCCTAATCGGCATTTTGGCCAGGAAGTCCGTCCCCAGCAGGCACGGAACCGCCAGCGAGGAGGAAACAAAAATCGGCCCAGACAATTTAATATCCCCGACACAAATTTGGGCACGAATTTGTCCGATGATGCCAAGTGAACCCCCGTTAGCAGCAAAGAATGGCACGTTAACAGGCATCAAAGGACGGCTTTGGGCAGGGAGAATGTTATAAATCAACTCCGAAATAATGGTCGCCGATGCTCCTGTATCGACCAGGATGCGCACCTCGACCCCATCGATGTGACCCACAACGGCCGACGACCCTGACGACGCGGCTACAACCCGATGGGCCAACACGGACCACTGGCTGGGTTCAATCTGAGTACCCAGAGCGGTGCGTGTTGGTGCCATGGTACGCGATATTGGCCCCCCCTTCGCTGCGGTGTTTGAGTGTGTGACGGGCGTGTGCGTGGGCCAAGCATGAGGGGTGCCGCGACTCGCCGGATTATGATGGTGGAGCTTGTGACGAGGGCCGGCGTCCCGTTGAGGTGTCGTCCTGCGCTGCCCAGGAGAGCGGCACCCCGAGGCGACGTGGCCCCGGATGCCGCAGTTGTAACAGCGTGGAAGCGCTGGTGACGACGATGGATGTTGTAGACGGCTTGAACCGGCCCGGTCCTCCCGTACTCCCGCTCCATGCTGCCGTTGATGGTCGATGGCGCAAACCTCTTCCGCCGGGAGGGTGGCTGCAGCGACGGCACGCCCGCTCGCCGCCTTGCTGGCCTTCCGTCGTTGAGAGGACAGGTTTGCGTGGAGAAGACGGGCCGCTTGGAGGGAGCACATCTCTGCATCGTCCTGTGCGACAATGACGATGTCTAAGTCGTCCGCCAGCAAAAGTATCTTCTCTGTCACCATGGCGTCGACACCCTCGTCATCCATTCGTGGAAAGGCCTCCTTCGCCAGTGCCAGGAGGCTTGTGCGGTACGCCAGGGGCGACTCCTTCGTCCCCTGCTGGCGATCGTAAAAGAGTTGGCGACAGTCCGATGGTGGACCATATACCGCCGACAGCACCTGCATCGCCTTCCGCAGCGTGGAGCGCCTCTCCTTCGAAGCCGATGTTAGAGTGGCGAGGGCGTCGCTGTCGAGAAGTGCTGGCAGCGCGCGGAGAGCCTCGGCGTCTGTCCACTGTGCCATCTCCTGGTGAGCGAGGAAGCGCCGCTGGAAGCCGCCCCAGTCGCCATCCTCGCCCACAAATTCCTTGAGTGGAGGTAGCCGCTGATGTAAGGCAGCGGCTGCAGAGGAAGAACGCACTCCCTCGTCCGCCTCACTCAACTCAGCGTCGGCACGAACCAGCGATGGCATCGCCGGTCGCACCCGTGGTGACGTTCCGCCCGTTGGTGGTGACGCGGCAGGTACTGTACTCCCGCCGTTGGACGCGATGCTTAGAGCGGCCACGCCCTCAACAGCAGCTGCGGCGATGGCGGGAGTTTCAAAATGTTGCTCCGTGGAAATGGCGGGAAGGCGCTGTGATCGTCGGCTGCCGTTGCCCCGTGGCGGTCCCGCAGCCCCCAGCTGCGTGATGGTGTCGAGCATGGCGGCTGCGGCGTACAGCAGCTCGGTCAGCTTCGCGTGCGCCTCCCTCAGCCCCTCCATCGACGGCTCCCCTTCCTCCAGCTGCTGTGGCGTGGATGCGCCCAGCCCCGGCTGGTCGATGGCATCTTCAGCCGTCTCGGGCCCTCCGACTGCAGTGGTGTCTTCTGCCTCTGGTACTCCGACTCGAGTCGTCCGGCGTGTATCCATGTTCGTACTTTGTTTCACTTCTGACGCCAGATGTAGTAACGCTCACGACTCGTTCACACCGGAGTTGGAGGCACACTTGTTTATTTAACACCAACGTTGTGACATACACATTTGAGGGGGTATCGGCCCCCTCACCCGTCTATCTGAGGACACACCTCTCTAGCTAACCCTAGCCTGCCTCTGAGTCCTCCACTAATGGGCTAGGGGAGGCTATCTTGGCCCGACACTGGTCAGTCGGGCCCGGTACCCAGAGTCCAGACCAGCACTGGCTCTGGCCCTGGTACCACGCCACTGGCTCGAGCCTGCGCGGTCCTGATAAGGACGGCGTACCAGGGGGAGTCCAGGGCTCTCTCTAAGACGTCTTCCGTCTTCTCTCCTTTAGCTAAACATCACTCCCGAGCCCTTCGATACATTCCCCTTTTATACCCAACCCCTCCCTGAGGGGTGGGGCCCCGGGGGATCATAACGACCGAATCGACCCCCCAGGGTGTCTGGCGCGGACGTCGCAGAGGGCACCTGCTCGTGCACACATGTAGCCCCGCCTACTGTGTTTGTTTACCATAGGCTGCCATGCATAACGGGCTCTCTCTCTAACACCCCTACACTGGTACAAAACTGACACCTTTATTCAAGGCATCATGTTTGCAATAACCACAACACAAGTAGTCAAAAAAGCAAACAAAAAAAATCAACTCTGATAATGATAATAATATGCACTTATCAGAGTTGCTTCTTTTTGTTTGCTTTTTTGACTACTTGTGTTGTGGTTATTGCAAACATGATGCCTTGAATAAAGGTGTCAGTTTTGTACCAGTTTAAAAGGGTAAAAACCTATTACTATATTTTGCCACTGGTAAAAGAGATCTCATAGTGTACAGGTTTGCCTGTTAAGCGGCAGCCGTGAGTGTAGCCAGGGTGATCCGTTGATGACATCGAATCATCGACTAAATTAATTACTCAGGAGCCCCTTAAGAATGATGGCCATCCCAATATCCTGCCTCCCGCAGGCAGAAATCCCCTACAAGCCGCACCCAACCTGACCTGAGTGATGATGATGATGCCGGCGATGTCGCCAAGCCCCGCCACATGTCACCTCCCATCCAGCGGCACACGTGGGAACGGAGGCGGGACTCTTCGCGTTATCCGATTGGTCAAGTAATGGAATCGATAATCGGTCGAGTAATCTGATTTGTTTACGAAGTAATGGGCAGAGTAATCTTTTTACCCGAGCAATCGGATTACATCCCAGCTCTCGCTGCGAGCGAAGGAGTCGAAGCGGAAACGTTGGTGCCCCCGCAGCCGACCCGGGTCCACTTGAGCACCCAGCAATCCGCATGAACCACGCAGGCGAGCTTGTCATTGAATGCAGTTTATTTCAAACGACTCTCATCGGCCTAGACACGGATCCTCGCGACACCAACAGCATTTAGACTTCACGCATCAAACTACCCTGTCATGTTAGCAGCTCGTCCTCACGGAGCAGCGTGACGTGCGCCCGTGCGGTGACACCGGCGGTGACACAGGCGGTGACACAGACGGTGACACTGGCGGAGACACAGGCAGTGACACTGGCAGGCAGCAACGAAGCGGGGCTCCTGGAACTGTCCCAAACCTCGGCGTTGTTGGCGTCCGCCGTCCGTCGTGCGTGAGTGTTTGCGCGCGCGCACGTAATTTATGTGCGTGTAACGATTCATCGCCATACTATGTTGTAGGCAGCAGAGCGCAGTGCTGCAAAATCAGTTGTGATGTACTGTGTTCCTCCATCTACGCCCCCTCTCCGCGCCCAAACCAATCCGCACTGAGCAGCGTGGTGAAGTATGGTCATTTAGCTCCCACGACCCGCACGGCGTAGGCAGGCGCTCACGTGGCCAAACACCGGCGAAGCACAGCGGTCGTCCGTCCAAGGGCTGTTCAGGCTTCAAGCCTCCTTAGCTTCCGTCATCAGATGAGATCAGGTGCATTATGGGTGGCTGGATCGTGGGATGAATGTCATTAAGATAAATGAAATAAATCGTAAACGATTCTCACACGTGGAAAAAAAACTAACTAATAATTTTAATCGATGAGCTGTTACATGCTACGTTGTGTTGTGCGAGGGGTAAGTCAGAACGTGCTCGTGGTATATTAGATTACGCGCTTTCACGCCCGTTACTCTCGTCTGTTCAATGCTGTGACCCTTCATACGAATGCTCGTTCTCTATTATGTTTAATCAATACAGACGCGGCTTCTAAATCATTCCTGTCGGAGTGGTGCGACCGTCTATTTGTAGAATGTCATATCAGTCGCCCCAAAACATTTGCTCTCACGCTCCCTGTAAATTTGCCCAAACTATATACACACAGACACACGCGCGCAGACGGCCAAACACAGATATACGATTGTGGGCAGTGGTGGTGCTGGTCGATTGGAGGGCCCCCCTCCCCCCTGTTCTTCACTTCATAAACTCGTAGCGAGATAACAAGAGATATACACAAGAGATGTCGTCAGATAAGACAAATGTAGACAGAAATAGAGGTGGTGTGAGATGAGAGAAGAGAGACACACGAGTGAGATTATTTGGCTTTATGTTCATTATCGTGTTACGTTCATTAGGATTTGACTTTGAGTTGATGTTTTCGTGCACCCATATTTTCTCATGAACATGAAGGGGGTGGGGTGGGGGGGACGACCCCCCTTGAGCTACTTGGGGTCTGAATCTGGTGCCTGCAGTTGCTTCTGCCCAGCCGGGCCCTCGTTTGTGGCGGCGATCGCCTGCTCGCTCACTCGCTCGCCGGCCTCCAAGCACTTTCCTGCAACTCGTTGGGTTCCTCCGATATGCGGATCGTTTATTTTCATCAGCGGTAAATGCCATGGCCGCAGTTTGCGGTTAGCGAGGGCGTTCAACAAACGAGGACATCGCATACGATGCGATCTCGGCTCTCGGATGTTGGATGTGTGGGAATGCCCAAATAATTATTCGTTGCTGCTCCTGCCACTGTGCTGCGCTTGTGTCCACACTTGGGGGGGGGGGGGGGGGTGAGGAACGAGTTCTGCTCTTTCGCTGCAAAGGTACCCAGAGCGCACGCTGCAGGCAGTGCCATTCACGCGTTGCGGTGCCGTGTTCACTTTTCCCCATTGATCATTTTGTACGCGCTTGTTTTCGGTTCACCCCTGAGACATTTCAGATTTTCTTTCCTGCGCTAACTGTGGCTGTAGTCTGTGACTAAATTTCACTCGGGAGTTCGCCCGATCTCGCCAGATCTTCGGAGGCTACGCAGAGTCGAGAGCCTGGACAGCGCTGGGATGAGCCATCACCACCGGCAATGCACCGGCACGGCTGCCGTGGGGTTTGCAGTCGGCTGCGTGCTGGGCAGTCGAGGGCAGTGCGGCAAAATCCTCGTCTTGTACTTCCGTGTTTATCAGACGGCTTCTACGATATGGTCGCTCACGGCATTATCGCGCTCACGACAAACAAAGCGCTCGCCACCATGAACCGCAACAGCTCGCCTATCTCGTCAAGGAGCATAAACCATCATCCCGCGAACTCCCCCCCCCCAGGTGATCCTCGCAGCAGCGGCTTTTGGCTGGCCATCGAACAACAGACGGTCGCCGCATCGCGCGCTTTCAGATGCGCTTCTGCGGCCGTCTGGAACGCTCTTCCTTCCGATATTAGGAAGCCGCTGTGAGCTACTCACTTTTACGTAACCTAGATTGAAACGTAATTTCTTTACAACTACTTTTTGTGTTTAATTTGTCGTCCTTACGTACGGTGCGAACGAAGTTCAGCAGACGTACTTGGCACCGAATCACGCAACTCTTCCTGCTTTGCGCAGAGTGCACACGAGGTTGGGGGGGAGGCAACGCGAGGGTGCACGCGTCAAGGGCGCAGCGCTTAATCTGCCACCCCCATCGTGATCGTTCGAGGCCATCGTCATCCTACACGTGTCCCTGTGTGCATTGTTGAATATCTTCATGTAATTTCCTGCGGTGTGTGTGCGTGCGTGTGCGCGCGTGTGGATTATCGCTCCCCTCATGGTGTGTTTAGCACCGATGTGACACCCCAATTAATTGGAAAATCTTGAACATCATCTCCTTGATTGAAAGTAAAAACTGTGTTAGCCTGCGCTGGGTTTTGGGGCACAGCTGTGGCGTGACTTTCGCGTCTCTGCTAGCCACGATGCGTGCTTTGAAATTGCTTGGAATGACATTGAGAGACAGAAAAACCTCCGATTAGCGCGGTTGGCTGCTTACGGTGCGAAAGAAGTTCTACACACATACAACACATGGACTAAAAAACATACGCAGGTTAATGGCGAAATCCAAACTCTATAGAAAAGTGTGTTTGGGCATGAAACGTGGCTAATGGGATGCTAATGTCCCCACAATAGCGAAAGAGTGGAAGCCAAGTAATGGAACGTGTTTGATGGGATGTAGCGATGAGTTCAGCTCGTGCACAGAGGTGCGAGGCAGATCGTTACATCGTGAGAGATGGCAACGACTTTGGGAGGCCTTTGTCCAGCAGTTGATTGATCATGAATGATGATGATGGTGGTGGTGGTGATGTGAGCTGAACGTGCCCTGTAGTTCCAGATGGTGTAAGCACAACTGAGATGTCGGATAGCTCTTGCCGCGAGTGACCCCATGTGCCCTGCTGGTGGATGTCAGAATCTGCGCTCGTGTCACCCGGTACAGCAGCTGGCGATGCCTCTGTAGTCCGTTCTCCTAAAACGCGGTCGTAGTTGCGTTCCCGAAGAACACCGCGTTATGGAAAATCGCGTTCTAATAAATAATACTGAACATGGGGGTTAAGCACCAGTCCGCGATAACGCGTGAGATGCGTGCGCAGGCTGGACAAAGACCGAGGCGCGTGGGGAGCATCTGGAAGCATCCAGCAGCATCCCAGTGCCTCGTGCGATGTTGCTACGCAGAGGCAGGCGTACGACCGATTATTCCTACTCGCGCGACGCAGTCCCATTCTCTCGATCGCGTTATATCCAATTGGCATCCACGTTATAAAAAAAAACGCGTTTTCGAATACATTCATCCAAAAACACGCGGCGTTCCAGGGGAACAGACTGCACCGCATGGCGGCGCACGTTTTATTTTGCTACGCTGCTTGGGGTGTTTCGGCACCTGCCTCTCTACAGCGTTGGTTGGGAATGTGTGGATCTCTGAGATGGTTTTGATCACGGTGTCTCCTACCTTGACTGCTGCTACAAACACTGGCAGATCGGTGGGGGAGGGGGGAGATGGGGGCAATGACGACTTCCCCCCCCCATCTCCCCTAGAGACCCCAATTATTGATATTTTGTTGATATTCACCAGATATAATTTATATTTAATGTAGGGGTTCCTATTCAAAAAGCTTCATATTTTGCCCCCCCGCTCACTGAGAAGTGTATCGATGTAGGTCTGCATCTAGCTACAACACACGGGGGGGGGGGGGATCTACGTCACGGCAATCACTCGGTGTGCCTTTGAGCTCTCTATTGGTAGGAACTCAATTTGGTATTTTCACATCCAGCGCCTGGAGCCGGGGTTCGAGAATTCGATTCGCCCTGAATTTCCAAGCGATTGCGGACGACGCTGGTGGCACAGCATCTCCAGAATTTAGAATTCACCCGGAAGGAACTTGATGCGTCTCTATGTGTACGCAACTTGTGTGCATTTATGATGTGTGCATTTGTAAGTGCATATGCTTGCATGTGTGTATTTGTCGTGTAGTGGTTAGCGCGCCGCGCTACGAACCCGGCGACCCCAGTTTGATTTTTGTCTCACGGCCAACACCAGTGACGTTTATCTGAACCGGTTCTGGGCCTCCCCTAGGTCGACTTAGCATCAAATTAATACCTGGTATAATGTGTAAACATTGCCATTGAGGACACAAAGCCAGCCGTGTGTGGTGCTGGCCACCCAGCCTCTCGTGTGCCATCCTGGCCTTCATAGGTGCTCGCGAACGGCACTTGCCCCAATAGTCTGTAAAGGCTTTCTAGAGGATCTTCGTCTTTGTGCGCTTGGACGTGTGTGTGGCTGCGTGCGTGCGCCTGTGCACTCGCGTCCCGGGGAAGAATTCCCGTCTCTTGTATTTCACAACGTCGTTTGGACGTATATCCGGGCGTCCGGTGCTCGAACACCGCCCTCTCCCCCCACCACCTCCCGGTTAGAGCTGATTATTTATTCAAATTTACGAGCGGCTCGCGAGGCTGCGTGGGAATTCCCATTCGTAGGCTGAGACGGCACCATCAATCACCAGCCCGGCGGTCAGGACGTACGGGCTCAGTAGCGCCTGCGTGCAATGGTACCCGTTGAGTGCTAAAGTGTTACGCTGTGTTCCCTCCGCGCCGTCAGACCGATTGGCTATCCCAGGACTAATTCGTTATCCTTTCGCCTACTGCCAAAATACATGATAAATTACTTTCCTTGATCTGAAAGTGTCGACGCAATAAACGTAGCCGACGTTGGGCCAACGTTGAATTGCAGTTTGGAACCGTTGGGCCAAAGTTGAGTTAAGTTGGCATTGAGGTTGTAACTGTTCAGCTAACGTTGATATTCGGGGCTTAGTTTCAGACGGGGTTGTCCAGATCGGCGACCCTAGAAAATATGTCGGTATCCGGCACACCACATCCAGTGTACCTCTCGCTGTTGCTGTGACTACGGGTCACGTGAATATTCCAGTCTACCAGCAACCTGGAAAAAAGTGAAAATGAAGCCCTGGTCATACTTAAATATATTTATATATAGGACGTGTTGCTTGTGAGTTGGTGCATATACTAATAATTAATCTCTGAAGATGATGATAATATATATGGCATTATGGTGCATGAGATTGTTAAAAAAATAAGACTAACACTTGTGTGTGATTATCTGCATCTCTTAGGGCGTATTTACAAAATTGCCGTAGGTACAGAATTTGCCAAGCATGGCTTTGAAAACAAGGTGAACGGGAATACTGCTGTGAGACGTGCACGCATTGTACATTTGTGTTATTCCTGCATTATAAATGAACACTGTTTTTATTATTTTAAATATATATCTGTACGCAATGGGAGTCTGCTGAAAAGCGACGCTTAATTCTCTCTGTAAACTTTGCTCTTTTAGGCAGGGCCGCCCGGGGTTGGAGCCTGGGGTTGGAGGCCAGAATAATACCACGTGGGGCCTCGTTGTTCATGAGCGACTAAAGCAGGCCCGCTGTGGGGGCCTCTTTTTGTGCGAGGCCTGGGGGCAAATTGCCCCCCCCCCCCCTCCACCCCCCCCCCCTCCCTTTTTTTCCCCCTTCACCACTCTGGGCAGCTCTGCTTTTAGGTGACCCGGCGGTTGTCAAAAATCAGGGAACTTACGGTCAAAAGCAGAAACTGATTTTGGTGGCGTTTTTTTTGGCACCATTCGTTCAGACGTGAACGCTCGCCCGCTCGCTGTGAGTCAACGCGCAGGGCCTTGGGGCCGTTGATCTGTTCGGTCTGCTCGACCTCATCCCATCGACGCTGAATCTCCCCACGCTGAATTATGCCCCCCCCCCCCCCCGTGCTCAATTCTGATAATAAATTAATTGGTTAATTGGCCGAGCTGACGGAAGAGATTGCATGCGGCCATCGCGTAACAAGCGGTTCGCTTTGCCCTCCCTCGTGCGATTGACAAAAAATGAACATCTAAACATCCGTTTTCAAGGATGTTCTCTGGCTTAGTGGCTCGTGAAGTACAGTGGCGTGGCGAAAGAAGAAAAACTCGGAGCGCGTGCCGGGCGTCCCGAGTCACCGTCGCACTTTTTACGACGCGTAAAAAATTACTTTTTAATGAAATTAATAGCGTCCGTGACACTGAATTGATGTGCAGCGTAAGATATGTGATCTAGAACGAGGGCGACTACAGAGCTCCCTCGAGTGGAGACCCATCCACCAGCAGTGATGTGAGCAAGCATTTGCAGGGCTGCACCTCTCCAGGATCACCTGGTGTTTGAGACGACACTGACCGCCATTGTCTACAGCCTGAATGTGTTGGTCAATTTGAACCGGAGCAGCGGGGTCAGAGTGACCGGGCCTACGTCTTCTGGCAACACTTGCGTTGACGTGGTCACATTGAGTACATTGCGACGATCTCCCTGGAAATGAGAGGCGTAACGATTCACCCTCTAAATGCCGATTCCATGGCGCGTCACCATGAGGTCATCTTTTTTATATATATTGCGGTGGTTGTGGCGGACGCTTATTAACTGCAGAGGTCACGTGAACCCATTACATACCACGTGTACCAATTGGAAAATAGTCAACTCGTGCGATTCCGTCCACATATCGTGAGCGTAAGATTTTTTGTAAATCGAGGTGGCTGACTGGCCTCAGAGGTCGGAGAGCTGAGCCCCGCACTGCCGAGGACGTGGGTTCGAATCGAGGTTTCAGCCACCCGTGATAAAAGCAGATTCTCAGATTAGTGAGTTGATATTCTCAGCTTGGTCACCAATGACCGCGCACAACTTTTCATTTGAGTCTACATTGAATTTGGCTACATTCAAACACTGAACACTAAAACAATTGCTTCGGCTGTCATGCAAAGAACATTAATGTCATATTCAGAGTGGAAGCTCTGATGTCCGCTTCCGTGGGCTTTTCTCTTGCACTGCCCTACGAGAAATCTGAATGGATACTTCATCTCATTGCATGAGTGTGATAGCTCAATCGCGATGCAAATGAGAATCGCTTTCTATTGATGATATCGTGAGCTAAGGATATCAATTGTCGAATAGATGCACCGTTACGCCTCCCGCGGAGTCCCTGGGCCAGATCATGTTTGCTGTTCGTAACACCACGGAGTAAACATTTCTTCCGTAATCGGTTTGACCGGCAGAACAGCGCAAAACCTCGCCAACGTCACTCGTAAGCACGGCAAATCCCCAAAACCGAAGCCAATGTGAATTTATCTTTAAAAAAAAAACTTGCTGACAGTAACTCCCAACGGCCTTGTACTCAAATAGGTCGTTTACACAGACAATGTTCTGGACGCATTTGCGGTGGACGAACGGACGGATGGACGCGGCGGACAGACCCGGCAAACCTGAGGAGAATTCCTGATCGCGATCGAAAACGGAGTCTGAGCTGGGGCCGTGCTCCGAGTGGTTGCCATGGCGCCGCCACGTTGCCCCGCGGTGTCGGAGCTGCCTCCGCTGGGTGACGGCTCCCTTGCCCGGCATAACCCATCTTCCTACGGCCGCGGCTGCTGTGAGTCACGGCGCCGCCTATTCCGGGCAACCGGCGACCCGGTAACACAAATATTCGGTGAGAAATGAAGCCCCTCCCCGCCTGTGATCCAGCGTAGCAGCGTGGCGAGGGTGCGTTTCTGGCGGGATGTGGAGCGGCGTGGCACGGACGCGTCACGCGGCGTGCCGTGGGGTGCCAGTGCCGCAAGTCTCGGCGTGAGGCCCCGCGAGTTCGGAGACGCTGAAGCACCCGCTGCGTGCTGGCGGCGGCGGTGGCAATGCTGCGGCGTGGCGCGACGTCTAGTCGAGCGACAGCAGCGGCTGCATGTTCTCCTCCTCGCCGTCGGCGCTGCGCTTCAGCACGCCCGGCTCCACGGCCGACTGCGATCTGGGACGGGGCGGGGTGGGGGGGCGACGCGCGCCGGCGCGGTGAGAACCGTGGCCTCTGCCGCTCAAGGCTCGAAGTGCTAACAGGGAAAGGACCTCGAAGGTCGGAGTTTCAGAACGGTGAGACGACACCGCTGAGATCCCTGGGTTCAAATCCAGGTTTCGACCGCTTGCGATTAAACCGGATCCTCGAGTCTAGTGTCCCCAATCACCCAGGCACAAAAATCCCATGACATTACACTTTTTATGCCCTAAATGTGGCTGTATTTTCAGCTTCCGAGAATTGAATATCGGTTTGACTGTCACGTGATGCACATTACTCTCATGTGGCAGAGCACGTGGCAAAGTGTTGTCCTCTACTGTGTGGGGCCAGAGGTCACATGATGCGATCTCAGGGGTAGCTCTGTGACATCACAATCGGAGTAAACTTGGGGGGAGAATTGCAAAAAAGAAACCATGGGGATTAGACCTGCAATGTGAAAAGGCACGAACAATCACGAATGCTGTTGTCCGCGTTGCACCTGCGAGCATTGCTGTTCGTGCATCATTAGTGTCCCGTGTTGTTGCCCCCCCCCACCCCCCCCCCACCTGCGGATGTTGTTGCGGGGGGACCCGTCGAGGCCCCCCTCGCCGTCTCCCAGCGCCCCCGTCACGGGGCCCCCCATCCTCTCGGAGGCGCGCCTCCCGTCGAAGAAGCCGCCACCCCCGCCGCCGTGCCGCCCCTCCGTGTCGTCGTCGTAGTCGGGGCCCAGCAGCGTGCGCGCCCACGTGCCCATGTCGTAGGGGGGCAGCAGCCCCCCGAACTCCGAGGGGAGCATCTCGGGGTGCAGCAGCTGGTGCAGGCTCGTCAGGTTGTTGCCGTGGAGGAATATCTGCTCGGGAGGCGGACGGTGGGGGAGGGCGTTGATGTGTGTACGCACGCTGAACTTCATTCGCACCGCACGTAGCCAACCGTGCTAATCGGAGGTGCGGGGAAGGGCAAAAAACTAATCACAAAAAGTACTTCTCAAGAAATGAGATTTTCCACTGGCGTCGTGAGTTGCTTCCACTTAGCGACCACAGATGATCTATGGGAGGGACACCACTGGAGCGGCAGGAGATTACGTGTAGCTAGGACAGCTACCGAAGACGGAGGACACGCCGATTGTCTCTCTGTCGCTCGCTCACCGGCGGTCAGTCGCTTCCGTATCACTCTTCTATTGCTACAACCATGGTTTCTGTTCCGGTGAATTTCACTCAATTGATTCAAATTCTGTCAGACACTCACTGTTTCGTCTCATCCTACACTGTTTTCACTCACCACACTGCAGGTCACAACAACACACTCACCCACCCACTCACCAACCCACTTACTCACCACACTGCAGGTCACAACAACACACCCACTCACCTCACTGCAGGTCACCCACTCACCTCACTGCAGGTCACCCACTCACCCACCCACCCACTCACCCACCCACGCACACACTCATCCACCCACCCACTCACCCACTCACTCACACACCCACTCACTCACACACCCACCCACCCACCCACTCACACACCCACTCACCCACCAACCCACTCACCCACTCACTCACCCACCCACTCACACACCCACTCAGCCACCCACCCAATCACTCACCCACCCACTCACCCACCCACTCACCCACTCAGCCACCCACCCACTCAGCCACCCACTCAGCCACTCACACACTCACCCACCCACCCACCCACTCACCCACCCACCCACTCACACACCCACCCACTCACACACCCACCCACTCACACACCCATCCACCCACCCACTCATACACCCACTTAGCCACCCACCCACTCACTCACCCACCCACTCACCCACCCACTCACCCACTCAGCCACCCACCCACTCAGCCACCCACTCAGCCACTCAGTCACTCACACACTCACCCACCCACCCACTCACCCACCCACCCACTCACACACCCACTCACCCACCCACCCACTCACACACCCACCCACCCACCCACTCACACACCCACCCACCCACTCACACACCCACCCACCCACCCACTCACCCACCCACCCACCCACTCACACACCCACTCAGCCATCCACCCACTCACTCACCCACCCACTCACCCACCCACTCACCCACTCAGCCACCCACCCACTCAGCCACCCACTCAGCCACTCAGCCACTCACACACTCACCCACCCACTCAACCACCCACCCACCCACTCACACACCCACCCACCCACTCACACACCCACCCACTCACCCACCCACCCACCCACTCACCCACCCACCCACTCACCCACCCACTCACCCACTCAGCCACCCACCCACTCACTCACCCACTCAGCCACCCACCCACTCACTCACCCACCCACTCACCCACTCAGCCACCCACCCACTCAGCCACCCACTCAGCCACTCAGCCACTCACACACTCACCCACCCACTCACCCACCCACTCACACACCCACCCACCCACTCACACACCCACCCACCCACTCACACACCCACCCACCCACTCACACACCCACCTACTCACACACCCACCCACCCACTCACACACCCACCCACCCACCCATTCACACACCCACCCACTCACACACCCACCCACCCACACACCCACCCACCCACCCACACACCCACCCACCCACACACCCACCCACCCACCCACTCACACACCCACCCACCCACCCACCCACTCACCCACCCACCCACCCACTCACCCACCCACCCACTCACTCACTCACTCACTCACTCACTCACACCCACCCACCCACCCACCCACTCACACACCCACCCACCCACACACCCACCCACCCACCCACTCACACACCCACTCACCCACCCACCCACCCACTCACCCACCCACCCACCCACCCACTCACTCACCCACCCACCCACCCACTCACCCACCCACCCACCCACTCACCCACTCACCCACCCACCCACTTACTCACACACCCACCCACTCACCCACCCACCCACTCACTCACTCACTCACCCACCCACCCACCCACCCACCCACCCACCCACCCACTCACACACCCACCCACTCACTCACTCACCCACCCACCCACCCACTCACACACCCACCCACTCACTTCGCTTTCTGCTACTTCCCACGCACTGCTCCACTTTGTAATTCCCTCCTCCCACCATCGTCTCTTTCACCCCCAAGCTATAATAATAATAATAACCTTGCTCAATTCAGGAAACGCGCTGTTTGTTACTGGCCACCTGACGTGTTGGGCCTGCACTCAGCCACTGTGATAGGAAGTGGCAAGTGGACGTGGGCAGGACACGGCGGAACCAGTGGAAGGAACACCTCCAAGGACGACAGATCGTGGAGATGGACTCATGAAATCAGCTCCTGTGCAGGAGCTAGGTGGATTGTTGCATCGCTGCAGCCTGCGAGAGATGGTAATGGGATTCGGGAGGCCTTCATCCACCAGCGGATCGGTCATGGATGATGATGGTTATGGTGATGGTGGGAGGAGATGGACACATTCCTTGGTTGTTCAATGGGGTGTGGAGGGAAATAACTCGGCTGATAAATGTTAATGCATGTGGCCTGTCAACAGGCCAATGCGCGCATCTCCTTCATTCATGGGAAATTTGTGGCCATGCAACTCAAACTGAGGAGCATCCAGTAAAGCACTGCAGTCTGCGCTCCGTCGGTGCAGGGATAGTAAATCCACACCAACTCTCTCCCGAAGCCCTCTCGTGGCTAGCAGAGATTGACATTTATTTCCCGAACATATTGCTGCCATACGCAAGAACAGAATAGCACGCTTCTAACCACACCGCCCAGAATGCACCCGGTCTTGTCAGATCTGAGAAGCTAAGCAGCCTCGAGACTGTATAAGTTGCTTGAATGGGTGAGACGGCCATGGGAAAAAAAAAATTCAAATTGAGTGAAATCTCACAAAATTGCCGTAACAACGCGAGTCATGCAGGTTACGAGGGCAGCGTCGCGCAAGATGAGAACGCGCCGGTGACGCGCCGGTGACGCATGGGCGGCAGTCGCGCTCCGCGGGGGGGCTCACCCGCTTCCTGGTCTTGTCCTTGAGGAACGGGCGGATCATGGTGTAGAGGGCGTGGATGTACCACGGCTGGTTCACAAAGTGCACGCCGCCGAACCGCGCGGGGAAGCTGTCCTGCGGACACGCGGGCACACGAACAACGATAAACGTTCCACCACTCACAACGCGCGCGCCGCTTTTCCAGTGTCACGTCCCGAGCCGAGTATGGGGGGGGGGGGGGGGGGGCTCATGTACGCGTGGTTTTTTCCACTGGCGATTTGCCGTGCCGAGCCAGAGCCAAGCCGCTGTGCGCTCTCCAGTTTGGGGTGAAGCGGGGCTTGCTTGCGAGCGGTTGGGTGAGTGTACGGTCGGGTGGGTGAGTTGCTATTTTGTTTCACGAGGTGAAAACTCAAGAAACCAGGATGAGCTTCATTTGATAGGGCGAGTGTTTGGTTGGATGGGTGGGTATATGATTGTGTCGGTGGATAATTAAATGGATGGTTTCGTGAGTGGGCAGTAGGTGCGTCGGTGTATACGTTGGTGGGTTTGTGGGTAGAAGGGTGGCTAAGTAATTGGGATGGTGGATGGGTAATTCAGTGTGTGGCCGTATTGGTGGGTCGGTGAGTGAGCGAGCGAGCGAGCGGGCGGGCGGGTGGGTGGGTGAGTGGGTGGATGAGTGGAAGGGCTGGCGTGTGCGGCGGCACTGTGGAGCTTGAGTAAGGCACTCGGGCTGCGCCGGTGCGAGTGACGCGCGTCGCTCACTGCGCGTGTCCTACATCAGCGCCGCGGCGGCTCCTAATGAATTGCTCCGGGGCGTGGGGACCACTCGGCTCGTTTGGCGAGAACGCGCGGCGAGAGTGGAGCACGGGCGGGCGACCAAAGCGTCCCTCCCTCCCTCCCTCGATGCCTCTCTTCCCCATCCTCCGCCCTCCTCATCCCTCCCAAACGATTGACGCTGCTTGAGGTGTGTGGGCAGTTCGGCGTGCGGTTCAGCGAGTGGTTGGGTGCGTCAGTGAGTTGGTTGGAAAGTGCATCGGTGATTTTGTGAGGTAGTTGGGTGTGCCGCTGGGTGACATGGTGGGTGGTTGGGTGAGGTGGTGGGTGGTTGGGTGAGATGGTGGGTGGTTGAGTGCTTCTGGGTGTGTTATTGATTCGGTAGGTTGAGTCGGTGTGCTGTGGTTGCACATTCTGGTGGTTACTTGGGTGTGCTCATGGATTTGTGGTTTTGTGTTTTGGTGGAGAATATAACTGGCTAGGTGGGTGAGCATCCCTTGGGGTTGAGAGGATGAGTGGGGTGGTCAACGCAATGGCCGGTGGGTAGGATCAGAAAATAATTCGGCTTCGCAGGAGGTGGCAGAGCTCCCATTTGCTCAATTACCGATGCGTCTGCCCCGTGTTCTCGTCGGCCGGCGGTGGCGATCGCCGCTCACGCTGGGATGGAGTGCCGTAATGTTGCGTTCAGGTTGGGGGGGCTTCCATTGGCGTCTCAATTACCTCAACAAGACCTCCCGCTGCCACGACGACGATGATGATGTGCATCATGATGGTTATATGCTAGTCGCCCCGTAATCAGCATTTATTTCCACCACAACGCGTGCCGCAGTTATCGTGAGAACCTCTGCGTGTGCACGTTTACCAACACGGCCCAATACAAAACTGCCTTATTCATCCAGCAGTGGATTGACCATGGCTGACGAAAATTCATTTGAGGCCGAGTTTACCTAAGGGGGTGGGGGGGGGTGTGGAGACACGCTCAGATACCACGAGCTGCTGGCGTTGTGCGCCATGTGCGAGGAAGCAGCGTGCCGGTTGAAGCGAGGGTGACACCATGGCACTGCACCACCGCTCCCCGCACGCCCTCACCCGCAAGAGGGAGGTTTTGACAGCACCACAGTCTGTGCGTAGCTGCAGCAGCTGCAGCAGCGGCCTTATTGTAATTTCGGTCATACCTCCCCCACCCTACCTCGAAGGTCGTGACCCCCCCTCCCCTCCCACCACCTCTTCCCCTCTCCCGCCCCGCCCCCCACGTCACCACTCCAGTCAGTGACGCAGTGGACGGAACTGGCGAATGAGCGCCGATCGCAAACGGCATTAGTCAGGACACGTGCTGCCTGTCGAGCGATATTGGTGTGGAAGGCCCGGCAGGGGTTAATTGACTGAAACGTGGACGCATGTCGTCTGTATGCTTGTACAGGGTGCTTCGAAACAATGTTAACGCGTCTGAGAATGGGCAACAATAAACAGGAAATGTGCCTCCTCCGGGCTCTTGAAAAAATTCCAGGCACGCGTTGACAATGAGGGCGCACAAGTGGAGACATTTCGAAGCTGTTTCACCTGAAGACGATGGCTTGTGTTGCTATCGAAACGTCGTGATCGATTAGCTATTTTTCTATGTACGTGACTTTACTGAAAAAAACTGAGTATTTTGAAGCTATTGACATGTGTTTGTTATCATGTTAAGTGTATTCACCGTTCTTTTTTTTACATTAAAAAACGATAGTCCCATAGAAGTGTTAAAACATTTTTAAAGCACCCGATACACCTTAACACTGCACGCATGATGCTCCACAACAACGATTTATGAGTTTGTGTTGAACAGGGCTGCATCGTTTAGATGGCGTGCTGTTGCCACTAACATGGCAACCCGGCAGCATTGAATCGAACGCGACTAGCTTGGCTTTTCTGATGATAGCCCGGTCAACGCCGGTCCAGAATTTGCTTAAACAAAAGCTGCTGCTGCATATCATTGGTCTGGTAAAGCCAATGGGCCAAAAGAACTACACAATATATTTTATTTATATGGAGACCACAGAAGGGAGGACTGTTTATATCTATGCTAATGGCTCTTCCACTGCGTGCCCCTCTCCTCCTCCTCCCTTCACTCCCACCAACCCACTCTCACTCCATCTCCATGACAACAGTGGCGATGTGTGGCCGTGAGTGACGATCAGAATGTTTAATTTGCCTCTCGCGAGAGGATCTGCTGCCTCTGCTGCTGCCCACCAATCACCGCCGCGATCGGAGGCGGATCAAAGTGGACGCCGAGATGAATGGGACGGAACGGTCTTCCTCCTCTAGTTGTAAACAACAACAACAACAACGACAACAAGCAGCAGCTTGCCGAATCAATTACAAGGGATGTCCCAGCGTATAATTGTGGGTTTGTGTGTTTTTATATTGCACTGGCCGCGTAGAAACGCGCGTGTCAATCGTAAAAAAAACCCCAACAATTACGCGCTCCACAATACAATAAACAATACATGACCGTGAAGAATGCAGTTGGCAATCATTGCGTCTTGATTGCAAACTGAAGTAAATTGAGTCAGGGCGAGCGATTGATCAGCCCTGGGTTGGTTAAGTAGATTGTCGGGTGGGTGTCTGGGTGGATGAATGCATTGGTGGATGGGAGGGTGGGGGAGGTGTTTTACGAGTGAGTGTTTTTTGGGTGAATGAGTGTTTTTTGGGTGAGTTTGGGTTGGTAAGTGAGTGTTTTTTGGGTCAACGGGTGAGTGTTTTTTGGGTGAGTTTGGGTTGGAAAGTGAGTGTTTTTTGGGTGAGTTTGGGTTGGTGAGTGAGTGTTTTTTGGGTGAATGGGTGAGTGTTTTTGGGTTAATGGGTGAGTGTTTTTTGGGTGGGTGAGTAATTAATAATTTATTTTGCGTCAGATCGCTGCGTGAGTACAATGCCAATGTGTGTCGTACACCGCTCTCAACTTGACACAGCCGAATAAACAAAGTCGTCATGTGAACAGATGCATCAATCCACAACACTTCACAATTGTACATATTGTGGATTTGCTCTCCGGCATACCAGTGTGGTGAAACAACAATACATTGAAACATTTGGTAATGTGCCTGATTCATTGTTTTAGCTGTGTCGGGTGGAGGAGAGTGCATGTCACATTTACATTTTACTCACGCGGCCAGCTGACCTAAAACGCAATCATGAATCATATAATTGGTCGCGAAGCTCACGTGTTAAGGGTGGGTCAGTGTTCGGTTTTGGATATTTGAGTTGGTGGGTGAGCGTGTGGCGTGTGGGCGAGTTGGCGGTGTGGTCGTGAGTGCACGGCTAACATCAGTGCCGAGTGATAACTGAACCTGTTCTCTCTGGGTCTCTCCCAACGGTGAATTCAGTAATGAAGTAGTTGTTGTAGTAATTATAGTGCAGAATGTAAATGGAACAGTGTGGTTGGCACAGATCACTGGTGCAAGGATTAAAATGTGATTGCCTGTCCAATTTCACCCTCGCTTGGCCGCCCAAACCCTCTGGTCCGTGGGCCCCGGTGCAGTTGCACCGCCTACACACCGACTCGATTGCTATGCCACTCACTGCGCAGTACGCGTCTCTGCGCGCCTTGAAACTGCGAACACTTGAAATGGAAATATAATGAAGACTCCGTTGCTGAGTCGTATTGACAAATTCAAAACAAATTTCCACAACAACAACAACAAAACATCGGCAACGTTCCTTCGTTTGTGCGTTCATAGCCAATCCAGGGGCCAACTGCGCTTAAGACTCGTGCAGTAATTACATGCGTAATTAAAATAATCGTTAACAGCACCACAAGTGCGCTGTTTGTGGTTGCGTAATTGGCGACGGCGCTAATGCGTGTTTGTCGTCTTCACGGCGGCAAACCCACGCAGCAGCACAACAGACGGCCCCGCTAGATAGAGCAGGGCACAGTCCAGGGCACACGCGGCGTTCGTAATATTTCCCCAACTCTATCTCCCGATCGTGCTGTCGGCATCATGTCACGAGACGAGGGTCTCTTGGAGTGCAGTGCAACCCTCTGCGTTTGTGTGTGTGTGTGTGTTAACAGTTTGGTGACCGAGCTGAGACCATGATCCCACTTGCGATTGAGAACCAACTTCAATCACCGGCGGCTAAAAACCTGGACTCGAACCCAGGCTCTCGACGGGTGCCAGCTCCGCGCTCTGACCTTTGAGCGACCCCGAGGGCGACCTCAAAACAAATTTGTCCTCGGTCAGTCGCCTCTGGCGGAAGAGCCTCCCGCATGGCGAGAGCAGATGGTCGTCGCGAGATTCGGGATTTAGAATCCTCGTGTGACTGCCGGGCCGTCGCCTTCAGAGAGCCCGCGATGTCGCAGATCTCCCCTCCCAGATCTCCCACCGCAGATCTCCCCTCCCAGATCTCCCCTCGCAGATCTCCCCTCCCAGATCTCCCCTCCCAGATCTCCCCTCCCAGATCTCCCACCGCAGATCTCCCCTCCCAGATCTCCCCTCGCAGATCTCCCCTCCCAGATCTCCCCTCCCAGATCTCCCCTCCCAGATCTCCCCGCGTGCGGCGTGAACCGTCGTCGCGAGGATTACGGTCAGGCTACGGGCGGTGACGGCGCCGGGGTTCGGGTGGGAGGGGGATGTCCTGGGCACTGCTCCACCACGCGTAGCCCGATCTCCATTAACTCTCCGCCCCGATCCCACGTGGGTGAATAGGCCGAGCTCGGATTTACATTGGGGAATGAGAGATGTTAAGCGTAATTGGAAAATGTATTAAATCATTGCACTTCCCTCGACCCTGTAGCGAGGCGGATTCCTCCATGTCCTCGTTGAAATGAAAGATTAAAAGACTATGTTGGGAAGAAGGGCCGTTATCAAAAACAGTAGCTGGGGTTATTCGTCACTATTATCATCGGAGGCGACGATAATTCCACCGGCGGATGAAAGCCTCCCCAAGCTGCGTCGCCGTCTCTCGCCGCCTCGCGGCTCCCTGTCCAGCAGCTGCACGCGAGCCGACTGCTCGCCATTCACTTGCCATTGTCTAGCACCCGCCGAGAGTCACGGTCCTTCATTAGCGCTGCCTTAAAGTAGACGCAATATACACAGGGTGGGCCCAACAGTCAGGGCACAAAGGGTGATTTGAAAGATATTATTTTAACAAATGTTCAAATTGATCGCCATTAACATTAATCAATGCGTTCTCTTTTGAAATTAACTGAGGAATTTTGTTTATAGATCACACAGTGTCATCTTTAAACATTAATCAATTGTTTTTGTCTCAGTCCGTTCAGGGTTACTGGTCGAGTTTTGCCAACGACGGATTTGTGGTGACCCCCACAGAAAGAAGAAAAATATATATTAATAATAATATAATAGGTGAACGATATAAACTGAAAGAATAAACAAATGATATTTTTTTTTATTGTCCCTTCTCGGAGAGATCTCCGTCTCCCTAGGGCAGCGTTACTGACGGACGTGTCGAGATTGTCATTCGTGCCTGTCCACCACTGCCACTGGAGCAGTCTCACGAAGTGCTCTACCGTACCGTGCCAATTTCGGGACATCCGTTGTGTTTGTGTGGAAGCAGCAGCAGCAGCAGCATCGCGGACAAAAGAGAGAAGCGGTAAAACGGTTAACGGCCTGGAGGACATGAGCAGCTTGTCCCGTGAGACCAGGCCAAGGCGCAGAGCCAACGCCGACACCATCTGATGTGGAAAGGTCGGAGGCGGAAAAAGGAAACCACCCACGACCCCCTCCTCCCCGACGCCCCGAGCCATGTGACATCTGCTCAATGGCAGCAGAAGCACGGGTTTCCGATGAATGACGGTCAATTAATTCAATTTGACGGCAGGTTTAATCGGAAAGGTGCGCCTAACGGCTAGGGTTTGCATCGCCAGGGAGATCCAAAAGCGGAGCTTCAAAGTCGTTTCGCAGAGCTCGAGACGCTAAATAAGAGCTGTGCTTTCAGGGGTTGAACTCTCCCTTGAATTGGAGTGGCTCAAAATACGACTTCAATTTGCCACCCGATTCACCATTTTGGGCCCTGTGATGTTCCACTAGGGTTTGCCACCTCTGAAGTAGAAAGACATCGTGGAAAGAATATCTCACGATACCAGAAGAGGAGCGAGTGGCGGAAACTATGGACGTGCAATTATCTTGAGCGCCATTAGGCGACGGACAAGGAGGGCGAATGTTAATGTCCCCGCAGATCTGATAATTGTTTGTTTTACCCTTCTAGCTGGCAACAAAACTGACACCTTTTTTTATTACAAGGAGTCATGTTTGCATAGACCACAATACCTGCAGCCATAATGCAAACAAAAAACATAACTCTGATAATATATGCACTGTCCTTGAAGTTGATTGGTCCACACCCGAGACAGCTTTCCTTAGAGCCTAGTCTCACATGGGTTGCCAGATAGAAGGGTAAAAAAATCAATTATATTTTTTACTGGCAAATGAGGTTCCAATGGTGTAAATACTTGCAGATCTGTTTCCCACGATGGCAGCTATCTCAAAAAGTTTGACGATCCTGGGAAAACCAGGTCAGGTGGCAAGCCCTTTCCCCAATGCCGTTTTTTGTTTTCTATCGCACAAAAACACGGCAAGCAAAAACGGAAAACAGGTCGACCAGAGCCGGGGGCGGGGTTGGGAATTCGAAAAACGTGTCCCATTTGTTCAAGTGCCACACCGGGAGATCGAATCAAACCGGCGAACCTCCGGCTTGCAGTCCCAGTGCGCTCAACCACCACCAACGCCGCACCAATAGCAACAGCAGCGCCCGCAATTGTTTCGTTCCTCTTTATTTATTTATTTGGGACACAAATCACGGGATTTGTAAATGAGGGCACGGTCGCTGGGACGGGGGGGGGGGGTAGAGCCGCACCGCCATCATCGCGATGCTGTGGCCTCGTTAAATTATTCATCTCTCTTCCGCGAGCTCTGCGGGTAATCTCAAGGACAACCGCGAGCGGGATTTTCTGGTTTTCCCGCGAGCGGGCAGCCTCCTCGTTCACGTCGACAAATGCAAATTGGCAAAATTTGAAAATTACACCTTGAATTTCCCGATTGGGATGATGCACGGACAATCATCACCACCACCCCACCAATCCCCACTGGCAGCAGACGAATGCCCCGGGACATTCTTGCAAACCAGACTCAATCCTCGCCTCGCGATTTCTCACCTGCTTCAACAGAATACGCATGGATGTCGTGTGCCGTTAACCTTTACCCCGGAATTCTCCCCGTCTCGCGTTCCCATCTCACCACGTGTGTGCACAGTGAAGCAAATTTTTTTTTAAATCCACTGTAGTTACTCGCGATGAACACTGTGGATTCTATTATCCGCAAATTTACTCATCCGCAGAATAAATATTGCGTATAGCATGCGGCTAATTGGAGGAATGTGTCATGCGACTCGGTTATATCTGAAAAATATTTGCGTAGAATAGGAAGCCGCTCCGCACTGCGGTATGGGGAAAACCCGCAAATCATCGCGGATAATAGGAAGAATTAGGGTGCAGATAATAGAGCTTTCTGCAGATTCTAGAACTTTCGTGGATACCAGGAGTGGCGTGGCACAGGATAGCGGGTAAGGCGACTACTCGTACAGCCCTTTTGTTTCTCCACTGCTGGATGAGCGACACCCCACGCCGTGTGCCGCTCGTATGCACTATGTTGAACTTCTTTCGCACGGTACGTAAGCCAACCGCGCTAATCGTGTTGGGGTTATTTGACCATACTTCACCTCGCTAGTCATGGTGCGATGGTGTGGCGAGGGAGTGAGTGGCGAGGGAGTGAGTGGCGAGGGAGTGAGTGGCGAGGAAGTGAGTGGCGAGGGAGTGAGTGGCGAGGGAGGGAGTGAGCAGGGAGGGAGTGGTGAGGGAGTGAGTGAGTGGTGAGGGAGTGAGTGAGTGGTGAGGGAGTGAGTGGTGAGGGAGGGGGTGGTGAGTGAGTGGTGAGGGAGTGAGTGAGTGAGCGGTGAGGGAGTGAGTGAGCGGTGAGGGAGTGAGTGAGCGGTGAGGGAGTGAGTGAGTGGTGAGGGAGTGAGTGAGTGAGTGGTGAGTGAGTGAGTGGTGAGTGAGGGAGTGAGTGGTGAGTGAGGGAGTGAGTGGTGAGTGAGGGAGCAGGGAGGGATGAAGCAAGGGGGGGGAGCGCTGTGTCGCGGTGATTGAGGAGCGAGTGAGCGGCGGGGCTCTTGGGCGGTGGAGGAGAGACGCCACGCGGCCATCAATCACGCGGCCGCCTCCCCTCAGGGCGCCTGCCCAGGCCTCGCCGCCCTCCTCCTCCTCCCCACGCCGCCCGCCGGTAAAACGCCGGCAGCGAATTGGACGCGCAGGGCCACGGCCATTAGGAGATTAAAGCGCTGCGCGTGGCGTCACCCGCGTGGTTTTATATTCACGCTGGACCCCAGCGCCCCGAGACGAGCCAGGCAGGCGTAGAGCCTGGAGAGTCGCGCTCGGATCGGGCTACGTCGCCAGCAGAGCTCATTGCAGCTACATGAGTTGTACGTTACCATGCTCCGAATGTGCCCACCCCCGATGTATGGTAAACTAAATTATGACGATATTGGCCGTACGCGTCCACACGGATGGGACCCCCTAGCAGGCGCGTGACCCGGTTGGGGTCAGACGACGATGGCGATGTCGACCAGGCAGGGCATCATCTTCACTCATTTACAGAGAGGGTGGTGGCAACTTTTCGCCGAGAAGACATCATCGGTGTGAGGGCCGCCACGACATTTGTGAAACCAGCAGCACGACGAGGATTCCGTTGTGTCTTGGTCACGGGCCGCACTGACAGGCCACCAGTGAGCCCACACTGGGGCAGGGCAATGAAGGAGACTGGGGTGGGGCATCTTCTTGGTTCTTTCGGTAAAGTCACGTAGAATGGAAATAATAAAATAATAAAAATAAAACATAATACAATAATTCTCACGACGTTTCGGCCACAACGCAAGTAGCCGTCCTCAGGTGGAGAACAGGTCTGTCGAGGAGACAGAGTCCTGAGGACGGCTACTTGCGTTGTGGCCGAAACGTCGTGAGAATTATTTTATTATGTTTAATTTTTATTATTTTATTATTTCCATTCTACGTGACTTTACCGAAAGAACCAAGAAGATGAATCCCTGCAGTCACGAAAGCTTTAAATCGAAATTTGGGGTGGGGCAATGAAGGAGATTGTGGTGGGGCAGCAGCCGATAACCACGCTGCCATGCGTGGCGGTCACCCATCCAGGCGCTATCCACACTGGAAGCTGCGGAGGGTCCCCAGGTCTGGCGAGAATCGGGCGCGTTCCAGGTGGCTGGTCATCGACTTTAATTGCCTCGTTCGTTAAATCTAGGCTGGGGACTCGTTCGCTTCCGGCGAAAAGGATGTGTGCCTATTGATGAGCGTGGTGTCATCTTGAAATGCTTCTGCCACGCAGCAGTGTTTATTTGTGGTAAGGGTTAGGCTTAAGGGTTGTGGTCAAGGGTTAGGGTTAAAGGTTGGGGTTAAGGATTGAGAAGGGTTGGGGTTAAGGGTCGGGGTTAAAGTTGCAGAGATGCAGAGCGGTCACCACAAGGGTGTAAATAATAGTTTCGTACTATTTTTTTAATTTCTTGATTTGGTTATAGACCGACTTATACAAATGTGCAGATTATATCCTCAAATAACGTTTGGGCTAATTAACTAAACTGTAGGAACAACATTGAAAATAGAGCCATATTACAAATGGGACGGTAACAATTAGTTGCAAAAATGTGCTTGCTGTCTAAATAGAGTCGTGAACTTTAATCTATTCACGGGAAATCCACTTGCTGGGCATAGTGGCTTAATATATTAATTCCTACTCTCTTACAATTGGTAAACCGAGCGGCTCGTTGGAGTTTTAGCTGCTAAATTTATCGTTTTAGAGAGACCGCGACCTTTCTACAGCCAAATGCACTTAACGCTGACACCATCCTCCCCCGCTCCCCACACCCCAACAACCACAAACGCAGCCCTCGGGGTGGGGGGGAGGGGCTCACAGCTGATCGCACGCAAATCTCCTTGCGGGCAGCTGCCCCCTGTGATGTTTGTGGGTTTCACGGTGAGCTAACAAATGTCTGAGCCACGCCCACTTCCAACAGAGCCACGCCCACTTCCAACAGAGCCACGCCCATTTCCAACAGAGCCACGCCCACTCGAGCATAGCCACGCCCACTCGAACCACTAGCACCCCCCCCCAAAGAGCGAGTGAGAGGCCTCCTATTGGCTCTTATTGGCATTGGCCCCGCCCACTACTCGGGTAGCTCCGCCCCCTCAGGAGTCGAGCAGGAGGAGGGCAGAAACTGTAGAGAAACCCCAGAGGTTGCTGCCCCTCCCACGTCAAAGAGTCCGTCTCGCCTTCTCGAGCGGGCCGTGTTTACAGAGTGGGCAGGGGGATGGGAAGGAATGAACTCAAACTAAACTATCTTCTTGGTTCTTTCGGTAAAAGTCACGTAGAATGGAAATAATAAAATAATAAAAATAAAACATAATAAAATATTTATTTTATTAGAATGGAAATAATAATAATAAAAAGTCACGTAGAATGGACATAATAAAATAATAAAAATATAACATGATAAAATAAAGATTTTATGATGTTTATTTTATTTTATTATTTCCATTCTACGTGACTTTTTATTATTTCCATTCTACGTGACTTTACCGAAAGAACCAAGAAGATGAATCCCTGCAGTCACGAAAGCTTTAAATCGAAATTTAAAACTAAACTATGTTGTGTTATTTTACCAGGCAAGGCCGACAGAACTGTGTGGCTCTTTTTCAGAAGCCACTTGGCCACAAATGATAATCTTAACGAAGTGGAATATCACGTGGGAATGTATTTCAGCCATAACACTGTAAACGCGTGTTTCTAAATGTGGAGGGAAAAAACCGGAGGACCAAGAGAAAATCCACGCGACCACGGGGAGAGATCGAGAGACGTTAAAACCTCCAAATATACAACAGGCGTCGTGGCAGGATCAAACCTACGACCTCTCGTGTACCGGGCGAGCTCATTAACATCTCCCCTCACCCTTGTATGGGGTAACTGCGTAAAGCAGCCCCCCCTTCCAAGCTTCCCTCCCTGGAATAATCCTCACAATACAGCCCCCCCCTCCACCATACCTCGCCACGCTGGTCAGTGCGCGTTGGTGCAGACACCGCACCACAGATTTCCACCGTGCAGCCCCACAGTAGCCTATAGCACCCACAGTGCCACCCCCAGCACACGTTACGCATGCACATGTCCCAGCCCACTGCTGGATGAGAGGGCGTTTGGTCGCTTTTACAGCTCTGGTTCAAACATTGTGACGAGTCGTGTGAAGTCAGACGAATCCTGCACTGGTTCTCACGGCGCCACAGCAAGGGAGAACTTGTGTGTAAACGCGTTCTCGTGAGCGGTGTACTCTATTATTATTATGAACACGCAGACACCGCGAGCTTTCACGTCCCGGGAACAGATGTTAACGGCCTCGCCTGGTGTGCAGGAGGTCGTGGGTTCGATCTCGACCCTGACGCCTGCAGCATATTTGGAGTTTGCGTGTCTCTCTCCCCATGGTCGCGTGGAGTTTTCTCCGGTTTTCCCCTCCACATTTAGAATCAACATCACGCGTTCAGAGTATTCGGCTGCGTTACATGTCCACACGATGACAATGGTAGCCCACTTCGTTGGGCTATCATCTGTGATGTCCAGGTCGCATCGGTGAAAGAGCTACGTGGCTTAGCGGACCTTGCCGGGTAAAACACAACCACTTTGGTTTTGTAGTTTAGAGATCACCCAAGACGGCTACATCCTCAAAAAGAGGAGGAAGACGACGACGACGACTCTGGAAAAATTCAGGACAGCTGGCAACCCCCAACCCCTACGACTCGCAAAGAGCTGAAAGAGCAGAGGGGCAGCGAGAAACAAAGGTGGTGGTGGTGGAGGAGGAGATATTGCTGCAGGCGTCACTCGCACGCACGCACGCCCGCCTGCCCACGGCAGATAGAGAGGACTGCGATGAATGCTAATGCGTCATTAGCGGCGTGATTAATATTCACCTGCCATCACGCTCCCGCGCCTCACTGCGCAGCGTCACAGACGTGGGGGAAGGGGGGGGGGCACGGGGCGAGGGGCAACGCCACGGGACTGCCCCTCGGAGCTCGAGGCCGTCGCGTGCAGAGAGCGTGCTGCTGTGTGGTGGGGGTGTACTGTGTGTACTGTGTGTACTGTGTGGTGGGGGTGTACTGTGTGTACTGTGTGTACTGTGTGTACTGTGTGGTGGGGGTGTACTGTGTGTACTGTGTGCTGTGGGGTAGGGGTGTACTGTGTGTACTGTGTGTACTGTGTGGTGGGGGTGTACTGTGTGTACTGTGTGTACTGTGTGGTGGGGGTGTACTGTGTGTACTGTGTGCTGTGGGGTAGGGGTGTACTGTGTGTACTGTGTGTACTGTGTGGTGGGGGTGTACTGTGTGTACTGTGTGTACTGTGTGGTGGGGGTGTACTGTGTGTACTGTGTGTACTGTGTGGTGGGGGTGTACTGTGTGTACTGTGTGCTGTGGGGTAGGGGTGTACTGTGTGGTGGGGGTGTACTGTGTGTACTGTGTGCTGTGGGGTAGGGGTGTACTGTGTGGTAGCTGTGTACTGTGTGGTGGGGGTGTACTGTGTGTACTGTGTGGTGGGTGTGTACTGTGTGTACTGTGTGTACTGTGTGGTGGGGGTGTACTGTGTGTACTGTGTGGTGGGGGTGTACTGTGTGTACTGTGTGTACTGTGTGGTGGGGGTGTACTGTGTGGTGGGGGTGTACTGTGTATACTGTGTGGTGGGGGTGTACTGTGTGGTGGGCGTGTACTGTGTGGTGGGGGTGTACTATGTGTACTGTGTGGTGGGCGTGTACTGTGTGTACTGTGTGGTGGGGGTGTACTGTGTGTACTGTGTGTACTGTGTGGTGGGGGTGTACTGTGTGTACTGTGTGGTGGGGGTGTACTGTGTGTACTGTGTGTACTGTGTGGTGGGGGTGTACTGTGTGGTGGGGGTGTACTGTGTGGTGGGGGTGTACTGTGTATACTGTGTGGTGGGCGTGTACTGTGTGGTGGGGGTGTACTGTGTGTACTGTGTGGTGGGCGTGTACTGTGTATACTGTGTGGTGGGGGTGTACTGTGTGGTGGGCGTGTACTGTGTGGTGGGGGTGTACTGTGTGTACTGTGTGGTGGGGGTGTACTGTGTGTACTGTGTGGTGGGGGTGTACTGTGTGTACTGTGTGTACTGTGTGGTGGGGGTGTGCTGTGTGGTGGGGGTGTACTGTGTGTACTGTGTGGTGGGGGTGTACTGTGTGGTGGGGGTGTACTGTGTATACTGTGTGGTGGGGGTGTACTGTGTGGTGGGGGTGTACTGTGTATACTGTGTGGTGGGCGTGTACTGTGTGGTAGCTGTGTACTGTGTGGGTTCTTATTTGAACGCCCGGAGCATCAACGCGGGAGCGCTTAGGTGCGGTACAACCGTGGATTTTGGCTTTCACAATCCGCTGCTGCCAACAGCGTAACGCACCCCCCCTTCCGCTTATGAAAACCTGTTCGTGCATCATATCGATACCCGGCTTGACCTTCTGAGGTCAGGCGCTTTACGGGCGATCTGCTCATGGGCCATGGCGGTGGCGTCGCTTTGGTGGTTCTCGTCCGCTGCGTTCTTGTCGCGTCGCAGCTCGCTCGCCACCGACCGCGCTTGTTGTCGCCGGACATGCAGCACGCATCACCTGCTCCCCTGGCTTTCCTCGCGTTATGCGGTCGTCGTAGTAGTAGTAGATGCGCTCCAACAAAAGAGGGCGCACAAATCGAAATCGCGGTGCGTGGACCGCAACAGCCACTCAACCCACAATGCCCCGCCGAGTAATGCACACAGTACATACACAGTGCACACATACACACTACACACAGTACACACAGTATACACATAAACGGGAGCACACATACACAGTACATACACTGTACAAACGGTACACAATGTTGTCCCATGCCCGGCCGCATAGCCGAGTCTGAGTGAATTAAAACCGCACAGAGCGAATTTTGGGTCGACGTAGGTTAGCCGCATAGACGCGAAATTGGACAAACCGAACCCGCATCGAGCGAGAGAAACCTGAATCTGATCGCGATGGGCACGTATTCTTGCTAGGAAGTGTCTCATCGGCCTAACGTCTTGCCAGAACAATATTGTCCAGGTCTGGACAGCCATGATGATGATGACGACGACGACGACGATAACGTTTGCACATCGGTGCACACAATGAGCTTGTAGAATTCCCACCTCTGTCTCTGGGCGGTAAACGGGGAGATGAGCCACACGCGGTGCTTGCCATCACGCCGACGTACTCCCGCTTCGATGGACGTGCGTTTTCCCCTCCGGAGCGCCGAGGGGGAGCTCACCTGCAGGCCCTCGATGGCCAGCCGCAGCATGCTGGGGCTCAGCTTGGAGGCCTGCTTGAAGGAGAAGTTGCTCCAGTCGATGATGAGCACGAAGCCGTTGACCTGGCACTCTGCGTCCTCGATCATCGTCTCCAGGGACAGCAGGATGGCGCGCAGGATGTCCACGAACGTGTACCTGCGCCCTCCGCGGATTAACGCTTGCGTGAGACCTCACCCCGGCGGGCGCTCTTGACGTCTCGGAGGTTGGAAGTGCCCGTCCGCACAAGCGGGATCCACAACTCCAAGTCAGTCAACCACTCTGCGCTATTTTTTTCTTCTTCTTGGCTCTGAAGAAGGCACTTTTCTCGAAACAACGGCCCACTGCGTACATTTCTGTTGCATGGCAGCGTTGATGATGAGTATGATGGGAAAGGGACTCTATACCTCCTGAGGAAGGGTCATCGTCCGAAACGTTACTTTTTGTATATTTGTCATTTTAGGGGCCACAGTGTTATTGACGAATGTGTTGAGTTATATTTGCGTTTCTTATTCGTGCTTGTACACAACTGACAGTGCAGCAGCAGCAGCGGCATCACCAAAAAACATGTTTCATTTTGTAGTGTAAAGTTGAAGCTATGCGATTGGAAACCAGTCAAACTGATAGAAAAACAACAAAAAGAGCCGCCCAAAAATTGAAAGCACAAACCGGGGAAAAAAATATTCAAACATTGAAATATCCACAGTTTTAAATATGAAAATATCCACGTGCATTTTGCCTCGACAGCCACACCCGGCAGCTTCCGTACGGTCAATTCAGCATTTCCAAGGACGAACGCCTGTTGGAAAGTGTTGAATCATCCATGAGCGTGCATGATCTTTCCTCGCTTGTGTTTTTTGTTGTTGTAATACTGAGGCCGCGTTCCCGGTCTGTTCCATTGGTGTCAAATTATGATGAGATGGAGGCGGAGGTGTGGCTCAGGTGGCTAATGCTGCGTCAGAAACACCACACCGCCACAGGTGGGGACCTGCATTTAAATGCAAATTTCAGCCACCCGTGATTCAATCGAATTCGCAAGTGAAGTGAGTTGATGGTTTTGGCCCGGTCACCAAAGACGGCACAATTAATTTTGTTGTTAATTAAATTGGGATTTTTTTTCTCTCTCCTCTCTCCCAGCTCTGAGCAGTGGCGCAGCCATCGAATGTGCGGGCGGTTCATCTGCACCAGGGGCCACGGGTTGGAGGGACCCCCATTTAATTGCTCACGCCAGGGCCCATGCTAACCACGCTACGCCGCTGTGTAGCAAATCGATGGTCTCAGCTCGGTCAGCCGTGGTGGTACAATGCATTAAGCTATTTGTATATTATTTGGCTTTTTTCCAGCTGTGAAATTTAAATAACGGTTTGCTGAACACGTGACAAACACTGTTAGCGGTGATGCCAAAGGTGTTCCCCAGAGCATGGATCACAACGTATCTATAGGAGTGACTTCACTGATATCTCAGAGTTTCGTATGTAAATTTATTTTTGCGCATGGTACGTATGTATATACTATGTTGAACTTCTTTCGCATCGTGTTTAGCCAACCGTGCTAATCGGAGTTGCAGGATAATAAACTAAATAAAAAATCTAAATCGATAACATGATTGGAATTTAACCGGAACAACGCATTCCTGCAGAGGGAGCTGGTAGGAACGTTGGGCTGCTCGGTCAATGGCCAGGGTCAACGGCGGCGTGGTGTATTCCGCAAATATGCCCGACTGTGAGGGCGGGCACAAGCCGGCGTGAGTAGGTTAAACGTTGAGTTTTATAAGGGCACCACGGGGTGACCAGTCCCTCCCCACCCAGCCCCACTCCTCCCAGCCCCACCCTCCCCACCCAGTCCCTCCCTGCACGACGGACGGACACAATAATCCCCTGTGGGCTGGTGTAACCAGGAGGTTCCTACCAGTAATATTTTTTTTTATTACATCTTGAACTTTCTCAGCGATCAGTATAAGATCACATTGCATCAGAAAACATCCGTAAAAGATGAGATCACAGACCCATTTTTTGTTTCTTCATTTATCAGTTTGGTGCCCCAGGTCGCGCTCTTACAAATGAGACCCATCCTGGTCTCTTGAATTCTGAACCCGGCTCAACAAAATACACTTCAAATGTGAAGCTTGCTTCCGAGATCACTTCAATAGCCTCTTTTATCCACGCTATGAGCACACCATTCGTATGCTCTGTGAAGAGAGTTTGTTAAATGTCACTCGAAATGACGTCTTCTATCTTTGGTTGGAATAATTAGATATTTTTGTCTTACCCCCCCCCCCCCCAATTTAATCCAGATTGCGCTGACTGCATCACGTGGTCACGAGACGAACCATGAATCCATTGGAAAACCTCACAGAGCAGCGCAAGCCTCCGGGTTGGAGAGCGTCCCACAGAAGCGGACACCACGGAGCTACCTCTGACATCTCTGCAAGCGATCTCTGGTCCACAACGTAGGTGGCAGCATTTTTCCCACCTGCTCTGCATACGAGTGAAATGTCCATCGCTTGACAATCGTACAAACACATATTCGGTTCTAACCGCTGGAATGTATCCTAATTAAGTACAACGCCAATTGAATGCGATGGGGGTTGTGTTTGCGTGCCAAGAATAAAGTGTCAATAATTTTAGCCACAATGAGTGCAACACCAGTTTTCACACAATTGTTTTTGTGTGCAGTCACCGTTGACCAGGTGAGACCATCCACTCACTAGCCCTCTAAGAGCCCAGTTTGAATTACAATCAGCTGCCTGAATTTGAACCTCGGATTTTGAATGGCACCACACCAGTGCTCTGACCTCTGAATAAATGGGGTTTCCTGACTGGTTTCAACATCGCTCGCCACTGATGTCAGCTGTGGTCAGGAATCGAACTCACTGGCCACATCCGACACGTGGAGGTTACGCCAGTGATGTTCACAGCCCGCGGGAGGGAGGGCTGTGCAGGTCAGTGGGTCAATACGGCGAATTAAGCTCTGCAAGAGGGCAAGGATTTAATAATGATTGAGGCTGCGCGTTTAAAATAATGTTTGTGATTGAATTTGTAAAAAAATGCGGTTAAAAGAATGGATGGTTAAATGAGACTGCACGTTTGAATGTCGTGTGATTGATTGATGCGGAGTTGAGTAGGAGTGGTTGAATGGAGCTGTGGAGTCGAATTCATCTGTGTGGTGGAATGAGCTGCAAGGATGAATTAAGCTTGGCAAAAAAAATCGACGTGCGGTTGAATGATGCCACACAGTGAAATGAAGGAATGAATGAGGCGGATTGAGTTAAGCTGCATAGTTTAATGAGGCTACGCGATTGAATAATACCGGTTGAAGTAGGCTGAAATATAATCTGCGCGGCTGAATTTGGCTGTGCGGTTGAATTAAGATTTTTCGTGAATGAAGCTGCGCAGTTGACCGACGCTACGTGAATGAGACTGGTCGGTTTGGATGATGTCTTGTGACTGAATCGAGGCCGAGTGGGGGGCCGTGTGGTGCGTGAGGCGTGTGGTGCGTGAGGCGTGTGGTGCGTGAGGCGTGTGGTGCGTGAGGCGTGTGGTGCGTGAGGCGTGTGGTGCGTGAGGCGTGTGGTGCGTGAGGCGTGTGGTGCGTGAGGCGTGTGGTGCGTGAGGCGTGTGGTGCGTGAGGCGTGTGGTGCGTGAGGCGTGTGGTGCGTGAGGCGTGCCATCACCTGCTCTGGTCCCAGTTGGCCGCGAACAGCACCAGGACCTTGCGGCCGTAGTGATCGGGCTCGGTGAGAACGCCGGGGAAGCCGTCGCGGAGTGCCTGCTTGATGCCGTGGTCCGTCGCCTTGAAGTTCTTGAACATCTCCAAGTTCTGCTGCCGGAACTCGAAGTACTGCGCGAGCAGGCGGAACGCGGCCGCCGGCTGCGACTTGCGCGCCCGCAGAAAGCGCAGGATGAACGCGTCGTCCGTGCGCAGGAAGCCCACGTCGGGCCTCGTGATGATGAGGTCGCGCACCTCCTGGATGGCCTGGTGGACGCTCTCGGGGGTCTCGTTGAGCTCCAGTCGCGCCTTCTCCAGCGTCTCGGGCCTCAGGCCCGCCTGCAGGTGCGCCATGGCCTCCGCCCGAGAGGGACGACGGGGCGGAGAGCGAGGAGGAGGAGGAGGCGAACGAGGTGTGACTTTGGTTCGAGCCACGGCTGGTGGGCGACCTCAGAAGGTCAGGGATTGGGTCGGCTGGCGGAGGGCCGATCGGCTCCTCGGCTTCAGCGCCGTCGCCTCGGGCTCTGGAGCGGTTGCGCGAGCGGCGGCGATGGTGTGATGGTGTCCGCGGTGATCTCGGCGGTCGCGCGGCGGCTACATCCCCGGGTGGTGGAGGAGCTGCCCTCAAGTGGAGCCGGGGCCGCGATCATACCAGCTCCGCGTGCGTGTGGAGACTCGCGCTCGACCCCACGTGACCTGGGAGGGCAGCCGGGAACAAAGGGGGGGGGGGGGGTGGAGAGGCGTCAGAGGCCCACGCAGTGGCGCGGTCGGCGTGGGCCCTGGTGCAGGGACCGCCGTCGCGCCTCCAGCCCCGCATGCCTGTGCCCTTCAGACCCGAAGGACTCCCCGGGCGCAGTTGCACCGCCTGCACACTCGAGGAGCGTGCAGCAGTCTCTGTGCCCAGCGAAGAGGATCGGTTTTGGTCACTGGAAGAGCCAGGGGAGGATTGAGATGAGAGGAGGAATGTTGGTCGGTAAGGGCTGAGAGAAGAGTGGGGTTGAATGTTGTGGATGTTGTAGGGGGCTCATTCACGCGGGGTGGGGCGAGTTTTTTTGCAGTGAGCCAAAAATTCGGCTCTGCGTTCCCCTCTAGCATCACGATGAGCGACAGCGGGAAAGAGGGTTCCACGCCGCCTGCGTCGGAGGAATAATTCCTGCTTGTACCGAATTCTTAGGAAGAGGTCGCGTGGGGGGAGGTCGCGTTCCTCCATCAGCCAGGAGATGAGTCACCGCAGCACCTGAGCGCACAGCCGACGATGATGATGACGACGATGATGACGACGACGACGACGACGATGATGATGACGATGATGACGACGACGACGACGACGACGATGATGACGACGACGATGATCACGACGATGATGACGACGATGATGATAACGACGACGATGATCACGACGACGACGATGATGACGACGACGACGATGATAACGACGACGATGATCACGACGACGATGATGACGACGACGACGATGACGACGATGATGATGATGATGACGACGACGATGATGATGTCGACATGTGAGCGCGTGCGTCTTTGTCCGTGTGTGCAGGAGACCGGTGATCACTGACGGCACTTGGCCTGCACTCTCTCTCTCTCTTATATTGGGGGCGTTTTTGTCCTTGCCTTGCTAGGCTGTGTATCTGTGCGAGTGTGCGTGCCGCATCTTGACGGTGCTCGCTTAGAGCAGTTGTCCCACCAGCCTGTTAAAAAGGCGATACGGGGGGTGTTCATCTTTGCCAGCGCACTGCGCTACGAACCCGGTCAACCGAGTTCGATTCCAGCTCCCCTAGATCGACTCAGCCTTAAAATCAGTACCTGGTGCGACGTGTAAACATCAGCGCTTGGGAGACAAAGGCGGCCGGGCGTGACTCTGGCCACAGCACCCCCTAGTACCGCCTATAATAGGTGCTCGCTAACAGCCCCAGCAGTCTCTGTGCGTTTAGTACAGACATCGGTATTTGTGTACTGTATATAAATCTGAGATGTGATGTTGAATATTTCACAGGTTTGAGCATTGCCCCTAAGCTAAACCTTTATCCAGTTGTATGTGTGAATACATGTGCTACTCTACACACGTATCTGTGACGGGTGTAATTCATGCGCGTGTATAAATTGGTTTATGCTTAAAATAAGAAATGTAGTTAGATCTCGGCACACACGTACACACACACACCTCGTACACACACGTACACACACCTCGTCTGTACGTGTGTGTACTGCAGTCGATACACACAGGAACAACACCGAGGAGATGGAGCGACGAAATGAGCTCGTGGCCCAAGGTGCGAGGTTGGATTGTCACACCGCCGCAGGGTCGCGAGAGACGGCGACAGGGACTCTTCATCCAGCAGTGGATCGACCATGGACGGTTGTGATGATGATAATGATGATGATGTTGGTGACGACACATACACAGAATGTTGACATGTAATAGATGGGACGTATGTTGATGTATCCTTTATTTAACCAGGAGATGTCATCATCCCCATTGAGACGCAGTCTCTTTTGCAAGGACGACCTGGGGGATATATCGATGGTGGTGACGACGATGACGATGATGATGACGACGACACGGAGATCGACTCTAACCCCGTTGGGCGTGAGTGGACGAGTGAATGAGTGGGTGTGAGGTGTGCGTGGGGTGTTTGTATGGTGTGTGTGGTGTAGTGTGTGTGATGTTTGTATGGTGTGTGGTGGTGGTGTGTGTGGTGGTGTGTGTGGTGTGGTGTGAATGATGTGGTGTGTGTGTGGTGTGTGTGTATGATGTGGTGGTGTGTGTGGTGTGTGTGTATGATGTGGTGGTGTGTGTGGTGTGTGTGTGGTGTGTGTGTGGTGTGTGTGTGGTGTGTATGATGTGGTGGTGTGTGTGGTGTGTGTGTGTGGTGTGTATGATGTGGTGGTGTGTGTGGTGTGTATGATGTGGTGGTGTGTATGATGTGGTGGTGTGTGTGGTGTGTGTGTGTGTATGATGTGGTGTGTGTGTGGTGGTGTGTGTGGTGTGTATGATGTGGTGGTGTGTGTGGTGGTGTGTGTGGTGTGTGTGTGTGTGGTATGTATGATGTGGTGGTGTGTATGATGTGGTGGTGTGTGTGGTGTGTGTGTGTATGATGTGGTGTGTGTGGTGTGTGTGTGTGTGGTGTGTATGATGTGGTGGTGTGTGTGTGTGTGGTATGTGTGTGTGGTGTGTGTGTGTGTGGTGTGTATGATGTGGTGGTGTGTGTGGTGTGTATGATGTGGTGGTGTGTGTGGTGTGTGTGTGTGGTATGTATGATGTGGTGGTGTGTATGATGTGGTGGTGTGTGTGGTGTGTATGATGTGGTGGTGTGTGTGGTGTGTATGATGTGGTGGTGTGTGTGGTGTGTGTGGTGTGTATGATGTGGTGTGTGTGTGGTGTGTGTTACACACCTTACACGGACGCCGTCAGTGGCGAGACGGACACTCGTGATGAGCGAGTCGGCGCTGCGGCACGAAGATGCAAGCAGCGCGCTCCGCTCCACTGATGATGCTGTAGCTGCTGCTGTAGTTGCTGCTGTAGCTGCTGATGATGCTGTAGCTGCTGCTGCTGATGATGTTTAGCTGCTGCAAATGATGATGGAGATGTAGCTACGGCTGGTTGTATGTGATGCGCCTGCTACATCCGTCACTGATGTAGCGGTCGCGTGTGTTGCTGCTGGTTGCTGCTGCAGAAGCCGTTTTGCCTGCTGTTGCTGCTTCTACAGCTGCTGTTCCTGTTGTAGTCCCTGCTGTTGCTGCTTCTACAGCTGCTGTTCCTGTTGTAGTCCCTGCTGTTGCTGCTACCGATGATGACACCGTGTTACCTGCTGCTGCTGCTGCAATCCCTTGCTGTAGCTGCTGTCGATGACGACGATGTGTTGATTGTGTAGCTGCTGCTGCTGCTTCTGCTGCTGCTGCTGGTGATGAAGTCACCGCTGATGCTGCAGTAACCCGACCAAGAGACGCACTCCTCCCACGTCTCGCCGGTCAACCAGCCCCGAGTCGGCTCTAGGGGGCCCGGGCCCCGACCTGCGGTGGCTGAGCGAGCCCGGGGTGGGGGGACCCCCGGCCACTACTCCAACGCCCTTGGCGACAGCTCCAATGGCTTCGAGAAAAGCGAGCGAGGGGGTCAGGACAATAGCACGCTGGGGGTGGGTGGGGGGGCTACAGACAAGCATAGCCTGCCCACTGGCTCCCCATCCTTACTCCTGCTGCTGCTGCTGCTTCTCCTCCTCCTCACAGAGCCCTGACGGCGCCTTCCCGCAGTGGAAGCGCGGGCTGCATGAGCAATGACGTCGCCAGCGTCGTTCGCAGGCGTCCCGGTCAACCTAGCCTGGCACCCGTGTGTGCGCGCGCGCGCGTGTTCCACAACTGACCACCACCACCAACCACAACCAAGGCTAGTCTGAGCTGAGCCGGGCGAGAGAGGAGGAGGAGGGGGGGGGGTTATAGTGGGTGGGTGGGTGGGATGAGGATGGGATCTCCCGTGTAGAAGTAGATAAATATATTAATAATGCCGCTGCTTTGAATGAGAAGAAATCCGTCGATTTGGAGCAGCGAGGAGGCGGCGCCACGCGCAGCTCGCGCGCTCTTCGTGCAGCGTGGGAGCCGCTGGCGGCGATGCAGAGGCGCGCGGATCACGCGGAACGCCACCACCACCCCCCCCACGTCCGTCCGTCTCCCACCGTCGTCTCGCAGAGCAGTGGAGCAAAACGCACCGCGGGCGACGTTTCGTGGCAGGGGTCCTTTACGCAGCGGCGAGATCAAAATGGGTCCACTGTTGGGCAGAGGGCGATGTTGCGGCGTTTGCTCAGCGTGTGTGTTCGCGTCCTATGTTTGTGCCCTGTGTACGCGTGCGCGTGTGTGTGTGTCGTGTTCACGCGTGCGCGTGTGTACGCGTGTGTGTGTGTGTCGTGTTCACGCGTCATGAAAATGAGCCTTGTCTTGACACTCGCTGATTGCTTTTATCCCGGATAAAGGAAGGGAATTGCTCTCGTTAATTTCTCGGCGTTGGGGGGGGGGGGGGTTGGCCACATTCATTTTATGTATCTTCGGGAGGAACAGGAGGAAACCGACGGAGGACACGGAGGGAGCGAGCTAAGCCCACGTTGCCAAAATCCCAAAGCCAAACACCCCGTTGTTGTTACTCGTGTGATGATGATGCTGCTGCTGCTGCGTTATCTGTGCTGCACAAATACAGATAACGCGCTCTTAGTAGTAGCTGTAGGAGTAGATGATGTAGTAGGTGCAGTAGTAGTAGGTGCAGTAGTAGTAGATACGTTCCAAAAAAGGGTGCACAGAGTGAAACCGCACGAGTATACAGCTGCCTGCCGTGTAGAGCACACAGAATACACACAGTACACACAGTACATACAGTACATACACAGCATACACACAGTACACACACAAAATACACACTGTACACATACAGTATACACACAGTACATACGCAGAGTACATACACAGTACATAGCATACACACAGCATACACACAACACACAGTACACACACAGTACACACAGTACACACACAAGGTAGTATCACACCCGGCGCATATCCGCATATGAGCGAATTAAAACCGCATAGAGCGAATTTTGGGTAGGCACAGTTCGCCACATTTACGCGAAATCGCAAACACCGAACCCGCACAAAGCGAGGTAACCCTGCATGTGCGATAGGCAGCGTTTCAGCCAATGCCCCTTTTCTCGTAGCAACACGGTGTGTGTATGTGCAAGGCGTGTCCACCAAAAAGAATTCCTTTAGGATGTTTGTCAATGTGGGAATATTTTTGTTCTCTCGGCAAACATCCCACTGCTGAGAAATGACTCGGCAGTGGGCCGGCACCCCCGGACAAAGCGAATGCAGGACAGCCGTGGCCCAGGGTGCTGACTTTCCACGGGGCGACTGCAGCGCGGGAGGGACTTGGCACGGATGTTGAGAGTTGCTGGGTCGTGCAGAGATGGAGGAGGCGTGGGGAGCTCCCGTCGCGTCCAGGAGGAAGACTTGGGGAGCTGCAGGTGAGCGTGGGTAAAGTTCAACATCACACATGCACCAACAACATTATACATGCATCAACAACATCATACATCCATCAACAACATCATACATGCACCAACAACATCACACATGCATCAACAACATCACACATGCACCAACAACATCACACATGCACCAACAACATCACACATGCACCAACAACATCATACATCCATCAACAACATCATACATGCACCAACAACATCACACATGCATCAACAACATCATACATGCATCAACAACATCATACATGCACCAACAACATCACACATGCACCAACAACATCACACATGCATCAACAACATCACACATGCATCAACAACATCATACATCCATCAACAACATCATACATGCACCAACAACATCACACATGCACCAACAACATCACACATGCACCAACAACATCACACATGCATCAACAACATCACACATGCACCAACAACATCACACATGCACCAACAACATCACACATGCATCAACAACATCACACATGCACCACCAACATTACACATGCATCAACAACATCACACATGCACCATCAACATCACACATGCACCATCAACATCACACATGCATCAACAACATCACACATGCACCATCAACATCACACATGCACCATCAACATTACACATGCTTCATCAACATCACACATGCACCATCAACATCACACATGCATCAACAACATCACACATGCACCATCAACATCACAGATGCACCATCAACATCACACATGCATCAACAACATCACACATGCACCAACAACATCACACATGCACCATCAACATCACAGATGCACCATCAACATCACACATGCACCATCCACATCACACATGCACCAACAACACCTGCCTTGCTCTTGCATGTTAGCGGTGTTAAGACGCGCGCTTGCTTCTGTGCTAAAAAAAAAAATCGGTGTAGCGATGCGAAAAGAGGCGTTTGGACGGGATGGGCATGGGTTTGGTTTTGTGTGTGTGTGTGTAAAATAATTAAATAATGCGAAGGGACTGGAACTGACCGAGCAGGGAAATGCACCGCAAATGGTGAACACCGCAAATGGTGAACACCGCAAATGGTGAACACTGCAAATGGTGAACACCGCAAATGGTGAACACTGCAAATGGTGAACACCGCAAATGGTGAACACCGCAAATGGTGAACACTGCAAATGGTGAACACCGCAAATGGTGAACACTGCAAATGGTGAACACTGCAAATGGTGAACACTGCAAATGGTGAACACTGCAAATGGTGAACGCCGCAAATGGTGAACACCGCAAATGGTGAACACTGCAAATGGTGAACACTGCAAATGGTGAACACCGCAAATGGTGAACACTGCAAATGGTGAACGCCGCAAATGGTGAACACCGCAAATGGTGAACACTGCAAATGGTGAACGCCGCAAATGGTGAACACCGCAAATGGTGAACACTGCAAATGGTGAACACTGCAAATGGTGAACACTGCAAATGGTGAACGCCGCAAATGGTGAACACTGCAAATGGTGAACACTGCAAATGGTGAACACCGCAAATGGTGAACACTGCAAATGGTGAACGCCGCAAATGGTGAACACCGCCAATGGTGAACACCGCAAATGGTGAACACTGCAAATGGTGAACGCCGCAAATGGTGAACACTGCAAATGGTGAACACTGCAAATGGTGAACACCGCAAATGGTGAACACTGCAAATGGTGAACGCCGCAAATGGTGAACACCGCCAATGGTGAACGCCGCAAATGGTGAACATCACAAATGGTGAACACCGCAAATGGTGAACACCGCCAATGGTGAACACCCCAAATGGTGAACACCGCAAATGGTGAACACCGCAAATGGTGAACACTGCAAATGGTGAACGCCGCAAATGGTGAACGCCACAAATGGTGAACGCCGCAAATGGTGAACATCACAAATGGTGAACACCGCAAATGGTGAACACCGCAAATGGTGAACATCACAAATGGTGAACACCGCACCGGGAACGTTGTTCATGTGGCTCGGGTGGGACGGAGCCAGGGCCTCGATCCAGAGTCGGGCGACACGGGGGCTTGTACTCGAGGCAGGTGGGCAGTGGGGGATGTATGTGCGTTGAACTTCTTTCGTACCGTACGTAGCCCGACCGTGATAATTATCGGAGGTGTGGGGAGGTAGGATAAGAAACTTAACACGTAAAGCAGCTCTTCAGGAATGAGTTTTCAACCCCCAGACGTAGCGCCACCGTGCGTGCGTTTGCTTTCGTGTACACGATTGTGCTCGATTCAGGGATCGAACCAGTCCCTCTCAACTCGGGGGCTTGTGTCTCCCATTCCAATGGAGGGCGACGCTCTTGTACAGGTAATTATCATCCGCTCAGCGCAATGTGGATTTATGTGGGGGAAACTTTGATCATCCTAGGAGCATTACGGCACATCCAGTAGTGTACTCGGGGTTTGCTTTTGTTATAGGAGCAGAGAGGGATCATGGGCTACGGGACAGATGGAGAGAGAAGCCACTTCGTAGAGAGAGGCGGTCACAGGCAGAGCAGAAGAGTGGGGGTGGAGGGTGGTCTTGATGCTGCGTTGTGGGCGGTAAATAACGATTTTGTGCGAATTGCCAGAGGATATTTTTAATTTATCAGATGTGATATTGGGCTGGGATTGATTGGTGTCGGCGATGGGGTTAGGGCTCTGGCTGCAAATTGTCTGCGGTGTTTCTCCTCCCCAGAGCATCGCGTGATTGCCACTCATAAATTACTCTTGCTGAGTACGCGGTTTATAACCCCGCGTGATTGTTCAAATCCGTGGGGCCCGCTCAGTCAGTTCTTTTAGAGTTAGTGGTCTGGACAAGGCTGAGAAAAAATAGATATTTGTATGCATGCAAGGACGGCACATCGTTCGTGTGCGCTGGTGTAACCGAACGCGGTGATTCTCGCGGTAGCCATTCTACAGGTCGCGTTGAACATTCTCAGATGGCAATTGTTGGAGATGATTGTAAAAATCAAAGATCATTACTTAGTTTTTAAAAATGTATTTAAAGATGTACGCAACTAGAACGTGTTGGGTTGGTAAAGTTTCACTTTTGCTTCTACTGGTTTTACGGTTCCTGCAACGGACCGCCCGTTTCTCACTCCACTGCTGGATGAGGGCCTCCCCTCGGCCCTGTGTGGGTTATTTTACCATACTTCACCATCCCTGATCTGTTTTATCAGTTTTAACGATTTAAATAAATAGATGCAGTTGATTTGGCCAATGTTTCACAGCGTTCTGTGAGCGAAATTTTGCCTTTTAAAATGATGTTTAGTTGTAACAAGCAGTTTCATAGGCGGTGAAAGCAGCGTTATTTGATGGCAAATCGAAGCAGAACAGTGGCCATGCTGTGTCACCGGTCTCACGGCGCCTTCCTAGCCTCGTGTGACGGATTTCACGGCGATTTTTGCAATACCATTGCTCGCAGCTTACGTTTGTTGAAAAAAACCTTGAAATGCCGGTAATTTTATGCAAATTAGAATTTCGAATGGGAATTTTAATGAAACAGCGCCCCCTAGCGGCGGAACAGCGCCCCCTAGCGGCGGAACAGCGCCCCCTCGTGGTCGACATTGTTATTGGCGTCCAGCAAAAAAATCATGCTGCACAGTTTCACGCCACCCTCTCTCTTCGCCTCTTGCATGCACCATGGGGTTCCATCTCCACCACCTACCACCATCCCCCTGCCTGCATCTCTACCTGCATCACAGACACAACACATGTTAGTACATTCACATAGGGATTACATTTTGTTTGTCACTCACCTTATTTATTCTGCAGCCTTCCACACTCAGTCCGGGGTTTGAACCGCACACCTCTTAGCTCGAGTGCTGCTTCAGCATCACCTTGAGCCACCGTGTCTTCCCGCAGGCATATGGGGCTCCATGCCGTGTAGTGATTGCACTGCGCCGCATGGCTGTATGAAGGTGAATACGTCATCACCATTTCTAAGTAATTTAGTAAAAGGAATGCATTAGGAATCGAACCCGTGTAGATAAACTTGAGGGGCAGCTGTGTTAACCACTAGACCACACGAGCACGTGAATTGTTGTGGGATGTCTGGTTATTAAATAATTGCCATCTTCAGCGTCGTTTATTTCAGTTGTATTTAAAATAAAAATAGAAAAATAAACACCATTTCTTTGATTATGAAAAAAATATCCTTTTGGCCTTTAATGAGTATTTAATGACACTTTGCAAAAAATAAATAATAAAGGTTGGTTTTGAATCCAAGACCTAGTGTGTCATAGCCTCGTGTGCTCACCACTAGACTACAGCACAGTGACATGATGACAGCACTGAGGGCCGCCCATTCATGAATCAGGGGAGCAGGAGGCGATCCCACGGCTGAGCTCTGGGTGGCCACAGACCGAGGCGCGAACCTGTCCGCTCTGAGCTTGGTGGCGGCAACACATGAACCTCCACTGAGCCATCACTCAGGAACACTCTCTTCGCCCTGAGATGTTGGGTAGGTAAATCACATTGAGATCTGTAAAAAAATAAACTCCCATCCCCAACTGCGCTTTAAAATGGCCAGGAGTTTGCAGTGCAACACACGGGGTTTGCGAAGCTGTCTCTGCATAACTTTAGTTTCGTCTCCAATGCGTCGTTTTTCTCAAGGTCCTGATTTTCACTCGTATGCACAACACTCATGATTACATAGGCCTGGAGTGTTGGCCCAGTTGGGATGTAACCCGAGTCCGGTCGGCATGCCTTTCATGCAGCGCTTTGGAAGCGTGGGTTGGTGAATCACGTGGAGATTTGTCAAACTTGTTGTGGACTGCAAGGTGGACAGGAGATGGCAGTACAGGAAGTAGACCTGTAGATCCCTTAAGTGCTATCTGCTCGTACCCAAAGTCGTCTCGAGACTCATTGTGGTTTCTCCAAGGTAGAATGCATTAACGTCGTAATGATGACGTGCCTATAACACAGGCGAATATCACCCGTTGTGTCCAATTCATATGCTCCGTTATTCATAAATCTATTATTACTATTAATTATTGAAGACCCCATGTCGATCATTGGGATTGTTTGACCATACTTCACGCTGGCCACTGCGAGTACAGGAATTTGACAAATGGAACCGTGGCATCAAGCTTTTGCGACAAACTAAAGGGGGAGGCTGGGGGGGAAGGAATCTTCTAAAGTGGTTTTGTACAATTAGACCCAGGCTTCTAACTTGCCTTGGTCAGGAATCGAGCATAGAGGCTGGACCGCTGGAGTGTATTGATGAAGCTTGCTTGCGAGTGCTGCGCGTTGTAGCAGCGCCGCCTCGGACACGTGGCGCCCTCTGGCGGCCAAAGCCCGGCACAGATCGGGTTTCACGTGTGGCCCATGCACTCTCCGACCACGACAGCGGCTCACGGCGCGCACATTAAAGCACCGCATTCGTTACGAAAAACCGCCGCGCCGTACCACAATAAAAATCGTTTTGTATGGTTTCCAAAAATGTTAGCCCCAACGGAGATTGGTTTGGCTTGTGGGGCACGGTCAGTCTGAACTTCTACCCACGTTGCCTCTGGACTCACCCCATGCCACACCGGTCAGAGCGGTTGTCGGACCATACTTCACCGTGTGGGTCAGTGTGGGTTGGTCGTGAGCGTTAAACATTAAACACACAGCACCGCAAGCCTGAGACGGAGATAAGCGTTTATTTCTACACCAACACGTCAAGTCTTTGTGGCCAAGTCGCCGGCTCACCGTCGGCAAGGCACACTCGCATGCACAATGCAGGCAACTCTCAATTATCCACAACACTGGGGGGAGGTGTGGGGGAGGGGGAAGAGGAGTGGGCCAGTTAAAAAACTTAAACACGAACGCAAATCACGAAAATTAGGCTGTAAGAAGGTGCTGTTTACGTGCGTGAAACGGGACGTTAAAAACGCCGACTGAATTGATCGAATCTGAAAGCAATCGCTTGCATTTGCCGACGAGTCGACGGCGAGGAGGTGGTTGTACTCGGAGCCGCGACGAGTGAAGCGCGTCGCTGCACGCGTTTGACGAGACTTTGTTTTTTTACCCGAGCGCAGTTAAGCCGCGACCCGAACAGTCCACCCAGATAATCGAGAGTTAACTGCGTGCGCCGATGCAACGACAAAGCGGGCAACGGAAACACGAGCGCCGCTCAGTTTCCGGTTCCCCACGGAATGCGGCCGCGCCGATACTCCCTCTGCCTTCGATGTGTGTTCACGTGCACAGCATTTGGTATAAAAGAACATTGTTTATTTAAAAAATAGGTTTACAATCTTACAAATCCCGCGCCACTCACTGGAATTCAACGTTGTATACAGCACCACATCGCAAAACAAATAAAACTAAAGTGAGTTTTCCTTAGTTCTTGATCGGGTTGCCGCGATATAATTTCTCCTGATGCAATATTCGTGGTATGAGATTCCCACAAATGTCGTACAACAGATCGGAGAATCGCCATCTTGTGGCAACCTCAGTTGTTGGTTTGTAATGGATGCCAAAGTAAAACCAAGGGGGAACGTCGCTAAAGCTGTTGACAAGAAACTGACACTCAGGATTGAGCCCTCTGTCACGCGGCTAGAAATGTGTGCAATTGTAGAACATGAGTAGCCTGCTCAATGCAAGGGAGGATGTTTACCGGTGTCTCGCCACACCTGAGTGAAACACCAGCACACCTGGAAAGGTCGTTTTATCTATCAAACGGGAGTTCAACTCATCCTGCAAGGAATCATTGGGGAAGGGGTTCTTGCCCAGCCACGGCCGTCACTGGATTTCCCCAAGGTAGAGACGCTTGTCATTGGCGCACGACAGAACTGAAATACAGAGACAACGGCAACACTCTCAACCCGCAGCGCGTACAAGACATCATCATCATCATCGCCTACATTAAATCACTTTTCACCTCAGACTGAAAGCGTTGATGAATTGGCTCTGTACGTCTGCTGCCTCGTCACTATTATCACAGCTACCATGACGGTCATTGTTCTTACGCATGCCACGCCTGACAACCGGGATTGTTGGCCGGGCATCGGTTTTCTGAGAATCGTTTTCAGAATCCAACGCCGATTGCAAAAGTCACGGAATCAACAACGGAAGACACATTAACAATAGGGGTTTTCCCCTTTTTCTGGCAACAAAACTGAAACCTTTTTACAAGGATTCATGTAACTGCATTAACCACAATACTTGCAGTTAAATGCAAAGAAAAAACACACTATGGCTTTCAAAGAAAGCCGTTCCTCGGTGTGGACCAATCAGTTTCAAGGACAATGCATATATTATCAGTGTGTTTTTTGTTTGCATTTGAACTGCAAGTATTGTGGTTAATGCAGACATGAATCCTTGTAAAAAGGTTTCAGTTTTGTTGCGAGAAAAAGGGGAAAAACCCTACTATTATATTTTGGTACTGACAAAGGAGGTCGCATGATGATGAAACGGAAGACACTTCGGACGACTGAACCGATTGGCGTGTGCGAGAACGCTCAAATCGTAAGTCCGTTCCGCTCGGTCACCGAGTGGCACACGCTCCAGCACACACACACACGGGTTGCAGCGTTATTTTTACTGTTATACATTTTGATATGTACGGCAAACCGTTGAGTTTTTTTTTTAGCAACTGATTATAGATAACTGATTATAGATAACGCGAACGACTCGATCTTTGCGCGAAGAGAGATCTTACCGATGGGCTCCTCGGGGTGGAAAGCGACGTCGTTGACGGAACCGGCGTGTCCAGGCAGCTTGTAGAGGATGCGGCGTGACGTCGTGTCCCAAATATACACAAACCTGCGCAATGACAACGCACCAGCAGTCAGGCGCAAGCACAGAATCGTGCCAAAGACGATTCAAGAATATCATAACCTAACCTGTGTGCCGTACGTACGCTTTAGAGGGGATGTGAAAAGAGCGCGTGATGCTATTATAAAAATACGAGGCCACGTGTGCCCGCGGAATTGTCTAATTTTGACTACATTCAATAAATTCTCTGCAAATCACTTGACTGGAAAAATACACAAATCAACATCGCCCCCTACTATATGCGTATTACACATCCTTACAGAAAAAATATCTTTACCGGCGCTGGTTCTATTATTAGCAACTGCTCACTCATCGAAGGTCAAACTCATTTGGCAACGTGACCGCAAACATCTTGTGGCAACTTAACCGGTTACCTTTAGAATAAATAGAGATGACACAAACGGAATTGTAACTTACCCATTCTATGTAGGTAAACAAAATATTTGTGTTTTTATAATTTACACGTTTTGCATCATCTGTGCTGTCACTTTGCAGGGGCCGCCTCCACTCCCCATTATCATCCCGGGATAATCGGGGCGTGACGGGGTTGAGAGTTTACCTGTCTGCAGAACCCGCAGACACTTTACTGCCATCGTGGGACCAAGAACACTTCAGCAGGTTCTGAAATGGCACAAACAACCGTATCATGCACGATTAACTTCAATGAGGAAGCCACTGGAGCTATGCACTTTTAAATCTAGATTGAAAACTCATTTCTATAGAGCTGCTTTTTGTGCTTTGTTTGTTGTCCTTTGCCCACACCTCCGATTATCACAGATAGACAGGTAGGGTGCAAAAGAAGTTCAACACACATACATTCTATCATCGTCCATGTTCTACTCACTGCTGAATGAACACCTCCCCCTCCCCAACCTCAAAGTTGTTGCCAGCCCTCCCAATTGAGCGCTGCTACGGTCCATCTCGCTGCGCCATCCCCAAGGTGGACATCATCCACGGCTGTGTTCCCTCCTTTGTCTGCCGTTCCATCACCAGTCTCGTCGACTGGCCATCATCCCTTCGAGCAACGAGTCCCCGTCCAGGGCCACTTAAGTTTTCTTAACAGTCGACAAAATCTACGCGATTTGCATTTATCTGATCCATGCGTTCCTCGTTCTGTCTCTTGCAGTTCCCAGCATGCATCTCTCCTCGCGCACTTCAGTTTGACGGTCGACGTTCGGAGAGAACTGCGACGCTAAAAGGAATGGCGCCCCCCCCTTCCCCGTGATATCCGTGGATCAAACAAATCACTCGAGACACGCCGGTGTATGGCAGCAACATCAGTTTATGCAAATGCTGGCGCAAGAGGTCACACGTTTGGCGCAACGGTCCTTCGCTGAATATGCACGATGCATGACTGAAGCTCTCCTTGCTTCTTTGCACACTTTTCAATGTTTTGATCCGCGTTGTTTTGAATATAACTTTAACAAAAAAATGTTAACTCATCATTATTGTGCATGAACTAAGCGAGATGCAAATAAAGCAATTACCTTCTCAAAGTTGTGCACGTTGCCTTGAAAAATCTTCACGCACCGCTCCATGGGGGCAAAGGGTCGTATGTCCCAAATCCTCACTGCAAATCATTTCACATGAAAAATAATTCAACCATTTATAATTATTGTGAAGTTACTTAATCGCACACAGGTTCAAAACCTAATTATGTTGATTTTCACGTCTATTTTTTATCGAATCATTTATTAAAATTGTCTTCTGAGAATCAATCAATCATACGCCAATTATATGCTGTTAAATGTAATCCCATGCGGGAGAGCGGTGGTGCAGTGGGTAGCACACTGCCCAATGTACCTGGCGATCCGAGTTTGATTCCCTGCCATGGCTAACTTCAGTGGTGAGCGACGGGTGAGCTGGTCTTGGGCTCCCCGGTTTCCCTAACCCACACTGACCAGCGTGGTAAGGTACGGTCAAATAACCTCACAAAATGTATGGTGGGGAGGCCAACATCCAAAAGTGTGACTGACATGTAGCTGTTATTCAGCCGACAAGGTTACACAAAAGCACGCTGCTGTTGTGTGTTGTTGGGGGTTGTCGTGTGTTTTTGTTGGTGGTGTTGTTGTTGTTATACCCGAGTTGTCCATGGCATTGGAGAGGAGGTAGGAGCCGTCGGGGCTCAAGCTCAGTCCAGTCACGGAGTCGTTGTGCCCCTTCATCGTGTAGATCAGCTTGTTTTGACGCAGGTCCCACACCTACCACGCGCCGTGCACACATTCACAATACAGTTCTCCCACGAGTTTTTGGGTCGTACCGCGTGTCGTTTAGAGTATTTGGCTGCTAACAATTTACAGGTGATAAGCCACTTCGTTGAACTATCATTTGTGGCCAGGTAGCTTCTGAAAAAGAGCTACATAGGTCAGTGAGCCTTACCTGATAAAATATAAAGTTACGTTTATAGTTTGGCCATGGTGTCTGACGTTTAGCCCCACGTGCTGAAACCATCTTCAGGAACTGAATCCGAAGCTCCCAAAACGTAACGTCATCATACTGCGTGTATCATGCACGCAGCCCTGTGTTAGACTACCAACTCACCAGCAGGGCAATGAGATACCCACAGTGATCAGAGGGGCTAATCCACAAGGCGGCTGTAGGAAATGATGGCTATACTTTACTGAAAACGGTACATAATTTGTTTCATTGTCTATCACAATGTTGGCTTATCGTGAAATAGAAGAGCCTTGAGACTCAATGAGGTTTTTTTTGTAGATAGCAGAAATGTATTAATGTTGAGAAAGTACCACCATCTCAAAAAGTGAAGTAGTGGTGTTGACATGTTCAGTGTGCCCTTGCCTTGATGACATTGTCAATGCCGCCGGAGAGGATCTGGTCGCTGGTGTCGTTGAACGTGACAGAGAGGCACTGGTAGGTGTTCTGGAACGAGTGAACCGACCCCTTCTTCCGTGTATCCCACAGCTGTGGGTTAGGGGTGCACAGGCAAAGACACACGGCTCAAAGTTATTAACAGAATTCTTGACACAACAACACGATATCATTTTTAAAGCGTGAAGTTATCGTTTTTTTAATGTTGAATATCGTTTTGTTGCATCATTTGGAGAATAATTTGTGAAAATGCCTGGATCCAGAAAGCATTTTACGCAAACATGACATTGTAATAGCATTAATGTTTTATTCACCAAAGAATTAATTCAGATCATCATAACTAGGAATGTTACATGTTCAATAAGCTTCATCAAAATGATCATTCCATATTTTAAGAGATGAAAGTCATTCGGATAAAAAAAATGTTGGGACAGACCACAATGATCTGGCCAGATTTGTGTCATTAATACATTCCTCACCACATGACGTTGCAAAATAAATTAAATTGTCACATGGTGTACAGGCATTCAACGCGTCAATTATTGTTATTTCAGCTCCTGTTCATAGCAGCATAGCAAGGAGAGGGTGGGGTTCACGTGCGAGTGCAGACCACGGCATTATTATAAACGTCCCTTTAGACTATTTGGCTGGTATAAATTTCCACACGATAAGCCACTTTGTTGCGCTATCATTTGTGGCCACGTCCCTTCTGATAAATAGCTATACAGCTCAGTGGGCCTTACCGGCTAAAATAAAATGTTTTCGTAAGGCTGCACTGCTCACGAGTGCAAGTAATTCCGTTGCCGCGAGCGTTCCGTACCTTTACTGTGCCGTCGTCGCTGGCTGTGCAGACCATCTGGGGCCCACGGCGCGCCGGGAAGCACGCGTTCACAAACGAAGTGTGGCCTTTGAGCCTCTTGATGCGCTCGCCCGTCTCGCTGTCCCACAGCCCGACCGTCTTGTCCGTTGACGACGTGAAGATGGTGCTGAACGGAATTTGTCCGACGTTAGTGGCGGTTCACTCCAATGGAGCGGCGGCGATTGGAATCAAAATAGTGAAGGTTTTGTTGTGGACGTGTAATGACGGATCGATTTGATCTGTTAAAATCTAGCGTAAAGCTCGAGAAACACACATGAAGTTACGAGTGTGGGAATCAACTATCTACGACTTATACAAATGTGTTTATACATGTACAGCCTGTTTGTCAATCCACTGTTGGATGAGGGCCTCCTCATGTCTGTACAGGTCATGGGGGTTACTTGACCATACTTCACGCTGGTGAAGGCAGGGTTTACATATGGAGTGTTTTGGCCTGTGGAATGCAGCAGCTATACCCTGATATTCATGTGTATCAGGGAATAACTCACAAAAGCCTGCACACACAGGCTCACAAACCCAACATTCTTATTAGAGTACTATTTTCAGCGCCATACTGGAAGTAATTGCATGTTACTGATTCGCCAGTGATGCCCGTGTGGATTTTTGGCACAAATGAAGTCACATTGGCCGCAACAGAAATGACTGTACCTGCCATCTGTGCTGTAGTGTATATCCAGGATCGCTCCAGTGTGTCCCTTAAGGTGGGCGTAGTTGTCACAGTCCCCATACACGTTCCACATGACTGCGGGAAAACATCAAAACAGAAAAAACTTAATGCAACCACAGCGTGCACGTTAAGCAGTCTCTACCAGATGCATAGCGCAGGTGTTTAACATCTGGGATTCAAGAAATGGCCGGAAGGTTCAGAGGTCAGAGCACTGAGCTGGCATTGCTGAGGTCATGGGTTAGAATCCAAGCAGCCACCTACGATTCATCTGGATTGTCAATGGCGGTGAGTTGATGGTCTCAGCCCAGTCAACAATTACTGTATAAAAAAAACGCATCCCATAAAAATGTTTCTGCACTTAATATACTCTTAGGCAGCAAACTGTATTTGCTATGGCAGGATGGATGGGAAAGCTAAGGCCCCTACTGTGGGGTTATGGTAATTTGAAGAGTGCTCAGAAGCAGCTTTGCGATATCCACATCCGTGAATCGTTCTCGAAAGCGCATGACTGCAATACTCTAAGAGCAATCCGAATGTATTTTTCTCATGACATCGCAGATAGGATCAAATTTGGGAGTAAATGAATAAAAATGTCCAAGTAATCACAATAAATGACAAATGTTTACCATAAGATGATTTGTGACTGACCACATGGCTATATAGCGAACTTGTGCTTACTGGCTGTATGAGAAGAACAACAGCACCAGCCTGTACACTGGCCAGGGACTCACGAATGGTCCTGTCGAAGCCGGCAGAGACGAGGGTGTTGCCATTGGGGTGGAATTTGCAGCAGTAGACCTCGCCCTCGTGCCCGGTGAGCAGCATGATGGGCGCCAACAGACTCGAGGACCTGGGAGGGCCCTGCCACCCACAGGGGAAAGTCACAGGAACATCTGGGTGTCAGAACAAACCACAACCCTTGCAGTGGCTCAGACAGCAAATAATGCTTTACAGCACTCAAACCGGTCCACCGAGATCCTGGGGTTGTAGCGGTGACCGGGTGGCCCAAGAGGTCAGAGCGCTGATCTGGAACCAAAGAGATCATGGGTTTGCATAGAGGAAGCCAACCATATAATGCCGGAGTTGTTGACCAACCCTCGTATGGACCGTGGTCTTGTCAAGATTGTTGTTTTGTAATTAGAGGAGTAACGGGAACTTGTGCCATGGATCTGCCCTTGGGCAACGATCTGAAGACGTAGCCAGGTGGCACAAGGGTCAGAGCGCTGAGTTGGCAACACTAAGATCTTGAGATGGTCAGGTGGCTCAGAGGTCAGAGCCCGTGAGATCCTGGCTAAACCGGGTTCTCAAGTGAGTTTCATAAATGGTCTCAATCCCAGTCACCAATGACTGTACCAACAACACCACGTTACATGTGGTTCTACACTCGTGTTATTTATTGGCTCGTGCTAATACGGGTGCTGAGCTATTGCTAGTTCTAGGCTATTACAATCACCGGGGTTCGTGTAGATATATCATAAATGGTAGTGCAGGGCTAGTGTTATTATTACTATTTCTAGTGTTAGTGTATCGGAGTTACTGGTTGTGTATTTGGGCGAGTATTAATGTATCAAGGCTGGTGTCTGAGGGCTAGTGATAGTGCATCAGCGCTAGTGCTAGTCACAGCTAGTATATGAGTGATATGGAATGAGGGCTAGTGCTGGTGTATGAGGGGTGGTGCTGGTGTATGAGGACTCGTGATGGTGTATGAGGGCTAGTGCTAGTCACAGCTAGTACTGTATATGAGTGATAGGGAATGAGGGCTGGTGATGGTGTATGAGGGCTAGTGATGGTGCATCAGGGCTAGTGCTAATCACAGCTAGGACTGTATATGAGTGATAGGGAATGAGGGCTAGTGAATGAAGGCTGGTGTTGGTGTTTGAGGGGTGTTGTTGGTGTATGAGTGTTGGTGTCTGAGGGGTGTTGCTGGTGGCTGAGGGCTCTGCTCACCACGGCCAGCAGCTGCTGCCCCTGCCCCGGGGCTGCCCCCTTCGCCGCGTCTCCCCGCGCGCGCTTCGCCACCGACACGAGCGCCATGTCCTGCGCCTTGCGCTTCTGTTCGATCATCGCAAACTTCTGTGGCCCCCCACGCGGGAGCCCCAGCGACGCTAGGAGGATCGCGCCGAGGAGCTGACGCCCGACGCCGAATGTGAGCGGCGTTGAAGTTTAAATCGGAACGACGACGCCGCCGAGGGGACGAAAGCGCCGCGTGAGAACCGCGAAAGGCCTGGGCCTACGGCGAGTGCGAGAGGCGGGTCACGATTGGTCGGCAGTGACGCGCGTAGCAATTGGTCGAGGCGCCCGTAGTGACGTCGCGCGCGCGCGCGCTCTGATTGGATGCGACGACGTTTTTTTTTGTATCTCTCTCGCGCGCTCACAGCATCGCGACTCGCGATTGGTCCGAGGCCGCGAGTGGCGAGGGAGGTCAGAGGTCGCCGTGAGTCGCTGTGGGGGGGGGAAGAGGAGGAGGCGCGCGCACGGCCACGGTAACGCGGCCACGTGACCGAGTGGTCAGGTCACGCGGGGTCACGGCTGGAGGGTCAGGGGCTAAGGTCAGCACCGCCGGGGTCAGCGTGCGAACTCGCGCGTTATCGTAGCCCAGGAGCGATCTCGGCGTCTCTCTGCGATGCGCCCACGCTGGCAGACGTCTCGCGGCGTCGAGCCCTCGACGGAGGAGGCTGCGCTGGGACGGGAGGCCGTCTCGCTCGCTCGCTCGCCGCGTGTCTCAGGCTGCTGCGTGGCGGAGTCCACCGTTGTACTGCACTTGTGCGCTCTCGCGTCTGTGCTCGTACGCCTCCACCAGCCGCACTGGCCAGCGCGTGGCGAAGTATGTCTAAATAACTCCCACGTGGCCCGCGCGGCGTGGGAAGGCCCTCGGCCGGCAGTGCTGGATGGGTGTGGACGTTTGCATCAGCGTGGGGATAGTCCGGGCTCACCGGTTACGTTTAGGATCAGAGTTATGGCTAGGTATGGTTAGGGCTAGGCTACGGTTAGATTTAAGCTTAGGTCAGAGTTGGGGCTAGCCTAGAGCGATTGGGAACATGCTGGCTTATACTCTGTGGACCAGAGATCACTTTAGAGGCTTCGAGGGATCTCAGAGGTGGCTCTGTGATATCCCCTTCCGTGGACCAAAGGGTTGCCTTGCTGTACGAGAGGCGAATTGTTTCTCTTCCGGATCGTTACAGGACGGCGACACGTGGTCTGTGCAGCGTGTGCGTGTCTGTGTTGTGCTGCAGAGTGCAGCGTGTCTGTTGTGCAGGAGAGTGCATCGTGTGCGTGTTTGTGTTGTGCTGCAGAGTGCAGCGTGTCTGTTGTGCAGGAGAGTGCATCGTGTGCGTGTCTGTGTTGTGTTGCAGAGTGCAGCGTGTCTGTTGTGCAGGAGAGTGCATCGTGTGCGTGTTTGTGTTGTGCTGCAGAGTGCAGCGTGTCTGTTGTGCAGGAGAGTGCATCGTGTGCCTGTTTGTGTTGTGCTGCAGAGTGCAGCGTGTCTGTTGTGCAGGAGAGTGCATCGTGTGCGTGTCTGTGTTGCAGAGTGCAGCGTGTCTGTTGTGCAGGAGAGTGCATCGTGTGCGTGTCTGTGTTGTGTTGCAGAGTGCAGCGTGACCGCAGTGAGTGCGAAGAGGCATCAGCATGGAGGCGCTTCCTGAACTCTACTCCATCATTCAGGGAGAGGTACACACACGCACGTTCATATTCACTGCACTCACGCACGTGCGCGGCGCTCCTGAGGTAAGGGGATAGTAGTGGATCATTTGCAAATTTGTCAACTCCCAACACCCACTGCGCTTTGAAGTGGCCAGGAGATGGCAGTACAGAAGAGGAGTTTGTGAAGCTGTCTCTGCCTAACTTTGTTATCTCCTGCAGTGCGTGAATTGTGTATATGTACTATACTGTACAGTATTCTGGTTTCTTCACATTAGCACAACGCGAAAAAAGAAAAAAAACAGGGCTGGATCGTTGCCCCAGTAGTTAGCACGATGGGATGTACATCCAGAGACCTCAGTTTGATTCCTGGCCACGGTTAAAATCTGGAGCGAGTGATATCAGAACTAGTTCTGGACTTCCTTCAACCCGCATTGACCAATTTAGTGAAGTATGGTCAAACAACCTCCATGACCGGCACAGCGCGGGGAGGCCTTCATCCAGCAGTGGATTGACAAGGAACTTATGATATATTATCTATAATAAAAAAAAATTGCCCAAGCAGCCCATAATAACAGGGCCTTCGTGGAAACGAGTCTTGAGATGCAGTGAGGCGTCCCTTTCCACATTATTGGACATTATGAGTAAAGTGACCAAGTGATACAGTAATGGTTTTGTCATGCTGAAAGTTGTTTTTCCGTAGGTCGCTTCCGTCAGGGAGTATGGAGCATTTGTGAAACTACCAGGACTCAGAAAACATGGTACGTTTTTGTGTAATAGTTGTATGTGCAGTGGTTCAAAGGAACAATGTAGTTAAAATGTAAATGTAGGCGCTGGCAATGTATAGCATCAGAGGGGGTTGTTGGGCACCCGTGGCTTACAGGGCCATAAGCACAGGGCCCCAGGAACAGGGCCCCGGGGGTGTGGTGCCATAAACAAAGTTGATGGGGCTAATGGGTTTAATGGTAATCCGGGTTATGGGCCTTTGGTGGGAAGAGAAGGCCTCATCAGGGAGTAGGGGACTGGGAGACATGGGGGTAGGTGATAGAGGTGTGGGGCACACGGAGTGGGCGCTGAGAACAGGGTTGAGACTGGCAGCAGGCTGTGCGCGGGGTAAGTTGTGTGTAGAGTGTACAAATAAATATTTCCTTGAGGGCCTTACATGAGATGACTTGGACTCCCGAGTTACCTGTACATTACATAAGGATGTAGTTAATGCATACCCCATTATTTAGCATTCAAGATTGTACAGTATTTATTGAAATTACTCAACAGTTGAAGTTTGTCGCATTTGACCCCCACATTTTTTCTTACATGCATAGTGTAAAAACTGGAGGGTACTTTTTTAAAGTGGTGGTGCATTGGTAAGCGCACGCTGCTCTGAACCTTGTCACCTGAGCTCAATTCCTGGCCAGAGCTAATGTTGAGTGGTGAGTGATATCTGATCTGGTCCTGGGCATCTCCTGACTCCCCCACACCAACCTGCACTCACCAGCATGATGAAGAATGAAGTATGGCCAAACTACCCCCATGACTGACACAGCTTGGGGGGGTCTTCACCCGGCAGTGGATTGATTCAAACTAAACAACGAGGGGGGCTTTGTCTGGCCGTACCATTAAATTGCAAAGACCCAAAGGCTTACGCCACACTCACCGGCATGACCATCTGCAGGCCTGGTGCACGTGTCCCACATGTGCAGCACCCGCGTGGAAAACCCGGCGGAGGTTGTGGACGTTGGGGAAAAGGTCTGGTGCAAGGTTATCTCGCTGGAGGTGAGGGTCAAGTTTCCCCTCTTCTCACGCTTCTTCTACAGCAGGGCTTCTGAAACTCCAGTCCTCACGACTCAGCTTAGTCCGCCTTGCCATGTTTAGCAGTCTTCTGCGTTCGAATACGAATTAAGTCATTACAAGCTGCACGTTCCGGATGATTGTTAAATGATAGCCCAGCATGACACATGATCAATTTAAATTCAGACATCTTGTGTATGTGTCGGTGTGTGATTCACGTGACATGGAGCGTGCTTCCTAATCATCGTGCTGCAACCGCATCTCTCGATGACGCACACGGACAGTGGGTATATTTATTTGTATAGAGAGTCAATCAGTCATAAGGGGAAAAGGAAAGTCTTGATCCTGGAACTGAACAAGGGCAGGGAGTCGACAGCACGGATGTCTGGTGGAAGGGAGTTCCAAAATATGAGCGCAGCAGAGCAGAGTGAGCGATCTGCCACTTAGCGAAGGTGGAGAATGTCTGGAGCATAGTAGAGCGAGATGAGACGAGAAAAGTAGGCGTGGGTGAGTCCATGGAGAATCTTGAAGACTGAGTGCTGCTACCATGAAATTTGTCCGGATTGGGTGAGCAGCGAGTTAAGGATTGGAGTGGTTTTTATTATTTGGGTGCAGTTGAGAATTGCGCGATGAGTGCACATCATCCTTGCAGCCACTAGAGGTCACGCCAGTCACGACAATGTATAATGCGTATTTTTTCGACTATAATTTCAGGATAAAGATGATGGAAAGGGGATGAAAATCGCCCTGTCGATGAAGGTGGTGAACCAGGGCACTGGGAAGGATCTGGATCCATCCAACTTGGGGTTAGAGTGAGTCATCTCGCTTGAACACTGAAATTATATTCCTTTAATGATGCAACGTTGTAATTGACTGCAATGCTACTTACAGGGAATGTGTAGTTTCCAGCGTTGGCTGAGGAATGCCAACAGAGGTGAGTGTCCATTACATGACTTATTTGAGTAGTGAAACACTCTAGCTTAAAGTAAGTTTGCAATTGAAATAATTTAGAATTTGAAGAAACCAAGACTTGTGTCGAACTCCGTTTATGGTTTCAAGCTTATACTAACGTTTAACATCGAGTTAAATACGTAGGCTTTCGCAACCAATATCCATAATACAGGTTTTTTTGGGTTAGATCGCGTAAATATATAAATGTGTCACTAAAGACGCCACCACCCCACACAGCCTATTAGTAAGGTTTGTCACGTAAACAGAACGTGCCAATTCGTTACTGGTACAGCACAGCGCTTGTGTGTTGGAGACCAAATGCACAACATTGTAAATATCTGGTGGAAGTGAGCAAATCCAAACCATTGTCAAAACCTTTTTCATGATAATCTATTTTGGGCATGTAACAAATCGTGCCCCACCCAGCAATTTGATATTATTTTTCTAGTTGTAAATCCAGGTCATGATTTTATTCACTAATCTATGCTCTTACATCTAAATTCCAAAATTTAATTGTTGCTCATATGATTTAAACGATGAATCTTAGCGGGTGGACCGATGGCGCAGTGATTAGCGGACTGTGTTGTAATCAATCACCAGTTGAGAAGAGAGATGATCATTAGAAATCGGTATCTATAAATGGATAACCATTTTTTTTATTGTGAGCGACAATTGGTTTTAATCGCTGACGCATCTTCACGTGCCTATTATTATTATTCTAGTTTTGATTTCTGTTAAGTGGCTGGCGGCTGTATGGATGTGCTGAGAGGCTAACATTCATTGCAGGCAGGATGAGAGGAGAAAGAGGAAGTTCCGGGACTTCTCTGCCGACCGTATACAGCTGGGAGCCGTGCTCAGCACCACGTGCACCAAGTGTGGCTGCAAAGGTTACTGTTTCCTCCCCACCACCCCCACTACAAACACAGCCACGACAATGACAACAGCTGCCATTCGCCACTCTCTTCTTCATCTCTCTCGGTGATGGTGACATCGCTTCAGTGCTTGTGACAGGCGCAACTTGACGCCACGATGCAACTCGGTCCGTACCCCCAGCCCTCCGTGCTGTCGACTCCATGCCCCTGGCCAAGTCGAGGCTCAGAACATCTTTTTTTCCCTCTTCCAATGCCTAAAATAAATATTCACACCTTTTTAGCATGGCATCATTACATGCGATCACATTTAGATGCTACGCAAATCCAGACTGCATTGTGATGTATCCGTATCCGTTGAATCAACCTCTGTTGACCTGTATGGAATTGGCATGTATCGAAATTACCCATGATGTTATAACCAGGTGGTAGCATGATCACACAGGGATCATTTACAGCCTGGAATATAAATACGCACACACACATACTTGGTGTTTTTTTTAATTTTCCATGAACCTGTGAGAACGTGGAACTGTACAGAAGTCAAAGGTCGCAAACGGGTTTTGATTCCTTACCCGTACCCGGCCACACCAGGGTCGCAAACGGGTACCCGTACTCGGCCGTACCCGTACCCTACCCGTACCTGGCCGGGTACGGGTAGGGTACGGGTATAGGGTACCTGATTGCGACCTCTGGGATGAAGCCATGTTGCAGGCGTGGGTGGGTTGATTCTAGGAACTTGAATTGTGAGAAGAGACAAGACGTTGGGAAATGAGTGACAAACAGTTACTCACCAGTGACTCACGGCCTACCCGTACCCGTACCCGGCCGCACCAGGGTCGCAAACGGGTACCCGTACCCGGCTGGGTACGGGTAGCCGGGTATCGGGTAGGGTATGGGTACCCGGTTGCGACCTCTGACAAAAGTGTGTCCAAAGCCACTCGATTCACCAGTAGAGGGCGCTGTGCACACGCGTGCTGTTACCGGACAGACAAGCGAGGGAACCCGAGTAGCTACATCGATCGTACGACCTTGTTCACCCCTCTCGGCCATTTGAACGCGAACGATTATCTCTCCCATCCCCCAAGGCGCGACAGATCGCCCAGACTGGGCCGGGGCTAAATTAAGCCTCAGTCTTAAATTCGACACCCGCCTCCCAATTTAAGAGCCGAAGCTACCTCACCGACCCTGGCAGATTACATTAAATACATTTGCAACTTTCGCTGGCAAGCTGTGTGCTTGATCAGCAGACGAGGAGCCGTGATGAAAACCTTCATCGGGGTAGCGTATTTGATTTTAATCAATTAATGACCGAGAGGATGAAAATCATCAAGTTTGACGATGATACCGTTTGACGATGATACCGTCGCCCACCAAAGACAAAGCGTGACGTGTCTCTGACCAGATGAAATTCACGACTTAGAATTAGATAATTTAGTAGTGGCAGAAGAGACTGGAGTGCACGAAAGGAGACCAACAAAAATGACTGGCTAAATATATGTACACGAAATATTGGCTGAGTTTACCGATTGGTTGACCTGAAATTGTGCGCCTTTCACATCAGCAATTAATAACAAAGGGTGACTAAACGTTTGACTGCTTTATTCAATGAGAGAATGACTAAATTAAACCCACAGATCTGATACTATGAAGTAAAACATGCCGACTACATTAACGATCGTGGGAAATTCCCATGACCCACCCCAACCCCTGCAGGTCACTTCGCCAAGGACTGCTTCTCGGTGCCCGGCGGCACAAAGTACGACCTGATCCCTGACGACGTGGGCGACGTCAGGGCCACGAGCGCCAAGCCCGTTAGCGTGCCGCGTGGAGTCCCGCTCGACAGCGCCAATGCCATGCCCATCAGCAACCCGAGAAAAGCGCCGGCCGCAACCCCAAGCCTGGCGCCGGGGCCCATCAAGAAGAGAAAGAAGGTGAGAGGGAGGGAGGGGTGAGGTCGATTGGCCGTTGCCTTCATATACGGCACCAGCAGCACGCCAGCGGAGTCGCTGTCGCGTGCTGGCAACGTAATTGCACCATAGCCCATGCCAACAAGGCCATGCCACCAGCGACACAATGTGACTGAGATGGCCCTGATGAACACCTAACCTGTTTTCCCAATCATCAACACAGGCTTCAGTATGCAAACTGTTATGCCATGTCGGAGGAGTCAAATTACTCCAACGCACCACACACTGTCGGGGAGGCCCTCATCCAGCAGTGGATTGACAAGAGAGCTGAACATGCACCTTTTTCTCTCGTGGTAGAAAATACAAATTTCCAATAGGTGGCAGCGTGTCACTGTGATCAGTGCCACATCCTCGGTGAGCCAAACCTTCAAGAGGCATGATCTTCCCACAGTTTTTATTTGATCTCCCACACACAATGGGGAGCTTGAGAGGCTTTCCGTGGAGTGATGAGGCCTCGCTCAGGGACACTTCAGCGTTGAGGAACGAACCCACTCAACAAGCACATGCCCGCCTGCAGCACTTGACCCGTTTTCTCTCATCAGGAGTGTGGATGGTTGTGTTTTACGTATGTGCCATTGTACGCGGTATGGTCCTTCCAACTATATTTTGCAGTGGGCCACGTAATACGACGAGCGTGTGTTGGCAGGCGACGCATCATCACGGTGTCGTGTGTACAGACGTTATGACATCACATGGCACTGAAACGTCATAACGACTGTACATGTGACCACTATTGCGTACCTCTTGTCTACAGCCCTCTCATCTCTCTTGTTTATCTTGTTTTCATCTCACTCATCTTTATACCTTGTCTGCAGCTGTCTGATCTCCATCTCCTTCACCAAATTGATTTGTTTATGTTTTGAAGAGCCATACCGTGGCGGCTACACTCGATGAACCTTTGCTGGCCACATCTGTCCTACAGGGCCACCAGAGAACTCTAACGTACGTAGAACTCAGGCTTACTTCATAACAAAAAGAGCTAAAAATGAGTCTCAAATGAGATTATGCGCCAGCTCTGTGTATCCGTCTGCAGATAGGCAGACGGATAGGTTTAGTGCATAACGCCCCCCAGGCTTAGTTGTCAATCGTTAACTTTTTTAATGGGGGCAGTCATCATGGCGAGGCGTTCTTACTCCCGTGGGCCGCGACAAGCAAGCGCGTGGCGCTGGTGTCGCGTTGCGCCCGTGCTCGCTTGTGCCCTTGGTCGGGATTCCATACGGGGCACTCGGCAAAAGGGCACCGCGTCCCCACTCCCCCCCCCACTCTCCCCACCTCCCCCCCCATTCTCCCCACTCCCCCCTCACTCTCCCGCGCGGTAGTTCATCACCGGCGGCAGTGGCGGCGCCAACGTCGCATATGTGTGGCAGGTGGTCCCGGCTCTTTCGCCAGCTGTGCGACTTTCCTAAACCCTTGGGCGCAAATAAAGCGCGGCGCTTCAGACCGCCGTGATGCCTGCGGGCAAGTGGCCGGGGCGTGTGCGGCATCTGGAAGCGCACGCGAAGGCCCTTTCCCACCGACTTGCGATGCGCCGCTCGGCCTCGCTCTGCCAAACGCACGGCGCCATCAGCTGTGTGGGCGCCTTTCACTGCCCAGCGTCAACGGATTTATTAACACTTGCCCTTGCCCAAGGTGGCTCGGGTCTCATCCTGTGTCAGAACGCTGAGCAGACATCACTGTCGGTGCTGCGGTGTTGTCTGCCGATTCTCAGCGATTTACGTCCCTATATCTTGTGACTTTTTTGGGTTTCCTTGCGACAAAAAATATTTTCAAAGCGATAAAAGTTGTTCAAAGCGACTAGTGACACGTCTGGTGACTTTTATGCACATTTAGGAGTGATTCCATGTATGTATTGATTATCTTGTGTCAGTTTCCTCTGTGTGATACTAGGTTGATTGTTCATTGGCGATTTTCATGACGTTAGATGTCTATCTGGTGACATTTGATGACCTTTTCTTGATTTGAAGCTTTCGTGACTGCAGGAATCCATACTCTTTGGTTCTTTCGGTAAAGTCACGTAGGTAGAAAAAACAATAGATCACGACGTTTCGATCGCCGCACAAGCAATCGTCTTCACCTGTGATCTATTATTTTTTCTACCTACGTGACTTTACCGAAAGAACCAAAGAGTACTCTTGAGGTTTGTTTGGTGACTGTACTTGAAGGAGTTAGCAACACTGGACAATCATAGAATGAGTACTCACTTAATATTTAATTGCACCCCTGAGAATGAAATGTTTTAGTTTGAGCACTGTGGAACACATGCTCTTTGCCAGGACAATAAAACAGGTCTCACGAGTGTGATAGAAGTGTTATTCTAAGAGGTTCTCCCATCCTACGTGCCCCTTCTCAGACAAGGTGGTGCAATGGCCAATGCAAGAATTCCACGTAGAAACTTTTTCATCTCACGATAAACAAATTAACAGCCCACTGGGAACGTGCCCAATGCCGTCAGATGTCGGAAGCCAAGCAGGGTTGAGCCTGGATAGTCCTTGGATTGGTGGCCACCATGTGTAATAGGTGTTATAGGCTGCAGGGCTACCCAGTGGCAGCAGAGGGCAGTATGACAAAATCCATTGTTGTACTGAGCTTCCGTGCCCCCAAATCTACGCTTCCCATCTTAACTAACTCACACGGACCAGCGTGGTGAAGTATGGTCAATTAACCCGTACGACCCCCAACGGCTGAATGAAGAGGCCCTCATCCAGCAGAGGATAGAAACAGGCCTTTACGTGCACATGTATCCAATTTTCACCAGCAAACGCATTCGCAAAGAGTGTTTGGAGTTGTGCCAAAAAACAAAATTGCTTTTTACCCAAAAGTGAATTTGCGTAGTGCAAGGTCAACCTCACCCCGAGGAGTATTATAGCAATTAAGCACACGGTGCAACGTTGAAGTGACAACGACCCGCTTTCACGACAGCTCGAACCGCGCCCCCCCCCCCCCACACGTCGCAGCGTTGGTCTCGACGTATTACATCGTAGACTTTCGTTAAAACGAAATCTACGGTTTTTTTCACTTCCAGGCATGAGTAACCACTTAAGCAATAACTGTCGGAGATGCCCACTAAAGTGCACGGTGCTAACCGCCAACACAGGAGTATTGTTTTAACCCCTGGCACTGGCGCACGTGCCCTACTCTTTCTTGGCATAGACCACAATAATGTCCTTTATGTCCAGAAATAACTTGTGCTTGTGCGTTGGGCTGTGGGGGCGGTGTCTTGTCACAGGCTATCGTTTGGTACAAGTGGTTTGTGTCACGAGACACGTTTGTACAGTTACAGTAACCCCCCCGCTGTGGTCACCAGTCTCGAACTACGGACCACAGATTAACTCCACTGACCGCTATGATTGTTCACCGTCAGCGGTTCAGACAATTCACCAGGCCACCTCTCAAGCCGTCCACCGGCTCACCTCACCATGGACACATCAGTGTTGCCGATCGACTCTCCGCCACACGGCAGAAGAAGTAACTCCACCATGACAACCTCCTTGTTCCTGGAATTTTCCGCACTCGTGCGAGGTTTGCCTTCCCGGTCCCCTCTCTCCTCTCAACCCTGCCCCGGGCCCATCATCTCCACATCCACTCCATGGCCCTTCACATCCTCGCTCACCACTTAGATCGGTGGTTCTTAACCTGGGGTGCACGCACACACCCCCTGGGGATGCGAGATGCCCTCTCTGAGAAGCAAAGGGAAGGGGAGTGATGCAGGCTGCAATAAAGGTTAGGAAGCACTGACTTAGATCCACCTCTTCCTATGCCTGCCTCTCGGTTTCCAGCTCGACGCTTTCGTGGTCGATTTTCTTTCGCTTCGCTGAGATGGGCACCACAGCTCTTGCTGCCTTCTCGCTCGTCTCTTCGTTTCTGACACGGTCCAGCCGCGCGCTGCCCGACATCTGTCTCTCGCCCCCGTTTTCGCGATGCACGCCACTTGCTCCTGCCTCGCGTTGAGAGTGCCCGAGTCTTGAAAACCTGCGTTCTCAACACTTTATTCACCTTCCAGTTTTCGCTGAATGCTCAGTTAAGGCCTCGCTAGGTTTACTTAACCCTTTGCTAGTTCCTTGTATGCAGTATTTTTTTTATTTGGCAAGGGCAAACAAGCTAAAGAGCATGCAAACAAGTTTCCTAATTGCACGGGCTCACCCGTGTCCAATGGGAGCGATACACATGCACGCTTGTAAAACAACACCGCCTTGGCCACTTTATCAGTGCCTTTGGACTATTGATTGCTGCTATCAACGGAGACCTCGTGAATGGATTGCTGTTCACGGTTTCACACCGACACAAACACCTGTGGCTGCTTGAGTAAATCCTTTTCTCTTATTAAACTGCGTTAGGTGGCGAACACAAATGGATATGCCACTTATTGCATGTTATGCTCCTGGCTACTGGTCTCCCTTCTATAGCCCTGTTCATGTTACATTTTTACATCACCTGTTGCACTCTTTATTCAGAATAATATGCTCAGACACCATCGGATGTTAAGATTCCAAAGGTAGAATTTTCGTAATATTTATAATTTACAGCCCTTTGAGAATATACTGCTGGATGAGGGCCTCTCCATGCCCTGTCAGTCAGGGGGGTTGTTTTACCACTGATGGTAGTAGCGATGGTTGGGAATCGAACAGAGATCGCCAGATTCAGAGCGCAATTAACGAACCGCTGCACCGCTGCTCCCCTCCAGTCATCTTTTATGGGCTTGTAAATCCAAACGTAGGCTGATGCGTGCGCGTGTGTGTTTGATGAAAGTTAGCCCATTTACGTTGTCAAAGGAGTAATGTCTACGATAGTTTCACCGATTGGCAACTGAGCGGATTCACTTTGTTGGTTCGCAAGCTCCCTTGGAAACGTACCCCTTGGTGTCAATGTCAAGAGGCATCTGGCGTAAGCTTGCCACTTCTTGGCCCAACGCACAGCCCTTGCCGCCTACGTTGCGAATGCGGATTTCTGCATCGCACGTCAATACACGAGCGATGGGAGCCTGTCCGTCTTCGTAGCTGAAAACAATGCATTTGGCTGCTTGTTAGTATGAATAAATGCAAGTTATTTCACGTGCCAGTGTTTCTCATTTCGAGTGTCGCCTCACTGCCATAAATCATAAGCGCACTTGAGCCAAAGCAATTGGTAGTTGCGGCTTGAATGAAATAAAGTTATACGTCTCCAGAGCCCGCGGCGATCCATTGTTGTCTTAAGTGACCAAACGTTAACCGGCGTTGCTAATTTAATTATATCCTTGCCGTGAAAGGGCGATTCCGCAATGTTTTGCTTTTTGTGGCATTGTGCAGTCAGCATTGTTGCCTATTCGGGGTGGCCTTAGCCCAGGCGTCAGGAACCTATGGCCCCGCCGGCCCAATTTAGCCCACAACTTCATTCTCTTGGCCCATTGACACATGAGGCCTGTCACTCCCAATGACATGTATCCGTCGTTGCAATGAGCACCTTAGCTGCGCTAATCGGGTACTCGACGGGGAAATGTATTGGAACTGCATTTTTCGATTTTTGTTTTGCGTGCTCAGTCACTCGTGTCGCTGAAAGTTGGCCCTGTGTGTGTGTCAATGTACAACGTATATGAAAGTCCTATTGGGCCCTCGGAAACATCTCTCCCCCGGTGTATGACGTTGTGTATAACAGGTGTGTTTACGTGTACGGTGTGCGTGGACTGCATTGTGCGTACTGGTGTATATGTGGTAGTGTGTCTGGTGAGTGTGTGTCAGTGTTTCTGGTGTGCAGGACACGTGTGACAGTGTGTCGGTCACTTGTGTCACTGTGAGGGCCTCTTGCAGTGACGATTGATAACATGAGCATTGGGTCTTGGGGCACTGGTTTCGAAATACAGCGTGCTTCTCGACGCAGTGCCAATGTGACCCTTGTGCCAATTGTAACAGCCCGGCGAATGTGGCATGATCCTGAGCCCGTAGCCTCATTGGCTGTGTCACGTGACAGGCAAAGCGAACGGTGGGGGACGGGTGAGAGTTACGAGCGCACTGCCACACTTTGCCGAAGCAGCATTCGGATCCCGGCCAGGGTATTTAAGCGTCGATTCTCGTTTGTTCCACTGTCCGAGCCATTTCGGGAAGTGGATGGAAAACGCGGGTGGGCAAAGGGTGAGGGCGACCGCGATTTCATTCATCCAAAAAAGCCGTGTGTAGACAGCGCGGAATGCACTGACCGAGCAGTGAGCTCGCGCGCGCAAGCTCCCTCCCATTTAAATTTGTGCGGCTCCATTTCATACGCACAAATGGCAAAACGTCCGCAACTTATTCTTAAGTTGGCTTAAATCAGGCCTGCGTGACAACCGGTGTGAGAAATCTTAGACACATGTGAATAATAAAGCTTACAATCGCAACTAAATCTCAGCTATTTGAATGTTCCTTCTTATAACAAAAAAAAACTCTTTGCTAAACGGAATCGGCCTAACATACCAATTCAAGACCCTCCTGAAAACCAGCCTTGAGAGTCGGCGAGGCTCTCGCTTATAAAGACATTTTTTTGTTAATGTGATAAGCAAAGTGATCAAAAAGCGTGTATATGCCTACGACCAAATCACCGGCAATGCACTCCGTCTCGTCAGACCTCGGAAGCTAAGGGCTCGGCAGCCTTGACGGTGCTTGTATGGCTGACCACCGGTCATAACAGCTGTTGTAGGATGTGGGACTATGTGGTGGACAGCCGAGGACAGTGCGACAGGGTCCTTTGTTGTAACGTACGTCCACGCTCGCACGTCCGTGATGCCCGTCCGTGACGCCCGCCCGCGCCTTCACCCACCCGCACCTCGCCAGCATAGCGACGGATGGTCAAACAAACCCCCCTGACCAACGCGGCTACGGGAGACCTTCATCCAGCAGCGGATTGGCCGTGCCCGACGACGATGATATCTTCCCTCGGAGCTTTTTTTTTGTTATTATGGGAGCGTGCGGTTCATAAATACATTTCCCTTGGCTGGCGAGAGGGCAGGTCGGTTCGTCTCCGCTAAGCAGGCGGAGAAATGAAGGCACGTATGTTCCGTTACTGTGGCCGGTCTTATCTGTCTCTCAAACGCCCACCGAGAGAGGGGAGGTTGCAATGACCCATCGCGTAGGCCATGCAAATTGTTTGCTTTTTACATGGCTCATCAGATAAAAATGCAAAGACTCAACATCTCGGTTTGGTCGTGAAATGCTTTCTGTCAAAAAAATAACAATTTGCCTTGAAGATAACACGTCAGACTGGCGGCTTTTTAAAATGAAGCCGATACGTAATGTCGTGTATGTGCACGTGTCTAGACCCGTTAAGTACATCCATTGCTGGTCACGGGTACATAACAGTAAGTACGATAACGTGTGGTGTGGATGCTAACTCATCACAAGCAAAGGACTGGTCAATTTGTTCATCATCTTCATCAGCTCTGATCAATCCACTGCTGGATGAAGGCCTCCCCATCTCACGTGCTTCTGCGATGCAACGATCCCTCTACACGAGCTGGTTTTATTCGCTCCATCTCTGCAACGAATGGCCTCTCGGGGATATTAGTTTTTGTTGTAGAGCTGTATTAGGAGTTGAATGATTGTGTTAATTTTTCACCAGCCTGGTCCAGACAAAGGGGATCTAATATACCAATTTACACACAATGACACATGGCCACTGAAGAGCAATTTTCAAGACAACAGTTTGACCCAGATTTTTCAGACCCCCATCTGTTCTTTGCATCTAAGCTATCGGTCTTTGTTCTAAACACCCGGGCCATTGTCTATTTTATGCACGTCTGAGCCATCAATTGGTGCATTGCAACACATTTGCCATCCAGTGGCAGGTGCAAGGCCGTTTAGTCGACAGGCGAGTGAGTGGTGATTAAATTATCACGTTTTAAGATTAGCCCGGCAGCTGTGTTAATGGGAGGAGGGCTGCCTAGGCCATCCCGCCTTGTATCGGGTCACGGAGCACTGCAGCTGTGCTGTAACAAGCAGACCGACTGCCAATTATAGCCATTTACATCTCAAATGAGAGACGCATGCTGCCACGTTGTGGTGGTTAGCACGCTGGACTCGCAGTTGCAACAATGGTGCAAGTGTTGTCAAATCCACCCCATCCAGCAGTACAAATGGGTACACGACGGTCGATTGGCAGGTCACACGTAGTGGGTAAAGTGTGGCTACTCCCACCACTTTCAAGACATCTGACCGCTGTGGAAGAGTAGGCCAAATACCCTCTAGAGGGGGTGTCCAGAGTTGCCTCTGCTGGGGGGGGGGGCCCTTCCACTCGGAGTGGCGCTCGCAAGCAATTGCATGGCTTCACATTTAGACATGAAATAGCTTCAGTGCCTGTGGTGATTCTATGGGGGCCTCCCCGTCCCCCCCCCCCCTCATTCAGTGGCATCTCCTTTGGGAACCTGAGAAGACATCGGGGTGAAATTAAAAAGCTCAACACGGCCAACACCATTAATACCAGCACACCTCACCATCACTTCCTGCTGCCAGATCCTGTGGGAGCTGGGCAGTCCACACCTGACATCTGTGGGCTGCTCTTGCATACATCTGGCTTTAGATCTTTCCCCTGGTCACTGACCACTGGGTGCCACTCCAATCCTGTCTCGGTCGGTAACCTGCCTTCCTCCATGCTGCACATGCCCCCCCCCCTCCGTCAAAACTTCCTTGCTGCGATTAAACCTACAAAGCTTTTACCCCCATATTCTATCCCTAACTTTCAGGTCATCTCCCCTATGCAGCTATGCAATTCTCAGCATTCTCTGCAGCCATCTGCCTTCAAAGGCCACAGCATTATTTTATAGAGAGTTGCCCCTCTGACCCATACCACACACTAAAGGTTACCTCTACAAAGTTGTTGATGTCATGTGAATTTCACATTGAGGCTATGGATGTGAGAGCCCCAAGTGTCAGCCGGTGGCGACTTGACCCACTTCTTACTCGATCCTAACATTTCCGCTGTACGATTTAATTTCAGACAAGTTTTGCAATCGATTCAAGACCCGTCTATTGACACACATGATGTCAATGTCCACAGTTGTTCGTAAATGTCAACACATGTACTCTGATTAAGCTACTGTGCGTGAAACATGTAACACGATGCAGACGTGATTGTGTGTTACCCCTTTAAAAAGCTCACTGTTGCCAATTTAACTTTTTCTCCCGGGTCAAACTGAGTTCCAGCGTTCGTGAACCAAATGCATGCACACACACATCTGGTAACTTTTTACAATTGCGTTGCCATGACTGGCTATGATACAATGGGTGCGTGTGTACATTTCATACTCGGGGTGCTGCTCTTTTAATTATGATGAGAGCACAGGGATGGAAGCGCTTATCATGAAATGTACACACAGAGTATGGGCCTTGTTAAACTTGTAATAGTGGGAGCGTGAGTTCTCCGCACGGTGTGTAATATCACTTTGTGTTTCTCCAAGATATAAATTTTTAATGGAGGAATTCTCATGTCAATTCAAGCTGTACAGCCAAATTGCCATGCGTATTGTTTCAAAATGTATATAATTGTTGCACGTAGTTCATACGAATATATTTTACACGCTTAAACACCCGGTATGCAGCTCATCCGGAATTTCATCATCAGCTATGATTCATTCAATAGCGGACAAAGACCTTCCCCAGGCCTTAATCATCTGCCACAGCGCCGTGGGTGTGAATTAAGATGCTCCGTAGGGACGCAACAATAGGCAGCGTGTGCTGCAGTTCGTTTTCTGCTCCTAGCGTTCGTTAATCATCTCTGTTCTGGTGACCCCCCTCTCAGGATAAGGATAAGAAACTGAAAAAAAAGAAAAAGAAGAGGTCCAAGGAGACTTCGTCCTCCTCCTCCTCATCGTCCTCGTCATCGTCGTCGGAGGACGACAGCGACTCCGACCAGGATGAGCGCAGGCACAAACGCAAAAAACGCAAAGTGGAAAAGAAAAAGAAGAAGTCTCACAAGAAGAAACACTCAAAGGAGAGGGCCGACAAGAGTGGACGCAAACGGCGATCGTCCCGTAAATGAGCCCGCTCGCTCGCACCGCGTTTTTCTGGTTTTTACTTCGCCCTTATAAATAACGTTCGGTCCCCACTGTCAGTCCGCCACTGGGTGAAGGCCCTCCCCCACGCCGTGTCCCCTGCCTGCCGTGGGGGTTGTTTGATCGCGGCCACTTCGCGTTATCCGCGCGCGGGGGCTAAGAATTGAGATGCGGGGGGGGGGGGGTCTAAGCCCGTCACCAATACCACAGACGTGTGTGACGTCCCCCACGGAGCGTGTCCAGGGAACGGGCAGGACGGCGTGGTCGTAGCGAACCGTCGCTGCGCGGGTTTGGCGAGGCGCGTTGCGAGTAACATTGAGCCCGAGTTGAGCGGCGGCAGCAGCAGCAGCAACGAGCATTACGTCACGAATATCTCTTCCCAGATTGACTTCTTCACCACATTACGCCCACACGTCCGCATGCTTTTAAACCGAAACGTTGCTGGGATTTTTTCGTGATATTAATCTCGGCGTCATTCCAGACTTTGTGTGTGCAGACGCGCAACATTAACATTTGCGCGATTGGAATTATAAGCACAGCACAAAGCAAAAGCATTATGTAAACTCTCATCTTTTTTTTTGTTTAATAGTGCTATTAAGTATGGAACATTTTTCATTTTGATGTTGTGCCATATGGAAGGCCAAGCCTAATGTGCAAGCCCGTTTCCTCTGGGTTTAACTGTGGAATCTTAATTAGAATACTCCCTATAGATGCGAGAGCGCTGCGGAGGGCAAACTACACTTTTACAAAAATGAAAAATGCAGACGCGATCCATAACGAAATGGTGATACGTAATAAAATGCTTTTGTGTATTTTGTGCATTGTCCAAACCTTACATCACGGGTCTGTGGAATGCGCATTATGCATATTTAATGCATCGTTTATTATAACCGCGTTATTGTTTATCTTTGGGGGGGGGGGGGAACAAAATACAAGCAAACGTGCCGAAATTTCCACTTTGACAAAAGAACAACCGCGCGGCAGCGCCAATTAATGACCGTTCAGAGTCACGTTCTATTGAACGCCGTCCAGGCCACGAGAATTTTGGTCACAAGTCAAACGAGCGCTTGCGTGGATATGTAAATGCATTGAAGTGCGTTGCGCTGAGGGCGGCGTTAAACAGCGGCGCATTGTGCCACGGTGGCCCTGCCGCGGGCTTTAATCGGCGATAATGTGCTGCTGAAGCTTGAAACAACAATGGTGATAAAGCGGAATTCTACATCGGAGGTGTCGTTAATACCACATCAATTATCCCAGTGTGTGTGTGCGAGTGTGGATGCACGCTCGTTGGTATTTTCGGTACACTGGGCAGATTTTGAGCTCGCTGGGACAATGGTCCCCGGCCCACCCAACAACAACCACGTCGCTCGCTAGATTTCTTTAACACAATCACACAACCCTGAACAAATAAATAAAACAAATACAACCCTTAACCGTCTTTATCAGTCCTCATCTATCCACTGCGTGATATTTTGACAAATTAGGTATTCACGTAATTTGCAGTTAATATTGAAATTTCGTAAATTTGGACCGTGACACCTGGCACACGTGGCCTACCAATGTTCCAAATAAAATCGCGGGATGTTTTAACGGCGACTCTGAAACAGGCGTCGTGCATTCTTGTTGTTAAATGCACCTGCAGCAACAACCAGGGCGCTCACCGGGCTCAAGCTACAAACCTTTGTAACAAGAGGAAAGCGCTCGGCCACGTCACTGCTGTAGAAAGGCCTCCCCAAGATGTCATCCGTCACGAACTCGTGATGCTTTTTTCATCGGTCCATCTCCATGGCCTATCACTGCGGGGCGTATCCACTGCATTGGCTGTTATTCCGTCATTAATCTAGATCCTTAGCATGCCTCGATTAAAAAAAAACATTTACGTGGGTGCTTTCGTCACGTGTAGATTTTGTTTCCAAAATAATTTTTGAAGCATCGATTTCAACATCACCCAGCCTCTATGAAGCCTTTTTACAGAACACACACACCGCTGCAGCTCTGGCACGGTCTGTTGTGCCACAGCCCCCGAGCTGCCTGGCTGCAGCAGCGGCGGTGAAGCTGGGGCCACGGACTTGGGAGGGCCCTTCCAAGTCCAGCGGGCGCTGGGATACTGAGTGAGCCGACCGGAGAACAACGGGGGGGGGGGGGGGGGGGGTGGCCCCCACAGGTCAGAGGTCAGAGTGGGCCTCGGCACGTGTCCCCCAAATGCTCCGATCGAAATCTCTAATTTCAGCGTTTGCCCCCTGGAAGGTCGACATGGAGTAAAGTTTTGAGAAAATGGTTTTCTTCCCAGGCAGTCTCGCGTGCAAACTCAACCAAGGGGCGTCTGACGTGAGTTGTGGGGGGGGGGGGACTTGAGTCCCGGTCATGAAATAAAAAGGTTTGCGCGAGACACCTCCAGGATAGTCCGGATGACAGTGAATGGAATTACGATGACGTATTTTGTGCTGTGGAACACGTAGCACGAGCAGGTCGCGACGGATGAAATTCCCTCGCATCTGTCCGCCCAGTCGTGTCAATTGGTACACCGCAATCGACCGGCAAGACGTCTGGCAAGTGTAGAAGAGTAGGCCAAAATGCCCTCAGTAAGGGCTCTCTAGAACTCCCGTCTAATGGAGGTCTTTCCACCAGCAGTGACGTGAGCAAGTAGTTGCAGGGTTGCGCCTACGCTAAAGCGTGTGAGTGCGCAAGCAAGGAGAGGTGCTTCATCTTCTTGGTTCTTTCGATAAAGTCACGTAGAATGGAAATAATAAAAATAAAACATAAAATAATTCTCACGACGGCTGCTTGCGTTGTGGCCGAAACGTGAGAATAATTTTATTATGTTTTATTTTTATAATTTTATTATTTCCATTCTACGTGACTTTACCGAAAGAACCAAGAAGATGAATCCCTGCAGTCACGAAAGCTTTAAATCGAGAAGCGCTTCGTTGGTGATATCGTGGCGAATTGTGGACATTCCACATTCCTGTGGCAGGAGGCAGCGGCATTAATTGGTGTTCGTGGTAATGTGGTGACAAACTCGTTCCTCTGCTGGGCAGTGTCATTTCAATTACACGAGACTCCCAATTACGTTTACCCACCAAAATCAATTTACAGTCTAAACAAGCGTACGCGCGTTGTGTTTATTTTTGTGTGGTGGCGGAGAGGGGGGAAACAGCTGAGATCATTCATGAATAGACAGAGCAATATTGTTCACGTTGCCTGCCCTATACAAGTTACAGCCAACACAAATTAAAGTTACCAGTTTACACCCTGCCTATGTTTCTGTCGGCGAGGGTGGGCTAAGTGGCGTTACTTTGTCTTGGTGCTCACAGAAATGATGGCATGAGCCACAATCGGGGTGAGGTGCAGCCGAGCGTGCCTCAGTCGATGTCCATGCTTCGGGTTACTGCAGCTAAATACAACCGCATGAGCACCAGGACAAAAAGCCTCAACCCACCGAACTATATATATATCTACTTCACAATGGTTTAAAAACGCGCACAAGACATGCGCATGTGTATTTAGGTCTTGGCTTAATATGTATCTATTGCAGTGATATGCTATTACTAGATTATAACGTTCTCTAATGAGGTGTGGGAATGAACGATTGGCCCATATGCATGCCAGCAGTGGCGTGAGACCGCTGCACTTGCAGGGCTTCACCTTCATAAATATTTGGACTGGAGGAATCTGATGAGCGATGAAGCTCGTTTTTCACAGATGTCCAGTGTGGGCAGCTCAGCATAGACATTTCCTGAAGAAGGCCAGCCAGCCGAAACATTGGGACCTTCTATCTCAGCGTAAAGTTTCACGTACAAAAACATTCCTGTCGTTTTTAATGTAATTGTTATTCTGTAATAAGTACGAGTCTCGTTGCTGATTTGCACACTGTGCCTTATAATAATTATACTATGTAACACGATTTTTGTTCCTAGGTAGTAAGTGTTATTTTCTAATTGCTTATGCCTCAAAAGCATAGAAAATGGCTATCAGTCCCCATAAATGTAGCTTTTGTGACTTTACGTGAAGGAATGACACAAAAGCACACGTTTTCTCATAAAAAATAGGTACATTTCAAAATATCACTGTCCTGGTCACAAAAGCAACGTTTGTGGGGAATAATCGCCATTTCCTGTACTTTTGAGGCATAAGCAATTGGAAAATAACACTTACTACCCAGAAACAAAAATCAAATATGCTTTTGTTACACAGTGACTGAGCATTGTGTCCGCCTGCAGAGACATCTGTGCCGTAAATGAAACAGGAAATCGCTCTGGCCTCGGGCTAGAAACAGGTGTCGAGTCGGAATGAAGGCGGCGTTTACCCGAAGCCGTCTGGCCAGTCAATTACATGGGGAGGCAAACACATTCCTGCTGCGGAGGGAGCTGGTGGGAACGTTGGGTTGCTCGGTCAATGGCCAGGGTCAACGGCGGCGTGGTGTATTCCGCAAATATGGCCGACTGTGAGGGCGGCACAAGCCGGCGTGAGTAGGTTAAACGTTGAGTTTTATAAGGGCAACACGGGGTGACCAGCCCCTCCCCACCCAGCCCCACCCCTCCCATCCCCACCCAGCCCCACCCAGCCCCTCCCGACCCTTCCCACCCAGCCCCTCCCCACCCTTCCCACCCAGCCCCTCCCCACCCTTCCCACCCAGCCCCTCCCCACCCTCCCCACTCAGCCCCACCCTCCCCACCCAGCCCCTCCCCACCCTCCCCACCCAGCCCCTCCCTCCCCACCCAGCCCCTCCCTCCACGACGGACGGACAGACACAATAATCCCCTGTGGGCTGGTGTAACCAGGAGGTTCCTACCAGTATAACTGAGCACTCCTTGCTGCGGTGAGCTTTCGCAGTTTTATCGCAAGATTATTTTTTGTTTGTTGCACAGATGCCGATCACTGTCCCGAAAGGCCCAAAACATGAAGCGGCCAGCATCACACAGCACGGTTATTGAAGTTGTAACGGATAAGAGTTGCGGCACGTTTGTTGAATTGAGCAAGTTTATTCTGGCCTAGAGGTGTTAATGACCTTGCGACGTGGTGAGAAAAACACAGTGTGGAAGAGGTGAGAGAGTCAGTCTGGTAGACCCAAGTCCTCCACACGGATGGAGTTTGTTCGGTATGATGTCCGACGTTTCGCCGCACGTGCTGGGATCTTCAGAAGCTGAATTCATCTTTCAGCCCGTGCGGCGAAACGTCGGACATCTTGCCGAAGAACGGCTAACATCATGCCGAAGGGCACACCACGCCGAAGAGCTGGGCACAGTTCCGTCTTACTGTCCCGCCTCAAACTTATCTGTGCACCATACCCGCCTTTGTATCCCAATCGTTGATGTCAAAATACCACACTAAGTATTCACTTAAGGCTGAGTCGACCTAGAGAAGGGGCCAAGCGTTATTCAGTCTTAAAACTGCTTGGCTTCCGAGATATAACGAGATCGGGCAAACTCGCGGTGATTTGGTCATCGGTTATTTTATGTATGTATTTATACAGTATCTGTATACACCACACAACATGGTTTCTCTACGGCGTCTTGGGATGTGGCCGCATTTTAACATGATATATATATCCACATTATGTTGCATTGAGACCCACAAATCTGACAGCCGCTGGACTCAGCACATTTGGTTCGGTGTGGCCGCAGGCGTTATCGAGTGAGCCCGGTGGTGGTTCATAATAAAGGTTTTTTGGGTGAGATCGCGTTATTTAGAAATGTGTCGCAACCCTCCACCACCCAACACGGCCAATCAGTAAAAAATGTGTCACGTTGACAAAAGACAAATATTTCACTACTTTAGCTCACCGGTGTTTTGAAAATTGAATCCACAACATTTACAATTTGAGTATGACGTTTCGCTGGAAATTACATCCAGCATCTTCGGGCGATTTGCCAGAATAGCGAAGGCACTATTCTGGCAAATAGTGTGGGAGAAGGCTCTAGCTCGTCATGGAACATTTAAATAGCTCAGCTCACACCATTATCCACACCGTGGTCACGACTTGTAATGTATTATCAATAATTCAACAAATACATATTGGGCTTATGTCTCGGGCAAATGAAGAACGACCATTTCCTCGAAACTTTACCCCATGTCGACCTGCAGGGGCCAACCCCCGACCTGCCAGGGCCCACTCTGGCCTGCCAGGGGCCAACCCCGACCTGTCAGGGCTCACTGGCCTGTGGGGGCCCACTCTGGCTTGTACGGGCCCACCCCGACTTGCCAGGGCCCTTCAGCGACCCCGCAGCAGCAGCAACAGCTGCACTCAGAGGACACGTCTAATTTTTTCTATTAAATGTATTCTTATTTTGTTTACCGTGGGAAAATATTTTGGCATGCAAACGTGAACTCGTACTCACACTGAGATTTCGTTTCGCTTTTTTCGCTCACACTTCCCTGTAGACAGGGACGAATTTAATCTGGGGGCAGGGGCTTGGAGCCCACAGGACGTTTGTGTCGTGGGGTACATCTCTGGCAAAAGGTAAAGGCGCAACTCTGCAATTGCCCGCTCATGCCACTGCTGGCGGAAGGGGGTGCTCTAGAAGGTCATTTGGCTCACTCTTCCACGCTGCCTCGACATCTTGGAAGAGATGGGAGTTACCCACACTTTACCCCACCACGCACGACCCGCCGATTGACTAACTGCGCCGAGCCCGCTCATACCTCTGAGTGGACAGAGGTGTGGGGATCTAAGATACTTGCACCATTTGTTTAAACTTCCGCACGCGGAGATGGAGTCGAACTGGCGACATCTGGATTACAAGTCTTGTGTGCTTCACGTTACATCGCGGCAGCCGCAGCAGCAGCAGCCCACATCTGCAATATCGATGTCAAGGTTGTGGATGGTTTTCTTTTAATAAATACTCTAAATGAATACCGGGGTTATCCTCTGTTCATAGTTTCTACTAAATTCCCACTGCTCAAGGTTACATCGTAATTACTCCAAGGATCTTCACGTATTCATACATCCTCGTAGCAGTAGACGAGGAGGAAAAATCACACGCGTGTGCATGGGTTCTCTTACGCTCAGCAACACGCGTCTCGCCTCGAAAGTGTTCACTCAGCGATCATCACTGCCGTGACCCCACCAGGTACCCAGAAGGCAGCCCGTCTGCCAGGGAGGGCTCGCGTTCCAAGGCAGGGCCGGGATGCCGAGGCGGGTCCTTTTAAGCTCAGAGTTTTGTCTCCAAGCACCCAACCCTTGCAGAAACATGCCCCGTTTTCACGGCGCTACGTTCTCGATAGCAACACGACTTTAAGCGAAGATGTAGTTCGTAGCGAGACATCTTTGCGATAATGATCGTGCCACCCCCGTCACAGACAACCGGACAGACGGGAGACAGATCGTGCATTCACGTCTTAAACCCACGTGGGTAAATAGACGACGAATCGGAATGGCCTTTTCCCTGACGACATCGAGCACAATGACCGAACAAACTCAAATGGCAATTTGAGACTCGCTGCCCAAATGAGCGATGGTGTTGTTGCTTATCTTTGTCGACGGCCCAAAGCCAGTGGTGGAAATTCCACATTCCCATGGCAAGGACCATTCGACCGACAGGTATCTTCCCACAAAGTGGTAACTCATGGATGCCAGGTCAAGTGGAGTGCTCTGACCACATCTGTGCAAGTGAACAATGTTTGCCTCGCGCGCCGCGTTATGCGGCTCTTAAGCTGTCTCGGGCTGTTAAAACGTCAGAGACTTGCGGACACTTTAACACCGAGTAGAGGCTTTCGCGACCAATATTATCCATACTAGAGTTTGTTTTGGGTTAGATCGCGTAAATATATAAATGTGTCGTTAAGACCCGCCACCACCGACACAGCCCTTACTAGTTGTGTTGATTTTTCCCTTTAGTTTGGCGAATTTCCAGCTCTGGGAAAACATTGCTTTGACCGGCACACGACAAACGTCAATCTCATCGCGGAGTGTGTGGGAAAGTGTGTCCCCTACTACGTGCAGCATGCAAGGGCCTCTTGAAGGGCTCGTTTGGCGATGCTGCTGCTCCTGCAGCGGTGGTGCACACGCACAATCAACACGCTCAACACCTTCGTCGATAACGCCGTGGGTGGCCTAAAACTATACAATCGGTGACATTTCGAGCAATAGCCCTCATTCATGTTTGATTTCCCTTTAAGGCAGTGTCACTGACGAATGCGTTGAGTTGTTTTTGTTGTTGTTGAAGGGTTTGGCCATTCTCCCGGTGCAGGAGGAATCAGTTATGCTCTAGAAAGCCCACGCGTAAGAAGTGGCAACACTCAAAGCTCCACACAGATAGGTTCAAGGATCCACTGCTATACTGGCCACTGCACAGCCCAGGTCTACAACACGCGGTATTCCTAGACGTCAGTGGTGCAACTATCGAGTGTACAGGCGGTGCAACTGCGTTGGGGCCCACGGTCCTGGTGGGGAGACCCACGGGCTGGAGGGGGAGCCCAGCTCCAGCCTACACCTTAGAAAGGGGGAGGGGGGGGTGAACAGGGAGGGGGTGCCCTCTCCATGCCTCGGACCCACTATGTCACTACCCAGGCAGTCGCCCAGGAAAGCACGAGCCAGGCTCAAATCTGCTTCGCTTCTGAGATCTCGTGCACATTCAGGGTGGTCTGCTTGTGGACTTGCATGCGAGAACACTGAACAACACAGAAACACAAAAGCGCAGAACGACAGTAAACACCGCACGTCCACAGCACACAGCCTCCGAAGGCCGTGAGAGCGAGTGGAGGTCACGTTCACAAGGCACGCATCGCCAAGGAATGAAAATACAACCCCGGGTGCGGACCCATGCCATCTGGCCCAGCGGTTAGCGCGTTCGCCGCTTATTGCAGCTTCACGGTTGGAATCCAGGGGCCGTCCTAAATATTACTGCGGGTGTAATAACCAAAACTAAACTACGTTTTTATTTTGCCAGGTAAGACCCACTGAGTTATGTAGCTCTTTTTCAGAAGCAACCTGGCCACAAATGATAGCTCAACGAAGTGGCTTATCACGTGCAAAAATGTACAGCAGACAACTACTCGAAACGCGTGATGTTGATTCTAAATGTGACAATACTCAGAAGTCCGCACAGACGGTTCTACGAATCCACTTGCTGGACTGCCATTCCCTGCCCATCTCGCAGCCCGGAAGCTTTGTGAGTTGCACAAATCTGAGCCTAACCCACCAACCCTTGCCTACCAAAGTCATGGGGTGACAGGCGCGCACCGCCACCACGCCCGACTCATAAAGCTGCCTCACCTTTGGTCACAACTCGCCGCTTGACTCTCCAAAGCAAACCGGTTCTGCCGGCAGAGGGAGGCCAACCGATACACACAATGCCCAACGGCCACCTGCATTCTGGTGTTCACACCAGAAAAGCCTTACCTAGTCTTGAGAGGCTGCCTTTGAGAAGCTTCTTGCTATGCTTGGATGCTTGTCAACATTATACGTGGTTTTTTGTTTTATTGTAGGAGGTGTTACTATAAACGATTTAAACTATGTTTTATTTGACCAGGAAAGGCACACTGAGCTGTATCGCTTTTTGCAGAAGCGACCTGGCTTTCACAAATGATAGCTCAACGAAGTGGCTTATCGCGTGGATATTTATAGCAGGCAAGTACTCTAAACGCGCGCTCCTAAATGTGGAGGGGAAAAACGGAGGACCCGAAGAAAAATCCATGCGACCACGTGGAGAGTGGCACACAAACTCTAAATATAGAGCAGGCGTCAGGGTCGGGATCAAACCCACGACCTTCTGCATACCAGGCGAGGCAGATGACATCTCCACACCGCGGCGCCCCAACAGCAGTGGCTCGGAGAACACCGATTGATGCGAGGGGATAACACGATTACGGCGTTCAGTTAGCCGAGGGGACCCCATTGGGAGCTGTCCGCATGCGGCACAAGGAGCAGGTTAAAGCCTCACACAGAGACCCGTAGACTCACACAGAGATGCATACTCACATAGAGACGCATAAACTCACACACACACCCATAGACTCACACAGAGATGCATCGACTCACATGGATCTAAAGGTAAAAAAAATGGTTTGCATATATTGGGAGGGCCTTTAAATGCATGGGCATCTGAGAGCGCCTTAAATAACGAAACATCTCAACGGTTCAGCTGCTCTGCGCGTCACACCGCAGAGATGCGAGTGTGAGATTCCACATTATCAGGGAAATCTCACTTATCAGGAGCGACGTCACTGGAGCGTGCAATGAAAGTCAATTAACAAGTTCTGGTTTATCATCGACTCGGCATAAAACTGGTATCTGTTGGGCAGCCTTGGACACACCGCTCCTCGTGTGTAGCCGCGAGATAAGACGCTTTTGTCTTTTTGTTATCTTTTTTTTTGTGCCGTGTTGGCTCTTTTAGAGGGGGGGTAGCGGGTTACTCTGAGCAATGTCTAAGACGCAATCGGCCAGCCACTCCCGCTCTGTTTGCAAGACCAAACAGCGAGGCCGTTGGAGTGGTGCTGAAGTCCTTTGTTCAACTTGTCAGAGCACGAAGGTGCGCTGGACTGTAGTGGCCCGGTGGCCCGCAATCATGGCTTGTGATCATCATCATCATCGTCGTCGTTGTCCATGCTCGATCCACTGCTCGGTGAAGGTCTCTGCAAGCGCGCGCCATTCCTCGCGATCTCGCGAAGTGACGATCCACTTAGCCAGGGCCGTTAATGGGGGGGGGGGGGGGGTTGGGCTCCCGATGCCTTCAAACTAAACGGGAAGTATTACTTCGAAGCGCGGGGCCCCCCAAATCGCGGGGCCCGGGGCTGGCGCACCGATGAGCCGTACCCTAGGGACGGCTCATAATTCAGCTCATCCACTGGCTCCACACGAACTGATCTCACCCATCCACTGCAAAGCTCCCCACAGACAAAGATTCCCCGTGGAGACTTTAACAAACTATTATTTTCAAGCCCTGTTAGCGAGCACCTATGAATGCCAGCACAGAACATGAGGGGGTGGGTGGCCTGCACCACGCCCGGACGCCTTTGTCTCCCTGGAGGAGATATTTACACATGGCATCAGGTGCTCATTTGAGGCCGAGTCCACCTAGCGGTGGCCCAGGATTGCTTTAGATATTCGTCACTGGTGTTGACCTCACAGACAAACAGACAAACACACACGCGCATAAATTAATAACAGAGGTAAGGATCCCCACGTAATCCCTTGATGGTACAAACAACGTCGGCTAAAGTTTCGCGTGCGTGCACGCACAAACTTAACTCACACGCTCGCACGGAAAGCAAAACTTCCCGTTGTTGAGTCTCATAAATCGGCAGGCTCCGGGCGAAGTGTACACAGAGGGGCGAGTTGACACGAGGACACGCAAGAGACTCGTGAGAGGCGACATTGACTCCCCCGAAGCTCACCCACACATGAGCTGCAGCCACCGTCAGTCAAACCCACATCCTCCCGCAACCCAGACTGCATGACTCAACAAGATCTTTAACGTCTCCCCACACAGAGCTCGTGATTCTGTTTGTTTTCGCTTCGCCTGTTGCTTGGGCAATCCACGGCTGGATGAGAGGGTCCGTCACCTGCCCACGCCGCGGGGAGCATAGACGTTTGAGCTAGAGTACAGTACAACATTGCATTTTGCTACAATGCCCTCGACTGACGTTTCATATTTTCCGAATTACAAGACGCATCTTCCGCCCTTTCATACTATACTATATTTCAAAAAGAAGTTGTACTGGCTGGAGGGACGGACGGTCACGTTCAAGAGGACGTGTGGGCTGCCAGTTTATTATTAAAGTTAAAGTTAAGGGTGCGTCTTATAATCCGGTAGGTGCGTGCGTGCATGCGCGTCGCCAGATCTGTAAAACTTGACTGTCACGAGACACCAGCTGGGTTCCGCGTGTTACTTTCACGCGGCGCTGATGATCCGTCGACTACGGTAGGCAGGCGACGGCGCGCAGCACGATGGAGTGCGGTCGTGAGCGCAGTAGCCGCCCATCCACTCTCCTCGCAGACTCAACGACGCTTGGCTTATCCGAGATCTCACGCCATCGGGTGGTGCAGTCCGGGTCGAGAGTGCTGGGCGCTCGTAACCGGTCACGGAGATCACTCGCCACTGACATTATCAGCCCGGGGGGACTCGATCTCAGGTGTCAGGGTTCACGGTGCAATGTGATAACCACTGCGGGTTATCTCGCCTCGTTGTTGTTGTTACGGTCCAAAGGCGTGGTGGCCCCCGTCTGTGGTCCAGCGCGCTTTGGAGACAGGGGTCGGCGAATCAACGAAAGATTTACGAAAGTTCCAAAACCCGACGAGCTACGCGCGGGTGTTGGCCAGATGACGGCGGTGGGGTTCGTGGCGAGCCCGTCTGTGCGAACCTCGGCGGGGCATCCACCTGCACGGCTTTGCGAGCGATCCGAATGGACATTCAAGTCTCGAGACGCGACGCCAAATAAGCACGATGGCCTCACCAGCTAGGGGAAGTGTTAGTTTCAAGTTTTCAAGTAATTTTTTTTAGGTATAGCCCTGTGAGCCATACGGCTCTTGAGTCGGGTGCAACCGCAACAAACAAAATATGAACAGAGAACATCTTAAAGCGACGACGCGCAACAGAAACATCCTGGATAAACCAGCGTCTATCCACGTCGTACGTGGGGACCCTCAGGGCACTCCGTTTACAATGGGGCGTCGAGACAAATCCCACCAGCGAGAGTTCGTCTCCATGCAGCAGGAAACCGGAGAGAACCCAGCACACGCAAGCGCGCGACACTCAAATCTGCGCACAGACCGATTCGATCGGCTTGCAGCGCTGCCCGTCTCACCGCTGCTATCACCTCGCACCACCGCGCCTGTTTGGAGTTGAACGTGCGTCTTTACGTGACCCACCAACCCTCGCCTCCAGAAGCGCCGGATCGCAGGGTGCCCTGGGTCACGCCCGCGATGCCCGACTCGCCGCGCACGTGGTCAGAGTTCGTTCCCTGGCCACTCTCGAGCGAGTGCGTCGGTCTTCCCTCTGTGCCCTCACGACCCGAGCCGTTCCGGGAGGGGAGACCGAGGTCACGTTCCCATTAACACGATTCTAGCACCAGGAGGCCTCACTTCAGCCGCCTCTGTGCCCTGGTCGGCAAACGCGCCAAATAATTCCCGAACCCGGCACACCACATCCAACATACCTCTCGCTACGGCTGTGTCTACTACCTGTCACCCCCCACATACTCCAATATGTATGTATCGATATCTATACACGTATCTATTTAGATCTACCCAGCGACCCAGCAAATATTTAGTGAGACATGAAGCTCTGGGTCTCATGGTTTCCGCTGCTGCCCTCCAGATGAACACGGCCCGAGTTTTGTTGTTTGTTGTTGTTGTTGTTTTTGAGTGGGCGGTCGAGAGCCGGGGGGGGGGGGCAGCGCGACGCGGTCACGCGACGTGGAAGGGGCGATGGGAAGAGCGACCCCCCCCCCGCACGTGGCTCAAGGGGAAGTTGCGATGAGATACACATCCTCGCCGTCACTGCCGATGACAACGCAACTCAACACGATCCGTCACCTACACTGCGGCCATCAAAGGACGTTTCGGCCGATGGCCCTTCTTCGGGGCACAACTGGATAGGTTCAAGAAGAGATTAGCGTGGATTCGTGAGATTTGGAGACGGGCACTCGTTTACACCACGGGGCCTGGTGACAATTTCATTAAAAAAAATATCTTTTCCGAGTACCACATTAAATAAAATAGGTATATAGTTACAATTTAAGCAGCTACTTAGTAACAGACCGAAACGCTTAACTAATCAAAAAGTATTTCTAATCAAACCAACTTATACTTAAAGTAGCATTTTATCACGGTTGCTGGCACATCGGATTACTGGTTAAGAGTAACACAAGTTTTTTTTTTGCCAGGCGAATACATAATTAGGGATGCGTTCGTGGGTCCAATTATCATGTCCATAGGACGTGAGCGCGTGGCGCTAAGTGGAGCGACTTCCCGAGCTTCTCGCGTTCCCAGGGACGTCCTCAGACGCCCCCCCCCACGCCCTTCCTCCTGTAATTCTCTTCAGAAACATCCGATATGTCAATGTTTATATTTTCGCCGTGAATGGGGAAGGCCGCGTGATGAATTCGTTCCCCGGGCCATGCGCCCACGTGCAAATGAACACAAAGGAGCAGTCACGAGCTCGTTCGTCCACGTTCACTCATGGAGGGGGGGGGGGCAAAAAAAGTATCCGATCGCGATGCGCTCCTGTAAACAATGCACAGACCCAACGTGCACACACACGCGTGCACGTAGTCTCAACAAGGGGGCAATGTGCCTGCTAGGGACGGCCACATTTCATACCCACAAGTCCCGGACTCAGCAGTTCTGGGGTGGCGAGCCCACGCGCCGGGTTTGCCCATTAAAGGCAGTCGACCTTGGGAGTAGCAGCACAAGCTCGGCTTCGATGGCCCCCCCCTTTTTTCTTCAAGAGGAAAGTTTGTGCGTGTGAACAGAATCCAGGAACGCCGCCCAACGTACGTACTGCGCTACCACCCCTCGTGTGCAATCGCGTAAACAGAAACTCGGCACAAGAGTGGGACGACGTGCACTCAAGGCCCGGCCACCCACGTCAACCCCCCCCCCCCCGCATGGCGATGTCGTGCGCACGTCACACCACACGCACCGTTCAAGGCGCAGTCGACCCGTGCCTTGAGATGACGTGGCCGGTGCTAAATTGGGCAACGTTGGAACGGTCACACTTGGACTCCTTGCGCTGGTTGAAACCATGAAATCGGTCACGCTTTCAATTATGTATGCACTGGTCTGGCCAAGGCTAACGGTTTTTGTTCACGAAAAAGCACGTTTTTGGCTGCCACGAGTTCCCATCACCTTTGAACTTTACCTGGTCTCAACCTCGGGCCACACGTTCTTGGTCGATGGCAGAGCCATACACTTGTGTACAAACTCCAAAGATCAACCCCCACCCCTCCCCCCACTGTAGCTTTGTGTGGGGACAAGTGCTGCTAGGGCACTTGTCAACACGGCATGCAAGATGCCACCAGCATCACAGCCAGCTTTCGCCTCCCCCAGTGCCAATTTCACACACCCCAGCACGTACTCATTTAAAAGGCCCAGTCAACCCAAGGCAAGCCCAGGAACGTGACAATGTCACCAATGTCCAGAAGACAGGAATTACTCGGCCAAAAACGGTGTCACAGGAACAAGTGCAATTTGTGCTCCACCTTGCTCTCCACACACCGAGTCACGGACACACTGGAGAGGAGTTTGGCAGCGGAAAGTTTTATTGAACAGAGCAGGCGGGTGAATAATTATTCATTTCAAACCGTGTGGCAACGGGTCTCTTTGGTAATAAACCACGATATGGGCCACCCAACGCCAAAAGAGCAATTGGGACTGGCAAAATCACACCGCAAGTTCGCTCGGTGGGAAAAAGTGAATTTTAAACCGTTTGCTCATCATTGTCGATTTAAGCAGCAGTGTGGGAGGAGGAAATCGTTTTTAACGGAACAAGTCGCGCAAGGGGGCAGGAAGTGGCTTCCGGGTTCACAGGGAACACCCCCCTCCTTCACGCCGCCTTCTCGTACGTCCTCACGCAGACCACGTCGTCCATGGTGCACGTCTGCAACGACACGGGGGAGACGCATTAACCACACGCACGGGATAGCGACGGACGCGGCCCACACGCATCCCCCCCAACTGCAGAGGCATCTCCGGATGTCAAGCCCAGCAGGCTGGATCGTGGACCGCAACAAGAGCTAAGGATGTGGGTTGCAAGGGGGGGGGGGGTCAAGTGCGGTAATAGATTCTAAAGTCCATCCGTGTGGCGCTTTATAATGTAATCTCCCCCCCACCAACCATCCTCCTCATACATGCCTCTTATCTTTAAAAAAACATTTAAATGAACATCTTGTATTATTTAGGAGATACAAAAAGCAACCAACCTTGACCATATAGAATTGGAAGGGGAGGGGGGGGGTTAACAGTTTCTGCAACCTATGCACATGCACGCAATTGCAAAGGCTGCACCTTTACCAACACACGGTGCACCGCCGAGTAGCTTCGACGGCGTTGCGTGCAGACGCTGCCCTCCGCACGTAGCGGACGCTGGGCACACGTTGACGACTATTTACGGAGCGCATTAGGTTACCCTTGGCACGAGAAGCGCCGCTAACCGGAGTTTCGTTTCAGAGTTGCGGCAGGCGGCAGGGCAGCCAGGAGCCCAGGTGGGCCCCAAGTCGCAGTGAAGAGTTTGAAATTCAAAGCCGCAGCCAGGTGGGATTTGGGGCCGGCCAGGTCCGTCTGAGTGGCGGTTCGACTCCAACACCCAGGTTCACTGCCAATATTGGAGAGCCATAATTGAAAATCGGGAAAGCCAGTCCCACATGATTCGACAGTCTGGATTGTAGCAATGATGCTTAAAATAGTGCCAATTCCTAGCCAGTTGGATGCATTTGTCTGCAAGAATTGGTCAGTTTACTGGCAAGCCAAAACAAGAAAACACATGACAATGTAGTTTGGCAGTGATGGGCCTTTAAAGCCACAAACATAGCCAAGTACATGGTGGGTGAAAATCAATTATGAATTGGCAACGCTGGAAAATATTTTAAATCCAGTATACCACTCAAATGGATATTTAAGTGTGTCACTTACACCAGTTCTAAGCAGAGATTCCAGCAAAACATTCGATAATTTAAGAGCCTGGCTGTACTCCCGTGTAGTCCCCATCCTGGGCTCTCACACGAGCCTCAAGCTTGCCGAATGAGAGAAAAAGGTTATAATGGTCTCAACGACGTCGGCGCCGAAACTCTATAGGGTTGTGACGACACCGCAGTGACGATCACGTTAGGCAACGCACGTGTCTAAGCCCGTGTACTTGGCAAGCCCAGAGTTCCCATCCCCCTCCCATGGACGAGGGGGCCCTTACCACGACGAGTTTGCCATCCACCACCTCCCGCACGAGGGTCGTCTGCTTGCCATCCCACTTCTGCAGCTGCACCAGCTTCTTCCCGTCCACCGTCAGCGTGGTCTGTGCACGGCGCGCGAGGGCACATGCCACCACGCGGTTAGCGGTCAATACCAAAAACTACAGCAGTGGCCATAGTAAAAAAAAAATAAGGTGTAAGGTCGCATAAATATAAAACATGGTCGTTAACCCACCACCCGACATAGCCAATTATAGGAAGGCTTGGTCACGTAAACAGTGTCAATTAGTTACGACTTCAGCACATCAGTGCGCTAATATTGGTAACGAAAGCATACGTGTTAAACCTCCAGCAGTGGATTTAACACTCAGCCGCAGCGCCCCCCTCCCTCCACCCCCCCAGTCAGCCACCCACTCCGGTAAACCACCACACCACATGAAGCAATGGCACACAACGCAAGGTCAACAACAAGCGCCAACACACCTCAAGAGCCAGCCGGGTTTGGTGGCTTACAAAGGCTGCATGGTGGGCGTGCAGTAAAAATGGGGTTTAAAGCCATCCATGCCGATAAAAAAAGAAATGCAACCATGGGAGATGTTACACCAGGTCATCCCAGTTACGCCCCTCCAATTTTTTTTTTAAATAAATAAATTGGGCAAATGTGACGACATTAGAGGGCACTTCTAGGAGTGGTCTCAATAGTCAATAAGGATGTTCTGGATGATTACCAAAAATCAATTCGGGCTTACAAAAGACTTGTGCTTCACTCAGGGTTGGCTGCCAAGAGGCCATAGTTAGCCAACAAAGTCAGAACAAAAATCACCTCCAGGACCAAACATTTGGCAAGAAGAGAAGAAACAGGCGTTTGCCCATTTGCAAACTCCAATTTACCGGGTTCAAGCCCAAAAGTTGGGCAACTTGTCCACTTTGATTTATATAGCGCCAAAGGCACGCCACTTTACAACTAATGTAAACAGTGTGCATAAGATAATTAAATAGAGTAATAAAGGTGTAGTTATGGTGATGACAGGTGGGAGTGGTTGGAGAGAGATTGGGATAGGCCTGGTCGTAGCTGGGGGGCAGGGATTAGCAAGAGAGGTTTTTTAACGGAGGCATGGAATCATGTTTCAGTGCGGTTATTATCCAATAGTCATACTCCATGTGTTTTTTTTACATTAAAGTCGTCTTCGCATTAGATCTTTGAGTGTTATATTCTCCACTATGCGACAGCCAGGGCTCCTGCGTAACCACCAGACGGTGGGGTGGGAGCGCGAGAGATGTTAGAGCCACCACGGCCCCATCCGCGATAAACCGAGGCAGAGTGGCTTTAGTGTCGGAGTCGCTCAAGGAAGCTCGGAATTTTTTTTTTTAAGCTCAAAACGTGTCCAGGCACCGTAGCTGGAACAGCCGCCAAATTCAGCCTCTGGGAGGATGCGGAATGATTACAGGAGTCACTCACGGAGGGGGGGGGGGTAGCAATTGCCACGTCATCTCCCACCCACCCACCTTTCTGAAAATGGTTCACAGGTTTATTCCTAAAATTGTGTTGTCAATACTGACAACATTTTAGGAGAAAGTTCTCGTAGAGCAGTGCAACACATTGGCGTGTTAGATAGCGGCCCAAAGCAACAGAGAGAGAGCTACCACGGACATCACATCCATCGAAGCGACCTTGGCCCACCCCGTCAAAGGGGCAACGCTTTCCCACCCGCACTGCGAGCGCCACGTGAAAGGTCACCGCGATGTACAAACCGTCTCAAGAGCTGCAACGAGTGCAACCGCAAACTTGTAGGGGTGGGTCTCTCGTGCGTGTGCAGTCATTTGGTGACGGGCTGAGACTCAACGCGCCGCACTTACGCACCGGTATTAAAAAAAACGGGCGGCCAACACCGGGATTCAAACACTTGTTCTTGAGGTGGCAGGTGACCAGAGCCACCCAGCACCACCACGCAATCCTCCCGGCTTCCCCACTACCCTCCCCTGCTCCTCCTCACCTTGCACTTCCTGTCGTCCGCGGTGACCTCGTCGAACTCCTCTCCCAGCTTGCCCGTGATCTTGGTGTTCTTGAAGGTGCTGTGCGACTCCACAGTCACCTTGTCCCCGTCGATGCTGATGACGGCCGTGGGCTTGGTCACGCCACCGATCTTCCTGGTGGCGAAGCTCACGTCTGGAGAGGGGGTGGGTGGGGAGGGGGAGCGATGGTTAGCAAATACGTATAAAGAGTTAAAGGTGCAGCCCCGCAATTACGCTCGCACCACTGCTGGGAGACTGGCCACTACGAGGAAGATCTGAAGTTCGCTTGATGGAGGGCAGCTTTGGCAAGTCGTAGTATCGTCAGCAGACAGGAAAGTTCTGGAATCCCTTCGCAAGCTTTACGGCAGTCTCTGGATTACGAAGACGCTCCGGAAAAAGCACAAACCCCAGACCTGATTCTCGGTGTCCCTAAAGTTATGCATACATACCAAACTAAAGTACTTTATCCGGGTCGATGACCCGGATGTAGTAGGTTTAGCACCCGGCACACCACATCCAGTAGATTCCCTACCATGGGCATCTCTGCCAGCCTTACCGACGATGCTGGCGAATATTTCGTGATAAATTAAAGTACTGCTCTATATTAAAAAAAAAGTCGACAGTTTGACAGTCTAGAACTTTTAAAAAAAGTGCCATCGTGATCTGGGAGGGGGTCACGAGAGTGTCCCCCCCCCTCACCCGGCACACATCCAGTGGATGCCTCCCAATAGCTGTGGCTGCCAAGGTCACACGCGCCACCTACAACAATCAGGTCATCGGCGAACCGAGGGGAAATAAAACTCTGCGAGAAACCCAAGCCAAGCGTGGCCGGTTGCAGTTTCCACCAGTCTACACACGAGGAATTCTGTTCTCGGAAAGAAAAAAAAATCGCATTGGGCCGTGACTTCGACTTTCACTAATGACGAAAGTCAAAACGTGGCAGTTGCGCTTAAGGGTGGCGACCTTGGGTGCTAAAATAAGCGTGACAACAGCGTGGCGGGTGCGCTCGAGTGGACCCTTCCCAGGGCTCTCGAACGGTCACAATTAAATAAATAAATGAGAGTCCTCATGTGAAGGACTCGTGAAGCCGTCTCGGTACAACGGGAGGGGGGGGGGCGCCTGGGAAGCGCACGCACAGCAGAGGCAACGGGCCAAGGCAGAACGAGGAGATTACAGAAGATATATCGATAGGGTGGGGGGGGGGAAGAATGCGGATCGCTTGAACAGAGTGAAAGGACGGAAGGAATCCACAACGCGCGGACCGACAGACGTGGACGGACCCACGGCCAGCGCGTTCTTCAGGTGCAAGGCCCGCGGGCCAATTGCGGCCCCTGGTGGCCCCGAGTGCGGCGCGCGACAAACGCGCAACAAACGTGAAGACCCCCAGCGTGCCGTCAAACCCCAACGGTGTCAAGGCGTGTGGTGGCCTCGCACAGGACGTCTCATCGGCGAACGTGCTCTCCACCCCCCCGACCACCACCTCCACTCTGTAAATGTGTGAAGAACACCGATCTCGATATCGCGGACAGACGAGACACGGCAGCTGTGAACGCATACAATAATACCTGGGGAAGAGACAGACGCCGAAGGCACACGGAGATCGGTACAGAGACACGAGCGGGGGGGGGGGCTGGATCTACACGGAGACGGGCAGCCCCTAAGGGGAGACACCGCAACGCAGAATCCGAGACACGCAGCGACAGCCGCATGGCTGAAGCCAGACGGGGAGAGCGGGTGGGTGGGGGCTCACGCGTGGATGCCGCCGCAGCCGCCCACGTGTTGAGCTTCGTGCGCGTGTCCGCGCCTTACCGAGCTTCTTCATGTACTCGTCGAAGTTCTTGCTGTCCTTGAGATCCCACGTGCCGACCAGAGCAGCGTCCGCCATTCTGACTTGAGCGAGTCGATCGGTGTGTGAGCGGGAGGAATGAATACGCGACAGCAGAGAGCACTAAAGAGACGCTGGGCTAAGCGTGGCGCGCACGCGGGTTTATATAGGGCGGAGCGGTCCCCCCTCCCCCACCTCTCCCTCCCTCCACCCCCCACCTCCACCCCCACCTCCACCCCCACCTCTCCCCCCCCAATCCCGCTCCCACCCACGGGTCGTGCCCCGCCCCCCTATCCCTCTCCATCTCCCATGCCACGTGCTCCGATCCCTTGGCACGGAACGATTTGACTGCTCACAGCCAGCGCCAGCCACTCCCGCGCATCTAAGGAATTCTAAATGGCTTGGACGGCTTGGAGCCAAGATATCGATTTGATGAATCAACAGTTTTGTCGTCGCATGGTTTGTGGATTCAGTCTGATGGGTGCACCACTGTCCGCATCGTTTGCTCAGTCTCGATGTGTCCGTGTCTCATTGGCGCTGTCTGTCTCGTTCCTTGTCGTTCGTCTCGTTCCTTCCAATTTGCCTGAGGGTCAAACCTTAAAAGAATTCGCGTGAAAGGTAATTCACCGATTGTGCGCGCGCATGAATCGACGCACGATCCATCAATGCGTAAGGATCGATGTTTAATCAATCATCGACGCGCCACCGCTCCCTCCACCTTCCTCATCGGGGCACCACCACCACCTGCAGCTGCCATTGATGACGACGGTGATCAGTGCCACGTGCAGCCACGCAGACGGAGTGGATTGGGAGTGAAGGGAACGCGCACACAAAATGTCTTCGTCAGCATCGCCCACCAGTGCCGGATGAAGCGAGTGCGGGGCCTGTAGCAAATGTTCTAAAAAAATAACACGTAAAGATTAAATATTAAAATACAAATGTTGAACTTGCACAGTAAAGTAATTGATTTTTTAAATTTGCTATACAGCCAGATAATACGACAATTCGCTAACCTTAATCACCCAGTCGTTCATAAAAGTTGAAGGCGGTATAGTACTATAGTAATAGAGCAAGTGCAGAATCACTGAACCGGTATTGATAGCTTGAAAACATTTAGCTTTGGACGCCCTTGAAAGTGCTGGGCCCGTAGCTACACATGGAGCTACATAAGTAGCTACTTAAGTAGCTACTTATGTAGCTGCATTTGTAGCTACTTGTGCTACGCGGATGATCCGGCACTGTCACCACCACCGCAGCGGCTGCGCCTCCTCGGCTCACGCCGAGATTTGGTGGCTCGACTCTTCAAACCCCGCCCCGCCGTCAATCGGTGAATGAGTCAAACTTTAGTTTGACGTTCCGATATCGCCCTCGGTCACGTCGCCCTCGATGGCATTACAGCAACGTGGACTGGACGTGGCAGTGCAGCAAGTGGGTTGTGGTTTTTTTCTTCACGCCACTCCTCGCGGGAGGACCTCGCGCTAGAGGGAGCTCTGGAGTAGCTCCACGAGATCGTATTTGGCCTACTATTCCACGCTGGTCAAATGTCTTGGAAGGTGGTGAGGTGGTGGGTGGGGGGGGGTCCCATACTTGACCTCACCACTCGCGATCTGCCGATCGAATACATTGTGGTGGTGGTGATGGTGGTGGTGTTGATGGTGATGGTGGTGATGGTGGTGGTGGTGGTGATGGTGGTGATGGTGGTGGTGATGGTGGTGATGGTGGTGGTGGTGGTGATGGTGGTGATGGTGGTGGTGATGGTGGTGATGGTGGTGATGGTGGTGATGGTGGTGGTGTTGATGGTGATGGTGGTGATGGTGGTGGTGGTGGTGATGGTGGTGATGGTGGTGGTGATGGTGGTGGTGATGGTGGTGGTGATGGTGGTGATGGTGGTGGTGGTGATGGTGGTGGTGATGGTGGTGGTGATGGTGGTGATGATGGTGGTGGTGGTGATGGTAGTGGTGGTGATGGTGGTGGTGATGGTGGTGATGGTGGTGGTGATGGCGGTGATGGTGGTGGTGGTGATGGTGGTGGTGGTGATCGTAGTGGTGGTGGTGATCGTAGTGGTGGTGGTGATGATGGTGGTGGTGATGGTGGTGGTGATGGTAGTGATGGTGGTGATGGTGGTGGTGGTGGTGGTGATGGTGGTGATGGTGGTGGTGATGGTAGTGATGGTGGTGGTGGTGATGGTGGTGGTGATGATGGTGGTGGTGATGGTGGTGATGGTGGTGGTGATGGTAGTGATGGTGGTGATGGTGGTGGTGGTGGTGATGGTGGTGGTGGTGATGGTGGTGATGGTGGTGGTGATCGTAGTGGTGGAGGTGATCGTTGTGGTGGTGGTGATCGTAGTGGTGGTGGTCATGATGGTGGTGGTGATGATGGTGGTGGTGATGGTGGTGGTGGTGGTGGTGGTGGTGATGGTGGTGATGGTGGTGGTGGTGGTGATGGTAGTGATGGTGGTGGTGGTGATGGTGGTGGTTGTGGTGATGGTGGTGGTGATGGTGGTGATGATGGTGGTGGTGGTGGTGATGGTGGTGATGATGGTGGTGGTGGTGATGGTAGTGGTGGTGATGGTGGTGGTGATGGTGGTGGTGATGGTGGTGGTGATGGCGGTGATGGTGGTGGTGGTGATGGTGGTGGTGGTGATCGTAGTGGTGGTGGTGATCGTAGTGGTGGTGGTGATGATGGTGGTGGTGATGGTGGTGGTGATGGTGGTGGTGATGGTGGTGGTGATGGTGGTGATGGTGGTGGTGATGGTTGTGATGATGGTGGTGGTGATGGTGGTGATGATGATGGTGGTGGCGATGGTGGTGGTGAGGCCCATTTAATTCTGCCGAGGTTTTAATGAACCTCCCCATCGTTGCAGCTGCCGCGCCGGCCCGAAATCGAAGCGTCGGCTTCTGCAGTGCGCTGCTCACCCTCGCACACCGACAGCAGCAGCAGCATTCCGTGCATGCATGTGGCACTCATCTCAGATGGGGTGGGGACATAATCACGTTCACATGGGCACGGTGTATTTCACTCTGACGGGTTGCACCACCACCACCACCACCACAGAGATCTCTCTCCGACCGCACGTGGCCTCACCCGTCACGAGTGGGGGGACAGCTGTCGACCACCCCGCCGGTGGAGGCGCGCGCTGCAGTGCCACAGTCGCTTCGTGTTGTACTGCACTTCTGTGCTGTCACCTCCTCTGTGCCCGGCCGCCTTCAAGCAACAACCCGCACGGAGCAGCGTCGTGAAGTATGGCCGGAAAATCGTGGCGTGGGGGAGTTGTGGGGAGCGGTGGTGGAGCGGTTAGCGCGCTGCACTACGAACTTGGCGACCTGGGTTCGATTCCTCGCTCACGGCAAACACCAGTGACGATAATCTGAACCGGTCCTGGGCCTCCCCTAGGTCGACTCAGCCTCAAATGAGTACCTGGTGCATGTGTAAACATCGCCGCTAGGGAGACAAAGGCGGTCGGGCGTGGTGCTGGCCACCCACCCCCTCGTGTGCCGTGCCGGCCTTCATGGGTGCTCGCCAACAGCACTTGCACGTGGTATTCACGTTGGCACGCGTGATTGTAATCACAGGCGTTCTCTCACACGGTTACAATAAAAGACCCGGGTGCGTGTCTCATTGATCATTAAACACGTGGAGATTAAAGCGCCCTCTGACTCTCGCGATGCGCGCGAGAATGTGTTACTATCTTCTTGGTTCTTTCGGTAAAGTCACGTAGAATGGAAATAATAAAATAATAAAAAGAAAACATAATAAAAGAATTCTCACGACGTTTCGGCCACAACGCAAGCAGCCGTCCTCAGGTGGAGAACAGGTCTTCTCGACAGAAAGAACCAAGAAGATGAATCCCTGCAGTCACGAAACCTTTAAATCGAAATTTAATGTGTTACTACTCCCGTAAATAATACAAATCATACGATGACAACATTCGCGAGTGAACATCACTAAACACACACAAAACGGACAGACTTCACAACGAGGCAGAACTTTCTGTCCGTCGTGGTATTGTGGTTTAGGATAAGAGAGTGAGTCAACATTTCGAGCCAGTCTCGTCTCAGTCTGCGGGTCTCGTTGAATTAATCGACGAAAGCACTCGCACATTTAGCAGTGTCGGATTAAGCTCATGCGGGGCCTGTAGCATATGTTATAAAGGGGCCCTAAAAACACACTTAAATATAAAAAAAAACTAATTTTTTACTTTCATAGTAAAGTAATTGTATATTTTTATTTGCTATACAGCCAGATAATACGACAGATCGCTGACTTTTAACACCCAGTCGTTCATAAAAGTTGAAGGCGGTATAGTACTATAGTAATATAGCAAGTGCAGAATCACTGAACCGGAATTGATAGCTTGAAAGCATTTAGCGCGGGGATAATCCGGCACTGACATTTAGTCATGGGCCGAGTTTGGGGAGGAGTTGGTGGGGGCACGGGGGGAGGCAATGCCCCGCCCCCCATCCAAACTGGACACCTTTATTAATTTATTTTCAGTAGTATACAATTAAGATGAAAAATACATTAGGGGCCGTCCATAAATGACGTCACGCACCTAGGGGGGGGGTTGAGAAATGTGACGTCACATCAAAATGCGCAACTTTAAATAAATATAGACAACACGTTCTACTTAATTTAATAGACTTTTATAAAAATATTTTCTCCTACAACATCAGAGTGCAGCGCCACATTAAATATGCACTACAATGACAATAGTTTAAAGCGATTTGAAGCATGTTTTATATATATATTTGGTGGGGTGGGCAGATATTTGTGACGTCATATTTGGCGGGGGGTGGGTCTGACTTTTTGTGACGTCGTGTGACGAAGGAAGGGGGGGTCAAACATCTTCCAAAATCGCGTGACGTCATTTATGGACGGCCCCATAAATATTTTTTTATTTTACCAGGTCAAGGCCCCACTGACCTAAATAGCTCTTTTTTTTTTCAGAAACGACCTGGCGATCACAAATGATAGCTCAACGAAGTGGCTTACCACCATCGTGTAGCAAGCAGTAGCGTGGCGTTGCTTTTTAATGTGGAGTTGGGAAAACCCGGAGGGACCGGGAGAAAACCCCGCGTAGCAGTGACCACCACGGGGCCGCGGTGGCCGCCAGGTGGCGCTGTCGCCCGTCTCACGGACCCCGGCACGCCGCGAGGGGCGCTCGGTCTCGAAGGGAACGCTTGGACTCCTCGCGCTCCGGGCCCCGTTGCTGATGATGGTCACGCCGGAAACTGGAGTCACGTTTAATAATTTGACTTTTTTTAAAAATGTATAAATTAGTTTTATGTAGGAACGCTGTTTGACGACTTAAGCGATTGTATGGAACCCGATAGCTACTGTTAGGTAACTATTCATATGACCATTTAGAAACTGGTCATCATATATAAAAATAATAATGTGTGATTTTCATCGGGCGCCATGGTATTAAGTTCAATCTTCAACCCTTTCTCTGGTATCTCTGTTTAAGGGCGAGGAAGTGGGGCCATTGGCCGAGACGTCGCCTATAAATGTCTTCTCTTGTCAGGCCACAGTGTCATTGACGATGTGTTGAGTGTTGTCGTTGGCTGTGCTTGTGTAGCATTGGCAAGGCAGCAGCAGCACCACCGCCATCATAACGCCGCGTGATGCACCTCCAAGTGGTCCCAGCGTTGTGTGTTGCTGCACGTGGAACTTCCATCGAGTGAAACGTCGTCCTACGTCGATGTTGAATTCAGCCGTGAACATTCTGAAGCCACCGCTGAGGAGGTTCATCAGTCAGAATGTAATCGGCACATTGGCCACGCGTGATAATCGTGTTGGGTGGTGGGGGGTTCTTGACAACGATGTTGGCATAACATAATTCCCACCACGTGGCCTCACCACAAAAACGAGCACGGATCAAACGAATACCAGTGAGGGGAGGGGAATATCAGCGGCGGCTGTCCTGCGGATGGACAGTTCCTCGTCAAAGGAATGTGGAATTTCCACCGCTTGTCCAAGATGCACCAAAGCACATGGGCGTCCCTGGACGTTCGTTCGAGCATGAACACACACACAGGCAATATCTTACTGCCAAGTTCATCACGTTAACTGTACTGTATTGCCAGGGCTCACGTGTACAGGGTATGTACACACAGGGGTATGTACACGTGCACAACCATTTGCCAATTCACTGGTGGATGAGGGCCCATCCATGCCTTGCGGATTATTTTACCAAACCTAACCACGCTCATCAATGCGGGTTGTGCAGTCGGGGAGCGTAGACGTCGACGCGTAGTGCAGTACAACAATGTATTTGTTGCACGGCCCCCTGCTGACAACCAAGAGCTGCCCCTCTTCTCTCAGGAGCCTTGGTTGGCAGGTGCTCATTTCCCGCTACGGTCCTCATCCATTTGGGGTACAATTCCACGTTCCTATGACAGAGACCAGGACATCAACAGCACAAGCTCTTGCTGGCTTGCTATCAAGTGCAGCAGCCTCGCCGCGTCATTAGGATGACCACGACGACGACGACGACGATGTCGTTGAGGCTACTGACCGGGAAATGAACTCAGGTGCTGGCCACCGTGAGCCCCTGCCGCTCTCTGCTCGCCCAACGGTGATGGTGGTGGTGATGATGGCGATGATGGTCATGATGATGTTGGTGATGATGGTGATGATGGTGGTGATGATGGTGATGATGGTGATGATGGTGGTGGTGGTGATGATGGTGATGATGGTGATGATGGTGGTGGTGATGATGGTGATGATGGTGGTGATGATGATGATGGTGATGATGATGGCGGTGATGATGGTGATGATGATGGTGATGAGGTGCACACGATACCCCCCCCAGCCCCCTACCCCGAGGGGCCTTGCTGCTTTTTGGCAAAAATCTAAAAGCAAAGTGTGGGTCGATAACCGCCTCCTGGGTGACCGCGCAGAGCAGCGCGCGACTCCGCCGTCTCGGAGGCGGGAGGCCGTTTATTCGTGTATTTGTGTATTCGTGTATTCGTTTATTTGTTTATTTGTGTATTTGTGCATTCGTGTATTCGTGTGTTTGTGTATTTGTGCATTTATGTATTCGTGTGTTTATGTATTTGTGTATGCGTGTATTTGTGTATTTACCACTCGGACTGAATATCGCGGCCGAACGATCTCGGAGAGGGGCTGTTCGGTGACGGTGGCGCGGGAATGCGCACGGATTCCGTTTCTGGGCCAAGACAAAGAAGACGACGAAGACGAAGACGACGAAGACGAAGCAGCGGTTTCTCTTCCGCTCCGTCTCCAGCTCGTGTCGCTGACACCGCGCCGACACAGAAAGTTCACCACGAAGCTTTGCGCGAGATAAAGGTCACCCGTGTAGCCTGCGCAGGCCGTGTGGGCAAGTTCATGTTAGCGAGTGCCTGTGAAGGCCGAAACAGCGCACGATGGGGTAGCGTGGCCAACATCACACCCGGCCGCCTTTGTCTCCCCAGTGCTGACGTTTACACACCGCACCGGGTACTCATTTACGGCTGAGTGCACCAAGGGGAGACCCAGGAACGAATTAGGATATCGCTCGCCACCGATGTTCTCCGTAGCCGGGAATCGAACTCAGGTCGTCGGGTTCAGAGAGCAGTGCGCTAACCACCGTGCCACGGCTCCCTCCGTGTTGATTGATTGGTGTTGATTTGACGATGTATATATTACCATTCCCTCTCTGCGCGTTCTCAGGTTTCCCGCCACATGGAACCCACGGGCATTAATGGGATTGGCCAAAGCATCCCAATGTATAGCAGGATCCTCTAGAATAGCGGTGGCGAGATTCAGTGAGTCTTTCCGGGATAAAACAACAAAAGCAATGAGAACGCCCTTTGTTTCACCTGGAAAGCCTCACCGAGCCTCAAGACTCTTCGTCAAGATGGGTGCTGCTACGCGTAGACGTTTGGCCCATTCCATAAGTAAGCAATTGTAAATAACCCACCACCACGCACACATAGTAGGGGATACACTACGCAAAGTCCCGCACAGATTGAACGCGTTCGGGAGGACGTCAACCGACGATTACCATCGCAGGATCGTGACAGGTGGCGGTGGTTTTGGGACTCATTCATGCAGCAGTGGATTGACCGTGGCTGCTGCTGCTGCTTATGATCAGAGCTCCGTGTGTGGTGTGTGTACTGTGGGGTGTGTGTGGTGTGTGTGGTGTGTGTACTGTGGTGTGTGTGGTGTGTGTGGTGTGTGTGGTGTGTGTACTGTGGTGTGTGGTGTGTGTGGTGTGGTGTGTGTGGTGTGGTGTGTGTGGTGTGTGTACTGTGGTGTGTGTGGTGTGTGTGGTGTGTGTGGTGTGGTGTGTGTGGTGTGTGTGGTGTGTGTACTGTGGGGTGTGTGTGTACTGTGGGGTGTGTGGTGTGTGTGGTGTGTGTGGTGTGTGTACTGTGGGGTGTGTGTGTACTGTGGGGTGTGTGGTGTGTGTGGTGTGTGTACTGTGGGGTGTGTGGTGTGTGTGGTGTGTGTGGTGTGTGGTGTGTGGTGTGTGTGGTGTGTGTGGTGTGTGTGGTGTGTGTACTGTGGGGTGTGTGTGTACTGTGGGGTGTGTGGTGTGTGTGGTGTGTGTGGTGTGTGTACTGTGGGGTGTGTGGTGTGGTGTGTGTGGTGTGGTGTGTGTACTGTGGTGTGTGTGGTGTGGTGTGTGTGGTGTGGTGTGTGTGGTGTGGGAGGAGGGTACAATCAGTGCTGAGGTCCACACACAGCCTTTAATTGATGTATTTCTTTCAGATGCCAAATATCACCGTGATGACACACGCATACGACGGATGTTTGCATTGTATTATGTTGTATTATGTTGTGTTATGAGTAACGTTTCGGCCAATAGTCTTTCTGCATGATACGTTAATATTTGTATCATCATCACCATCACTGCATCGTCACTGCTACACCTATCGTTATCACATCGTCATGCAACGATCATCATCACCATTGCTACAGTCACCACCTACACCAGCTTCAGTCGTATAGACACGCAAAGACAAAGACCCCCCAGGTAGCCTTCACAGACTGTTGGGGCAAGTGCTGTAGCCAGCACCTATGAAGGCCGGCACGGGACGCGAGGGGGTGGGTGACCAACACCACGCCCGGTGGCCTTTGTCTTCCCAGTGATGATGTTTACACACCGCACCATTTGAGGTTGAGTCAACCTATCGGAGGCCCGGACCGGTTAAAAAAATTTAGCCATTGTTATTGATCTTTAACGTAAATCAAACTCGAGTCGCCGGGTTAATAGCGCAAGTGCGCTAACCACTGCGCCACCGCTCTCCATAACCATTAATGCACACATGGGTGACATACATACGTATACAATGCGACATACACTCACGGCACATAACACGTACACACACATGCACACACACGTGCACGTGTGTGGCATCACGGGCTGCATTCGGTGCGAATGCGCGGCGATCCCCCCCCCCACTCACCCCGCAGCCCCCCCCCACTCACCCCGCAGCCCCCCCACTCACCCCGCAGCCCCCCCACTCACCCTGCAGCCCCCCCACTCACCCCGCAGCCCCCCCCTCATCCAGCCCCCCACAACGCGAGCCCAGACTGACTCCTCCCACCCTCTCCTCCCGTCTATCGCCCGCCCCGCTCCTTGATCCTCCCCTCCTCGCCCCCTCGATCCCCCCCCTACTCTCCTCCTCTTCACCCTCGTCTCTCTCCTCCCATCTCTTCTCTCATCTCGCCTTACTTCCCTGTGCCCCCACCACCCTCTCTCCTGCCCATCTCCCCCTCCCCTCTGCTCCCTCGGTCTCCTCCCTTCCCCATCCCCTCGTCTCTCCTCACCCCTCCCCCCCTCGTTGCTCTCCCCCTTTCGACTCCTCCGGGACGCGCACTCTCAGCGAGAAAAAAAGAGAAACACACGCGGCTCGGCTTAGTGACGGCACTCGCAGCGAGCGAGAGAGAGAGAGCCAGGCGAGAGCGAGAGAGACGGAACGAGAGACGGGGAATTCTGTCCGTTCAGTAGTGGAAACAAAAGACACAGAAATTGAATTAAATTCGCAACCGAATGCATCGATTCTTTAATTCTCGAACCCAACAGAACCAGCACGTCTCGCTCCCCACTCGCTCCGCGGACGCGGTTACGCAATTACGCAGTGCGGGGCACGCATAATCAGAGTGCACGTGTATACTCTACTCTACAGTACGATCTGGTGCACTCTATACGTACACTCTAGTCTACATACATACACTCGAGTACCATACACTCTAGAGTCTAGGCTAGAGATTTTGGTGCAATCACATCGCGTGCGAAAGGGCACGTGTGGTCACACACACACAGACATCAACGCACGCGAAGCGAGGGGTGCAGGGGAGGGACTGCGAGCTTGGACAGAGGCTGCGGGCTGGGAGACCGAGCTAGGAGTGAGAGAGAGAGACTGTGAGCTGGGAGACCGAGCTAGGAGAGAGAGAGACTGTGAGCTGGGAGACCGAGCTAGGAGTGAGAGAGCCTGCGAGCTGGGAGACCGAGCTAGGAGTGAGAGAGAGAGAGACTGTGAGCTGGGAGACCGAGCTAGGAGAGAGAGAGACTGCGAGCTGGGAGACCGAGCTAGGAGTGAGAGAGAGAGACTGTGAGCTGGGAGACCGAGCTAGGAGAGAGAGAGACTGCGAGCTGGGAGACCGAGCTAGCAGAGAGATAGACTGCGAGCTGGGAGACCGAGCTAGGAGTGAGAGAGAGAGACTGCGAGCTGGGCTAGAGCCTGCGACCTGCACAAGAGCTGCCAGCTGCGAGCGAGGAAGCCATCGGAATGCGTCGCTGTACGGGACGTTGCTCCTTGGTCTTCATCTGCGCCCTGCAAGTGGTGAGTGACTTGAGATCCATTCTCATCCTCCTCCTCCTCGTTTCTCCCTTTATTCCGCTTCTGCTGCTGCTTGGTCCCGCACCCAGGAACCACCCACGCATGATTCTGATACCGCTGCTGCTGCCGCTGCTGCCGGAGCACCAACGGTGGCTCGAACAGCAGCGGCAGCCAGACTCACCGCGGCATTCGAAGAGAACAATGCAAAGCGCCAACACGACTACCATCACGCTTGTACTCGCGATTAACACCGATTAACACCGCCCCACAGCCGGAGCGAATGCCACCAGCTCTGCGGTGGCGTGTTCGGGTTGCATCGCGCTGTGTTCGGCACGATGTCCGACGTTTCGGTTCACGTGCTTGGGTGGAAGCTGCTTCGGTGAATTCAGTTTTTGAATACGCCCCCCCCTCCCCCCCCGCAAGTTCCAAAATAACCTCTCGCCAGGTGCTGCGAAACGTCGAACAACACGCGGCACATTCAGACAATAGTCAGAAATCAGGGAGTGATATTATTGTAATAAGATGACGTTTCTGGCAATGGCCCTTCTTCCGAGTAAAATAAATAACAAGTCTGTGTATGTCTCGTGTCGCCGTGATGCATGTTATGTACCATTGTAGTCTATTGCCTCGACGCGATCTAAATCAACATCGCATTGCGCCGAGTTCCACTTGGGGAGTGATGACGCCACATTCCGTGGGGGACCCGTGAAACGTTGGACCATTTAACGAAAGAGAAGAGATAGGAACCTTCAGCCAGCAGTGCATTGACCATGGCTGATGATGATGGTGATCGTTTAGCCATTTAAACGGTGCAAACTGTAGCGCGCACGCCTCTGCGTGCCACAGATGTCCATCACGCACGCGCACGCACGCGCGCGCACAGAGGAGTCGCGCGATTTGTTGAGCGGGCAAGGCTCTGCGGAGGGATGGACGGTCGGGAAACTCCTGCGCCAACGGACTTCGCGAAAGGCCCCGCGAAGCAGCTGTGTTTGTTAACGTTTGCATGCCCTGTTCTGTGCGCGAAGGTAACATTCTAAAGCACCGGCGGCGGTTATTTACTCTCTCTCTCTCTCACACACAAACACAAAGACTAAGCTCCCCCGTGTAGCCTTTGAACAGACTGTTTTGGAAAGTGCCGTTGGCGAGTAGCACCTATGAAGGACGATACGGCGCACGAGTGTGGGCCAACACCACGCCCGTCCGCCTTTGTCTCCCCAGTGCTGTTGTTGACACACCGCACCAGGTGCTCATTTCAGGCGGAATCGACCGAAAGAAGGTCCAGGATAGGTGCAGTTATCTCCTCCCTCTAATTTGTTATTTTTATTATTATTAATGGGATTGGCCAGACATCCCAATCAAATGCAGAACTCTTCAGAAAACGAGCATTGAGACTCAGTGAGAGCGCTAATGTGATTGCGATTACACGGGTGCACTCATCACATGATGGCACTCCGGGCTCACCGTCTTACACATGGCACGTGGCACGTGGCACGCTTTGAATTTTACATCCAATTATTTTGCTGGACGTTGACGGTGGCTGTTGTTTCTGACACATCGGCCACCGCCATAGGAATGTGGAATTTCCACGAGTAGCTCAGGTGTGTCAACATAAGATGAGCGCCAGCCTAGGGGACACTCTGAGGTCACTTTGACTAGTCTACTCTTGATGTGTGCGGTTGTTTTGTTTCTCCCAAAAAAAGAGACGTGGCCATCGAATAAGAATCCACATTTTAAGCGCCCGTATCCGTCCGGTTGTGTGTGGGTCTGTCAATCGCAGCTCGTATGAGAGAATGTTTTGTCGCACAGAGTTGGGTTGTAGCTCGTTCCGAGCACAAGGAATCAGGGACCTTTGCTACTGGCAGTGCGCTTTGTGCATTCTACAAAACGTTAACCGAGGTCAAAAAGAGTGACAAAAATTGTTGTTGGAGGAGGGCAAAGCCAAGTTGTGGCTTCGTGCAGGGCTATTGTGTAAAGGCGCAGCCCTGCAATGCTTTGCTCACGCCACTGCCGGCGGAAGAGTCTCCACTAGAGGGAGCTCCAGAGAGCCCCTCTGGAGGGCTTTTGTCTTGGGAGAGATGCCAGCACCTCCACTGCCGTGTAACCATTCACACAGAGCCGGGGTGCTGGTGGGATTTAGGAAACTTTCTCCATTATTATAACCGCCGCGCCGGGAAATCGGATCGCAGCGGTGACCTTTGGATTGCTGCTCACCATTACACCACTGTGGCCGCATCCGGAAAAACGAAACGTAACGCAGTCACACGTCTGTGCGATGGGACGCCGCCTGGAACTCTGCTTGTGGGATTGAGCCGCCCGTATCGCACAGAGAGCTTAGGTTTTTGGAAGTCGCTGGTTATCGTTGGCCCTACGCACATACTAGATGGGTGGGGGGGGGGCGAGGGGGATTAGCTTTGGCAACAATTAACATCTAATTAATCTTGCTCTTCCTCCGGTGGCAATTAAACGAGAATGTCCAATCAGTGTTACGTGCTGCGGCATCATCGTTACTATGCGGGAAGCGTCCTCACGTGGTCCAGAGTGAATTTGTAATAACCGAAACAAAATAATCTCCCTATTATACGCGTCTGCGGGAGCGTGTTTAATTGGAGGTGTTGTGGATGCCAAGGCTGAAAATCCAGCAACAACTAAAATAAATAAAAAGGCAGCCACGGCAAAGCAATAGAGGTCGGTTTACGAGTAGGGTTCGAGCCACGAAGAAGATTAGCAGTGGTTGCTGGTTCGCTAGTTTGTTCGGCTCGTGGCTGGCTGCCTGTGGTCAGTGTCACGAGTCAGTGGCAGGGCTAGGACTCGTGGCTGATTGGCTCGCGGGTTAGAGTGAGAGGAAGGGCGAGTATCTGCTTGTCACACGTCGCATTTTCATTTTTTGTTCCGAGAATGCGATGCGTGTGAGCGTGGGCCCTGGTGCGAAAGGGATGAAAACGGCGTCTCCCGCGTTACACCCTCAATGTATCCCCTCTCCCTTCGTGGCCCGGGACGTAGGACCCCTCCCGCCACATTGGCCCCGGGTGCAGTTGCACCGCCTGCGCGCTCGACAGCTCCCTCGCTGGTTTGGTTGGTGGCTGCAGCTGATCGGGAAACACGTTCTGAAGCCCGCAGCTGCCAAGTCCGCGTACAACGTAATGTACGGCCCCTTTGCTAATCCTTTCACTGCTGGACAAGGGCCTTCACATGGCACGCGGGTCGTGGAGGTAGTTTGACCGTACTTCAGCACGTTGCATAAACACGGGAACATAGGAGATACAGTGCAACAACTCGTCTCACACTGCTCGCTGCTGCCCACCACCTTGCCTAGCAGCCTAGGACGGCCTGTCCGTGTGTGGCGCTCACCTGTCCGAGCGCGATCCAGGCTCAAGCCCTGCTTGGAATCCCGAGATCTGACGGAACGGGCGCGTTATGGGTGATTTGGTCACAGCTAATGATGACGATGTTGATACGAACGATGATGCAGACGAATGTGGTGATGATCGCGGTGATGACGATGTCATTATCACGACGACGGCGACGATAACGAAGTGGACGACAAATTGCAGATCCCTGGCTGGGATTTGAACTTGTCACTTCACTCGCTCGCTCGCTCGTCGCCTGAGCTGCCCCGCTGCGAGCCCCGAGGCCAAAGCGAACCCCGCGGGCGGCGCGTTCGGCGCGGCCACGCGGCAGCTGCGGCGGCGTCGGCGGCGCGGCGAGCGCACAAAGCGGAGGCGCTGAGCTGCTGCTGCTGCGGAGTCGGCGGCGAGGGGCGTCGCTCATTAACGGGACGGGACCGCGCTTCTCTCTTCTCTCTCTCTTCTCTCTCTCTCTTTGTCAACACAAAGCGGCGGCGGTGGTGGCGGTATCGGCGGCGGCGTTTTAAACGATGCCCCCCCCCAACCCTAATTCGGGACTCGCCGCCGACACCGCGGTGGGGGGGGGGGGGGGGGCGACGCGCGAGCCACGAGGGAGTCGCTCCCGGTCGTAGCGGCGACGCGCCCGCCGTTGATGCTCCCCCCCCCCACCCCGACGGCACCTCGCCATCGCCGCCTTCCTTCTGCCAGGTCCCGCAAGCTGTTGCCCAGTCGATGCCCGGCGCTTTTCCTGGATCCGCTCTTACTTTCTGATCGCAATCCGGCTTTGGGTCTTCTCCTCGTCACGCAGGTGGCAAGTCCTTTAAGGGTCACGGTGACAGTCTCACTGCCACTAACGCTCTTCCCCTTGGTCACCAACCTTTGATCGATGCCCGTATTGGCAACCTCCCTGCACACGTGTGGCCCACCCATCGTATCTTATAGCAGCCCTCCGAGCTTCGTTCTAATCCGAATAGCCAAGTTGCTTAACCATATCTTCCTCCGCCCTGCGCTTGTGCCCCACCCATCACCACCCTCGTCTCGTGCTTCGCTGTCTCCGGCTGCGGACGATAAAACTCCAAATTCGACGACGAAAAACAACAACAACAATGTCCCTGACTGCTAGCCAGAGCAGCTCAAGTCGTATGGGGAGGGGTAGCGCACAGCCCGGCCATCACGGGTCATTTCAAAATTAAGCAAATTCGGACCGTGAAAATTCGGCACACAATGGGCAGCCCTAAAGAAGGGCGCCGCGGGGCGCTTCGCGTCCAGGCCACAGCAGAGAGAGAGCGCCGCTCGGATCGCGCGCGACCTCCCCACGCGCTTGGGCAGCCACCGTGGGGCGCGTGGCCGCCCGGGGCACCGCCCGCATCGCCTGTTGAGAGCGCGGCGCGGAGACGCCCGCGGTGGCCGAACGAGGCGCGCGTCGATGCCCCCGACGACGCCGCTCACGGAGTCCGTCAACGGACGCGAGCGCGCAGCACGCTCGGTGCGCTGCAGAGTCAGCGCAGGGCGTGGACGTCGTTGTCGTGTCGGAGTGCGGGAGGCGAACTTCGCGCGCATCCCACCGACAGTCCAGACAGCAGCCACCGTGACACTCAGCCAGTGGACACTCGCCACCTTCCACGGCGCGGCTGCGCCCCCGATGCACACCCCCCCACCCTCGTCCCCTGCTGATCGGTGCCCCCTGTAGCGAGCGAGGTCGCCAGGTCAAGTGGCGTAGATGTCGAGCGCGCAGGCGGTGCAACTGCACTGGGGCACACGACCCGGAGATGCCCAGGCGCCGGGCTCCAGAGACACAGACAGACCTACACAGAGACCCATAGACTTACATAGAGATCCAGAGACTCACGCAGAGACCCATAGACTTACATAGAGATACACAGTCTTACACAGAGACCCATAGACTTACATAGAGATCCAGAGACTCACACAGAGACCCATAGACTCACATAGAGATACACAGTCTTACACGGATACCCATAGACTTACATAGAGATCCAGAGACTCACACAGAGACCCATAGACTTACATAGAGATCCAGAGACTCACACAGAGACCCATAGACTTACATAGAGATCCAGGCTCTCAGCTTCCGGGATCTGACGAGGCCGGGGGCGTTCTGCGTGATTTGGTGATGCGATGTTGAGCGACGGTCTTTGAGTGAATCGATATTCTGTTGATGGCGACGACGCGGGAGAGGACGCGTGCGGTTGGCTTGGTGACGTTGGTGGCCAGAAACCTCGATGATGTAGAGGTGAAGGCGCAGCCCTGCAATGTCTCGCTCACACCACTGCTGGCAGACGGGCCTCCACGAGAAGGAGCTATGGAGAGGGATTGCCCACGCTCGATGCCACCACAAGCACGCGACGTGATGATCGACCGTGGTGTAGCCCGCTTGGAGGCAAGAAACGTGCCCATCGGTTCCACTGCCTGGAGGTCTTAATGGAACCTATGACCTCTATATTGCAGGTCCAGTGTGTTGACCAGTACACCAGGGTAGCGTCCTAAACGTCAACGCAAATGGAAAGAATTTCCAGCATCAGCTGAACCGAAAATATCTTTCTTTTCTCTCAGTGACAGTAAAAAAAAAGATCAAGGTCAAGAGGTCATCAAGGCCAAGGCTGTTGATCCCATCGCGCCTCCAACCATTTCCCACCTTCTGCTACATCCCACAGCTGTTCCAAATATGACCCCGACCTCTGAGGTCCACTATGACTCCATCTCACCATCTGGCTATCGCCCATCCCCTTTGTACACAGCCCATGCACACTTCCAGGACCGCTTTCCAGTCTGACCACCACCACCACCACATCTGTCTGGCTTTAGCTCTTAGGCCACTGACCTCTGGCTGCCACTACAATGCTCGTCTCGGTCGCCTGCCCGCCTCCTCCCTCCACCCTGCACGCGTGTCCCGATTAGCACGGTTGGCTACGTGCGATGCGAGAGAAGTTGAACGTACACACACACACACGCGTGCCACCCATCACAACCTCCTCTAGACGATCACATCTGCACCAGTTTGCTGGAACATTCTCTTCTCAACTTCCAAGTTGTTGATCCTACGCTGCTATGTTTATGCACGAACGATGCATCCCCTCGTACAGGTTCATTTGGGTTAGATCGCGTAAATATATAAATGCCTGCGTGTTAAACTATTAATGTGTCGTTAAACCTGCCACCACCCGACACATCAAATTAGTAAGGGGTTTGTCCCGTAAACAGAACGTGCCAATTCGTGACTAGCACAGCACACCGGCGTGTTGGAGAGTACGACGTTTCGCCAGTAATTACAACCAGCATCATCAGGCAGCAGCCAGAGTTGTGGAGACATTCTCCTGTTTTCTCCTAATTACTCCTAATTACTGGCGAAACGTCGCACTCAGATTGTAAATGTTGTGGATTTGCTCTCCAACACACCGGTGTGCTGTACTAGTAAGGGGTTTAACGACACATTTATATTTACGCGATCTAACCCAATAAACCTGTGTCATGGATGACATTGGTCGCGACGGCCTGCGCATTAAACTGATGCACCCTCTGCACGCGTGCCCCACTCTTTGCAACACCCTTACTCGTGTTCACATCTGCAGTGCTTTCTCTAAGCCACGTCCTGTCGCTACCTTTCTCTAATCCCTACAGTAGGCACACAGCATCCAGTATACCTCTCAGCACGGTTGCGGCTATCCGTCACGTGTCACCTACACCACTTTACCAGTGCCCCCCCCCCTCCAGCAAAATGATTGAGCGTGAAATTAAGCCCTGAGCATAAGCCTGGGGTGTGTCATTCAGACTCTGTCTTCTCGACAGACGTGTTCTTCACCTGAGGACGGCTGCTTGCGTTGTGGCCGAAACGTCGTGAGAATTATTTTATTATGTTTTATTTTTATTATTTTATTATTTCCATTCTACGTGACTTTACTGAAAGAACCAAGAAGATAAAAAAATACTCACATCAGTAAAAAAACATTGTTACAAACAACAACAACCACAACAACCTGTTATTTAGTTGTATCGTGAAAGTCCACCGCAGTAGCGACATTCAAGTATCACCAGGTAGGGTCCCGAACGATAGATATCTCAGTTGCCAGACTCACCCTGGGGTCACCGGCACAAGGGCTGAACGTCTGTCCGCGTGTGTGCTCACATTGGTGACGATGATCTCAACCAGTCTTGGGCCCTCCCCTAGGTCGACTCAGCCTCAAACGAGAACCTCGTGCGGGGTGTAAATGTCGTCATCGGGGAGAGAAAATGCGGCCGGGTGGGGTGTTACCCCCCCCCTCGCGTGCCACTTTGGCCATCATCAGTGCTCGCAAACAGCACTTGCCCCCCCCTCCCCCACAGTCTGTTAAGGTTATATGGGGGATCTTTATATTTGCCTTTGTGTGTGTATATCGGTGCCTGCTAACAACACTTGCTCCAACAGTTTATTAGGCTACACAGTGACCTTTGTATTTGCTTTGTGTATATATATACATAAACATCGTCACTGGAGAGACAAAGGCGGCCGGGCGTGGTGCTGGCCACCCACCCCCTCGTGTGCCGTGCCGGCCTTCATAGGTGCTACTCGCTAACAGCACTTGCCCCAACAGTCTGTTAAGGCTACACGGGTATCTTTGTGTGGCCCCAATGTTGTTTAGACCACCAACTCAAAGAGTTGAAAAATGTGTCCCTCCCAAGAGGCTGGCCACCAGTTCAACCGATTCCCCGATGAGCATTTTGAATGTGGGAGGAAGTCGGAGTGACTCAAGATACACGAGCACACGAGGGGATGTCACTTAAGCTGTGTGCTGGCACAAACAACAACAACAACAAGACGAATAGTGCCCTTTAATCAAGAAATATTCACTGAGTCTCGAGCATGTATTTTTTTTCTGGAGGGTGCCACTACATTGGGATGTTTGGCCAAATCCACAATTGGATCTCTCTGGCTTCGTGTGGAGGAGGAGAAAACCAGAGAAAAAGGAGAAACCCCAGCACCGCGCCATCTCCTGGTCACACCTCACTGCAGCCTCACACCTACAGCACCTGGCAAGCCCTGTTGCTGGCTCGCGCATCCAAGCACTCACCAGGCTCAACCGCTGCGTTTTGCTGCCGAGATCTGACACTATCCCGGGGCTCGTCCAGGGTGATATGGTCATGTGTTCCTACTCGGGATGAATTTAGGATAAACATTTTCCGTAGTTTGGATTTTTAAGGACAATCTCAAATCCTGTTTTCGTATAATTTACACGACGCGCCAATGCGAGATGTCTTTCTGCCAAGAATCGCGAGGTCACCCGGTGCCACGTGGCATCACATTCGGTGGGAGACGCTCCCAGGTGATGGCCCCGTGTCCGGATTAATCCGCAACACATTTTCCCATAAATCCTCCAGAATGTCGCGTCGCGTCTTATCCACAATTGTCCAATTTTTGCATTAATTCCACCCCCCCCCCCCAAAAAAGAATCGGCGAACACATCCCCCAATGTAACGGGCCCCGCTTTGCGTGTTTACCGAGATGCACACAAAATGCCAGGCCCTCTATTTGCCTTGAGGCTAATGGCAAATGAAGCGAGCATATGAATGGATGCCAGATTGATGGATGGCTGACTGCACGCACGTATGAACGGAGAGATTAATTTGTACTTATTTATTTAATTTCGCCATCGACGTCTTGCCGTCTCCGGACACGCACGCGCACGCGCGCACGCACAGGTGCAGCTGCACCACCCCAGCTCATAGTGCAGGCGGCCTCAGCCTAATTACATTGAGAGCCCGTGCTAGTGCGTCCTGGGGAATGAAGGAGATGACCCCTGACCCGCGCTGCTCGCTCTCACGCATACAAAGGCAAAGCTAAAGACCCTCGCCCCCCCGTATAGGCACACAAGCTGTTGGGGCAAGTGCTGTTCGTAAGCCCCCCTACAATGTATTTATATATACACACACAAAAATACAAACATCACTATGTTGCCTTCATAAACTGTTGGGACAAGTGTTGTTAGCAAGCACCTATATATACACAAAGGGCAAACATAAAGATCTCCCGTATAACCCTAACAGACTGTTGGGGCAAGTGCTGTTTGCGAGCACCGATGAACGGCACGCGAGGGTGGATATGTCGAGCACGACGCCCGGCCGCCTTTGTCTCCCCAGTGGCGATGTTCACACATCGCAACAGGGTACTCGTTTGAGGCTAAGTCGACCTAGGGGAGGCCCGGGATCGCTTCAGATATTCGTCACCGGTGTTGGCCGTGAGCGGGAAATCCAACTCGGGTCTCTGCTGGCTCGCTAACGCAACAAGCCTCACAGGAACGCGCACAGTCGCCCCATTTGTACCAACATCGCCGGCGATTACCGAGCAAAGCTGATGATTTTTTGTTCTACTTTGATATGTAAAGCGTGGCCTTGATCGGACCGTGGGTGCGACCGCGGCCGTTTTCCCAAGCCGATTGTAAAAGCTGCCTCCCGCTTCTGAGAGCGGCCCGGCTCTGCACCCATCGTGTGTCGAGAAGAGAGAGAGGGGGGGGGTGTGAGAGGGTGGGGGGCGACTCACGCGATATCTGTCCACGACTTCTTACGGCCGCCGGACGAGGCGAGCAAGGAGAGGGCATCGCACGGCGGGGCACGCGAACTTCCAACTCCGACACGAAGCAACGCGTGGGGCGGGTAGGGTCAGGGTCAGAGCGAGGGGCTAGTGGATGGTGGGTGAGTTGGTTAGGGGTAGGGGGTAGAGTTCGTACGATTGGCTGGTGGGTGAGTTGGTTAGGGTTAGGGGGTAGAGTTTGTACGAGTGGATGGTGGGTGAGTTTGTTAGGGCTATAGGTAGACCGAGTACCAGTAACTGTAGTGATGGACATTTTTGAAACGACTGGACTTGATAACTCACCGGATTTCTATAGATTTCTTCAGGGTAAATAAGGATTCTGATTCAGTATCTGGTTGGCTAGTTGGTTAGTTGCAGAGCTCCTACTAGTGGCTGTTTGGCAAGTTGGCTGTCTCCATGATAAATATGCTACTCTTACTTCCAGGAAGAGGGGTTAATAGATCATGGAGGATACACAAATCACAAGCATCACGTTGACCTGGGCAGCACGCGTCACGTGTCACGATGGTGGATGGGACAAGACTGCTCATGGAATGGCAGTCACAGGGAAACGGGAGGATGTGCCTGGGAGCACGACCGCCGCGGAGATGGAGCGAGGAGATCAACTTTCGTGCAGGAGTGAGAAGGATTAGAGCTATGAAGGATGGAGAGGGAGGTTTACATCTCGCAGTGACGAGACTGTGTGGAGTGGTGGCGCCGCGGTTAGCGCACTGTGCTCGGAGCCTGGTGACCAGAGTTAGATTCGCAGCGGTGAGTGATGTCCGAACTCGTTTTGGGTCCCTTCCCTTGACCAATCCGCACTGACTAGCAGCGTGGTAAAGTATTTTCAGACGTGACCGATACGGCTCGGGGCGGCCTTCGAGACGCAGTCAGACGATAGACCACGCCAGCGACGGCGGCGATGACGGATGATTGAAGAAGATTCTTCCCATGCGGAATTTAAAAAAAAATTAACTACATTTGTCGCACGCATTCACTCAATGACAACGCACAAGCCCTCTTGGGCTGGCAGGTGGGTGGGTGTGTGCGGGGGGTGGTGCCATCCCCCGGTGACCGCCAGAAATCCCAGGAATCCTGTCCGCACGCCCCCCCCCCCCCAGCGTGCGCGCGGCACGCGTGGGGAGACGTCGCGCAGCTGCCGAGACCCTCCGATCCCTCCGATCCATCCGATCCATCTGATCCCTTCGATCCCTCCGATCCATCTGATCCCTTCGATCCCTTCGATCCATCCGATCCCTCCGACCCCGCCGCCGCCGCCAATCCTGTCGCGGCGATTAAACTCGGGCCAACATGGAATCTGTGTGTGCGTCTCTACCCGTTGAACTTCTTTCGCGCCGTACGCAACCGGCCGCAGGTGCGCATCGATTGGGGCGCGGGATGGCGCGGCGCGGTTGTCAATTCATTGTCGTCATCATCGTTGTTGCTGTTGTTGTTGTAGCTCAGGGGTAGCGCAACCTGCGACTCAGCATGCTTCGTGACGTCATGTATTAAGGTCACCAGCGCCTCGTGTTCACGCACAGTGCATTGCGGCTTTTGAAATATTGAGGGTTTTTTTTACCGAATTAAATAAAATAAAGAAATCTCTTCTTGTAGAATTGGTTTCCGAGCCCTGGCTGGTGTTGCTGCTCCCCGCTCGTCGACGGTGAACGGATCCGTGACCCCGTGGCCGCAAAGGTTTGGGGCAGGCACTGTGATGATTACCCCCGCGCGCTTTCAGCAGCAACACAACGAGGTGACGCGTGCTGCATCTTCTTGTAGCCTGACGCACACGCGGCCCACGCTGTCCCGCGTGCTCGTTTTGTCTGTGCCGCCTGGTGTCTCCCCCCCCCCCCCCCCCCCCATTGCCACTGATGATCGAGAGTTGAGCTCGGAGGATGATTCATAATAAACGTTTTTGGGTTAGATGGCGTTATTTATAAATGTGTCGTAACCCTCCACCACCCGACACGGCCACGTTGACTAAGGACAAATAGTTCACTACTTTAGCCCACCGGTGTGTTAAAGAGTGAAACTACAACATTTACAATTTTTGAGTACGACGTTTCGCTGCTAATTGCATCCAGCATCATCGGGCAATTCGCCAGTGTGCTCACCACTGTGCCACCGCTCCGCGCGCGCGCGTGCGCACACGCACAGAAAGAACCAGACGCGTATTGTAATGTCACGTGCACACGCACTCTTGGACAAAAGTTTGCTGCGGCTGCATCACACAGACTCTTTGACGGATGACGTATCGAGCGGGATTATTAAAGCCCGGCCGCGATCTGGAGACGTGGCGGGGAGGGGGGGTGGTGGAGGGGGTAACGGAGCCCACTCCACATGGGAGCCGCACGGCGCGCGGGGTCGAACCGCGACCCCTCTCGAGACGCGGCTCCGCGCGCAGAGTTGGCGAGGTTGGTGTGTAGAGGGAGGCGATACGGTCGCAGGTCTCAACGTGAGTCCGTGGGTCAACCTGTGCGAGTCTGGGATCTCCCCGAGCTTGTCTCCGTGTGAGGCTATGGGTCTTCATGTGAGTTAATGGGTATCCATGTGAGTCTATGGGTCTCTCTATGAGTCTATGGGTATCCATGTGGATCTATGGGTCTTGTGAGCTAATGGGTCTCCATGTGAATATATATGGGTATCTATACGAGTCTATTGGCACGTATAATCAACAATCTCTAAATTTATTTTTCTCCACGTGAGTCTATGGGTCTCCATATGAGCCATAGGTCCGCATGTGATACAATGGGTCCCTATGTGAGTCTATGTGTCCCCATAGGCTGAATTTAGGGGCCGTCCATAAATGACGTCACGCACTTGGGGGGGGAGGGTGGTCAGACATTTGTGACTATGTGTGACGGGGGGGGTGTTGAGAAATGTGACGTCACATCAAAATGCGCAACTTTAAATAAATATAAACACGTTCTACTTAATTAAATATACTTTTTAATAAATGTTTTCGCCTACAACATCAGAGTGCAGCGCCACATTAAATACGCACTGTAATGACAATAGTTGAACGCGATTTGAAGCATGTTTTATTTTAGGGGGGGGGGGGCAGAGCTTCGTGACGTCATATTTGAGGGGGGTCTGACTGTTTGTGACGCCGTGTGACGAGGGGGGGGGGGGGTTAAAAATCGTACAAAATCACGTGACGTCATTTATGGACGGCCCCTTAGTCATCATTGGGAATCGAACTCAGGTTGCCACTGCTCCACGCAGTATATCAGTAAATCAGTACGCAGAGACTGTTTCTTTTATATTGACAATAAAAAAATGTAGAAATAAACGAATTACCGTCGTAATCGCGCACTTTACATTTCCGCATTAGGACTCCAGAATAAGCCGTTATTGATTGACATCTGTCAGTCCACCACAAACTATCAATGGCATTAATAATGCACAACGTGCACTCCTGCTAGATGCCCTGCAGTGGTGGTTATACTATAGTCAGGGAAAAAAATCTAAGTCTCTTCCGGCTCACACAAGTGTTGGGACAGCACTTACTGTATTGCTGACGGTGGCCCAGAGCCACTGGTGGAAATTCCACATTCTCATGGCGAGCGTCAGCCTGTGGTCTACACGTTGACAGTCACCGTTGTTGTTGCCTTACCACAACGTGGGTTCAGTTTATTGGGCACAGAAGGCTGACAGGTTGAGTCTGTGTGAACCCCGGGTACTGGTCTTCTGATCGCAAGGACAGAGAGTGCAACATCTAGAGGCTACTCGAGTCCATGGCTAGCCACGTGAGTCTACAAATCTGTGTAGGTTGATCTCTTCGCAAGTGTATGAGTCTACGTAAGTCTATGAGTCTATATGTGAGAGTATGGGTCTGTCTCTGTGCGAGTCTATAATTCTGTGCAAGGCTATTAGCATTTTTCTTTGTATAATCTCTCTCTTGTCAGTCTATGGGTGTCTCTGTGAGTCGATGAGTCTCTGTATGAGTGTGTGGGTCTCTTTGCGAGTCTGCGGGTCCCGGTGTGAGAAGCCGCTGCCAGCCCATTCCACCTTTTCCGCGTGCTCACCTGAGCACGCTCTCACCTGAGACTGGAAACCGCTGTGTTGCCTCCTCAACCAGGAGACGACCGGGTGGGTCGCTCTGAGTCGGCTCGTGGCGCCTTGAGATGCACTGCACGGAATGCCGCGGGATAAATAATAAATGACGATGGCCGTGATGATGATGATGAATGTGTCTCAGCACTGAGCCAGCACTGTTGATGTCATGTATTCGAAACAGATGATGACGCCATCAACCCCCTCGCTCAAGTGCAGCGAGGGGGTGATGGTCTCAGCTGAGTCACCGAAGACAGCACACAAACCCCTCCCATAATATCACAATAATAATTACTATTCGTTTTCTTATATAAATTCTGCTTAATCCGGCCAGAAAATTAGTAAAAATTAAGTGTGATTGGAGGGCACGTGAGAAGGCAAGTGAAGCGAGCCTCAGCAGAAGTTCTGAGGGCTCCTTCCGGAGTCTGCCTTCTTCTCCGCGGCGACGTTGCCACCCTGACTTCTGGACATCGCCCAGTCTCAGGGCAACGGCGACAGCGGAGTGATGGGGATGGCTGCAGCGGAGTGATAGGGATGGCGACAGCGGAGTGATGGGGATGGCGACAGCGGAGTGATGGGGATGGCGACAGCGGAGTGATGGGGATGGCTGCAGCGGAGTGATGGGGATGGCGACAGCGGAGTGATGGGGATGGCGACAGCGGAGTGATGGGGATGGCTGCAGCGGAGTGATGGGGATGGCGACAGCGGAGTGATGGGGATGGCGACAGCGGAGTGATGGGGATGGCTGCAGCGGAGTGATGGGGATGGCGACAGCGGAGTGATGGGGATGGCTGCAGCGGAGTGATGGGGATGGCTGCAGCGGAGTGATGGGGATGGCTGCAGCGGAGTGATGGGGATGGCGACAGCGGAGTGATGGGGATGGCTGCAGCGGAGTGATGGGGATGGCGACAGCGGAGTGATGGGGATGGCTGCAGCGGAGTGATGGGGATGGCTGCAGCGGAGTGATGGGGATGGCGACAGCGGAGTGATGGGGATGGCGACAGCGGAGTGATGGGGATGGCGACAGCGGAGTGATGGGGATGGCTGCAGCGGAGTGATGGGGATGGCTGCAGCGGAGTGATGGGGATGTGGACTGGAGCCACAAGCGGCCACCCTGAAGGCCCGGCCGCTCCCACGGCAGATGAAATAAAAAAAAAACCTGATGAATCTCAACCACTCACCCCCTTCTTCTCGTCTCTACCCCCCTCTCTCGTCGCTACCCCCTCCCCGCCCCTAACCTCATTCCTCCCCCCCTCCTCCCCCCTCCACCCAACTCTCAGCTCCCCGCGAGGGTCTCCCCCTCTCTCGCGCGTCATCAATCACAGCTCGCGTCTCGTGCTTCTCGCCGCTCGCCGTTCCAGCAACGAGTGGGGGGGGGGGGGCTCTCACGTTTGTGCTGGGGCGGGGGGATGTTTGGCACGGGCAGACGGCGCTGTATTAGGAGGAGGAGGGGGGGGTCGGGGGGCTGCTGCCGTCATCAAAGGCGAAATGTCACCAAAGTGGGCTAACACATCTCAGGGGTCCCCCTCGCAAACAGATGGGGTGCTGGGGGTCTGAGCGCCTCCCCTGGACCACGTCGTTATCCTCCTTCCTGCTACACGGCCGCCGTCGTCGCCGTCGCTGCGATGGGGAGGGCCGCTCCCGAACGCGCTGACGAACCCGGCCGATCCCACTTCGATTTCCCTGTCGCGGCCAACATCGCTGGCAAATATCAAACCCAACCGGCCCCCCCCTGGCCTCCTACCAGGGCCGGCGCAGTGTGTTGACACAAGCACGGGCGAAACAAATGCGGCCGGGAGTCGTGTGCTGTCTGCCCACAACGCCCGGTTCGTTCGCCGTGCCGGCCCTAACGGGTGCTCGATAACTGGAACTTGTCGCCAACAGTCTGAAAAGGCAACGCGGGGGATCTTTGCGTCAACAGTTGTCTGCGCCGTGTGTTTATTTGGCAATTTAAACAAACAAAAATCGTCTCGCTCCAACACGCACTCGTCAGGCGTGGCACGCGTACTCGCGCGTAAAGAGAGCGAGGCAGAGCGAAAGCAGCGGGCAAAGGAGACGTCTCCAATTTGAAATCGATAACTCCACTCAAAAGTAAAGCCGTCGCTTCCTACGGTTGCGACGGAGATTGAGAAACGAGGCGGAGAGGAGAATTGGCGCGGGGAGGTGGAAACGGTCGCACCGGGCAGGGCTGGGCCGGGCTGGGCGGGCTGGGCCGGGCTGGGCACGAGCGTGAGCCCCTCCACCTCCCCCCCCCCGAATCCCAGCCCCAATCCGTCAGAGGCGCCTCTCTTCATGTTTGATTCATGTTCCGTCAATAATTGGGCTCCAATTGTTCCCGTGCTGCCTTCTGGCGCTCAGGGTGCAAATTGGGGGCCCCTGAAGAGGAGCTGTTTTTTTTTATTCTTTTTATTCTCATAACTAACTCTGTGAATGGACTTGCGTCGGCTTTCATCGCTGCCACATAAAGCCATTGTTTTATTGTTAATTCCACCGATCATTTAAGTTGTTTTATTCGCTGAACGCGAAACAATAGTGTGGGTTACTTAAATCCATACCTCCGCTCCCCCCGTCGCCTCCCCCCCTCGCAGCTGACCACCCAGCAGTATGAATGAGAGCACCGTAGTCAGTCGGTCGCCAGGTGGCACGTGGTGGGGTGAAGTGTGGGCACTCCCACCCCCTTCAAGGCGTGTGACCAGCGTGGAACTCCAACGCTGCCCGCAACACCGACGACATCCGCCAAGGCAGCACGGTGGCCACTGCACGCGCTCATAGCCGGGGTACACGCAGAGGTAACGGTGTAACGACATACGAGAGAAGGAGCGTGGAAGAGTAGGCCAAAGACGCTATCGAGCGGCTCTCGAGAGCTCCCTCTAGTGGGGGCCCTTCCGCCAACAGAGAGAGAGCGAGATATTTGAGGGCTGCACCCTTTGCCATTTAATTCAGTTGAACACAGAAAGCACTCCTTAACAAATGTCAAGCATTCTCTGATACAGTACAGTATATACATTACAATGTATTTATATTACATTGGTTATATATAAATATGTTTAAGTTTTGATTCAACCATGTGATACGTTACCCTTTGGTTCTTTCGGTAAAGTCACGTTGGTATAAAATAATATAATTCACGACGCTTCGATCGCAACACAAGCGGTCGTCCTCAGGCGGAAAAAATGCAATCCTGTGATCCGTTATTGCAATACAGTGCAATTACATGGGTAAGCGGTGGTGCAGTGGTTAGCCTGCTGTGCTGTGAACACGGCGCCCTAAATTAGATTCGCGGCCACGGCTACCATCAGTAGACCGGTCCTGCACCCCTCCCATCACTGACCTGCGCTGGCCCGCGTGGTGAAGTATGGTCACACAGCCTCCTGGAACGGACATGCCATGGTGAGGCCTTCATCCAGCAGTGGTTTGGGAAGGGCTGTACATTACTCGCATTATAATTAAACAGGACTAATAGAACTAATGATGCAAACGAGAGGATAGCGGAAACGATGTTTCTATTACCTGCATTATAATTACACAGATTAATAGTTTGCGATGTCTGAGGATCGATACCAATCATATTTAATGGAGATTGTTTTGACATCAATGCCAATAAAGATAATGACCGCTTGTGTCGGAGCCGATCTCAGCGCGGGTTCAATGACGACTGTTTGTAGTATTAAGCGTTGAGGAATCAATCCCGAACGAGAGGGAGAGAAAACAGCGAACGCGCTTGCTTGCGGCTGCTTCTGAAGTAGCGGGTTGTTGTTGTTGTTGTTGTCAGTGCTGGAATTCAGACAAATTACGTGCGGAGACAAATGTAACGTGGCGGACGGCTTTTGTGCCTACATCGTCGGCGAGCCGGCTGTGACTCTCAACTCACCACGCCAGAGAACATGTTTTCATCACAGGCGGCTGGTACCTGGATTACTTTGATTTATTTAACAGGTAAGGGCCCACTGAGCTACGTAGCTGTTTATTTCATAAGCGACTTGGATATCGCAAATTATAGCTCAACGAAGTGGCGTTTTCATCACGTGGAAATGTATAGCAGCCAAATACTTTAAACGAGTGATGTTGATTCTAAATGTGGAGGGGGAAAAACCCTGAGGATCCGGAGAAACATCCACGCGACCACGGGGAGAACATGCAAACTTAATATATACAGGCGTCAGAGTCGGGATTGAGCCCACGACCTCCTGTGTACCAGGCGAGGCAGCTAACATCTCCTAGTCACCGTGGCGCCCAGGGTCTCAGTGGTGCCCGCACGGCTGAGCGCTCTGACCCGCGAGCCACCTCCACCGATGAGATCGTTTTGTGAGAGCGCACGGACACTCCTCTGTGGCGATGCGGAGGCCGCGATCGGCAGATCCCACTCATCGGTGCCTTTCCGCGAAACGAACTCTCGATGTCATCCGTGGGGTTATTCATGAGTCGGCGGAGCGGCGGTGCAGTGATTAGCGGCACTGCACTACGAAGCCAGCGAGCCTAATTCGATTCCCGGACGCGGCTAACGTCAGTAGCGAGCGATTTTTGACCCGGTCCCTGGGCACCCACCCCCTTCACCACCCCGCGCTTACCAGCCTGGTACAGCGAGATCGAAACAAAGACAGAGATCCACCCGAATAGCCTTTAACAGACTGTTGGGGCAAGTACTGTTCATGAGCACTGATGAAGGCCGGAACGGCAAACGAGGGGGTGTTTGGGCAACACCACGCCCGACCACCTTTGTCTCTCCAGCGGCGATGTTTACACACCGCATCAGGTACTCATTTGAGGCTGAGTCGACCTAGGGGATGCCGAAGAGCGGTTTAGATAATCGTCACCGGTGTTGGCCGTGAGAGGGAATCGAACCGAGGGAGCCGGCTTCGTAGCAGAGCGCAGCTAACCAGCGTGACCTCAACAGCCGGCGTGACCCGCACGGTGCCGGGACGCTGCCATCCAGCAGCGGTTAGACAAAGCGCTCTGTTAGATTGCACATTATCCGCGAGAAAACGTGAAGGAACAAAATTATACTATGTTTTATTCCAGAGAGGGGGGTCCGTTAATGGCACGAGACCCAATCTGGGTAAATCGCATCAGCCCCACGCCCCCGGCTCCGTGGGCCCTCGTTTGCGAGCGCCACTTTGGCATTCAAATCGGGTTACCCTGCGCAGAGAATCGAATTAGTGAACGCAAATCGCGTTAGGGGGCCACGGTAACGCTCCCCCCCCCCCATTTACATGGCCGATAGACGCGGACGCCTTCGTCAGCCACTTTCGTCAGCCGCCTTCACGCAAACTCGCCCCGAGACGGACTCGTGTGCCCACTGTCGCCTGGTGGGCGAGGAGGCGTCAGGATGGAGGGTTAGTTTGGTGTAGGGTTAGTTCGATTGAGGGTTAGTTCGATTGAGGGTTAGTTCGATTGAGGGTTAGTTCGATTGAGGGTTAGTTCGATTGAGGGTTAGTTCGATTGAGGGTTAGTTCGATTGAGGGTTAGTTCGGTCAAACGGCTGCGAGAACCAGCTGGACCGAGAGCTGCTGCTGAAGGCATCGCTTGGAGTTTGTGGCTGCTCTGTGTGCTGCTCTATGTGCTGCTCTGTGTGCTGCTCTATGTGCTGCTCTATGTGCTGCTCTGTGTGCTGCTCTATGTGCTGCTCTATGTGCTGCTCTATGTGCTGCTCTATGTGCTGCTCGTGAGCGAATCGCTGGGTTGTAGTTGGCAGCACGATCCCACCACCCGCTCTGTCTCTGCTGGACATCTGGGGGGGGGGGGGGGAACCCGAGCGACACAGCTCATCGGATTCCTCCAGTAGAAGCAAATATTCAGATTCTGCAATGTTCGTCACATCACCAGTGAAATCGATACTTGTTGACGCTCAGAGATGGAATGAAGTCAATTTGAATGCAAAACAAAACCGAATGGGATGATTGTCTTTGCGCAGTTATTGGTGATCAAGGTGAGACCATCCACTGTTTAGACCTGGGGACCCGACTTAACCAAAGGTGGCCAACACCTGTGGCATGATGAGGGTTAGAGATAGGAGAGTGCGTGGAGGGGAGTAGAGTGAGATGAGATGGGAGAGGCAGGAGAGTGCGTGGAGGGGAGTGGAGTGAGATGAGAGGGGAGAGGTAGGAGAGTGCGTGGAGGGGAGTAGAGTGAGATGAGAGGGGAGAGGTAGGAGAGTGCGTGGAGGGGAGTAGAGTGAGATGTGAGGGCAGAGGTAGGAGAGTGCGTGGAGGGGAGTTGAGTGAGATGAGAGGGGAGAGGCAGGAGAGTGCGTGGAGGGGAGTAGAGTGAGATGGGAGGGAGAGGCAGGAGAGTGCGTGGAGGGAAGTGGAGTGAGATGAGAGGTAGGAGAGTGCGTGGAGGGGAGTAGAGTGAGATGAGAGGGGAGAGGTAGGGGAGTGCGTGGGTGGGAGTAGAGTGAGATGGGAGGGAGAGGCAGGAGAGTGCGTGGAGGGAAGTGGAGTGAGATGAGAGGTAGGAGAGTGCGTGGAGGGGAGTAGAGTGAGATGAGAGGGGAGAGGTAGGGGAGTGCGTGGGTGGGAGTACACTGAGACGAGAGGGGAGAGGTAGGAGAGTGCGTGGAGGGGAGTAGAGTGAGATGAGAGGGGAGAGGCAGGAGAGTGCGTGGAGGGGAGTAGAGTGAGATAAGAGGTAGGGGAGTGCGTGGGTGGGAGTACACTGAGACGAGAGGGGAGAGGTAGGAGAGTGCGTGGAGGGGAGTAGAGTGAGATGAGAGGGGAGAGGCAGGAGAGTGCGTGGAGGGGAGTGGAGTGAGATAAGAGGTAGGGGAGTGCGTGGAGGGGAGTGGAGTGAGATGAGAGGGGAGAGGTAGGGGAGTGCGTGGAGGGGAGTAGAGTGAGATCAGAGAAGAAAGCTAGAAAATTGTGCACGGATAGGAATCGAGTGAGAGCGAGTGAGTACCATCTCGTAATTGACGCGGGATTGAGTGAAGGGGTTTGAGGGCCAGGGGAAGCTGTCTCGCGTGTCCGAGCGAGCAACAAAAGCTTGGCATTGGCATTTTATGAGAGCCATGTTGACCCCTGGCCACGATCTGAACTTATAACCTTCACATTGCGAGTCGAGTTCTCTGAACCGCTGTAAGCACCTGGGCGTACAAGGCATATCGTGCAATTTAGGGACTCCGTGTTACGTGTTAGTGGTACGTGGGGAGGCGAGGTGGGGGGGCTGTCAAAGTGCTCCCATTAGGCAATTTAAAAAGAAATAAAAACGCATAACGAGTGATGCGCCCGGTGTGGAAGTGGTTTATCTGTCGGAACACAGAAAATTGCAGCGCGTAAGGCTACGTGCATTAAAGAAAACACAGCAACTCGAAACAGCACAAAACCCAAACACAACAGTCACACTCGCTTACGCCTCGAGCGGCTAGAATGCGGTTTACCAGACAGGGCTGGAAGGTGGCCAGATGGCAACACGGCAATGGATTATTGGATCCATCTGTGCAGCGATGTATTTATTTACTATGTAACCCCTTCGAAATTCGCGCTAGGTTGGGAACGGGTTTTTGAGTTTCTTCCCAACGTGAAGCTAAATTTTCGCGAATGTAATCGGCCAAACATCCCAATGTAGCGGGACCCTCGTGGATGAATGACTACTTCAGCACACCTGCTATGTGTTGGAGAGTAAACCCACTACATTTGCAATGCGAGTACGACGTTTCACTAGTGATATAAGAAGCTTCATCAGGCGATTAGCCAACTTTGTGAATACGTCTTCCGGTGTTTACGTGACAAACCTTACTAATTGGCTGTGTCGGGTGGTGGCAGGTTTAACGACACATATTTACGCGGTCTAACCCAAAATAAACCTTTATAATGGATATTGGTCGCGAAAGCCTGCCACGTGTTAATCGAACAACGGCAACTTATTTGTTGATTTACTTACCACACTTTTTTCTCGTTATTTATTTTTGTTTATTATATTGCAAAATAATTTATGTATATTGCAAAACACAACGCATTGTTTTTTTTATTGCTTTCATTTATTGACCCGTAAATTAAAATGGGGAAGGGGGGGGGTTGCCCCAATCTCGCTGTAGCGACGATCCATCAGCGCCACTCGACTAGCGCTACGGCCCGCGCCACTTCGATGCCATCTCCCCCCCCAGCCCCCATCTCTACCCTGCCTCCGTCCACGCAGCAACAGAGATGGGTGGACCACAGGGAGTCGATCGGATGTTCACGCGCGGTGGGTGGGGTAAAGTGTGGCTGCTCACTACCTCCAAGACGTCTTGTGATGTTGAGGAGTAGGCCAAACATCCTCGAGAAGGGCCTCTGCAGAGCTCTCACGAGTGGAGGCCCTTCCGCCATCAGTGATGTGAGCGAGCACGTGCAGGGCTGCGCCTTCACCCTGCTTGTCTTCGTCATGCGGGCAAAGAGAAGAGAATGCAGGGAATGCCGGGAGGTGATGGAGAAGGTGTCACGTGACGGCAGCAGTAGCGGGGGGGGGAGTTAAACGAGAGGCTAATTAAACAATTAGCTATTGGCAATTACTGTACATAATGGCGTAGATAATGGCATTACTCGCTCAGCTCATTACGCGGGGAAATCTGAGCGCATTAGACTCCGTAGCGCAGCGCGCGCGCGGCTAATGTTTTGTTTTGCCCGACTCGGATTCCAGCGGAGTCGCGGTGACGCACGGGGCAGGCGCGGCGATCACCGGCGACTTGGGCTGCCTGCCGCCTGCGCAGGCGGTGCAACTGCGCCAGGGTCTACGAGCGGGTGGCACCCAGACGCGGACCGGGGGGGGGGGGGGGGCGAGAGTGGAGGGGGTTGCTCGTTTAATTTCTTGCATCGGCGCCCATGCCAAACCCGCTGCGCCATTCCAGTGAACAATGCAGAACGTTTGTCCAACGTTGGTTGACGTGAGATCAACGTTGGCCCAGCGGCTGACAACGTGGAGCCAACGTTGTCACTGGGTTGCTGGGTGGGAGAGTCACTGACAATTTGACTTGCTCCGGCTATCCGGTCTGCAGCCTCAGAAACATCGACGCGGCAGCTGCAGCAGCAGCAGCATCTCACGATGTTCTATGGCGGGTGAGAAAGCGCTGCCCGCCCCTCATGTCGCACCGATCCAGTCGTCGCTCCACGAGGTCTCGCCAGAGGTCACGTGATCTCCACCTCTGCGGGCTCTTCTCGAACACGAAGAAGGCTCGCACCGCTCCGCCGAAGACCCGAATGCATTCTTCCATCTCGTGACAAATCGGGTTCACATTGGGGGGGAGGGGGGAGAGACAAAGAAACGCAGCACTTGCAGCGCGCACGATGCCGCAATTTTCATATTCGCGTTGCGTTCGAGCGGCGGGGGCCAATTGAAGGCGAGCGAACGCAGCAGGGGATCCGCTAACGACACCGCAGACTCCCCGCTGCTCCGGCTCCGACAAAATGTTGTGTTGTGTTTGTTGTGCGGAAAGGGGGGGGGCAATCCGCAGAGCTTCTGTGTGACGCAAGCACGGCTGGGAAATCTCCCTCCTCCCTCCTCCTTCAGCATGTGAGCCGAGCAGATAGGCAGCTTAGCGCACTCTATCGCCGATGGCAGACCTATGGTCGGTACAATTGCCCCTACCAAAAGGGAACGCGCCAACACAGAGGGTTAAAGGAGGATTAGCGCGTAAGCCATTCCAGCTGCAGATAAAGCGAACGAGCGCAAGTCATTATCTACGGCCGCCTCTTCCCGCCACAAACTGGATTAGGCACTCGGAGTAAAATGTAAAACCGCCTCGTTGCCAAACAAACTTCCTCTTGCTGCTGCTGCTGCGGCTGCTGCTGGCAGAGCGAGCCGCGGGCTCATGGCCCAGCAAGCCGCTCGAACAGCACGTGCTCCACATTCAGCACGTGCTCCACATTCGCATCCTTATCGCGATCTAACAATGACAACGATGATGATCATCATTTACAGCCCCTTTGTCTTATCCACTGCTGGATGAAAATCAACCCCACGCTGAATCATAAGTGGCGGGTAAAAAAAAATATTATTTTGGTGACGGCGGAAATATTTTTTTTATACGTTGGAGAAAGAAAAAAAAACATTTTTAGAAAATTAACATCCGAAAGTGAGAGTGCGCGTGGTTGGCACTTGAAGGGCAGGCGGGAGGCTGGCGCGTCCGTGGGCACGGGTCCACCAATCTCCACTGATTGCGGCTTCCAGAGGTTGTTACTGCGTAGGCCGGGCGTGTGGAAGCCAGAGCTGGGACACAGGTCTGAGTGGGGGGGCCTAGGCCCTGCTAGCACGAAGAGGATCCAGGAGGTGCTTCAGCCAGACGGTTGGCGTCAGGAGCAGCGGTGTGGTGAGTCGCTGTGATTCACCACTCCCGTCCGAAACTTCGTAGAAGTTCGAGGCTGTGGTTCTTGTCATTGCTATTTTTAAAATGCTCCCCTCTAGTGCTCGATCAGTGCAGCTAGGGTCCTGGAAGTGATGGATACAGATCGCGTGGTGACGGGCTGTGTGAAATGAATTAGCGGGTCTTATCTGGCCAGTGGGCTGCAAATTTAGGATCTTTGTTCTTAAATAAGACCACTCTCACTCACACAAAGCACGCAGCAACAAAAGTCAAATCCCTGTTAGCAGTGCTGAGTCACCTGTGGAAATGTCCACATTTCCATGGCAAGCCAGTACATCTATTTTACGACAACTTTCCAGGAAGCGGTACTAATTGTATCTACACCCGAGAAAGATGATGGTCTGAGTTGCCTTCTGACCAGGATTTGAACTTGCGACATTCCAAATGGGAGCCAGGCGCAACTCATCCGAAGTTCGCGCTTGGCTAATGTTTGCGAGCCATTACGCGGGCGGAGAGGCAGTGCTGAATAATTCATCTGTGGTCTCTCGTTCATGATTAGTGCTTCGAGGCGCCAAGAAAGAGAGAGAGAAGTCAAACATTTTTATTGTCCCAGCCAAGTGCTGCTCAAAAACACTGTGCAGAGACGTTGACGTGAAGCGACTCGCGCTCCAAACTCTCACCACCCCCATGACCGACACGCGATATGGGGATGCCTTCATCCAGCGGTGGATTGTGGAAGAGCGGTAAATTACGGCGGAATTGCATCGTAGACGACAGTGCGGATGACGGTGGTCGGACAGCAGTGGGCACGCAGGCCCGACCACGGGACACTACTGCGCATGGACTCCATTGTCCATTTTCCGGATGGAATCTGAAGCTGGGCCGATTAGTCCGCGATAACGAATTGTAGTCGAACTACTTTTTTTGGTTAACGATTACTCGGGCCCCGCACACCCCGCCAAGCCCAGACCATCACCTCCCGTCCAGCGGCACACGTGGAGGACAGACGCGCACGTGTTATTCCTCGGCTGTGTTCAGCGATATCAGATTGGCCGGGCCGTTTAAACCGATGCTCGGCGGAGTCATCAATCGCGCAATCTCCGATGTGTTTTCGGGTCGTGCCGTCCGTTGTTCGCCATCTCGTTCCGTGCCGGGAGCTTCTCCGGCAACTCGAGCGCATGTTCGCAGAAGCCGCGACTGAAGCCATCGGATCTGAAACCATCGGATCTGAAACCATCAGATCTGAAACCATCGGATCTGCCATTGCAGCTCTAGCGGGAGCGTGCAAAGGGCGAGCTTCGGTTGCGACACAGCACTGGAGCTCCCAAAGGGGCTCCTCATACACTCCCGCACACACTCTAACACCACAGTGGCGGAGGTGGTGGTGGTAATAGCGTGAGCCCATGAGATGCTGCCTCTCATGCCGTGTCGATCAGAAAGCCGACACCTCCTCCTCCTCGTCCCGGGGGATTTCTCACTGGGCCCCCATCTTCTGCCGCCGCTTTAGCTGAGCCACTGCCCGGGGCAAGACGCCCAGCCTAGGGCTGCCACCTCTGATTACAGAAACAAAACGAAATCCATCATGGGCAGAATAAGAATATCTCACGATAGCGATAGAGGAGAAAGTGGTGTTGCATTGTTATTATTATTGTATTGTTATTATTATTATTGTTGAAAGTGGTGTTGCATTGTTATTATTATTGTATTGTTATTATTATTGTATTGCTAATATTATTGTTGAAAGTGGTGTTGTATTGGTATTGTTATTGTATTGCTATTGTTATTGTTGAAAGTGGTGTTGTATTGGCATTGTTATTATTATTGCGACGCTAATGCAAAAATTGAGATTTTGAATGTCTCACCCACTCACTCATCCATCAACTCGTCTACCCACTCTCTCACTCACCCATTCACTCATACATCAATTCGGTCACTCACCCACCCACTCGCTTACCATTCTTCACCACACTGATCAGTGAGTGTAGAGTGCAGCCTGCAACTCGTACTATCACTATATATTCATCTGGCCTATCTATGTATGTGCTCCGAAGAAGGGAAATTGCATGAAACGTCGCTTATTAGGTTGTCTTCACTTTTAAGGCCACACTTGTGGTATTTAAACCAATTAGCTAAACTATTTAACTATTTGTATTTTACCAGGTAAGGCCCGCTGAGCTGTATAGCTCTTTTTCAGAAGCCACCTGGCCACAAACGATAGCTCAACGAAGTGGCTTATCAGCGTGTGGAAATTTATATCAGCAACCAAATCCTCTAAACGCGTGTGTCTAAATGTAGAGGGAAAACTGGAGGAACCCCGAGAAAAATTCACGCGACCACGGGGAAAACAGCAAACCCCAAATGAACATTATGGGATCGTTTTTGCCAATATCACAGTACGAATTTTTTTTTACCCTTTCTGGCAATAAAACAGGTATTTAGATGTTCAAACACAGAATAGGAACCTTTTGCAGGGAATCAAGTCTGCATTAACCACACGTACTTGTGGCGAATATGAAAATAAACATGCTCTGTTTAACACGTAGGAGGCTTTCGCGACCAATATCATCCATAATAGAAGTTATTTTGGGGGGTTAGATCGCGTAAATATATAAATGCGTCGTTAAAACCCGCCACCACCACAGCCAGATTTGTGGAGAAGTCCGCCTGTTTCGTTCCTTACATGGAGGCGTAGGGTGACCACACTTCTGGTTGTCGCCTGATGAAGCTAGTTGTAATTACTGGCGAAACGTCGTACTCAGATAGTAAATGTTGCGGCTTGGCTCTCCAACACATCGGTGTGCTGTACTAGTGACAAATTGGCCACGTTCTGTTTACGTGACAACCCTTACAAGTTGGCTGTGTCGGGTGGTGGCGGGTTTAACGACACACTTATATATTTACGCGATCTAACCCAAAATAACCTATAAAATGTAAAACATCCTCTGATAATTACACATGCATTGTCTTTGAACTGCTTGTCCTACACCAGCCACACGCTTCCAAATATACAGCAGGCTCGGGCCAGAACTCACGGCCTTGCTCCATATCAGGCGAGCTCGTCAACATTTCCCGGCCACCGCGACGCGTCTTGTTGTCGCTCATTGCGCATCGCTGCCAACGCGGCCGCAGCGTCGTCAGAGCGTGGCGACGCCCCACGGCGGCTGCCTCGGCTAAGACGGAGGGAGGCGGTGGCGGCTTGCCCCGCGTCGTCCCCTTGGAAGCCTCCCCAGACGCGCGGTCGCCTCGCAGAGAGAGAGAGAAGGAGGCGAAAGGCCCCCAGAGCTCGGCCCGGAGGCCCATGCACGACGCGTCGCGCGCCACGCGGGCGGAGCGCGTGGCGGAGTGAGTAATGTGCCAAGCTGCGAATCTCTTTCCAGGAGTGATCTCCCGTACAATATTTCATTAAAACGCCCGAGCACACAACGCTCACTCTCGCAATGCATGAAGCGTCAACTGCCAGCGTGCGTTTGTGTACGCGTGTGTGTGTGTGTGTGTCCGTTCGCGCGTGCGTATGTATATGTATGTTTGTGTGGGGAGCGGTGGCGCAGCGCTACGATATCGGCGACTCGAGTTCGATTCCCGCTCACGGCTAACACCAGCCGCGAATATCTGAATCGGCTGTGTGCATCCCCCAGGTTGACTCAGCCTTAAATGAGCATCAGGTGTGATGTGTAGACATCAGGTTTGGGAAGAGGGCCGGGTGTGGTGGCTGACCACACCACCCCTTCAGACCTTAATAGGTTGCTCGCTGTAACGGCACTTGCCCCAACAGCTTATGTAGGCTACACGGGGGATCTGTGTCTTACATATGCCCGTGCGCGGTGTGTAAACATCGCCACTAGGGAGACAAAGGCGGCCGAGCGCGGTGTTGGCCACCCACCCCCTCGTGTGCCGTGCCGGCCTTCATAGGTGCTCGCTAACAGCACTTGCTCGAACAGTCTGTCGAGGTTATACGGGGGATCTTTGTCTTGGTGCGTGTCTCTCGTGTGCCGTGCCGGTCTTCATATGTGCTCCCTAACAGCACTTGCCCCAACAGTCTCTGGAGGCTATACGGGTGATCTTTGTCTTTGCGTGGCGCCGTTAGCTATTTTAGGACGACAAATGCAACGCGTCAAGCTGCTGTTTATTATTTATGGGCGGGGAGGTGAATATCCATTTTGTGGGATGCCCTCTTTAATCTTTTACATTTCATAAAAATTCAGATTTTTTTTTTTAACCGTGCATTATTCTCGCGACGGGTCATTAGGCGCAGGGACGTGAGGGGTGCGAGCTCCGGTTCAGCGTCGGTGGGTGCTCGCGTTCCTTATACCCATCATCATCATCATGATTTGCAGCCCATTGTCAATCCACTGCTGGATGAAGGCCTTCCTCCCCCTATTACCGTTGTCAGTGATGGGGGGATTCGTTTAATCACGCGTCATCACGCTGCTCGGTGCGGGGGTTGGTGAAGGACATTCACCATCATGATCGTCAGAGATTTATCCACTGCTGAGTGAAAACCCTCCGAACGCCACCGTTCTCACGTCTCACGTTTAACAACAACAATCTTAATTTTCTAAAAGCGCATTTCCCATCAAAATATCTTCAAGGGCTTTAAAAAATAAATAGATATGGAGGTTATTCGTCATACTTCACCACGATAGGTCAATGCAGATTGGTATAGGCGTGGTGGTGGTGGGGGGCGGTGGTGGGGGGGCGGTGGGGCGGTGGTGGGGGGGGCGGTGGTGGGGGGGTGGTGGTGGGGAGGTGGTGGGGGAGGGGGGCGGTGGTGGTGGGGGGCGGTGGTGGGGGGGCGGTGGGGGGGGGCGGTGGTGGGGGGGTGGTGGTGCGGGGGATGGTGGGAGGGTGGTGGGGGGGGGGGCGGTGGTGTGGTGGTTATCTTGCCGCGCTACAAAGCCGGCGACCCGAGTTCGATTCCCGCTCACGGCCAACACCAGTGACGGTTATCTGAAGCTGTCATGGGCCTCCCCTAAGTCAACTCAGCCTTAAATTAGTACCTGGTGTGATGTGTAAACATCGTCACTGGGGAGACAAAGGCGGTCGGACGTGGTGGTAGCCACCCCACCCCCTCGTGTACCGTTCCGGCCTTCATAGGTCCTCGCTAACAGCACTTGCCCCCACAGTCTGTTAAGGGCTATACGGGGGATATTTGTCTTTGCCTTTGGTGGGCGTGGGGAGGGGAGATACCTAGGACCGGTGTAGATATCACTCCCCACTGGTCGCAGATAAGTGTCTCCAAATCTGCATGGAAAATCAATTCTATCCATTAGACTCAGCGATAAAGCCTTCCAGATGATCCAGACAGAAACTATTTCAAGTCGAACTGTAATAATGCCTGCTGATTGGCTCACCACGAGGCTAATAATACGGCTCTCAACAACTGGACATCTGTGGTAAAAAAAATAGCTTCATAGCTCATCGGAGTCCTGCAGTATAAATACATATTCTGAAATATTCCGATGATGTTGTAGGTCCTCCTTGAGGCGCCCCGCTCCACGTGGAGGTAACAGCTGATGAGCGACGCGAGCGCAGCCGTCGGGAATCGTCTCGCTTTCAACGACGATGGCAGTGGTCGTGAAGCTCGGGGAAAGAAAACAAAACTTGCTTGAGTAATTAGCGCTGTGAGCGATTTATGTTTGATGAATTTACTTTGAGTCGAATACATGCGATGTTTTTAATTTGCATAGATAAAAACATAAATACGTTTGTGGTCTTCATAACAAAAATTGCAATATGTAACACACAATTAGCTCCGTTCCACCTATTTGACTTCGGCCCCTCGTTGCATCAACACGGCTCTGGGTGTGACCAGAAAACCCGTGCTGGACCCGTGCCGCGCCAAACCAACCCGAGCGGTCGTCCCAACCGCCGCTGTGCTGCCCGCATCCAACTCCTCCCGTCGCCTCTGTGGACTCCGAAGCGGCAGTCGACAAAGGCGCAAATTGATGTGGTCACAGGAGCCCTCCCCCTCCACCCCCCCCGCGAAAAAACCGAAGCCTTAGTAAAACACATTCATAGTCGGAATTGATGAAGCCCATTTAGAAGGACGGAAAATCCGCGCACCGGCTTGCACGAGGATTCTTCCTCGTGCAACATTCGCGAAGTATTTGTCATTTTTTCATTATTCCCGCGCCGATTTCCCCACGGACAGGCACTCTTCACGCCGACGGCGGCAGCAGCACTCCCGGCTCGAGCGCCGTCGTGCTCACAGTGAGCCGAGAGGCGTCAGCGGGCCCACGTGGTCTCGGCTGCGCGCGTGCGCGTCTGTGCGCGCGCGCCTCCATAGAAGGCAATTACACATTAATGAGGCCCTACATAAATAACGGGCTTCTGAGTGTTACCCCGTGCTAAGTGCGCGTGTGTGTGTGTGGATTTTCTCCCGGATACTCTGTCCCACCACTCCTTAAGAAGCACTTACGAAATGCATGCCCTTCTCAATACACCCTTGCCCATACACACACGCCAATGATCTACTCAATTCACCCATGCCCTGCCCTACACGTGCATGCCCATCTCACAACAACACCCATGCCCTGCCCAACACGTGCATGCCCATCTCACAACAACACCCACGCCCTGCCCCACACGTGCATGCCCATCTCACAACAACACCCATGCCCTGCCCAACACGTTCATGCCCAACTCACAACAACACCCATGCCCTGCCCAACACGTGCACGCTCTGCTCTGGACGGAGACCAACAGAGTCGCGGGCGATCTGGCTGCTGGCCACGTGCCCCCGGGACGCCCGCGGTGTCGGGACACGAGAATGGGGCTCGTGGTGCGGCACTGAGTGATGGGTAGGGGACACGGAGCCCTGCTGCCGACATTGGGTGCGAGTTTGCCGCTGCTCTTCGCTACACACACAGACGCGTGCGTGGACACAAGCACAACAACAAATTACCCCCCCCCCGTATAGCCTTCACAGACTGTTGGGGCAAGTGCTGTTAGCAAGTGGCACCGATGAAGGCCGGCACGGCACACGGGGGGTTGGGATGCCAACACCACGCCCGGCTGCCTTTGTCTCCCCGGTGGCAATGTTTGCACATCGGCTACGTACGGTGCGAAATAAATTCAACATACATCGCACAAGCTACTAACTTGAGGCTGGGTTGACCTAGAGGAGGCTCAAGACTGGTTCAGACAATCGCCACTGGCGTTGGCCGTGAGCGGGAATCGAACTCGGAGGGCAGTCAGCGCCGAGACCAATGCGCCACCGCTCCCCACTCACCCACACGTCCCCCCATCGCGCCGACAAGCACACCCACTCCCTGCGCCGTGTCTCACACCCCCCCGGGGTGAACCCAGATCCATCCCCGCCACGCCGTCCCCTCCCCACTTCGCCAAGTCCCCTTGCTTGGCCCTCCGTCTCTGAGACAGTTCGAATTTCAAAAGAAAGACATTGAGAGCACATCGAGCAGCTATGGGCACTGATCACAGGGGCTCGCGTATTTAAAGTGTCCGGGGTAGTTGACAACGAGACGCGAGAGACAGGGAGAGAGAGACAGGGAGAGAGAGAGGGGTCACGGTCGCAGGGAACTCCCTCTCCCCTCTCGTGCGCGTACAATTGATGTTTTTTCGTTGCATTCTGGTAACCGCGTGAATAGAATTGAAATATATAACGGTTACCGGTTTTTTGCCGCAAGCACGGTGACCCCTATGTTTAGTTGTATGTGAAGCGTCGTCGTCATTCGTGCAAATTTGCGTCGCAACTAGACGGTGAGCAAGCGGCGCCATCAACGATCGCCCCAGCTCTGCATTCCTCTATATATTGAGATGTTTACAGCCGCCTAATGAGTGTTTATAAACAACGTAAAGATGTCACGGTTGTCTATCAGGTGACACAATGCTGCAAGTTTCGTAAATCCCCCGATCACTCTCTCAGCAGTGTACATGGGGTACACCACAGTCAGTAACATCGGCGGGTGTGGTGTGGTGGGGTAAAGAGTGGGTAAGCACACCACTTCAAAGACATCTGGCCAACGTGGCAGGGCTCCCTCTGGCGAAGGCTCTTCCACCGGCAATGGCTTGGGCGAAGACTTGCAGGGTTGCGCCTGCACCTTTTAACCGACAGACGAGGGCATTCAAGGCAGTCAAATTAATGTGGAAAGGGATATCAACAACAACAACAGCAGCAGCAGAGCACCAGGCCGAGATGAACACAGCGAATCTGACCAGCGCGATGAGGGTACACGCGTCAGGGTCAAGAGAATCGACCTCTTCCGTGCGTGCAGCAGCTACGATCGCGGCCGGGAGTTAAGCGAAATGGGACACTAGGTGGGACACGAGGTGGGACACGAGATGGGACACGAGGTGGGACACAAGGTGGGACACGAGGTGGGACACGAGGTGGGACACAAGATGAGACACGAGGTGGGACACGAGGTGGGACACGAGGCGGGACACGAGGCGGGACACGAGATGGGACACGAGGTGGGACACGAGGTGGGATACGAGGTGGGACACGAGATGGGACACGAGATGGGACACGAGATGGGACACGAGATGGGACACGAGATGGGACACGAGGTGGGACACGAGGTGGGACACGAGGTGGGACACGAGGCGGGACACGAGGTGGGACACGAGATGGGACACGAAATGGGACACGAGGTGGGACACGAGATGGGACACGAGGTGGGACACAAGATGAGACACGAGATGGGACAAGTGATTAAAACCCGCTCAGGCTTGGTGCTCAGTGGAAGGTAGAGAGAGAGAGAGGAAAAAAATCTACAACAAAAATCAAGAATAAAAATGTCGTTCCCCTCTTGTGGGCGCGAAGAAAAGAGCAGCCTCGCCTGGCCACTCTCGCCACCCGACTCGAACTGACAAAGACTCTCGCGGGACTGGCTCCCGATTCGAGGCCCGGTAATGGGAAGGCGCCTCAATTGTTCCCCGGCGCCCCCGCGGGCTCACAGTGGCCGTCACTGGGCAGGCGAGGAAATCCTTGGGTGGTCACGGTCCGTTAGGGTTTAGGGGTTCGAATCTGGGAAGACGCCAAAGCATTCAAATCCGGTTTCCCATTTAACACGTGGGCTGCTTAATGCGTAGGCTTTCGCGGCGAATATTACCCATCATAAAGGTTACTACTTCGGCACATCGGTGTGTTGGAGGGCAAACCCACGACATTTACAATTTGAGTACCGTGGCGTGTCGCTGGTGATTACATCGGCCGATTTGCCAGAATTGTGAAGAAGTCCTCGTCTTTCGCTTTTCCACGTCCAGGGAGTTGACACTTTACAGGTCATAGATACACGCTGTGACCCTGGCGTGACCTCAAATTGGTAATCGTGTGCTGGCTTCTTCTGGGGCTATTCTCCGTCCGCGTAAATGGGCAGAGAACGACGCAGGGTGATGCACTGGCTGTATAATGTCTCTGTCTCACGGCGTGACGCCGATGGCGCAAGGAGAATTGTAATTTCTCGCGCGTGTATTTCCCATCGCTCTCCCAGAGTCCCATGGTGTTAGCTGCACCAGCGCGAGTTAAAGAACGGCCTCGGAAGGTGACGTTACAGAACTACTCATTTCAAAACTCGTCGTATCTACACTCGGGGCGTTCCTTTGACGTGCACGGTGGTCACCCGTCCCACCCACTAAGCAGACTCGACGGGCTTAGCTGCTGAGATCCGACGCGGTCAGGCACATTGTCACGGTGGGTTTTCTCGTTCCTTTAACGACGATAACGGGCCACTTGAGCCAAGAGGCGGACTCTCAAGTGCGAGACAAATTGGGGTTAAGGTATCGCCAATTACGCACCGGCCGGCCCCGATAGCGCAACGCGCGTGGCTAATTACGGCGATGCCCGTCCGTGCCACTCCCTGGAGCCCACCGCCGGTGGCTCTGCCGCGTTGACGAGGCGGCGCGAGGCGGCGGCGTGACGCCACTTGGCGCCACGCCGCGTGCTCGCGCTCCCAGTGCAGAGCAGCGAGAAGCAGTGGAAGAGCCGCTGTCTCAAGTGAAGGAAACGAGGAGCCGGATCGTGAGGTACGGCTCTCTTTGTGTCACCACTGCCGTACGTGCTAGCGGCTGGGCTGTGCCGCGCGAGGTTCGGCACGATGTCCGATGTTTCGTTGCACATCCTGACAGCGTCTTCTAGTTTCTGGGTGAATAATTGGTGGACTTTATAGAGGGCTGAACCGGACCTGTTGGTGCCGAGTCCAGCTTTCACTCTCCCGCGGTTAAACCTGAGTTCTCAAGCGCAGCGAGTTCTTTCTGCCGGCTCGCCAATCACTCTACAGTACACACACACAAACCCATCCTATAAAAGTAGATGATTGACTAGATAAAGAATATCATAACGTTCGAAAATACCAATTTTGATGTGCGAGTTGACAGACTGGTGATCACGCCGCAGGTTATATAGACGGCCGTGCCCTGATGTGTTAAAAGAGAACCGTGAAGTGCCTTCTCCGAGCTCCCGAAGAAGCTCCCAAAACGTCGGAGCGAAACGTCGAGCACCACGAAGAACCAACACGCGGCACAAGTCGAAAGCAACATCAGAGATTCGCACGCTTCAATGACTCCCTGCTGCAAGTGGAAAGGAACCCTATGGGCCGTGCATCGGAAGCTAATTGCTGATTAGCATCCACAACACCGCGTGTTTGTATTTCCTTGCAACACAAAAAAAAAACCGGCGAGCCATCATCCTTCACAGTGGTGAGCTCTAATTAACTTTGCCAATGAACTGTTGAGAGTTAATGAACGTTGTACCGAATCACTCTCGTGCACGTCAGGGCCACAGTGTTCCGCCTTCTCGATTCGCTTGAGATGAAGGGGGGGGGGGTTGGAGGGGGGGGGGGGTGAAGGGGGGTGAAGGGGGGGGATCAAAGGGGGGGGTGAAGGGGGGGTGGAGGAGGGATCAAGGGGGGGCATGAAGGGGGGGGGGGGTGGAGGGGGGATCAAGGGGGGGGCATGAAGGGGGGGGTGGAGGGGGGATCAAGGGGGGGCATGAAAGGGGGGATGAAGAGGGGGGTTATGGGGGATGAAGGGGGGAGGGTGGCGTCCGACGTTCGGGCCCAGTGGTTGGGAGCAGGAGCAGGAGGAGGGGGAGGCGGCGATGGATTTCCCCCCCTTTTTTCCCTGCGTGTTGTTGTTGTTGAGGCTCAATAATTCGTGGGCGAAGGGGGCCCACGGACACAGGATTTGACGTTGGCTGAGCCGTGGAGCTCCGCGAAGGAAATCACGGCGGGATTTACCGGACACCTCCCTTTGTTCCGAAGCGTCTACATCACGGCGCCGATCCGATGACCGCCCGAGCGAATCGCACCGCACCACGTTTCCAGGCGAAAATGTTCCACGTTTTACGGCAAAGCCCGGCCGTAAAGCATTGGGCGATGTGTGTGCGTGGTTTGTTAAAGTGCAGAGATCGCAACCGTGATTGATTGTGTCCTCGTAGCCTGCCGGGGTGTCGCCTGCGGCAGATCGTCAGATCCGGGCAGCTTGAGCCCGGATCGTTCTCGGATGGGTGGTCTCCGTGCACCCAAACAAGACTGGAGACGATTTAAACAAAAAAAAACCACTAAGATCTCGCGGTGCTCTGTTGTTGGCAGTGGTGCACACGCACACATAATACAACAACAATATACAATTTTAACACGTTTGTCGATCACACACTACTACTCTGAAGAAGAGCCGTTGCCTGAAACGTCACCTGATATATATAATGCTTGTATATTAGGGCGGTGTTATTGATGGACGTGTTGACTTGTTGCTGTTGATGGACAACACAGATGCGGGGTGGATCCATGGTCGTCCGGGCGGGGATGGATTGTTATTATTGACAGAGACAGTAGTACATTAGGTATTGTTTTTTGGCATGGAAAACAAAGGGCATCATTTTTTACAATCTTAACACATCTGAATTGCTGCCCCCTTGGCAAGTTTCTCGGTCCGTCTCTGCCTCTTGGTGCCGTCGTCTGTCTGTGACGAAACCAGCGGGAGCCATTCGCTCGCCGAACAACAACGACTCCCGCACCCTGTCAGCGGCCCTGACACTAAACGACAAAGATCCCCCGTGTAGCCTTGACAGATTGTAGGTGCAAGTGTTGTTAGCGAGTAGCACCTATGAAGGCCGGTACGGCACACGAGGGGGTGGGTGGCCAGCACCACGCCCGGTCGCCTTTGTCTCCCCAGCGGCGATGTTTACACACCGCACCAGGTACTCATTTCAGGCTGAGTAGACCTAGCGGAGGCCCAGGACCGGTTTTGGCAGTGAGCGGGAATCGAACTGGAGTCACCGGGTATCGTAGCACAACGCGCTAACCGCCGCTCCACCGCTCCTCTCCGACACACGCACACGCACACACACACACGCACACACACGCACACACACACACACACCCATACACACACACACGTACATACACGCACACACACACACACGCGCACACACACACAGTGCAGCATTCCGCTCCTCACTGGCACGCTGTCCGTGTGACAGTTACACGGGTGCGAGCGTGTGCGGTGGGCACCGGGCGAGCGCGTGGTCTGAGACCGCCAAACGATCTCGGCCCAAAATTCCTGCCCCATGGGGAGGGTAGCGAACCCTCACCCTGCACCTGTCCTGGGCAGCAGCTGCCCCCTTACCCCCCTCAGCTCCCCTCCGCCAGCCAGAGCCACTGACGCCACCGACTCTCAGATTCCTCGGCGGCTGCTGTCCCAGTCGCCACCGCTCCCCCACCCCCCACCCCCCCCCGTGAAAGAAGCCACCCCATCTCCGCGGTGCTCTCCAGTTGCTCGGCACGATGCCCGACGTTTCGTACCACGTGCTGGGAGCTTCTTCGGGAACTTAATTGAATACAGCTCCCATGCTCGGTGTGTTGCTGCCTATGATCCAAATCGCCCGGAACGGTCGCGATCTGATCGTCAGATCTGGGACGCTGAGCGGGGTTTGAGCCGAGAGAGTGCTTGGACGGACGCGCGCCGCGCGGCACACGCGTTACGGGCTGCTGTGCGGTGGCAGAGGGCAGTGAAGCAACACTACATTGTTGTACTGTACTCTGCTGTCACGTCTGCGCTCCCCGCCCTCATCAACCCGCACTGGCCAACGTGGCTGGACGTGCGTACGAATCATCACCCCGAGACCCGCAGCGTCGAGCGAGTAGACGGGCCACTCGTCCAGCAGTGGAGTGGCGTGCGCTCGGCGTCGCGAGCGCGGTGCTGAGTTAAAGTCAAAATATCAGCAGCGGCTGCGAGAAAATCTCCGAATGAAGGTGTGCGCTCTGGGAGGTCGGCGGAGGTCAGGAATTCTACAAACATAAACGACCCCTCCCCCTGTGTTGTTGTTCACATTTAAATGGAAAAGACCGAGCGACTGGGGACGAAATTTGCATGTGCGCGGCGGTGGGGAGTGGTGGTGCAGCGGTTAGCGCGCTACTCGACGCACTCTCCGAATAGCATGGTGGTTGGCTACGTGCGGTGCGAAAGAAGTTCAACATACATGCACGCCAGCCCCCCGGGTTCGATTCGTAACTGATTTTTGGGTTTGATCTTGCAATTAAAATGCTGTGTCACAAACTCTCCCCCACGCGACACAGACAATCAATGAAGTCATCACGTAAGCGTGCCAAATGTATGACTGCTTTAGCACACCGGTATGTTGGGGAGAAATTCACAACATCACAATTTGGTAAGATTGTTCAACATTGTATAACATTGTTGAACATTTAACGCAAGGACGGTGTTCTGAAGGAGTAAAACATTGGCACGTGTGTTCATCACGTGACAACCGTGTCGGGTGGACGGGGAGGGGGGGCTTATGACACGCATTTCTTTTGTTCAGGCGGTGTGGTCCACAAAAACGATGATGAATTCATCGCGAAGGGCTGCGTGTTGAATGCACTCGTTCTGTTATAGTCCTCGGTGCTCACACGCGCCGTACAACAGCACCGCTCATACGTTGTGTGAAATGTTGCGGCGAGGTATTTTACGATCACAAAAAGGCGCCTTCTGATCACGAGCCGTCGGCGTGACAATGCTCTCTCCCGGTGTCTTACGCTGATGGTGCTGCTGCTGCTTCTGATGGTGTCGATGATGATGATTTTGCGGTTGCATCCCGGAATAACCCGTTAGAGCGCACGGCGGCAGCAAAGCGCATAACACAAAGCCCGGGCATCAACAACAACAAAAAGAAGCAAATAAATAAATACGTTTCACGAAAGAAAAAAAAACCCGCTCGGCACCTGCCTCCCTTCGCATCCCGCGGGACGCGTTAGGTCCTGATGAGAAACGCGAAGTGATAATGGAACGCTGGGACCGCCGCAGTGATTGCATTAAGATGTCGCGGCGCTGTTAACCCCACTCCGCCTCCGGCTCGGAGACGGCGTCCCTGCCGCCGTCACCGTTCCCGGCCATGGCCTCTCGTGGAGCAAATTGGGTTGCCACCTGTCACGTAACAACAACAGCGGTGACGGCGACGACGACGAAAAAACCGGGACACGTCATGCACGCGGACAAGATGAATATCGAACGACAGACAGCTGGATGCTAAGGTGTTGTAATAGCTGGCGCGCTGGTCGCCGGCTTGGTTCGATCTCTCGGCGCGGCACTCTAAGAATGGCGTAAGGTTCTTAAATTATCTCCCCCCCCCCTCCCCGGCTCTACCGCCTCTGTCCGCCCAGGGGTACAAAGACGTCCACCACTGTCCGCTGTTAGTCGATCGCGCGTCGCGTGCGGTGGGGTAAAGTGTGGGTGCGCCCACTCCTTCCGAGATATTTCAGAATCTACGGCCGGTTTTTACCGAACAGGGACCAGTGACCGATTCCGCGTGGAATTTTAGTCGTAAGAGGTGGGCGTACTCACACTCTGCCCCATCACGCGCGACCTTGCTCGTCGACCATGCGTACCGCTGGATGGAGAGAGTTGATAGGGGGGGGGGTGTAAGAAACTAGCGCTATTGTTTGAACTTCCACGCCGGGAGATGGAATTGAACTGGGGGCCTCTGGATTGCAAGTCCAGTGGCGCTGCTCGGCATTTTGCCGCTGCGGCAGTTGCCTGTATCTGTGAGTTTATAAGCTCAACGTGTTGTGTTTGTACACGTGGCGCAAACCCGTTAAACATTAGTTTTTTTTTTAAGTTTGTGTGTTTGTTTTATCCACGCTGTTGCCGGGAATGCTAAAGAAAAAAACGATTTTAACCATCGTAGACGTTTTACGACCAAAACCCATTACGCACGGCGCCCAGTGCGGAAGGCGTTCGCTCCCTGCGATGCTGTGTCCTCGGTTATCTGAGCCAATAAATCAGATGCTCCGGCTAACACCGTTGCAAGCAAAGACTCCCCACGACAAACGGGCCCCGGGTTGTTACCAAGAGATCAGCGGCCAGGCGGGGAAGGTGCTAAAGCCGCAGACGAGGGCGCTCTTGGTGGACCATTTTCGTGAAAATGAAAATAATAAATAGAAGCGAGGTTTTCCACGGATAGACGCGGATTAGAGGATGAACTCTCCATCGCTTCTGGGTCACTCTTCTTCTCCGCAATAAAACAAACCCTACGGATAGGAGGATGAATATCTGCACTTACAGAAAACCGCATCGGAGTGCCTCTAACTCACGACTAAATGTGAATAATAATAATAGGATGAATTGAACTACGATTTTAAATGTAGGGTTACATTTTTTTGAAAAGTATAATTGGTTGCTTAGTTCTTGGTGGTTACAAAAACCCCAGCGCTCGAAGAATTCGCCAAGGCGACGACTTCATCACGCGCGAGATCACCTCGAGGTGTCACACCTCAAGCGCCGCGATGACATCTCGTCCAGCTGCGAACGGAGCGAGCGATCAAACGCCTCCGAGGAGGCACGCGCGTCGATGAGTGCGAATCCACGCGCGCGCACGATTCCACTTCCCCTCCGTCTGTCTTGCCGCCACTCTCACGGCCGCTTTCACGCCCCCCCCCCTCTCCTTGTACCGTTGCACGCGACAGGTGACGGCCGTGGAGCGGCAGATTTTCGACTTCCTGGGCTACCAGTGGGCGCCCATCCTCGCCAACTTCCTGCACATCCTCATGCTCATCCTGGGCCTCTTCGGAGCGCTGCAGTACCGCCCACGCTACCTGACCGCGGTGAGAGTCGGGCACGCGGCGCAGACGAACGCCTCCTCGCTCACCCGTTCTGGGGACCTCATCGGGGCTGCAGCCCGGCGCATTGGATCTTGAAGGCCCCCACAAAAAATATTTACCGTGTTTCTCGTACCCCAAACCATGAGTCAATCCTACTCACTCCACACCCTACCCATCAGCCACCTACATCTCACACCTCACGCACCAACCCATCCGACTCTAATGTCTCACACCACACTCAGGACATTATAAAGCACCCAGACCCCGCTTGCAGCTTCCACTCGACCACCGTCTCCTCGCTTCTCCTGCACCACCACAGCCAGGCGCGTGCCAGCTGAGCCCCGTCACGTGACACGCACGGCGCGGTTCCCAAGGAGGCCGCCGGCTACGATGCTCGCGGTGACGGAGAGACCCCCGCCTGCAGCCCGTACCACGTGATCGGCCTCCCGAGTCCGTGGGGCCGGAGCCACGGAGTGGCGGGCCGTCTCCAGCCTGTCGGACTTCGAGTCCTTTCCACCGCTGCGCTAGCGGCTGCAGATATTCACGTGAACCGAATTGCGTACAACGTCCACGAATTAAAACGCCGTCTCTTGCGCGAGCGAGTCGATGCCCTGCGGTGCTGTTGAGTGCAAGAATCAATGTCAATCAGAGCGCCGTCGCTCACCTGCGGTGAACCCGAGCCTCGAGCGCGTCACGCCGCGGCTGTCACCCGTCAACCTGCAGCGCGCCCCCATCCTGGGCGTGGGGAGTGAGCCAGGCTCAGAGGGGGGTGAGTCAGGCTCAATGGGGAGTGAGCCAGGCTCAGAGGGGAGTGAGCCAGGCTCAGTGGGGAGTGAGTCAGGCTCAGTGGGGAGTGAGCCAGGCTCAGTGGGGAGTGAGCCAGGCTCAGTGGGGAGTGAGCCAGGCTCAGTGGGGGGTGAGCCAGACTCAGTGGGGAGTGAGCCAGGCTCAGTGGGGAGTGAGCCAGGCTCAGTGGGGAGTGGGGAGTGAGCCAGACTCAGTGGGGAGTGAGCCAGGCTCAGTGGGGAGTGAGCCAGGCTTAGTGGGGAGTGAGCCAGATTCAGTGGGGAGTGAGCCAGGCTTAGTGGGGAGTGAGCCAGGCTCAGTGGGGAGTGAGCCAGGCTTAGTGGGGAGTGAGCCAGACTCAGTGGGGAGTGAGCCAGGCTCAGTGGGGAGTGAGCCACATTCAGCGGGAGAGGCGATAAAACGCCACTGCAGACGTCAGGCGTAGCAGCAGCCACGCCATTATCAGAGCGCACACCCGTGCCCTGTCAACCTGCCCGTCACGAACATCGCATATTTCTTCTCTCGCTCTCACGCAGCCCTGGCTGATTGCGCCTCGCCGCCAATTTCCAGGCTTTCGAATGCCGCTCATTCAGAGGTGGTGGCCCCCGAGTAGCTCAGACATTAGAGAGGCTGAGCCAGCTCCACTTAAACCCCTGGGTTCGAATCCGGATTTCAGCCGCTGTCCATTATTACTTCGGGTTCTCAGATTTAGCGAGATGGTTGTCTCAGGCCAGTCACCAATGACTCACACAGAGACCCAGTGGCTCACCTATGAGACACATAAAGGCACCTGGATACCCATAGACTCACACATTTACTCATAGACTCACCTATAAACCCATAGACTCACCTAGATATCAATAGACTCACCTAGAGAATAGACTCACACAGAGACGCATACTCACACATTTACTCATAGACTCACTAACAGACCCATAGACTCTCACAGAGACCCATAGACTCACACAGAGACACATAGACTCACACAGATACCCATAGTCTCACACAGAGACCCATATAATCACACACAGAGACACATAGACTCACACAGATACCCATAAACTCACATAGAGACCCATATAATCACCGAGAGACCACGTGACGCAAGTCATAACACGTGACCCACATGTTCCCACCCATTTCCACACGCGTATGTACATGTATTAAACTGTCGGTCTCTCTAGCAACGGAGTAACTATCGAGTGTGCAGGCGGTGCAACTGCACAGAGGCCCCAGTTCTAGAGGAGCCCAGGTGCCTGGCTATGGACAGGGGGGGGGGTGAGGTATGGGCGGGTGGGGGGTGGGACATTTGATTCTTGCACCTATAAGCCCACACCAACAACGGCCTGACACTTACTTAGCGGGGCATATCGCTCCAACACTCGCGGTGCTCTGTGTCGCCCCTCTGAGTGTTCGCGAAGCTCAAGTCGCCAGACATCCTAGTCGCTTCGCCGTGGATTCGCTCCAATAGCGCAGCTCCGCGTGTGGAGCTGCGGCGATGCGCCCTGCCGCTTTACTGCGAGCCCGAGGCCGCCAAAAGTCGCTGTGCCCTGGCACTAAGCCCACGACCACGCACGAGACGGCGACTCCCCGCTGCACCCTGCAGCACTCTGCTGCACCAGGGCGCACATTGCTGCACGATGCTGCACTCTGCTGCACAATGGTGCACCCTGATGTACACTTATGCACACTGCTGCACGATGATGCACCACGCTGCACACTGCTGCACACTGCTGCACTATGGGGCACACACCTGCAACGGTGGGTCCCATCCCGACTGTGACGCCTGCTGCTGTATAGTTGGAGTTTGCGTGTCTCTCTGTCTCTCTCCCCTTGGTCTCGTGGGTTTTATCTCTGGACCCTCCGGTTTCCCCCTCCACATTTGTAATTATCAACATCGCGCGTTCACAGTATTTGGCTGCTATAAATTCCCACGTGATGAAACGCCACTTCGTGTGGCCACGCGGCTTCTGCAAAACAGTCACGCAGCTCAGTTCGCTTGCATAGCTTCTCGGGAGCGCAGTGCGCTCAACCGCTGCGCCACCGCTCCCCACGCGCGCGTTCGAGACGCCGCGAGGGCGGCGCGCCCCGAGGCGCTCCTCGTCGGGGCGGCGGAGTCGTCCGTGGGAAGCTCGCGGCGGTTGTTGACGCCCGCGCGCTTCGCGAACTCCGTCCGCGACGTTCACAGCCAGATGCTTTCCATATGGCTCCATCAACGGCGCATTTTACTTGAAACGTGTCTCGCTTTCCGCGGATTCGATGCGCGCTTTTCAATTTGCCCTCGTCGCGTAAGCACCGCCGCCACCTCCACGACCGCTTGTGCACACGCGGTGGTGGTGTGGGGGATGAGGCGCACAATTTGTGAGCGTCCCCATCGCTATTATTGTGCCCCCCACCCCCGCTGCTCCATCGTGTGGCTGGGCATGAGTTCAGCGCGTGCCGAGCCGGACCGATAACCTCGCTAATCAGCAGCGACAGCAGCAGCAGCAGCAGCACTTTCCCTTAACGCAGAGACAACACATGTCGAGCAGCAGTCGTACGATTAGCGTGGTTGGCCTACGTACGGTGCGAAGGAAGTGTCAACATACATCCATACATTTCCAAATTAGCGATGAGAATATTTGTTGTCAACAAAGAGTTTTTGTAACAAAAAAGAATGCGCAGTCAATGATGACTCTGGGCGGATGGAACTCATCGAGCGAGATGATGAACGCGACTGCGGCCCCACAACCCGGCGAGCCAAGAAGCATGGCCGACTGCGGCCAGAGGAATTCCACAAGATCTGAACGAAGACGCTGATGAATACCAAACCCAGTGGCTGACGAAGCTGACCTCGACATATCGGGGTGGTGCAAGTGCATCGCCCTCGCGGCAAAACGTAACAACTGCAAGGACCCTTCCACAAAATGTTTGACCTCTGCGGTGGATCGCGAACTCCACGGTCGAGTTCCACCGCGGTTCTCGCGGTCGCCTGCCGAGACCCGGGCCGGAGTCCAACTTTCGCTCGTCGACTCTGCACCGCATGGGGCACACGTGCGGCGCACCTCCGATGCGCACGGTTGGCCACGTGCGGTGCGAGAGAAGTTCAAGGCGCGCGTGTAAAGACACGTGTGTGGTTTTTTTTAAGGAATCAATAAAAGCGAATGTCTCCTCGAGCCAGGGCGGAGTGACTGACAGCAGGGTGACAGCAACCGTGCAGAGGAAAATAAACACACACAAAGATTCCCCGGATAGCCTTAACAGACTGTTGGGGCAAGTGCTGTTAGCGAGCACCTATGAAGGCTGGAACGGTGCACGAGAGGGTGGGTGGCCAGCACCATGCCCGACCGCCTTTGTCTCCCCAGTAGCTATGTCTACACATTTGAGGCTGAGTCGGCCTAGGGGAGGCCCGGAACCGGTTCAAATAATCGTCAATGGTATTAGCCGTGAGCGGGAATCGAACTCGGGTTGCTAGGTTCATAGCGCAGCACGCTAACCACTACACCACCGCTCCCCACATACACACAGACATACACACACACACACACCTAAAAAATACACGTAATCGTTATCTTCCCCGCACGAATGTTGCGGAAGTAAAATAAATACATTGGTGGAGATGGGGCAAATTATTCCGTTACGTGCCCGTTCTACGCCCGCCTAAAATAATCCACACCCACCCCAGCTGCTGCAAGCCTCACGACGCCTCCATCCCCATTCGCTCCTCCGTCCTCTCGTCCCTTCTTCATCTCCGAGACCGAGGAGTCTATTCCCTGCGCACAATCCGCCCTAATAGCGACTGCCTCTGCGACACCGCTTTAGCTGTTCGCAGCTCATTATAAAAGTAATTAAAACGTCATGTCCCATTCCGCTCAAATACAAAAACCAGGGGGGGGGGGGGTAGGGGGTGACAGAGAAAGTGTCCGTAATCCGGGGCAGCCATCTGCCCGGGCAGCGCCTCTACGGATCTCTCCGAGTCGGATATGCGAACACATCCTCTGTCTCTCCTACCCCGTGCATCACCGCGCTCCGCCCACGAGGATTGTATCCTCTCGATCTCTTCTCTCTCTCTCTCTATCCCTTACTCTCACTCACTCTCTCACTCGATCTCTCACTCTCAATATCTCTCACTCATTCTATCTCTCACTCACTCTATCTCTCACTCACTCTATCTCTCACTCACTCTCTCACTCTATCTCTCACTCTCAATACCTCTCACTCATTCTATCTCTCACTCACTCTATCTCGCGATGCCACTCTTCTATGCCTCCTACACCCGCCGCGCAGTTCACATCCGCGAGTTACAATTCGACAACCGCCGGCCCCGGCTTGCATTTTTAATACGCAAATTGCTCGCCCGTCCTAATGCCACCTCGCATCGCGTGAAGGCTGCGTGCTTACCGAACCGTGCGTGATAAGCCCCCGCTAGAGAAATACACCCAATCTGTCGTCTTAACCCTTTACACCCTCCCACCGCCCGCCACCATCGCAGGCAGATGCAGAGGATTAGCACCATAATTGTAACGGCGCGCGTGTGTGTGTGTGTGCTGGCGGGGGAGGGGGGAGGTTGGTCTTCTCTCCTCTCTCGTCTTGTGCACGGAGGCGAGCGGCAGGAGACGGCGTCGATGGCGCTCCCGGCGTCTGCGTCTCGCTCCGAACGCGGCGCTCCACGCCGCCACTGCCCGGGCCCCTTGACGGTTCCCCAAGAAGATGTTCGTTTTTCCCCCCACCACCCTTTCACCCCATCACCCCCCCCCCTTTCCTTTCAACTAACACGGTTGTCGGCAACTTATATAACAAGAAGAGACTTTAAAAAAAAATTCGGTAACAAAAAGAAAAACTCCCAATACGTGAAGAGCCGCGTGGCGCTTCGTGTGAACACGAGACGGCGGTGCTCGCTGCACGGCGGCCACGAAGCAGCCCTTGAAGAGAGACGCACGCGGCGCTCCCCAGTCGCAGGTCGCAGACCCCTGAAGCAAGACGACCCGCACGAGGCGACAGCGGAGACGCCGACGAGGGGTAGAGGACCAGGTGCTGCTGTGGCCGGCAGGGAGTCATTGCGCCTCCTCGTCTTGCGATGCTTTGGGGGGCTGGGTCATCCAGCTGCTCGCCGTCTCACTCCCTCGCCCCGTTGTGTGAGTGTGTGTGTGGGGGGGGGGTACACACACACACACCATTGTGTGTGTGTACACACACCGTCGGAGACGACGAGAACCCTCGGGTTCGAATCCAGTGGCAGGCGCCTCTGCTGCTCGCTGCAGCGTCCCGCTGTTCCCGCGGCACGAGGCGCGTGTACAGCAGCAGCAGCAGCGGCGGTGGGACCCTCTCCTGCACGTGCGCCGCTCCAACACCTCGATTATTTATTTATTTATCACACCACGCGGAGCCGGTGGACCCCCCCCCACGCCCCTGCTCCTCACTCACCTGCTCCTCACTCACCTGCTCCTCACTCACCCTCGATCCACCCGGCCCCGAAACCCGGCCGCGACCTCGACCCGAGTAGTGACTCCGAGAGGCGAGCAGCAGCACGAGGAGGAGGATGAACGTCGCTGCGTCAGCGCCACTGGAGCGAACCGAGTCGTCGTTTTAAAGTCGAACCGCAGCCAAGTCAAAACAAATCCACATCTCACTCACGCCCGCGCCATCGTAGGGACACGCAAACCGTGCCGGCGACTGGCTGACGCTGCCGGTCACCCAAGGCCGTGATTGTAATATCTAGCGGCGTGTTAAGGTGGGGGGCAGTGCCACGTGTGTGCAGTACATCACGTGTGAGGTGCTGTGGGCAGTGTACTGCGTGTGCAGTGCACCACGTGTGTGGTGCTGTGTGAGGTGCTGCGTGTGCAGTACACCACGTGTCTGGTGCTGTGAGCAGTGTACTGCGTGTGCAGTACACCACGTGTGTGGTGCTGTGTGAGGTGCTGTGTGGGCAGTACACCACGTGTGTGGTGCTGTGTGTGCAGTGCACTGCATGTGCAGTACACCACGTGTGTGGTGCTGTGAGCAGTGTACTGCGTGTGCAGTACACCACGTGTGTGGTGCTGTGTGTGCAGTGCACTGCGTGTGCAGTACATCACGTGTGAGGTGCTGTGGGCAGTACACTGCGAGTGCAATACATCACGTGTGTGGTGCTTAGAGCAGTGTACTGCGTGTGCAGTACATCACGTGCTGTGCGCGTTGAGTGCACCATGCACAAAGCGCAGTGCAGTACACACACCCTAAGGTACACACACAGTGCAGTACACAGAGTGCAATACGCCATGTGCTGTGCGTTTCTGTCCACGCAGTACACCGTGCAGTACATACAGGGTGCAGTACATGGTGTTGTGCTGTGCGTGTCGTTTGTGCTGTGCGCGCAGTACGCCGTGAAGTCCACACACAGGGTGCAGTACACGGTGTGTGCTGTGTGTGCTGTGTGCGCAGTACGCCGTGCAGTCCACACAGGGTGCAGTACACGGTGTGTGCTGTGTGTGCTGTGTGTGCTGTGCGTGCTGTGCGCGCAGTACGCCGTGTGGATGGTGCTGTGGGTCTCTTGGAACGTCTTCCTCGTCTGCTTCTACCTTGAAGTCGGAGGCCTGTCCAAGGTGCGTCGCCCTCGGCCCCCTTTGTCTCTCTCCCAGCGCGCGACTTGCTTCGCGCTGCCCTGACACCGGAGGGATTAATTGATGTTTTCTCATAATTCATAATCACAGCAAACCTGACCGGTCATCTGGAAAATCTGCAAGCTGACAGTTTTTTTTTTTTAGAAATGCGCGTTTTACCAAAGACTGATTGAATTTGTGTCCGCGGTTATTGATGTGGCCGTTGCTTAAGTTGTTTTTAAATTTACTTGAACTTTATTAATCGAACGTGCCACACACACGGAGATAAATGTTGTGAATGTTTAACTGGCACAGAGTCACGGTGCAAAACACACATCGATACCAAAAACCGTCACCATGGCGACTGTGCCAGGCCAGGTGCACGCTCCTGGACACTCGCAGCGCAGTGCTTCAAGCTCGGTGCCTTGGGGCTCCGACCAGTGATGGAACTTCCACATTTCTATGGTCAAGGTTCAGTTGTATACCCGTAGAACAACCGCTCTGGACGATGGCCTCCCCACGCCTTGCTGGTCGCGGGGAGCTATTTGATGACATCGAGGTGACGCGCGTCAATTGAACGGGCAAGTGAGTGCGCGCTGGTGACGGCGGAGAGAATATAGTTGCGGGAGCATAGACGCACGGTACAACTCCGGGCTTATCAGCACTGCCGTCCGCTGGCGCCAACGAAGCGTGCGGCAACGCACGGCGCTCTCCAGGCCCCCAGCCGCTCATCTCCCGCGACGAGTTGGGCGCAGCGCATAACGGCGGCTTGCTGTGCGGTGTCGGCTGGCGAGTCGCTGATATCCCGCGGCTGCCGGGCAGTGTGAACAACTCGTCCATCGGCAGGTCGCGCGTCTGGGTATCCTCACGTCTTCTGAGGTGTCTGGGCAGTGTGGAAGAGTAGGCCAAAATCCCCACGAGAGGCGCACTCTCTAGAGCTCCCTCTAGCAGGGGCCCTTCCACCAGCAGTGGCTTGAGTGAGCAATTGCAGGGCTGCGCCCTTGTCCGACACGCACAGAAAGTCCTTCATACGCTGGAGAGGGTGGAAGGGGTTGGGTGGTGGATGACATAAAAGGGAATTAATTGAATCTTTCTAATTATTAATAATTACAACAAATCTCACTGATCCTCTGGAAAATTGGCAAGCTGTCAGGCTGATTTTTTGTGTGTACCCATATCACCGATACTAATTTAATCTGCGTCTGTGCATATTGATGTTACACGGTGGTGCTGCTGGTGGTGGGGGTGGTGGTGGAGGATGAGGTGGTGGTTTTTTTCATTAATGTTATTTATCAAGCGTGACAGACAGACAAAGTCAAGACATGGCGACGCGGTTACTCTCACATCACGCTGCGAAAACACGAAAGCACGCCCCAACACAAAGATCCCCGTATAGCCTTCAACGGACTATTGGGGCAAGTGCTGTTAGCGAGCACCGATGAAGGCCGGCACGACATACGAGGGGGTGAGTGGCCAGCACCACGCCCGACCGCCTTTGTCTCCCTAGCGGCGATGTTTACACACCGCACCATGTACACAGTTGAGGCCGAGTCGACCTAGCGGAGGCCCAGGACCGGTTCAGATAATCGTCACTACCGGTGTTGGTGGCCGTGAGCGGGAATGGAACTCTGATCGCCGGGGTTGGTAGCGCAGCGCTAACCGCCACACACGCAGCGCCACGCACCGGCACCTCACCACGCGTGCCGATCCGCTTGGCCAGGACGCGTGCCCGGCACGGCGCGGTGGGTGACGCGGCACGGCGCGGTGGGGAAGAGCCCACGCCGCTCGTGGCAGAGGTTCGGCGTTCGAACTCAGCAGGCCGCCCGGGGCTTTCGCTGCGGCGCGGCGCGTGAGCCGTACGACACGACGCGCCCTTCGCAGCGGACGTTAAAGATCCCATCACGTGACTTGATTCGAGTGAGCCGATTTTGAAAAATACCCAGTCGGGACTAGGCATAGCAGCAGCAGCGATGATCGCCCCCTCCCCCCCATCTACTGGCAGACGAATGCCCGCTAGCAGGTGGGGTGCTAGTCGCGTTGTGCCGCACAGGGACAGCTGCCCACTGGACGTGCCCTTTCAAGTGCGTTCGAGTCGCGATGCCGTCGCTCGATCGCGCGTCGAGCGCTCTGAGTGAGAGACGCCCCGGAGTACAGGAGGGCGGCGGCGCTGTCAAAACCAACCGGCGATCATCGTGATGGTGATCATGATGGTGATCGTCATCGTGATGAGTGATCGTCATCGTGATGGTGATCGTGATGAATGATCGTCATCGTGATGGTGATGGTGATCGTGATGGTGATCGTCATCGTGATCGTCATCGTGATAAGTGATCGTCATCATGATGGTGATCGTCATCGTGATGGTGATCGTGATCGTGATGAGTGATCGTGATGAGTGATCGTCATCGTCATGGTGATTGTCATCGTCATGGTGATCGTGATGGTGATCGTCATCGTGATGTTGATCGTCATGGTGATCGTCATCGTGATGAGTGATCGTCATCTTGATGAATGCTGCCCACGGGGAACAGATTCAACACCAGAGCAGGGGAAATATAACAATAAAATATAACAATGAAATATAACAATGAAATATAACAAGTGTGTTCTGTTTATCACAGAGCTACCAAACGCCCTGGGATAGCCGGACAGTCTCGGTCTCAACGTTGTTGTGTTGAGGGCGTAGTCAGAGCGCAATCACGGTGTGGTGAGGGTGTGGGTGAGGCTATGGTGAGAGGGTGTGGTGAGGGTGTGGTGAGGGTGTGGTTGTTATCTCGGCCCTCGTAACCGTCCTTGTTGTTGTTGCAGCATCTGAATGTCGCCATTACCTCACCTCCCCCTCTCTCAGCCTCTCTATGTAGTAGTAGTATTACTACTAGTAGTAGTATTACTACTACTACGCTCGTTTACCCGGGAGTGCCTCACCGAGTCTCATGACTCTCTTGCAGACGGGTCCTGCCAGGTGTCCGCAGTAGTCGGGGTTGGTTATTACCATCGAGTAATTTTGCGGGATTTAAACATTTGCCGAATTTGGACCACGACGCCGCAGGGACACAGTGGCATGTGCACGATATCACGTGATCTTTAATGTCCACCGGCACGTACTAGTCTTATTATTATTATTATCATCACGAGAGTTTATACACCCAAAGTAATAACCAGGGTGGCCGCTGGAATCGAACCGTGAACCTTCGGCAATAAGCGGCGAACGCGCTCCGACAGTACTGCCCGCGTCTCCATCCTCCGTATCGATAGTTTCAGATCGGAGCCTCCTCCCCGCGTCTCCATCCTCCGTACCGATAGTTGCAGATCGGAGCCTCCTCGCCGCCCTGCACCGTACTCGTGGATCACCCTCACGTGGGCGACAAGGGGTTAATTGAGGAACAAAGTAGCACAACATGATTTGTATTAAATTATGCAAATTAACCCCCCCCCCCCACCCGCAGGGGGGGATGATTTTCTAAGGAAAGAGACGGAGGCAGGTTCAGTAATTGCGTTCTGGATCACCGATTCCGAACAAGAAAACGCGGCGAGATGGGTTTCTCGCCGCGCACTACCCTCACGGACACACGTACACACGCGCGCGTGCGTGCGTACGTGGAACAAACAACAAAAAAACACCAAAACCAACTCGGTAGAGAAAGATAGAATGACGAGAGAGAGCACGGTGCGCAACGAGCCGTGCAACGTTCCCCACGTGGCACCGTGCGTGGCGCAGCGCCAGAGCGAGCGGGCGGGCGGGCGCCGAGGCACCGAACGCCACAATGCTCGCGGCCACCCGGAGTCCTCGTCTCGGCTAGACGCCGCTGCCACAGTCGGTGGCGCTGTCACGATTCAGCGCACGGACCTGCAGACCCACAGCCCGCCGGGCTCGACTGTGACACACCGGCGCGACAAACGGTGCAAGGTTCTCAGAACCCCAAACCACAACCCACAACCCACAACCCACCCTTGCGCCCCTGTCCAAGCCAGCAGTGCGAGTGGGTGAACTGCGGTGAGTCGATCGGCAGGTGGGGTAAAGTGTGGGTACTGTCACCTCTTCAAAAACGATGAGGCCAGCATGGAAGAGTAGACCAACATACCCTGTGGGGCGGCTCTCCCGACTGGAGACGCTTCTGCTCGCAGTGGAGTGAGCGAGCAATTGCAGCCCTACCACGAGGCTGTCGCGGTGGCTAGGAGATGTTAACTACCTCGCCTGGTGTGCAGGATGTCGTGGGTTCGATCCCGATCCCGACCCTGACGATGCCTGCTGCTGCTGTATATTCGGAGTTTGCGTGTCTCTCTCTCTCTCCGTGGTGAGATGTTAACTACCTCGCCTGATATGTAGGAGGTCGTGGGTTCGATCCTGACCCTGACGCCTGCTGCTGTATATTTGCGTGTCCACGCGACCATTCAGAAACACGCGTTTAGAGTATTTGGCTGCTATAAATGTCCACGTGATGAACCACTTCTTTTCATTTGTGGCCAGGTAGCTTCAGAAAAAAGAGGCGATATATCTCAGTGGGCTGGTAAATAAATAAAATAGTTTCGTTTAGGGCTGCACGTGTACCACGCGCGGAGAATTGCATGAGAATACAAACTGGTTGTAAATTTGTTTTCGCATTGGGGGCCTTCAATGATGAACAGCCCCCTCCAGCTACCGGTACGCGGCAGAGTCGATGCAAACTTCGCTGCCCAAGCCGAAGTTTCGGGGCCCCCAATCAGCTCCAATGGGGCACTGGATTCACGCAGCAATCGGGGTGAACAAAATATCAGCTCACATTCAAAAGCCAATGAACATAAACAGCGGATTAATCTCCATAATCGAGTGTTGTCTGCAGCAAGTTCTCTCTTTAAAATTCATCCCTGTCTCTTGTCGGCATCTCTCTCTCTCCACTGCCGCTGGGCCGCGTCGTCTGCTCGTGATCACCGCTCACAGGGGGGGCCTCGTGTGCAATGATATTTTTTCACCTCCGCGAGGGAGGAGGAGATGGGGGGGGGAGGCGGCGTCGGTTTGCGTCATTGGTCTCGCCGATGTCTTTGTCGAAGACGAGCAGACGCCCTCTGATTTATGGAACCGCCGCGACTTTTTTTTTATACGTTTAACGTTTCATTACGAGTGAAAAATCCGTCGTAATCTCCGAGTCCATTTGTTTTCCCGAATCCTCTGCGCTGCGTAATTCCACTTTATCTCGTTTAACACTTTCTGCGGAGAGCCCCCAGAGTGCGCGGATTACGCAGCGCGGGGCTCCTCTTGAATCCCCTGCGGCTCTGCACTTGTTCTTCCGTGAGCCGCCTTCTCACCGACGGTCGAGGCCTTCTCGAGCACCCTCCTCATTCGCCGCTGATACGAACATCGATGAATGGGTGTCATCATCATTAACTGCCACGGTCAATCCACTACTGGATGAAGACCTCCCCAATCCTCCGCCATCTCTCACGCTCCTGCGATATAATTAAAGTCAAAGACGAAGATCCCCCCGTATAGCCTAAATAGACGTTTTGGGCAAGTGCTGTTAGCAAGCACCTATGAAGGCCGATACTACACACATAGGGGCTGGGTGGCCAGCACCACGCCCGGGCGATTTGGTAATCCGCCTTGCACCTGCACGCGAGGGATAATTCCATCGCTCCATCTCCTCGGCCTCAATCCTCTCGGACGCGTTGCGTTCCTTCCTGTTTGGCTGCCACGCAGTCGCCACGAGTCTCGCCCATCGGCTGCCACCGATTCCGAGCCCCGTGCCGGCGATGATGGCACGGGACCGGCTGTCGGGGCCAGCGCACGGGTTAACGCGGCAGTGGTTGCAGCCGCCGCCCCCCATTGGCAATGGGATTTATCGGAGGGGCCAGCCACGTGAGAAGACTCTAACTCACCGGCAAGTAGCCGGCTTCCGGCCTGCCGCCGCCTCGTAAATAGAGACATCGCGGCCCTGCTCAGCCGAGCGGGAAATGAAAGCGGCCGTCGCACCTGAACGCTCGCCCCCTCCACCCACCACCGTCTTGCCCCCTCTCGACCCACACTGCCCCCTCCCCACCTACCCACCGGCATCTCCTGCCCCCGTAGCTCAACGCCTCAACCCCCCCCCCCCTCCTGCGCAGAGCGAGGTGCAGCTTCTTCGATCTCTCCCCGAGACTGCCCGGCCCAGGGGCCCGCGCGTCGCTCGCGATTCATCTCCGGGTGTAACGGCCACGCGTCCAGCAGTGCAGTGATCAAAGGGCTTCAGATTCGAACGGTCGTGAGTTCAGATCAGGATCCGAGGTCTCATCGGACCATCGCTATACTTGCCTCGACTTTGTTCGAGGGCAACAGTGGTTGTCATATGGGGTGGACTATCCCCTTGTCAGCGGAATGTGGAATTCCCCACCACCGGCAGAAAGGTCGGCTCCGTCGAAGCGTGGAGATACATCGACGCTTGACTTGACCGGACAAAGAACAGCGAGATGAAACAATGCTCGGTAAACCCTCTGCGTGATCATTTTCGCGGGCCTAACCTGGAGCGGTAATGGGGCGGTGATGAATGCCGATACAACGGGATGAATCATGCACGCCCTCAATCGTCTCACTCGAACCCTCGAACTCGGGGAACATGACCGGCTAATTCCAAAATGCGGACGTCGGTGTCAAAGAACGGAGAGATCACTGGAGTGGAAGGCGATGGCGGTGATGGCAACAATTAACACGATGGAAGAACTCGCTGTAATTACATAATTTGGCGGAACACGACCACGCGCGTCTTATATCGAGCCCCGTGTGTTAACAAACGACGGCCGAAAGAGGAAGAAGAATCTAATTATAATGCACGGCTTATCAAATTAAATTAAACGAGGCCGTATCATTTGTTATGATTATTATTAATTAGACATTAAATAAATGTCAAGCCGCATTGAAAGCTCTCGGAAGATGAATTACTTTTGTTCGGAGCCGTGCAATTACGCCCAGGCGTGGCGCTTGGCTGCCTCTCGCGAGGGAGCGAGAGCGGGAGAGAAATGCTCGTAGAATCTTTATTTCTCACTAGGAGGTCCGACTTGTATCAGCAAACCCAGAAGCTAGAGGATAAGAGAATAGGCCAAGAAACCACCACCTCAACCATCTCCATGGGATCAAACACATGTTGACTGTCAACAACCACGACACATCACAAACCATGATCACAACCATTTAAACCACCACTAACTCAACCATTGCCACCAAGTCAATCAACCACAACCACCATCAACCAAAGGTACCATATCTTCAAAGCTGTACAGGCAATTGTATTTTACAAGATAATGAACATAACAGCGAGCGGGAGAGATATTGCGGGAGAGAGACCGGGAGAGAGAGAGAGAGTGGGAGGGTTTAAATCGGGTTGGTGGCGCGTCTACACGGGTTTAAGAGTCGCTGCTGCTGCCCGCAATCTCGTTCATCTCACAAAAGACGCGTTGTTAATTCTGGCAACCTTTCTCGGCACACTTGGCCTCCAGGTGGCCATTCATTTTGGACAAGTGTTTAATTTCGCTAAGCAGCTCCCAAGCTGTTTTGACAGCGCTTGTAATTCACGAAGATCGCTCGCTGGGTCCTAGCCAGGCGACTGGAGACAGCGTGTGTGTGCGTGCGTGTGTGCGTGCGTGCGTGTGTGCGTGCGTGTGTGCGTGCGTGTGTGTGTGCGTGCGCGTGTGTGTGCGTGTGTGTGTGCGTGCGTGTGTGCGTGCGTGCGTGTGTGCGTGCGTGTGTGCGTGCGTGCGTGTGTGCGTGCGTGCGTGCGTGTGTGCGTGCGTGCGTGTGTGCGTGCGTGTGTGCGTGCGTGTGTGCGTGTGTGAGTGTGTGTGCGTGCATGTGTGCGGGCGTGTGTCCGGCTTTCATAGGTGCTCGCTAACAGCACTTGCCCCTACAGTCTGTCAGAGGCTATAATTTGGGATCTTTGTCTTTTGTTGTGTAGCGGTTAGCGCCCTGTGCTACAAACCCGGCGACCCGAGTTCGATTCCGGCTCACGGCCGCCAACAACGGTGAAGATTATCTCACCCGTTCCTGGGCCTCCACTAGGTTGACTCAGCCTCAAATGAGTACAATGTGAATTTGTAATTGACGGCTGTCGGGGCCAGCGCAATCCAGGCCGCAAAACTAACCACGAGCTTCACACCAATCACCAGCATGTGATCAAAGCACACGGCCTTCGTGCATGATGTACAAAACACAACAAGTTCCTGCACAGAGGCTCTGTACTTTATACACGTGTTTGTGTCGTGTTTGTGTCGTGTTTGTGTCGTGTTTGTGTCGTGTTTGTGTCGTGTTTGTGTCGTGTTTGTGTCGTGTTTGTGTCGTGTTTGCGTCGTGTTTGGAGCTCGTGGTGGACAAGCACAACAAACACTCTGCACGTTCGTCGGTAACGCTGCCCCGAAAGAGGCAAAATGCCGGTTGAGGGTTAACTGAGCCCAATCATCGTCTCTCCGGGGCCGATAAAACGAGTACCACTGTGGCTGCGCAGTGTTGTGGACGGGAGATGAGCACCGATGCTTCGGCGCTCGTTTGAGGCGGAACCCACTTGACTCTGACAGACCACAGGAAAGTCGGTTCGGCACATGGCGTGCGTTTGGCAGTGGCGATTCTTCGTGCCGTGAAGAAGGGCCACTTGCCCCTTGTGTGTTGCAGAGGTGTGTTATTCTTCCTTCATTCGCTGCTCACGTCTGGTCGTGGCCTCCCAACTATTTTATTCCGTCTCGCTGCTGCCTACAGCAGCTGCTTACTGGACAATCTATGAAAAAGAGCTTTACAGCTCATCGGATTCTTCCAGTATAAATATTCAGATTCGGCCGTCTCTTCTGCAAGGGGCCTCCCCTCGCTCCCCCCCCCCCACCGCAGCGAACCTTCCCCAACTTTCTGTGCAGCTACACGGGACAGCTTTGTCTTTGTCTTTGCGCGCGAGCAGGACAGCGACACGCTGACCTTCCACGCGTCCATCCACCGCTCGTGGTGGAGAGAGAACGGGCCCGGCTGCCGCGTGACCCCGGCAGAGCCGCCGCCAGGCCGTGCCACTGCTGGCCTGGCCTACATCTCCGTGCCCGGGTGCCTCCTGCAGTACCAGCACCTCGAGGTCATCCACTCGTCCACCCAGCTCCTCATCGCCGTGAGTGACCGCTCCCTCGCTCGCTCGCTCACACCCTCTCGCTCAAACTCTGCTCGGTGAATCCGGGGAGCGTAGACCAGGAAGAGCACAGAAGTGCAGTACAACAATTATTGATCTTGCCGCACTGGCCTCTGCTGCTCACCACGCAGCGCAAGTGATCTGACATCGACACCTGACCTTGAGCGCAGCGATCACCGCAGGACGATTGCCATGGCCAGGGGTATCATTGCCTCCTCCTCTGCCGGTCAGCCAATAGACACGCGGCCCTCACGGTAGCCCTAACCTTGACCTCCAACCTCTGAGCCGAAGGTTCCCAAACGTTTGTTTGTCACGTGCCCTCCCTAACAGGCCTGTCAACTGTCCACGTGCGCTGCCATCATATAGCTTTTGTAATTAATGTAATGGTTGAAAACATTCATTGTAATTATGTGCACGTAATTAACACGTAGGACGTGTTAACACCGAAGACGATGTCATCTCAACATGCTGGGTGGCTGTAATCCCGCACTGTGGAGGCAGTGAGGGTTGGTGAATTGCCGCACAAATACGCCACCTCCTGGCTTGCCAGGGTGTGATGGCAGTACAGCAAGTGGATTCATCTCCATCCGTATTCCATTCGTACGGAGATTCAATGTACCGTCCATTACGCGCGGTGGTCTCTCCCCGCGTCTATAAACAATTATTATTAACGGAGTTGGTCACACATCCCAATGTAGGACCACAGCGCTTTGGCGAGATTGGTGACGCCGGCTCTTTCTGCCTTCCCGCTCGTCTGTGGCTCCCCGCGCCTCCGAATCAACGAAAACGATAAAAACAAAAATCAATAGATTAACGCACAAAAATAACAACGCTACCACTGCCGTCGCGCGAATGGTCTCGCCCCACAGATGCCTTGCCTAGGTTGAGAACCGCTGCTCTAACCCTTCGAACTCTATCCCTGAGCGGAGAGAGAGATGATGATGGCGTTGCGTTTTATTTCAGTCGCGTCACGGGAAAACGCCTCTAAAACTGAGACACAGAGACGAGAGAGAGGGAGGGAGAGGACATCATCTGTCCCTTCACCGATTGCGCGCCCTCGCAGCAGACTTACAACAAGAGGCACCAATTTACAAATACAGCGCCGGGCCCAATTTCGAAGGGAAACGGCGCAGCCACGGGCGAGTGCGCCGAGGCCATCAAACGCGGCAACGCTCCAGAACCTCTCCCCTACCCGCCCCCCCACCCCGAGGGAGCCGCACCAATTTGTGGCTGTCTCGCCAGGGGCCTGAACCCAGGGATCGAGAGGGAGAGAGAGGCCGCAGCTCGATCGCTTGACATCGGAATTACCCCCAGAGCCGGCGGAGGCAAACTCGAGATTTTTTTGTTTGTTTGTAATAGTTTCGGTTTATTTTTTTTTAACAACATATTTATTTATTTACTTACTGCGTCGCGTCGTGGGGGGCGGTGGGCGGGGTGGGGCGGGGCTGGTCAGTTATAGTGCAAATGCGGCCGTTAGGTTTATGGCCGATGATTTCATTCCGCTGGGGGCTTGGGAGAATTTTACGTTTTGATTTCGAATCAATTGTGAATTATCCATGATTGATTCGGAACGCTTTGGGACGGGGGGGGTGGGGGCTGGAGGTGGAGGGGGGGTGGTCGATGTCAATAAAATCGCGAGTGAAAATCCGGTGAATTCCAAACGAAGGGGCAACGTTGGAACGTCATCCCGAGTGCTACAACCACCACCGCACAAACTCGACAGCCAATGGACTCCAGTTATTTTAGAATAATAATTCAGTTATTAATAATAATAATCAAGATAGATGTCCCCCGTATAGCCTTTTCAGGCTGTTGAAGCAAGTGCTGTTTTACGTCACACCTGTGATGTCCGGCATCACACACAACGGTGTGTTGTGACTTAGCACCACGCCCGGCCGCTTTTGTCTCCCCAGTGGCAATGTTTCCACACCGCACCAGGCACTCATTTCAAGCTGAGTTGACCTAAGGGAGGCCCAGGACCGGTTTAAATATTCGTCACACAGAATCGAACAAACTCGGACCGGCTGTTACATAGCGCAGTGCTCTAACCACTGTGCTACCGCCCCCCCCCCCCACACACGTGCTGTGCATTAAGGGGAGCTGATGCCACGAAGATGAATGTGATAGATCCAGCCGGGTCTGTCTGGGTGCGTGACCCGGAAATTGTCTCGCACCCGGCACACCACATCAAGTATTACCCTCGCTGTGTCTGCGGCTACTGGTCATGTGCCACCGAATCCACTTCTACCAGCGATCTGTAAGAAAAAAAACACTGAGTGAGAAAATACGCCCGCGTGTAGTTGTGGTTTTGACATTTTAGATCTCATCAGCAAGGTCAGGCTTGTTAAACAATGGTAATGAGAGCCAAAGGGTCAAAACCATTCCAGGGTTTGATTGCTTAAACAAATGGTGCTGCTGGATAATATTGGTCTAGAAAGCCAATATGCCAATTGACTAAACATTTAATTTATGTGTGGAGACAGAACGCAGTTCAGAAAATATAAATTCTACCCCTGACGCTCCACAATAACACGTAACACGTTTGCGTACAATATTGCCTATTTTGTGGGGATCAGAGACCCATAATTTATATGAAGTGCTCTTGCCAATAACATCTGCTAAGACGGCAGCATTTTTTAAAATAAGCCCCGATTCTGCCGATGAGACCCAAAATGTATAAACGGGTCCAGAATTGTCTTCCTAAATGATGCCGCCGGATAATATGGGTCAGTAAATCCAATTTCTCGACGGACCAAAAACATAAAACATTCTACTGCTTCACCATCTACTCATCATGCATCGCGGCGGCGCATCGCGGCTTTGTGTGAGTGGGGTAGCGGCCACGAAACGTTGGGCAGGAGGCCGGGCAGAGCGCGCCGCGCCTTCCGCCTCCTCTACCGCAACCGCTCCACCCATCAGCCGCGGACGGCACTGGGAACGTGGGACCCGGCGGCGGGGGCGAGGGGGGGGGGTGATTTTAATCGCAGTGCAGAGACGACGATCTCGGCGGGCACGGCGATGCGGTGACGGCTGCTCGCGCGGGCGCGGAATAGCGCGGTCGCCGAACGCGAAATAAAAAAAAATGTCAATACCAAATTCACACTTTTGAGGCAACAGTGTGGGCGCTCAATCGGTTAAGCGAAGAGAGGTACTGTTAGTTTCTCCAGGCGCCCCACCCTCCCCCCTTACCTCCACCTCCACCCCAAGGGAAATGCTGTTGGAAATAAATTGGCACGGCCTTCACTGCCCTTCATTTTGCAAAGGTGGAGACGCGGGGGCTACAGATGCCCCACCGAGGCCTGCGGTTTGATGGCGGAATGCACCGATGGCCTCAGGCAGGTGGTGCAGCGAAGTGGTCCAGAGCGGGAGGAGGAGGAGAGTTTGGGTAGCTTGGGGTGGGAGGGAGGCAGACGGGCGGGGAGGAGGAGGGAGAGTGGGGGCGGGCACGGTGGAGTGCAAGAGGAGGCTTCCTCGTGTGGACGAGAACCTGCGAGTACGACATGAAGCCAGGGTGCGGCTGCTGAGGGCGACAACGAGAGCGGCGATCGTGAAATGAGGCTCAAACAAACAAACAGAAAGAGGCGTCGAGTGGACGTGGCCGGCGCCGCCGAGCCTCGGCATTTGGTGGCACAGCGCAGGTCACGCCGGAGCCCCGGGTCGGTGACCTCCGACGAAGCAGCCCTCGCTGCTGCTGCTGCTGCAGCACGCTGTCTCCTAGACGGCTCCGCCACATCGTCTAGTCATCTCATGGTGGTTAATTAATCATATAAAATAATAACACGATAATCAATTGTGATTTATACAACGAAACATTATGGAACACAACAAACTTGCGAGTGCGCAACAAAAATAATATTTGACGTTTGGAATTACATTGCGTGCCAGAGAAGGTTCGCAGGTGAATGACGTCATGTCGGCTGTTGAGAACACCGAGGGGACTTGGGCAGAACGCGTCATGTCTGTCAGGGTGGACGGCCGCGGGTGAAGGATGTTTGATGGGAGCGGCGGCCAAGGGATGGAACTCATCCGTGCGTGGAGATGGACCAATGGAATCAGCTCGCGTGTGATGGTGCTCGTGGGATCATCACACGGCAGGGCCTTGAGAATTGGCCGTGGCTTGGGGAAGCCTTCGTCCAGCAGTAGATTGATCATGGCTGATGGCGCTGATGAAGTTACACGCCATTCACTCTATTACTTCTATTATTTTTGTGACGCAATAATGTTACATTGTTGTTGTGATTGTTGTTTTTATTGTTGTTGTGATTGTTGCTGTGATTATAGTGATTTTTGTGATTGTTGTTATTGTTGTTGTGGTCGGCCTGTAACTCCCCACTGCCGACCAAAGCCCTCCCACATTTTCATCCGCGCCTCCCTCTCTTCGTCCTGTCGTCCGCCTCTGTGATGTCGTCTCTCTCCTGCTGCTGCTGTTGCTTCTGTCTCCCTCTCTGCTTCTCCTCCCCGTCTCTCGCTCTCCCCGCTCCGTGGTTAATTTGTCCCCCGTCTTCTCTCAGCGACGTCTCTCTGAGCCGTAATTGGGCCGTGCGGGACAGAACGCTGCAGTTTGAGTTACTTCCACAGCTAATGGCACTTGAGCGCGTTCCATCGCGCGCTGTCGTGCTCAGAGTACACGAGGAGACTCAGCTCTCAAAGTGCTCATTAGTCAATGCGTATATTTTATCGCTTGTTTTATTTATGTGGTTATTGTTAAAGCGGCTAAAGTCCCAACGCAACCAAACTGCGCAATGCACGCGTAATGCACTTTCAGGGTGCGATTGATTTCCCCGGTAATCCAGAGATCGCCCGTTCGATCCGATCCGATCTTCCGGCGCGGCAATTGCAATAACGGCGGCAGATTTCTTAAAATCCCTCGCCTCCCCTCCCCTCCGCGTCTGTCTACCCAGCAGCATCAATAGGTAGGTCGCAGTCAGTCAATCGGCAGGTCGTGTATGGTGGGGTAAAGTGTGGGTACTGCCACCTCTTAGATTGAACAGCACGCAAGGGCGTGCTCATACGTCTTAGGAAGGCGTGATTCCACACCTCCGATGAGCACGATCGGCTGAGTACGGTGTGAAAGAAGTTCAAGATAAAGTACATACATATATTCCCATCATGCCTTGCATGCGTGTCACGTGACCGCCACAATGCTCTCAGCCTTATCGCCCGCCTCCAAGGCATCTGTCCAGCAGCGAACATTTTAGGCCAAAATGTAGTATGTTGTATGTATGTTGTATGTTAAACCCCTCTCGCACCGTACGTAGCCAACCGCGCTAATCGTAGGTGCGGGGGGAAGACACCAAACTAAAGATAACAACACGAAGCGCAGTGCTGTTGGAGAGGTCCTTGTGGAGGCGCTACCGCCAACAATACATTGCAGGGGCTGCGCCTTCACCCTTTACCGCCATTGATTCTTCTCGTCAAATTTTGATGCTCAAGGCGTATGGATATTTAAAAGCACATGGAAATTGGGGTCATTGATATTTAAACACACGTTAGGATATCGAACACGAGTATTGATTTCCACTGCATTATATGTTTGCTGTGCCGTGTCATATTCCTTAAAGGGTTTAATGGGAACAGTCCCATACCAGATCACTTTCGGAAATCAAAACGTGAGGAGGACCGAACGGGTCGCAGGTCAGAGCGCTGAGACGGCGCTGCTGAGACCCTCGGTTCGAGTCCACATTTTAGCCGCCTGTGATTAAGCAGGGTCTGTGAGTTAATGATCTCACTAAATTAAATCATGACATGGAATTTGGATCTGCACTAAATTTGTAAAAACAAAAATCCAACTGTCATAGAAATACGAATTTAAAAATTTGCACAGTCACGTGACGAATACGATTCTAAATCTAGAACGATTCTAAGTGGTGGAGCAGGCGGGAGAGTGCTGCCCCTTAACGTGCTTCGCAGACGTTAGTTGAAGAGATCTCAGAAGTAACTCTGCAATATCCGCTTCCGTGGGTCGTTCTCTACAACACGACGAGTTGCCGTGCGAGAGTTCCGAACGGGCTCTCTCGTGACCACGTGGCACCGACAGCGCAAGCGAGGTGTCACGTGGTGTGGGGGGTGTGGGGGTGGTGTGGGGGGGGGGGAGTGGTGTGTGTGGGGGTGGTGTGTGGGGGTCGTGTGTGTGTGGTGTGTGTGTGTGTGGTGTGGGGGTGGTCTGTGTGTGGTGTGGGAGGGGGTGGTGTAGGGGTGGTGTGTGGGGTGGTGTGGGGGTGGTGTGAGGGTGGTGTGTGTGTGGTGTAGGGGTGGTGTGTGGGGTGGTGTGGAGGTGGTGTGGGGGTGGTGTGGGGGGTGGTGTGGGGGCGGTGTGTGGGGTGGTGTGGGGGTTGTGTGTGGGGTGGTGTGTGGGGTGGTGTGTGGAGTGGTGTGGGGGTGGTGTGTGGGGTGGTGTGGGGGTGGTGTGGGGGTGGTGTAGGGGCGGTGTGTGGGGTGGTGTGGGGGTGGTGTGGGGGTGGTGTGTGTGGTGGGTGGTGTGGGCGGTGGTGTGGGTGGGGGGGAAATTGCGGCAACAAAAAAATCTAACAAAAATATTTCCCCCACCCCGCCAAAAAAAATTGAAAATCAAAACGCAATATAACAGTTACCTGCGGGCATTTCGTATTTTGATCTCATTTAATTATTCATAGGTTCATTAGCTTGCGACGAGGCTCCCAGAGGCGAGGGATTTCCATAAGTTGAGCCCGACGTTACAGGCGCCGCTCCCTTTCCGCGCGGCCCTGCGCTGGAGTTGCGCTCCTCGTGATGGGCTTCGCGCGAATCAATGCGCTCCGTGGAGAGGCACTCAGCAAGCGAGCCGCCCGGATTTAAGAGGCCCGCAAAGTCACATCGCAAGGACAATTTAGATTACATTTTCGGAAAGGTGGACGTGCGTACGTGTGTGTGTGTGGTGTGTGTAATCTGTATGTCTGTGCACTGCATTTTGTAGACGTAAGCTGTGCCATTAAGCAAGGTATTAGAAGGCCAAGATGTGGCTCGGTCGAGAAGGGAGCGAGGCTGCCAATTGTGAGATTGTGAGAATTGAAATCCCATATCCACAGTTGACTCAGCCTTGTAACTACAACCATCACCACCATTATCATCATAACCACCACTGCATCAGCACCATCATGAGCATCATCAGAGCAACCACACTCCTCCTGTCACCGTCTCCACGATCCACTGCTCCTCACCACAACCTGCGTTTCCAGCACGCATCACCACCATCACCACCATCACCTTCACCACCACCATCGTCATCACCACCACCACCATCACCACCATCACCACCACCTTTATCATCACCACCATCGTCATCACCACCACCACAATCACCACCATCACCATCGTCACACACTATAACGGGCACCATCGCCGCCATCAACTTTACAATGACCATCACCATTGGCACCATCCTCATAACCGATGACATCATCATCATCGTTACCACCACCACCATCATTGTAACCATAGCCACCATTGCGTCATTGTGTCCGACGAGCCTGCTCGGCTTGTCACGCCGCCGTACGGACGCCGCTGCCGCCGCTGCCGGGCAGCTGTCAGGGCAAATCCGCGCTTGCTCGTCCGCTAAACGGTTCCTCTTTCCTCTGCGCGGTGTCGGGGCAACGCTCTCGTCCACTTGGGCCGCGACGGGGACGACTCCGTCCATAGCGCGCCGCGTCACGCAGGGCTCGACGGGCGGTCACGACGCTTCTCGGGCCGGAGAGCGTCAGGGAGGGTGACTGCGCCTCTACGCGGGGATATCTTTCCTCGACAAATTTCGGCAAAATGTGAAGTGGCACACGCGCGTTCCCACGAGGGCCCTTCTCGCGCACTCCGCCTACCCCACCCCCACACACACACCAAGGCAGGCACGCACACTCCGCAACATTGCCACGCGGTGATGGAATGCATTCAATACTTTCAGGAATAAAATAACTCCTTCGCAGCCTCCTCAGATAAGCGCGAGCTCGTGTCGTTCTCGCTAAAAATTACCCGGGGGAGTGAAGGCACAGAGAGAAATGTCATTAAGGATGTGAAGCGTTTTCTTTTGCCTCTTTTTTTACCTCCGCAGTGAATACGCGAGTGAAATTTGAATAAATTTTGGTTGGAAGAAAAAAACTGCCCGGTTGCTCAGGGGGTCAGAGACGCTGAGCCGCGCACCGCTGAGGGCCCTGGGTTCGAATCCGGGTGTCATCCGCACAACTCCGAATACATCGGGGCCTCGAGTGCAGCGAGCTGCTGGTTTCGGCCCAGCCAGCGATGAATGAACAATAAACCCATCGCATTACATTTCGCCCTGCACTGGATTTAGCTAAATTCCAGCTCTGACAATGAAATGTCTGTTTAACCATTACGCGACGAACACTATTCTCATACGGCAGCAGCGGGGTGGGAGATGTTACGGCCCTCTACTGAGTGTGGACGTCCCGTGCCTCGTCTCCTTGGGCCGTACTCCAAACGCGTTGGGTCACAGTCCTCGGGGCGAGAGATCCGAACGAGTTCGCCAACTCACCACGAGGCGCCGTGATGAGATGGCGAATTCGCAATGGGGATACGACTTGGGGCAGAAGGAGAACACGTTTAGCACGAGGAGATGTAGTCGGGTGGTAAGGTGGCGAGATTATCGTACATCTTTGTCGGAGGCTGGCTCAGACTGCCCACTCCCAGGCTGCCCCCTCCCAGACTCCCCCCTCCCAGACTTCCCACTCCCAGTCTCCCCACTCCCAGTCTCCCCCCTCCCAGACTCCCCACTCCCAGTCTCCCCCCTCCCAGACTCCCCACTCCCAGTCTCCCCACTCCCAGACTCCCCCCTCCCAGACTCCCCACTCCCAGTCTCCCCACTCCCAGACTCCCCACTCCCAGTCTCCCCACTCCCAGTCTCCCCCCTCCCAGACTCCCCACTCCCAGTCTCCCCACTCCCAGACTCCCCCCTCCCAGACTCCCCACTCCAAGTCTCCCCACTCCCAGACTCCCCACTCCCAGTCTCCCCACTCCCAGTCTCCCCCCTCCCAGACTCCCCCCTCCCAATCTCCCCCCTCCCAGACTCCCCCCTCCCAGTCTCCCCCCTCCCAGACTCCCCACTCCCAGACTCCCCCCTCCCAGTCTCCCCACTCCCAGTCTCCCCACTCCCAGTCTCCCCCCTCCCAGTCTCCCCACTCCCAGACTCCCCACTCCCAGACTCCCCCCTCCCAATCTCCCCCCTCCCAGACTCCCCCCTCCCAGTCTCCCCCCTCCCAGACTCCCCCCTCCCAGACTCCCCCCTCCCAGTCTCCCCCCTCCCAGACTCCCCACTCCCAGTCTCCCCACTCCCAGTCTCCCCACTCCCAGTCTCCCCCATCCCAGACTCCCCACTCCCAGACTCCCCCCTCCCAGTCTCCCCCCTCCCAGACTCCCCACTCCCAGTCTCCCCCCTCCCAGACTCCCCACTCCCAGTCTCCCCCCTCCCAGACTCCCCACTCCCAGACTCCCCCCTCCCAGTCTCCCCCCTCCCAGACTCCCCACTCCCAAACTCCCCCCTCCCAGTCTCCCCCCTCCCAGACTCCCCACTCCCAGACTCCCCCCTCCCAGTCTCCCCCCTCCCAGACTCCCCCCTCCCAGTCTCCCCACTCCCAGTCTCCCCCCTCCCAGTCTCCCCCCTCCCAGACTCCCCCCTCCCAGTCTCCCCCCTCCCAGACTCCCCACTCCCAGTCTCCCCACTCCCAGACTCCCCCCTCCCAGACTCCCCACTCCCAGTCTCCCCACTCCCAGACTCCCCACTCCCAGTCTCCCCACTCCCAGTCTCCCCCCTCCCAGACTCCCCACTCCCAGTCTCCCCACTCCCAGACTCCCCCCTCCCAGACTCCCCACTCCAAGTCTCCCCACTCCCAGACTCCCCACTCCCAGTCTCCCCACTCCCAGTCTCCCCCTCCCAGACTCCCCCCTCCCAATCTCCCCCCTCCCAGACTCCCCCCTCCCAGTCTCCCCCCTCCCAGACTCCCCACTCCCAGACTCCCCCCTCCCAGTCTCCCCACTCCCAGTCTCCCCACTCCCAGTCTCCCCCCTCCCAGTCTCCCCACTCCCAGACTCCCCACTCCCAGACCCCCCCCTCCCAATCTCCCCCCTCCCAGACTCCCCCCTCCCAGTAGTCTCCCCCCTCCCAGACTCCCCCCTCCCAGACTCCCCCCTCCCAGTCTCCCCCCTCCCAGACTCCCCACTCCCAGTCTCCCCACTCCCAGTCTCCCCCCTCCCAGACTCCCCACTCCCAGACTCCCCCCTCCCAGTCTCCCCCCTCCCAGACTCCCCACTCCCAGTCTCCCCCCTCCCAGACTCCCCACTCCCAGTCTCCCCCCTCCCAGACTCCCCACTCCCAGACTCCCCCCTCCCAGTCTCCCCCCTCCCAGACTCCCCACTCCCAGACTCCCCCCTCCCAGTCTCCCCCCTCCCAGACTCCCCACTCCCAGACTCCCCCCTCCCAGTCTCCCCCCTCCCAGACTCCCCCCTCCCAGTCTCCCCACTCCCAGTCTCCCCCCTCCTAGTCTCCCCCCTCCCAGACTCCCCCCTCCCAGTCTCCCCCCTCCCAGACTCCCCCCTCCCAGACTCCCCCCTCCCAGTCTCCCCCCTCCCAGACTCCCCCCTCCCAGACTCCCCACTCCCAGTCTCCCCCCTCCCAGACTCCCCACTCCCAGTCTCCCCCCTCCCAGTCTCCCCCCTCCCAGACTCCCCACTCCCAGTCTCCCCCCTCCCAGACTCCCCCCTCCCAGACTCCCCACTCCCAGACTCCCCCCTCCCAGTCTCCCCACTCCCAGACTCCCCCCTCCCAGTCTCCCCCCTCCCAGGCTGCCCACTCCCAGGCTGCCCACTCCCAGGCTGCCCCCTCCCACGCTGCTCGTTATGGAGCTGCTGGTGTCCTGTTACCTGCGTGGGGCAGTTAAATCGTTCTGCGATCGGCTCGTGCCACCTCGCTGATCTCGCCAAGGAGCATAAACCATCACGCGATCTCCGGTGGTCATCCTCGCAGCGGCGACTTTTGTGGAGCCATTGGACAAAGACGGTGGTCACCGCATCGCGCGCTTTCAGATGCGCGCTTCCTTCCGATATTAGGAAGCCAATGGAGCTATGCACTTTTGAATGTAGATTGAAATTGTATTTCTTTGGAACTGCTTTTTGTGTTCGGTTTGCTCTTCCCTCGCACCTCCGATTAGCGCGGTTGGCTACATACGGTGCGAAATAAGTTCAACACACACACACACGTACGTTTGAAAGCAGGAAGTTGAATTTAACTAATTGAGGCTCAATGACCCATCTGGCTCTATGTCCAAATTGGGATCGTGTGCGTCGACCCTGCCATTGAAATTCGGGTTCAGGGTTCAAGTTGATGTTGTGCAAGCAGGTGGTGGGAGAACTCGAGAGAGAAGAGGATGGAGGAGTCTCATTTGCAAGCGTGCCCTGGGTCACGAAATCGACAGAAAACCCAAATACAATAAATTACTTTACAGCAATGAAGCGATCAGGAATCGGAACAAAAAAAAACAGGCAATACAAAAACTGTATAATGCGAGACATTGAAAATGTTGCACATACATAAGTTGATTTTTGAATCCGAGTTAAAGCTGACATTTCGACTTTACACAGATATAGGGTGACGATGCTAAATTATGTGGAGTTAATAATAATCACGACTTTGTTTGTTCACCGTCTCGGGTTTGAAAAGACGAGTCTCACTTTGCTGGAAGCCACCAGTGCTTGTCCTATGGATGTACTCTGACCCATAATAGGAATGTGGAATTTTCACCGCTCTATGAGGAGGTGCAAACAGGAGGCGAGTACAATCCCTTACTCATTTGAGGCCGACATCAATTTGACGTTTTGTACTGAAGAGTGAGAGAAGATGCCGTGATGCAATGGTCAGCACAATGCACTAAACAGTCCAGAGGTCTCAAGTTCGTTCTCCCGGCGCGGCAGCTATATCATCGGGCACGTTTTTTTTTAATCTCCCGCCCCCCGCCCCCCCCCGGCTTTGTCCACCCCCCCCCCCCAAAGCCGCTGTTCCTTCCACCAGCAGTGACCTGAGCAAACAATTACACGGCCGCACATTTACCTTTCGACGCGTGTTATCATGAAAATTATTATTATTATCTAGGGCGGCCATTGGGCTCGAACCGCAAAAAAAAAAATCCCGTCTGCAACAATTCGGGTAAACGCGCCACCACCGCTCGGCCACATCACCGCGCCGTGCCGCGAGACGCTCAGGGACGCCGGGGAGAGACCGGCGAGACGCGGGAACGAGACGAGGTGGCCGCGTGCGCGCCAGCCCAGCGCCCTCGTCTGCAGGCGAATCGCGCAGCTGTCGAGCCCCCGGCACCGGCCACGGCCGCGCGCTCGCCAGCGTCTCGCTTGCAGCGGCTTCGAGCCGGTGCCTCGCGTCGCCCTCCCCACGTGATTAATTGAGATGCGGACGGGGCACGCCGAGTGTGCCATCCATCTCCACGCCGATCCGGCTAATTGCCTCAACAACTGAATAATGCATTCACTTGTTACCACCACCACCACCACTGCCGCCGCCGCTGTCGGGGCGGCGTGCCAACAGCGCCCGTGCGCGCGCCCTCGATGCGGGTACTCGAGAGCGTTTCCGCGGGTGGGTACGTGGCCGTGTCGTTTGTCACGAATTGTGAGTTGAGCGGCACAGAGAGCCGCTGCTTTGTGGAACTTGACATTGCGCTAACGGCGGTCTCGTAACTCTTTTGTGATATCGGAGCGTGCCGCGTGTTCGACGCGGCGCGCGACCGGTAATGCGCGCGCGGCTTTTACGACGCTCAATAAAAACGCGCGCATTGACCTAAAATAATAAGCACTTAGCGCGTACGCATTCAGCAGGATTTTTAAACGGAGTCCAATCCACTAATTACTTTCTGAGACTGACGCCAGAAAGAAAAAAACGCGCACACATGCCCAAGGTCCGAATCCCAGACTGCAGGTCAACGGCCAATCATTCATCCCCCCCTCACCCAAGTGTTTGCTAAAACGAGTACCAATTTGTGGGAAGGTCAGCAATGGTTGATTGACGCGCTGGCCTGGAGTCTGCTACAGGAATGTTGAGTTTACACCGTTGGCTCAGGGCCGCTGACATTTCCCTGCCCCTGTGTACGCACAAGGGTCGTCTGCCTACGGAGAAACTGCAATTTTACATTTCAATAGTCAAGGCACAAATTTGCCAAATTAGAAAATTATCATACAACTCCTCAACTGGGGGACCATCCGCATCAGTCCATCGACGACTGCCGGCAGACTCGTGCCGCTGTTTACTCTTGCAAATGTGACTCAATCTTGTCTCTTGAGTTCTCTCCTGGTTCAACAAAGCACCACTTGAACCTGAAACCTCACAGTCCGTACATTCAACCGCACGCTTGGAGCCGTGAACCAGGGCGGCAGGGTGGTGACACAGCAAGAACGGCCTGGGGTTCGTGTCCGGACTCGGGCGCCTTGCTATGTGGAGTTTGTACGTTCTCCCCCTGTTCTGCAAAGTGTGAGTGACGAGTGAGCGAGTGTGGGTGAGTGTTGGGAGCGATTGTGTGGAGTTTCGGAGTTTCCTCCCAGTTCTGCATGGGTCATAGCTCCCTCCGGGTTCTCCGGGTTTTCTCCCATTCCTAAAGTAGCACACACAATGGAACTGGCACTGCTGAAAACAATATTTGCAAATGCTTTTTAAAAAATTCCTGCAAATTCACTCCATTGTGTTTGCACGTGGCAACACAGCACCCTTCTGCAAGAACCTGGCAGGAGCCTCCTGCAAATGAGTGAGGCTCATTATCCTGGGGTGATCGGGATTCTGTCACCACGCAGCTCCCAGACTATGGAACAACGCTTTGTTTCCTTTGCTAATAAGGCAATCAGAGTCGTTAGAGCTGTAATTTAAGTCTGTCTTGAAATCTCACCTCTTGAAATTCGCCTTCATCCCGCGTCTAGTTCCGTCCGTTTACCCCGCAGGTTCTGTTCATGCCCCGCTTTCCATTCACGTTGGTACCCAATCCAAAGTGAAAATAATAATTATTGTTGTTGTTTCGGCAGGCTAAACAAGCAAAGTACTAATCATCATAATCTTAGTCATCAAGGGTGCGCGTCACAACCGCTGTCTGTGTCGCCCACAGCTGGTCGGCTTCGTCTACGCGTGCTACGTCATCAGCGTCTTCACGGAGGAGGAGGACAGCTGTGAGTGAGCACGCTCCACGTGCCGCGCGCCACGTGACGCGTGCCACGTGACGCACCCTCGACACCGCGATACCAGAAACATTCCCGTACACGGGCGGCGAGTGGAAATGTGTGGGCTGGTTGAAATGTGTTTTTGTTGTGTGTGTTATCAATTAATGTAACTAATATATATATTGCTTCTATAAATATGAATCTATAATACTGATGTTGTTTTGGGTTAGATCGCGTAAATATAAATGTGTCGTTAAACCCGACACCACCCGACACAGGCAATTATTAAGGTTTGTGACGTAAACAGAACGTGCCAATTCGTTACTAGTACAGCACACCGGTGTGTCGGAGAGTAAACCTGCAACATTTACAATTCGATTACGACGTTTCGCCAGTAATTATAACCAGCATCATCAGGCGACAGCCAGATTTGTGGAGCAATCCTCCCCCAACTGCGTTCTTAAATAGAGGGATACATGCGGTGTCATCACCTGTGAGCCAATCAGGTGCGAAGGCCAAAGCTAGGGAGGTGGGGTAATGTATGCATATAAATTACAATGGATATCAATTCACCCCACGCTGTGCCCGATGTCACCGCATCTCGCACGCCAAGCGGGGTGGGTGAAGCCCTCTACAGTCCACCACGTTACCCCCCCCCGTCCCCCAGCCACCGCCGCCTACAGCGACGACCTCCTGCGGCAGGCACGGAGGCCGCCCAACGCAGCGCTCTCCAGGCTCAAGCCGCTTGACCTCAGACAGCTGAACAGATCGGGGCGCGTTACGGGTGACGCGGCCGTTGAGTTTCACTCCCGTGCGGGTTTTCGTCTTTGCGCTGCATCACACTCGGATGTCTGCCTATTCCCCCCAACCCCCCATCTCCTCCTCCTCCTCTACCCCCCTACAGTCGATTTCATCGGTGGATTTGACCCCTACCCAACCACGTACCAGGTCCCGCAGAAACCCGCGCACATGCAGCTGCAGCCCATGTACACGTGAGTACGGCACGGCTGCACCGAGGCAGAGGCGAAGCCCTGCAAGCGCTCGCACGCGTCCCCGCAGATGGCTCATAACTCAGCACATTCGTCAATAGCATCTTGGCCTTAAAAACAAAAGCAATATATAATAGGCAACGTTTCTTGCAATGACCCTTGTTCAGAACCCATAGAGAGAGGCCAGAGAGGTAGAGGAGAAAATATGTTTCGCCTCCACTTCCACGGTGGCTGAGTACCCACACTTCACCACACCACACGCGGCCTGCCGCTGTGCTGACTGCCGTGCCCCCGTGTGCACTGATGGGGGTTGGGCCGAGGGCTGGGACGATGTCATCGACTGCGTGGCGCGGCCCACTCGAACCGGCGACCTCTGGACTACAACTTCACCCTGTCCTGACCATTGCACCGCGACAGCGTCACCTGGACGAGAAGTTCACGGGAAACGCGCTCTATCGGCCAGATCGGGAAGTTTGGTTGGACCTCCCGTGGCGCTCGTGCCAGGCTAGGTGCACGTTAAGGCCACGTGAAGTGTCGAACGCCCGCTGGCAGGAGGTCACGGGGCAGATCCAGGTGCCACGGGTCGACTGACTGAGATGACTGAGATGACTGAGATGACCGGCCAGACACACAGCATACACTATGAGCCGCAATCGAGCTCATCGTCCACGAGCCGTGTTTAGAATGCATGAAGCGAACTCGCTCCACATCACCCAATGTTTTGCTCTCACTCATCTTGAGACCAGCCTTAGCTATGCTGTATAACTCTCACGTAACAAAGCTCCTCCGCATCGCCTTAACAGAGTGTATGGGGCAAGTGCTGTTAGCGAGCGCCTATTGAAGGCCGGCACGGCACACGAGGGGGTGGGCGGTCAGCACCACGCCCGAACGCCTTTGTCTCCCCAGTAGCTATGTTTATGCATCGCACGAATTTAGAATTTGAGGTTGAGTGGACCTAGGGGAGGTCCAGGACTGGTTCAGATAATAGTCACAGGCGATGGTCGCTGGTTCTGTAGCGCCGCGCGCTAACCACAACACTACCGCTCCCCACTCTCACACAATGCACTTGCACAAACACACACACGCCCTTAAGAGCCGAACACACGCTCGGAATAACACTCCTATAAACACGTGGCGGCGGGTGTGACTGTGAGCGGTGGTTTCCGCTATAACGTTTTTATTGTTGACTGTCAGGAAGGGTTACTATGTGATAAAAACGAAGCCGCCCTGATAATGTAATACCGTGTACATATATATTTAAAAATATTCCGCCAGCTCGCTGCCCTGATACAGCTTCGAGAGCTGAACGGAGTTCAAAAGGACTCACAAATACCTGGTTGTGAAAGACCCAACATAGTAAATCCCTGGGTTTTGATCTTCCAAACCGCATCCACTGCACAAACCATGGCAGCAGTAGATGGGAAATAAATGAAATATGTGGTAGCAGTGGTGCGACTGTGGTCATCCAGGACAGATCATAGATCTATAACGGCGCAATGCCCCGATCCACAAATACGAATGAGACATCACAGCGATGATGAAACACTACTCTGCTGCTCCTGACGCGGTTATCTGGGATTGAGCACGTGAATGTGACATTGAAGTCGCTCCTCTGCATCGACATCGTCAGCCGCCGCACGACAACAAGAAGAATCTCGCTGGCCGATCGTGGCTCTCCGAGCCGGTGGCACGGCCGCGGTTCTCCGTGCGCTCCGCGAGAAGAGGCAGGGGGCCTGGCCCGGGGACGCGACGGGCGGGTTGGAGAGGCTCGTGGCTTGAGCGGCAGCTCAAGGACCAGAGACGGAGCGACGGCAATCGGCTCGCGTGCAGGAGCCACGCGGATTGACGCGTCGCCAGGAGCTTGAGAGATGGCGACGGGGCTTGGGAAGGCCTCTGTCCAGCGGCAGGTAGATCACGGGTGATTGTGATGATGCGGGTGAAGGGTGGATCTATCCGCTGCTGGATGAAGGCCTCCCCAAGCCTTCTCTCACGGTGCTGCGATACACCAATCCGTCGAGCGCCTGCTCACGAGCTGAATCCGTCGCTCCATCTCCCCCCTTTAGCCACCACTCCGTCACTGATGTCTCCAACTTGCAAAATTGAGCGTTTGAATCGGTGCTTATCACTTGTCGTACGATTTGGATCAGAAATCTAAACGTGGACATCAGACGGATTTAATTGGGGGGATTTACAAAAAAACAGTGCTCAAAGAAGAATGGAGAGCCACACTTTTGGAATTACGCAAAGCGACGTGAATATGCGTCGAGCTCGCGTACGTCCTCATCTAATCCGCGTGCTCCTCTTCCTGTCTTCAGCGCAAATTGCACGCAGTCACCACTCCGTGCTTGTCTGTGCGATGTTCACCCCTTTCGTGCCGTGTCCCTCGTCAATGTGGATGTTTGCGATTCATTGCCGCGTCCCAAGTTCCCAGTAGCATCAACAATGCGCGCGCGCGAAGTCCATTTGTCAAAAGCAACGTTCCGTGAGGCCAACACGCGAAATGATTTCTCTCTTTTCCTCCCTCCCCCACCCCTCTCCGTCTTTCTCTTCCGTCTCCTTGAAAGGACAAAATAACAACACGCGCGAGGGACAGCCGAGCGGAGCAACAGAGACATCATCAGCTCGGGGGGGGAGAAGCTGGGCAAAAAACCAAGATCCCCACCAACGATTTGAGAGAGCGAGTGGAGAGAGTGGAGAGAGAGAGAGAGAGTTGTTTTTCTTCTTCTGTGTGTGTACAAAAAAAAATCCCACTCCCAAGAACTTACAAGCGCGTGTACGTTTTGTCAAAACGAGCAAGGATTGATTTGCGGCGGCCACGGCAGCCGCAGCAGCAGCAGCAGCTGCCCAGAGAAAGAGAGACGGAGAGACAACAAATAGACGTCGAGAGAGTAGCCAGACGGGTAATAACAACGGCGGTAGCGGCGAGGAGTCTTGGCTCGGAGCCACGAGAACAAGGCGGCGGCTGCTGGCGGCTGGACGCGGCTTCGGCGCCCGTCCGCCCGCACCCCCGGGGCGCCGGCGCGGGGTGGGGGGGAAGCGCCACGGACGCCCCACGCGCAGAGACGCCACCGCCCTCTGCAGACGCCCTCCCGCATGGCCCGGCCCAGCCAGCGCGCGTGGGGCTGGGGGGTCGGGAGTTGTTTTTGTTTTGGGGCCGTTCGTCCATCTCCTCGCGCGGTTCTTCGATGTGCGCCGTCGGCACGAAGTCACCGACGTTTCGCTGCACGTGCCGGCGAAGAGCTTCTTCAGGGACGAGCCAGCAACATCGGCGCGCGCGTGCGTGTGTGCGTGTGGCTTCGTCAATAAAAAAATATAAAGCAACAGCGAAATGCCATCGCCACTCAAGCCAAGTGGCAGGAATCCGTCGGAGCTCAACCCGAACGTGCTGTTGGCGGTCCTGATGGAATCAGCGGTGGAAACTCCACATTCCTAGGGCAAGGGCCAGTCCAGCCCCGCGTTCATCATGGTGCCCCATATCAGCGTGTCGCTGTCCAGCTGATGGAGAGGGAGAGGGATCGACCTTCGTTGTATATAAGTGGCGGCGTCGTTGTTTTTCTGTGTGCGTGTTAACCTCCGGTCACTCATCCCGTGGTTTAATTTCTTCGCGTTCGATAGTAACTTTTGATAATTACATGACAAAGTGTCCTTTTCAGCCGTAATGTTATAGCCTGAGTGATTACATACAATATGCAATACGGTATATATATACATTTAAATGCATATTATATGTACTGCAGTTAATTGTATACATATTTTATGTGTTCGTCAAAGTCTTTATTTTATTTTGTCCTTCGTAACGACGTAGCGCGTATTAACTTTGTACATCTCATGGTAGGCTTTACAATTGTAATGGCCGATTATTTAAATTAACTCTCCTGTATGGGATTCAATAAGATAATCTTCAAATGTTACTGTTTAATGTTGTAGGAACGCTGCCACAGTGGTGACCGCGCTGGACTTGCGACCCAGAGGTCGCCGGTTCGTTGAACCCTCCCGGCGCGCCGGTGGTAACGTCACCGCACCATCTGCCTACCCAGCAGCAGCAGCACGCTGCATGGGCACGCCGCAATGAGTCGATCGGCACGTCACGTGGGTGGGGTAAAGTGTGGGTGACCCCCCACCTAGGAGCCTTTCCTGGGGTCAGGGAGACCGCCCCGGGCCCCGCGCTTTTGGAAGGGGGTGGGGGGGTTGGATCCCGCTTCGACGTCACGGTGTCAGATGGTGGCGTGAGCGAGCAATTGCTGGGCTACTGCACCTTCAATATGAGCGCTGTATGTGAATGGGGTCAATGTTACGGGATTACGTAAAGTTGGTGCTTCCGAAGCGTCGTGCTAATCCCACCGCCGCCGTGAATAGCCAGCGACGATGTTGGGCAACTTCGCAAACTCGCTCGAGGTCTTCGCGTTGACGCCACCCACACGAACCGCTCCGATTTGCCACCACGCTGCCCGTGTCCAGGTGACCCACCGGGAGTCCGGTCTCACGAGACCTCAGGCACGCTGAGCGGGCTGTGAGGCTGCCGGGCTTGTGCGGTCGTCCCGCGGGTTGGCACGGGGCTGCTGCTGCGTCGTGGGCACCCAGAGGGGAGTGCAGGGGAAAGCCATTGTTGTACTGAACTGCTATGCGGTCCGGTACTTCCTTCCCACCGCGTATGCTCCTCCCCGTCTTCACCAATCGCTATGACCAGCGTGGCGAAGTATGGTCAAATAACCCAACGCAACCCGGGCAGCGTGGGGAGGCCCTCATCCAGCAGTGGATTGACGCAAAGGCGATGAAGTGTACAGTACCCACGGACGCGCAGCAGTATAGATACAGTACAGTCTGTTCTGTCAATACGTTATTGAGGGATATTTGACCATACTTGACCATACTTGACCATGCCGGTCGGTGCGCGTGTGTGAAGGTGGTGGGGAGTGCAGAACGGCGACGGCTTTTGCTGCACTGCCCTCTGCTGCCCACGAGGCCTAGAGCTCCCGTGTTGTGTACGCAGCCGGCACCCATCCCGGCGATGTGCAGGCTCCACGCTGCTTAGCTGACGCGAGCTGACGGCATCTGGTGAATTCTGGCTGCTGTGGCGCCGCGGTGGCGAGATGCCATCTCTCTCGCCTGCTATGCAGGAGGTTCGTAGGTTCGATCCCAAACCCTGACGCCTGTATATTTGGAGTTTGCATGTTCTCCCCGTGCTCGCGTGGATTTTTCTCCATGTCCTTCGTTTTTTTTCCTCCCCACATTTAAAAACGCGCGTTTAGAGTATTTGGCTGCTATGAATTTCCACGCGATAAGCCACTTCATTATGGCCAGGTTGCTGCTGAAAAAGAGTTACATAGTTCTCGGTGGGGCCTTACCTGGTACATAAAAAAACCCAAGTTTTATAAAATGCATTTCTCGTTGCCTGTAAACGTGCTCAGTTGTCCGTGCAGCGGCAGGGCCTCTCGCGGAGAGAGGGCGAGCGGCCACTCGCAGCCGACTTCGCCGGCACTGACAACACGCGGCACTGAGAGCATCGCTGGGGCAACTCGTCACGCGTCGATCATCAGCTCCGCCAAGGCGGCCCGGGCCATCATCAGTTGCCCCACAACCCCGGGAGGCAACTTTTACCGACTTGATGGCTCAATTACAACGGCAGCTGCCACTTCGCTCGAGACCAATTGTGAGATTGTGAGAAACACAATCACAGCCACAAACGATGTCACAGCCACAATCGTTTATATAACTCGCGACTTAGATTGCGACGAGAATCATGACCGTCTATTAACTACCGGGCACGGTGGTTAGCGCACCGCGCTATGAACCACGCGAGTCCCAGCCACGGCTAACATAAGTGGCGAGCGGTCTGGGCCTCCCAACCTTTCACCAAGCCGCACTGACCAGTGTGGTGAAGTATGGTCAAAAAACAATCCCCATCATGACGCGGGGAGGCCTTCACCCGTGGGCGGATTGAGAATGGCAGCATTTATGTATTTATTTCGTATCTATCCAACGACCGCGTAAACGGAGCCCTTTCAGCGGGATTAATAACTCGACACTCAACAGGCGTGAGATTTGAGGTGCTGAAACGCAAGTTGGTCGACATTTGGTCAGCCGGTCTCCCTCCGTTCGGTGGCCTCGACCAGCCGTGCAACGCTCACCGACACCCGACACGCGCAGTCGCCGTGGCTTTGAGGCCCCCCTTTTTAAAGCCCCCTGTGAATTTGATACGTAATAAACTCGATGTTTTACCATCCCTCGCGAGCCTCGTTTATCAACGCGGCTCGCGGACTCGGAAGCGCGAATTTCGTGGGCCCTCTTGTGGCTCACACGGCCCACTGAGGTGGCAGCAGAGACGTCGTCGAGAGACAGTGATGGAGCGAGATGAGAGAAATGTAGGAAATACTGTGTAGAGATGTCGTGAGATGTGGAAAGTAGAGATGCAGGCAGGATATCGATGTGAGATATCAATTGGAGTTCTCTGTTAATTGCAATGTTATGTTGATTAGGATGCAAATTGGTGGCGATCATTTGAACCACCGTTTCCCCATGCATCCCGAGCCACTTGAGCTATCTGGGACCCTAGCATCTCTTGCTGGGTCTACCCGTGCCGAGCGCTGCCACAGCGTTTGTTTTGCCAAATCATCAGCGCACACGCCGGCGTCACACTTCACGCGCACACAACACACACTCATTGACGTGACCGAACATCCCGATGCAGGACCCTCCACAGCGAAGATCAGCAGCATCATCATCATCATCATCAGCCATGATCAATCCACCGCTGGATGAAAGCCTCTCCAAGCCATCGCCATCTCTCACGAGCCTGTGATGTAACAATCCACCCAGCACCTGCAAATGAGCCAAATGAATGAACAGAGCGTCTTCCTTCGTGACAGCCTTGCCCTATACAAAATTGCACATTTACCAAATGCACTGTTATTATTAGTATGGTTACACGCGGCGATTTAATGTACGCTGACACACGAGCACGTATCGACTCATGATCAATAGCAGCGGCGGCAGATTCGGTTGTCTCGATGTTTGTTTTGTGCCACGATGGCTTTTATTTCGATGACAACAGCACAACCACAAGCACAAGCACGGTCCACAAGCGCACGAGACAGAGCCACCGGCAGCTCGCGAAGCACGAAGCACGAAGCACGACTGGCGGGTCACTGCGCAAACTGTCCCCCCGCCCCCGTCCCCACGATCCACGGCTCCGCACCACAGCCTGCGTCTCCCGCACGCGTCACCACCATCAACAACAACATCATCACCTTCACCACCACCATCGTCATCACCACCACCACCATTACCACCACCACCTTCACCACCACTGCTCTGCACCACAGCCTGCGTCTCCCGCACGCATCACCACCATCAACAACAACATCACCTTCACCACCACCATCGTCATCACCACCACCATTACCACCACCATCGCCACTTTAACCACCACCATCATCACCATCGTTATCACCACTACCATTATCAACACCTCCACGATCATCATCACCCTCGTCATCACCACCACCATCTTCACCACCATCATCACCATCGGCATCACCATTACCACCACCATCACCTTCACCATCGTCATCACCATTACCACCATCATCACCATCATCATCATTGTCATCACCACCACCATCTTCACCACCATCATCACCATCGGCACTACCTCCACCATTACCACCACCACCATCATCATCACCTTCACCACCATCACCATCGTCATCACCACCACCATTACCACCATCATCACCACCGCAATCCACGTGCCGTCAGCCAACACCACGTGGTGTCGTGCCGCTGCTGTCTAGAACCCGACGCCGGCGATGTGCAGGGCGCGGCACAAACACAGCGCAGGGTTGACGCGGCGGCGCTGTGACACCGGCCGGCCTGATGGGTTGCCACCTGTCCCTGGTCTCCCCAGGATTGCCCTCTCGGTGAGGAGGTCGGTACCATCCTGGGAAATCAGTCAGTCCTCGTGGGACATTAAAAGTCCGAGCCCTCCCTCCCCCCTTCCCGCACTGTGAGATATTCCATCTTCGCCGGTTTCCTCCCTTAGCTAGACACACGCCATGCAACCGGTGTCTGCCAATCATCCCGATGGAGCGCGCACTCTCACTGCGGCTTTCCCGGGATTCACGAGTCATCGTCACCAATTATGTTACATTCCCAAGACACGTCGCGGTTCCGTCGCGCCTCGGAGGTGGCGACCCTCGAGGTCTGGCGGTCAGGGTACGAGCCACCGATCCGCTCCGCACGGAGGCAGAGGCTCCGGTGCCCTGGTTACGCTTACCCGGCAATGCCGCATTAAGCTTCGTTACTAACAAACGAAAAATCGCAAAAACGATCAGCGCGACGCAATGCGGACTTGTACAGTAGCGTCGAGATGCGACCGCCTCTCAATGCGCCGTACAGGCGGCCACGGGGGGCAATGTTTATTGTACAGATGCAAGCAGCGGATAAAGGGGCGGTCTTGAGGCTGGACTTGAACAGAGGCATGGAGTCGACAGCACAGGTGGCTAGGGGATGGGAGTTCTATACCAACGGGCAGCAACCTCCGTTGGCAACACGGTGGCTTACTCAGATTTCGAACTATGCCACGTGGATTTTCAGCATGATATGCGAATCAGGATCAGTATCTCGCAATGTGTGTACGTATGCTGAACTTCTTTCGCAGCGTACGTAGCCAACCGTGCATGCGATCGTGTGCTCCCTTTCCCCTCTCCCGCCTCGGAAGGAGTTCATTATTAAAACTATTCATTCTGGAATGAAGGGGAAGCCGCCACAGCGCCGCAATGGTCAGCAACACTGGACTTGAAACGAAGAACTCGCCGGATCGATTCAATCTCCCGGCGTGTCAGCTGAGACAACGGGGCAAACTTCTTAAATCCCCCCCCCCCCACCGCTCACCCAGCAGAACAAATGGGCAACCCCGCAGCTAGTCTATTATTGGTCGGTCACATGTGGCGGGGTAAAGTGTGGGTAGCCCTGCCTCTTCCAAGACATCTGGACAGCATGCAAAAGCAGGCCCTCTCGAGCGTCCTGTGGTGGAGGCTCTTCTGCCAGCAGTAGAGTTAACAAGCAATTGCAGGGCTGCCCCTCTCCCTCTGGACAAAAGCGCGTATCAACATTGTGGTGTTTTTCTGTAAAAACAATGAACATTAACGCCACCCATCGGTGCCATCTATGGCTTCTGAGCACTCGATAAATGTCGCGGCAATGACCCCTTTGTGTAGGGATCATTTCCACGACACACAAAGAGCCCCCCCCCCTTCCCCCCTTCGATTGCCGATGTCCGGAGTGGAACTGAAGATCAGACAAGGGGCGAAACGTTTACGAAGCAAAGCACTGCTCACTTTGCTCAAGATAAACATTATCTCCACACACACACACGCCACACACACACACACGCCACACACGCACACGCCACATACACGCCACACACACACACGCCACACACACGCCACACGTAAACACGTGTTTTTGTGCAAGAAACAGTCACTGACGGCAGGACGAATGGTGAAACTTAACATCGGTCACAGACGATCCCCCGTGTGTGCGTCTGATCGTGGTTCTCACAGAGTCCTGGCCGTGCCAGAGCGAAGGTTGTCGCCCTTGAACCACGCCGCTCCCAGATGCGCTGTTTGGCGCGACGTCCGACTTGTTCACTCCACGTGCTGCAAGTCATCTTCAGGAACCAGGAAATGCACTGGTTCACGAATAAGGCCCCAAGTACGTGGCACGAAACATCGGACATCGATGCACGAGGAGGAGGATGGGGGGGGGGTGACCAGGGGGTGGGAAGGGATTGAGAGCGACTGTGGCGCAATCTCACACGAAACAAATGGCGTCGCTCAAAAATTAATGCCCCGTGCGTTGCGCTCACGGACGTGACTGTTGCAGCCGACGATGCATCATTTGTGGGATGCGCCATTTACCATGCGGTGGAGAGGTGGGGGGGGGGCGAGTTTGAAAATCAACCGCCCTCGGAATTGCCACGGCCAGCAACCTGAACTGCTTTGGAAACTCGGGGGACACGCCCGTCGCACGGCTGAGACGCGCGACGATCAGTTCCCGGTTTCTCCCCAGCGCACCGACCGTCGGCTCGGCCAATCTACGGCCGTCAGGCGGCCCCCTCCGCTCGGCGGAGCGTCCCTCGCGAGCGTTCTTGTTTCGTGAAACGGACCCGGCGGGACGAGTCAGCTCCACCGGCGTCGTGGACGGAGGGGGTGGAGCTCCGGGTGGGGGTGGTTGGGACTCGACGCCGATCCTCGGTACCCGATCGCCGCAGCCCGGGGGGCGGGTGGCACGCGGGTCACTTCCAAAGCCTGCGCCTTGAGAGGTGAGGGAGAGGTGAAGAGTGGCGGGGCTTGCTCGGCCCAACAGCTGCTGCAGAGTGGGTCCCGTCTCCCCTGTGCCCGTTCTGTGGCTCTAGAGCCGGGACCTCCGCTGACTTTGAGGAATCGTTCTAGATTTGAAGCTTTCGTGACTGCAAGGATTCATACTCTTAGGTTTGTTCGGTAAAGTCACGTAGGTAATAATAATAATGAATTAATTATAAATTAAATTAACTCAATTAAATCACGACGTTTCGGAGGCAACACAAGTCTGCGTCGAAAAAAACCTAAGAGTTTGAGCAATCGATTGCTCTGCCGATTAGCCGTTTGGTTACTCAACGAATCGGACAACACGAAACACCTCTGTTATTACAGAGGTGCCGCTGTACGGGAGGTGGAGGGCAGGGCTTTATGTGGTGTACCCACTGATACTGCTGGGTGTGTGTACAGGGGCGGCGGAGGGGATTTAAGAAACCTGCCCCGTCGTTTCACCAGCCGCGCCTGGACATGGAGTCGAGCCGGCGATCTTTGGATTGTAAGTTTAGTGGGCTCACCATTTCACCATGGCAACTCACCCATCACGGAATAGAGCACAGACATTATTAGTAACGAGACATGGGTGGGTTTTAATACGGTCACCTGAGCTCACTCACTTTCAATTCCCTATTTGCTTAATTGCTCTTACTTTATTATTTTGTTTGACCGTGAGACTCATGTCTCGGTCTCCCGAGTACTCACATTGCTTACACCAAAATCAACTCGACTCCAGGGTCAGGGCAACCTCACTGGATCTCAGGCATCGCTGCAATTTCATTTTCAATACATTGGGAAGCTTTCTCGCAGTGCTGGTCCCTACCTACCTACCCCATTGGGTGGTGCTCAGCAAACGTTATTAAATCCTCGTGCAACGACGGAAGAGATAAATAGGCAGAGATCGATATGTAGTGAGATACGAAAAAGATGTAGGTAAAAAATAAAGATGTATTGGGATGAGATAATTTATATAAACAAGAGATGCAGTGAAACGAGAGACGCAGACCAGAGATGAAGGTTCACTTTTAATATTAATTAGCTTGATATATTTGATAAGATTTTAATTCGAGCTGAAATTTTATACGCCGCTATTTTTCATAATTCATGCCACGAACCCCTTCAGCTGCTTGGGGCTCCATGCACTATAGCACGGTGTGCTTTGTCGCGTCTTCACGCGCGTCTGCAAACGCGAAGCCGGCGACAAATAAAAGCATTTTCTGTTTTTCGTTCCGATGGTTGCTCCCCCTGACCTCGGCGCTAATGCGGAGAGAGACACCGTGCACGTCAGAGCGCGTTTGGGCGACATCAAAAGACCCTTCGTAATCTTCCCATCGAAATGCCCCATGCGGTCGAACGAAAAAAGCACGCGTGATATGTAAACAAAGCCGCCCGTCGCGTTCATTCTCCCGGCTACTTAAATGACCGCGATGAATTATTCCGCACGACATCTCCCGCGCAAGACGCGCGGCTGCGTCATCATTGGCGGAGTCAAGGTCGGTGTAAACGTTCAAGGGCAATTCCCCAATCTAAATTCTCGAAAACAGATATTGGCATGTGTCACACACACACACAGGTGCAGGTTTACCCCATACCTGTAATCGGAGCCAACACGATTCTTAGTCTTTCAAACAATGTCGATCAAAGAGGGACGTAACGTTTCTGTTGACGCACGTTATGCAACTTCTTCGATGCGTCTCAAGGGAAGATTGTGCGTTTTATCTGTACCACCTACTGTGACGTGGATCACAAACACGGACAATGACAAAGAGGATTGAACAGAATACGACAAGTCATGAAGCACGGAGAGACGCATGCTCGGAAGCACACTGGGAGACTGAAAGATGAGCGCATGGATGGGACGGCGTCAACAAGTTTGAGACGTCATACCTACTGAAGAAAAGTATATGTACGCAACGTTCCATTCTGTATCTCTGCATGAAGATACAACTAAGGTGCAGTCCATCGGCTCTATGGGCTTTAGAAAGCAATATTCTCCAGCAGCGTCTGTTGAAGCAAGACAACTGCACCGGTTTTGATAAGTCGGGTCTTGTCAGCAGAGACACGCCTATCAAATTAAATGCTGCTGAGTCGACTCAGATTTAAAATAAACAGGGGTTGTATACAAACGCATGAGCTGCTGCGGACAATGAGGAGTAAAAGCAGAGCTAAGCACAACTCTGTCCTGTATCTCCACGTGTAAATAAACACATGTTCTTGTCCATCGCGCTGTTTTTTGGCCTTGAAACGACCCTTGTCTGACAACTGGGGGTGACTGACTTACTCCTACTGTGCAGGGCAAAGTGACTCCTGCTGCTCAAACGAACATTGAGGCGTTGATGCTCATCCCCTGTTTGCAGCCCTGAGCCAGTGGTGGAAATTCTACGTTCCTATGGCGGGGGGCGGTGCTAGTCAATCCATAGAACCACTATTGACTTCCAAACAACATGCGGTATTAATTTGTATCGACCGCGGAGGGTTGATGGGCTGCGTCAACCCCCAACCAGGATTTGAATTCGCGACCTTCCCGATTGCGAGCCGCTCGCTCTCCCTCTGACCTCGTGTAATCACCACCACCACCACCACCCTGGGCGGTGGTTCTTCACTTCAAGGCCCGCGGGTCACTGGCGGCCCCTGGTGGCCTTTAATGCGACCCCCTAAACGCACAACAAGTGAAACACCCCCATCATCCCATTGGAACCTCATTTGCCAATAAAAATATAATATTTTTTTTACCCTTCTATCTGGCAACAAAACTGACACCTTTTTTTACAAGGAGTCATGTTTACATAGACCATAATACCTGCAGTCATAATGCAAACAAAAAAACATAACTCTGATAATGTGCACTGTCCTTGAAGTTGATTGGTCCACACCCCCATCATCATCGTGCTGCTGTCAAACCTCCAATAATTTCAAATGTTGTGGCGGCCCTCACACTGGTGACGTCTTATCGGCGAAAGCGGCCCCACCTCTGAAAACGAGCTAAGACCCCTTCCCCGAGGCCGAGCGCCGCGTGCCACTCACCCCGACTTGGGCACGGCCCCGCTGGCCACGGACCGCACTTCGTGGAGCAGCAGCCGGTTCTCCTGCACCACCTCCTCGTCATCTTGCTGCTCATGATGATGCTGGTGCTCCGTGGTCATCACCTCACCACCATCGTCATCGTCGCCGCCACGGCCCCGTGCGGCCGCCGCGGCCACCAGTAGACTCCCCGACAGCGCTGCGCCTCCGGCTGCGAACAGCAGCGCGCCCGCCAGCTTGCAGCCCTCCACGAGGCGGTTGAAACGCGCCGCGCTCGGGTCGACCAGCAGCACGTCGCTCACGCTGCCCGGGCCGCCGCCTCCTCCGCCATTGCCGACCGCCTCGAGGCGAGCCGGGGCGAGGTAGGAGGCCAGCATGACCGCGGCCCCCGTCAGCATGCCGAGCAGGCCACAGGCGAACCACGCCTGCGCACACGCGGCGCAAGGGAAGTCAAGCAACGGGCGCTCGGCACAGGTCCGGGGGGAGTCAACTGCGCTCTCGGCTCGGGGGATGCGGCAATCGCTCAAAGGGAGGGGGGGGGGGTTGGGGGGGGGGGCGCCCCCCTCCCCGCCCCCCGCGCTCCCCCCCCCCGCCCCCCCCCGGCTCACCCCCCTCAATATTTTATTCACCCCAGGCTACGAGATACCGCGGCTCTGCTTGCCTAATGCCAGCGCTCACGGTCTCGAACATTTCACGCTGTGAGGGGCGCTGTAAAGGGCGTCTTCGCAAAATGCTGCCACTAAACAGCTCCGTAGTACTTCTGTGTAATATTACGTTACTGTTGTAATGAGATAAAAATAAAACGTGGAACGTAAATGAAATCATGCTCATAAAAATCTATTTGAACCTAGATTTGAAGCTTTCGTGACTGCAAGGATTCATACTCTTAGGTTTTTTCGGCAAAGTCACGTAGGTAAAAAATAATAACAAAATAAAATAATAATAAATGAAAGTAACTACATTTAGTTATTTATGTTATTATTATTATTTTTTACCTACGTGACTTTACCGAAAAAACCTAAGAGTACATTTGAACCGCCATCTAAATATGTGTTTTTTGTTCTTTTAGACCGTTGTTGAAAACAAATCTCACGGTGGTTATCAGGGGTGGTGCTGGCAAGGCCGCACGCTCGTTATGCCCCTAGCCACCTCTGAGGTCGCTACAGAGAGACTGGGGACTTGGTGGTCCTCGGAGCAGTACCCTGCTCAGCAGGCACGTGGACGTAGACACGAGATGCTGAGCTGTAACCGCGTGTGAAATGCAATTTAACATCAGCGCGTGGGTTGTTTTAGCAGCCAATGTTATTATTCGTAAATATCTGTTTGTTTTTGGTGTTAGGCCCGCGCAATGATCCCGCCCGCTCCTGCCACCCGACACAGCCAAATGACATCGTCACATGGCGTTGTGTACAGGGGCTTCACGGCGCGCCAGGGATCATTGTGTCAGCTCGCACGGTTGGAATCGAGCGGCCCACCCTGGTAATCAGTGCGGGTGTAGGAACCGGGGTGATATCACTGAGCGCATTCGACTTCACCAGCGGACGTTTGAGAGACCCGTGAAGACGTCATGGTCCGAATTTGATAAATTAAGCCGCATAATTACTCATTTGGGATGATACATTATACAATATTGTGCAGGGCAATTATCGTGCGCCTACTGTAAGGACGTGAAAGGACCCTCCTTGAAATCTCACGAGACTCCTGGGTAAACAAACGCCAATAATGACAATGTGTCTGCCGACATTTTTTGTACAGAACACAAAAACGTCACTGACTTGTTGCGGCACCCTGTGTGTGTGCCCTGCCCCTTTGGGATGTTTTGTAACGGCAAGACAGAAGAGGTTTTGTCAGCTCATTAAACATCCCGCGGTGAGGTTGAGCTGGCAGCAGACTTAAGTCGAAATGATCGCGGGTCCGTCTGCGCCACCCTAACGCGATCCGACAAACTCGGCCTGAACTGTAAAATCTGTCTGGCTCGTTTGGCAAGACATCGAGGCATGAAACCAGTGTGTTTATTTCGGATTTAGCGAGGCCGATTAATAAAATGTTTGTACATGTACTGATATTTAATTACACGACTTGATGTGATGATTTCAGTTTTTTTTATATCCATCTGTCTGCACGACTTTGGAATTATCTCCCACGTTATTATAACCTTTCTGAACTCTGAACTATTACAACTATTACAAGTTTAACAGTGCTGTTTGTTGCTGGCCGCTTCGCATTTTCGGGCCGTTGGGCCTCCTGTGCTAAGTAAAAAATATAACAATTCTCGCTCCATTCAGAAACCACAATTATGTTATCACAGAATAACAGATCCATATAATCACAGAGCCAAACTGGGACCCGTTCAGCTATTGATATTTCGAGAGCAAAAGCAAGCAATTGTATTGCATTTTTTCAAGGCCAATATGAAATAAACCCTTCAACATACAACATTCTAAAAACTATTCACGTCAGCATCCCTCAAGTGTCCCATTATTTTTTGCTGTGCAGTGGAATACGCAACTAAAAACCAATCTCTTCAACCGACTCTGCTCGGAAGAAGGGTCATTACCATTGTCCCAAATATTGGGATTTTTTGTAGCAGAGTTTCATATCTCACTGGGTCGCCGGCAGACTGAAGTAGATGACACGTGACTAGCAGACAAAGCCATAGCGAGATTTAGACTGGATGTGATGTGCTGCATATAGAAATACTTTCCGGACAGACTCAGCTGAAATTAAGCCCTGGATATTGGGCAGCGTGATTGACATATGACGTTAATTCGTGTTTGTACAGCACAGCCAATTCTTTGTTTAAAAACAAATCTATGAAATAATAATTGCGCTTTTGTGTTAATAAACGGTCGTTTACTGAGTGTCTCATTCACTTTTCTCTATCCCAATAGGTTCTGTTTATGCCATGAACATTGTTTGGAAAATCAGTCGTAGTGGTTGCTAGGCTTTCAATTGATAAACTCCGAGTGAGATGACAGAAGAGATAGAGACTCGCATGCGAGATGAGATGAATTTGGACAACACTGGAGATAGTGAAATGAGAGAAGAGGAATGGCGGCGAGACCAAAATGTGATGGTACGAGAGAGGGAGAGATATCGACAAGAGACAGAGCTGTAGAAACCTAATTATGAATCGGAGATGTAGCATGCTGATGAAGGAAGAGACAAGCTAGAGGTGGGCGAGATTGATTGCTGTTCAAGTTAATTCACTTATCATGTTCATCAGTCTGCGATGGCGCTTTGAGTGGCACAGTCGTGCCAGAAAGGCGCTACGTGTCTCAGCAAAAAGAAAAAAAAACTAAAATTTGCTTAACGTTCACAAATCGCTTTCATTATTGTGGTTGCGCATCCAGGAGCCCTTGATCTGCTTGGGGCTCCTGTGCTTTTGCCGAGTCTTGCTTGTGCACGCGGGCGCTACCGGCGAGCAGCGGCACCTTGCACGCCGTGGAGGCCCCGGCTGCCTCCTGCGCGCCTCGCCGCCCGCCCGGCCGCAGCAGCGTCTCCTCGTCCGGCTCCGAGCGGCAGCCCTGGTAGAAGTGGTCCAGGTAGGAGCGCACGCCGAACGGCGTGGCCGCCCCCCGCCGGAACCCGCAGTCCTGGCACGCCATGCCGCGGCCGCTCGCCTGCGGAGGGACGCGGGTCAAGGGGTCGCGAGGCACCGAGGGTGGACGTAGGGGTACTGGTTGACGAGCGCAGCGCGATCCCCGCAGCTGCCTCTGGGCAGGGCCGTCCATGGGGCTGGGGGGGAGTTAGGGGGAAATCCCACCGCCCCGTGACGTCGACGGGCAGGCAACCCCCCAAAACGCGGGACTCGGGGCGGTCGCCTTTGGCAGTCTGGCGTGCACGGTAGTCGCCCATCCATGTTGGTGGTGCACTAGGGGGACGTATAGACGTTGGAACATAGTACAATACAACAATGGATTCTGCTGCACTGCCCCCTGGCTGACAACCTATATCCACAGCAGCCGACAGCACCTGTTTTATGCACGTGTGGAAATCAGTAGCAGTATTTACATGTACATGTGTGTGCAAATGATATGGCCACGTGACATTTATGAAAGTGAAGTTGAACGAAACGGAGTAAAAACAGACGAGGCCGCATTAACGAGACGAGCAAACGGACTCTTGATACGCGTTGTAGCAATTTGTTGCCTTAATGAAGGGGTCGATCATGGCATGCCTTGAGCTAAGGCCACTTGTGGTAGGCCATCTGTACGGGGGGGGGGGTCGTGCCCCCTCCTGAAGAGACGTGACCTACACTGAACCTGAAGCTAAGATGTTACTTCAGCCAATGCCTGCATGGTTTTCCACCGCACCTCGCCATCGCTTCCTTCGGCCAGATTTCGCAGCAGTTGCAGTCAACGGGTCAACTCCTACCGTGGCGTCTCACTTGCAGGGCTGTACACCGAATCTGTGGTTATGAGTGTCGCCCTCCCCACCAATACTAAACGGTGCTCCCCAATTTTCCGTGCTGGAATCGACGCTTCTTGAACGAGGCAGCTTGCAGCCTGCCAGTTACAGTTGTAGGTGCCGCCTCGTGCGTGGGCCCGATGGGGGACTCCTCCGGGTCGTCACCGCTGCACGATCCCCGGCGACGCTGCGCGATTTCAAACGCCGCCACAGTCAACCACCGCTGAAGCAACTGCGGTGGCATTCCGATCGTTCAATTAGACACCGCTGCACTCATTGACCGGCCCGGGAGGTCTTCTGCCTCGCACGCCACTGCAAGGGCCACACAGGGGAGAACGTTGATCCATCCACGCGTAATGGACACGAGGGATTAAGTGTATCATCTCCCACCTCTACTCCTCGGGTACGGCCGAGTGAATCGCAACTTTAATGGTCAATGTGCAGGTTTGAAAGCCACACGACGTGCGTCAGGTGAGACTAAATGAAAACTAATTTCTCTAAAACTGATGTGTGTGATTAGTTTGTTGTCCTTCCCCCGCACCTCCGAGTAGCACGGTTGGCTCCGTACGGTGCGAAAGAAGTTCAACAAACATACAATGAATTGCTGCTGATGCTGCTCCGGCCTCTGATGAATTTGTGAAGTAGCCGGTGAATCACGATGTTCTCTCCGCTTTGGTCAGGGTCTCTGCATGTGCCGTTTCAGGTTTCCCTCGATTTTCCACTTGTGAAGCTGGTGACCGGATCCGGTGTGGTGGTGGTGGCGGTGGTGACGGTGTCGGGTCGTGCGCGTTAGATTGAGTCACGGGCATCACGTCGTTTGCTTTCTTCTTCCGGAGAATCCCGGCACAAGCTGATTCACTGGTGGGATCCGATGTCGGCCGATGGTTCGAAACGTCGCTGCTCACCCGGAGTTGTCTCGCAACGTTCATCGTCGGTGGCGATCGTGGGCTGACGGAGGCCTTCCCCGCCGATCTGCAAGGACGGACTTACAGGACGATGGCAACTCGCGATGTTTGCGTGTCGATTCGTTCCCGTCCCGCTCCACCCCCCAGCGATTTGGGGAATCGTCACGAGAAGGCGTGTCGCCCTGTTGTCTCGTGCGTTGCCGTTGCGTTTGCGTTGTTTCTCGTTTTGTCTTCCGTGTCGACTGTACGCGTGATATATTATCACCAGCAGTGAACAATCCGCTGCTGCATGAAGGCCCTCGCAGGCCGTCGTCATCTCTCACGATCCTGCGACCTAACAATCCGCCCAGCCCCTGCACAGGGCAACACCTCAGCAGTGGGCGTCCACCCGTGTGCCTCTTCCCTCCGTTGGTTGTCACTGCACTGTCAGTCTCCACCATCATCCATTCGAGCGGCGTGCCCTGCCCAAGCCGACATTTTAAAAAATATTTTGACAAATTATACGAGCGCATTATTTGCATAAATCGTTTATGATTTATCGTCGCGCGCACACACGCACACACTCACCGATGCATGTATTACGAATACCAATAATCAATTATAATCATTTTTGAATGTGTGCGTTGTTACGCCGTGCCGCATGGCGTGGCAGGGTGCGAGCTCAGTGGGCCAGCCTGGAGGTGAGGGCCCGAGATAGAAATGGGCCATTCGTGACCACGCTGTTGTCTCCGATAAACACGCTCAGGCCCCAGGTAACGGTTCGTGTCACCTGCGGATGGGCTTTGGCATAAACAAACATCACACAGCGTGGCTAATTAGAAAGATTGAGAGTGCATTGTTTGTGTGGGCAGTGCTCGTCCGTGCCTCCGGAAAAGCTGTATTTGGTAATGAATAAAGAAGCCTAGAGTCTGGAGGGCACCGCGTGACAGAGAGTGGGGGAGGTGGGGGGCAGGGAGAGGGGCCAAGGGTCAGGTCTGGGGTGGGTTTATTGCATTCACCTTCACATCACAGTCATCCCAGAAAGCCAGACACAACAGGATCGTACGCACACACTCGCACACACAGAGATGTGCTTTAATGAAGTGGGCGACACACTATCGAGATCCAACGTCTGTGTTGTAGGACAGACATACAACGATTTAGCCGTGTACTGTATTAGTAGTAGTAGCAGGCAATGTTCAGCCACTCGTACAAGCTCTCTCCATAACCCCTTCCACCGTATTTTCTACTCCGTTGGGGTGTTTTCCGCACGCTCTGACAACAGAGCAATGCAGGAATTACACAAAACGGAGTCGCGTGGTTCTCTGTGTACCGGCTAAACTCCATATCATTCATGTTTCTGGACCAGCGCAGCCCAAGAAAAAAACGTTAAACCACCCTCAGTCCACGATGTGGTCATTCACCAACAACAACAACAACAAAACTTATACAATACATTCTACTGCACAATTGAACACCAAAACGCGGCCAAGTGACGCCCCGAGAACAAATCTCGCCGCTGTAATAAACCACGTCTTCAACTCGCGCCACTGTCGGCGCGAGCGCTCCGCCGCTGTCACGGAGGGGCCCACCTCGTCACCCACACGGGCGCCGCGCAGTCCAGACCCCGCATCGTCGCCGCGTGTTGGCAGTAAGGAATCGTCACCACGGCTACGTTGGTCACGGGTCTGCGCCTCGCTGGTTTACTTGGCGCGAGGCGCGATGTCGCCGGGGACATTGGCCGAGCATGCCTGCCTGCCGCACGCTGCACTTTCCCGTGGTGTGTGTTTTAATTGGCTCGCTCGAGTGGAGAAGCACACGTTACGAAATAATTCCCGTGAAGCTAAAAAGTACACATTCGTTCGTAACGAGGCTTGCGTAACTCTCTCCCCGCTTGTAACGGAGCTAAGCGCGTTAAAGGTGCAGCCCTGCAATGATTCGCTGACACCCCTGCTGGCGAAAGGGCCTCCGCTAGAGGGCGCTTTCACGGCATTTTGTTCGAATTCTTCCACGCTGGTCAGAAGACGCCTTGGGAGAGGCGGGGGTGCCCACACATTTCGCCACCGCATGCGACTTGCCGCTCGACTAACTGCTGCACATGACTCATACTGCTGGGTGGACTGACGTGGAGAGATTTAATAAACCTGCCCCCCTTGTCTAGACTGCCGCCCCGGGAGATCAAATGTAAGCGGCGACCTCCAGATTGTAAGTGTAGTGCACTACACATTAAACCACGGCAGCTTCTTTAAATTACTTTACACTCTGTGGGTGTTTCACGGGTCCCAATGGGATCGCATTTCTAGACGCTGTTGGTAGTCTGGGGGAGCAGGGGGTGATGGTGGGTTTCGTACACAATGGTGGTGGAAGGGCTCGCAAACGTTTAGCAGCAGTTGCCCCTAAATCCGTGGAAAAGTTACGAACAGAATGAACGCCACGTCAACAACAGCCACCCCACCGGGGCGATGGTGATGATGGTGGTGGTGGTGGTGATGGTGGTGATGATGGTGGTGATGATGGTGGTAATGATGGTGGTGGTAGTGGTGGTGATGGTGGTGGTGGTGATGATGGTGGTGGTGGTGGTGATGATGATGATGGTGGTGGTGATGGTGGTGATGATGATGATGGTGGTGGTGGTGATGATGATGATGGTGGTGATGATGGTGGTGATGATGGTGGTAATGATGGTGGTGGTAGTGGTGGTGATGGTGGTGGTGGTGATGATGGTGGTGATGGTGGTGATGATGATGATGGTGGTGGTGGTGGTGGTGATGATGATGATGGTGGTGGTGATGGTGGTGGTGGTGGTGATGATGGTGGTGGTGGTGATGATGATGGTGGTGGTGATGGTGGGGAGCCGTGCGGAAGGGTCTCCTTGCCTGCTCACAGCGCTGTCCGAGGTGCTGAAACCTGTCGCACCGTCAGCACCTGTAGCAGTAGCAGCAGCCCCAGCGACAGCACGGAGTCACCTCTCAGCCCGGAGTAGCCTCTCATCTCTCTACACAACACACAGGCGCACACCTCCGGTCTGTCTCCCCGCGGGAATAAATAACTACGTCTTATCAGCCAATGTATTGACTTTACAGACCGATATTCTCTAGAAAGCACTTATTTAAGCAAGCAAAACTCTGGACCTGGTTTCAACCACTCTGCGTCTCACCAGGAGAGTCCGTCATAAATAAACAAATGCTTCTGGATTGCCAGATGTAATTGCCAAGAGCGCTGCTTTGAAGTTACGGGGCGATGCAAGCTACACCGTGGATTAACCACAAGCGAGAGAGAACATAGCAGATGTGACTGTGCGCCTACCGCCATGCAAGGCTGCGCACACACACGCACATACACTCGCACAGGCGCTCGCACTCGCTCGCGAAGGCACCGAGGCGCTTTAAATAATCCGTGTCGCCTCGCTCCTCATTGACGCCACAGTGACGTAGCGAGTACGCGAGCAGGGGGCGCTCAGAGATCCGGCAGCCCCGATGAAGTCTCGCCGAACCGACGCGCTGCATCCTAATGCAGCTAAGCACGCAACACAAAGATGATAAAGATCCCCCGTGTAGCCTTAACAGACTGTTGAGGCAAGTACTGTTAGCGAGCACCCATGAAGGCCGACGCGGCAACACGAGGGGGTGAGTGGCCAGCAATTACCACGCCCGGCCGCCTTTGTCTCCCCAGTGGCGATGTTTTTACACACCGCACCAGGTACTCATTTGAGACCGAGTCTATCTAGGGGGGACCAAGGACCGGTTCAGATAATCGGCAGCTGTTGCTGAGCACCGGCTCAGAAACGCCAAGCAGTCAGCAACGAACAGCACTTTAACGTTGCACAATATGAGAGTGAATAGGCTTCTTGAAAGGAGTAAGGTTGTACGAACCTGAGAAAAGAAACGATGATGCGAGGGAATTCCAAAGGTGAGCTGTGCGAGGGGAGAAGTAGAAATAGAAGCATTGTGACCTTCGGTGTGGTGAGGAGTGAGTGGGCGATGCGAGTGGGTGATGTGACCTGCAGTTTGGTGAGTGAGTGGCTCATGTGACCTCCAGTATGGATGTGTGGTGGGTGAGTGAATGGCTGTTGTGACCTGCAGTGTGGTGAGTGGACGGGTAAGTGAGTGGATGATGTGACTTGCAGTGTGGATGCGTTATGGGTTTCAATAAGTGTTTTCTCCAATTTCCTTCCACATTCCTCGTACCAAATATGGAAATTGCCAAGCATACCACCCCAATTGCATCAGGACCCTCCTGATAAAAAAATACATTATTGAGGTTTTCCTGGGTAAACAGTCGGCATTATTATTCTTACATGCAACGCGTGTTTGGCATAAAGCCCAATTTCATAGCAACGCGTCCATATTGTGCGAGTGACTCACAGCCCCCAGCATTGATTGACGAGCGAGGCTGGCTGTTGCTTGTGCTGCTGTCTGATTGGCGGATGTGGCCCCACGGTGACACAGAGACCCACCGCTATTACCGCGCAGAGCGAGTCCAGTGAGCAGGGTTCAATCCGCCTCCACGTGCCACCCCCGCGTGGCACGAGACGCGAACAGCGGGGGGAGGAGGAGGAGTCAGTTTAACACGGAGCAGGCTTTTATATTTTGTGGGTCTTTCGGTAAAGTCACGTAGATAGGTTCATATTAATAAAAAATTACATAAACAAACAATTAATTTGAACCTATCTACGTGACTTTACCGAAAGACCCAAAGAATATTAATTCCTGCAGTCATGAAAGCTTTAAGTCAAGACGTAACAGGCTTTCGCGAACAATATTATTCATAATAAAGGTTTTTGGGTTCGATCGCGTAAGTATAAATGCGTCGTAACTCTCCACCACCCGACATAGCTAGTAAAGTTGGTCACGTAAACAACAACGCGTTAATTAGTTACGACTTCAGCCCACCGATGTGTTGGAGAGTAAATCTACACAAGGAGTGCCTGCGATGGTGCAAGTGTTGTGTGTGCTCCAGAATCCGGGCTCGCGAGATATTTTACGGATTGTTGAAGTTCCCTTTTAACGAGGCGACTCATGCAACACGTGGTGCGATACTTGTCAATCCACTGCTGGACGAGGGCCTTTTCGCGCTGTGCGAGTCGTACGATATGATGGGGGGGGGAGTTATTCGACGATGCATACTTCACGAAGTGTTGTTATAAGCGGATGAACGCAGCGGAAATGATGATAGTGATACTGACGGACGGTGAACGTATGAATGTAGAGGAGTGATTGTGACGACCATGATATGAGATGATGATGACGGCTGATTATGACTGATGATGGATTACTGATGATTGTGTAATTGATTATATTGTATCCATTAATAAGACGTGACTGATTAACGTGTAATGATGATCATGATGGTGACGATGACGATGATGGTGGCGTATCGGCGGGAGCCTTGTTGGGACGGATCATTGTAACCTTTGAGCAGCATTACGCGCTTCAGGCGCTCGCAATTATCGTGACCGAAGATGCCTCGGAGACCATTCACGATCGATCCCAATCAATATGATTTATCAACGGTTTAGTCCTGGTAGGTCCAGAGCAAGAGAGACTGGGGGTCAAGTCACCTCTCCCGGCAAAGATCCTGCCAATCTCAGCCAGCGTTGCCACCTGTCCTGGTTTTCCCGGGACCGTAAACTTGTTGATGCAGTCGCCCTCCTCGGCAGACGCTGCGCATTGTTACTCATCTCAGCTGTTGTAATACGGGTTAAGCGAGCGCCAACGCCACTAATGCACTGTCCTAATCAACACCACATTCCGATAACGCGCAGCTCTGTCCTGTAGGGTGCCTCGGCTTAATTTGCGCGAGCGGCGAAGTTATATTTGGTTCCCGCTGGATGACGTCGCTCAGAAACGCGGTCATTAAACACGCGATGGGCAAAAATATTCAACAACGCACCGACACGTGCGAGACAGAAGCACGCGCCGAGAGGATTGGAGAGACGCCGGCTTGCTCGGAGTTACATTGAGAGACGGAGAGAGGAGCACGTGCATCGGAGAACACGCGCGCAACGTTGTACTCGAACTGTAAATGTTGTGGGTTTACTCTCCAACACACGCGTGTGCTGAACTCGTAACTAACACTGGTCAACAACAAAAAAAAATTCTGGCCTGGACTTTTGCAGCTGTTTTAGACTAATTTCAGGGTGCTGATTCCAAATCTGCTCTATCACATCTCATTTTTATGCTATCGGCATACCCCATTTTCATTGATTTTACCCGAAATTAACTCTGTCACTTATGATTGCACGTTGTTGCGAGTCAGTGACTGCTTTAGTGTTAAAATATGGTGCTGTATTTTTAGGATAGTGTGTTTATAATATCATTTTATGTAGATATCCACATTTATTTAATATTTTTCTTCTGCAGGGCGTGATCTAACATTGGCTACAACATCCGAAAGAAGGAAATGCAGTAATGACCCAGATATCTTCTGCTACATCTGTGGCAGCTTCACTTTGCAGGATCAAAGGTTTGTCACGTAAACAAAAATGACAATTATAATCGTCATTTTTGTTTACGTGACAAACCTTAACACCTCGATGATTGGAGACATGAAGCTAATTGTTCGGAAGAGTGAGTGGTGAGCTTGGACAGGAGACGCCGTTGGAAGTGATGATGGTGGTCAAGAATAGTGAGCGAGTGGCAGCAGAGGATTTAAACTCGGCAGAGAAGCGCGCACACCGAAGAGATGGAACGATGAAATCAGGCAGGGTGCTTGGTGGATCTTTGCATCGCAGCACTGAGGGATGATGGCAACAACTTCGAGCGGGGGGGGGGGGGGTTATCTAGCCGTGGATATATCGTGATGACGATGACGTACACGCAGATCGAGCCCTGTGGGTGCTTTGTGCTTTGACTTAATTGCGTCGTAAGCGGCGCTGCTATTTTAGTACTTGGCGAATGACGCGGATTCTGTGACTAAGCCTCAGGAGCGAGAGGGAGAGAAACTCGGCCGTATTAAGACTAGTTGTTGTTGTTTTACAAACTCTGCAGTGTTCTGGCCTTCAGAGTTCCAGCCTCCACTGACTGCAGCGTCACTCTGGCCCAGTCTCGTCGGGAGAGCGTGAGCAGCGCAATTGAGTGTCTTCCTCATGCCCCGAGTTGACTAAAGCAGCCCAACACTGAGTCCGCTCTCGAGCTCTTCACTCGCCCCCGACGCTCAAGCGCCTTCCCCCGCCCTCCTCCACACACAATTATCCTCGCAGCCAATCGGTCAACTTGGTAATGCCGTTTATATAATGCACTTATATATTAGGCACTTCTATATTAGACATTTAAGGTGTCATTGTTCTGCCTCAGTGCACTGCAGACTCTGATGACGCCCCCAGATGATGTCAGCCTGCGTGTTTTCATCCACACTCGCCAATGTCGCCTCGCCAGAGGCACCCGCACGCGGCCTCTGTGATGAGGAGGATTCGTCATCTTTACAATATCTTCCTCCATTCATAGTTATCCTTGACTTTATAATAAAAAAAAAAGTATTCGTTGACGAAATCCTCCCGTCACTGATTGTGTTGAGCAAAAGTCGCACTTACGTGACAGGTGGCTACGGCAGCAGATGATGATGATAACGATGACCACAACAGCCACTCTTCCCACGCACTTTGGCCAATGTGTCCCCCCCACCGCAAACGACGAAGATTTGCGGATGTGACGAGCCGGGGACCAGAAATCAAAATTGAGGGAAGTGGAAATATAATCTGAGTAGGGCCCAATTGTCCCGTGAATGAGCCCACTTTCGAGAAGGCTCGCTTCCAGAGCCGTGATCCCTTCCAGTATTTCCACGTTGCCGTGGGCGTCTGAGTGGAGCCTGCACGCGACTAATTGAGTCATAAACGCATAATTAGGTGCACTGCTTTCTACACCCTGTCTTCGGAAATTACCAGAAATTGGCTGCACCTGGCAATGAAGCTCAAACAGCTTGGAGCTAAATGTATCAGCCACGCTTGTAGCCGGGGTGAGGTATTTACATCTCGCGGGCCGTGTGCGACCCGCGACTTCATGCCACACGGCCCCACAGCCACGTGAGACCTACCACGTCAAGACCGCCTGCAGACGAGACACGTATCTATTGTTGCCACCATTCTACCCGCACTACTAATTGGGTCTACGGCGTCCCCAACCCGCAATGCCCAGCGTGGTGAAGTATATGGTTAAACAGATTTGAAGTTTTCGTGACTGCAAGGATCCATATTCTTTGTTTTTTTTTGGTAAAGTCACGTAGGTAAAAAATAATAAAAATGAAAACAACTAAATTAAATCACAAATAAAATAAATAAAATAAAAAATGAGAACAACTAAATTAAATCACGACGTTTCGGAAGCAACACAAGCCTCCATCTCTAAACAGCTCTCTCTATTCACTACAGTAATTTTGCTGTGGCGGTTCCACCTGAAGACGGAGGCTTGTGTTGCTTCCGAAACGTCTTGAATACATTTCTCTTTTTTATTTTATTATTTAAATTTGTGATTTAATTTCGTTGTTTTCATTTTTATTATTTTTTACCTACGTGACTTTACCGAAAAAAACCAAAGAGTATGGTTCAACATTTTACTTTGACCCTCATCCAGCAGTGGAATGTCAAGAAGGGCTACACGGGCACAAAGACCGCGAGTGTGTCACTCCTTAGCTCAGCATCCAACAAAGGCCATTGGGGGGGGGGGGGGGTAAAACAACAGAACCAAATTGTGACGTTTATAAAATCATGTGGGGGAAAGTCCAGCCCTTATCAGGCCACAGTGCACGTGCACCTGAGTGGAGCGCCTGTGATTAACAAAAGGAAATATATAAATGCACGAAATAAAACGAGAGAATAAATAAATGCATCTACAGCGTGAGGGTGGGTGGGTAGGGGGGGGGGGCGGTGAGTCATAGACTCGCACAAAATGTCAGAGGGGTCTCGCGCACAGCGCTGGACGGAGCTGCAGTCACGCGCGCGCAGCGCGCAGCGAGCTGCATCAGATATTACTCTGAACCAAGCAAAGGCATCGGGGTCCCAAGCGGTTCAAGAGGATCCCACATTAGTTAAACATGTATGTGCTGTACACTGTATACGGATGCAGAAAATATCAGCCCGCGTTCAGATCGTGCTAAACACAACGAGGCAACCCCCCCCCCCCCCCCTCTGTCTCTCATCTCGAGCTCTGAATGGATGCGTATCCCTTTGTCTCGTGTCCACGTCTCTGTCATTCCCCTCCGCTTAATCTTGCATCTCTCATTTCTCGTCGTTCTACCCTTTGTCCGCATGTCTCGGCGTCTCGCCACGTCTCGTTATCTTCGCTCAGCTCAGTCGGAGTGCTTGTAAATTGAAACGGGGGGTGGGGGAGACCCCATAGGCGGAGTTTGACTTCTATATTTGGGGGCGCGAGGGGGTCGCTTTGTTCCTCACATCAGGATTCTCGGGTGCAAATTAATAAAGGTGTCCAGTTTGGGGGGGGGTCGTTGCCCCCCCCTGTGCCCCCCCCCCCGGCCAAACTCCGCCCATGGGAGACCCTCAAACAGAATTCTGCCTCAACCCCCCCCATCCCATAATTGGGCCAGCACCTCCGATCAGCACGGTTGGCTACGTACGGTGAGAAAGAAGTTAAACGCGCAGTCCACGCAGCAGCGCCACCACCACGACTCTCCGGCGTTGTTGTGGTGGAACCTCGTGCTGCGCGATGCTGCGCAAATGCGATCTTGATTTACACTCCAACAGAGCAGCCTCCAACACGAAGAAGGGCCGTACTGCTTTTGTGAGAGATGATAGCCACATCCGGATACAATTAGGGTGGAGGTGGGGGGGTAAGATACAACAACAAAAAACGTGCCATTGTGGCTTGAAGGAGGCAGGGCGGCAGTGTGCCAACACTTCATTTGTCACGCGGAGGGCATGGAGAATTGAGCCCACAGAGCGCGCCGCTTCGATTGTTCCCACCTACGCGGAGCGGCGAACGAGCAGGCGGCGGCCACTGTGCCTGGCGGCCAGTCGCCTTCCTTGCCTCGACACTGCCGGTCGTTTGCCACTGCCGGTCGTCTGGTGTCAGTGATGGGGGGTCACTCACGTCAGCTCCGAGCCAACGCAGCACCGCCACCAACAATCTGCGGCAGGTTTCTGTCTCCGCTGTGCTCTCGTGTTGCCTGTGCCGTGCCGTGTCCGGCACTGTGGCCAGAGAGTCTCTTCCGCGCGTGCTCGCTCGAACCGGTAACCGAAATGGGGCCAGAATTTGGCTGCCGAAGAAGCTCCCAGCAGGTGGAGCGCAACGTCCGACATCGTGGAGCCGAGGCGGATTACAATATACAAACAAAGACAAAGACCCCCCGTATAGCCTGGACAGACTGTTGGGGCAAGTGATGTTAGCGAGCACATATGAAGGCCGGCACGGCACACGAGAGGGTTGGTGGCCAACACCACGCCCGACCGCCTTTGTTTCCCCAGTGGCGATGTTTACACACCGCACCAGGTACTGATTTGAGGCTGAGTCGACCTAGGGTGGCCCAATACCGGTTCAGATAATCGTCACTGGTGTTGGCTGGGTTTGTAGCGCAGCGCGCTAACCGCTACACCACCGCTCCCCACATGACAATATACACACACACACATTCGTGTCTGTGTGTGTGTGTGTCTGAGCGCTGTCGCAGTGATTAGCGCACTGCGCTCCGAACCCAACCACCCAGAGTTCGATTCCAGACCACGACGGTCCTGGGCATTCCCGAGGTCTGCTCAGCCTGACATGAATAACTATAATTGCGTTTTGTCTAAACATCGACACTGGAGAGACAAAGGTGACCGGGCGTGCGCCGTTCTGACCACACCACCCACTCGTGCGGAGTGCGTACTAAACCCGCCGTCACAAGCGCTCTCACAAACAGCACTTGCCCCGATTGCCTGCGCGAGCTACACGGGAGATGTTTGCCTTTGCTGTGCCGCGTGTATGACTCATGCAGCCCCGTCTGGCCTCACGTGCAGAGCGCGCCTTGATGGAACGAGCCACCGGGGTCGACACGCCACACACGTCCCCGGCCATTAGCAGATGTGAGCGTTGTGTCTGGAGGCACAAGCAGGCGTTGAGAGCGTGATAGACTGGCAAGCTGAACGTTTTGGCATACTGCTGTTGCTGCCGTTGCTAAGTGTGCGTTGGAGCATAGATGTGGGAGCATAGAAGTACGATGCAACATTTTGCTGTTTCTGCACTGCTCTCTGCTGCCCGCCGCGTGGCACGGTCCACGCAGCTGCCCTGTGACAACCTGGCGGCAGGGCGTGGTGGTCACCCATCCAAGCACGATCCAGGCTCGAACCTGCTGAGCTTCCGAGACGGGATGTGACGCATTGAGCCGACTAACAGGCGGCAGCGGTACAGAGCTGAAGAGATCACTGTGCGCCGGTTTTTATTATTATTATTAGAATTCATCAGCACGGTATGGCCACCGATACTCACTTAAAGCAGTGAGCATGGGGGAACTGTGAGTTAAAGGGAATTGATACATAACATTGATCCAGAAGGACACGATATTATATTGTTATTTAGTGAAACGGACCCTTGTCTGTGTCACAGTTATGTTACGCGTAAACTATCCCCCACGGCCCCTCCCCCTCGATCCCTACAGCTCAGCCTGAGCCGGTGGAACAGAGCCACCGACGATTTTAAGCGTGCCTTATTTTGTATCGACGTGTGCGCGATACGAGTCCTGTACTTAACCCACATAAAGCCATCGCGTGCGTCCGCAGCTGGCAGGCAGCTAAACGTCGTGAACACGATTCGGGCGATACCGCCGGAGCGCAGCGTGCCAAGAAGAGCCGGCGGTAATGACTGCGCCCATATGCTCGCATTAAGAAGACAAAGGCAGAGATTGCAATTCAGCGGATGTACAGCGATCGTATCGCAAGGTTACGGCGTCGTGCGTGGGCGCTTAAGCAACGTGGATAGCCGCTCGCCACTGGACGTGGAGTGTGGGCTCACGGTCTTCTCCCTGTCCCGTACGTAAAATAAAAACTAGAGATACATAAAATACTGCAAACGCAGAACTCTGTTCTCTGTCCACAGATACAGTCCAATCAGCCTCCTGTCGGCCTTTCAGACCAATATTGTTAATCAAGCAGCATTTGTTAAAGCGAGTAGCTTCTGGACCAGTGTCGATGTTATGGGTCTCATCAGCAGAGCAGTCATTCTCAACTCAGCGGAAAGAGACACTCCGAGTGCACGGTCATGCTGAAAGGACGCCAAGCGATGTCGCCAGCTGTGTGCAATGCATTCCAAATCGGACCGTCACGATATCCGCCCTGCACCAATTAACCGCCCATTTCTTGGTGCAGTATTTGTGAACACGTTCGACCTTAACACGTATCCACCTACACCTTGCTCCCAATTGATTCGGATATGTACAGGACCGTGTACTCTACGCACGAAATCTGAACATCCTACGAAATATCCTCACGAGGGGAGGAGGCCACTGCGTGACATCGTTGCGGCTACACGAATAAACTCTGGTTGTAAATTCCCGAACTTGTGTGAGAAGAGGGCATCTGGGATGAACGTGCCAGCACACTGCCGAGCACTGCTATGTCCTGCTGCGTGGAGTAAATAAGCGAGGGATGAATGAGGGCATGCATTGATGACCAAGTTAATGGATCGCATAGCGGATGAGTGGGGTGATGGATGGATGGGTGGGAGTATGGTCAGATTAAATACTTAGAAAGAAAAAAACTACTTTTGCATAATTAATATTACCGTATTATCCAGCTCAAGATGCACCAAAAAAATATGCACCAGAGCCAACACGTGTTAAATTTATGCAGAAATGTGTTTATTTGCATGTCGTCCGTGAAAACTTTACAAGACGAAGTTGAATCGACAGCCCCGCCCTGGCGTGCGTATTGCAGGTGGCTGTGATCCACAGACCCCCCCCCCACACAACACAAACACCATTACTGCTCATCATTTATTCATGTGTGACCTCCACAACCTCCTTCCACTCTCCCTCCTGCTGCTGCTGCTGCTCCTCCTCCGACGCGTCCCACTGCTCATCCCGTTGCCCTCCCTCGTCCCGCCCGTCCCTGTCCCCAGGCTGACACGTGCCGGTGGCACCGAGATTGCGGTGTTGCTGCTGGGCGGTGGACGGGAGGTAAATGACGGGCCCATCCCAGGCCACCGGCTCCGATTCCCACTCTGGCCGCCTTGCGACAGGAACACGGAAGAAGCAGTGCGGATTTGCCCGTGGAAAATTGAGAGAAAAAAAATCACGAGCGATTTTGAGAATAATTTTGCATGGCATTATATATAACGTCACAATATGCAGATAAAATACAATGTACAACACTATTTGGATTTTTAGAGCCTTGTGACGACGTGGTGGGCAGTGTAGCAAAATCCGATGTTGTACAATACTTCTATGCGCACAACTATCACCAGTCCGCACGGAGCAGCGTGGTTAAGTTTGATCGATTTACCATCCCCCTGGACCCGAACGGTGTGGGGAGCCCTCATCCAGCAGTGGATTGACCAAATGGGCTGTACGCTTGCACATGCATAGTCACAAAAGACGCGTATAGACGCAGTGCAATTTACAATCTGAATGTATGCAGCATAGAAGCCGCATCTCAAGAAACTGTACGACATAGTGGGGGCAATGTGCATCGTGGAAACAGGAGATGGGCATATCGTTCAAGAGGCGAGGCAATCGCTGGCAGATTACTTTTCAGATCATTGCCGCTTAAGTGATCGTTGGTGGAGGTTGATTGAAGGAACGGAAAGCCTCACTCTGGAATTACATTTCATGTTCGCCAATCAGAGAAAATTGTAAACACTGCAATTAAAATAGTAACCAGCTCACAAAAGCAAAACAACCTCACACTTCTAATTATATTCAGGCACACTGTAAACATGCATTAGTAGACACAGAATGCTATCTGTATTTGCAAACAGACCTCCTTTATGTGTTTCCACACGTAAATTACATTTTTAGTCATCGGCTATTAGCTTTGCTGACTTTCACAAAACATACGAATGTTTATAGAATTGATTACCCATCATGCATCACATAAACGTGTCACGGGTTTGTGTACAGTATTGCTTTTTTTGCGTTGAACATGTTTCTTTTGGCAGAAACATCTGGCAAGCCCAGCAGCATTGATGAACAAGCCTGACTCTGCTGATGAGGCCCAGAAGACCAAAGCCGGTCTCAGCGTGTGCTGGCTGCTGGGTCACGTCTGTCTCGGCGACAACAAATATCGCCCATGTTGCTTACTGGCACGAGTATATATTTATATGCTTTATTTTATGCCCTTTAATTTATCTGTGTGTCGCGTGTGATGGGGTAAGGTCTGTGTATGTACTTTCGTCTCTTCCAAGACGTCTGGCCAGCATGGAATAGCAAGGCCAAAGTTATGCCTACCAAAGGGCCCCTTAACCAGCATTGTGGCGTGTGAGCAAGCCACGGCAGAGCTGCACCTTTAACTCTGCATGCCCAGTTGCCAATGTTGTTCCGAATCACCCGGGATGCACCTAATCTCGTCGGATCTGATCTCAGAAGATGAGCAGAGTTCAGCCTGGGAGTTCAGCCTGGGACCACTCCAAACAGGTTCTGTGCGGCTATTTCTGGTCAGCAGAGGGCAGTGCTGCAAGACAATCGAGCACGTTTAAAAGGACGCTGTTGTCCTGTGCTTCAATGTCCGAACGTATGCGTGCTCCCTACCATGCTCAACTCGCACTGATCTGCCTCGTCGAGCGTGGTAATATAAGCCCCCATAACCACCACGACCCGCACGGCATGGAGAGGCCCTCATTCAGAGGCGGATTGACAAAGGGGCCGTACAAACACAAAGCCAACAAAATGGAATGTCCCAATATCGCGTTTATGTCCTACTGCGAAGTGAACACGGAATTTGAATATTTGTTTACAGTTTTGAAAATTAGAGTGGTGCCTTTTCACTGTATACATCTGAATTCAGAGCACGTAGATGAAACACTGGCCTCAGTATTTCCACCAATAAAGCCCAAATATTTTTTTTTCTCCAGGTTGAGCAGTGTGTTGAGCATTTCTTCCTTTTCTCACGCACTACCACTGCAGGCATCTCCAGGAGTTTAATCCCCACAACGGTGAGTGGAAAATAAAATCTGCGGGGTGCCTGAAAAAATGTTTGCGTGGCCAGCCAAGTAAATTCTGCACGGCTGGTTTACCGTGTAACGTCCACACGTGCATAGCGACAACGCATTCACATCTGTGGGTGGTGTGTACGTTAATCCATGCGGTCGTCTCACCCATCTTCAGCGCCGCTGGGAACGGCTTCTAATGCCTGCTCAGGGCCCGTCTGCATGGAGAGGGCACCGAGATCGACTTTGTCGCACCAGCCGCTGATCTGCTCACCGTGGCCCAAGCGGGGCTGCTCTGTATGGAGAGACGACACGTGGCGAACGCTCTCTTCCCTACGGCCTCAACAAATCCCAATGCACAATCTCCAGGTGAAGCGACGTGCCGCTGCCAGAATTCACGCCGGTATCCGTAAATGCGAGCACATCACGCCGATGCGCCAATCACTCCTCTTGCTCCCAAATCTAATCCTGCATCAAATTCAAGACCACACTCTCCGTCTTCAAAATCCTCTCATTGCACTCTACTTCCCGCCATGCACTCTCCAACCTCTCATTCAGCAGTGGATTAATACAAGTGCAGTACACGCATATATATTGGCTTCTGAATCAATATACACATCGCATTGGAAGTGTGGTAGCGCGTTTGCTGCTTGTTGCAGATTTCACGGTTCAAGCCCAGCGGTTAACACTGGGACATTGCCCAATACTGGTAGATTAATTGCCGCTCGCAAGGCGGCGCTGCGTACACCTCGTGCCGCACTGGGTCAGCTGCCACTGAGGGTCCCCTTGGCGAGATCGCGGCAGGATGCTGTAATTGGTTGATATTAGATGTGAGTTGCCGTAGCGTTCAAGCAAGCCCCCTGCATACTGCAAATCCTTATCTTTTACACGATACCAAGTAAACAGAAAAACCCACTGGATTTGGCGGTGACTGCGTCGCGAGGCCTCCGGGACGAGTTTTCTCTCCCGCGGACCGGCGGCTGGGCCTGCAGCATGGCCGTGGGCGGCTTCCCCGCCAGGACCCGGCTCAAAGCGGCGATCAGCTGTGGGGAGTGCTTGCAGGCGGCGTGACGCCCGGGGCCCAGGAGGTTGGCCCACGCGTCAGCGCTCTCGCCGCCCAGCGGATCATCTTGCACAGTCACGATCTTGCCAAGCCGGGAGCCGGGGCACGAGATGAGAAGTCTGCTCCTTCCCGTCGCTCTCTCCATCCGAGCTTCCCCCGGCTCGGAGTCTAATGCAGTGGGGACGAAGGGATCGCTGTCATCCCGAGTTAGCCCTTGGTTTTTTTCTCTCGCAAGATTAACTTTCATTCCCCCCTTATAGACACAGAACTGAGCCGAAACAACAATAAAACCCGCCGTCATGACAATGACATGTGACCCCTCCGTTCATCAACTCACAAGCCGGGTTGTTGATCCTTTTCTGTTGTAAAGCTCGTGTGCAGTTTATCTGCCTCGTTGGCTCAGTGGCAGAGCAAGCGGTTCGCAATCGTAAGGTTGCCAGTTCATTTCCCTCCGGGGCCGAAACAATTAATACCACTTCGTCATAGGAATATGTAATTTCACCGTTACATCTGGGCTGAAAAACAAATTAGCGCCGCCTCAATGCACACTTGAGCAGGACATCACTTTGGCGTATGCAAGCGCTGGGCGGATTGTCACACTGGGCAAGACTGCCAAAGACCACGAGAGATGGCTTGGGGAGGTCTTTGTCCGGCAATGGATTTGATCATAGCCGAGGATGATGACACAGAGGTGAGAGCCCTTTACAAGCAGGTCAAAGCCCTTTGAGGCAAGTCTTATTTTTGGAAACCTGCGGAGGGAGGGCACGTTGACGACAACAGGGGACGCTAAATGCCCACGGGTCGTAAGATTGGCATCTCATTCTCACACAGGTGGTAGCCTCATCAATCAATGTCAACTCAAGGCCTATAACTCAACCCCGGAGATGGCCCTCTGAGATTCATTATCTCTTACACCGGGACGATGTGGGATTCTGTAGATACATAATAACATAATTGCTATTTTATATTTTGAAGGTCGTTTTAAAATGTGGGGGTTTGGTTGGTAACAATGATGATGATGACCAAGTATTTTCCTGGGTTGTTTTATTCGTTTTAGTATTGTTCGTGGTGCTTACTTAATGTAAAATTCCAGTTAATCGTGGTTTAAATGCGTAATGGTTAGCACACTGGGATTAGTCCAGAGGTCGTCGGTTCAACATGACCTCCCGTTGCGGAAGCGGCAACGTTGGGCATATTTCCCTGCCTCTTTTTTATCCATAATTCGACCACGATCGCGTGTGGTGTGACGCGACCCCAGACGGGCGTGTGGAGAAGTAGGCTGAAATAAAATAAAACATCTCGGTGTCCCTCAATTGCAGGTCCTTTTGCCAAGAGCGGCGTCATTTAAGGCTTTGATAGATGAGACGTAGTTACGATGAAGTATCACAAAAAAACATGGTTAGATGCCACGAAGTAGGTGGCAATGCCTTAACCATATGTGTTGTAAAGACCACAAGGGTCTCTTCCGTCCTTATCAAGGGGAGTGCTAACCTTCTCTCCTTTCATACAACACAAACCTTACGGTATGCACACCAGACTATTTATACCAACCAAGTACGGTATCTCTCTTCGCTATGGGCACCCAGTATTTAGCCAATGTTTAAATGCAATATTCATATACATAGAAACAACTACATGTATATCTACTGTATTTATAATTATAATCTATTGTCTATAAATGTTATTAAAAGTCACTAGTAACTTCAAACGAAATGCATTACTTAAATTGTAAGCGACTTCCTCATTATCATAAGTCACACGTAGCGGAAATGGCACAGCCAATCAGATGTCAGTTCTACGGTCACGTGGACAACACAGCCCACCCCGCACGCTCGCTCGAAGCAGCGGTGCCGCGGCTAAACATTCACACACAGTTCCCGCCAACATTAACACAAAATAAGCGAATAAAAACATAAAACTGCCTATCAATCTCCTCAGATACTCACCCAGTCCTTCTTGACAGTGCCGCCTGATTCGTTTATACGAGGCTTCGGCTGTCCAGTTCTGCAAATAGCAAAACACCAAATCCAACTCCCGCCTTTATCCTCTTCACGCTGATTCGCAATTTTAAAATCGCAATAAAATAACAAAATGCGGCAACACTAACAAGGCAGGCGGCTAAACAGCACTGCTGCCGTGTCTCGAGAGCCGGCGTTTCTATGCAACGTGGGTAATTATTACTGAAGGTGGAATTAAAACGACCTCCTGTGGCCATCGAGGGGCAGCTGACAGACAGAGTTACCATGGCAACAACACTTTACACTTCACTATTAAATACACTGCCACAGTATCATTAGATCTCTTTTGCCAGTACCAAAATATAATTAGAGGGGTTTTCCCCTTTTTTCGGGCAACAAAACTGAAACCTTTCTACGAGGATTCATGTCTGCATTAACCACAATACTTGCAGTCAAAATGCAAACAAAACTGCAAGTTTATTTTTTGATTTAAAGCTTTCGTGACTGCAGGGATTCATATTCTTGGTTCTTTCGGTAAAGTCACGTAGAAGGGAAATAATAAAATAATAAAAATGTTATTTCCCTTCTACGTGACTTTACCGAAAGAACCAATAAAACTGCAAGAATTGTGGTTAATGCAGTTACATGAATCCTTGTAAAAAGGTTTCAGTTTTGTTGCCAGAAAATGGGGGAAAACCCCTATTATTACTGCTACAGTACTCACACAACCAATGTCTGCACAGCGATTAACTTGTCTTGGTGGTTTTACTAGCAAGTTCCAGCAGTAACAACTACAATTCAACAATACATTAAGTTGCATTTAGCGACTTTAACAAGTCCCGGGGTCATTAACAATAATCACAAACGGACAAATTAGGCTGCGATTGTTAAACAAAGCGTTTAGGAAGGGAAAACCTGCTCAGTAAAACTGGTGTCCCTACGGCCCTTTTACCCACAACTCCAATTATCCACCAAATTCATCCTGCGTGCTTATTTGACGGGACACTGATCGTAATTCATCACTCAGAAGTGGTGTCCGGTACTAACGCATTCATCTTAATATCCGTCTTTTTTACGTGGATAAGAGGAGTGCAGATAACTAACACTCTTATCCACATTTGTGAACGGATACGAGGAGATATTTGCACAGGCAACTAACACAGGAGTTATAACACAGGAGTTTATATAGTAATAGGTTTTTACCCTTTCATCTGGTACAAAAACTGACACCTTTATACAAGGGGTCATGTTTGCAATAACCACAGCACAAGCAGTCAAAATGCAAACAAAAAGAAACAACTCTGATGATGATATGCACTGTCCTTGAAGTTGATTGGTCCACACCCGAGACAGCTTTTCTTAGAGCCTAGTCTCCATTGGTGTTGGACCAGATGACGCCAAAAGGCGTACAACTCAAAAACAGCGCACTATCAGAGTATTGAGAGCTCGGGGTAAGCATTTACACTATGAGAAATCTCCTTTACCAGTAGAAAAATATAGTAATAGGAATAGGAGTTTATATATTTACGCGATCTAACCCCAAAAAACCCGTATTATGGATGGTATTGGTCGCGAAAGCCTACGTGTTAAACTAACACAGGAGTTATGCTGTAAATAAATACTGTACACTTCAATCTTAATTTTAGAACTGTCGTGACTGCAGGAATTATTATTTGGTTCTTTCGGTTAAGTCACGTCTAAAGATAAAATAATAAATTAAATTAAATAATAGAATACGACGTTTCGATTGCAACACAAGCAATCATCATCAGGTATAATGAAATAGCGACATAAAATCTTAATTTTAGAACTTTCGTGACTGCAGGAATTATTATTTGGTTCTTTCGGTTAAGTCACGTCTAAAGATAAAATAGAATACCACTTCTACGGGGAAGTTTTAAGCTTATCTTTTTTCTCTCTCTCTGGCGACTTGTTTTCTCTGCCTGTGTCCTCTCTTTAGATTGTTCACACTTAAATTCTAACTTAGCAATCTTTGAAATACGTAATCAACCAGGCTATGCGTTAATTGTGTGTTGACCGACCCTCTGTGTTGTATTACATTACATTTCGATATTTTACTAGGTTATTTAATTTTAGTGTGTCCTCCTGATTTTCAGGCTTGCTTGCCGTGTCATCGCACTTGTAGCACCACGTCTGTTGACCACTCATTGATATGCTAATTTTTTCTCTAACCCCCCTCCCTCTCTCTGCCTCCGCCCCCCTCTGTCTATTTAAGGCCACCACACAGAGACGATCACCCCTCTCTGTTACCTGTGTTGCTCTCTCTATGTATCTTGGTGATATCTGTCTGCTAATATGTCTGTCTATAGTTTTCTGGTTAGATTTTATGTCGCTATTTCATTATACCTGATGATGATTGCTTGTGTTGCAATCGAAACGTCGTATTCTATTATTTAATTTAATTATTATTTTATCTTTAGACGTGACTTAACCGAAAGAACCAAATAATACTATACACTTAATACCGATTAAGAAGGTATAATTTCAAAAATCGAGTCGCATGACGTGATTGTTTTTAAACATTGATGCATTCTAAGCCACTGATTGTCTGGGGTCAACGAGTTCCATCGTAGGGGCCCTTGAGCACAAAGGAGTCCTCCACAAGGGACAAGCAGTCGGGCTGGAGTCGAGCATCTGTGGGATGAAGATTATGGCCAGAGGCAGGGGACAAGGCAGTTTTGAAAGAAAATCATTTCGAGTTCGTTTTGTCAATCCACGTCGTGCTCTTAATGTGTATAGTTAGAAGTACCTCAGTACAGACGTTCTCCAGCATGGCCCATATTATAATTGGATTATGATCCCAGAATTATAAAGAAACACACAACTTTTTCGTCAATAACACTGTGGCCTTCAATGTAAGAACATATATTAGGCCACGTGTTGGTACATATGCGCTTCTTCATAACACATATATGGCATCACTTTGAATATTATGGTGTTTCACATCTTCAATGAGAATAATTGAATTTTTCCTATCATATATTCACATGACTATTTTACTCATCAACCCACATTGGCCATCGTGGCAAAGTTATGGTTCAACAAACCCTGTGACCGGCATGGCATTGAGAGGCCATCATCCAGCAGTGGATTGACGCAAAGGCCATAAGTGTTTGCTCATTTTAGTTTTTTTATGATAGAGTACTCGTAACCTTCAAAAATACAATTGGATTTCCTCAGCACGTCGACATACAATGCACAATTGGCACCTAATGGATTTCCCAGCTTCAGCCCATGCTGAATTAGAATCATTGAGCAACTCACCGACCAGGAGGCCCAGTCAATATCAGTCTAAATCTGTCGGTCGCCCTTCACTTAAAGTGGCATGGAAAATAAAAGAAAAACGTTCTAAGCGAGTAACTGCGGTGCTCAGTAAAGCTGTGAAGCAATTAACGGTGGCCTATTACTCCCAATAAGTACAATTTGCTAAGCAATGGTACTTTGTAAATCCACTACTGAACAAAGGAGTAGATATTTAAGCTGTAGGCATTGTCTCTGACAAAAGCACCCGTAATGCATCCGATCTCATCACATATCGGAAGCCAAGCAGGTTTGAAACTGGATAGTGATTGGATGTTGTAGACAGCAGAGGGCAGTTAAACAAAACCCATAGTTTTACTGTAGTTCTATGTTCACATCCATGCTCCCCGTCTTCACATACAGTCACCGACCTGTCCACATACTGTCGGGAGACCCTCATCCAGCAGTGGATTTAAAAAAGGACCATACACATACCCCAACCTAGGTCTAACGGACAGCAAAAGAAAGTGTTATAAAACGGTGCGCAAACCTAAAATGAACACGATCCGAATTGTGAACACAGTTGCAAACACGTAACCGTACGGCCATTTACCAAAATGTGGCCGTTCTACGGGTTGTAAGACGATCATAGATCTACGGTGTGTTTGGGGGGTTGTGCACCGCGCGTTGTTCGAAGTTGCGTCCAACATTTTGCTCTGCTCTTCAGGAACTGAAGAAGCTCCCCAGCATACGGAGCGAAAGATTGGACACGCTCCCGAACGATGCGCGGTACAACCCCACAAGACACAGCGCACAGAGTGATACAGCACTACGGCAAAAAAAACCCCAAAGCAGTCGTGTAAAACGACTTTTGTTGGCAGTTCCTAAAGCCGCCCTTTGCAGAATCCTGAACCAGTTGAGTAACACCCAGGGCAGCTACAAAGCCCTTTTAGCGGGGACAGTTTAATGACACCCTTCTGCGATCGGGGAGTGGCGCGCATAAATGTTAATGATCCATCTGGCACGCAGACCCTCAGATGCCCCGCTAAATTACCATGCTTATTGCAGAGGGGAAGCCTTCGCAGCTGGCAAGAGCGCAGCAGGGGTGGGCGGGTGGGTGGATTTAAAATGTCCAGCAGTTTAGCCAAACGTAATTATTGCGGCATCATTGACGAAAAAATATTTAAGGTCAAGCGACGTGTGGCAGATAAGGATTCGGAAAAGTGACATTTATGGCTTTAGAGTGTGTCATCTTTGAACTTTGATAATTATGCTGTCGGTTCAATGCCTGCTGCTGCCAGGATTAAGATGCCTAGATTTGTATAATTTGATGTTTTCGTGGTTTCAACAAAACGGAACTTGCAATCCAGAGGTCAGTGGTTCGATCTTCTGGAATGACAGTCGAAAAAACGGTGCAATTGTATTAAATTTACCCCTCCTCTCCCAGCTCCTGTCCACCCCGCAGGAGTAATTAGTTCATCAAAGTTAGTCGATCGATTGACAGGCTGAGTGTGGTGGGGTAAAGTGTGAGTACTCCCATCTCTTCCAAAACGTCTGGCCAGCGTGAAACGACATTATTGCAGGGCACTAAACGACTTTGGAATTCGTTCCCATCATCTCTTTTACCAGCTTCCGATAATGTTAATAATTATTGGAATCCTTTGTTTAGCCACTGATGGATGAAGTAAATTTTACTTTTGCTTAAACACGAAAGAATCTGCCATCCAAAGCGCCATGTGGTGATGGGGGTTGGTTATTTCACTCCACAGTACTGTACCTCACCACGCTGGTGAGTGTGGGTTACTGCAGCGTGGGGACCAGTGGAAGGATCAGCTATCACCTGCCGCTGATGTTAGCCCTGCCTGAGAATTGAACTCAGGCCACCGGGTTCATAGCGCAGTATAGCAGTGTGCGAACCATTGCACCTCCGCGCCAGTTCTCTACAACATCGCTCAATTAAAGCAACGAGTTTATTGTTATTTTCTCGCTTTTTGTCAGTGCTCTCCATTGCTGACCGCTTTGCATCGGAAACCTTTGGGTCTGTGCTCATCAGCTGTGCTCATTGTATAGAGGTGATAAAGCAGCGTGTGTAGGGGTTCATTTCTCATTGGATATCTTCCGGAGCCTCACAAACCCCAAACCAAAACACTTTGCAGAGCTCAGTCCCGGACAGCTCCAAGTGAGATAAAGAAGGTAAGCCCCTAGTGTGTGCAAGCAAAGCTGTAACAGCAGTGGTTGGGGCCTGAGAACATATCTGCGTTACTGGAAAGCTGCCAAGTTACTATCGGCAGATCTCGGTTTGACCGCACACTCAGTTGATGGAAAAAAAGCGGGCGAATTTATTCAAGTTCCCTTACACTCTTGTATCTGCGGGGCTTACATTTTATAATTTTGGAAAATCCTACAGTTGGCTTATCCACATCAAAGTGTTTTACCACAGAAAAAAGTAGGCCATTGCTGTCAGTTGCACAACTGTGGCATTATTACCTTGGTCGTAAAGACATCAGATATAGTAGACAGCAGTTTGAGGTCACTGGGGGGTTAACTGCCTGGCGGATAATAAAGCAGCCACACTCTAAGAGAGCTGTTCCTTGGTACAAAAAGAGGACAAAAAACCTCGGCACGAGAAATTTACACGAGTCTATTATTTTACAATGCTTTTAGCAACATTGAGATAGAAAGACATTGTCCTTGGGAGTATTTCATTTGTGAATATGTCGTGTTCATTTTATCGTCGGCAATTACATTTTTTTTTTTACAAATTGTGCACAATTGCCACTGGACGCAAACTTAATTATCAGATGTGAAATAAACCCCCTGTTACAAGTGAACATTGTGAAATAGGAATGTTTTCTCATTTCTCCTTCCACATTACAATTTCAATGAGGGCAGTTAATGTTTAATTGACTACTTATCCCGCTGTCAATTCACTGCTGGAAGAAGGCCACCCCTCTCTGTTTGGGTCATGGAGAGGCTGTTTGACCATACTTCATCACGCTGGTCAGTCCACTCAAGGCCTGTTCACATATCGCTCGACACTGACGTTAGCCCCGGTTAGAAATCAAACTGAAGTTGTCGCAGTACGATAAAAATTGCACCACCACTCTACCCCCCATTTCACATTAACTACTAATATTGTCTCCCAGACTACGCATCGTATACCATGACTATAAATATATAGCTTCCACTTTCTCATAGACCAAACGACAGATACGTCCACAGAATACTGTATAGGTTTCATCAAATTGTGATATTATCTTTCAACATGCAAATGGCTCCACCACTGAAATGCGTTTTTGCGGGAAGCAAGCATCTGCGGAGTGCGCAGCACGTTATAAAGTTAGCTGCGGGGCATACCAAGAGAATTGGGAGATCAGTGAAGCAAATTAAAAATAAACAGATGCCATTTCTCGCATGCCATGACCCAAATTCCCATCCAGCTAAATCCTCCGCAGGGAAAAATGGCATTTAGTCAATATGGAAGGCCGTCTTCATGACGCAGGGAATGTGTGCCAGTAGTTTGCACGCACACGAGTGTACTGTTTTGTTACTGCTATGCAGCAGGGGCAGTCCATGGTTTTTATTATTGCAGCCACATCCCCAGTGGGATGGGTTAGAGTACGTTTTAGGAGTGCCCTCCACATAACCTCTCCTACTGATTGACCGTAAAATTGCAAACCCCACTCCAACCACGGCTATCCAAGGACAGCACAGGAGTTGATTTCATGGTCGCAGTGCGATGGTGTCTGTCACTTTAAGCCGTTTCACCGCACATTTTCATTAGAGGCACGAGTGAAGTGGTGTAATAATGCGTTGTTTTACGTCTAATTTAAGAGATATTTGTTTTCGTTTATATTTGTGTATTATTTTAACTCGGTGTTTGTAATATTTCACTTTTTTTCCCCAGGTCCGCTCTTGAAATATACTCTTAGTCTCAATGAGCTCTCACCTGGTTTGAAATCAAATTGACTAACGAAGCAGTCGACGATTGTTTAAAATACATTTATTGGTTGTTTTGTAAAAAAAAAAGCTTGCACGCCACCACATCCCAAAATGTTTATTTTTTTACAAGCTGACCAAAATTGAGCTAAGTTGTCGCTATGTCTGTCAAGACTCTTTCGCAGAAGCACAAATTTATTACTCTCGAAGCCCAGTCAGAGCCTTCTCAAAATTGGAAAGTGCGTGGTCTCACCGTCGCGCGAAACCCAGGGGGCGAGATATCCGCACCCTGGTGCCAGGTTCACGGCAAACGTCGAGCGCCAGAGCAGCGTGCGGTGGCACGGGAGGGAGATCGCGGCTCCCAGACGTGGCACCCAGCCGCCACGGCTGGAGCAATCCCAGTGCTTCTCAACACTTTTGGTATGACGCTGCCCACCCCCACCGGTCAAGACTACTGCCCCCCCCCGCGCCCCCACTCACCCACACAAATACTTTAAGTTGCGTACAGTTTCCATGTGTTTTGTCGCTGCAACGTGACGCTGATCTTCACCCCCCGAGCACATTCACAATATCCTCCTGCACGGTATCCATGCCGCAGCCTGCACTCCCCCACCCCCCTCCCTGGGGGGTTGTGAACTGCTGAGCAAGCCCATTGGGGGCCCTAAATGTACATTTTTTGCACCCCCCCCCCATCTTGATGCTTTATCCACCCCCTAACAAAGTGCTCTTCGCATTCACTCACAACCTAAAAGTGATAATGCAACACAATACGTACTATGGACACTCTTGTATAAAATAAAAGTCTACGTTAAATAAGAAATATGGTACTTGGGAAGTAAATACCAATACAATACATAAACTATCCTGAGCCAATAATAATAGCTGTATTAATCGCAATAATATTAATTTTAAATCCCTGTCATTTGGGAGACCCTTGAGCTGCTAAGGGACACCCCCGCATATTATCTGTCTGCTCTCGCCTGGTCTTGCCTCTCAGCATTGCACACGTTTCTTCCACCTCCAGGCCTAGCCTCAAACATGCACTCAGTGCGCTATTTAGTTGAACGTGGAACACACAATTCGAGCACTGTTTGTCCACGTGGCCCAAAGTGTGCAAACGATTCTAGGTGTGTCACTTCCCATATTTCTTCCAAACTGCTTCATCATCATAATTAGCCAACCATGATCGATCCACTGCTGGATGAAGGCCTCCCCAAGCCGTCGCCAACTCGCACGATGCTGCGACGCAACGATGCACGCGGCACGTCCACTTGAGCGGAGCAACTTCACCCGATGAACTCACTGCATGCGATGTACCGAACCGATGTTTGATGCACATATCCAGCCCGTCTTTGTCACTCGACTGCTGCAAGAGGCCCGCGGCACGCCGTGCGAGTCATGGGGATTTACTTGACCATACTTCGCCACGTTTGCCGGTGTGCGCTGGTGACGGTGGGCAGCAGAGATTTGGGCGCGCAGTACAATACAAAGGGGCTTAATTTAATTTCCGCTGCTTACAATGCAGCCCCCACCAATCACACATTCAAGCACTATCCAGGCTAAAACCTGATTAGCTTCCACAATCGGACGAGACCGGGCGCATTCCGGATTTGGTCAGGTTTGTGGCTGTACATGTAACACGTTTTTTAAAACTTGTATATCTGTGACACTATACGTGCCAATTTAACAGTGTTAGCAGGATACGGGTTATACATTTAAAGTTTTTAATATAAATTTGTATGCCATCCTCCCTCGTGACAAATATAGCACGGAGTGGATTTAGTAAGTTTTTTTTAAATCACCAGAGCACGAACTTTCCCAGCTCCTTCGTAAATCCCCCTCGCCCACTTCGCTTTAATTAAACGTCGCAGGCCGTCTCCCACCGCTGTGCTTGCCGATTTCTTTACTTTAGGGCGAGATAGCTCGGGTCCAACTTTGCTGACACGCACACATATTGAAGTTGTTCGGTGAGCCAAGCTTCTTGAGAGCGACCGAATGTTCCGTTGTGTGGGCCTGTTCACGCAGTCACCGTACGTGTCTTGGTAGCATCGTACCAGCACGTGCTGGAAGCACAAACACAATTACGCAACCACACAAAACAACAGCGGCCCTTTTGGGGGAGCTGAATAAAATCTGAAAAGGTAGAAAATATCGCGAGTCGCATCAAACAGAAAGAAGTGTTTGCTCTACACGGGCTAGAGGGGCCGAGGTGCCAGGCTACGCATTGCTGAGAAGGCGCACGACCCGGCCCCTATTCGCTTCGCTGCGCCAGGGCCCATGCCGCCGGTGTCGCCTCTCATATCCGGGATGTCCGTTGCGACTCGTCGAGATTGGGTGGCTGGGATTCTCCTCCGCTGCTCGCTGTGCCCCTGTCCAACTGCCTCGAGGTCGTGCCACGCAATGGACAAAGATCCCCCGTACAGCCTTAACCAGGCAGTTGGGGCAAGTGCAGTTAGCTAGCACCACGCGACACGTCGAAGCAGCCAAGGGTAACGAGCATCCGCACAGCGCCCGCTGTGATTCTTGTCCTCGCCTGCATCAGGCGTGACGGAGCGGGGCTGATCACCGTCGAGGTAAATATCATCGACAAGTCTCAGTTCTACGGATTATGAAATGCTCCAGGAAGGAACAGGCACCCCAAACGTGTGCCCGATGTCAATAAAGTCTTATAAATATGGACTCACACAGATAATGGATGGGAGTTGAACCCCCATCTTATGCTTGGAATACAGGAGCAATTCGTATGTCGTAATCGGGTTATTTCTGCGACTCAACTTTAAAAATACTGCAATGTCCTTTATTTACACAAATACATCTTCACCGAGTCTCAAGACGTTTTCAGGAGGGTCCTGCCACACTGGGATGTTAGACCAATTCCACCAGAGAGCGTCTGGCTTCATATGGGAGGAAAGCAGAGACCCTGGAGCAAACCCAAATAACCTGACTGAACCTTGCTTGGCTTACACGGTCCGACACACCCCGGGTGATTTGGTCAATCGGGCATGGTGCGTTTGCCTTTGCTGCACACTACAGGGAAACTGAAATGACTCTATGGAAAGATATGACTGCTTAGCAGAGGCACATAGTTTCGGTTATGACCCAAATGACGGCAACTAAATTAGAATAATAAAACACAAACCCGACGAGAAAATGTCACCGGTTTTCCATTAGTAACTCTAGCACTGCATTTAAATTCCCTGGTGTACGGTGAAGATCAATGCATGAACCGGAGGCCATGGCGTTTCTAAAGCGCGTGCACCTCTCAAATTTCACAAAGACCTCCTTCCCCTCTTGGGAGCCATGGCTCGCTTTCCTTAGGTCCCCCATTTTCAGGAAATGCACCGATTCCCGGGAAGATTGTGAAAGCGCACAACATCGCCCTACCACAAACTCACCCGCAATGCGATCTCGTCAGATTATGGAAGCTAAGCAGTTTAGCGCCTGGATAGCGCATGGAGTCGGTGACATTTTCTATCGCGTTGTTCGCAATAAATTAACCTCATATGATGATAAGTAACAGCTAACAATGCTGCTCTCATTGCAAAAGCCTGCTTAAGGCAACGTAACAAAAATATAATTGTTGTACCGTACAATACTCGAGCCTCTCTGCTCTCCTCCTTCATCAACATGTTCCTAGAGCCATAGCCCCATCATTGCCATCAGTAATGGTCAACCCTGCCTTGTAATAATCCACGCAAAAAGACAAAGATGCCCCGTTTAACCTGTAACGGACTGTTGGGGCAAGTGCTGTTAGTGAGCACCCGTGACGGCCGGCACCACGCCCTGTGTATTTGTACACATGCACCTCCGATTCGCACGGTTGGCTACGTACAGTGCGAATGAAGTTCAACGTACAATACATACGTGTTGATGTTATCGCTCCATCTCCCCAGAGGACGACCTCTCAGACCAGTTCCACTCCTTGGCTGCAACTCCACTCGTCTAGGCCATCGCTTGCAGAGCCGTGCCGTAACCCACGTGACTATGAAGAGTGTTTGTCGTTCACCTCCACGCGTTCTCTCGTCCATGTGCTCCGTCTCTCACGCATTGCTCCGTGACTAGTTGGACACTTTTTATTATTATTGTTCTATACTGTTCAGTAATTGACCATGTTTTCTTAACCGTTATATGTCATGACAGGCAGTTTGCGTCGATTAAACACGTCATTCTTAGGCAGATGGGTGTGTGACTTTTCATTATCAAGTATTTTTTCCCAAAAAGACTCTAAACCTGCTCTTCAATGTATTATCTAACATTGATTTATGATTGTGCTAAATGTTCTATTTATCTAGTGACGACGCAGTTATTATTCAGATTTTAATTTGCTTCCATCGCTAAAGAAAATAGATTTTTTCTTTTTGTCATTTTGCGATTGAGGCTCCCGGTCTCTTGACTGGCCACCTGGCACCAACAAATTGCACTTCGTCCGCCTCTGTATTTCATCATATTCATTCTGGTCCGCCTTCAATACCAGTTTTTTTAGGAACACACACACATTCTCTTGCGCTTGCTTTCCAGTCGCAGCCTTGCCAAGAACGCAACAAAACAAATGGCTCAACTGGAACGCATTCACGGCGGCATGCATTGAGTTCATTTCGGATCGCGATATTCCGTCCGAATTTTTCGCACTGGTTTTTTTCGGTCCAATATTCCGTGTAACAAGGTTTTGTAATCTGCTGCAGATGCCACTCACACGCACAGCACGGCGCGAAATTTAATACCAGCCAGCTGCGGCTATACGCAGACGGAACCCGCTTATACAATACAAGACGTCGCATATCCGACTGCCACGTCCAACCACTTACCAATTAACCGCCCTCGCCCAATGATCAACTGTGTGTGAGTGGTCTTAGTCTCGCGTACACTCGCTCACTTCTAAAGTGCAGTCAAGCATCTTCCCCGTGTCGACTCCTTTCCCGACACTTCCACTTCAGCGTAGTTTGGATGTACTGTGCAAGGCGTCCTTCACCAGTGGATCTCAAGAGCGCCGCGCGTGTCAAGGAGGGAAAAGGGCGAGAAGGAACCGGGGAGAGAAAGATTAAAGAGACCAGACAGTGAACAAGAGAGTGGAGGCGTGATTACAAATGTCGGGTCTTCAGCCAGGGACGTTTAAGTGTCCATCAACGGCAGGGAACTCCGACACAAGCGCGGTGCTCACCCCAGGCGGTCGGATATGCGACGCTGTCCTGCACACGCATTACCCCATCTGCATTTATAGTACAATTTACACCGATAAATTGTGGGGGGGGGGGGGGTTACCGTTTAGCCATTATACAGCAAAACAAAGTTTTAGCCCGATGCAAGTTGTGTAACGCAGCCATGAGGATCGATTAAACGCCCTGATACTCATTGTAGCCTGGCATATCCGATCCGAGCCAGCGCAGTGCATCTCATGGGACAAGACATCTGAATCTGGCTCGGGGCCAAGCAGGGCCAGGGGCGGAGTTAATTATTTTTATAATTGTGACGTCAGTCGACAAAACTGCAAGAACATCGCGTCACCTACATGCGACTCGTTTGTTCCGCGTGACGTTGACAGCACATCTCGACCTCTGCAGTGGAAAAAGATTACGTAGCGCGTCGTGAGCCGCGCCGGGCGGCCATGGGAATGGGGGGAGGGGGGGACGAGCGATTCCTCTCGACCCACCGTCTGTACAAGCCCAACGCAGTCCCACACGAACGCTCGTCGGCGCCACCTCTTCTGGCTGGACCTGCGGCAAGGGATTTATAAACCCCGGAGCGGAACACCGCATCGCCGCGGGATTCTGGATATTTACCACGGATCTGGTTCGCATTATCAGCACCGCATTCCACGCGGCAGCTGGGCAGGCTGCAGCGGACGAGCTCTCGCTGGTTGGTATGTGCAGGTGCGCGCGGTCTCCATGTTCCGAGAACAATAAGCAATCGCCCAGAGCAGAGACGTACATCACAATCGTGCTTCTTGGACAAGCACGCCGCTTATAAGGGTCGGTGAATGCACTCAATAGGTCTTGGGACGGCTGCCACAGCGGTGCAGTGGGGAGCAGCGTGCTGGACATGTGATGATGCCAGGTCGACGGGTTGATTTCATTTCCCGCCGCTGCAGTTGCAATGATGGGGGGGGGGCGAGTTTCTCAATCTCCATCACCGCCTTCGTCCACCCAGCAGCATGAACGGAGTCGCCACAATTTAAAGGCGTGAGCTTTCGCGACCAACATTATTCATGGGCAAGTCATTTTTGCAGGTAGATTGCGTAAATGTTCATGTGTTGTACATCCACTTCCACCCGATACGTTTAATTAGTAAGGTTGTTTTCACTTGAACAAACCGTGACAATTCGTTACTACTTAAGCACACCGGTGTGTTGCCGGAATCTGTAAATCGCCTGATGATGTGGATAGCAATGACCAGCGAAACGTCGGACTTATAGTCAACGCTGTGGGTTTACTAACACACCGCGTAGCCAATCAGCTCTCGACAGCTGCCTCGAGTGTAGGCCCTTCTACTAGCAACGGAATGAGCGAGCAGTTTCAAGGATGCACCTTTACCGACACCATATTTTGGCTGTCCGCCTGATGATGCTGTTGTAATTACTGGCGAAACGTCGTACTCGAATTGTAAATGTTGTGGGCTTAACTCTCCAACAGACCGGTGTGCTGCATTAGTAACAAATTGGCATGTTTTCTTTACGTGACAAACCTTACTAATTGGCCGTGTCGGGTGGCGGCGGGTTTAACGACACATTTATATTTACGCGATCTAACCCACACGCCTATTTTATGGACCATCTGTTGTACTGTACATGACTGGCCCTGTTCAGACTCTGCATTGGCAACTTACCATCTTTTTCGATCGACCAATATGTAGTCGCGTTCACCTATGGGCAGTGCCGCTTACATCACATACACTGCATACACACATGGGGTCGTCACAACATTGAGGCACTCCGTTTATGATATTTATAAGTGAATGTACAATATTGAACAATCCATGACATCAATAAAGCAGAGATGTGGTTTAAAAAAAAAATCTCACAACCTTTAACACTGCGAATATGTAAATATCTGTACACAACCTTGAATGCAACTGGAACAAAGATACGGTCCAGTTCATGTACTTTCCCCAAAGTCAAGGAGTCATCATCTCGGTCTACTCAATGGGCTCGCTCATCTCAGCCGGTGGCCCCCGAGTGGTATCGCCAACTTCACATGGCCAGTGACGGCGCTGGGCAGAAAGAAACGAAGCATACGCTGCGTGCCCCAAGTAGCTCAAGGGGGTGGGGGGGGGCCCGGGGCGAATGAAAACGTACGAATCCACCAAACATCAGCTCACATTGAAACCTTAATGTGATCAACAAAGCGAGCTTATTCACATACTAGGAGAAGCCATAGTCTCGCTAACCGCGACCTCATCTGCCTCTCATTTGAACCGCATCTCTACGTTTGCCTACATTTCTCAGATCTCGAGACAACGCAGTCTCTTGTCGACAACTCCCCCGTCATCTCACTAGGAGGGGGGTGGCGGTCACCCCACTAAGACACATTATACTCGGGGCCCGGAATGAGCCAGCGTCACCATGGCCGGATCCTCCATCACACGAGGGACAGAGATATGCAACCACAGACTCCACACACAGCAAAAGGCGATGAAGGTTAACGACCCTGTTTAAGTAATGCTCAGTCAATCCCACATCGTGGCGAGAGATGGACCATTGTTTAGGACGCTCCACGTGCAAGACCTCTAGGCGGCATATGACGATTCGTACTTCGATGCTCCCGATGCTCTACTGCCTCCCATTAACCAACACGCACTGACCAGCGTGGGGAAGTATGGTCAAATATACGACAGATCCAGGGAGGCCCTAATCCAGCTGTTGAATGAAAACTAGGGTGTCTATGCGCGTGTGTAACGTCAAAGTCCTTTAGACTGTTGGGACAGGTGCCGTTAGCGAACACCTATTAAGGCAGATACAGCGCACAAATAGGATGGTGTGGTCCATCCCATACCCGTACGCCTTTGTCTCCCCCGTGTTGGTCTTCACACACACACACCATATACTCATTTAAGCCTCAGGAGACCACGGAGAGGTGCAGGTCCAGATCAGATAACTCGCACCGATTGTGTCCACTAAGTGGTTAACCATATAGTATATACATAAGCACAATTGCTTAAAACGTAAAATCAACTCATGTTTGAAAATGAATTAGCGTAGATTTCGATATGCAAATATTCAAAACATCGAGACCTTGGTATATATATTTCAAAAACGTTGAATCTCTACCCAATGTAAAGCAATTCGCCTTTACGGGCGCATTCAAAATAAGCCACTCGACTTTTGTAACAGTTTAAAGACGCGCACATGAGCGAATCATCTTAGACAACCACAATGGATACTGACGTTGTCCAGTGACCCGACTCGAACCCAGGTGGGCTGGTTCGGAGCAGTGCGCCAACCACCACGCCACCGCTCTAGATACAAATACAAAACCCCCCGTATAGCCTCAACAGACTGTAGGGGCAAGTTCGAGTTGCTCCTAAGAAGGCCGGAACGCCACACGAGGGGGTGGGTGGCCAGTACCACGCCCGACCGCTTTTGTCTCCCCAGTGGCGTTTACACACCACACCAGGTACTCATTTGAGGCCGAGTCTACCTAGGGGAGGCCCAGGACCGGTTCAGAAAATGGTCACTGGGATTGTTCGTGAAATGGAATCGAACAGAGGTCGCCAACCGCATCACCACACACAAAAGATAAAGATCCCCCATGCAGCGTTGTCGTGATGCTGGGACAAGTGCTGTTAAGCGAGCACCTGTGAAGGCCGGCACGGCGTAGGAGGCGGTGTGGCCAGCACACACACACACACAGACGTGCCCACACATTGGTGGGACGTCTCAGTACGTGAACACGAGGCTGGAGAAGCTGGACTCGAGCCAGGGAGAGCCGGAGAGGATCTCGTTCATCTCGGGAGAGCGCAAGTCGGGGAAGTCAAAGTGAGACGCGCTGCTGCCCTCGCTCAACGAGTCTACGTCTCGGTCCAGCGAGCCCAGCAACTGCACGTCTCGCCCCATCTCCTCCTCTTCATCCTCCTTCTCCTCCTCTACGACTTTCTCCTTGTCCAGCTCGTACCAGCTGCTGCCCGCGTAGCCACGGCTCCTGCTGCCCGACATGAGCGCAGCTCCATCACCTTCATCACCACCACCACCAGGAGGGTCTACCTCTATCCTGGCGCCGCCGTGCCTCGTCGCCTGCTCGCACAGTCCGGGGCCTCCTCCCGACGGCGGCCTCTGCGGCCTCGACCTCGTGGTGGCGGCGGCCCGACTGCGGCTGCTCCCAGTGGAGGAGGAGGACGACTGCACGTGGGCCACGGCGCGCTTCCTCGCAACGCCGCCTCCTCCTCCTGCTCCCCCTCCCCCCGCCGCTGCCGCTGCCTTTGCTCTGGCGGCAGAGGGCGGCGGCGGCGCATGGTGGCGAGGTTGGTGTGGAGGAAGGCGTTGAGATGACGACGATGGAGGAGGAGGTAGCTGTGGAGCGGGAGGCTGAATCTTGACCCGCTTGCGTGGTCGGTATTTGTAGTCGGGGTGGTCGGCCATGTGCTGAGCGCGCAGGCGCTCCGCCTCGCGAACGAATGGCTTCTTCTCGGCGTCTCCCAGCAGCCTCCAGAGGCGGCCGAGCCGCCTGGAGATCTCGGCGTTGTGCATCTCGGGAGAGAGCTCCATCAGCCGCCGCCTCTCGATCTGAGCCCACACCATGAACGCGTTCATGGGCCTCTTGATGTGCCCCGTGAGACGCGGCGGTGGTGGTGTCGTCGCGATGCTGCCGGCTGCCGTGGTGGCGGTGGTGGTGGTGGGGCACGCGGCTTGAGAAGGCCGCCTCATCGTGGCTGCCCGCTGACTCCGAGGTGGCGCTGGAGCCGCGCTGCCAAGTCCCACCGAGAACGCGAGACGCCGGTGCCGCACACGTGCGCGCCGCCTATATATACTGGGGGTGACGTCACGGCCTAGAGAAGAGGGAGGGGTGTGAGGGGCGGGGCTAGGGTAATTTTTTAAAGCGGCAGTGTATAGACTCACACTGGCACCCCATAGACTCCCCCCACCCCCATAGACTCTCCCCCCACCCCATAGACTCCCCCACCACCCCCATAGACTCCCCCCTCCCCCCCCACCCCCATAGACTCTCCCCCCACCCCATAGACTCCCCCCACCCCCATAGACTCCCCCCCACCCCCATAGACTCCCCCCCCACCCCCATAGACTCCCCCCACCCCCATAGACTCCCCCCCACCCCCATAGACTCCCCCCACCCCCATAGACTCCCCCCCCACCCCCATAGACTCCCCCCCACCCCCATAGACTCCCCCCACCCCCATAGACTCCCCCCCACCCCCATAGACTCCCCCCCACCCCCATAGACTCCCCCCACCCCCATAGACTCCCCCCCCACCCCCATAGACTCTCCCCCCACCCCATAGACTCTCCCCCCCACCCCCATAGACTCCCCCCACCCCCATAGACTCCCCCCCACCCCCATAGACTTTCCCCCCACCCCATAGACTCCCCCCCACCCCCATAGACTCCCCCCACCCCCATAGACTCTCCCCCCCCACCCCCATAAACTCCCCCCCACCCCCATAGACTTTCCCCCCACCCCATAGACTCCCCCCCACCCCCATAGACTCCCCCCCACCCCCATAGACTCCCCCACCCCCATAGACTCCCCCCCACCCCCATAGACTCCCCCCCACCCCCATAGACTCCCCCCACCCCCATAGACTCCCCCCCCACCCCCATAGACTCTCCCCCCACCCCATAGACTCTCCCCCCCACCCCCATAGACTCCCCCCACCCCCATAGACTCCCCCCCACCCCCATAGACTTTCCCCCCACCCCATAGACTCCCCCCCACCCCCATTGACTCCCCCCACCCCCATAGACTCTCCCCCCCCACCCCCATAAACTCCCCACCCCCATAGACTCCCCCCCCCCACCCCCATAGACTCCCCCCTCCCCCCCCACCCCCATAGACTCTCCCCCCACTCCATAGACTCCCCCCACCCCCATATACTCCCCCCCACCCCCATAGACTCCCCCCCCACCCCCATAGACTCCCCCCACCCCCATAGACTCCCCCCCACCCCCATAGACTCCCCCCACCCCCATAGACTCCCCCCCACCCCCATAGACTTTCCCCCCACCCCATAGACTCCCCCCCACCCCCATAGACTCCCCCCACCCCCATAGACTCCCCCCCCCCACCCCCATAAACTCCCCCCCCCATAGACTCCGGTGCCGGGTGCTCACGTTATTTCGTAAGAGGGAGAGGTTATCTCGTAAGAGGGATAGGTTATCTCGTAAGAGGGAGAGGTTATCTCGTAATAGGGAGAGGTTATCTCGTGAGAGGGAGATGTTATCTCGTAAGAGGGTTAGGTTATCTCGTAAGAGGGAGAAGTTATCTCGTAAGAGGGAGAGGTTATCTCGTGAGAGGGAGAGGTTATCTCGTGAGAGGGAGAGGTTATCTCGTAAGAGAGAGGTTATCTCGTAAGAGGGAGTGGTTATCTCGTAAGAGTGAGAGGTTATCTCCTAAGAGGGATAGGTTATCTCGTAAGAGGGAGAGGTTATTTCGTAAGAGGGAGGTTATCTCGTAAGAGTGAGAGGTTATCTCGTAAGAGGCAGAGGTTATCTCGTAAGAGGTCCAAACAGCCCACGACAAACACGCACACACACGTTTTGCTAAACCCATCGACAGTTCCCTTGAAGAGCTGCCCCATTGTGGTCCTCTCGTCTTACGCAGGCCACGTTGCAGTTCTTCAGGGACTGATGATGGTTTTTGCATACTGCGCAAATACCGAGTGCTTTTTTGTACACGTTTCTGCTGCGTGTTATTTGATACTTATGGTTTTTCAGTCTGCGTTGTTTCTTCTTCTATTATGATGGGTATTTTTCGTAATTTTCTGATTCTATTACTTTATTTCATACGGCTCCGGGCCACAAATCCGTACTGATCGGGTACTAGAGGGGGAGATATTTTCGACGTGGCAAAACAAAGAACTATTATAATCGAGGGCTTTGCACCTTGGTATTTGAAACTGCGGTTCGACCTCCGGTATGAGTCGGTCGCTTCCCCTGATGCAGCTAACCTGTTCACAACTTAGTGGGGGTGTCATGATGCATCCGATTAATCGGATAATGTTCATTTGAAGTTCGTAGTGCATAAATACAATTGTGTGCGAAAATCGATACACTGTATATTGTATTAATTTAATGTCCACGTAATATCTGCGGCCACTAGAGCCCGCTATACTCGACTGGATGTTAATTGATTATGTAATAGATAGCATTGAAATATTTAATGGAGACAATTGGTTTATTCGTTGTTATCGTATGCCCTTTCATGTGTTTACTTACATAGCATATGTACTCATAGCATCACGTGGCACACACACTCATACAACACACACTCATAGCTTATATATAGACGGCCCTATCATCATGCAGAGAGGACACAATCATAGCTTATCCACTCACCAGATGCATTTCAGCAGCACCCAAGCGCATTTGAGAGTCATCGCTTCCTGTAATGACACAGAGAGGATTTTCAAATACCCAAGACACTTCCACCAAATGTGTAGTGGACCTTTCTTTTTTTCATATAAAGAGATGACAGTGCCTTTGTAGCCAGTACTTGGCTGGGTGGCATTCCGATTGGAGTGCTTGACTCAAAGGGGGGGGGGATCGCCCTCCCCCTGTTGAGACCCTGGACAATGGTATTTTATTGATATTGATAAGCAAATATACCCACGAACATGATTTACTATGAATCCAGGGCCCTATTCAGAAAGCTTGGAATTTCTGGACCGCCGTCTCCCCCCCCCCTCCTCACGCCCACGCCTCTTGCTGAGTTTTTAGATCTGGCCCTGGCATGGAAAGAAGAACTTCATCGAGCAGTGGATCGACAAATGTCTGTACATAAATTCTAATTAAAACCCTCAGTCGACGTGGTGGTCGTCTGCGGTTCTCTAGCCGGTGCACGACTCGAAATAACAAAAAAATAAGCGAGGGATCGAGGAGTCATCCTTGCTGGAGCCTCAGCCACAGCCAGCGCGCGATGACAAACGAGGGGGGCCAGAGATGAGCCACCGCCTTGCCATCTGCTCCGAGTGCAACCGGCAGCACCAAGCGCTCCGCTTGGCTGCGTGCGCGGGTCGCCGGCTCTGGACAGCCAGAGCCGTGATCACGCCCGCCAGCGAGGCCCACGCCCGCTTACAAATTGACTCCCTAGGGATCTCCAAGCCAAATGTTTTTTTAAATATTTTATTTTTCTTTGTGTTTGCGCTTCTCCCACTCTGGTTCGGCATATGGTGGCTGCGAGTTTGTATCTTCATTTACGGGACTTATTATTATTACTCATCTTACAATTTGCGTTTCTAAATACCAAGCAGATGCATGCGTCGTGGTTGCATTTAAATGGCACCACAATAGGGAATCTGGGACTTAGTTGTGGCGTTCATTATGGAGATAGGAGCGTAGTGGTGGCATCGTGGGTTGCAGACTGCAGCTGTAAAACCGGCGACGGGAGTTCGATTCATAGGCATAATTGCGAGTGATTTGGACCAATCCTAAGTCTGCCCCCCCCCTCCTTCACCAAACCACACTGTAGTGAAGTATGGCCAATAATCGTCAACGACCGAAATGCAGGGAGAGGCCTTCGCCAGCGGACTGGCAAATGGCTGTCATTTCTCTTTAATTATTCACTGCCATCTCATGCAGAAACTCAACTCATTCGTCAATAGCACTGTTTCCCTCAAAGGTAAACAGAATATATAATTGCCCTTCTTCGTAGCAGAGAGATAGAGAAGCCTGAGAGACCGAGTGAGCAAAAGTTTGAGACTGCACGATACACCACGGGGCACTGATATAATCTTTATTTTAATGATGTTTCCAGATGAACAGTTTTCAATGTGGCATCTCATAAAGGACCAGGGCAGCAGTGGAACGTCGGTGGTTAGGGTATGTTATCCTACAAGCAGAGGATGCAAAATATTCAAGTGGACAGAGACTCGGTAACCCCAAATATATCCCAGTCCAACCAATTACCTATGTTGGCAGCGCGAATGATTTTCTTTCAAGACACATTAGTTCGCCTCTCTGTGCCCTAGGCAATGAACCACCAGAGTCCTGCGTGTATCTTTTGTTTCCAAAGCATCGCGCCCGGCTTTTCCAAACTCCATTAATTTTGGTTTCCGGTAGGACGGTACACCATGTTCTCTTGCACCTAACAGCTCAGTGCACATTCAGTGTGTGCCCTCTCCGAGCACCGGCCTCTGCATACCCACACGAACAGATGTGGTCAGACCATGGCACCTCCGTCACAAGGCAATTGCCTCTACCACAACCTCGAGGGGGAGGGGGGGTCAAATCGCCATTTAACATTGTCCAACCTGATGAAGTATGGCCAAATAACCCCGCATGGCCCGCATGGTGTCGGAGAGGCCCTCTTATACAGCAGTGAATTTACAAAAGGCCTGCACAAGTTGATAATTGTAGAGACCACGTGTTTTTTAATCCTGCCCCACCCTTAGCACAGCGCTCTTCCTTGCAAGGCCACCGGGCCACTAGCGGCCCCTGGTGGCCTTTAGTGCGGCCCCCGACAATACACAGCACGTGACAACACTCAATCATGCTGTCAAACCGAATGGTTTCAGATGTGTGGCGGCCCTCAAACTGATGTCTTATAGGCGAAAGTGGAACATTGGTGAAGAACATTGACTCAAAGGTATGAATGGGGACACTACAGTGAACGGACCGACAGGTCCCGTGCGATGGGGTACAGTGTGGGTACTGCAGGGCTGCACCTTTATCATGTTGCAGGCGACAATAGATAGAAGATTGGAAAAAATTAAATTGGCATGGAAATGAGTGCCGTGTTTTTGTAACCTATTGAACGGATCCGTTGGTGCAAGCGGGCGAGAGTGACACGCCATTCAGCTGTTTGGATTGTGTCATTCTCCACTGGCCGCCCTCGCACATGCTCCAAATGCACATGCGTGCGAAGTAAAAACAGCCGGGGTATGACGAGCACACACGGAGCCAAGGGGTGAACGGTTGGGACCGGGACCGCAGCCACCATGGGTCAGAGGTCGCAACCGGGTACCCGATACCCGTACCCTACCCGATACCCGGCTACCCGTACCCGGCCGGTACGGGTAGCCGTTTGCGACCCTGGTGCGGTCGGGTACGGGTACGGGTAGGCCGTGAGTCACTGGTGAGTAACCGTTTGTCACTCATTTCGGGTAGGGTACGGGTACGGGTAGGGAATGGGTACCCGTACCCGGCCGGGTACGGGTACCCATTTGCGACCCTGGTGCGGCCAGGTACGGGTAAGGAATCAAAACCCGTTTGCGACCTCTGCCATGGGTGTACGGACACTTCCAACGTTTTAGACATGGCTTAAGATTGTTAGATGTCCACCCAGAAAAACGCCACGGACGTAAAGTGTGTGTACTCCCACGTCTTCCAAGACGTCTGGCCAGCGTGGATGAGGAGGCCAACATCCCTCTACGTCACGCAACAAACATTACTCTCAGTGGCAGAGCAGGTGGGAAAGTGTTGCGGTTGACTGGAAAGGATCTCAGAGGTAGCTCTATGATATCCACTGCTGCGGGACATTTTTTTCCCGCACGACGGGATACGTGCTGACGGTGCTGTTGTGCTAGAGAGCCGAATTGAAACTTCGTCTATTTACATGACGCCGACAGCACAGTCGGGGTGACATTTGGGGAAAATTACAAGGAAAAAAAACTAAACCGAAAAAAACCGAGATATTTTGATTTTTTTTTTGGCAGGAAAAAAATGTGTCTTTCCACTCTCGCACCGCAGCTGCGAGCCCGTCTTACGTTCCCCACACGAGACACGAGACCACGCGAGCAGCCCCGCTCGTCACACCGAACAAGCCCGCTCATTGATACCAACACAGAGCCGGGTGGCCTCGCCGACAAACAACTCCAAAAGGGCAATGGAGCCGCGAAGGCGGCGGCGGCTGCTGCTGCTGCTGCTGCTCCGCTCGCAATCACCACACGGCGCCTTTTAGCTCAGCGGTCGTGTCACACGATGCGCCCCGAGCCGCGAGTCACACACGAGGGTTGGTTCGGCCGTCCCCGAGCATCTTAGGCTCGCGAACACCACAAGGGAACAACAACAAGGGAACAACAACAAGGGAACAACAATAAGGGAACAACAACAAGGGGACAACAACAAGGGAACAACAACAAGGGAACAACAACAAGGGGACAACAACAAGGGAACAACAACAAGGGAACAACAACAATGGAACAATAAAGGAACAACAACAAGTGAACAACAACAAGGAGACAACAACAAGGGGACAACAACAAGGGAACAATAACAAGAGAACAACAACAAGGGAACAACAACAAGAGGACAACAACAAGGGGACAACAACAAGGGAACAACAACAAGGGAACAATAACAAGAGAACAACAACAAGAGAACAACAACAAGGGGACAACAACAAGGGAACAATAACAAGAGAACAACAACAAGAGAACAACAACAAGGGAACAACAACAAGGGGACAACAACAAGGGAACAATAACAAGGGAACAATAACAAGAGAACAACAACAAGAGAACAACAACAAGAGAACAACAACAAGGGGACAACAACAAGGGAACAATAACAAGAGAACAACAACAAGAGAACAACAACAACAAGGGAACAACAACAAGGGGACAACAACAAGGGAACAACAACAAGGGAACAATAACAAGAGAACAACAACAAGAGAACAACAACAAGGGGACAACAACAAGGGAACAACAACAAGGGAACAACAACAAGGGAACAACAACAAGGGAACAACAATAAGGGAACAACAACAAGGGGACAACAACAAGGGAACAACAACAAGGGAACAACAACAAGGGGACAACAACAAGGGAACAACAACAAGGGAACAACAACAAGGGAACAATAAGGGAACAACAACAAGGGAACAACAACAAGGGGACAACAACAAGGGGACAACAACAAGGGAACAATAACAAGAGAACAACAACAAGGGAACAACAACAAGAGGACAACAACAAGGGGACAACAACAAGGGAACAACAACAAGGGAACAATAACAAGAGAACAACAACAAGAGAACAACAACAAGGGGACAACAACAAGGGAACAATAACAAGAGAACAACAACAAGAGAACAACAACAAGGGAACAACAAGGGGACAACAACAAGGGAACAATAACAAGGGAACAATAACAAGAGAACAACAACAAGAGAACAACAACAAGAGAACAACAACAAGGGGACAACAACAAGGGAACAATAACAAGAGAACAACAACAAGAGAACAACAACAACAAGGGAACAACAACAAGGGGACAACAACAAGGGAACAACAACAAGGGAACAATAACAAGAGAACAACAACAAGAGAACAACAACAAGGGGACAACAACAAGGGAACAACAACAAGGGAACAACAACAAGGGAACAACAACAAGGGAACAACAATAAGGGAACAACAACAAGGGGACAACAACAAGGGAACAACAACAAGGGAACAACAACAAGGGGACAACAACAAGGGAACAACAACAAGGGAACAACAACAAGGGAACAATAAGGGAACAACAACAAGGGAACAACAACAAGGGGACAACAACAAGGGGACAACAACAAGGGAACAATAACAAGAGAACAACAACAAGGGAACAATAACAAGAGAACAACAACAAGAGAACAACAACAAGGGGACAACAACAAGGGAACAATAACAAGAGAACAACAACAAGAGAACAACAACAAGAGGACAACAACAAGGGAACAATAACAAGAGAACAACAACAAGGGGACAACAACAAGGGAACAACAACAAGGGGACAACAACAAGGGAACAATAACAAGAGAACAACAACAAGGGAACAACAACAAGAGAACAACAACAAGAGAACAACAACAAGAGAACAACAACAAGAGAACAACAACAAGGGAACAACAACAAGAGAACAACAACAAGGGAACAACAACAAGGGGACAACAACAAGGGAACGATAACAAGGGAACAATAACAAGAGAACAACAACAAGAGAACAACAACAAGAGAACAACAACAAGGGGACAACAACAAGGGAACAATAACAAGAGAACAACAACAAGAGAACAACAACAACAAGGGAACAACAACAAGGGGACAACAACAAGGGAACAACAACAAGGGAACAATAACAAGAGAACAACAACAAGAGAACAACAACAAGGGGACAACAACAAGGGAACAATAACAAGGGAACAACAAGGGAACAACAACAAGGGGACAACAACAAGGGGACAACAAAAGAGAACAACAAGGGAACAACAACAAGGGAACAACAAAAAGGGAACAAAAACAAGGGAACAACAACAAAGGAACAACAACAAGGGAACAACAACAAGGGGACAACAAAAGAGAACAACAAGGGAACAACAACAAGGGAACAACAACAAGGGAACAATAACAAGAGAACAACAACAAGGGAACAACAACAAGGGAACAACAAAAAGGGAACAAAAACAAGGGAACAACAAGGGAACAACAACAAAGGAACAACAACAAGGGAACAACAACAAGGGGACAACAAAATAGAACAACAAGGGAACAACAAGAAGGGAACAACAACAAGGGAACAACAAGGGAACAACAATAAGGGAACAACAACAAGGGAACAACAACAAGGGAACAACAACAAGGGGACAACAACAAGGGAACAACAACAAGGGAACAACAACAGGGGAACAACAACAAGGGGACAACAAAAGAGAACAACAAGGGAACAACAACAAGGGGACAACAACAAGGGAACAACAAGGGAACAACAACAAGGGAACAACAACACGAGAACAACAAGAGAACAACAGCAAGGGAACAACAACAAGGGAACAACAACAAGGGAACAACAACAAGGGAACAACAACAACAAGGGAACAACAACAAGGGAACAACAACACGAGAACAACAAGAGAACAACAGCAAGGGAACAACAACAAGGGAACAACAACAAGAGAACAACAACAAGAGAACAACAACAAGGGGACAACAAGGTAACAACAACAAGGGAACAACAACAAGGGAACAACAACAACAAGGGAACAACAACAACAAGGGAACAACAACAAGGGAACAACAACAACAAGGGTTCGCTGCTGTGCTGGGGGTGATGCGGGGACTGTCCGGGCAGTAGCAGTGAGGCTACGTGATGTGGGGGGGGGGGGCAGCACGGGGTTGAACTCGGGGCCGCTTGTGTTGCTTCGTTGAATCATTTCATGGTCCCGCTCCGATGTGTTTGAAGGTTGTGCCGGTGTCTTTTTTTCGTGTGGCGTGATGACCCGACGTTTCGCGCCTCGCTCCGGGAGCTTCTTCGAGAACAGAAATCACACTGAGAGCGATGGAGACAGACACGGAGACAGATGCAGACAATGCAACGGGTTAGAAAGAGACGGACACGGAGAGACGGAGACATGGAGTGACACGCAAAGAGACAGATAAACTCATTGAGAGAGAGAGAGAGGCATATACAGAGACACACAGACAGAGACGGCCCCCAGCAGGAGCAGCGAAACGTCGGGCATCATATAAAAAAGCGACCAAACAACCCGTAGACACGCGCGTGGTGCACACCTATGCAGTGGGCATGTGAGGGCACAGTCTCTGCGGAGTCAGCCATCAAAGGAAGAGGAGATGAAGGATGCGGAGGAGGAGTTGGGACACGGGACCAGCGCGTGGTCTAAACACACAGAGCAGCCGCTGTGTGTGTTTAGAGGGGACATCTCGCGCCGTGCTGTTTGGGCTTGCGATGCTATCACCGGCCCCAGCGCGCTTTCGTGGAGTTGTTTCTTTTTAACAGGGCACAAGCAGTTCCGGGAAATCTGAGCAATAATATCAAAAAAACAACGCACGCCGTGCCGTCACCAGCACTCGCGTGCGAACTGGTTGATGCTCACAGAGTCTCGGCAGCACCGGGTGCGTCCTGTGCAGCAGACGTGGGGAAGAGTAGGCCAAGGGACGGGAAAAAGATACACGCAAAGGCACACAGAGACACAGACAAGCACAGAGAGACGTAGAGACATGGAGAGTGACACAGGCACACAGAGACACAGACAAGCACAGAGAGACGTAGAGACATGGAGAGTGACACAGGCACACAGAGACACAGACAAGCACAGAGAGACGTAGAGACATGGAGAGACACACAGACACACAGAGATCCAGAAACAGAGGTAAATGGAGAATAGACACAGTTATAGATAAACAGGAAGCAAACACAGACACACAGAGATGCAGAGAGACACAGTAAAACGATATAAAATTGAGACAGACAGACAGGTGGAGACACCAAGGGACGTAGATAATTATCGGTGTGCCTTTATAATTCGCAATAAAAACACAGAGACAGACACAGCAAGACAAATCGAAACACAGCGACATACATAGAGACAACAACAGGGATACACATGCAGAGCAAGACATAGAGACAGACACAGCGACATCGAGACACACATGGAATGTCGAACGCCCTCATCATCCTCGCAGCAACGGCTTTTGGCTGCTCGCCATCGAACAAAGGCGATCACTGCATCGCGCGCTTTCAGGTGCGATTTTTCGGCCGTCTGGAACGCTCTTTCTTCCGATATTCAGAAGCCTCTGGAGCAATGCACTTTAACATCATCTAGATTGACAAACTAATTTGTTTATAACTGCTTCGTGCATTTAGTTTGTTGTCCTTCACACCGCACCTCCGATCAGCGTGGTTGGCTACGTACGGCGCAAAAAAAGTTAAACATTCATACAGACGCCGGCAGCGCGTCATGCACATGCGTCTGTGGAGCTCAACACACACACACAGTGATTCTTCTTCATGTGAGCCACGCTCCCACTCGAGGGAGGCATCATATGGGCATCATCATCAGCAGCAGCAATGGACAGCCAATGCTGTCCGCTCTACGCGCTGCCAGATACAACACAGGCCTTCAAACGAACGCTGGTGCATGAATAAATGAAACGGTGGCAGCCGGTGGTGAGTTTTGGGGGTGGATTGCTTGGTCCCCGTGCTTCCAGATGGCGCGAGGCGATCGCATTCAGCAGGGCCATCTGCCTCCCTGGCAGACGCCTGCTGAGCTTCGCGCGGTGCATCTGTGGGGCTGGATGCACGAGGGTTGCCACCCCTAAGGTGCAAAACAAAAGCGCGGCTTATCATGGGAAGAAGCCGGGCTTAATTTCTCAGCGAATATTGGATTGTATACCCCCATTCTCCTTTCCCCTGACTCTCACCCCCCTCCCGCCCCCGCCCTGGCCTTATTCCCCAGGGGGAATATTTTTTCGAGATCAGCCCCCGACTGCTCCAGCTGAAATTGAGCACTGGGAAGTAGAATATCTAAAAAATACGGGAAAATGGTCGCGCTTTGTGTTATGCGTTGCCGTGAGTGGTGCGTTATTATTATTACTATCACTACACAAATTATAAAAGTCGGGATATTACTTAACCGGGACTTGCAATTACCTGGGAAGTGGCCCAGTATCCACAGGACAAATATCGTCGTCTTCAGATAATAAGACGCACCAGAACGTGTGCCCGGTGTCAATACGGTTACACAAATGTGTTCTGACACACACACGCGCACACAGTTCCCGGATTCTATGTCGGCCCCTCAACTTTTGATTTACAATACGAAGAGTTCAGCTCGTCACAATCCAGAAATAATAATATATAGCCTGAGCTAGAGGGCGATTCTGGGAAAACCAGGACAGGTGGCAACTCTACTCTGTGCGCCAGCCGGCGGGGGTCCCGTGGAGAACCGAGGATTCACGAGACAATTACCGCGCCGAGTGACGCTGCTGCTGCCGCATGCGCGTGCCCTCAATGCAGCCAATAGATAGCCAGAGGAGAAATAATGCACGGGGCTCCTAAAGTGGTGATAAACTCTGCACCGCAGAAACTATTAGAGGGATTGATTTTGTGCGGTGTGCCGAGGTTGCTGTGTGTGTGCGTGCGTTTCAAAGGACAAGAAGAGTGATATTACCCTGAATGATTTGCACTCTAAAAAGGGTCAAAAGGTCTCTCGTTTCATGGATGGAGCGGGTGGGGGGGTGTGGCAGTGACTCCTATCTCGTGTTGCTCTGTCAATCCACTGCTGGATGAAGGTTTCCCCTAGTCGTTTTCAGTTATGGGGACTGTTGAACATAGCTGCCGGTGCGGTTTGGTGAAGGAGGTGGCCGTGACAGTGGCTCATATATATCTCGCCACTCGCGGTATTTATTTTCTGATTATTATATAAAAATAAATTACCCGGAAAAATCCCTTGTAATGAAACGCGTACAAAAGACGTTACAATCTACAATGTATGCCGCCTCCGTTATACGCTGTCAAATACATTTATATATACAGAGTCAGGAACAGAGACGATATATTTTAGTCGTGGCCATGAATTGAACTGAGGCGGAAGCGTTTAGAAAGCAGTTCGCCAACCACTGCGTCACAGTTCCCTACAAAATGTTTACTGTCATTGCAAATGTATGGACGATGCCCTTTGGGTGGATTGAGTGATGGCATAACGATGAACTGGCATTTAACGTGTAACATCGCGTCCTGTTACACGCCAGGTGAACTGCACGTCTCGCATCGGTGCATTTTGCTGACAAACTGCGCGTATATTTGGTACTTTCATCACTAAATGGCACGGGTGTTTGTTGGCGGGCGCGTTTCAGTCACCTACGCGCTCATTTGTAAGATGTGTCATCGCCTAATTGCGCCGCTCGAAAGGTTAAAGCCATTAGCCTATTGTGCAAAAACGAAAGGGAATTCCAAAACTAGGATCTTCCCAGCCAAGTGCAGTGTTTGCGCACCTGCAATGCGACCGTTTAAATAAAGCTTCGCTTGGCGCATGGTTTGGCACGAGTTAAGAGGTGGCAGTGCTTCAAAAATCCTCCAGACTCGACCCAACCCACCTCTCATCTCACTCTACTCCCCTACACGCATTCTCCTACCTATCCACTCTCATCTCACTCTACTCCCCTACACGCATTCTCCTACCTATCCACTCTCATCTCACTCTACTCTCCTGTACGCATTCTCCTACCTATCCACTCTCATCTCACTTTACTCCCATGTACGCATTCTCCTACCTATCCACTCTCATCTCACTCTACTCCCATGTACGCACTCTGTTGCAGTAATTAAGAATGTGTCGACTGCCGCCCTCAGTCAATATTCTCCCAGGGAGGTGCCTCATTCGCCTAAGGTGGCCGTATTGTCTGGAACTCCCTTCCCACAGTCATCCGTGCTGTAGACTCCCTGCCCCTATACAAGTCCAGGTTCAATATCTTCTTCCTCATCTCCTCGGCCGATCACCGACTGCCTCCTATAAAACACGCCCACTATTCCTGCAAAGCCTCATGGGATCCGGTCACATTTCAACGCTATCTAAATCCACATTGTAGTCTATTGTATCGAGCAGGATACGCAGTGAGCAGAGTCAAGCTAGCTCTGCAGACTGTGGAAACGTCACGAATGACTACTGCCATTGTGAGTGTAATCCCATCGTATGGGTGGTGGGGTTTCTCCTGCTACTCGGGCTTCCACACAAATTATAAACACCCATTGGTGGAGTGAGCCAAACATCCCAATGTAGCAACACCCTCCTGACAATGAGCATTGAGACTCGGCGAGGACTCCCTGGATGAAGAAGGATGCCTGGTGGAATGGGGATGGTTTATTTCTATGTTTGGGGGTAATTAGTTTACCTTTCCTGTACTTTACACTGCTATCGTGTTCTTGTATTGTTTGTTGTTATAATGTTCTTACCCGTTCTTATTGGAGAGCTGTGAAAAAAGAGCTTCATAGCTCATCGGATTCCTCCGTTATATAATACTGTAAAGATTCTGATTCTGCCCATAGGGGCCGTCCATAAATGACGTCACGCGATTTTGGACGATTTTTTACCCCCCCCCCCTTCGTCACACGGCGTCACAAAAAGTCAGACTCCCCCTAAAATATGACGTCACCAAGCTCTGCCCCCCCTCCCAAAAAAACATGCTTCAAATCGCTTTAAACTATTGTCATTGTAGTGCGTATTTAATGTGGCGCTGCACTCTGATGTTGTAGGAGAAAACATTTATTAAAACGTATATTTAATTAAGAAGAACGTGTTGTCTATAGTTATTTAAAGTTGCGCAGTTTGATGTGACGTCACATTTCTCACCCCCCCCGTCACACATCGTCACAAATGTCTGACCCCCCCCCCCTAGGTGCGTCACGTCATTTATGGTTGGCCCCATAGCTTATTTTCAACCACGTCCCTTAAAGCCGAAGAGAGGGCGTGGTCTGACAGAGGGGGCGTGGTCTGGTATCGGGGGGCGTGGTCTGGTAGTGGGGGGTGGAATTTGGCGGGGCGTGGTCTAATGAAGGGGCGTGGTCTAACGAAGGGGGCGTAATCTAACGAAGGGGGCGTGGTCTAACGAAGGGGGCGTGGTCTAGTACAGGAGGCGTGGTTTGCCAGAGAGTTATTTTCAACCGCGCTGTCAGCCGCCGCCGCCTGTTCCTGCGGCCTGTTGTCGTCCACCCTCTTCGCTCACCCCTCGCTCTCTCCGCGCGGCCGCCCTCTCCGTTGTCCACCCCCTCCGTTGTCCACCCCTCTCGGCCTCTGCGCCGCGGGGGGCGATGAAGAGGAAGCGGCCCAGCGCGGCCGGGAGGAGCGGCGCCGCCAAGAAGGTGCGGGCTGCGCTACCAGGGCCTTGCGCAGGCCTCGCTCTGTATTTCATAGTCCGCATAAGCAAGGGCCGACTTGTGTCATTCTAAGGGTTTATAATTATACTTTTCACAACGTATCATCGTTAGGCACGCTCTATCGACTGCTGGATGACACAGGTCGTACCGCGCTCTTAAGTTTACCGGAGTCTGTATAGGTCCCCGAAGAGTGGTTGCAACCGCCTATGCTCGTGTGAATTATGGTTTTAAATTTCATATTGCACAACTTATTGTAAGAATTGTGTTGCGTGTTTATCAACGTAAATAAAATAACATTTTCAAATACCCGCCCGTTAGCCTAATGGAATGTTGTCGGACCCAAGGCCTTCCAGCGGTGGAGGGACGGGTGGCTGTACAATAGGAAACACGAGATGTGTTGATGGCTATTTCCCGACAATATCACAGGCAACAGCAACCCGGCTACATTGAAGAGGCCGGACTGCCGATGACACTCGGGGACACCGAAACCAATCCAGGGATTTGTACTGCTGATGATGGTGGTGGTGATAATAATGGTCGGATGAAGTCTCCCTCATGACAAGGGGATGCCTTCAATCCAGCAGTGGGTAGATGATGGCAGATGCGATGGAAGGATTCACTGATTGGGAGGTTTTGTTATAACATAAACATCTTTTTCTTTATATTCTTGTTTCTTTCGGTAAAGTCACGTAGAAAGTGATAATTTTTATTATTTAATATTTTTATTATTTCCCTTCTACGTGACTTTACCGAAAGAACCAAGAATATGAATCCCTGCAGTCGCGACATTTTTAAATCAAAATCTTTCTTTTTTAGAAAGTTCTGCATTGGATATTTTGGCCATTTTCACTGATGAATGGCTTCGTGTGGGAGGCGACCGGAGTGCCCATAGAATATCCACGAGTGGGGAACACCGTCAAATGTCCACAGCTGAGCCACCAACCATCTCTCGATAAATCAATTCAGTTCCAATATTTATTATCGTTTATTTCCCCAGTGTTGCAAATGTATTTTTTCAAGAGCATTTTTGTTTATATTGGGGTGGAGCAGGTGCTGCTGGGGTTAGTGCTACTGCTACAAATCCAGTGACCCGTGTTTGATTGCTGGCCACGACTGACATGAGTGCGAGCAATGTGTGAAGCCGCCGTGGGTATCCCCTCGCCAGCGTTGTCAAGTGCGGTCAAACAGCCCTCGTGACCTGCGCAGCGTATGGAGGCCTTAATCCAGCAGTTGATTGATAAAGCGCTGTAAAATGTTTTGCCATGACCTATAGTGGATTTACATTGTAAAATATGCCAAGTTGCAAGACAGCTTTCAGAGTGAATATTGTCACATTCATTAGGCGTTACTGTCACACTCTCTGGTTTTAGAGGCTTCTGTGCACATTGTTCCCACGTTAATGGGGGTACAGACTGTTCAGTTGATTCTATGAGTAGAGTCAGCCTTGAGAGCGAGATCTCTCTTAACATTTGAGTGGTTCCAAACTAACTTCACCTGGCATGCCAGTTTTAAGATACATTATTCATCAGGCCACTCCTGAAGCCATCCCCTGGCTTAGCAAACTTTACAGGAATGTATGAAGCATTGCTGATCAACGGCCCCATCATACGAGAGAAGAGGATGCACTCAACTTTGGTATTGTCGTGTGACCGCAGAGTTTGGTGGTCCAGGTGACGAATGGGCTCAGGAGCAGAGTGGGCTCGTGGATCCAGGGGATTTTCCGGCAGGACAATGACAGCGAGTCGAGGGTTACTTGGAGCGATGACAGTGGCTCCTCCTGCGAGGAGGCGGAGGAGAAGCAGGCCTCTTGCGGCGACTCCCTCGTGCGCGACCCACCCTCCCCCAGCAGGGGTAGCAGCAGCAGCAGCCCCACTCGTACGTACTGCACAGCGCCCCCCTCCCCCGGCTCGGACAGAAGTGGACTTGACTATTTAAATGTGTTTAATGTAATTTGTTTTAAATTATTATAATGCCACCTGAGCATCGCATATCTTCCACGATCGAATAACTGCCCGCGTCTACGGTAGTGTTTGTGCATTGTGTAACTTTCACAAATCCGAATTTGCCAATTGGATGACCTTAATAATTGGGTGCGTTGGTAATTGTGCGGCCCTCACACCAACATGTAATAACTAAGAGTGGGCTCAATGTTTTGCCAGCTTTATTCGACCGGATTAAGAGAATGACTACAATAAATCCACAGACTGAGACTTAAAAAAATTCCACAGTTTGCCGTCAACCAGACTAAGACTATGACTGAAATTAAACACGCTTGGTAAATTTACACTGGTCGTTCGTGTTACAGAAACAAATGCCCATGGCGCCAGCTCGACTGCTGAACACAGGGCGCCTCTTGGCAACGACCGTCCTGAACATGGGCCCTTCAGAGAGGGGTTCGCTTTTAGGGGCCCCACGTCCCCAGCTAAGGCACGCCTACAGAAGCCCCCCCCTGCCAGGCCGTGCAAAGACGTTGCGACGCAGTACGAGGAGGATGACGACATGTCTTCTACGAGCGGCTTCTCGTCACGCCACTCCGACAGAGGTATCACTGGTATGCCAACCGGATGCTGGGGGGAAGAGCGAACTTAATTTTGTAGCACAAGCACATACGAATGACATTTTTGTGTTAAGTTTTGTTGTTGTTAGCGACTTATCTGAGAGAAAATCGGCCACATTTAGCAAAGGGTTTCCTAAAACTTTCACACAAATCCGTCGCCTGGGCTTTCGTGCCTTGACAACTGAGGAGCGCATTAATCTTCCCTCCTGATGATGTCATCACTCACCGTGTGTCGTCATCTCATTGTGCAGCTTGAAACAACGTCACTAATTACATACGTCCGAGGACAAACGTATATTGGAAAGCGTTACTGCCCCATGCGGCTTCTGGGTAGTTCAAATGGGGCTCAATGGAGAGACAGATTATTTTTTTACTTTCAGCTTTGACTTTAGTTGGAACGAGAAAATCTGTGGAAGTTGGAGCAGCCCAGGGGACTTGCTCCTGGCAGCACAGCCAAGACATGAGTAATGCGCGGTCAGGAAGTGTGGCCACCCCTCAGAGTTTTCCTTTTTGTCCCATCACAGATACAGTCATGTCATGGACCCTCAAGTGTGAGGAGGCCCAGAGGCCTGGACACAGCATGACAAGTGCCAGCGACACGAGCAGAAGGAAAGGCTCTGCTGCGGTTCACTTGGTAAGTTACGCTGGGCTTCAGAGAAATTCAAGCTGTGCTTTTAAATGTTCTTGTGTGTCTAGTTGAAGCCATATCAGTGTGCGGTGCTCGCTCGCCTCTCGGCTGCACTGCTTGAAGTTGATAACCGCAACTGACACGAAAATTGCCGTTGTGTTCACTGTCTTGCATCAAGGGGTTTGTTCACTAATGAGGCCTGATGCTGAATGTACAATAAGTTTTAGTATGGTTCGTGTTTGATGCTGAAATGAAGCCAATACCGCTGGTAGCGATCTGCTTAGACGATGCAAGTGTTAATGAGAGAAGAAACATCAAGAAGACTTTTATTGTTTTCGACAATAACAAATTCAGTGGAGCCCTAATGATGTTTACTTTGGATTACAAAATATTGTACCGAGGCCTGGTTAAATAATCATTGACTGATGTTTTTGCACAAGGAGTAATAATTATATTTTGCATTCTGGATTGTCCTGTCGCTTCCAACGGACGAGCGAGCAGCCAGATAATGTTAAGATTGAATTCTGTGTTTTTATATGAGTTCTCACATGGGAGGCGAATCCCATCCGATACTTATTTTGCAAAATGTAATGTTTAATGAGACAAGCCTCCTCAGGCTTACCCTTCTCATTTTGTTTCGCACGTGGCCATGAACGTTCTCACCTCCTGCCCCAGCATTACCCACGTACGCGAGTGCATTTTGCTACCTTGCACAAGTTTGCTTTGGTTACTTGAGAGGTAAACTGCTGCGGTGGTCGCTTCTAGAGTTCGAAGAGACTGGCAAACGAATGCTTGGATAAGCAGAACGTGTCGTACAAGCGGACTCGTGTCGCCTACGACAACCCGGCACCTGCATTTTCATCGGCCTGCGCTCCACCAGAGCTTTTCAAAGTGAGCTGACATCTCCCCCCACCAATAATGTGACTTAACTCTTAATTGCTGGTCATAATAATAATAACGATGTTATACAACTCTGTGTCAATCCACTGCTGGATGATTGCATCCTTCACGCTGTGTCGGTCATGAGGGTTGGCCGACTACTTCACCACACTGGACAGTGTGGATTTGCGAAGGCGGGGAGCGATGAATGTTATTTGTAATCTGCCTGTTTGGAGGCAATCGTGTGTTGTATACACACAGCCCTTTGTTAATCCGATCTTGGATGAGGGCCTCCGCACACCATGCTTGTCATGGTGTTCATGTCACCATACTTCACCATGCTGGCCCATGCGGGTTGGTGACTGTGGGGAGCATAGATGTAGGAGCACAGAGGTACAGTACAACAATAGATTTTGCCGCACTGCTCTCAGTTTCCCAAAGCATAGGCCCTGAGCAGCCCACAACACCAGTCACACACTTGTTAGTCGCTCAACCAAGCACTACCTAGGCTACTTTGCTGCAAAGATCTGATGAGATCAGGCACATTCCAGGTGTTGGCCTTTTACATTTACCCTCGACTGTTTACTTGCTTGTACACCGTTCCTCTCACTGATTGTGTAGTTGTACTATAATCAGTCGAGGGATAATCTGCATGAGTGGACTTGCGCCTTGGGGCGTTTATTATTTGGCATTGTTATTCTTGGTTCTTTCGGTAAAGTCACGTAGAAGGGAAATAATAAAATAATAAAAATTTTACAAAAAAATTCTCACGGCGTTTCAATTGCAACACAAGCAATCGTCATCAGGTGTGAAAACCACAGCAAGAAAATTTGAAAAAGTGGCGTTTTTTTCTTGAGATAATTTATTGTTTTATTTGTATTATTTTATTATTTCTCTTCTACGTGACTTTATCGAAAGAACCAAGAATATGAATCCCTGCAGTCACGAAAGCTTTAAATCTACATTTATTTGGCATTGATTTGTATTTGTGCAGCATTTTCGATTTCTAATGTGACGCAGTTATTCTGTCCTGATTTCTATTTGCTTGGTTGCTGCACTCTATTTGGTTTGTTGTTGCCTTTGTCGTCTTTGTGACCCAGGTCATTCATGCAAATGAGGTTCATCCTGGTCTCTTGAGTTCTCACTTAGTAAAGCAAATTACCTTAAGCCCTCAAACTACAGGCAATACTTCTTAACATTCACGTAATTCCTTGTTGCTGAGTAAGGTGGAGACAGGGTATCCGGTTAGGGAGGGCGCGATGAGAATTGTGACTCGCGGGTTGACACGGACTCATGTTGTCTTCTATTCCAGGCTTCCTCCGAGCGTCCCGGCCGGACCGAGGCCGCACCCTGTGACGTGGCCCAGCAGGCCGTGCGGAAGATCCTCCGCTCCTTGGAGACCATGTCCTCCCCTCTCGCCGTGAGCACTCCGCTCCTGTCCTACTGCTTTCCAGACTAGCGCAGTGTTTCCCTGCGAGGGATGTCCACAGTAGGATATACACTACGTATGGCGTGTCCTCGAAGCAATGTTAGGGGTTTTTATTATTTAAAAAGCAATGTGAACAATGTCAAAAGTTGTAAATGGACTAAATCGGATCTTAATGGCTATAATACCGTAGTTTTGTTAAGACAGCAGATATGCTTGGGGGCACCAGGGCCATAATGTATGCCAGTATTTCGAGGACACACGGCATATAAGACAGTGTATACGACCCTTATACGCCATATAAAACAATACTGTTGTATTGTAAACTCATATATTGGGTGTTGGTCAGTGTGTAGAGTAAACACTGATTTGTGACTGCAAAACCACATACGTTTAATGCCTTGCACAAAGCTGTGCTGCGTAGACCAGTGCATTCTCACGAGCAGTATGCTCTTGGTGTCGTGCGTGCTCGCCTACGTAAGGTCTCGTTCACCAACACCTTTTGGGCCCTGTGTGAAGTGACAATCTCAGAATGGCATGCTGCTGCATGAACTTCTAAGCGTGTTTTTTTTTGTGCTACACGTAGGACGCTAAGAAGATTCCACTGACGGCATCGTGCATCGAGGTGAGATATAGATACTTTTAAAGTTTTTGTCTCCATTGTGCCCTTCGCGTTCGTCATAACCATCTGCGGTTTGTTTAGCTATGGTTTTCCGCTATAAGACATCGTGTTTTATTTTTTTGGCAGATGAAGAATGACAGAAAGCATCAATCAGAAACAGCCCCTGCTTTCTCGTCTCCCTTGAAACGCCTGCGGGTATGTAACGAGTTCAGACGGTTTGGTGCATACATGAATTCTAATGAGTGCTCACTGCAGTTGATAGGCTTTGACAGCAATTCCCTCTTGTAGAAAGGGGAATATTCGCAAAGTTTTTTGGGGGTAACATTTTGTACCGGGAACATCTATGACACGATGTATTTCCTTCATTGTGCGGCGCAGCAGGAGGTGTGTTTTAGATGGACAGCGAGTGTCCAAAATTGGCGCTCAAATCAATCCAGCGCCTTGACCCTTGCCCTTGACAGTGGGTTCTCTGAGCCTGTGGTGAATTCCCTTTGTGTTTCTCAGTGGGAAATTCTGCTGTAAATGTGCTGGTAATGTGCTTTTGTACCCGGTTGCATGTGTGAAGAAGGTGCTTATACAAGCAGTGACTGCAACTAAAACTCGATGTAGTGTATTGTGTGTCCTGACCTCTGTTCACACGGAAATTTTACAATTAGTTTTTCTCATTTGGTTCTGTCTGGCCGATGGTGGCTCTTCCTAACTGAAAATTTTAAAAAAATTCAATAAACATGGAGGGATCTCCTATCGTATCTTACACTTGTATACATCTCATATTACACTTGTGAATAATCTTGCATCTGATATCTAAATTATGTAACGTTCTTCTTGTAATCTACATGGGGCTGTTACATTTTAATAAATGTTTTTTTTTACATTCTCAATGAAACTTTTTTTAGTAATTTATTTTGGCTTAATTATGGCTGATGGCAATGTTAAGTATAGGGAAAGGGTTTGCATTTAGTGGATGCTTAAATGCCCCAGCATCTCGGAGAATCTTGCATCACATCTCATCTCAGTCATTCCATTGCCCACCTGCAGTTTTCTCTCTTTTTGACCTCGGGGGACCCTTTCATGGCGGCTGATTGTGTGCCACGCAAGGTGACGCAGCTCCCACCTGCAAGTGGGCATTAGTCCTTCAGCAGGGGGGCTACATTCGCTCTTTTCGTTATTCCAATCAAGTGATTTCATCGCGTTCCTTGCCAAACAGATTGCCGGCGTCTCGTGCTCGCCCACGGAGCACGGAGGGACGTGCCTCAAAGGCCTGCCACCGAGCGAAACTCCCGGTGAAACTCGGAGGGAACGCGGTGCACAGCGAACGCCTAAGCGCAGCCCTCGCGCCAGCGCATCCTCCACGGTGGGTGTTGGATCAAAGCGTCTCCCCCGGTTAAACACTTGTATGCATGACAACTTCATTGGTTTGGCTATGTCGGGCGGTGCACGGTCTTACAATAGATGTTTAGCCAGATCATTACCGTGGCTTCTAACCCAACAATCTATTATGAATCATAATATTGGCGGTTGACCAGTAGAGCATCCCTATGCTGCTACTAGATTTGACTCCGAAACATATGTTTCCAATTACACGGAGAGAGCTGTTGGACTCTTCTCTTGGCAGCACGTCCCTGTCGTGTGGCTTCAGCCGGGGACGAGGTCCGCGTCCTCCCCCGGCACGTTGGGCCGGTACTGCCGCCCGCCACTCGAGCGAGCGGAGATACCTGCGGCACGCGGCGAGCGAAGGGTGGCGGCGCACGAGCCCTCCCAGCAGCAGGTGTGACGCTTCACCCCAACGGTGGTGGAGGGGGGTAAACGTCGCCCTTCAGGGGATTCTTGTCACGCAACAGCATCGATGTTCTCTCAGTCTGTAGCAGCCTGGCGAGGTGTTCCCAGTCAGCAGGCGATGCGAAAGAAGTGCAACATACATACACGCATGTCCCTTCGATGTTTAGCTGCATGATGCGCAGCGATGGCACAATCGGATTGTCTTTGCCCTGGTGAGGGCCTCGCACAGTTTTCCCATTGCATTTCTGAGGCTCACGGTTGGCGGTCATGTCGAGTTCCTCGTGAGCAGTCAATTAATGTAGTATTTTGTTGTTATTATTACACTTGCTTACCCAGGAAACTTCACTGAGCCTCATGACTTACTCAGAAGGGTCCTGCCAGGTGTTCGCAGAAGGAGGCGATGTTGTTATTTGTAATCCCAAATCAGTTATTTGCAGGTCGTTTTGCAGCATTGGTATGTTTGGCCAATAGTTGCATTGTATGGTTTTAATACTTCTCACTGTGGTCAACCGGTGTCTTACAATGACACGCTCTCACCAACCTTTCCAACGAATGTTTAAATTTCTCTCATCTTAGACGACAGTCAAAAGTCCTCCTTTGGTGGTTGCGGAAGCAAGGGCTGAGAAGGAAGATCAGAGTGAGCGTGTGAAGAGGACGCCGGAGCGGAGGAGCAGTGGTCACTTCACGGCATTTCTGGCAGACGACGTGAATGACCTTGACAACATCGAGGTTGGTGTTGGACGCGTCTGTGTTGCGGAGGCTCGCTTGGGATGCTTGGTTGGCAAATTACTTGTTATCAACGAGCGAGGAGGCGTAGACATCACGGCGAGTGTATTTACACAGCTTGTCTGCATTCATGCAATATGTACGACTGCAGATTAACATCGCCTGTGAAAAAAGCAATTTCGTGATAGCCTCGTGCCGTAAGAATGGTGTGGAATGCAAAATGTACCAATGATGCGGTTTGATTATATAAGCGTTTGCTTGTATTGAATCATTGCTGCATCTCCCATGCACTCCCAGATAGGCCTTGTGGCTGCTGGGATGTCTAAAGCAGAAGAGATTTTTTTTTTGGATGGACAGTTGTGTGCAGGCGGCATATTGCCCGCTTATTTATTTTGTTGCTTAAATTCTCCACAACGACGCTAATAATTATTTTGTGATTTTATTATATGTGTGTTTTCTGCATTGTTTGTTTTTTCGTTAGTCACAATGTGCTCTTTTAAAAACCTTCACAGTTAACAAAAAAAGGGGGGGAAACGTCTCCAGTTCTTAAGTAGCTTTAGTTTCAAGGCTGAAACGCGGGGTAGTGGGGAACACACGGCCTGTGACTTCATTCCACACGGCACGTGGCCGCAAAAAGCCGACCACTTCAAAACTGCCCACAAATGAATACCGATCCTCCGATTAGCACGGTTATGCAAAGTACGGTGCGAAATATCTTCAACATACATCTTAGCCGCATGGCTACTTGGGAACTGCGACCCAACATCACTCGTAGCAAAGCAGGCTGCCGGCGTCGCACTTGCGCTGTTAAGGTACGAGCCCTGATTATTTGTATCGATATTGCTGGGTAACAGTCAGGCGTGCGTTAACGTCTGGCCCACCAGTGGAGTTTGAAAGTGCGATTTGGCCCCATCTCGGTCGGCAGACGGTTCCCCACCACCGGCGTGAGGGAGGATTCTCTCGAGTTGTGTGCGAGGTTTTTTTCTTCTTCTTATCCATTCTGTGTCCCCCTTGAACAGATGGAACCACCTTCCAACTCCCAAGCATTTAAAAATATTGACAAAGGTGAGTCATTTCACAAAGGAGCGAGCGACCAATCAGACATAGATCTTGCAAATACTAATTAAACAAAGATGCGTTTCGTGAAAATATGTTGTACGAGTAATCTTGATGTTTTAAATATGATACAGTGGTACCTCGGTATACGTCGTTAATTCGTTCCAGAAGGTGGTAGGACTTAAACTGAAAATTACGTCCACCAAACGAAATTTTGCCATAAGAAATAAAGGGAAAGGAAATAATCCGTTCCAGAGTATATGATATTTTATATGGCATATTATACATTAATGGGGTTGTATAAACTAATTTAGACACTACTTATTACTTGAATGCATAAATAAATTAAAATAAATTGAAATAAAAATTAAATTTAACATCACTTTACCTTGCTGAGAGGAGTTGATAGCCTACGAGGATGGTGGTGAGGAAGGGGAGGAGTCGTGAACGGGGTCTACGCGGGTACGCGGTGACTCATCCCGACCCATACAAGTTTTAGCAAGCGCGTCGTATCCCAAGACATTTTTTTCTCGTCAAAACACAACGTATACCAAATTGGACGTATTCCAAAGCGGTCGTATACCGTGGTATGACTGTATATCTTTCGTTATTGCATTACTTTGTTTACACGAATATATATATTTTAACTCAATGAATGTTTTTTCTTTTGCACATACAGTAAAATCTTACATTTCTGACCATGGCATATCTGCTCTGGTATTTGTGCATGGTGTTAACTGTCGACTTATAAAGATGTTCACTTATCCGCCTATACCCCAGTGCATGGCGAGTTTGATGCGACATGTTGTACTCTTAATGACATATTTATTTCGGGGTTTACATGTTGAGACCAGTGCTGTCAACGGTGGTACATTGTAATAGATGATGACGACGATGTTGATAATCCTTCCTGGCCAGGTTACATGTCCGGCTCGTCTTCCACCACCTCCTCGTCATCCTCAACGCCCACCAAGGGCCTGGTGACCAACGCTTCGGCCTCGACCCTCGTGCCGCCCAGTGTGAGTGTGGACCCCCCAATGTGTCCGCTAGAGGAGCGGGTTCCCCACGGAGGTTAACATTTGTCGAATGCGCGGAGGTAGGCTTGTGCTTGTAAGTGCCCCGAGAAGAGATCCGCGGCGATGCTGCTGGGGGGGTTGGGGACCTCGATCGGAGAGGGAGTGTGGTTGGCATGGGCCCTGGTGCAACGAATGAAATGTGGTAGCCCCCCTTTCGACTTTGTAGCCTAGTGCCTGGGCTCCGGCCTGTGGGCCCTGGAACAGTTGCACCCCCTGCAACGCTTAATTGCTACTGCACTCGTTCGTAGCGTTGTTTTACATTTTTTTAAGCTAACATTTTTTTGCAAAATCGATCGTTAGAGCTGTATTACTGTTACTGAAATTATGAAACCCGTAATGTCACTTTGTCGAAAGAAAGGGTTGATGTAATCGGGGAGAGAAGGCTGCTATGGAGGTGCCGCGTGTGCAGGATGGAGGAAGGCAGGTTACCGACATGCATTTGAGACCCCTGGCTTCCATTAAAGCCAGATGGTGGAATACTGTAAAAGCATAACATGGAGGTGGTGGTTCGATGTCAACGTTGTAGCAGCTGAGGATCTTCGCAAAAATAATTATGTCATGGCAGGGTGGGCAGGGTGTAGCAGCGTAAGCAGTAACGGCTTTGATGACCTCTTGAATTTGCCGACTGTGAGATGTGGTGATCGACACGCGTTAGAATAACGTTCTGTCTCCTGAAGAGATCTCCAACTTCCTCAAGACTCTCGGAAGACGCCGCAACCATTGGAGCGGAAGGAGGAGACCCTCTCTGCCCTCCTGCCGACGAGTCGAAGGGCAAGTCCTCGTTGTCAAGCGAGAGCAGGGCCGCCAGCGCCTGGGAGTGCGACACGTGCCTTGTGTGGAACTCCGGGCGGCGTCTGCGCTGCGCCGCCTGCGATGTGCCGCTGCCCAGCGTGCTGGCGCTTCGCTCCATGCTGGTGCCGCGCCCGTCCGGCAGAGACGCGTCTGAAAAGAAGGCGGGCGCCGGCGCCGCGGGGCAGGGCTCGGATGATCGGCCTGATGGCCCGTCACCGCCTGGCAGCACAGGTGAGAATGGTTTTGCATTTAGTTAAACCATTTAAATAAGGGAAGTCTCATTATCTCTTCTCACGGGGGTCCTGTATTGGGATGCTTGGTACACCAGTTAACCCACGTGTCCTACGAATATTAATCCATAAATCTTATCCCTTTCAGGGCTGGACAGCAACACAGAAGGGGATACAACCAGCGTGGAGGTGGCAAGCGACGCGGCTCAGGTGGAAGTGAACAACCCGGCGGGTCTTCCCACAATTCCACCGAGCGCAGTCGCATCCCAAACGCTGGCGCCGCAGCCGGGGCTCCCCGCAGGCGGCGTTGACATCGATGCCAGCACGGCTGGGAGCTCGGCAGCTTCTCAGATGAAGGCTTCTGAGATCGTTGTGCCCGGTGCAAGCAAGGCCGCTCCAGATGGCGCCGTGCCCACATCTGTAACCATCGGTCATACTTCCGAACCACCAAACACGGCACCGACGGCAGGGAATTGTTTCGGAAGCAAACCGATCACGTCAGCGGCTGCCGGAATGTCATTCCAGTTCGGAATCGGCGGTGGCGGCCAACAACCCCAGCCCGCGGCTGTGTCAGGTCTCACAGGGGTGGCGGCCGCACCCAAGCCGGGATCGGGCCAAGTGCTGGACCTGCAGGGGGACGTGGTCGGGAAGCGGTCGCTAGATGCCGCGTCTGCGGCGGAGAAGCAAACGCCACAGTTCTCGTTTGGATCCTCGGCGAGCGGCTTCAAGATCGACTTCTCCGGGCTGCAGCAGCAGGGCCTGGGCTTGAGCACGGCGTTCCGGTTCGGAGAGGCCGCCATTGGTAAAGATTGTACGGGTGGGTTGGCGATTGCCGTGTCTGTTCTCTGGTACAGTGCGTTGTGCAACTCGGATTTGTGTAGGGTTGAAATGCGACTGCATCTCAAGGGACATTACAGAAACGACCTTGCAGAGGCAGTCGGTTATATCTATATATTTACATCCGGAGAGATCTATTTACGATACGAGCAGCTAAAACTAATATATGCCGTTGCTTTAGTTATTACAAATTTTACCGTTGCAATACTAGCGTGATTTTCTTTGTAACTAATCAGCAATGTACATTAAGCTCATTTAACTTCATTGCTTTTTTTTGCTTTTTTTCCCAACTTGAATTTCAGATGGGCCCCTTGGCAATCCTCCAGCATCCAACACAGCCGCCCAGCCTGGCAGCACCGGTGTAGCCAGCAGCAGCAGTGACGCGAAGCCCAATACTACCGACGGGCACCAGCTGGCACAGAACTCGGTCGCGTCCAGCGTCAACTTGCCCGGCGTCGCTCTCATGACAAACCCCTCCTCGCTTATTGATCCTAGCTCCGCAGGAATCACAGCCGCTGCTGCCACCAGCGGATCGAACACCAGCACGGCCACCCCCGCTTCGTCCTATTCCTCGCCGATGCCGGGGCTGCACGCCGCGTCTGCCGCCTGTTCCGTGCCAGCGCCCGCTGCCCCTGGCGCAAGCAGCGGGATTTCGGCAGCCGCTCCGACTTCCTCCGCCTTCTCCTTCACATTCGAATCCTTCACTCGGGCCAACGGCAAAACGGACGCGGCGGTGAGCGGCACCAACACCGCCCCCAGCACCACGGCTGGCTCCCTTTTCACCTTCGCCAACACGGCCACCGCAAACTCAAGCGGTGGCGCGGCGGCCGCGCCGTCGTTTGTCATCGGGAACCCGCTGGGCACACTTGGCGGCTCCGGCTTAAACACCACGTTCAGCGCCGCTAGCTCCGCTGTGAACACCGTCAACAAACTCTCCTTCGCCTTCGGGAATCCCGCTTTGCCAACAACCAGCAGCACGGCGGTTGTCGCGCCAACGGTGGCGTTTGGCGGATTGGCGAACGGGGCTTCGGCTTCTGCGGAACCCGAATCGAGCGTTTCCGTTGCGGCTGCGGCAAGCGGCACGGGCAACCCTTTCGTGTTCGGCGTGACGTCGTCCAGCAGCAGCGCCGCAGGGACCACCGTGCCCACCTTCACGTTCGGCAAAAGTACCGCCGGCGCCCCTCTCCCGGCCTCCACCGCGGCTGGGAGCGCCCTCTCAGGAATTGGAAGCAACGCAGCCGCTCCCACCTTAACGTTTGGGCAAACGGCCCCACCTGTCGCCGCGCCAAGCGTCGCCGCGTCGCCGTTTACGTTTAAAGGCGGCGCCGCGAACGCCGTCGCCACGACCGCGGCGCCACTCTTCAACTTCGGAGCCATCCGTACATCGGGCAGCCTGGCGACGACCAACCCGTCGATATTCACGTTCGGGAGCGGCAGCAGCGCCGTGAGAACCAGCACGACCATCGCGCAGGCGCCCATCTTCTCGTTCGGCAGCGTGACGTCCGCAGCCACCGCGGCGCTCTCCACAAACGCGCCTCCGCAGGGCGCAGCCGGCGTCACGATGCAGCCGTTCCAGTTCGGGGCGACCGCCACGACCGCCGGGACCAGCGCCGGTGCGAACGGTGGCAACTTTGCTTTCGGTGGCGCACCTTCTGGTGCCGCCCCAGCTCCGACGTTTGCCAAACCAGAAGCGCCTGCCTCGGTGTTCAAGTTCGGAGCTTCTGGTGCTGCCAACAGCGGAGGAACGCAACCGGCTGGGTTCGCGTTTGGCACGACCGCGCCGTCAGCTGTCGCCACTCCACCGACCGTGTCGGCGCTGTCCTTTGGGCTGCAAGGTGGCAGCAAGCCAGAAGTGGCAGCTGGATTTTCATTCGGAGCTGCGGCTCCGGCTCCCGCACCTGCCCAAACTGCCGTGCCGCTGTTCAACTTCACAAATGCCGAAAGCAGCAACGGCAACAACAATGCCGGTTTGTATTCCGTTGCCTGTCACTGTTGAGAAGAGGTGCAGCCACTGTGTCGAAGTTGGAGATGCCCCATGAGCGAATGGATCCCAGTGGTTAATGAGCAGATGACAGATGGAGGTGTATTAACAAAACATATATATGCACTGTCCAGAGAACGTTAAATATCTCTTTATGTTGTTCGAATTTACCAGTAAATTGTGGCGACTTAATGGGTAAAACCACGTAGAAACAGACTATACCCTTCACTGAAACTTGGTTCCCTTATGGTAGCCTTGTGCTATGCGAATGGCGTAAGTAACATATGCACTGAATTGTGATTACTTTTATTTCAGGCTTTAGGTTTCCGTCCAACACCAATCCTGCAGCCTTCGGTGCTCAGCCCAGCAGTCAGCCAGGTTTCGGACAAACAGGCAATCCGGCGCCTGTGTTTGGATCCTCACCCAACCCCTCGCCAGTATTCGGACAAGCGGCCAATCAGCCGCCAGCCTTTGGGCAGGCCACCAATCAAGGGCTGGCTTTTGGACAGCAGGCCAACCAAGCTGCCATGTTTGGGCAAGCGACGAATCAGGCGTCAGCTTTTGGTGCTGCTGTGTCTGCGTTCAACCAGACAGCCAATCAAAATGCAGCATTCGCGTCGCAGTTTGGACAGGCGACCAATCCACCCCCTGCCTTCAATGCTACTCCTCCCTCCAACAACGGTATATATAAAAAATAACCTTTCTCTGCATGTTATCATATAGTTTTCTTTTTAATGCTTTACAACTAAGGTTTAAAGGATAATGTGCTAGTACTGTCTGTCTATCTGTAATGGAGGGGGGGATGACGCTTGTAATGCTATTCAGGACTGGAGAAAACCAGCCATGTTTACCAAAGGGTTGGCCCTGTGCCTCGTGACGTCATCCCTTTTACGTGGCTTGAATCGTAACATTATCGCTAATTAAATACAAACGCATGTTGGAAAGCGTTAAGAGTCCACGAATCTGCGTGATTTTCCTTAGTTATAGCTTTTTGTATGACAAATGAATTTCTTAAAGTGACGACGTATCAACTCTGAATGTAAAGTACAGCAAAGCCTTGTTATTTCGTTATTTTATAAATTCGGAATTGGGGATAATTCGGCACGGCTGCGCTTGGCGTATATACGGTGTATTAGTAATTTGCAATGAGGCGGATTGCCGTATCGAATGGTCTAATTTCTGCACACACGTGGAGCGATGCCGCACGCCTCAACCAGAACAACGACTCCGTCTAGTGGCGGCGTGCGTGGTGAGCGTTAGTGCAGATCCGTCGCTTTGGACTTTACCTTGTTTATGCAGTCTGTGCAAGCCAACCCTCTCAGAAATGTTGTCTACACCTACATCAATAAGTAGATAGGGACTGAAATATGAATTCCTTAGTCTGCGAGACAATTCCAAAGTTTTGGATATAACTGATGCAGGTGTGTCAGTGCGTATAGTGTGTGAAGAGTTTGGAAAACAAATTTGGAAAACACGTTTTGGCGCAGGAGGCACTGGGGGGAGTACCATTGTACATAATTCAGAATATTGGATAATCCGGCAAGGCGAATTAACAAGTGTTTACTCTAAATACAATGCCACGTTTCAGCACATGTTTCTGCTGGTGTAGACCCACATTTTAAGAATATCTTCTGACGATCGTCTTCCGCAACCAATAATGCAAACTCACCGGTGGATCTGTGCACAGTAGTAGGTGGGTTCCACTTTAACCCGGCCTCCAACACAAACGTCTCATTTGCGAGCGTGTCCTCAGGCTCGTCTCCGTTTGCGTTTGGAGCGAACCAGCCCACGCCGCAGGCCTTCCCTGCCTCGAGTCGTCCCACGTTCACTATCGGGTACGCCAGCACTCCGCTTATCTGTCCCCTCTACACACAAGTTATGACTATTATCGTCTTACTCACAATCCATGGGACGATAGTCCGTGGCTATCCACTGCACATTTTGTCTTTTCTTTCCACTTACCTCTGTTTTGTGCCAATGCTCAAGGAGTGAGCACATCTTTCTGGCACCGGTATTTTATGCGGTTGTCAAGTCTTCCTCTCTTTCAGGTTTCTTTCAATTTTCCGAACAAATACACTTGAAATTTTGCTGTTGTTGTCCACCCTACATATGTGTCCAAATAGTGCCAGGTATTACTATCATTAGCACTCTCGTTTATCCCGGTAAGTCTCACTGAGTCTCAAGACCTGTTTTTTTCAAGAGTCTCCTGTGAAGTTTTCAAAGTAGGGAGGCCCATTGATGTATGTATGTTGAACTTCTTTTGCACCGTACGTGGCCACCCGTGATAATCGGAGGTGTGATTGTTGCTGCTGTGTGTGACCCCTATTGAGTAATTTGTAGGTAATTTTTAAACATTGGGATGTTTTGGCGAATATCAGTTTGTGTTTTTTTAGCTATGCGAGGAATTTGGAGAACCTGGAGGGAAACCCATGCAGAACAGGGAGAGAACATACAAACGCTACACAGTAATTTGTCCGAGTGGGGAATTGCACTTAGATGCTTCATACTGTAAGCCACAAGTTTCACTCCTGTGTCACCCAAGTTGATGAAAATAACGTAATTCATTTATCGAGGAAATCAACACTGACTGAGTCTCAATACTTTTTCAGCAGGGTTCTGCCAGAGTATATTTGGCCCATTTAATTTTGAGGACTGCGTAGGTTTTTGTGGTTGTCCTGTCAAGCTCTCTGACCTGCTTGTTGTTTGGCATGATGTCTGAGATTTCGCTTCACATACTGAAAGCTTCTTAAGTTCCGGACAGCATTTGAAGAAGACATTAAGTGTCCCATATGCCTTCCTGCATGTGTGTGTTTGTGTCGGGTGGAGTGGGGGCGGGGTAGGTTAGCGCACTGCGCTACGAACCTGCCGATTCGAGTTCAATTCCCACGCACAGCCAAAATCAGTGGCGAATATCTGAACCGGTCCTGGGTCTCCCCTAGGTCGACTCAGCCTCTATTTATGACCTGATGCGATGTGTAAACATCATTTTCAGGAGACAAAGGGCGGCCAGGCATGGTTTTGGCCACACCACCATTTCACGTACCACGTTCAATTTCATGGGAGCTTGCTCACAGCGAATCCACCTGACGTTTTGTGTGCAGCCTTGTAGAGGGGAGATGGGGAATTACTATACTTGTACGTGTGCGCATTTACTCCACAGTTCGGCGGGCAGCAACCGGGGAAACCCCCACCGGCGGATACGCACGGCGCGGCGCAGGCGTGACCAGAACGAGCCGGCGCACTTCCACTGAGTACGGTGCACATCTCTCTGGCTTCACCGTATTTTAATACGAATGATAATCGAGCGCATTTGCTATTCGCTCCGTTCTTGTAGTGCGAGGCTACCACAAAGGCGCTATGTGTTTTTTTCACAGACACATGTTGTCTTGCCAGTAGGATGTGAAGTTGCTTTGTGCGATCCCAATTGAGTCGCTTGCGGGGTCATTTATTTAAATTGGGCAAATTTGGTCCATGTTAATGACACACAGTGGCCTTCTCTTTTCGAATTCCATCAGGGGATCTTTAACATCCGCCGCGTATTCGTATGGTTAATACACCTGCAGTAAACCTCTGGAACAAGTGGCAAATGCGCTGCGGCTGGGCAACGTCGCCACATCACCTGGGCCATGTCACCACCTCCGTGTTGTTGACCACCTATTCACGTGCGTGATTGCGGCGTAATTTTCACGCACGCTGTTGCCTTGGCTGTATTGTCCCTGTTTTCAGGCCCGCCCAGAGTGGGAGTTTGGAGGGGAGCAAAGGGGAAATTTTCCTCAGGATTCCATTAAAGGAGGGGCCCCACAATGGGCCTGTTTGTACCGCTTATGAACAAGGCCTCATGTGGGATTCTGCCCCTGGGCCTCGAGACCCGGACCTCGAGAACCTCTGGACAGCCCTGCCTTTTTCTTTTTTTGTCTATATTCTAAATCTATTTGCTGTTGTGGATTAAAAAAAAAAATTATTTGCCCTTTACGTGTTAGCCATGTATGTGTCACAATACACTCTGGGATCACCTTTGCAAATGAGATGTTCCTTCTCGTGGGTTATACAGGTAAGTTCTTATAATAATTATAACAATTCTGAACAGGCTATTTTATAGAGCAATCGATAGAGGCCTTCATCCAGCAGTGGGTTGATAAGGTGCTGTAAATTATTAGTTTTATAAATTCATCATAATTTGGTGACTGCAATATCATTCGAACAGTCATTGAGAAATCGTTGTTTTTCTTGGTGTGTAGGTCTGCACCTGGGATGAGGCATGCAGGTGTTGGTGTCACGCACGCTTGCTCCGGACTGAAGTTCCATCGGTCGATCGCTCCTCAATCCCATTCGAGAGGCTGAACAGCGCTCCTGCGAGCAACTGCTAGGATGCAAGGTTGTACCTGGAGTGAAGTTGCATGTCAGGAATGGAACGGATACCTTCTGCAGGCGACGACAAAGAGACTGCACTCTGTAGCCGACAGGCACACAAGGTGCATCGGTGCGCGTTTCGAACACCCTTCGGAAAGAAAGGGGCCTCGTCATGAATCTCTGGCTTTCTGCTTTGAGGTTTGAGTCCTTTAATAGGAGCGTTCAAAGACTAATGTGTTGAAAGGTAACAAACGAGCGAGCATTAGGCTGAGATGGTTTTGGAATACTATTAATTGAAATTCTTAAAATATATTAGCTTTACTTGAGTTGATGTCGGCTATGTTAGCGCGATGTATTATAAGGCCAATGTAAGTAACATGCAGTGTGTATGCATGGTCAGTCTGATATTTTTCAACTTTTTCCATATGCCAGCTCATGAATTTCCACATTGTACATTGAGCGAAGTGTAACTCAACTCATCTGTTATCACATAGCTTTGTCGATTGGCCTGTTCTCTTGTTTTAATTTGATATTGGTTTGTTTGCCACAAATCTATGTTGGCTAACTTAAAATCGTTAATGACCTTTTTAACGTGTAAGAAAGAATTTCACAAATAGTTGCCTAGAGCTGGCAGAGGTGAGGGGTACTAAGTTCGTCATAATTTCGTGGATATTGTACAATTTCATGTTACAACTTAAAATGTTAATATATTGCGATGTAACTCGCTAAAGTGATCGTTCTGATAATAATAAGAATAATTTGTCCATTGAATTATATCGCTGAATTAACAGAAAATTAACTGAAATGGCCAGATTTGCACTTGGTGTTTTTGGCCGAAAACAAGTCGGACGTTGAGAGTATTGGCTGAGGAAATGCTGCCGCTTTCTGCGATGCAGGGGACAGCTGCTGCTGTGCTGGCCAAGTTAAACATTGGGCAGAGGATTCTCGGGAGTTGTTGAAACGTTTCGGTTGCCGAGCCAGGACACAAGGCGAACAAATAGATCTGAAATGGAGTTGTGATGAATATGAGATGACGTGAACTCTCTGGCAGTGTGTGATCCGTGAGAATGCATTCAATGTCAAGCCATAACTTTTTGGCCTGCGGTCTGCACAGTGAGTGTTGCGCTCATGGTCGCAGCACAGGTAAAGCATGTCCTTAGAATCATTGCCAAAAAGAATAATACACATCTTTAGGATCACTGCAAACAAAAAAGCCCTGGGCTTGGGTAAATCAGTATTTATTGGTGTGTTTTTAAGGTACGATATTCACATTGGATTTGATGGGCTGTTGTTTTCAACAAAGACGCTGTGTGTAGTTTACATTTAAAACGTACATGTGTGAAGATTGTAACACGCATTTAGGTTGAGCCTACGGTGGAGCGAAGGGCAGGACATTTGTAAGTAAGAACTTAACTCCTCCGGCCTTTCTGACGTGTAGCTGCAGTACGCATTGGCACCTTAAGTTCGCATTGAAGTCGATTGCACATTGTCGTCGCCTATTTTGACGCAATACCGTATTTGATAGCTTCCGATGGGATCCCAAAAAATGTTTATGTTTAAAAAACTATTTACTCTGCGCAATGTGCAGCTAAGAGAATCGCGTTTTGGTATTTGCGAGTGGGTCGGTCGACTGTATTTGCTCCGTCTCTGGATTTGGCCAAAGTGAACTTCTGCCACCACCCAGTGGCGACCAGGGTTTGGTTTACTTCACAAGCAGGATGACCGGGGGGGGGGGGGGGGGGTATTTGGCAATAGGAATCACATGTGCCATTGGCTTGTTACGTGTACGCTACACTACTTACTGCCTATTGGAACACCACCGGCTGAAAGGCATCCAGGCTGCCAGGTCACCGCAGGTGTTACTGCTTGCTTCGTTTAGCTTTAGTTTTTGGCTTGGTTTGAGTACTCCTAACGACAGGTTATGCTGTTGTATTTGCTATAAGGTGAATGTACGTGACGATGCATCGCTGCATATTGTTCTCGTGACTGCTGGCAGAAGGGCTTCCGCGAACAGCAGCTCTAGAGAGGCCTTCTAGAGAGGCCCTCTGGAGAGTAATGGAATAATGTGTCTAACGCTGTTGTTTTCTTCAGCGGTTCAAACCACAATTTGGTCTTTGGCAATGCGTAGTTAATGAGCAAGCTGACAAACGTGTCACTTGCAATTAAATTGGTAAAGTATTAGCGTATTATACGTGAGACGTGAGCGTGTTTAGTGACGCTGGTTCGGCAATTCACTGCAAGCAAGACGTGAAAAGTGAATGGTAAACGTGGATGCACGATTGCAGGCGGTGCCATGATGTTGGTGTCGTTGGTATTTGGTCACCACGCATGTAGTCATTCATCCCCTCTCCTCTTCTGCCTCTCACGTCTTCTGTTATTTGTGCTGCCGTATCTCGCATGTCCTGTCTCACTCTTCTCAACCCGTTAGCCTAAAGAAACATAAACTGCCTATGTTTGCATTAATCATTAACGATGTATTCTCACATGCACAATTTGTATGCATAATCGATTTTAATTCATGATTCAGTGAATCGTTCAAGTTAAAAGTGCTTTCTTGCTTACTTGGGCATTGTGACAGTGCTCATCTCCTGTTTACAGCCATGAGCCGTTGGTGGAAATTCCACACTTCTATGGCCGGGTGCGAGTCTATCCATAGGACAGCCCGTGTTGACTTCCCCACAAAACGGTACTCATTTTATCGACTCCAAACTTCAAGTAATTACTCGGGCTGCATCTGACTCATTGGGCAACTGACTAGAACTCAACTGCTGATGCTCTGGTAATCATTCTTTTCTAGATGATGGACTGAGTTAATCCCCAACCAGGATTTCATCTCACAATCTCGTGATTGCGAGCTACCACTGAACCATCATTGCACGCGAGGCATCCCAGTATCTAATCGGAGTGGGGATTTGCGATATCAGCGTGGTCTTGTGGAACTTATTGCTTCACGTGCCTCTTGGCGAAACGCATTGCAACATACATTAGCAATTCACTATATTTGTTTTGTTGAGGAGATTGCGTTAAGCGAAGTGCATTGGATAGGGTGGTGAGTCTGCTCTGTCGGTCCAAAGTGTGTCCATATGCAACGTTGCCAGGCTCTGTCTACCATGTAAGTGGGCTACTGGAATAGGGAGCCATATGGATTTCAACAACGTCATCATCTGACCAATCTCATCAGTTCTCGTAAGCCGAGTAGATGTGAGGCTGGATAGTGCTTTGACGGGGGGGGGGGGCGACTGCCATGCACAGTAAGGTTGACATAGGTGGCTGTGGGACCACATGGTGGACAGTAGTACAACAATGTAGAGGGAAGTCAAGAAAATACGTTGTGCTGTACTTCTATGCTCCCCACCTTCAATTAGCGCGATCAAATAACCTCCGTGAGCGGCACGGCTCTCATCCAGCAGTGGATTGATAAAGGGCTGCACATGAGGGTGTATGTCGTCCAAGGAAGAATGAGGGAATTCGTGTAGGTCATTCATAGTTGTTTCCCATTCCAGCTTTGTTTTCTAAATATTTTTTTCTTGTTTCAGTGTGTGTGTTAAACACTGTCATTAAATTAGCCATGATGACTCTCACACTGCTGCATCATGGGCGTCTTAGTCAAGGCAGGCACAGGCTTGTTGTGATGGCACCTCAGGGGATGGTGACCCGACAGGATATGGTAAGGTGGAAGAGCCACGGTAATCCTACCGTCCATTTTGCAAAATATAATTTTGATCTCGCTTATCCGTGTTAATTTAATTTATGAGATATTTAAATTGCTGACGATATGAAATGACAAACTCGTTACTTAAAGTTGTAAGCAAAGAGCCATTGTCTATTAAATTTGTGCTTTTAAAAATGTTTTTCTAGTAATTTATGGTATTATCGATTACATGCTCTTGTCATTTTTCTATTCAATGGAATTCATAGTTTCCTGTGCAAATATCGGCAGGAGTGTGCATAAGCGTTTCAGATTGTAAAATTTGCAAGGATCAGAAGACATGTGGCCAGCTCATGTTGAGTGAACTGCAGTTGACAAGCTTAGTCACAGCAGAGCACAAAAACAAGTCAACAGCAAATGTGAAATACAATTACAAACTTACAGGAAACTGATATCGGGGTAACCATCACATCAGGAGTTCTTGCAGTGCGAAAAATTATGTCACGCTAAACCCAAATGCGTGCCAATTAGACACATTCACGCACAGAGTGAACTTTGGTAAAGGGTTGGCAGTTGCAGGGCTGCTCTGTCGGGCAGCCGTGCCGGTTGGTAACAGGGTTCTTGCACGACGTGCTTTGTGGTTTGCGATGGATAGCTTTTGGGTCGAGTCCTTCACCCTCCGCTGCATGCCAGCGTGCCGCGTGGGTCAGTCACCGCGGCCACTTTAGGAGGGTGCAAAGTGTAAGTAGCCTTTATCGTCGTACGTTAACCGCGTGCCAAGTTACATAACCACGTCGAGCGTATTGCTGTGCTGGTGAATATTGGCGATTGACTTGAATATTTTCGAATGGACTCGATAATACAACTGATAGCTCTGAAGGGGGAGGGGGGGGGAGTGTGGCTCGGTTGGAAGTTGTTCCTTGTTGATGTTCCCGAGGTGCAGAAAGTGCACTGTTGATGGATTGCCAGGCCTAATGCAAGGCAGAATGTAAATATTGAGTGTCACATTGCAATAATTTGATCGCGATAATAAATGATACACACTGATACCACCAACTTCAGCGTTCGCTGCATGCTTGTGGAAGAATACTGATTATGCAATTACCTGCGGCATTTTAAGTCTGCAGGTCTTTGTTCTGCGCTGGTCCATTTTTTTGTTAAGTGTTGCATAAGGCGTGAACCGTTCACAACTCGTGGTGTAGCTTATTAACCAGTGTGTGCAAGGTATTCATAAAGTAAGGTCCCTGGTTTACTACGAGGCCCGGAGCTCTTGACTAATGTTGAGTGTGTGTTGGGTGTGCAAGACAATTCCTTTGCAGGTATTGTCTACCTTGCCACGATTCCCAACCATAACCACAATTAGGCTAGAGCCGGGCCATAATCGGATTACTGTATTATATGACTATAGTAATTGGATTACTCTTCCTATTATTTGTTCAATTTATTCGACCAATCGGATAACACTAAAGAGTTGGAGGAAAAAAAAGTGTCACCCCTACTAACCCCCTCTCCCCCCACGTGCCCCTGGTCGGGAGGTGATGAGCAGGGCTTGGTGACATCAGCTACATCACGCCGGGCGTGGCTTGTAGGGGGTTTCCCGCCTTCAGGAGGCGGCTGTGGGGGTGGCTGACATTTTTAAAGGGGTCCAAGCGTTCAACCACAAAAAAATGGGTAAGATTGAAATTTTGGCTAATCGACTAAATCGACTAATTGTCCCAGGGAATCCAAAGGGATATGCATTTCGATAAAGTAAAAGAGGATGGTACTTTATGAATGCCTTTGCTTGTGTTTTTTTTTGTATTATCTAAAAACAAAGTATTATGTTCATGTTTGATAGGGGCAGCAATACACAGGAGGGAATTTGATAGTTTATGAATTACAGTCATAATAATCATCATCATCATTCCTTAACATTTGTGATGGTGGTGGTGTCAAGGTAAAACCTTAGGCTCGTTGTAAATATGAGTGGAATGACTCTGTCTTCCAAGGTCCACGTTACCACTGCAAAATTGCTAACTCTACCTCAAAGCGTTGCTTGTTGTAGTGTTTAATCTGACGGGGCTCAGGTGGGCGTGAGTACTGAGGCATTACTCCTGATCCGTGGGTAATGTTTCGGTTATAAAATGTGGTTAATTGTGCATTACTAGAATTGTATCTTCATGTGCATTGTGTGTGTGTGTATATACTGGGGTATTCGGTCTTCGCGAAATGCTCTTGCCCCAACTGCCTGTGTGGACCTCACCGGGTTCTTTGTCTTTGTGCATGGGTGGAGTCGTGGCATAGTGGTTGTTGGCGCCCTGTGCGGTGATTATCTGAACCCGTCATGGGCCTCTCCCCTCTGTCGACTAAGCCTTAAATGAGTAGCTATTGCAATCTTTAATCGTTAGCACTGGGGGAGACAGAGCCGGAAAGGCGTAGCGCTGGCAATACCACCACCTCGCGTGTCCCGGTCTTAACAGGCGCTCGCTAACAGCACTTGCCCCGACATCCTGTTTGTCTATATGGGGGATCTTTGCGTTATAATATATACACACACACATTGTACATTTACACATTTACTTGTGTATGGGAGGGGCTCTCAAAATGTTTTGGAAATGTGCTAACATTGTGCGGACTTACTCTAAACCACTTGATTTTTTAATTCAGTCCTTACGTTATTGCACTTATTACACGATTGTTACATAATATTGGAGTCAAAATTCTTCAACGTAAGATCAATGAGACCAATGTTATTGTCATTCTCAAGGTGTTTTGATTGCCTGTATTATATAGATATATATTGCCCTTGTAATGCTTAAGGGAATGTTTAATGGTGTGACTTTTATTTTGTTACAATTTGTTTTTATATATTTTAAAATATTTTTTTCGTAATTTGTCTATGCAGTCCTTATTCAACGTTGCCAAACACCGCCGGTGTTAAATTATCGGGAGGGAGAGGGGAACGAATTAGGGCACTCGTGTGCATTTCTACAGTCGGAGCAAACATTTTCAACGTTTAAGAAAGGTGGTATTTATTTTTGTACTCTGCTAAACGGACGGCCGCTGGTGGATTTGGATAAAGAAAACGTTTGCTCGCTGGCGATGCGATTAGCGTGCCCCGAGGCAGGAAACAAGACGGCTTGTGCGTACTGCGCGCGTGTGTGGCCTTGCAAGACTACAGTCGAGCCTTCGTGCATCCGCCCCTCGGCGCGCTCTCGCGATGTCGTGGTCATACCGGAGAGAGCGAGAGAGAGAAACAAAACTGTCGCGAATCTTCCTCTCATGAGTTGTTTGTGGGGGGGTCATTTTGTCACCAAAACAAAGCGGGGGGGGGGGGGGGAGTGGGGTTAAGAGTTGTGTTTTTAATAAGTTTACATGACTTCTCGTAATGTATTTGTTGTATTAATCTCATTAAATACAGGATAGAAGACACACGCAATTTTGACGTTTGATTTCTTTAATATATTTTGCTGGTACAGTGGTACAAGTGTGAATTTTTCGTTTGAGGTAGGTCTACGAGGTGAAACAAAGAATGTGCATTGTCCATGCTCGGTTACGCCTGTAAAACCGTGGCTCTGCTCCTCGTGCTTGTCGGCGGTGTCATGTGGAGTTCAGAGTGACGGTAAGAGTGACGTTACGTTTCGATGTCCAGTCGAGAGCATCGGGAGGACGCAGGGTGAATTTCAGTGCCAATTTTATGTTTTTGTTTTTAAAATCGTCACCGCTCGTCCAAGAAACCTCGGACCGCACGCTTGGCTGACCTCTGCCAAGTCCACGCCAAGCCGTGGCACGTCACGACGCCCTGTTCCCCACTCTCCCCGTCACCTGTGAGTCGACTGATTGCCGCTGTTCATTGTCCTGGTTTCTATTAAATAATTTGTAAAAAAAATTACAAGTAGGTATCCGCAGCCACAGTTGTGATTCATAATTGTCCAGGTGTGTACTTCAGTTATTTGTACTTCCTGCAATTTATTCTGAATGACTGGATCTTTGTCCTAAAGATGCTTGGCGCAGTTTCAAGCGAAACATCTGATTCTGATTGATAAATTTGGTTTTGAGAATTGCTCATCAATTTACAGTTTCGCTTGTACATGTTTGCTACATTAACCAAATCCATATATAAATTACCCAAAATATAAGTATATTTTCACGCGTTACGACTTGACGCGTGTATCGTGAGCGTAAGAATCGATTTGAAGCGACGAATCATTGAGATGGTGCATCGTGGTTGCGTGCCTACGGTACGGTAATTTCGTGTCAAATTATTTTGTGACGCGCTTTCAGTAGCGAGCAATCGCCAACACAAATTCGGTACGCTCGTCAATAGAAGGGACACTGCCCAAAATTACGCCTTATATTGATATGCATTTCCGCTCTCAGGCAGTGTTATTGACGAATGCGGTCTTGTTGTTAATCTCTACTCCTGGTTTCGGGGCGATCCGGACGAGCGCTACTTGAGCGTGATGAGGTGGACGACTTCAATGATGTAGTCCAGACCCCATCCTTCAGTACGGTCAGCCATGGACTCCTTGTCCGATTCCAGCAGTTCCACGTCGCATCGCTCGCCTGCACGCCGCCAGGAGAGCCACACCACATCGGTTCCCCACCGTCGCTCGGTGGCCGCTCGCCACGTTTGTGCGCCGTGTCAGGTGGCAAGCGGGCAGGAGCTTCATCGCCCATAAATATACTCGCTGGTAGACTGAAGTAGGGTGGTTTCGTGCCTGATAGCCACAGCCAGACATTTCCCCGGGTCACAGACCCAGATAAAATGATAAAGTCTCGGATGTGTCCATTTTTAGTGACTCGGGATTGATGTGTGGATACTTTAGCGCTCTCCAATTTGTGTTCGTCCTCAGAACTAAAGTATTTAATTGGCAATTATAACGTTACCTTCCCAGTCGCAAAATGAGATGTCACAAGGCACGGAACCTGTGACATCGTGAGATGACATCACACGATGAGGTCACGGGAAGGCACGGCATCTGAATGGTGTGTGAAGTCATTACCTTTGTTTACCGATTATCGCTCTTTTTTTCCACTAGTTTTTGGATAACCCTTGAATAAATTTGCCAGTTTTTTTAATAGGGTAATTCCCCAAAATTAAACCAAAGTTTAAATGTATCTTGGATCATATTTACGAGCTTCATCATGACCCTGCGTTAGACAGACAGACAGCTACTGCATTCCCGCATCCAACCTTGGTTGGAAAAGCATTGAGAAACGCTTAATGATTTAAGGCGAGACAAAAGTGGTTTTCACGTGCTGCCTTCATAACTAATTTAAATGACTCCGTCAGCGCCGCGTTATTTTCACGGTCCATCAAACTGCGTCGCGTCAGTGTTCGCCGCGTGCGTACAAGCGCGGCTGCGTGCCCTTTACTTCGCAGTGTGCATTATTAATGGTAGTCTTACCATAGAGAGCTCGTATTTCACTTTCAGGCACGTAATGGGGTGGTCCTACAAACACGGAGACAGCGGTGACCTCGTTATTGTGCAATTACACACGGGCCGTGATAACAAATTACATTTGTGCAGTTTTACCACCTTCTGAATTTGTGCTGCTGTAATCGACACTTTTTTTGTGAACTTCACTTTGGCCGTAACGTAAATGTCACCGGTGTTATGGTGCATTCTGCGCTTATTGCCAGGGGATCCGTTTGCAAAGTGTGGCACCTCTGCCCCGCGTCTCGCGTCGGTGCGTTCGGAGCGCCGATCGCGTTTGCCGGGTGCGTTGCTTGCGCCTCTACTGGCATCGTGCGTTCATTCTGAGACCTTGGTTCAAGTGGATTAACAGTTTCTCCCTACCTTCAAAGATCCTCCCAGGTTGGGAAATTAGACAAATTAATCTAAATTAGATTTTAAAAATATTTTGTTTTAATATCTTATACATATCGTGTATAGCTTTCACCAAAACGCTTAGAACGCACGTGATCTCACCAGATCTTGGAAGTTAAGCGGAATTGACCCTGCATAGAGCATGAAGACTACCCAGAAGGCAGTGCGGCAAAATACGACATGATACTGTTATATGCTCCCTGTGTTTAACCGGCATTGTAAAAGCATGGTCAAAATACCCAGAACGGCATCGGGAGGACCTCATCCGTAGTTGTCCTTCCCCCGCACCTCCAATTAGCACGGTTGGTTACATACGATGCAAAATAAATTCAACGTACATGTACACATTGATACAACGGCTGTATATGTACATCCTGCACTCGGTCCAACTTCCTGCCAACGCGGAGAGATTCCGATGTGAACGTGAGCTCTGTGCCACCGACATGCCGAGCAGTTTGGGTGCTCACCCTTGAAGGTGAAGTCATTGTAGTTGAAGGTGTCCAGAAGATATCGGCAGCCCGGTGCCATGAGGTCGGTCATGACGGCTGCAAACCTGCAGGTTCGGCAAATGGCATGTTCACAAATATCACGAAATAACAACGTGGTGATGTATTATTGTCGTTTCTCTGCTTGTTTACCCAGAAAAGCCTCGCCGAGTCTCTAGGCACTTTTTCAGAAGGTTCCTGACAAGTTTTCACAGTAGGGGGCAAGGGCGCTCTGTAATCCCCATTGAGTAATTGGCAAGTAATTGCTCACCATTGGGATGTTTGACCAATATACCTTGACTTTCGTCCACTTGGCTTTCGTCGCTTCGCTGTTTCGGCCGTTCTCAACGATAACCACATTTAAAATTTCGTCCACGTGGCTTCCCTCTTCCGTCGGATTTAATCACAAACTTCCACGACGTTCGTGCCACACGCCGTCTTTTTCGTTCAGGCTTTGAATAGAAGTCGTTCAGTGAGCATCTCTTATATTTGTGTTTATTCATGTATTGTTAATACTGTACTTATTTCTGTGATTATACTGTAAAAATGTCATAGTTATTTTGTGATAACAGTATATAATACCAGTGTTCATAGTTATTTTCGTGATTATAAAACACGTGTACAGTATTCATTTTATGAATCTAGATTTCCCCTAAATCACCAATATATTCATCTTCTACTTACGCAAGAATAAAAATATTTCAAGGTATAGTTTTGTTTATTTTTCTTTTCTGTTTATTTAGGTTTCGCATACGTGTTATGTAGTTACTGTAGTTATACAGGTAGGAACAACAGCTCCACACTGCCCACCAGGGATTATTTGTCTGTCGTGAATAGCCACGCCCTCGATTTGTATTTCATAGATCGCTTCGGGCGGGCTCAGCACCACGTGACGCGCCGCCCCACGCACCTTGCGCCGCGTGACACGGATCGCACGAATGCGCTGTCCAACCAAGTTCCTACCTGCCCACTCCGAAGGAACGTGTTTTGCATGCACGTTTTTCGCCAGCCAAAATACATTTCCCAGCTAAAGATAGGTTCTGCTTTGACATTCGTCCATTTTTGACATTCGTCCATGCTCTGGTTCTGAACCAGACGAAATCGCAAGGTATTCCTGTTTGTGTTTTGAGCTGTGGGAGGAAACCAGAAAATCCCATGCATAAACTATTACATTATAAAAACTAGCAAACTTTTTTTTACCGTACCAGGTAAGGCCCATTGAGCAATATTCAGAAGCCACATGGCCACAAATGTTAGCTCTGCGAAGTGGCTTATCACGTGGACATGTATAGCAGCCAAATACTCTAAACGTGTGTTTCTAACCATGGAGGGAAAAACCGGAGAAAAATCCACGCGACCACAGGGAGAGAGACACGTAAACTACAAATATACAGCAGCAGGCGTCGGGGTCGGGATCGAACCCACGACCTCCTGTATACCAGGCGAGGTAGTTAACATCTAGCCACCGTGGCGCCCAACCTCGGCTGTGGCAGACGCAGGCCGCGGTGCCTCACCGCTCGCGGTCGCTCGCGTTGATGGCGACGAGTCCCCCGCGGTCCCACATCGCGTCGAACCGACCGGCAACCGCACTGCAACAACAACAATAACAACAACACACAGACACCCCGTGTGGTCGAAACGTGCTGCTGGGGCAAGTGCGGTGAGCGAGTAGCACCGAGGAAGGCCGGAACGGCATACGAGAGGGGGTGGCGTGGCCAGAACCACGGCCTTTGTTTCCTCAGCGTTGATGTTGAACGTCGTGCCAGGTGTTCGTTTAAGGCCGAGTCGAACTAGGGGAGGCCCAGGACCGGTTCATATATCCATTACCGATGTTGAGTCGGGCTCGTAGCGCGGTGTGCTAACCGCCAACACGACCACCGCTCCCCATCCATACGCACAAGGAGAAAGATCCCCCATGTCGCCTTTCCAAACGTTTGGGCCAAGTGTTATTCTCTAGCACCTTTGAAGGCGGCACGGCGCACGATGGGGTGGAGCGGGCGAACACCTCGCCTGGCTGCCTTTGCGGGAACACACACGCGCAAGTGCACACACGCACAGATGCGCACGCCCCGAGTGTCCTCTCGCCATCACCGCGTGCAAATGTGACACCTCCGCCGTGATGAGGAGTTAACGCGCGCGGACGCGGCCAGCGCTGCTGGCGGTGTCGCGCACAGGGCCCCCCCCCTCCCCCCCGTCGTTACCGTGGCGGCGGTGAATTCGTGCGGCTGATTTGAATTGGGGGAATACGCATGCAGGAGTGGGGCCTGCCCGCACGTGGCAGCGAGTCACTTCGCCGCTCGCAATGCTACAAGGGGAAACGTCACTGGCAACCAACGAATTGGTTCGTGAGAGGTGTTTCTGACGCTGCCGCCCACGTCAGCGGCGCAACGGTCAACGCACCGGACTGGCGATCCGGAGGGACTGGTCACCCCGTGGTGCCCTTATAAAACTCAACGTTTAACCTACTCACGCCGGCTTGTGCCCGCCCTCACAGTCGGCCATATTTGCGGAATACACCACGCCGCTGTTGACCCTGGCCGTTGACCGAGCAACCCAACGTTTCTACCAGCTCCCTCCGCAGGAATGTGTTAATAATATGTTTTACCCTTTCTGGCAATAAAACAGGTGTGTTAAGATGTTAAAACACCAAACAGAAACCTTTTGCAAGGAATCATGTCTGCATTAACCACATATACTTGTGGCGAACATAAAAAGAAAACATGCTCTGATAGTATATTCATCGTCTTTGAAACTGATTGGTCTACACCAGAGACAGCTTTCTTTAGAGCCGAGTCTCAAGGGAGGTCCCATGAAGTAGCAGCTCACCCCGAGCTCTCAATGTCCTCATAGTGCATTGCGTTTGTGATGTTCGCCTTTTGGCATCCTCTAATGCAGACGTGATTCCTTGCAAAAAGGTTTCTGTTTGCTGTTTTAACATCTTAACACAACTGTTTCATTGCCAGAAAGGGTAGAACCTATTCTTAAATCGATTGAGCATGGTTGACGATCGATGGCGATGATGTGGATGCAACGACGACAACTGCGCATCCCAGGTTGGCGGCAGAATTGGCAAAGTGATCTCGTGACGACGACGCGCCAAGCGACCCGAGCACCTTGTGAAGTTGAAGAAGTCGCATCTGTACACCGACATCTTGCCGTCCAGACTCTGCGACAACAGTAAAGGTCGGGGAAGGGTGAAACACCGAGCGCTTGAGCGGCGACTCCCGCCGTCGCCTGCAGATGCAGGGACGACGGGAGAGCTGCTCCTTGCCGGCAGCCGAACAGGCCTCGCGGGCAACCAGCCTGAACGAAAACACACGCACAAAACTCCATCGCCGATGCGTGAGAGTTCACATTTGTAAACGCGCGCGCTCAAATTACAAACACGGCGTTGCGATGGTTAATACATTTCATTCTCTGACATGAATTGTAACAAATAGCTGTGCTACAAACCCCGTGACCTGACTTCGATCCCGGGCAGTGGCTGACGCGAGTGGAAAGCGACACCAGAACCGGACCTGCCCTTCACTGACCCGCAATGACCAACGTGACATGAAGTCCGATTAGCACGGTTGGCTGCGTAAGGGGCAAAAGAAGTTCAACATGCACGTAGTCGCGGGCAGTCGGTTCCCGACACCTCCCTACCCCCCCCCCCCCGAGTGCGGAGCGGGTGGCGGAATGACCTGGAAGAGTTCCCCGTCGGGTAGAGACGGCACCGGTTGCCTCCGAAACTCCACGTTCTGCTCCGTGAAAAACTCGACGATGGCGGATTCCACCCCCTCCACTCCGACCACCTCGTGGCCCAAGTCTGCGAGCCTGAGAACCCGGGAGGTTGGGCAGAAGAACAGCAATCGGGTGAATCCTCTGATTTTGTAAAAAAAATATTTTCGGCAACGCCGCCGCCGCCGCCGCAAGTGTAACTTGGCCAGCGCGCTCGGACTCACCACTTCATGTCCACGGCTTTGCCGCACAGGGGCAGGAAGACGCGCAGCTTGGCCCGGCCGCTGCGCATCGCGTCCAAGTGCTTGATGAGCTTCCTGCAGCGAGCACGACACAGGCCGCGAGGCGTCAAGGCTGCTGCGACACAGAGCTCCCTTCAGAGACACCGCTGCTCTCAATGGGATGTTGCCCGGTTGAGTTATCTGTGTTTACTGCCTGTTGTGTTCAGTTTGCTGTCCTTCCCCGTACATCTAGTGTTGGGGTCTAAGAGTGTGCGGAGGACAGTTGTAGCTGCCCCATAGCCCCCTGTGGGTGGTGCAGTTGCCACCAGGGATTCATTTTAACCAGGTCTGTACTATGAAAAATAACATAAAAATTAATATAAAAATTATTAATAGCATTAAGACTATAAAAATACACCTCGCAATACAGTACATATTATTTTGGCATTTTATTATTACATACAAAAGCGGATTACTTTTCGTGCTCCCGAGTACAGGAGGATGTTGAGCAGTGTTAGGAACGCGACAGCCGTCCCTTATTTTGCGACGAGAACGACAGAAACCCCAGGTGGGTCGTGAAGCCGCCGGCCCTCACTTGTGGACCTTGGGGTCGTGGAAGCCAATCTGCCTGCTCTGCCAGGCGCCCTGCCAGAAGGGAAGGCTGCAGTCCTTCTCCACCGCGCGCGAGTCCGTACCGCCGCCGCCGTTGTCACCGCCACCGCTGCTCATGGCTCCTGCAAGCAAGGAGGGCCACGGAGAACGCTGACCAGACGGGAGGGGCTGTCCCCCTGGTCTCGAGACGGGCCCCCATGCGAGATGCGGCCTCTCTGCTGTGGCCCAGGAGAGAGATCGTCAACCCCAGGTGCTGCTGATTGGTTGACGACACCAAGCAGTCGAACCATTGTCGTGGCAAATATAAGCACAGTTCCAATGGATAAGTTGACATCCGGTATTTATCTCTGCACATTTCTGTTACACATGCCATCAGCCGCACGGCCACCTCTCTGGGTGAGCATTTCTTCAGCAGCACTGGCTCAACACCGGACCGGTTTCGACATTCAGTACATCTCACCAGCAGAGTCAAGCTAAAAGCAATGCTGGCGGACTTGCCCAGATGCTCATGGGAAAGTGGCGTACTGTCAAGCGTTATATATTTAGGCTGTTCATACGTCGTTAGTAACTGGGGTTATATATCACCCTATCCTCTGCTGCCCTCTTGAGTGGCGAGTGATGAGCACTCACAGCTGTGCCACACGTGACTCGGCACACGTGACTCGGCACACGCGGGCTGCCGCGACACCACGGTTCACGCTTCGACGATAATCGCGATACCAATTTCCCATGAACTTATATCCCCAGGCGCGGCTGTTGGACCAGTGGGCAAGGGGAGAGGGGGTGCATGAATGACACAACGGAATATTGCCATGATTCAACAAAGCAGCGTCGTAAGAGCAAGACATGATGTGAACGATAATCATTTACATTGTCAAGGCGCGTTTCTTCCGTACATCCCCACGTACGGAGATCAGGAAAATAACTTGCAGGGTAAACGTCCCATTTAAAGAGGCGAGTTTTCAAGATAGGACTTAAATATATCGAACGACTCTGTCTCGTTAGCAAGGGGACAAGCGTTGTTCCAAAGCTTAGGCGCTGCACTGCCAAAATTCCGATCAACCCCAGCTTCAGAGCCTTGACCTCGGGAGCCCTTGGAGGTCAAGGCGATCGTCGTAGAGCCAAGACGTTTGGAGCAACAGCGCTTAGCAAGCGATGAAGATGCACGGCGAAGAATTTCTGCAGCGAAACTGTCGTCGGCACGCTGCCGACAGCTCCCGTCACGTCGCCAAGTTGCCCGGCGGCGCTGGGAGACGTCGGTCTGGGCGCGACGCGTCGTGGCGAAGCGCAGCGCGGTCACGGCCAGTCGCTCGAATCTGATGTCGACGCAACAGCTGTCAACCCGCACGGTTTACCCCGCGTTCTTCTTGTACGGGGACATTGAGTTTCCAGGTCCATACGGCGTACATCTGTTTCAACCCATCTGATCCAAAAACAACTCGTATGGATAATATTGGTCGCGAAAGTCTACGTGTTAAGCCGTTTCAAAACAGGCAAAGAACGTGTCTATTTGTTTGTGTTTCTCCCTTGTGATGGGACTGTAGGATGAACGTTGAGATTCATGAGAGCACGCGGTGACTAATACGGTCTGAATTGGTCTATAACGAGGTAGGGCACTGACTGATAAGGGGCTGACAGCCGCCGAGCACGGTGGTCAAACCTGAGCCTCGCAGCAAGAACCACCTCATGGGTTCGATTCCCGACACGGACGCGTTTCTGTGAAGTTTGTATGAGTGGATGGGTGTGGGTGAGTGTGTGGGTGAGTGTGGGAGTGGGTGGGTGAGTGTGTGGGTGAGTGTGGGACTGGGTGTCGGAGTGGGTGGGTGAGTGTGGGTGAGTGTGAGTGAGTGGGTGAGTGTGGGTGAACGTGAGTGCGTGGGTGGGTGTGGGTGAGTGTGTGGGTGAGTGTGGATGTGCGTGTGGGTGAGAGAGTGAGTGGGTGCGTGTGGGTGAGTGTGTGGGTGAGTGAGGGTGAGTGTGAGTGAGTGGATGAGTGTGTGAGTGGGTGAGTGAGTGGGTAGGTCTCAGTCAGTCGACCTGTGGCATCTGGGTCTGCCCCGTGACCTCCTGCCAGCGGGTATTCGACAATGCACGTGATCGCCTCAAGGTGCACATGGCCTGGCACAAGCGTCGTGGTGACGTCACCGCCACTTAGTGGCGAATGGCGGTTGTTGTTGAGTGAGTGGGTGAGTGTGAGTGAGTGGGTGAGTGAGTGTGGGTTAGTGTGAGTGAGTGGGTGAGTATGTGAGTGTGGGTTAGTGTGAGTGAGTGGGTGAGGGTGAGTGTGGGTGAGTGTGAGTGAGTGGGTGAGTGAGTGTGAGTGAGTGTGAGTGAGTGTGAGTGAGTGGGTGAGTGTGAGTGAGTGGGTGAGTGTGAGAGTGTGAGTGGGTGAGTGTGTGGGTTAGTGTGAGTGGGTGAGTGTGAGTGGGTGAGTGTGTGGGTTAGTGTGAGTGGGTGAGTGTGAGTGGGTGAGTGTGAGTGGGTGTGTGAGTGTGTGGGTTAGTGTGAGTGTGTGAGTGAGGGTGAGTGAGTGGGTGTGTGAGTGTGTGGGTGAGTGTGAGTGTGAGTGAGTGGGTGAGTGTGGGTGAGTGTGAGTGGGTGAGTGTGAGTGAGTGAGTGGGTGAGTGAGTGGGTGAGTGTGAGTGAGTGAGTGAGTGGGTGAGTGGGTTAGTGTGAGTGGGTGTGTGGGTGAGTGTGAGTGAGTGGGTGAGTGTGGGTGAGTGTGAGTGGGTGAGTGTGGGGAGCGGTAGTGTAGCGGTTAGCGCGCTGCACTATGAACCCGGCGACACGAGTTCGATTCCCGCTCACGGCCAACACCAGTGACGATTATCTGAACCGGTCCCGGCCTCCCCTAGGTCGACTCAGCCTCAAATGAGTACCTGGTGAGGTGTGTAAATATCGTCACTGGGGAGACAAAGGCGGTCGGGCGTGGTGCTGGCCACCCACCCCCTCGTGTACCGTTCTGGCCTTCATAGGTGCTCGCTAACAGCACTTGCCCCTACAGTCTGTTAAGGCTATACGGGGGATCTTTATCTTTGTGGGTGAGTGTGAGTGGGTGAGTGCAGTTACTCGCTCCCGCTAGCGCAAGCTGCCTCCACTCGAGAGCCCCGCTCGAGGCTACTTGGCCTACTCTTCCACGCCGGCCAGATGTCCGGTAAGAGGCGCGAGTCCCCTCACTTCACCCACTCGGCACGCGACGCTGACAATCGACTAAAACTGCTGCGTGGAGTGGCGCGTGAGAGGATTGAAGACAGTTTCCGCGCCGGGAGATGGAGTTGAACCGACGCGCTCGGGAATTGATCCCCGCGAGGTGCCCACGTGCTCGGGGTGACCCACCTGCTCGCGTCCTGATGTCCTGGGGCAAGAATTGAGAGCGAGCGAGAGAACGGCAGTCTCGGATTTTCCTCTTTCGTTTTCTCTCTCTCTCTCTGCCTTTATATCTCTCTATTTAGAGAGTCCAATGGGAGACTCTGGGCAAGTCGCCCGCTGTCCAATCAGGGCAGCAATTGCGCTGCTCCGGAAAGGGTTTTCTGCGCGGGCGGTGGGAGGGCTGCCAGAGCTGCCCAGTAGCGAGGGGCTCTCGGTGGGAGGGCAGAGTGGGTGTAGGTGCAGTCGCGACCCAGAGGTCGCCGGGTTCGATCTCCGTGCGCGGCAGCTGGGTCGCCCCGCCTCTGGCCACCCAGCAGAAGCGAATGGGCATGTGGCGTGCGTGTGCGCTGGGGTACAACGCGGGTACTGCCACCGCTCCCCAGGCAGCTGCCCAGCGTGGGAAGCAGGGCAGGCCAACGCGCACGGACGAGGGGGAGTTCGCTCGAGTGGAGGCGCTTCTGCCAGCAGTGGCACGGGCGAGCTGTTGCAGGTCTGCGCCTTTGCCTCTTGTGCAGAGGGCTGGCTAAGGGGGGTGTGTTGCTACAGGTTCGCGGTTGTGTTCAGCACTGGGAAGACAAAGGCGGCCGGGCGTGTTGTTGGCCACCCACCTCCTCGTGTGCCGTGCCGACCTTTATCGGTGCTACTCGCTACCAGCATTTGCCCCTTGCCCCGACAGTCTGTGAAGGCTACACGGGGGACCTTTGTCTCCATACAGACTCGCGGTTGTGTTTGGGAGCTCTCCCCTGTGTTTTGGTTCGTGCCGCGCGTGTTGTTCGGCACGACGTCCCGACGTTTCGCTCCACGTGCGCGGGAGCTTCTTCGGGAACGAGGAGCGATGTGATCCGGGCGACAGAGCGGGGCACTTGCAGCCATGAAGACGGCAAACAGCGAGACGACGGGTGCCCAACAAGACGCAGCGTAGGCAAGCGCTTCGTTTGTCGATATTCCACCACAGCGCAGCGAGTCGGGATGATGATGGGCGTGAGGCACGAGACTTGCACGAGACGACCCTGCAACGCCGCGGTTACCCGCCGGTGTCACGAGTACAACGCCGGCGAGATGATGGACGCGGAGTGCCAAAGATGTTTTTTGGGAACGGCGTTGTGGTCGTCTGAGCGAGGAGCCGTGGCGGCACGAGCAGCAGCACATTGCGGGAGCCGCTGCGTCCGGGACAGATACAAACAGCGGAACCCGCCGCGGTGTGCACGGCCCTTGAGCGTAACGGGCCGTCCATAAATGACGTCACGCGATTTTTGGCCGATTTTTGACCCTCCCACCCTCGTCACAGAAAGTCAGACCCCCCCTCAAATATGACGTCACAAAGCTCTGCACCCCCCCTTCCGCAAAACCATATTTCCATTTTGAAAATAAAACATGCTTCAAATCGGTTTAAACTATTGTCATTGTAGTGCGTATTTAATGTGGCGCTGCACTCTGATGTTGTAGGAGAAAACATTTAAAAGGAGGCGTTGCAAAGCTAAAATTTAGCATAAAATTCACTTAAAAATATTCAACGTCTAACTAAAACTGCAGATGTTCAGGATATAATATTGAAATTCTCTTATAATTATAACATATTGAAAGTAATTATAACTATAAAAAAGACTTGAAACTTTGTAGTCGAACGAAGAAAACTGGAGAGTACAATTATAACAATCACATATTCATTCCACATAATGAAAAGCCCTGGTAGAATCATTATAATCAAAATATTTAATAACAATCATTAAAAAACATGTATGCTTCTCCATTCTCCCATGGAGAAGCAAAATTATCTTTCATGGAATAAATAAAAGGTGACCTTAGTAAATTTAAATAATCAAATAATTAATAATGAAAATTAATCAAAATTAGTGTTGTTATAACAATTCTATTTAATTAAGTTTATTTAAAGGTGGGTATTTTGATGTGACGTCACATATCTCAAACCCTCCCCCCCACGTCACAAATGTCTGACACCCCCCCCGTAGGTGCGTGACGTCATTTATGGACGGCCCCTAAATGATGATTCAGCAGCGATTTCTCGCCGCGCTAATTCCACGCCCGTGCCACGCCAGCCCGAGGCACAGCGCGCCGATGGATTGCAAGCGATGTACATTGGTTCACCAGCCCTCAACAATGCAGGCTCGCGCGGGCTCTACGAAGGGGGCATTGTTAAGTTCGTGCACTCGGCACAACGCTGCTGTGCAAACTCTCCATTCACCGTGGCTTTCGTGGGTCAAGAGCGGAGGGCGCGCGTTGAATGCTTAACAGCCCGTGCAGGTTGTGTTCGTGAGCAGTGGGGAAGAGTGGAGTGAGTGGTCGTTTGGGCGGGGGTCGAATCACGGATTTCAAAGTCTGTTGTTTTTACTCGGCGGTGGCCGGCTCAAAGGTCAGAGACGTTGAGCCGGAATCTCGGAGTGCCTGGGCTCGAATCCGGGTTCCAGCCGGTTGTGATTGAACCGGGCCTCAAGCGTAGCGTGTTGATGGCCTGAGCCGGGTCATTAATTACTGCACAAAAACACGCCTGAGTAAAATTGGCTCTGCGCATAATTCGGCGAAATTCAGCTCTGAAAATTAAAAAGTGTCAGTGTTGCTCCTCGCTTCTGTGTGGAGCAGAAGGCACTTGAATGGATCTCAGTAGTAGCTCTGCATTATCCACTTCTGTGGGCTGTTTTCTAACTCGTGGGTTGCCCTGCTCTGCCAGTTCTGAAAGGGTTAATTGGGATACACATTTTAGGAAACTTTAGACAAGTTGTGTTAACAAAATCTGCTTATCTCTTGTGGTTACACAAGCTTTTTTCTGGTAAACCAATCCCACCACTCTGTATAAAGCCAGCAGACAGTGTTCCAGCCGGCAAAATATGTTATGTGGGGTTTGTTTTTTGGAACTGGAATGTATTTAAATATGTAGATTTAATACGTAGATTCATCCATTCTCACAGTTGGTAATGGACTGGTTCCACGGTTCCACTAGGGTTTGGAACCCCACCGATGTCTAAACAAAAGAGATGTCGTGGAATTAAAGAAAGGCAGAGACAATAGAGAGAAGACTAATTCGTGTTAATGTAAATTCTCTTGTTACGTTTATTATGCGTTGATCCCGCGCTGACATTTGACGCGGCGCTGATTATGTTACAGATGAACCGTGCACCCCTCGATCCGCTTGCGGGTCTAACTGAGCCTGCTTGGCTTTGTTTTGCTTGTGCCTTGCGCCGCCACCAGGCCTGTCGCTCAGCAGGGCTTGAGGCGCTCGTGGTGCTGGAGGATGATGTCCACGACTTTCTGCAGGACGCCCGCCGGGGTGTCGGACGCGTCGATGGGAATGCAGCGCGGCTCCCGCATGCGCCGGTAGGCCTCTTCCACCCTGCGTGCATCGGCGGCGACACGGCAGACCACGGTCAGCCACCGGGAGAACGACCGCTCGCAACGCGCCGTCGAGAGAGCCGGTGCGGGGCGCACCGACGGGAGGGGAGCGACGGACCGGCGGGACGGACGGGCGACCGAGCGCCCGCCGAGAGGACGCTCGGCGCGGGGATGGAGCGATGACATCACGATGAGGTTAGCTCGCGATGGCCTACGGCGTGGGGGTACCTTCATCCAGCAGTGGATAAACAATGGCCGATGTTGATGATGTCGAATCGTGGTGCAGTGTGTTATGCACATTGCAGTACCTGCTAGTGCCACGGTACGATGCTGTGGACTGCATTGGCCTCGTTGGTGGGAGATGGAGCGATGAAATCAGCCGGTGTGCAGGCACTCACTGGATTACTACGGGGCCGCGAGTGATGGGCTTGAGGGGGATGCGCCCGCATCAAGCAGTGGCTCGATAACGACGACGAACAAAACAATTCGGAGCGAAATTCCAAGCGCCGGCGCTGGTTGGGCGCGACCCACCGCTCCCTGAAGGCGGCGTCCTCCTGCAAGCGCCTCTCCTCCCGCGTGATGTCCTCGCCGCGGCCCAGCAGCCGGCGCTGGCGCTCCGCGGGGCTCAGCGTGAGCATCACCGCCATGCTGGGCGCCAGCAGGTCCCGCGGCCAGCGGTACACGGGGTGACCCTCGGGAGGCAGGGCGCCCACGGGCACGCCGCCGCCGCCGCTGTCCTCCGTGGCCACGGCGTAGGCTGCCGTGCTGTGCCAGAACCTGTAAGGGCAAAAGCAAAGACCCCCCGCGTAGCCCTCACGGACTGTTGGGGCAAGTGCTGTCAGCGAGGAGCACCGTCGAAGGTCGGCACGGTGCAAGCACACGGTCGGGTTGGCCGGCACAAATGCCCTGACGTCCGTGTCTCCCCAACGTTGATGTTTACACACCGCACCGGGTACTCGTTTGAGGCTGAGTCGCGCGAGATGAGGCCCCAGGATAGGTTCAAGATGTCCCTCGCCAATGGTTGTGGCTGAGGTCGACGGACTCGTTCAGCGGGGTGAGCTCACCACCGCACGCCCCCGGCTCCCGACCAAAACCACAAACTGTGACACCGACAACAACAACGTGGCACACCTGTACGGGGGAAGGTGTTCGCGTGTTAAGGCTGGTGGCTGGCACAGCGCAAGCAGCCAGAGAGAGACCACAGCGAGATGAACACTGGGTGATGGTATGCACGTTGAACTTCTTTCGCACCGGACGTAGCCAACCCGTGCGAATCGGAGGTGCGGGGGAAGGGCAACAAACTAAACACAAGAATTAGTTCTTGAGAAATGAGGTGTGCAGGGTGCTGACCATGTGTTCTGGGGTCAGAGGCAGCAATTGGGAGGCATTCTAAATTCATAACCGTCGCCTATGACGCATATTTTATTTTCAGGCATTATTATTCACCAAATAGTGTGTTTAATTCATGGAACAATGGCGGCTGGCAGTGTTAGTTGCCCTGTCCCTGTGGATAGAGACAATGCAGTACCACGTGTGTGTGAAACTGCAGTACCTGAGCCTGTGACAATGCAGTATGTTTGTGTGTGTTCTGACCACTTAAGTCTACACGAGCCCGGATAGCTCAGTCGGTAGAGCATCAGACTTTTAATCTGAGGGTCCAGGGTTCAAGTCCCTGTTCGGGCGCTAGCTTTTTTTAATACATATATTTTTTAATATGTTCGTCAACTGTTTTAAAACTCTCCTGCGGCAGCAGTCAATGCTATTTAAAAGTAACGACCACATTCCTAGGTGAGTTCTTAACTCTCTAAAAAATGTCTTATTTAACCGGCTTATCCTGCCAATTAAAAACAAGCAATGTTACGTTGACTCGGAAAGGTTTTTGGATGCAAATATTGCAAACTGAGCTCAGCTAATTAGGGACTGTGGATGACATGAAAGCAGTGTCTGGGTAGGCCCGAGTCCTCAACACAGGTGGAGGGACCAATGGGAGACGTCCATGGGAACGACAAGCAGCCGAGTCTCAGGAGTTCCCTGCTAAAATGAGCATCGAAGCGGTGTTCAACTCCCATTCACAGCCCCGAGCCGGGGGAGGAAAGTCTCCATTACTATGATGGGACCGAGTTTATCCGTAATACAATCACCATTGACTTTTTCTACAAAGTGGTCTTCGCTTTATCGACCGCAAAGGGCTGATGGGTTAAGTCAACCCCCATCCAGGATCTGAACTCGGAATCTTCCGCTTGTGAGCCACTTGCTCTCGCGAGGAGCCCCTTGTCAGCAATGTGATTCATAATCAGTGCCACTCTGTCACGAGCTATGCTCACTTGTGCCGTGAGACACTCCACCACCCAGCACAGCCAAACAAATCTAATTCATCGCGCGGTGTGCAAGCATTTCACACGCCAGTGATCATTGTTTCTTAAGTTGTTGCTGAATGGTGGTTGTGAGCATTTCCCTTCAACTCACCGGCGCTTGAGCTCAAACGACGGAAATCGCGCATTAGACGCCGTGCAAGTGACGCATTCACTCGGGCGGCAGGAGGGTGACCGTGGGGTTACCTGTCTAGGACCACGGGGCCCTTGCGGGCCGCCTGGGACGCCTGGCCGTCGAGGATGTAGTTGCGGAGGCAGTAGTAGGCTCGCCGGATGAAGTTCGGCTGGTTGACGAAGAGCGGCAGGTACGAGTCGAGGTGGTCGGCCGGCAGAGGCAGGAGGGTGGCGCCGAGGCTCCGCTGCAAACCTCGCGTCACCGTCGATTTGCCTGGGTTGGAGAATAAGGCGAGAGGGTTTGTGTTGTTGTTGTTGTTGCTGCGGAGGCACTCGCCACGGACGCAGCGGCAACTCGCGGCGACACCGCCTGGCGCGGGGCGGCGGGTGAAGGTTGCGAGCAGCTGACGGGGTCCACGTGGGTCAAACCTGTTGCGTCCAGACCCTCGAGCACCACGATGGGGTGCCGAGACGAGGAGGAGGAGGCCATGCCACTGCCGTGATCCGTGCTCACCTTCCTCCACTCCTCACTCAGCTTCAGCAGCTCCGCCACCTCGGGCAGGAACTCCACGCACTGCAAGAGCACGGTACACTCACCGTGAGTGAGGGCGCAGTACACTCACCATGAGTGGGGGCACGGTACACTCACCGTGAGTGAGGGCGGTGCACTCACCGTGAGTGAGGGCACGGTACACTCACCGTGAGTGGGGGCACGGTACACTCACCGTGAGCGAGGGCGCGGTTTTTCCGCAGTCCTAACCCTAACCTAGCCCAAACCCAGACGTAGCCATAGCCCGGCCTGAGCCCCAGCACCTCGCTCGTCTCGCACCTCCTCCATGACAGCTCGCGCCTCCTCGTAGCGGTGGAACACGGGGTAGGTGTCGCCACTCAGGAAAGCCGGGTGGAGCGGCGGGGCCTCCGCGGGGACCACCGTGCCGCCCGCGAGGCCGCCGCCGCCGCCTCCGCACTGCACCGTCTGCCGCACGCGGCCGTCGGCCAGCGCCTCGTAGCGACACACCTGCCACTCCGCGTCGTTGTCCGCGCTCATTCCTGCGGAGGAGACGGCGGGAGGCGTGGCGACGAGTGAAATGTATCGCGTCGATCGGCGATGGGCGGCCCAGACGACGTCGGTGGGCCACGTGAGCGGCCCTCCTCCACCCCGGAGGGCCGCAAGCTTCACGCCGCGCCCGTGCGCTCGTCGTGACCCCCGCGTGTCACCCTGGACGCGCCGAGACCACGCCGAGACCACGCCACCGCGGGGGACTGCACGGAACTCGTGCGGCACACGGGCAGCAGATTGCCCACCACTGGCGTAGATTGTCGAGAGCTCTCCGATTTGCGGTTTCAGTTCCCTCGTGTGCCGTGCCAGCCTCTGTAGGTGCTTGCTAACAGCACTTGGCCCGACGGTCTTGTTCAAGATTATATATGGGGGGTATTTGTCTTTGTACCTTTAATCAACGTGTCCACGTGTTCATCGCAGGACACCAGGAATCCCGTGCGCAGGTGCGCTCCAGGTCCTTCCGGCTGCCTGCGAGTCCCACGAGGTCACGGAAATAAGATAAAGTACAGCAAATAAGCAATGAGAAATCAGAGCAAAAAACAACCGCGTCTTACGTCATAAATCTAAAATATTGCTCAAACACAAATCAACGTTCGTAGATAAATTTCCTGTAGCCATGTTTGCTCAGGCAGATTATGTTGAAACTGATCACAGTACAATTACAGAATAAGGTACAGGAACGTTAAACAGATTTAGGGTGACTATTTCACTCGTACGTAGAGAGACAAAGACGCAGGTCAAATGCAATTGAATAAGATTGTGGCGATATCATCATTCACGATACGGTCATCTTATCGCGACATCTAATCACCTTAACTCTGCGACTATTTCACGTTCGATCGTCTCGGTTTGTTTGTGCCCTGACGCACTGCACCGAGAAGATTCAACTAGGAGCGGGGATCGCTTGGGTAGTAGCTCAGCGCACGCGACATCGTCAACACGACGCTGCCACGCGGCTTCTCATGCCTGTGACGTCACAATGAGTACGAAGCCGTCACCACGCAGATTGACAAGCACGTTTTACAACGCGGACAATTCGATTCGTACTAAAAGAGATAAGCAGACGATGCACCTTCACGTCTCCACCAATACAGTACAGGTGTTGTTTTACACATCCCATTAGCCACGCGACGGCCTCAATGGGAGTGCATACTTTCAGCTCTGTTGGTTCGATATCAACAAACTCTGGACCAGCTTAAAAATTCAAAGTTTATATTTTTTTTATTATTTTCATTAATATTATCAAAACCGTTTAACCATTGTTATTACGTATGCAAAAATATGTATTTCAAATAGAACCCAGCGACGATCATCGCGGTGACGATAATTTTGCGATGTATCCCGACACGATGCGGTTATCGCGGATCCTCGTGGTACGACACACTCGATCCCTTGCCACGACTCCCGTCATCCCCGTCACCTGTGGGCCATGAAGTCGAGGAGGCTGCTGCTGCTGCTGCTACCTGGCCGCAGCAGCAGCCTGTCCCTCAACTCGGCGAGGAGCCGGGCCGCGCCGACCCGCGTCCTCCCGGCGATGCTCACGGAGACGGAGCCGTGCAACACGGAGCGTGCCTCGGCCGGCAAGGACCCCACGTGGGGCCCCCCGCGGGGCTCCGAGGCCACGGGCAGCACCGTGAAGTGGAAGGGCTCCTTCAGGGGGCCTCCGGCCACGCAGAAGGCCCAGGCGAGATGCCCGGGGGCGCCCTGGGGGGCGTCTTGGGCCATCAGAATTCTGGCAACGGCAGCAGTATCAGCAGCAGTGTCAGCAGCAGTATCAGCAGCAGTATCAGTAGCAGTATCAGCAGCAGTGCCAGCAGCAGTATCAGCAGCAGTGTCAGCAGCAGTGCCAGCAGCAGTATCAGCAGCAGTATCAGTAGCAGTACCAGCAGCAGCAGCAAGAGTAGTATCAGTAGCAGTGTCAGCAGCAGTATCAGCAGCAGTATCAGCAGCAGTGCCAGCAGCAGTATCAGCAGTATCAGCAGCAGCAAGAGTAGTATGAGCCGAGGAGGTGCTCGTTGGGAGGGGGGCGTGGGGGGTGTGCTGGAACATCTGATCACAATTGTGGAGGCCAGGAAATCTGTAGAGTCTTGTATGGGGAGAAATGAAATACACTTGTCTGGAGAAACTAAATGTCAAGCCGCCTGCACCTCGAGGTGTCGCAGGACCGCGTGGAGCGGTGGGTGGCGCGTTGCGGCTGTGGGTGAGTGTGCGGCAGCTCTGGCTGACAATGAAGGCTGTGCCCAAGGGTGGATGTGTGTGTGGATGTGTGTGTGTGGATGTGTGTGTGGATGTGTGTGTGTGGATGTGTGGATGTGTGTGTGTGGATGTGTGTGTGGATGTGTGTGTGTGGATGTGTGTGTGTGGATGTGTGGATGTGTGTGTGTGGATGTGTGTGTGGATGTGTGTGTGTGGATGTGTGTGTGTGGATGTGTGTGTGTGGATGTGTGTGTGGATGTGTGTGTGTGGATGTGTGTGTGGATGTGTGTGTGTGGATGTGTGTGTGTGGATGTGTGTGCGGATGTGTGTGTGGATGTGTGTGTGTGGATGTGTGTGTGGATGTGTGTGTGGATGTTTGTGTGGATGTGTGTGTGGATGTGTGTGTGGATGTGTGTGTGGATGTTTGTCGATTTAGAGTCGGCTTAACTATTTCGCCACAAAATTCAGTCATATGCGGCTACGCGGACGGATGTGAGATAACCTTGTGTGTGTACTATGCGTGTATTGTGTGTACTGTGTGTGCACTGCGTGTGTACTGTATGTACTGCGTGTGTGCTGTGTGTGTACTCTGTGTGTACTGTGTGTACTCTGTGTGTACTGTGTGTGTACTGTGTGTAATATGTGTGTACTGTGTGTACTGTGTGTGTACTATGTGTGTGCTGTGTTTACTGAGTGCGCTACTCGGCAGGCAGCTGTCACCTCGTGCGGTTTCGCTTTGTGCGCCTTTTTTCCTACGACTACCGCATACAGCGAGGGGAGCCTGTACACATGCTGTGTGAATACTGCACTAATCTCGGTGTGTGTACATGTAGAATACAGCAATGATGCATCACAGCTCGAGGCTTAAGCGAAATCTCCAGATGCGAAGATTCACTGCCTCCTCCGCCCTGTATTATTAAACAATCGTGTTAGTGAGGGTTGCGGATCGCGCACCGTGCCGCCCACGCATACCTGTTCACCCCGTGTTCTTGTACAGGGAAAGTGAGTTCTCAGGTCCATACGGGGCGTACAGCCGTTTCAATACGGGCACAAATGTTGTCGTCTATTTGTTTCTGCCTCGTGATGGGACTTTGTAGGATGAACGTTGAGATTTGCAAGGGTCGCGAGGTGACCACTGAGGTCTGATTTGGTCTCTAACAAGGTAGGGCGCTGATAAGGGGTTGCCAGGCATGGCCTTGTAACCAGGGGAACACGGTGACTTGACACTCGCCTGTCAACACTCGCCAGCCACTCACCACAGATGGCGTCAACTTCTACCCAGCGCTGTCTCTACATTGTCATAGAACACGGCACGTAACACCGACTCACATCGTCACGACATTCGCTTTAGCTGTGTCGACATCAGCACTGGGAAGACAAAGGCGGACGGACGTGTTGCTGCCCCCCCTCTCCCGTGCCGTTCCAGCCTGCATAGGTGCTCGCTAACAGCACTTTCCCGATTAGCACGGTTGGTTACGTACGGTGCGAAATAAGTTCAACATAAAAAGTCTGTCCAAGGCAAAACGGGGGATCCTTGCTCTGAGACGCGATGTCATGTCCGCTGTACGTTGTAGTACAACTCACCCGAAACTCACCACTCACGTGACCCCTGACACAGCCGACATCCCTCACCTGGCACACCCGACACTCACCCAACACGTGGCACACTCACCTAACCTCACTCACCTAACCGCACTGACCTCACCATACTCAACTCACCACACTCACCTAACCGCACTGACCTCACCATACTCACCTCACCACACTCACCTCACCACACACACCTCACCACACTCACCTCACCACACTCACCTCACTACACTCACCTCACCACACTCACCTAACCACACTCACCTCACCACACACACCTCACCACACTCACCTCACCGCACTGACCTCACCATACTCACCTCACCACACTCACCTCACTACACTCACCTCACCACACTCACCTAACCACACTCACCTCACCACACACACCTCACCACACTCACCTCACCACACTCACCTCACTACACTCACCTCACCACACTCACCTAACCACACTCACCTCACCACACACACCTCACCACACTCACCTCACCGCACTGACCTCACCATACTCACCTCACCACACTCACCTCACTACACTCACCTCACCACACTCACCTAACCACACTCACCTCACCACACTCACCTAACCACACTCACCTAACCACACTCACCTAACCACACTCACCTCACCACACTCACCACACTCACCTCACCACACTCACCTCACCACACTCACCTAACCACACACACTTCACCACACACACCTCACAACACTCACCTCACCACACTCACCTAACCACACACACCTAACCACACTTACCTCACCACACACACCTCACCATACTCACCTCACCACACTCACCTAACCACACTCACCTCACCACACTCACCTAACCACACTCACCTAACCACACTCACCTCACCACACTCACCTCACCACACTCACCTCACCACACTCACCTAACCACACACACCTCACCACACACACCTCACCACACTCACCTCACCACACTCACCTCACCACACTCACCTCACCACACTCACCTCACCACACTCACCTAACCACACTCACCTCACCACACTCACCTCACCACACACACCTCACCACACTCACCTAACCACACACACCTCACCACACACACCTCACCACAACAACAACCGCCATTCGCCACTAAGTGGCGGTGACGTCACCACGACGCTTGTGCCAGGCCATGTGCACCTTGAGGCCACGTGAAGTGTCGAACGCCCGCTGGCAGGAGGTCACGGGGCAGACCCAGGTGCCACGGGTCGACTGACCGAGATGACCGAGATGACTGGCTGATGCACCACCTGTGCCCCCTACTGTGCCAACTTGCTGTGCTTTAGCCACCCGGCGCTCCGCTCGTTGTTGTGAGCGTCGCTCCTCCGCCCTCCGTTGTTGTTGGAGGGCGACTGCCTCCAACTGCCCAGTAGCGTCCTTCACGAGCCTCCTCCACTGAGGCCGATCTTGACACCGCTGGTACCAGTCATCGGCAAGTCCACTCAGCTCCACGTCCTCCTGTACCACATCACTCCATCTCTTCTCTAGCCCGTGCCGCGCCCGTTTAGCCCCCTCGATCCGGCCGAACAAAAGCTGTTTAGGCATGCGGTGGCTGGGCATGCGGGCTACATGACCCAGCCAACGCAGCCTTGCCTGCCGGAGGAGCTCACTGATGGGACTTTGCCCAGATCTTTCAAGGACTTGTGAGCTCCTCACACAATCCAGCCTGGTCAAACCCAGGATGGATCGTAGGCAGGCCAGCCTAAATGTTTCCAACCGGCGAAGATGCTCCACTAGGGGGGTCCACGTTTCGCAAGCGTAGAGAAGGGAGGGAATGACCGTGGCCGAGAAGACCTGAAGCTTCGTGCGGAGCGACAGACCAGGTAGCTTCCACACAGCGTTACGCAACCGATGAAAAGATATTGCCGCTCGACTGATTCGGAGTGAGACCTCTGCTGATAAACTGGAGCCTCACCACACACACCTCACCACACTCACCTAACCACACTCACCTAACCACACTCACCTCACCACACTCACCTCACCACACTCACCTCACCACACTCACCTAACCACACACACCTCACCACACACACCTCACCACACTCACCTAACCACATTCACCTAACCACACTCACCTAACCACACTCACCTCACCACACTCACCTCACTCACCTGACCACACTCAGCCGACAATCAGCCCGTCACCTGGCACTCAACACTCACCCGGCACTCACCTGGCAACACTCATCAGCCAGCCACAAATACAAAGATCCCCCGTATAGCCTTAACAGACTGCTGGGGCAAGTGCTGTTAGCGAACTGCACCTCTGGAGGCCGGCACGGCACGCGAGAGGATGGGTGGCCAGCACCACGCCCGACCGCCTTTGTCTCCCCAGTGGCAATGTTTACACACCGCGCCAGGCACCCATTTCATGCTGAGTCGACCTAGGGGAGGCCCAGGACCGGCTCAGAAAATTGTCACCGGTGTTGGCCGTGAGCGGGAATCGAACTCGGCTCGCTCCACTTCGGCTCCTCACGACGCTCATCCCTCGCCTGTCACTCATCACTCACCGGGCCACTCACCCGACAGCACTCACCAGCCGTGCCTCTCACTCACTCACTCGCACGCGCCGTCGCGAGCACCGCGAGTGGCTCCCTCCTCGGCACCGCGTCTCGCGCTGATGCCGCCGCCGCCCCCGCATTGTGGAGATTCCTCCGTCAGCGCGTCCTGCGTGCTGGTGGTGGCGGGGGGCGGTCGCTGGCTTTCGGGTTTCGGCTTTCGGGGTGGGAGCGGGGCTATCGGGGGGGTGGGAGGGGCTGCTGTTGAGGCAACATGCCAGCAGCGTGTGCCATACGTGGACGAGGCGGTCTGGTTGTTGATTAATCCACCCGTACCACCACCACCACCACGCGTGGTCGTTCCTGGAATCGATGCGCGCCCCTCGAGCTCGATGGCATCGCCTCCCGCGACGTCACTGCGCGGAAGAGAAGGACACGCCTGCCCTCGGGAGCCCAGCAGCGCTGGGTTTTGAAAGGGAAGGGTTGGTGGATCACGCCGACATCTGTGAGCCCCCCCCCCCTGCCCCCCTCCCCCCCAGCTGCGTGCTGAGCTGCTGCATGGTGGCCGTGGTCAAGAGGTGGCAGTCCAGGGAGTGGGTTCGTCAAGCCGCCGATGTGGAACTCTGGCCAACAGGGCGGAGGAGTGGTTAAAACTTGTACAACAAGCGCATGGGTTCGATTCCTGACTCGGGTGCCTTTGCTGTGTAGAGTTTTGTTTGTGCTGACCCTGTTTTGCTGAGCGTAGAGGGCAGGGCGCATAGACGTTTCATGGAGCACAGTACAACACAACAATGCATTTTGCTGCGCCGCCGTCGCAAGGCACTCACCACTGATTACTCTTTGGTTCTTTCGGTAAAGTCACGTATAAAGAGAAAGTAATAAATTGAGTAAAAGTATGCGATTATTTAATAAAAAATAGCATGCTATTATGTAATTTATTATTTATTTATTAAATAATAGTATGCTATTATTTAATTTCTTATTTTCTCTTTATACGTGACTTTACCAAAATAACCAACGAGTAATTCCTGCAGTCACGAAAGCTCCAAATTAAGTTTTTACTCACCACTGATGTTGGCCGGGAATCCAACAGGAAAGTCGGGTTGTCGAGTTCATAGCGCAGCGTGGAACACTGCTCCACTTCGCCCTTGATGATCAATACAACAGCAATACAATCACCGCCATATGAATGCTCACGGAGTCTCAAGACGTCTCGTTCAAGAGGGTGCTGCTACATGGGGAGGTTTGCTACATGAGCCCCAGGGTGGCGAGGAGATGTTAACTACCTCTCCTGGTATACAGGAGGCCGTGGGTTCGATCCCGACCCTGACGCCTGCTGCTGCTGTATATTTGGAGTTTGCGTGTCTCTCTCCCCGCGGTCGAGTGAATTTTTCTCCGGGTCCTCCGGTTTTTCCCTCGGCATTTAGAATCAACATCACGCGTTTAGATGATTTGGCTGCTTTCCACTTCCACGTGATAAGCCACTTGGTTGAGCGATCATTTGTGGCCAAGACGCTTCTGAAAAGAGCGATACAGCTCAGTGGGCCTTACCTGGTAAAATCAAAATAGTGAAAGGTTTGGCCATTGTCATTCATCAGAGTCGCGTGTCTCCTTGTGGGAAGACACCGCAGAACCCGGGAGAAAATCCAACCACACAGATGGATTCGAGAAACCATTGCTGCATAGCAACGTATGTATGTATGTTGAAGACAAACGTGCTAATCGGAGTTGTGGGGTAGGTCAACAAACTGGACACATGCTGGCCACCTTGACAGTCCGTGCACATTAAGGGTTCTGATAACAACTCGTGTTGTTATCAGTTTTGTACCAGTTAAAAGGGTAAAAACCTACCATTATATTTTGCCACTGGTAAAAGAGATCTCATAGTGTAAATGTTTACCCCGAACTCTCAATACTCTGATATTGCACTGTTTTTGAGTTGTACGCCTTCTGGTGTCATCTGGCCCTACACCAATGGGGACTAGGCTCTAAAGAAAGCCGTCTCGGGTGTGGGCCAATCAACTTCAAGGACAGTGCATATTATTATCCTTATCAGAGTTGCTTCTTTTTGTTTGCTTTATTGACTACTTGTGTTGTGGTCATTGCAAACATGATGCCTTGAATAAAGGTGTCAGTTTTGTACCAGTTAAAAGGGTAAAAACCTACCATTATATTTTGCCACTGGTAAAAGAGATCTCATAGTGTAAATGTTTACCCCGAACTCTCAATACTCTGATATTGCACTGTTTTTGAGTTGTACGCCTTCTGGTGTCATCTGGCCCTACACCAATGGGGACTAGGCTCTAAAGAAAGCCGTCTCGGGTGTGGGCCAATCAACTTCAAGGACAGTGCATATTATTATCCTTATCAGAGTTGCTTCTTTTTGTTTGCTTTATTGACTACTTGTGTTGTGGTCATTGCAAACATGATGCCTTGAATAAAGGTGTCAGTTTTGTACCAGTTAAAAGGGTAAAAACCTACCATTATCGTGTTGTGGAAGTTTATGGTGCTTTACCGCCGTATTCATTAAACAAAACACAGCTTTTTAATAAAAAATACACAAACCAACGGTTCCTAGCAACGATTCTTCTTCACGGAGAAGCGGTTCATTTCGAGTGCGCTCACCGTCATGGGAATGTGGAATTTCCATCACCGATGGTGAAAAATCAACGCTCGCGCGGTCGTTTCGAGCTCTGTCGGACACCGCAACTTGATGACTTTCTGTCGTGATGTACGAAGCGGGTGGGCAGGTGCAGTGTGCAGGTGCAGTGTGCAGGTGCAGTGTGCAAGGGGTGAATGTTCGCGACTATTGAATGGGGGGAGTGGTCAGCCACATCTCGGGCGCGGCACGCGGCAGGGCGACCCCTTCCTGGAAACGACGCAGCCGCGGTGTCACAACAACGACTTGACAACAACGACGGCGACCTAACAACAACAACAACAACGACGCAATAACAACAACGAAGACCTAACAACAACGACACAACAACAACAACGACGAACCAATAACAACAAGGACGACCCAACAAAAACAACGATCCCAAAAAAACAACGACCCAACAACAACAACCGCCGTTCACAATTAAGTGGCGGTGACGTCACCACGACGCTTGTGCCAGGCCACGTGCCGCTTTGAGGCCACGTGAAGTGTCGAAGTCTCGCACCCACCCAGGTGCCGTGGGAAAAACCGGAGGACCCGGAGAAAATCCCACGCGACCACGGGGAGAGAGACACACAAACTCCAAATATACAGCAGCAGGAGCAGCAGGCATCGCCAGGGTCGGGATCGAACCCACGATCTCCTGCATACCAGGCGAGATAGTCAACATCTCCTAGCCACCTTGGCGCCCGAAGAGAATAACGAGTTGCATCGAGCCTTCCGGCAATCATCACACGAGCGCTTGCGTCATCGCGAGCGCCTTGTGACATGGGCTGCGTCAGGGAAGAGAAAGATTCGGGGGGGGGGGGGGCTGTGAACAGACGTGGGGGGGGGGGGTTAGAAACACGCAAGTTCTCGTCAGGGCGGCGTGACGAGGCGGGGGGGGGGGTCGATGTGCGTGTGTGTTTATCGTGTGGCTATGGCGTTGCAGCTCGTTGTGCCGCACGCACGCGCGGCCACGCGGCTATATATACACACACAGACCTCTGTCGATGGTGATCGTGGCGAGACAGAGCTGGGGGAAGTGTTGTCTGCGCTCCAGGTCACTGCACGCCGGATTGCGCCACGCTTAGCAGTCGGCGGTGCCAGGAGGAGGTCGGAGAAAAACAAGAACAAAGATTCTAGATTTGAAGCTTTCGTGACTGCAAGTATTCATATTCTTAGGTTTTTTCGGTAAAGTCACGGAAGCTTGTGTTGCCTCCGAAACGTCGTGATTTTTATTTTATTTTACTTTTAATTATTTTGATTTTTTACCTACGTGACTTTACCGAAAAAACCTAAGAATAAGAACAAAGATGTTGGAGTTCATCGTGACCCTGTGCAGGTCCAGCGTCCTCCTCCTCCTCAGCCTCGTGTCGCTCCTGCGCCACTTGGCGGCGGCGGTGGTGGTCACCCCTCCACTCGGCAGGCACCCGCGCGCCAAGTGTCCTCCGGACCTTCGAGGTGATCGTCAGATCGCCAACTTACCAGGTGAGGAGTCGTGGTGATGGCGATGATTGTCGCGAGTGCCCTGATAAAGGCTTATCTCCCCCCCGCCCCCGCCTTCACCAAGCCGCGCTGACCAGCGTGGTGAAGTATGACACGGTAAGTTTCGTTCGCCCACCTGGGCACACACGCCCGTGAGAGAATAGTCGTGCAGTCGCCTCCCTCTCACTATTCCATGGCTACTGTCATGTTACTGTTCCCGTGAACTTCACTCATTGATTCCTCAGCCCCAAGTTGAGGACTCTTACTGTGTTCAACCAGCACCCTGCGCGTCACGACACCTCACCCACACATCCATCCACCCACCCACTCACGCACTCACCCACACACTCACTCACACACGTACCCAATCATTCATCCACCCACCCACCCACTCACGCACTCACACACTCACTCACACACTCACTCATACACTCACCCACTCATTCACCCATTCACCCACTCACCCACACATTCACCCACCCACCCACTCACCACTCACATATTCATCTACCCACTCACTCACACAATCAACCACTCATTCACCCACCCACCCATTCATCCACCCACCCACCCACTCACGCACTCACTCACCCACTCACATATTCATCTACCCACTCACTCACTCACACAATCACCCACTCATTCACCCACCCACCCACCGACACATTCATCCACCCACTCACACATCCACTCATACACGCACCCACACATTCACCCACCCACACATTCATCCACCCACTCACTCACTCACACACTTACTCACCCACTCACACATTAATCTACCCACTCACACACTCACTCACACACTCACCCACTCATTCACCCACCCACTCACTCATACAACCCACTCACACGAGGGGATTGGTAGCCAGCACCAAGCACGGCCGTGTTTGTCTCTCCAGTGCTGTTTATACACCGTACCAGGTACTAATTTAAAGCTGAGTCGACCTAGGGGAGGGTCAGGAGCGGTTTATATATTTGCCACTGTTATTGGAAGTGAGCGGGAATTGAACTCGGGTTGCCTGGTTGGTAGCACAGAGTGCTCACTACTGTGCCACCGCTCCCTACTAACAACAGCCGCCATTCAACAAAAAGTGGCGGTGACGTCACCGTGGCATTTGTGCCAGGCTAAGTGCACATCGAGGCAACGTGACGTGTCGGAGGCTCGCTGACAGGCCACTGGGCAGACCCCGTTGGTTGAATTCCTGAGCTGTTCAACAGATGCACCGACTGTGTACGAACCATCGTGCCACTTAGGCAGATCTTGTAGACACCGCTGGTGCTGATCATCACCCGTAAGTCGCTCGCGCCTCCCGACTAGCCACGGTTGGCGACGTGCGGTGCCAAGTATGTTCAACATGGACATGCATTGCATATTGAACAGCTGAGAAAAAAGGTAGCATAGCCATCCTAAATGTCCGACGAGTCAAACAAATGTGTTGATTTCACAAAGTAAAAACATTTGTTTGCTGACTTTATATATATAAAAAAGTCGTGCAACACTATATGCGATACATTGTTCGGCTCTTCCCTCCTATAAGCTTCGAAGGCCCTCACAGCGTCCACGCGGCCCTGCACCCCACCCCCCCCTCCTCCTACCGCCGTGTGGCCTTCAGACGGAGAGGGCCCTGCCGACCCGAGCTCCATCCCGCTGGGCGCGATCGTGGTGCCCACCAGCGTGAACTACCACTTCACGCGCGCCTGCAACTACAAGTGCGGCTTCTGCTTTCACACGGCCAAGACGTCCTTCATGCTGCCGTTGGAGGAGGCCAAGAGGGGGCTCACGATGCTGCGGGACGCGGGTGAGAGAGGGGAAACATGGGGGGGGGCGGGGGAGGTCACGATAACTCTTGGCAAAGACGACACCGATGTGTGACGATGCCATTATCAATGAATTTGGTTGTTTCAAGTTGCCTTGCTGTCAGGGACTCGTCCCGGAGCAAACCGACAAAATTAATCAGAAGGTTGCCCAAAACTCGGGAAGAGGAGGAGGTGATTCGCTGTCGGCGTTTTGCGCGTGAGCAGTGAAGGCGCGGCCACCGTCCGTCACACTCCGTTCCCAGCGACCTCGCCATGACGCGTGACATCTCTCAGCCATGCGACTTGAAGCATCAACATCGTTGCCGCGAGCTAAGACGACAACCCTCGCGCGAATGTCACCACCTCGGTTGGCAAACCTCGACAAAAAAATCCGAAATCAACGGCATGGATCAAAGCGCTTCCGTGGACAAGAACGCTCGTCGGACGCGGTGGAGGGGTGTCTGCCCCGGCGCTCACGCGACCTTTGCCATCCTCGTTCCCCAGGCATGGTGAAGATCAACTTCTCGGGCGGGGAGCCCTTCCTGCCGGAGCGCGGCCGCTACCTGGGCGAGATGGTGACGCACTGCAAGCGCCAGCTGCGCTTGCCCAGCGTCAGCATCGTGAGCAACGGCAGCCTCATCACCGAGCGGTGGCTCGCCACCTACGGTACCTGCCGCGGAGCACCTGGAATTTGAATATTTATTGACACCGGAGGAATCCGATGAGCGATGAAGCTATTTTTTCCACAGGTGTCCACCAAGCCGCACCCGTTGGCAATGTCCCTGGCGGCGGTGACATTTTGGTGGCATTAATCGTGGGTGCTGCCACTTCTTCAGAGACGTGTGTCCGGCACGTAAAGCCACGAGCCCCACAGGGCAGCCGGGGCAGCAAGGGCAGCAACGACTATTTCCCCGGGGCATCCACCAAGGGAGGGCCAGTGTTCGTTGGAGTGATCTTTCTCCTGAGCTTGGGGTGTAAACCAGTGGGTGAGACCTCAGGGGCAGAATTTCACTTCGGGGATAGTCTGCACCTTTGCCACAAAGCACTTCAGCCGCGAGTCCGTGACGGTGTCGGAAAAGTACGTGACAATTATTACGGCTCTTATCACAATCGTGACTTCTCCACTGTTGGCTTGTTGCCGCGCGCGCAGGCGAGCACGTGGACATCCTGGCGGTGTCGTGCGACAGCTTCGACGAGGACACGAACCGGCAGATCGGGCGCGGCGCCGGCCGGCGGAACCACGTGGAGACGATGCGACGCGTGCGCGACTGGTGCTCGGCGTACAAGATCGCGTTCAAGATCAACACCGTGGTCAACAGCTACAACGTGCACGAGGACCTCGCCGACTACATCACGGAGCTCAGGCCCGTGCGCTGGAAGGTGCCGCGCCCGAGTTGCCCGCACGCAACGCGACCAGGCTGACTGCTGTGTCTCCTCCACGCTGTTCAGCCACCACCGCCGCCACCGCCACCACCACCACCACTGCCACCACCACCACCACTGCCACCGCCACCACCAGCAAATATTCCCTGTAGAGACTGAACAGACTGTTGCGGCAAAAGCTGTTAGCGAGTAGCACCTATGAGGCCAGCATGGCACGCCAGGGGGTGGTGGCCAACAGCACGCCCGGCCGCCTTTGTCTCCCCAGTGCTGATGCTTACACACCGCACTAGGTACTCGTTTGAGGCTGAGTCGCCCTAGGGCAGGATGAGCACATGGGTTTTAGGAGCTGCATCCTGGGGGGCTCGAATTTTGAGGGACCCCCAATAAAATGTTTAAGGAAATAATTTGATGAATCTGGTAATTTAACACGTTAGCATCACCGTGTGTGTATAACCAGCAGTTATGAGCCAAATAATTATATTTTAAACGACCTTTGTAAGTTTTCACTTTTAATTCGTTTTACACTTCGTTAAATCACGTAAAGAAAACCCACGGCAAGTGAAATGAGCCGGGTGAATAACAATGGGGCGCTGGGCATCATCACCTCCGGGTGGTGGGGAGACAGCAAACCGAGAGAAATTGGACGAACTGGACACAGAGAGCGCACCCCCCACAACTCCAACAGCCCCGGGCCCCCGACGTAACTTGACCCGGTGCTGTGGCTCTCTGCCACCTCTGCCCGTGGGCCAGGTGTTCCAGTGTCTGCTCATCGACGGAGAGAACAGCGGCGAGGACAGCCTGCGCCAGGTGCAGCCCTTCCTCATCGCCGACCGCGACTTCCACAGCTTCCTGGAGCGGCACCGCCACGTGAGCTGCCTCGTCCCCGAGTCCAACGAAAAGGTGCCGCCGCTGTTGACAGCCTGCATGGGTTGATTGTCTCAGATCGTCTCTGTTGTCCTTACCCCCGCATCTCCGATGAGCACGGCTGGCAACGTACGGTGCGAGAGAAGTTCAACGTACATTCACTCTTAGTCACGAACGAGTCGGGCTAGAACATGACATCGTAGGCATCGTCAGGCGGATGCGGCTACGTTGCTGCTGTTGCACGTGGCTGCCTGTAACCCCGCACTGTGGAGGCGGCAGCAGCAGCGAGGGTTGATGGACCTAAGCTAAGCGGTTGCTTCCAGTCATGCTGTGTTGAGGGTGAGGGAGGCCTCCACTGAGCCTGTGGATTGGACAAACTTCTAGGATGTGGTGCACGGGTTTGCTCCACCGCACAGGCACGTAGGGGGCTTTGCTCTTACGTCACATCGGTGGAGGTTGGAGAGGTATGGGCCGTGACCAGTCCTGAACCTGTTGAGGGTGGACCACTCCTACCTGGGGAGTTTGAAACCTGTTGTGTGGGGGTCGTAGTGAGGCGCTTATTTGCCAGGTCCAGGGGAGCCTGGCGCAGCCGGGACTGGAGTCGCGTGAGTGGACGTGGGCCGCGCGTTTGCGTGCAAGCGCGGTAATCCGAAGCGATTTGTGTCTTTGCAGATGCGGGACTCGTACCTCATTCTGGATGAATACGTAAGTGGCCGGAGATGAGATCGTCTGAAAGCGCGTGGCTCCGAGCGAGCGTTGTGGGTGATGAGTGTGGACGAGGCGTATCGGGGATGCTCGGTCGCACTCTTGTCTCTGTGGTGGTGGTGGGGGGGGGGGGGAAGGGGGGCAGCCGCAGTCATCGTCACGCTTGATGATGTGACCCCGCTCACGATCATCGTTGTTAAAAACAAAAAAACTCTTTGTCGATGAATATTTGTTGTCACTAATCTCTCTTTAGTTATTTCGGTAAAGTCACGTAGAAAGAAAATAAATTCAATAAGAGAATACGACGTTTCGATTGCAACACAAGAAACCGTCATCAGGTAGAACTAAATTTGAGAGAGAGACAAAACACAGACAGCGAGACACACAGACAGACACACAAGCAGAGAGAGACAAAACACAGACAGGGAGACACACAGACAGACACACAAGCAGAGAGAGACAAAACACAGACAGCGAGACACACAGACAGACACACAAGCAGAGAGAGACAAAACACAGACAGGGAGACACACAGACAGACACACAAGCAGAGAGAGACAAAACACAGACAGGGAGACACACAGACGGACACACAAGCAGAGAGAGACAAAACACAGACAGGGAGACACACAGACGGACACACAAGCAGAGAGAGACAAAACACAGACAGGGAGACACACAGACGGACACACAAGCAGAGAGAGACAAAACACAGACAGGGAGACACACAGACGGACACACAAGCAGAGAGAGACAAAACACAGACAGGGAGACACACAGACGGACACACACGCAGAGAGAGACAAAACACAGACAGGGAGACACACAGACGGACACACAAGCAGAGAGAGACAAAACACAGACAGGGAGACACACAGACGGACACACAAGCAGAGAGAGACAAAACACAGACAGGGAGACACACAGACGGACACACAAGCAGAGAAAGACAAAACACAGACAGGGAGACACACAGACGGACACACAAGCAGAGAGAGACAAAACACAGACAGGGAGACACACAGACGGACACACAAGCAGAGAGAGACAAAACACAGACAGGGAGACACACAGACGGACACACACGCAGAGAGAGACAAAACACAGACAGGGAGACACACAGACGGACACACAAGCAGAGAGAGACAAAACACAGACAGGGAGACACACAGACGGACACACAAGCAGAGAGAGACAAAACACAGACAGGGAGACACACAGACGGACACACAAGCAGAGAGAGACAAAACACAGACAGGGAGACACACAGACGGACACACAAGCAGAGAGAGACAAAACACAGACAGGGAGACACACAGACGGACACACAAGCAGAGAGAGACAAAACACAGACAGGGAGACACACAAACGGACACACACGCAGAGAGAGACAAAACACAGACAGGGAGACACACAGACGGACACACAAGCAGAGAGAGACAAAACACAGACAGGGAGACACACAGACGGACACACAAGCAGAGAGAGACAAAACACAGACAGGGAGACACACAGACGGACACACAAGCAGAGAGAGACAAAACACAGACAGGGAGACACACAGACGGACACACAAGCAGAGAGAGACAAAACACAGACAGGGAGACACACAGACGGACACACAAGCAGAGAGAGACAAAACACAGACAGGGAGACACACAGACGGACACACAAGCAGAGAGAGACAAAACACAGACAGGGAGACACACAGACGGACACACAAGCAGAGAGAGACAAAACACAGACAGGGAGACACACAGACGGACACACTGCGTTGCGTGCTCTTTACGTGCACAACGGCGAGCAGATCGCTAACCGATAAACATCTTAGCGCGGAGGAGACACACATCCTCTCTGTTTCTGTCTCTCTCACACAGATAGCTAACCGATGAACATCTTCGCGCGGAGGAGAGACACATTCCCTCCCTCTCTCTCCCGCTCTCACACAGATGCGCTTCCTGAACTGCACGGGCGGTGCCAAGGAGCCCACGCGCTCCGTGCTGGACGTGGGCGTGGAAGGCGCCATCCGCCGAAGCGGCTTCGACGAGCGCATGTTCCTGCAGCGGGGCGGCAAGTACGTGTGGAGCAAGGCCGACATGCGGCTCGAGTGGTGAGCGCGTCGACGGCGCCTCCTCCGCCCGCGTGGCCTCGCCGCCAGCCCGGCCCGGCGCTGCTCGGTGCCGCTGGTAACCGCCACCGCCGCCACCGCCACCACCACCGCCATCGTCTCCTCGCTCCGCCTGCCACGGCGCACAGCCCGTGGCCAGGTCGTGTGACACTTCGCCCGCCCGCCGTGATGGGCAGCAGCGGTGCCGCCGTCCTCACCGTCGTTATCGTCGCCGGTCTCGCGACGCGTCCGGCCGGAGCGCACCGGAGGGCCCCGCTGTCGCGCGCTCAGAGAGCAACATTGACCGCGTAGAAGTGTGCGTGGTGATATGTGTGTGGGGTTAAATGTGCCCATAACGAAACCGCGAACCGTTAATTTGGGTGATTGCAAATTTGACACTTGTGAAACAGAAATGGGGATGGTTTGAGAAGGACTGGCCTTCGTTGTTGATGCACCGTGGAGCCGTGCGGGGAGCTGTAGTCGGTGGAGCCTTGTGCGGGTCCGTGACACGAGGACACGCGGACCCGCTTGTCCACCCGAACCCGCTTGTCCACCCGGACGATCGGTTGTGTCACTTTGTTTGCGATCAAGTTGGGTGACTTCGAGAGCAATTTTGTCACCCGTCTCAGTCATCACCTATCCTTCATTTGGCGGTGAGGAGTCGAGGTGAGTGACGGTGCGGGTACGGGAAACGTGTTCAGGAGTTTAGTGTCCAGCAGAGGACAGCCTCCTAATCGCTCTTTCATTGAGACCATGTGATAACGATCTGGATGCATTTAAACTAAACTTTTTTTTACCAGGTAAGGCACACTGAGCTATAGTATAGCTCTTTTTCAGAAGCGATCTGGCCACAAATTATAGTTCAACGAAGTGGCCTATCATAATGTGGACATTTATAGCAGTCAAATACTCGAAACACGTGGTGATGTTGATTCTAAATGTGAAGGGAACCACTGGACTCTAAATATACAGCAGCAGGCGTCAGGGTCGGGATCAAGCCCACGACCTCCTGCACACCAGGCGAGGTAGTTAACATCTCATAGCCACTGTGGCCAGTCTCTCGCCACCATCTGTGTCGGAAAGATCCTCCACCACCCAACGCAACCAAACAAATTGAAACGCCGCTCCAATTATAATTAAACTTCGAGCTCTATCTGTTGTCACAGTTGTCACAACGGAACGTAGCAGCAACGGCACACGCGACGTTTGGCTTGAAACTGCGTCAAGCATCATCAGGACAGGTTTCACGAAGTCGTAAATCCTCCGCGTCAGGCTGTTAAAGTATTATTGTTTTATAGCGATCCGCCTCGCAAGTTTGTAAAACCTAATTACTCTCGCGAAACTTGTGTGTTGACCCTTGCCAGGATAAACCATTGAACAAGCGTTAAAGTTAACTTAGCTTACAAACTACTGTACATATGACAACAGGAACAAAAAATATATACGATGGACATCATCATATTTTTTTAAATATTTTAGTTGCGCTGCATGCCACATGCGTTTGGTTCATGCCATTATAGATTGATGTGTTGTATTGTCATTCTAGCAATGGATCAGCATGTTAATGTTCTGTACATAGTGTATACGCGCAGTAGAGATTCGGCACAGCGGTGAAGTGGGCAGGACACTGGACTTGCGACGCAGAGGTCGCCGCTTCCACTTGATTCCATCTATGTCCACCCAGCAGTACTGTACAACAAACGGGGTCAGGCGTGGGAAGAGGAGGCCCCATGCCCTCGAGAGGGGATCTCCTCTCGCCGAGGCCCATCCACCAGCAGTGCCGTGTGCAAGGAATTTCAGGGTTGCGCTTCTATCCTTTGACACACGTCGTCCTATATGTATACTTGTATATTGTGTGTAATGTATGTTGTTTGTAAAACTAAAACAAATATTCCAAAGTTACGCATTTTTTTTTACATGTGAACAGTTTCCATAACTACCACAGGAAGCTCGCTCCAATATTTGCTCATATCCAGAAAAATGTATTCAGATGAGAAAATTGATCTGTTGGATGAAAATTTAAACCATTCCATTCAAGAGCAACATAAACATACCAACATTTTCTGTATATATACTTTTTTCATTGAATATATTAATTTAGTATGCGGTGAATAAACAGATAAGTGAATGTACAGTATTTTGTTAACAGTTGGAGTAATTTCTCTTTCATATGAATATTATTGTATTATTACTGTGCTAAGTTTACCCAAGAACGCCTAACCGAGTCTCAAGGCTCTTTTTCAAGAGGGTCCTGCCAAGTTGTCGCAGTAAGGGCTGCTGCTGCTGCTGCTGCTGCTGCTGCTGCTGCTGCTGCTGCTGCTGCTGCTGCTGCTGCTGCTGCTGCTGCTGCTGCTGCTGCTGCTGCTGCTGCTGCTGCTGCTGCTGCTGCTGCTGCTGCTGCTGCTGCTGCTGCTGCTGCTGCTGCTGCTGCTGCTGCTGCTGCTGCTGCTGCTGCTGCTGCTGCTGCTGCTGCTGCTGCTGCTGCTGCTGCTGCTGCTGCTGCTGCTGCTGCTGCTGCTGCTGCTGCTGCTGCTGCTGCTGCTGCTGCTGCTGCTGCTGCTGCTGCTGCTGCTGCTGCTGCTGCTGCTGCTGCTGCTGCTGCTGCTGCTGCTGCTGCTGCTGCTGCTGCTGCTGCTGCTGCTGCTGCTGCTGCTGCTGCTGCTGCTGCTGCTGCTGCTGCTGCTGCTGCTGCTGCTGCTGCTGCTGCTGCTGCTGCTGCTGCTGCTGCTGCTGCTGCTGCTGCTGCTGCTGCTGCTGCTGCTGCTGCTGCTGCTGCTGCTGCTGCTGCTGCTGCTGCTGCTGCTGCTGCTGCTGCTGCTGCTGCTGCTGCTGCTGCTGCTGCTGCTGCTGCTGCTGCTGCTGCTGCTGCTGCTGCTGCTGCTGCTGCTGCTGCTGCTGCTGCTGCTGCTGCTGCTGCTGCTGCTGCTGCTGCTGCTGCTGCTGCTGCTGCTGCTGCTGCTGCTGCTGCTGCTGCTGCTGCTGCTGCTGCTGCTGCTGCTGCTGTGCGTGAACCCAATTGAGTCATTTACTAGTCACATCTCTGTGCCCGCACGCGGGTCCGTGGCACGCGTGTCATGCGGACACGCGTGTTCGTGGCACGCGTGTCATGCGGACACGCGTGTTCGTGGCACGCTTGTCCAACCGGACGATCAGCGGTGTCAGTCATCACTGATCCTTCATTTGGTGGTGAGGGGTGCAGACGAGTGACGGTGTGGGGTGCGGGAGACACGTTCAGGAGTTCGGTGTCCAGCAGAGGGCAGCCTCCCTCCGAGAGCGGTGATCCTACAACTCAACAATACACGGGCAGCTGCCACGTCCCTGATTTATGGGGCGTCCATAAATGACGTCACGCGATTTTTGACGATTTTTGACCCCCCCCCCTCGTCACACGGCGTCACAAAAAGTCAGAACCCCTCTCAAATATGACGTTACAAAGCTCTGCCCCCTCCACCCCAAAAAATATAAAACATGCTTCAAATCGCTTTAAACTATTGTCATTGTTTGTGCGTATTTAATGTGGCGATGCACTCTGATGTAGGAGGAAACATTTATTAAAACGTATATTTAATTAAGTAGAACGTGTTGTCTATATTTATTTAAAGTTTCGCATTTTTATGTGACGTCACATTTCTCACCCCCCCCCTCGTCACACATCGTCACAAATGTCTGACCCCCCCCCCCCCAGGTGCGTGACGTCATTTATGGACGGCCCCTTATTTGCTCAACAAATGTCTAATTCTGCGTGCGGATCCACTCAGGCCATGCTATGTATAGGTCGATAACACAATATCTCTTTGTGGCAAGTCATGATTGGACTCGCCTCTGCCAAAGGAATGTGGAATTTCCACCGCTGGGCTCAGGTCTGCCGACAGGATTGAGCACCGACTCGAGCGAGGGGTGTGGAAGCGCGGCCACAAGAGGCCGACCGCGTCCGTGGGCCGCCACGCGATCCCAATCCGTCACTGCGCGCAGCATCGCCGCACTCATCGGGCGCTAGAGGGCGTCAATTGCACGCCTTTAAAACGGCTCTGTTTTATTTCAATCCGCTCACTCGCTCCTGTCACTGCAATGACCTTTTGCCGTGACCGATCTGTGGCGGAGTAGGCCCAGATGACTTCTAGAGGGGTCTCCAGAGCTTCCTCTAGTGGAGGCCCTTCCGCCAGCAGTGGCGTGAGCGAACAATTGCAGGGCTGCGCCTTTACCTCTTCATCGCAGAGTGGGCATGGCCGCCTGTTTCCCCATTGTTCTGGAGGCGTTTGTCGTGACCAGGTGCGTCTCTCTCTCTCACGCTCTCTGCGTGTGTTGGTATGCCAGTGGTTTGCAAACTGCTCAAAATCATGTTCCGGCAAACCTGGGATCGACTCCCCACCACGGCTAACATCATTGGCCACTATCTGAATCGGTCACGGGCTTTCCCAAGGTCAACTCGGCCTCAAATGAGTAAGTTCATGGTGAGGTGTGTACACAATTCCGGGGAAACATCGGCGGTTCTGGCCACGGCAACCCCCTCGTGTGATGCATCAATCTTAATCGGGGCTTGCTACCAGCCCTTCACCCAACAATCCATACTTTTACACGGGGAGATGGGAGTGGTTTGTAAAATGCACTATTCTATTCTTGGGTATGATGGCGATGTGGTTCAGGAGATAAATGCCAATGCCGAGGGCTGTTAGCCACGACGAGAGGGCTTCAAGGAGAGAGAGTTCGCGCGATCGTGCTGCACTAATGTTCCGGGTGACACCTGGTGATGATCCGAACCTGTCCCTGGCAGTAACCCCTAGTTCGACTCAGCAGTAAATGAGCGCATGGTGCGGTGTGCGTACACATCAGCATCAGTGATGTATCAACAGGTCCTTGGCCAATACTGCCCCCTTAAACAACCCGCACTGACCAGCACGGTGAAGTATGGTCAAACAGCCCGCAGGAACGACACGGCGTGGGTAAGGCAGGCCTTCATCCAGCAGTGAATTGACAAAGAGGCTGTGAAATATAATTCTAGTTTTATCTAATTGAGTGTTCACAATGTGACTTCATCGTAATCAGCCATATATCTATCCTCTGCTGGATGAACGCCTCTGCAAGCCGTTGCTGTAAACGCATTTGGCAAGCCTCCGAGTGAGAATAATGAGGCTTGTTTATTAGTGCGAGTGTGGCCATCATTACTGCTGCCACCATCCATGTCCGCGGGGCAAGTGTGTTCCTTGCAAGAGAGACGCACGCGAAATGTACGCCTATCCGTTGTATGATTTTGAAACTGGGTTCACATCTTATTATTGTAAACGGCAGAACTCATAAGCATTGCCCACGGCCGATTCGCATGAAATGCAGCAGCAGCAGCATCGGTCAAAATTATGGAAATGTTCACCTCGGCTGCATTAACTTCTCGTCGTAGACCTCCTCGCTCAATGGGACTTAGCGGAGGAGTGTCTTAGAGAAGTACTTGGGACATGTAGAACGATTCGCCGCTGTTGCACGGATAGCTGGGAATGATGAAGAATAATCAGTGATGAAGAATAATCGGTGTTTATTCTTGTACTCTACATGGAGTCTTATGACAGATAGCGTATATATATATTTAAAAAAATCATCCATCCCAACAGTTTTCCTTTTTTAACTCACAAAGCAGTGATGCTTGAGATCGAGTCTCAATGAGAATTGGGGCAATGTCGCAGCCCAGCGGTTGCCAAATTCTCTGCTCGTTGTTGCAGAGATTTCGCGGTTTGACTCCAGTGCCCGCCCTGGTTAATGCCGCGCGTGCATTGACCGTACAAATAGTACGCGCCATCTGCTGCACAGTGGACGTTAAAGATCCTGTAATGTCATTCGCAAGAGTGGGTCATTCTATGCCACAGTCCTGTTCTAAATTTGCCAAATGTTATAAATTACACACCGCTAATTTACTGAATTGGAATGTGCAACAGACGAATCAGGACCCTCCTGAAAAGGAGTCATGAAACTCAGTGAGGTTTCCTGGGTAAACAAGCGTGGTAGTAATACATTATGAACTCAGTGGGATGATGCAATTCACTGAGCTCTTGAGTTATATTAACTGATATTCATTTCCACATGCGACTAGGAAACCGTGTTAGGCTTGAGTCTTGACCGAATGCCTTGGGAGTCGTGGTACAATGCGTCACTGTGCGCGTGGTGCGTGAAGTGGCTGACGAAGGCTGCGACGTGGGAATGATCTTGAGCCAAGAGCCGGGAGGGGGGGGGTCAATCTCAGTAGAAAGTTCGCCTCCTGACGCTGACCACGGCACTGATGAAGTAGAGTAGAGTCGTGTAGAATGAGATCACCTGCACACAGGAGAGAACACATTAATAGCATCATCATTTCATCAAGTCCCCCATCGGCAATAAACGCCGATATCCGGGGCTGCCGACAGCACCTGACGTCAATATATGAACCACTCACGCGTCCCACGCTACCCAGCACCTGCAGCTAAACCCAGAAGAAAGCGCCTTGAAGACACTCCTTCTTCACTCGACATGCTCTGGACACATCCCGGGAATGCTGTGGACTTCTTAAGAGAATGTGGCCAACGTCAATATATATTTAAACTCAGACCTCCAACAAGCAAAACAAAACCATATTCATCATCAAACCTCGTCACCAATCGCGGTTCATACACTCTCCTATGTCTTGTTTCTCGGTTGTACCGCGTGCACGATGTCCAATGTGTTGCTCCATGCGCGAGGCATCCGGGAACACCCACGCAGCAGTGTGGTCTATCACACTGCCTTGAGCAAGCGGTGTGCAGGGCTACACCTTTTGCCTATTTTTCTAGACATTATTCATTCAGCGCAGCCATAGACGTGTTTAGCTCACAGCTTATGCATTTCTCCGTGTTAATTCAAGTCCAAGAGGACGTGCATCTGTGCAGCTGCTGTACGCGCCTCTGCTATTAAATATTCATCATACTCCCATTGCAAGCTCTGTATCTGGGTCAGAATCCGCAAGCAAAAAAAATGTACCTGAGATGTATTGCTCACATGAGCATTGACGCAGTGCTCATCTCCTGCTCACAGTCCTGAGACAATGGTGGGAATCCCACGTTCCTATGGCGGGGGGCGAGTCTACCCATTGTTGATGTTAACCTATGTTGGTACTAATTTTATCGACCCCCAAAGGGAGATGATGGGATGAGTCAACCACCCAAGCCGCTCGCTCTACCGCTGGACATAGTGGACATCTGTGAAAAAGAGCTTCATAGCTCATCGGATTCCTCCTGCAGTCTGAATAAAGATTCTGAGCCGGTTAATCATTTGCATACAATAACATATCTCGTATGCCCACGGGAAAGCCTCGCTGAATGTCCAGACTCATCTTCAAGAGGGCCATCTTCCCTGGCACCGCTTAGACAATGTCACATTGTGAATATTATACCCACGTCCCGTGCCATTTAAATACACAAACCCCACTGAAACAGTAGCCAGCGATTATACAGAACTCCAAAGTGTATTCCAAAGCATTCAGCCGTCTCCCATCAATCTCAATGGACTTTGTATCAAATCCATTAACACTCCCTCCACCTCTGCGTGACACGGAGCCATCGCTTTCACAATATTCAATCAGCTATTGAGATGAAAGTCAGAGGGGTCATCGGATTCAGTGGGGCATCTGTAAATGGATCGCCCTGTGTGTGTTTGTATTACTTCATCGGTGCTCACTAAAAGCACTTGCCCCAGCAATCTGTTGAAGGCTACACGGGGGATTTTTGTCTTTGTCTCATTATTTGACATTTTGAAATCGTGCGTCATGCCCTTAACATCACGTCGTCCGACACATTCCACCGTGTTGCGTGTGTCCGTGTTTATTTTAATTTAAATAATGATTTAGGTACGGGTTCAGACCTTTCCGATGGCATTACATTTTAACGAATAAAGTACTCGTATGAATAAAAATTGAGCATCCGTTGTTTTCTTCTCTGACCAAAAGCAACCAGGCCGAGCGTTGCGCATTGACGACATCACGAGACTGTAAGCCCTCCCGACTCCTCTCCTGCCCTGGAGGATGCGAGCCACGGCCTAACGCGTCGCTGTGTATATATATTACCCCGAAGCCGTCACGAGCCTCATTGCGATGTATAAATGCAACGTTATCCCTCTCCGTGTGTGCGTGCGAGCTATTTTAGAACGCCGGCAACCGGTATATTGCGCCTTTGGCGGTTTATCTTCAGTGGCGGCGGGGACGTTTCCGCTTCCTCGATCAATCTCGCGGAATCGCTGTATTCACGTGGCGGCGTACGCGAGTGATCCAGCGTGTTGTAAGCTAAGGGGTTGGTGGGTCACACAGAGATCAAGGCGCCCTCGTCTCACTCCATTTGCTCGCTCACCGGCGGTCAGTTGCCTCCGTATCAATTTCCTATCGCTACTACTACTGCCCGTGAACTTCACTCCTCCGCCCACGTTGAGGACACGGTCTACCATGCACTGTGTCGTCTCATCCATCACACTGTGTTCACTCACCACACTGCAGGTCACAAAAACACTCACCCACCCACTTATTCACCCACTCACTCACCCACTCACCACACTGTGTTCACTCACCACACTGCAGGTCACAAACACACATTCACCCACTCATCCATTCATTCACACACTCACCCACCCACTCACCCACCCACTTACCTACCCACTCACGCCCACTCACCCACTCATTCACCCACTCACTCATCCACTCAACCACCCACTCAGCCACTCATTCACCCACTCACTCACCCACCCACTCATCCACTCAACCACCCACTCACCCACTCATTCACCCACTCACTCACCCACTCACTCAACCACTCACTCAACCACTCAACCACCCACCACACTGCAAGTCACCTCACTTCTCTTTCTGCTTCTTCCCTTGCACTGCTCCACTCTGTAATTCCCTTCCAGCGTCTTCTTACCCCAAGCTGTTATAATAAAAAATAACCTTTCTCAATTCAAACTCAGGTTAACTCTGTACGTTTTACAACTATGATGGTGCTGTTTGTTGCTGCCAGTGTGACGTTGTGGGCCTTTGGACCTGGTTCTCTGGCAATCCCAGGCTACATTGTTGACTTGCAGTCTGCGGGTGTCCACATTTTCTGCTTTCGTTCCATGCCCAAACCACGAGTGACAATATAATTGGCCAGACATCGCCCCGTTATTCTTTCAACCGCCGCGCCGTATGACCGAATCGAAACAGCGAGAAGTCAGAGAGGATTTCACATCCGACTGCGGTGATGCTCGCCAGCAGCACTGCGCCCACGGCCGCGCGCGTGCGGGCCCCACCGAGGCGGCGATGTTGAGATTGTAGACGATGGCGGAGTGCAACTGGACGTTGTTGAAGACCATCAGGTTGGCCTGCAGCACGGAGGCACCGAAGAACAGGAAGGTTGCCACAATGTAGAAGACGGCGTCCTGGGAATTGAACACGGACACTTCTCACTTTTCGTAAAAATATTTATTTTTTGCCTTTTGTTTTGTTGCTCTCGACATTTATCCCAATTGACCGCGGGCAGTTGAACCCCAGATTTGAACCGAGGATCTCATTGGTGGTGGCTCAGAGCAGCCGACCACTTCGCTTTTGGAAAACCCGGTTTGGTCAGTCGCATCGCAATGCCACCGCTCGCTCAGGACAGCGCGACCACGACCACGGCCACTTCTCCCCCTCCCAGCATTGTGAGGCAGTTGTCTTCCTGAGACGTCTCGTGGTTTATATGTGTTTATATCAGAGGTGACAATCACCCATTCAGCCACTCACCCTGCCGTGTACCTATCTACCCAGCCACCCAGCTACTCAACTACCAAACCAGCCACCCGGTTACCCAACCACCCATCCAGCTACCTAACCACCCACCCACCCAGCTACCAACTACCCACCTGGTTACCCAGCCAACCGCCCAGCTGCCCAACCATCCAGCTACCCAATTATCCACCCAGCGATCCACCCAGCCACTCACCCAACCACCCACCCAGCTACCCAATCAACCACCCAGCTATCCACGCAGCCACTCGCCCAACTACCCACCCAACTACCACCCGCCCAGCTGCCTATCCCAACTACCCAGCCATCTGGGCGACGCACCAGGAAGGACCAGGGCAGCCGGGCGCGCTCGGGCACACGCGTGGCGTAGAGCAGCAGCTGCACGAGGGAGGCGACGAAGAGGAACACCGGCACGAACATGCAGAAGCCTTGGTACGCGTGGAAGGCGCGCGGAAGCCGCGAGGCGGCGAGCAACGCCCACACCACGGCGCAGCACAGCTGCGCGGCAAACGCACACAAGGTAAAGGTCACCCGTACAGTCGCTGCGGCGTGGTTCGGGCAAGTGCTGCTGGCCAGGGACGGCGAGGGCCGACACGGCACACATCTATAAACTACACATTTTAAAAAAATATTTGACCAGGTAAGGCCCACTGAGCCGCACTGATTTTTGCAGAAACGACCTGACCGCAAATGATAGCTCAACGAAGTGGCTTATCACGTGGAAATTTATAGCAGCAATATACTATGAATGCGTGTTTCTAAATGTGGAGAGAAATCCCGGAGGATCAGGAGAAAAATCCACGCGATCACGGGGAGAGAAAGACGAGCAAACTCCAAATATACAGGCGCCAGGGTTGATCCTACGGCCCCTCTATACCAGGCGAGAGAGTTAACATTTTACCATCGCGGCGCCCGATATGTGTCCAACACCCAGTGCTGGCTTTTTCACACAGTGCCACGTACTAATTCGAAGGCTGAGTCGATCAAGGGGAGGCCCAAAACCGGTTCAATTATCTGCCACTAATATTCGCCCACTCTATAAAAAACAACATCCGCTATGTACCGCACATTTAAAGTAATGTCAATTTTGCGCTTATGCTCGGCTCGGTTCACTTAGGACCACGCGAAGCATCAAATGCTCGCTGGCAAGAGGTCACAGGACAGGCCCGGGTGTTACGGGTTGACTGAGATGACTGCACCACCTGTGCCCTCCCCGTTGTGCCACCCCTCTGTGCTTTATGCGCCCTGAATGTTGTTGTGAGCGTCGCTCTGCGTGTGCATCTGCCGGCATGTGTCAGATATGCACTTTGAGACTTGTGTAGTCATTCAATCATTCCAAACAATGATGATGGTGATGCTGGTAATAACGATGATGATAACGATGTAATAAACTTCCATGGAGCTATTATTTTTCTGTATCAGGAGTTAACGAAATGCTGGTGAATGATGGTGGTGATGATGAGACGGTGATGCTGATGATGTTACAAGCTTCCGCAAAAGTAATTTATTTTTTCTACGGCAAACGTCAATGAAATACTGGTGAATGTGGCCAGAGTGCAGGTTATGGTGGGCTCAGTGATTGATTTCCCATAAGCTGATCGACTGCAGAGCCATTAATTATGTCTGGTGCTCAAATCGAGATATGTCTCTCAAGGATAGAGCGTTGCCGAAGAGACCAAGGAAGCAAATGAAGAAGTGGGAGAGCAGAGCGTATATTGGATTTAACAAAAAAACTTTGCTCTCCGTTATTTGGGTCCTACAAAACTTTTTATGTGGCTTAGGCAAAAGCGGTTTGAGTGAAGCCGAGCGAGCGAACGGCGAGTTGCCGCCCTCCGCTTCACTTTTGATGAAATTTCGTTTGGCAAAAGCCAGGAATGTAATCCTAAATCAACGATAGCAGAAGCCTTTTGGAGAACTCGGGGAGGTGAGTACATCTCAGCAACGTGCTTTAGAGGCAAAGGCGCAGCCCTGCAAGTGCTTATTCACTCCACTGCTGGGGCAAGTGACTGCTAGACGGAGCTCTCGAGAGCCGACCCGAGACGGTACTTGGCCTACTCTTCCATAGTGGGCAGATGTATTGGCAGATATAGGCCTACCCGCGAATTGCCATCACCTCGCTGTGCTCGACCCGCTCGGGTGGACGGAGGTGAAGATTTAAGAAACTTGCCCCAGTGGTTGATCTGCCGCGCCTGGAGATGGGAGTCGAACCGTCGACCTCCGGACTGCAAGTGCAGTGCACCGCGAACCATTTTTTTTGTTGGGGTTAGATCGCGTAAATATTAATGTGTCGTTAAACTCGCCACCACCCGACACAGCGCACCGGTGTGCTGAAGTAGTAACTCATTTGCAAGTTGTGCTTACGTGACAAGCCTTGCTAATTGGCTGTGTCGGGTGGTGGTGGGTTTAACGACACATTTATATGTACGCGATCTCACTAACTCAATAAAACCCTACTATCGATAACATCGGTCGCCAAAGCCCTACTACGACTACCACCACTCTCTCACCGACGGCCGTGGCCACGCGGCCCCGGCATGGAGCCGCGGCGTGTCGCGTCAACAGCCCCGACTCTGGGTTGGGTGTGGGGGGTGAAAGCCTCGAAGGCACAACTCACGACTTCCAGGCAGATGAGGAGGCCAGTCTTGCTCGTGAACACATGTTGACCCAGCGGCAGCCACGGAACGTAGCCGGGCGGATTCCTCTTGGCTGACGTTTCGTGGTCCATGGCCGAGCACCTGAGCGAGTTGAGCTCCCACCTGAGCGTCGTCGCCCGCGATCTCCTCGCTCGCTTGCGCCGCGCGCGGCCTTATTAAGCTCCATCTCCCTGGGCGGTGCCCCGGTCGACGCTAATATCATAATTGGAAGGTGACACTCTGAGATGCGCTCATCAGCGCCCAGATTAGAAGTGTCTTCATTGCTCCGTACGTGTCGGGGCGACGATTCTCACGCTGGGATTAATGAGCGAGCGAGAGTCGTTATCTGGCGACACGCGGCGCCGTCTCGGCGCGTGTCTGCCGCGAGCAGACGCACAGAGTGCCACTTTGTTTAGTGGGTTCCCAATATTCCCAGTGTTTTACTCTGTCGTCCTCTGCGTCTTTGTGTTGTGTGTTGAACTTATTTCGCACCGTACGTAGCCAACCGTGCGAATCCGAGGTGCGTGGGAAGGACAACAAACTAAAACACTAAAAGCGTTTAAATCTAAATGATTTAAAAGTGCATCGCTAATGTCGGAAGAGCGTTCCAGACGGCCGCAGAAGCGCACCTGAAAGTGCGCGAGGGGGTGACCGTCTGTGTTCGATGGTTAGCAGCCAAAAGCCGCTGCGAGGCTGAGTGGAGTTCGCGTGATGCTTTAGGCTCCTTGACGATGTAGCGAGGTATCATGGTTCATTTGAGGCAAGCACTTTGTGTGTAATGAGTGCAATCTCGAACAAGTCTGCCTGTTACTCTCCATGCCGCAGTTGTCTGCCTCGCTGCGCATTTACTCATCTCCATCTCTTCCCTTGCCTCTGTGTGTCTGTCTTTGTGTGTTTCTGTCTGTGTATGTGTCTCTATGTGTGTGTTGTCTATGTGTCTCTGTGTGTGTCTGTCTCTGTGTCTCTGTGTGTATCTGTCTCTGTGTCTCTGTGTGTCTTTGTCTCTGTGTTTCTGTGTGTTTGTCTCTGTGTGTGTTTGTCTCTGTGTGTGTCTGTCTCTGTGTGTGTCTGTCTCTGTGTCTCTGTGTGTCTTTGTCTCTGTGTTTCTGTCTGTGTTTGTCTCTGTGTTTCTGTGTGTGTCTCTCTCTATGTGTATGTCTTTGTGTGTGTTTGTCTCTGTGTGTGTCTATCTCTGTGTGTGTCTGTCTCTGTGTCTCTGTGTGTCTTTGTCTCTGTGTCTCTGTGTGTGTCTCTCTCTGTGTGTTTGTCTCTGTGTGTGTTTGTCTCTGTGTGTGTCTGTCTCTGTGTGTGTCTGTCTCTGTGTCTCTGTGTGTCTTTGTCTCTGTGTTTCTGTGTGTGTTTGTCTCTGTGTTTCTGTGTGTGTCTCTCTCTATGTGTATGTCTTTGTGTGTGTTTGTCTCTGTGTGTGTCTGTCTCTGTGTGTGTCTGTCTCTGTGTCTCTGTGTGTCTTTGTCTCTGTGTCTCTGTGTGTGCCTCTCTCTGTGTGTTTGTCTCTGTGTGTGTTTGTCTCTGTGTGTGTCTGTCTCTGTGTGTGTCTGTCTCTGTGTCTCTGTGTGTCTTTGTCTCTGTGTTTATGTGTGTGTTTGTCTCTGTGTTTCTGTGTGTGTCTCTCTCTATGTGTATGTCTGTGTGTCTCGTATTTTGTAGTATGTATCCAGCTGCCTCTGTGCTGGATACAGCCACGTTTACAAATGTAAGTTGTAACTTTGATCCTTACACATGTTTTGAAAGTTCAATTTAAGTGTGCAGTTTTATTGAGAGGCTGCTGTGTGTTGTCTTGGTGTGGTCTGGACTGTTTTTGTTTTGCTGCTTTGGTGTTGAAAAATCGGCAAGAATTGATGAACTTATGCAATTTATATTTGTATTATATTTATACTTGTGTTTCGTGACTAACTTAGCTTTCCTACACTGTGCCCTCCCATCGGTGTTTGTTGTTGTAACTTTCTGACCCGTCCCGATTTGAACGTTAGTGAAATAAAAAAACCTATCATAGCTCATCGGATTCTTCCAGTCTCAAATAAAGATTCCGAGTGTGTATCTCTCCTCTTCACGTCTGCATCTCTCCATGCCCAGCCATCTCCGCGTCTCTTCGTCTCTGTCTGCGCCAACCCCCTGTGTCTGCACCGGGTTTCACTTCGCCTTGAGACGGCTCCTGCGAATGTTGCTCGTTAAGCAAACGCCTTCTACCGGGACGGGCGTTTTGGTAAATGGGCCCGTGCACACGGAGGCATAACAGGCGGTCTCTGGGTGCTAACGAACCCACGTGTCTCTCCCACTGCGAGCCAGCGGAGAAGGAGTGACGCGAACTCGCTAATGGCTCCCGTGTGTGACCGTGGCAGGAAACAACCTGCACTGCCGGAGGGAAAAGTGCAGCCGTGCAAATGGCTCGGTCAGAGCCACTGCTGGCAGAACGGCCTTCACTCTCTCGCTCTCGACTGAGCACGAACTCGGTCTGCTCTTTCACGCGAGCCAGACACTTCAATTCACCACACGTGACCTGTCAATCGACTGTCGTGTTGGGATTTATACTCCTGGTTCAACAGACGTGGGGTGAGAGGGTGGGCTGGGATAAAAACGACATGTGCCCCTGACTTCACCTGCCGAACGCGACGGGAGATGGAATCGAACCGCGCGTCGGTGGTGAGCGGCGGTTCTCATTGTCATGCGGCTGTTCGCGCGGGGACGGTGGTGGTAGTGGTGGTGGCGGCGGTGGCGGTGGTAGTGGTAGTAATGGTGGTGGTAGTGGTGGTGGCGGCGGTGGCGGTGGTAGTAGTGGTGGTAGTGGCGGTGGTGGTGGTGGTGGCGGTGGTAGTGGTAGTAATGGTGGTGGTAGTGGTGGTGGCGGCGGTGGCGGTGGTAGTAGTGGTGGTTGTGGCGGTGGTGGTGGTAGTGGCGGTGGTGGTGGTAGTGATGGCGGCGCTGTTGGTTGTGGTAGTGGCTTTGGTAGTGGTGGCAGTGGTGGTAGTAGTGGTGGTAGTGGCGGTGGTAGTGGTTGCGGCGGTGGAGGTGGCGGTGGTGGTGGTCGTGGTGGCGGTGCTGGGTTTTTTTAAACTCCAAGTTGTGGCCACGGAAGTGAGCAGCGGAGAGGACGAGATGCTGCCACTGAAGTCCCCCCCGGGACTTGGGGCGAGGCCGGGCGGAGGACACAAATAGCCGCTGGTCAATTTCCGGCAGAACATTCGCAAACCGGCGCCCGTGATTAAATATATTGAGGCTGCATTCCTTGAACAATCGTAGCGGTAAAATAATCCAGTCACATGCTCGCGTTCACGGGGCATTTCTTTATTACGTTAACTTGTGTGACGGTAATACGCGGACTGATTTTGATTTAATGTCCCATATTTTAATGCGTCTCACTGCAATGTGATGTCGCCATACGGTTTACATTAGGCTACGAATTGCATTCATTTATCGCATAAAAATACATTTACTGATTATTGTTTTTTTTGCGTAACTCGAGCGAGGCTACTACAGCAATTAACATGCCTATTAAAGCAGACAAAGCGAACATTTCATTTGCAGCTGTACAGATTCCTATCGCGCCAGCATCGGGCGCGATCACACGAGGTGCCTTTTCGGTTCGGAGCGGCGGCAACATCTTGTCAGCAGCACGAGCTAACGACCCGGGATGTGAACTTGGCTTGGTGGTTGTGAGTTGCGAGTAAAACGGTCACCCAAAGAGCCCCTCCCCCACCGCCGTTCCCCCAATTTATTTATTTCAAAATATTTCACGGAGTTTAAATAATTCACGATTTCCGTTCTCACCGTGATCCCCGTCCTAATTACCCCAAGATTACACTAATTGCAATTGCGAACAAACAAAAAACTTCAACTAAGATTATCCATGGCATTGCTTGACTCGCTGTATATTCTGCCCATCGACGACACAGCGTGACCGTCGACATAGCGTGGTGGGGGGGGGGGGGGTATCCCGTGAGTCCACATTATAACGAGCTCGTATAGACGACTACAAACTTAAATGGGAAAAGATGGAAATCGCTGTCCCAAAGCTCCAAAGTGGAACAGCCGCCGGGCAAGGCCACGCGCTGCACAGGACCGCTAGAGTTCCGTACTGCGCAGCAGCAACGATTGACGTCGCCATGGGGTTGTGGGTTCTGGTTTTGGAATTGGTTTACGAACTTGAGTGGTTTCGCTGATGGGTTTTTTTTCTCTCCGACTTTTAGACGCGTAAAATTTGTTTTAAAATATATTTTTCGTATCAAATACAATGCAAAATAAAGCTGGATATGGGCTAAATCGTTTTTTGTGGGAACAGCGGAAGGGGTCTATTGGAGAGCGCTGTCGTGAGCGAGATGCTGCGGGGCCTCCTGCACCCCTCGAGGGAGGGGATGAGACCGCGGTGACTCCCGCCCCGGAATTAGCGCCGATGTCGAGGCCGGGCCGCGCTAAATCCATCGATTGATGGAACGGCGACGCTACGCCTGGCGCGGGCAGGGGGGCCGGGGGGGGGGTGCGGACCCCCACCCCCCGCTGCGCCCCCACCGCTCGCTCGCTCGCCACCCTCGTGCGGTCGGCGTTTCTATTAATTTTATTTTGGTTACAATCTTCGCCTCGTCGGCGACAACATGGGATCTGCGCTTTGGCCTTGCCTGCGGACTTAATTCAGTCATTCTCTGAGCCGACGAGCTGGTGAGAGGGGCACGCAAACCACCCCACCACTCCACCCTGAAGACGGTCAGCTGTGAGCTGAGTAGTGAGCCCAGCAAATAAGAAATGTAAACGTGCAGCCAATTAGCACGCGTGGTCTCCCGCTGTGCCCTGCGTTCTCCCGTCACGTGACCGAGCGACCCGAGTCTGCGTCTTCACACAGACTCGGCTCACGCCGTCTCATCACGGTCTCGCTACGGTCAGCGCTGGGCAGCACGCACGTGCGTTCAACTTCTTTCGCACCGTACGTAGCCACCCGCGCTAATCGCAGGTGCGGGGGAAAGACAACAGAGTGGGGGGGGGGGGGGCATCAAACAGCAGTCGTGGGGGTTCGGGTTTCCGTCTAATCAAAAAGTCGCCGTTGTCTCAAACAAACAAAACAAACCCCACTTGGCCGAAGGGACATTCCCGTCACGAATTCCCTCGTACAAATGAAGACCGGCGGCAGGCGAGAGAGGGCAGGCGGGCGGGCGGGCATGGCAGGGGGGTTCCGTAGCGAGCGAGTGACGGGCGCTCAGAGGAGCGCGGTGGCTCCTTCAGTTGAAGCGCAGCCGGCGGATGCTGATGACGGCGCTGATGCCGTAGAGGAGCGTGACGATGTGGGCGAACAACTGCGGACGAGAGCGCAACGCGGCGTGACGCAGACGCTCGACACTCGAGGGGACGGGTGGAGGTCAGCCGTGTCCATCCCCGGGGCTTCTCTCCCTAACCCCCTCCCCCTCTCTTTCTCTCACATTATTATTATTATTTATAGCTTCATCATTTCCCAACACCCACCCTTCCCCATTGTATCCCACTTGTACGATCATCTCGTGTCATGAAACATTTTGGCAGAAGACACCTGACGACCAGCTAAAATAATTAGGCCCCTTGTGTTGCCTTGCCTCGAATAATAGATAGCAGCAGCAGTAACAGCCAGAGGTGGGACAAAGTCATTGTTATGCAAGTCCAAGTCGAGTCGCAAGTCATCAAATTCATGACTCGAGTCTGACTCGAGTCCAAGTCACATGACTCGAGTCCACACCTCTGGTAACAGCAGTAGCAGCAGCAGCAACAATAGCAGCAGTAGTAGCAGCAGTAGCAGCAGCAGCAACAGCAGCAGTAGCAGCAGCAGTAGCAACAGTAGCAGCAGCAGTAGCAGCAGCAGTAGCAGTAGTAGCAGCAGTAGCAGCAGCAGTAGTAGTAACAGTAGCAGCAGCAGCAGCAACATCTGCAGATATTTTACAGTCATGCCGTGTCTAAATGCAGCGGCATACCCGAGACGCGTTTCACAAATGAAAACAACAACAACGCGATGTGAAATTCGAAGTGTGGGTGAGGACCGAGTCTCTGCGAGTATGTCGATTCTTACCACCATCCTCCGGGTGGGTTAAAGCCGCGGCTGTTTCCACGCTACGGCTTTGTGATCTCGTTGGGAAGGGGAAAAAAACACCCAAACCTAATTCCGGGTCATGTGCATGGTTCAAAGGGTCAAATTGTATATTTCCGCAAACGACCGTGCAAAATAAGGCACGTTATTTGTGGCCGGATAGAATTGAGGTCAGACAAATGGGATCATCATCATCATCAGCAGCAGCAGCATCATCATCAGCAGCAGTAGCCATGGTCAATCCACTGCTGAATGAAGCCCTCACCGAGCCGTCACCATCTCACCATCCTGAGATAACAGTCCAGCCAGCTCCTTCACTGTCCGTGAGAAGCGTCCATCCCTTCCCGCCGTGACGTCACCAGGCGGCAGGTCACTTGAGCTCTTCTTCCCAGTTTGAATGATGCCATTAGTCCCAGAATGCTCTCCAAGCCACGTCTTTCTCCTCTTCCTGTGGCTCAATTTTAAGCCTCCACATCTCTGACGTTCGAAAACTATCCCTCATCATCATCATCGGCCTTGGTCAGTCCTGCTGCTGGGTCAAGCATAATTTAATCGATCCATTAGCTGGGTCGTGCTGTCAACTCCTTCAGCACCACAATATTGATCATTTACATTTTACGACTTAACCTTTGTTCCCGCTGCTGGTTCGAGCCGTCCGTGAACCGTACAGCTTAGGTTTTCGAGGTTGCCCAGGGTTGTACCACGCGTCATTTGGCGTGATGTCCGACGTTTCGCTCCTCGTCATTGGAGCTTCTTCAGGTACGGAAGAAGTTTTCAACGCGCGGAGCGAAACGTCGGGACGACACGCCGAATGACGCGCGGTACAACCCGAGAGCACAACAGGGAGCGCTCGTTGACGTTTAAGGGAAGGCGCCGTAGCGATATTTCTCTGCCGGCGAGCGGACTTGAGCTCGCAGGAGCAGGATAGGAAATCTATAGCACGTTTTGGACGCAGCGCGAGCACCCTTGGGGATTGGCGGGGCAGAGCCAGACCGTGGAGCCCAATTATAGAAGGGGTCGTCACAGAGCCCGACAACAACAAAAAGCAAGCGGCGGCTCCCACATGAGAATGGGCCCTTCAATTACCGCCGTCTTTAAATATGTAAAAGAAAAAGACGGAGCCCTGCAATTGCTCACTCGCACCACTGCTGGCGGAAGGGGCCTCCTCTAGAAAGAGCTGCTGAGAGCCCCCTTCTCGGGGGAATTGTTTGGCCTACTCTCCCAAGCTGGGCAGGCATCATGCAAGCGGTGGGCCTACCCACATTTTATCCTCACTTCACCACGCTGGGCAAAAAATGTGAGCGGGCTTTTATTATTGTAATTCTCTCGACCTCATTAAATAAAGAAAAAAAACATCAAACGTGGAGAGCGCACGAACGTGCGTAGCTCAACTCCTCATTCTCCTCCTCATTTTGGCCGGACGTACAAACGCTCGTGCGCTTCACAGGCGCCCCCCATCCCAGCTCATTACCGGCAGCCCTGCGCCCCCCAGGGGAGGGGGCAGTCTGGGTGTGTGTGGGGGGTAGGGGGCTCTCATGATCTACGTACTTTAAACAATACGCTGGCAAATGATTTGATATCGCGTGAAAGACAAAGGAAACATCGGCCGCTGCCACCGTGGCGTAGCGCTCAGTGCGCTGGATTTGTAATTCCATCAGCTGCTGAAACAACGGGGAACGTTTCTTAGAACCCTCCACCTCTGTCTCGCCAGCAGCGCACTGGGGTACCACCACAGTTCGTCGATGGGAAGGTGGGTGCGCGTGGTGGGGTGAAATGTGGGTAACCCCACCTCTCCCAGCGTGGAAGAGCGGCCGACTTTCTCATTAGGCGCTCTCGCTCGAGTTCCCTTCAGCGGAGGCCCTTCCGCCAGCAGTGCCGTGAGCGAGAAATTGCAGGGCTGCGCCTGTACCGTTGTGACTGTCGAGTGCCTCTAGAGTCAGTGCCCAGTCAGCCTCCCCGACATCGCGTCAGTCATGGCGACTGTTTGACCATTCTTCACCACGAGTGTCAGTCCGCTAAAGGTGAGGGGTGGTGCAGGTCCGGTTCGATTTACAAAGCTTCAATGTCAGGGTTTCTCTATCAGGCCCGGTGTGCATGTCCGTGTTGCCTCTATATTCCGAGGCACGGGCTAGAGAAGAGATGGGCTGATGTGGTACAGAAGGATGTGGAGCTGAGTGGACTTGCCATTGACCGGTACCAGCGGTGTCAAGATCGGCCCCTGCTGAGGAGGAGGCTCGTGAAGGACGCTGCTACTCGGCATTTGGAGGCAGTCGTCCTCCAGCAATAGCGGAGGGCAGCGGAAGCGACCCTCACGTCAACGAGCGGAGCGCCGGGCACATAGAACGCAGCGAGTTGGCACAGTGGGGAGATGAGTCGGTCACGTCAGGCAGCCAACCCGTGACAGCTGCTGGGTCTGTCCCGTGGCTTGCCAGCGGAAATCCTTCCTCGCTTCACGTGGTAGCCTCAAGGTGCACCTAGCCTGGCACAAGCGCCGCGGTGACGTCACCGCCACATCGTGGCGAATCGCGGCTTCTGCTGCTGCTGCTGCTGTTGTTGTCTCTGAATCCGTGCTTCAATCCCGGCCGATATGAAAGCTCCGGCGCCTGGGTTCGTAATGTCGCACCGCGACCCCGACTCGCGCAGCCTCCCCGGCGCGGAACGCCTCGGGACGCGATGAATAAAACAACAAACACCGACGACGACTGCCGCTGCTGCTGCGCATTGACCCGGCCACCCCGAGTCGACGCGCACACACACCCAGTCCCAGTGACTAGCAGGCAGCAGTCGCCTGTAGGTGAGACGAAACACCCAGCCCCAGTGACTAGCAGGCAGCAGGCGCCTGTAGCGCGAGACGGCACGCAGGGATGTTTCGGCTGAACGGTTTCTCTCGCTCGGTTGTCCATCCGCAGTTCATCTTGTGACCACGTGTCTAAGTGACACTGCATTGTCTGTGTGTATGTTGGACTTCTTTCGCACCGTACGTAGCTAACCGTGCTAACCGGAGGTGCGGGAAATGCACCATTGGCAGTGGTGCATTTCTATTATTCTTCACTTCATGAACCGAGGAAAGCCCCAATGAGTCTCAAGATTCAGTTTCACGAGGGTGCTGCCAGTGTTGACGTGGTATGGGGGGCGATGTTGTCACTGCTGTTGTGTGTAACCCCGACGGTTTAACTTGCAGGCAATTGTTCGGCATTGGAATGTTTGGTCAATACCAGTTACATTTTATGCATTTTTGTTTTGTTTTATAAGCACAAACTCAACACTATCCTACAAGGGAAACATATAACGCGTTGTGTTGACATATGCCACGACGAAGGGCCATTTCGCGCGGTTGGCTACGTACGGTGCGAAAGAAATTCAAGATACATTTTGCTCGAAATGGTGAGTCGTGTTTGTGTTCTCATTTTAGGGCCGTGCTCAGCCTGCCTAGCGAGTTCAGTTTTTTTTTCGCTCACAGCGGGAGGGAGATTGCTGGTACAGTCCAGATACTGTACACCCCACCCAGGGCAACTCATCAACATCTATCTGACAACTTTGACGTCAGTGTTCTCATTATTAAGTGTGAACAACACTCGCCAAAAATCCAACCACACAAATATTGCAAAAGATGGGGTGGGGTGGGGGAGGGGGGATAATATAAACGAATGTTTGCGGTCTACAGACGGTGTTTAAGTTCCAGAAGGCGGGGGGGCTATTTTTGTGGAGAGAGATGAGCAACTCTCGCTTGATTGTTGAGTCCTTGCCCTCGGCGCCACGCGTGTCCACGCACGCTGCTCCCTCCCGTTCCTCCCTCCCTCCCCTCCCTCCTCCTCCTCCTGTCACCGGTTCTATATTTAATTCATAAAGGCTGTTGGCGTCACGGTTGCAGCATCAGCGCAGGACATGCGCCCGTCTATAGACCACGTGCTTTCAGCTCCCTTGAGATGCCCACAAAGCTTCAAATGCCAGGAATAAATTAATCGGTTTAATGCGCCCCGCCAACGATGTCACCGTTGGCGATTGCAGTCACCGTGCATGGGCGAGCGGAGGCGCCGCGGTTAGCGTCTGGCGCGCTCGGAACCTGACCGCTCGGAATATTTCGAGGAGAAGGAAGACCGATTCGCCCATATCGACAGCATTCGTCGAGTTCATTCGTCGTGTTGACGGCGACACGGAGCCATCGAGCTCCTGAACGTATTGCCAAGCGGCAGTAAACGACGCTAGAGATACACAAAGACACATAGAGATAGATAGAGACGCGGAGGAACCCAAATACACCCGTAGAGATACATAGAGACACATTGAACCTATAAGAGATACATCGAAACACAGAGATACACTATAAACGCATTTAGATACCTATATAACTATAAAGATACACAAGCCACGGTCATGTGAATGCATCTGTGTGCAGCTTTGAGTGGTATCACCCGTATATGCGTCGGGTTTCGGCAGATACTCGTGCCAAAGAGGAATGGTGTTGTCCACACACCCCAAGACAGGACCTTCCTGAAATCGAGTCTCAAGATTCAGGGAGGCATCCCCGTGGAACACTCAGCATGGCAGTGTTAGCTGGTGTATTTCACTCGGTCACATGAAAGGGAGGGGCGAAGGCTTGAGCAGAAGGCCTATAAATGTCGATTTAAAGCTTCCGTGACTACAGGCATTCATGTTCTTGGATCTTTCGATAAAGTCATGCAGAAGGGAAATAATAAAATAATAGAAATTAAACAATTAAATTCTCACGACGTTTCGGCCACAACACATTAGGACGCTGTCTTTCCAACAGCTCTGTTCTTCACCTGAGGACGGCTACTTATGTTGTGGCCGAAACGTCGTGAGAATTTTATTCTGTTTTATTTTTATTATTTTATTATTTCCCTTCTACGTGACTTTACCGAAAGATCCAAGAAACAGAAGGCCTATGTCCAGCAGTAGATAGGACATGCCTGGTGATGATTAATAATTGTTTTATTTTTGAACGTCATCTGTACGAACATTGTCTTTGTAGGAAACAAAAAAGTTTAAGAGTTTTTTTTTACTGGCGAAAAGAACAGGGCAGGTGAGGACACGGGTTTAAACTTTAATCAATGTTTTTTTTTACTACTGAGAGATACAAAGAAACCCCACTCCTCTCTCAAGTCGCCTTCAAAAGGAATTCACCAATGGTCACGAATAATTTGTTTCCCTTCAGCGGAGGAGCTGCCATCAGAAGTCATCAGCGATAATCAGTCTCGGGACAGCTGCCAATCACCGCAGCGTGGTCGTACGAGGCGCGATGGGTGCGCGATGGTCGTGGCGGCGTTCTCGTGCGAAAGTCACCGGGAGGGCGCGCCCAGTCATTCAGCATCGCTGTGTGTGCGTGCGTGGCGACCGAGGCGGCACGCGTGTTTAGATAGTTATAAAAACAGTTAAAAGCGCAGCCCTGCAATTGCTGCCGGCCTGGATGGCCTCCACTCAACTGTGACCGTCCGTAGTCACGTGCTACCTCCCGCCTTACCTTCTTTAGAACAGTTTTTTTTTAACACAACTGACGTGCTTGCGTGCGGGGATGGGATTCATTTCCAGCTCAGACCCCGCCTGCTTGCCCTTCGCCTAACATATACAACCTCTTGTTGTAACAGCTCTCTCGCTGTGGTCTTTCTCGTTCAGCAGTTCCACTGCTGGATGATGTTTTCCACCTGAGGACGACCGCTTGTGTTGCGATCGAAACGTCGTGATATATTATTTTATTTTATTTTTCTACCTACGTGACTTTACCGAAAGAACCAACGAGTATGGATTCCTACAGTCACGAAAGCTTCAAATCAAGATTGAACAGTTTTTTTGTGTTTATTTTATTGTCCTTCCCCCGCACCTCCGATGAACACGGTTGGCTACGCTCGGTGCAAAAGAAGTTCAACATACATACACATAGATGCAGAATGATTGGTGGTGATGATGATGACGATGATGATTAAACACGGACACATCAGACGATCCACACTCACCACGGCCGCGACGCTCAGCCCATAGATGTAGTTGTCCATGATGACGAGCATGTCCTGTTTGCCCAGCAGGACGCAGAGGTTCGCCAGTAGCACGGCGGCGCTCAGGTACATGGAGAAGGCAAGGATGTTGTAGACGCACTCCTGGGGGGACAGGGGGCGGGGGCGACATGAACACCGTCTCTGTGCCGCCGTCTCTCGGAGATTCGTCTTTTTCTTGGCTTTTTTTTGGCGAGCAGGTCGTTACGCCGCCTGTATTATGATGTTTGATGATCAATCGGCAAATAAATATATACATTGATACTGTACACACGTGTGAATAAAATTCTGTTTTCAAAAATGCAACTTGTTGTTTTGTGAGTGGGTATGACCTGGCACTCAGAAGTGGAATCGGCCAAAAATGCCAACGTTGGGCCCCTCCTGAATAATGTACTCAAGACTGAGGTGGGGCTTTGCTGGATACATGCAGGACGTTATTTAAACATAAAAGTAAATGTGTTTCTTCAGTTGTATTCCGACATATGTGGATCTAGAAACTTCCAATTGGGGGGGGGGGGGGGGGTCAGTCCTGATTTTTTTTTTATTCGGGCCCTACATTAATAATAATTAGTATACAAACATTCAATATTTTTTGCCTCTGGAAAAATTCAATAAAACACCAATTTGTGGATTCTTAAGGTGGGGCGGGGTGGGTGGGGGGGTCGATCACCCCCCCCATGCCCCGCCCCCTATTGGATGTGCCGCACTGGCGTGGCGTCATTAAGCAAGCCTGGGGGCAGGAGGGGAGAGGGGGGGTCCCATCGTGGAACTCGGCGCCCGGCAGGAGCCTCGTGCGGCCGCTGTCTGTGGGGACGGCGGCACAACCACCGCTCCGCGTTTTGCTTATCGCCAGCCGCAGATGTTCCTCCGGTAGAGACGCAGCGGCGGTTATCACTTGCATTCAAATTGACCACGTGGGGTGGTGAATAGGGATTATCTATTCATTGGTCGGTTTAAATGGATTATTGCGCTCAAGATAACACACGCCAAAATATTTGTTAATCACACGTGGCGCAGTGGTTAGCGCATATGGCTATGAACCCTGCCAACTGAGTTCGATACGCGGCCACGGCTGAAACCATTGGCGAGTGGTTTCCAAACCAGCCCTGGGCACCTTCATCACACGCACCGACCAGCGTGGTGAAGTATGGTCAAACTACCCTCTTGACCAAAAGGCATGGAGGGAGGCCTTCATCCAGCAGTGGAGTGACTGGGGGTTTGTACATAAATGTAAATGGGCATTATTGGACTACTTGCACGCGGTCTGGTATATTCGGTAAGATCAGCCACTCTCTGTGGCAATCCGAGATACTGCGCGGACACTTGTCACGAGGAACGAGGGGAGGGCCCTTTTTTCCGAGCTTGGTTTTGTAATCAATAAATTAAAACTATTTCGCCTTCAAACCCCGTGAGCACAGAATCACGCGAAGCAGAGGGTGAGGGAGGAGTGCGATTGGAGGTGGCCCTCATAGCTAATAATGAGGTTTTACACGCAATGCATATTTTTGGATGCATCACGAAATCACGGCGAAATAAAAAAAAAAACCTGCAGGCTTTTAATAAAATTGCTCGCCGCATGATTCCGGGGTGGGTTTGGGGCATTATCCACCCTGCTGGAGCACGGACACTCGACGAACCCCATCCCACGGCGCCTCCGGCCTTTGAATTCCCCCCTAAAAATAAACAGGAAGCCAGCACCGTGGGGCTCTCTGAACGTTTGTGAACTCGCAGGGAGCCGGCGATGCGACGCGAGCGGTGACGGAACGGCGCTCGCCGACGACGAACGCCGCCGCCCTCTCCGCTGGCTTCGCGTGGCGCTCCTCCGGGCCCCGTGGTGGACGGGGCTCGAGGGTTTCTCGCTGAAGTGGCCCTCGCTTAACTCCCGCACGATCGTCGAACCTCTTGTCATATTTTAGACGCCAGCTCTATCTTTTTCCTCTTCATCATCATCATCATCATCTTATTTTTCCTCTTCGTCATCATCATCTTCTTCTTCGTCTCCTTCTTCCTCTTCGTCTTCTTCTTGTTGTTGTTGTTCTTTTATTCACTCCCCCCCCTCTCCGCTGGCATTTTTCGCTCGTCGCCAAAATGCCAGCGGAGAGCGGCGCGGCGGAGCGGCGCGGCGCGCTCCTGGCGTCACCGCCGCCGCCGTCTCCCCGCGTGCCTCTGCATCACGCCGAGACCTCAAGTGTCGTCGCGAGATCGCGAAGCGTGAGCGCGGGGCTCGTTATTGCCGCTTTGTTGGGGTGGGCTGCTGGTAGTGGTGGGGTGGGCTGGTGGTGGTGGTGGGGTGGGCTGGTGGTGGTGGTGGGGTGGGCTGGTGGTGGTGGTGGGGTGGGCTGGTGGTGGTGGAGGGGTGGACTGGTGGTGGTGGGCTGGGTTGGTGGTGGTGGGGTGGGCTGCTGGTGGTGGTGGGGTGGGCTGGTGGTGGTGGTGGAGGGGTGGGCTGGTGGAGGTGGTGGGGTGGGATGCTGGTGGTGGTGGGGTGGACTGGTGGTGGTGGGGTGGGCTGGTGGTGGTGGAGGGGTGGACTGGTGGTGGTGGTGGGGTGGACTGGTGGTGGTGGTGGGGTGGGCTGCTGGTGGTGGTGGGGTGGGCTGGTGGTGGTGGTGGGGTGGGATGCTGGTGGTGGTGGGGTGGGCTGGTGATGGTAGTGGTGGGGTGGGCTGGTGGTGGAGGGGTGGACTGGTGGTGGGGTGGGCTGGTGGTGGTGGTGGGGTGGGCTGGTGGTGGTGGTGGTGGGGTGGGCTGGTGGTGGTGGTGGGGTGGTCTAGTGGTGGTGGTGGGGTGGGCTGGTGGTGGTGGTGAGGTGGGCTAGTGGTGGTGGGGTGGGCCCTCACAGCTCTCTGCTGCTGCTATTGTCTCTGCCCACACGCGGACGGCTGTAGCCGTCATAGCCCGCCCAGCCAGCCCTGACCTTTCTCGGGCAGGAATTCGATGCCTCTCACCTGTCCCCACTTGACTGCGTTTACTTTGTAGACATATCGGCACACAGGGATGAGGTTCATTTGTGGCTTGACAAAATGAATTGAATAGAAAAAAACACCATACATGCGATGTATATTGAGACAGGGATGCTATCGTGGTGTCATGGTTATAATCGCACAGGACTTGCAATTCAGTCGCCGGTTCGATCGGATCTCCCAGCGCGGCAGTTAACACAATAGGGCCAGTTTATTAAGCCGCCTCTGTCCACCCAGCACTATTAATGGGTTGCACCGACAGTGATGGGTCGACAGGTCGTGTGTGGTGGGTTGAAGTGTGGGTACGCCCACCTCTCTCAAGACTATTGACCAGTGTGGAAAGACGAGGGCCAAACTCCCTCGAGAGAGCTTCTCCGAGCTCTGTCCAGTTAAAGCCCATCCACCAGCCGTGATGTAAGCAAATAATTGCGGGGCTGCACCTTTACCCGCTGCACATCCTCTGCACCGCGTGTGGAATTTGTCTTCGTGGTTTCGCGAGATGCACCGCGCGTTCAACTGATCGATACTTTTTCACGTCTCAAAGTAATCACTCGGTCGAGATGTCAAGCACAGCTGTGCACTTCATTTTTCTCATAATTTGGTAAATGTTCATGAAATGTAGCACGAGTTATTTTTGTTATTTTATTGGATTTTATATTTCAGTTCAGATTCGTGCGCTATTTAGTTGGTGTGGAGGAGTGGCTTTGAACGCGGAGTTACCTTCTGGTTCACGCCGCGGGTGAATCGCCCGTAACAATACGCGCCGCCCGCTTCACAGTGGACGGTAAAGATCCCGCCGCGTGATTTAAAGTGAGACGGCCGTTGTGTGCCGAAGCAACGCTCCAAACTTTGCCAAATTCGATAAATGACACCGCAAATTCTCCAAATGGGGGTTATAGTTCACAACATCGCCCCTCTCCTCCCCTCCCCCTACTGGAAGACGCACGTGCGCTTGCAGGCCGGGTGCTGAGTCGCATCGTGCCGCAAAGGGGCAGTTGCCACCAGGGGCTAATTGGAGGTGGCAGCTACCACCTCCGATGAACACGGTTGACTATGTAGGGTGCGAAAGAAGTTCAGCATACATAGAGGGGAGTGCCCTTGAAACGTGCGAGATGAGATGCCGACGTGAGGCCACTTCGAGTCGCTGATACCTCGAAGCAAGCGTCGTATCGTTGCATTGTTATCGTTGACAATTATTATTGTCACTATTATAACAACAACAATAACAATGATCGCTCACCATGAGCAGCCAGGGCAGATCGAGGGACTCGGGCACGCTCGTTCCGTAGAGGAAGAACTGCACGATGGAGCAGAAGCAGAAAGTGACGGCGACGAACATCACCCAGCCCTGGTGGAGGTTGTGCGTCATCCCCGTGGCCGCCACCAGGATCCACACGAGGGCTCCCAGCGTCTGCGGGCCGAGGAGCCCCACGGGAGAGGGAGGAAGAGAGGCACCGCTGGTCACGAGCGCGTCAAACATTCACAATTGTCAAGCAACAGGCGGTTCATTTCATTGTCGCGCGAGATTTAATATTCGTTCAAACCGCACAATACTTTGGCATGAACCTCCCTCCAGGTAATTTATTCCTAGGGAATCTCAGCAGGATTCTCACTCTTGCCGCACGGTATAAAGCCAGTTTAACACGAAGTAGGATTTCGCGACCAATATTATCCATAATATAGGTTTTTCTTGGGGTTAGATCACGTAAATTTAAATGCGTCGTTAAACTCGCCATTGGCTTGTTTGTTTACGAGACAAACCTTACTAATTTGCTGTGTCGGGTGTTGGCGGACTTAAATAAACATTTCTTTTTCCGCAAACTAACCCCAAAAACAACCTCTATTAACGAGTATAAAGCCAAATGAGTGTCGGGTCTTTGCGAGCCTGACGGCAATTGTTGGAGTTGCGAGTGCGCACGCTTGCACATTGGCCGTGAGTGTTTGGTGCCAGGAGCTGCGCACGAACAGCAGCACTGGCAAGACAAAGGCGGTCAGGGCTTGGAATTCGCCGTATTATTCTCTGCTCCGCTAACAGCATCTGGCCACGCGGGGGGGAGGGGTGGGGGTCTTTGTTGTGGGGAGTGATGTTATAGTGATTATCATCAGGCACGTTATGATTCATACATTAACATGCTGATGCATTCACTGAATTGTCTGTCCAAGAATATATTTGTAATGATTTATGCAAATTATGTAATTATTTTTGTAATTACTCCTTTTTGCGTTCTCTGGTCTGACACTGGTTTAGACTCGGCCCTCAAGAAGGCTGTCTCTGGTGTACATCAATCAGTTTCAAAGACAATGCCAAATATTACCAGAGCATGTTTTTGTTTGCATGTTCACCACAAGTACGTGTGGTTAATGCAGACATGATTCCTTGCAAAAGGTTTCTGTTTGCTGTATGAACATCTTAACACAACTGTTTTATTGCCAGAAAGGGTAAAACATATTCTTATACTTTGATAGCGGCAAGCAAGGTCCCATATAGATGTAATGATTATTTTCTCGTATTTAGGAAAGTGGGATAGGGCAGTGTGAGTGGTGCCGCAGTGATCAGCGCACTGCTCTACAAAACTTCGCTACCTGAATTCGATTCTAGGTCACGACTAAGATCAGTGGCGAGCCATATGTGAACCTGTCCTGGTACCCCTCCCCCCCTGTCGTTCACCAACCTGCAACGGCCAGCGTGGTGAAGTATGATAAACAAAACACATCCTCACAGCAGATACGGTATGGGAGGGCGTTAATGCAGCGGTGGATTGGTGTATGGCTGTGCATGCGGACCTCTTGGTATATTTATCGTCACGGAGCGAACATGATGGGACAAAACGACATAGCGTACGAGACCGACGCTACACACGGGACAGAATCATGACAACCGCGATTCTTGAATTGTGACGATTCATTAAAGCACTGCGGGGGAGGATGTGAATTTACTGGGCGTCTGTGGGAAAACAAAAATCTCGATAGCTCATCGGATTCTTCCAGGATGAATACATATTCTGATTCTGAATCCATCACGAGCGTCATGGCTATTGACCACAGCAAATCGACCACGGTTTGATTCCCCGGTTACCAACCTCATCCGTTCGTTTATATTTGTTTTGTATGACGACGGCTCCAGGAGGAGGAGGAGGAGGGCACGCTCCTCCTGCTACGTCAGGCGCGGGTAGAATGTGGACCAGGGGGCGGGGCACTCGCTTCTGACTCGCTGCGCTCCATCGAGGCTGCTGATTTACGCATTCGAGACTTGTCCCCTTCCGCGGGCACGGGCTGGGGTGATGTAGTGCCCTGGCGCGCGCGCCAGTGTGTTGTGTGGCTCCGTGGCTCCGTGGAGAGCGCAGGGGAGTGTCGCTCGCTGGACGTGGCACGCGCTGCGCCTGCCACGAGCTGACAGGGTTTCCCGATGAAGTCGACATAGCGTGGGGTCTTCCTGGCCACTGTGTGTTCATAATTGTGATTACGTTTTTTTTCTTTCGGTTGGCCTACCCTGTTTCAAATAAGCTCACAGGATCTTGGACATCCACTGTGAAGCGGAAAGTGCGAAGTATTCTCACGATTAAAACTAAAAACTGTACTTTTTATTTTACCAGATAATGCCCACTAAGCTATGTGGCTCTTTTTTAGATTCGACCTGGCCACAAATGACAGCTCAACGAAATGGCTTATTACGTGGATATTTATAGCAGCCAAATCCTCTAAACGCATGCTGACTCTAAATGTGGAGGTAAAAACGCAAGGAGCCACAGAAAAATACACGCGACCACGGGGAGAGAGACAACCAAACTCCAAATATACAGCCATCGGGTCGAACCCACGACCTGCTGTATACCAGGCGAGATAGTTAACATCTCGCCATCGATGTTAAAACAACCGCATTGTTAGCCAGGGCGGGAGCTGGATTCAAACCGCGAGCAGGCGGCGAGCACGTGACCGCTCGGCGATGTCCCGCCACGACAACAATCAAGACAAACGCCGTGGAGGTGGTCGCGGTTGTCCCGTACGGCTCCCCCATGCGCTTCCGGCTTGGAAGGTGGGACAGTCTTTCTCTAACTGACTCATGACTCCGAGGTATAATGTCGCAGTTTAATCCCACTGGAGAGAAAAACATATATCATTAGAATACTTATTTTTCTTCTTGGTTATTTCGGTAAAGTCACGTAGAAGGGAAATAATAAAATGAAAACATAATAATTATTTTATTATTTCCCTTCTACGTGACTTTATAATAAAAATAAAACATAATTATTATTTTATTATTTCCCTTCTACGTGACTTTACCGAAAGAACCAAGAAGATGAATCCCTGCAGTCACGAAAGCTTTAAATCGAAATAATTATTTTACTCGTGCTGTGACCAACGTGGGAGGGCAAATTGTCTGAGCACCCGTGCCCTCATCGTGATCGCTGGCTGCCGGGTGCCCCAACGCTCCGGGAGGGCATTGCTCGCCCACCGTGGGCTTGGCCCCGGCCATGCGAACGCCTCTGGCTGTTGCTGTCCGGCCATCGTGACCTCGAGACGGCGTCCGCGTGTCCTTTCCCGCACCTCCGATTAAATAACGATTTTGGCTACGTACGGTGCGAAAAAAGTTCAACACACGCTTGAAATGTGCACGATACGAGTACAGCTTCAGTGTCAATCCACTGCTGGATGAGAGACTCGGCTACAGCGTGCGGGCCGTGGCACGGGCGATCTGGTCATACTTCAGCTCGCTGGTCAGTGCGGTTTTGTGACAGCGGTCAGAACAGATGTGGAAACAGAGAAGCAAAGTCCAACGATAGATGTTCCTTAACCACCACGGTGACACCGCTTACGCAGCAGCCTCAAACAACCAGGCATGCCATGGAATACCCATCGTGCTTGTAAGGATATTTCGGGATGTTTGTGGATCTCCTTTCAATTACAACATGATTCATATAAATATATGATGATGCATATATATAGTTTATATGAATCATCTATATGAATCATCGGCCACGCTCCATCCACTGCTGTTGTTTTAAGGCATCCCAAAGCCGTCCGCGTCTCTCGCTGCCCTGCGTTGCGGGGGAGTAAAAAAAACCTTGGCTTAGTCACGGCCCTGGCAGTGACGTTCGCCACCAAAAATTTCCTAAACAGTGCCCGAAAGGCACAGTGTCTCTTAAACATTTTTTTTATAAATGACATTCCAATTATAGTTGTTTCTCTCTCTCTCTCATATACATACAATTAATTCCGTATTCTGTGATGAATAAATCGATGAACGTGAATGTGTCGGTGACTTTTTCGCGGAATATTTCCTTCGAGAAAGCGCATTCATCTCTCGCTCGCTCCCCCTCCCCTTGATTGGCGATGACTCTTGACCTGCACGGGCACCGTGCCGTACACTGCCAGCCTCTCTCGCGATTAGATCACCCCCTCCCACCTCCCGTCAAGCCGCCTGCTCCCCCCCCGCCCCCACTCCCTCCCACGTGAAACTTGTAAACAAACATCGTGAAAGCAGCTAGAACATTCTGATATCGAACACAAATAAAAACATTGCCGCCAGCAGCGGCGGCAATGTCACAATGTCCCTCTCGGAGTTGCCGCGTGGGGTTTGGTGCTCGAGAGCGCTCGCGCAATTTCCATCCTGTCTGGAAATTAAATTCAAAATCCTTATTTTTTCTAACTCAGGATGTGTTTGTTTTACGTTTCGCACAAGGCAGAGCAGTCCCAAGTCGCCGCGTGTGAAGTGCAGCGCGCGGTGCACACTCCGTGCAGCCCGAGCTGAAATGTGTATTCTGTCTCTCTCAAACATCTCGCTATGCTATTCTTGCGCGCGATTCAGCAGCAGCAGCAGCAATGCGATCAGGAGCTAAGTGGCAATGTCAAGGTCTGCTGGTCACAACAAGAGAGCCTCAGCTGAGGGAGAGTTCGTGCAGTTTTGCTGTAACGCGGTGAGAGTAGCTCCGTGAGGGTAGCACTGTGAGGGTAACTCCGTGAGGGTAACTTCGTGAGGGTAACACTGTGAGGGTAACGCCGTGAGGGTAACGCCGTGAGGGTAACTTCGTGAGGGTAACCCCGTGAGGGTAACTCCGTGAGGGTAACGCCGTGAGGGTAACGCCGTGAGGGTAACACTGTGAGGGTAACTTCGTGAGGGTAACGCCGTGAGGGTAACACTGTGAGGGTAACTTCGTGAGGGTAACGCCGTGAGGGTAGCACTGTGAGGGTAACTTCGTGAGGGTAACGCCGTGAGGGTAACGCCGTGAGGGTAACTTCGTGAGGGTAACTTCGTGAGGGTAACGCCGTGAGGGTAACGCCGTGAGGGTAAGTTCGTGAGGGTAACTTCGTGAGGGTAACTCCGTGAGGGTAACGCCGTGAGGGTAACTTCGTGAGGGTAACTTCGTGAGGGTAACTCCGTGAGGGTAACTTCGTGAGGGTAACTTCGTGAGGGTAACTCCGTGAGGGTAACTCCGTGAGGGTAACGCCGTGAGGGTAACTCCGTGAGGGTAACTTCGTGAGGGTAACTCCGTGAGGGTAACGCCGTGAGGGTAACTCCGTGAGGGTAACTTCGTGAGGGTAACTTCGTGAGGGTAACACTGTGAGGGTAACTTCGTGAGGGTAACTCCGTGAGGGTAACTCCGTGAGGGTAACTTCGTGAGGGTAACGCCGTGAGGGTAACTCCGTGAGGGTAACGCCGTGAGGATAACTCCGTGAGGGTAACTCCGTGAGGGTAACGCCGTGAGGGTAACTCCGTGAGGGTAACGCCGTGAGGGTAACGCCGTGAGGGCGTGGGTCTACCTGAGCGATGAAGTGATCATACTTTTAGTCGTTATCATTATTGTTGCTACACCTTTAACGATCGCACACGAATGCGACGCACTGGGGGCTCTTTAAACGATTGCCTGTCACGTATTGTAGTTACCTTAAACATAGCTAGTGAAGGAGGGGGGGGGGTAATATTTTAGCCAAGCCGTAATCTTTCAGCGAGCACCCAAACATCCAATTTGGTATTCGGTGGATTTAAATAACCCGCAAGAGAAAAAAGATTTGAAACAATTGCGGCAATTAAATGATCTGCTTAGCTGTGCATTCCGGCGTAACTCTCGCTTGGCAAATGTCAAGCAAACACGCAAGCGGCGCCCCCCGCGTGAATCCGCGTGCTAATTGGACAAACATCATTATGCACGCGATCCCAATGCCTTCTCAGCTCGTTCCAGATGTGTGGGGTTTAAAAAAATATATATCTTTAAAAAAACGCGTTGCAATAAGAACAACAACAATACACTGCACAAGCGTCGCGACCACTCCGCGCGGGCGTCTGCGCTGCCACGTGGGTGAGAAGGTAAGGGGGCAATGTCTTCACACATCCCGCCGTGTCTCCTCGGCCAATTGGTTCACGCTCGAGACTCCGCGAGATGAGATCCAGTGACATGCACACAATGTGTAGCCCCAGACACGCACGGGGTGATAGCTGCCGCCACGTCCTCACGTGGCTCTGAGTCCAGCAGTCAGCCGGCTGTCAGGGCAGAGTTAATGCCATTGCCACGTATGACTATGTTGAACTTCTTTCGCACTGTACGTAGCCAACCGTGCTAATTCGAGGTACAGGGAAAGGGCAGCACCATCAGCCCCAAACATCAGCGCCACCTCTACTATCATCATCTCCACCATCACCACCACCATGAACTACTGCTACCATTCGACCAATATCACTGCGCACTAACAAACACCACCAACTCGCCCAATATTACCACCCACCACTAACTCCACCATCATCTTCCCTATCTCCACCATTAACCACCACCACCTCCAATATCACCACTACCGTTAGAGCTATTATCACCACTGTCATCATCACCACCAAAGACCCCCCGTAAAGTCTTATAACCGTGATCCGTTCACACAACAGGTTGGTTCTGTGCGGGACTCTGTGTTGTGTGTTTGTAGGTTTCTAGGCCTGTGCTCAGCAACTATGGTTAACAACAATCACTATGACTACCACTGCCCATTACCACCGAAATCATTTCCACCACTACTACTGCTATTATGTCACCAAAGACAAATATCCGCCGTATATCATTCATATACCTTTGGGGCAAGTGCTGTTAGCGAGTAGCACCTATGAAGGCTGGAACGGCACACGAGGGGGTGCGTGGCCAGCACAACGCCCGGCCGCCTTTGTCTCCCTAGTGGCCATGTTTAAACATTGCACCAGGTACTCATTTGAGGCCTAGTCGACCTAAGGGAGGGCCAGGACCGGTTCAGATAATCGTCACTGCTGTTGGCCGTGAGCCGGGACCGAACTGGGTCTTCCGGGTTCATAGCGCAGGCCACTTACCACTACACTACCGCTCCCCACCATTATCTCCACCACCACCACCACACACCACCTGCATTCAATACTTGGGGCCAGAACACCAGCACCTCCTGCACCTCCACCACCGCCACCACCACCAGGCGCTCGAGTGCTGGTGCACCACAGCACATGGACGATGCACGTTCACTTACCACCTCTGCTATGATGATGCTTCCACTGAGCCTCCAGAACACCTTGGAGCCCAGCGGCAGCGTGGCCGAGATGGGCTGCATGTAAATGTTCTGCGATTCGGACGTCATCTTTGCCCGCTGTCAGTCACTCAGCCGGTCAGGCGACGAGCAGAGGGTCCCGTCCGACTTTACGCCGGGGTTCAGGCGGAGCACTGCGGTGTCGCGGGAAGCGACGGGGGGGGACGGAGCGTGCGAGCTCGCGAGAACGAGGAGCGCACTCAGGAAACGATGAGCTTGAGGTGCGTCGCGGAACGGTGGAACATGCCTCCGCCTCTCCCTGCGGCTCGGGGCAAGACTCCGAGCTCGCCGGCGACACTCGTGCGACCGGCCTCTCAAGTCGTCCGAGTGCGTAATGCGCATTCCATCGGGCGTTGACACCACCAGCGCGGCGACGTCGCTCGGTTAAATATCGCCGGGCGGGCGTTGTGGCGTTGTTCAGCCAGGCGCGGTGCGTGCCTGTGGCACACCTGTGTGGCTCGGCGGGCAGGTGAACGCAGCTGCACCTTGCTGCGGTTGACACACACGTGGCTGATAATGCTGGGCGCGAGAGGGATGGGCCGCCCTTCCCTAGCGATTGTGTTTACTCGGGGGGCGCGGAGACCAAAGATGCCCCAGGGCGTTGTCGAATCCTGGGCACGCAAAGCAGCTCCGCCATCATTGTGTGCAAGCGCGCGTGTGTGTGTTTGTGGGTAGCGACAATGCAGTGGCTATTACACCGAGCTGTGAAGCCGGCCACACGAGATCGATTCCCGTTCAAGGTTCAACTTCAGTGGCGAATATCTGAGCCGACCCTGGGGCCTCCCCTTAGTCGACTCAGTCTTGAATGAGAACCTGGTTCGGTGTGCGATGAATAAACGCTGCCTGACCGTAAACAAGAGTCCACGCAGGACTGCAACCTCGCCGCTATTGCCCGGAGCTATGCGAGCCTCTCGCCGAGTGCCCGAGACGACGCACTCGGGGTCAGCTGCTCGCGCTGCTGGTGGTGGTGGTGGTGACCTCGTAACGTGCGGTTACCGTGCGTTTTCATCGTCACGTGGAACGCTCTGGCGGACAAATTCAGGGGCAATGAGCTCAGCCACGTCGGGCGAGACCTGAAGAGGCGGTCCATGTCCACGGCGCGACGAGAAGGCACTGCTGCTGCTGCGCGTGAGAGATGCTGTTCGCGTGATGTTGGGTTTCTTAAATGGCTATTTACACGTACACATCAGCGGTGAGGAGAGATCAAGGTGGCTGGGCCTGGGGCTCGCCACACACCACCTCCTCGTTTGCCGTGCCGGCCTTTATAGGAGCTTGCTACCAGCACTTACCCCAACAGCCTGCAAAGGTTGCATGGGGGATCAGTGCGTGTGTGTGTGGCTCACCTGGGTAGTGGCAGTGCAATGGTTAGCGCGCTGCGTGACGAACCTAGCGACTTGAGTTTGATTCCCGCTCACTGCCAGCACCAGTGATGATTATCTGAACCAGCCCTGGGCCTCTCCTAGATCGACACAACCTCAAATGAGTACATGGTGTGACGTGTAAACTTCGTCACTAGGGAGACAAAGGCGGTCGGGCGTGGTTCTGGCCAGCCACCCCCTTGTGTACCGCTCGCTAACAACAGTCTGTGAAGGATCCACGGAGGTTCTTTGTCTTTGCGTGAAGATGATCGTGCGTCGTATTTGTCCTCTTTAGTGTGTGCTCGTTATTGTGCTGTTTAGACTGCCCGTGTCAACAGCAACGGCTTTCCATCTCAGCACCGGGGAGTTCAGAATTCACAATTAGTGGGCGCGCTGCTGACGTTTGCTGTTTTTGTTTGCCACTAACGATGGAGCGACGCTCTCGCAACAAAACGAGCGTTAATATCGGCGCGTAACATCACAATAATTGGCCAACGCTAATGATGAAGACTCGCGAGCGATGTTTTATTTGTGAAGTGACGCTGCCACTGGGCTAGGAGGAGCGCTCACTCTCTATCTCTCTCTCTTGAGGGGGAATGCTGAATCTGGCTTCAGCTTGGGGCGCACGTGAAAGACAATTTCACATTTCAGAATTTGAAGTCGTCCAATGAGGTTTCTGCCACTCATTGTCTCCGCTGCTGCGGGTCAGACAGCGAAGGGGAGCTGAATGTGCATCAGTTGCACACGTGTGGCTTTCGCGAAAAATAGTATTGAATGTGCATCGTCAGCGCGTTACGGAGGGAGGAACCCGCCCAGCCGCCCCCGACTGCCCCGAACAATAACGAGTTAGCTCCAAGTGCAGCCCTGGTCACCAATGCCGAAGCGTGGCCCACATTGTACCACCACTGTCCAATTCCATAATTTTTCATCGTTTCATACGATGGATCTCTGAGTCTATGGGTGTCCAGTGCGCGTTTATAGGTTTCGAGTGTAAGTCTATGGGTCTCTGTGTAAGTGTTTTGGTCTCTGAGTGTGTTGGTCAGCGGAAGTATATAGGTCTCTATGTAAGTCTACGTGTCTCTGTGTAAGTGTTTTGGTCTCTTAGTGTGTTGTTCAGTGGGAGTCTATAGGTCTCTATGTAATTGTTTTGAGTCTATGGGTGTCAATGTGAGTCTGTGGATACCCGTGTACGTCTATTCATTCACCGGGCTACCCCTGAAGCCATCCGCCGGCTCACTCTCCAACCTCGACCCTTCTGATCAACTCACCCCCCTCCCCTTCTGCCTAACGAAAGAGGAAGAAGGCTTCCCCTGGTCGTGTGATCGAGTACAGCCTCGAAACATACGCCACAGGTCTCCGCGTGTGCCAACGGGACGTCATTTGGGTTTGAAAGGCAATATGCGGGTGGACCAGACGATCGGGAAATTAGAGAGGCACACACCCAACGGCGAAATGCGAAGGCGTCTTGTGAAGCCCGCCTAGCCGGGCCAAGGCGAGCTTGCTGGCGGAGGCTCATTGGCACTGTGGACGTGTTTGTGGGCAGTTAAGTGGGGTTTTTTTTGTTTAAATATGTTGACTTGTCTATGTAATGCATGTGCGTGTCGGGCGTGATGCTGGCCACCCACTCCCTTGTGTGCCGTGCCGGCCTTCTAGGTGCTACTCGCGACAGCACTTGCCCCAAGAGTCTGAGAATGCTATACGGGGGATCTTTGTCTTTGTGGCTGTGCGTGGGGAGTGGTAGCCTCGCGTTCAGCGTGCCGCGCCACGAACCCACCGAGCTGAGCGATACCTGTGACGATTATCTGAGTCGGTCCTGGGCCTCATCCCGAGGTCGAGTCAGCGTCAGAACAAGTACCTGGGGCGATGTGGAAAAATCATCGTCACTGGGGAGACAAATGCGGTCGGGAGTGGTGCTAGCCATCTAATCCGCTCGTGTGCCGTGCAGGTTTTCACAGGTGCTTGGCTCACAGCACTTGCCCCAACAGTCAGTGTGGGCTACACGGGGGATCTTTGTCTGTGTGCGTGTGCGTGCCGGTGCGGTGTTGTGTAATTAGTTTGTGCGAAGCGTTAACTCAATACCAGTCGATGCTTTCGTCGGCTGGTGCGAATGTCTCAATGCACCTGGGATTTATAAGCCCCTTTTGAAATGATTAATGACAAGCACCATATGGATTATGACCGGGTCTTAAATATAGCTTTTCATAATAATTTTCATATATATACTTATTTAACCCTTGTTCATGCATGAATTATGAAAAGCCAAACTAAAATTCGCTGTTTCGGGTTTAATTTGAATTTGAAGTAAAAGGAAAAACCGCGGACGTGTTTAAAGCGTTTAATATAAATCGTAGCGGTCCACCCCGGCGGTCGGAAGGCCTCGCAGGGTGAAAACTGTCGTCACAAGTCGACAATTTCTAATTTGCCAAACATCCTCCAAATCAAGGATTGCAGATCTCGGGAAAGTTGTTGGTGCGCCTTCTCTGGCTGGCGTGCCGGACGCACGTCTGTGGATTTACGCGCCTCTGTGCGAAAGCCGTACGCGTCATAAATTATGCAGCAGTGTGCGATGCAATTTGCATAAATTACAAAACGCGGAAACATAAAGTATTTACTTATTTACTGTCGCGGTCCGGGATAGCGGACTTCATGCATGACAGTGTAAAACTATCATCACTGTTCTATCGTTGTTATTCGTGATAATGTGTGTACATATTTAATCATACCTTCTGCGTTTTATCTAAAACTGGTTTGTGCCGTCATTTATTATGCATCTGTAAACGTATTGCATTTTCTTCTGACCTTTTCTCAGGAGCTGGGATTCATTTGACGATAGCTCTGCATGTGATCGTTTGTGGAATTCATCTTGAAAAAAAAAACCGAGATGCAGCTAAACCAGGTTAAACAAGCAACGCAGAGTGCGGATGGCTGAGTGGGGTAGGTGGAGTTAGGTGAGTGAGGGTAGGTGAGTGGGGCTAGGTGAGTGGGGCCAGGTGAGTGAGGTTAGGTGAGTGGGGGTAGGTGAGTAAGCATTTTATGTGTTTTAGAATTACTTTTTACTGCTCATGATACATTCATCGATTGGCGCATTTAAGCATCAGTTACTTATACTTTATGCAAATAATATACGATTGAAATTATAATTAATGTAACATTTACACTGGTGGGCTGAACAGAATAAGACAAACATGACTACGAAATATTTAAAAAGTGCAAACGAGATGGCAAAACGAGAGAGAAAACGACCCTTGAATCAAAGCGTCGTCGTGCATCGTGCCAATTCATCGAGTACTCCTGGAAGAGAACCGTGAATCATTAACCCCACAAGCCATGTTAGTGGGTCCACTGGTGGGCTGAGCGGTGCGGGGTAAGGAGCGCGGATGATGAACGGTGGATGCGTGCCGATATCTCTGCGCACGCTTCGTCCAGTGGAAGCGTGAGTCGCGTGCCGCCCGGTTTCATAGCGCAAGTGGACAAACCACTGGGCCACCGTCCCGTCAAACAAAACAACAAAAATGCACTAGATACATTTATATTCTTTGGGTCTTTAATTTCGCTGGGGGCGCCTTGTGACCAGCTCGGGCTTAGTAGAGGAGAGGCAGTGGGATTTTCACTGTCCACAATCCGTCCACCTGAAGACGGAAGCTTGTGTTGCCTCCGAAACGTCGTGATTTTTATTTTACTTTTATAAATTTAAATTTAAATTTTTGTTACCTACGTGACTTTACCGGAAAAAACCTAAGAATACAAACCGTCCTCTCAAGACCCGCACTGGAAACACGCCCGTGGTTGGTGTGGGTGGAATGAACTCATCCGATGCAGCGGCCCGTGACTCAACCGGGTTCTCAAGCCCAGTCACCAATGATTCACCCCCCAAAAACACCCCATCACGTCAACTTGGGCTTGTTACGAAATTTGGCAAAATTCCAGCACCGAGGATTAAACAGGCAGGTTTGGCTGCCTCGTGACAACCATTTCAAAGTGGCAGAGCACGTGCAGCGGTGCAGCGTCCCTCGTGTGACGAAGCTGACGGGACGTTAGAAGTACGTGTGTGATGTCAATTTGAGTGGGCTGTTCTATAACACGGGGCAATGCACTGCTCGACACACACTTTAGCATGGCCACTTCGTCTCTTGGCCTGACAAAAATATCTCATCCATCCATGGGCGACTGCTCGGGGTTCGGAGGTCAATGGGCAGCTCATGCTGACACTTACTCTGGGCAGAAGCCCTCTGCGTCCCACGTGCTGGCCTGGCTCCACGCCTCGATGATGTCACCGTCCCCCCCCCACCAATACATCCGTCTTTTTCTTCTTCCCTTTGCCCGTCTGCCTTCGATTTTCCAAGCAGCGGGAGGTGTGCGGTGGGTGAGCCTCGTGCCACACGTTCACAGCGTGTTCCATCTTGTCCCGCCCCCCCCCTCAAATTACACACGGCCAATTGTAACGCTGTGAGGAAACAAGCCCCCAAAAAATTTGGACAGAAAAAAATACCGAGAAGAGATGTTGACAGTCTGGCATCTGCGACGAGAGGAGGACTCCACGAATGTCCTCGCAAGCAAACGAGGAACTCCACGTGGAGCTGGCGAACTCCAAGCCTCACGCTGGCGGGGATCTCTTCCACCGGAATGATCTCCGTCGGCTGAGATGTGAGGAGATTGGCAAGACCGTCACGCCGCTGAGAAACGTCAAAACATTCCACGGTAGTTGCTGTTTGAAATAACAATAGTTAATGATGACAAACGTATCGTGTTGCCCCTGCCCTTTGGTTATCCCACAGCGGCCCCGCCGCAGCAGAAATACAGTAGCGTGGTAAAGCACGCAGCAGTTGCGGCTCTCTCGTTTCAGGTGAATAAAGGAGCCGCGGTTTATTTACAGAAGACAACACGCCCCAACATTCGAGTGGCTAAATACGCCAAAACCTACCGCAGACAGGCCCCGCACAGAAACCAATAAATCAGAGCGGTTTGGCTTGAAAGCTCCTCATTTTGACCGTGCGGATGTAATAAGGCTGCCGTCACCTCCGCCGTCAGTGGATCGGCTGCGGTTACAAACTAATTGCTGTTGTAGCAAACAACTCGGTGTGAGATTCCGCGGTTTTCCGATCGTAACCCTCGTCGCCTCTGTTGGATGCCGCTCCTTTGTGCGTGGAACACCGCGCACCTTTGTTTTCATGGGCACTTGTTGCAAAGGACATCTGGATTTTTATTTTGTAACAACCTACACCTGAACAGAGGGAAATGAACAGGAAACGGTGGAAAGTTGTGGCTCCACGTTGAGAAGGCTACAAAGTCCAGGAGGTGACTGGCTGAGCCAACCTTCAACTGGGATTTAACCAAGTTCATTGTCCTTGATTTAACCAGGGAAGCCTCGATACATCTCAAGACTCTGTTTTCCAGGAGGATCGCGCATTGACGCGTTTAACACATTTCCATCAATGAGTGTTTCTCGTTTTGTACGCGTGTTGCTGCGAGGCCCATTCCTGCCAGTGGTGTGGATTGTGGAGCGGCCATACAGAACGGGTGAAAACCACTGATTTCACAATTGTTCAAAGTTTCTATGCCCCCCGCCGCCGCCCACAAACAAGGTCACGCGAGAGTGCTGCCTCTGCATCTCGAAGCGGGGCTGCTGCTTTAGTCTGCGGGCGCTGGCGTCTCGCGTCGATCGATCACCGCCTTCGCAGGAGGTCCGAACACCGCCGCGGATGGTAGCGCGCAGCTCTCCACCCTCCCGCTGAGGAATGAGACCGCGGCCCAGGTGGTGGGATCAATGAGATTTGATCGCTGGGGGAAGGAAAGCGGGGAAAGAAAAAACCCTCGCAGGCCCCAGACTCGCCGGTCCGATGACTCTGAAAATTGTTTGACCCACCTCTGAATCCTTCGGGTCTCAACGAACGCTTGGGAACTTTGGGGGCTGCAACGAGCGGCGCGACCTACTTCAAGTGATCTCAGATGTAGTTCTGTGATTCTAGATTTGAAGCTTTCGTAACTGCAAGGATTCATACTCTTAGTTCTTTCGGTAAAGTCACGTAGGTAAAAAATGAAATTATAATTAAAATAAAACAATAAAAATCATGACGTTTCGGAGGCAACACAAGTCTCCGTCATCAGGTGGGACCGTCACAACCAGATTAGCTGTATGATACTCCGAAACGTCGTGATTTTTATTGTTTTATTTTATATTCATATTCTCAGGTTTTTTCGGTAAAGTCACGTAGGTAAAAACATTAAAATTAATGAAAGTAAAATAAAACAAAACAAAATAAAATTCACGACGTTTCGGAGGCAACACAAGTCTCCGTCATCAGGTGGGACCGTCACAGCCGAATTAGCTGCATCAAGTGAAGCAATGATTCAAGATGTAATCCCTTATAAGCAAGTTGAAGGGAGGTGGAGAGGGGGGGGGAGAGCTTATCAGGCTGTGGTAGCCAATGAATGGAAACGTATCGGGAGGGAGGAGGAGCGGTGATCAAAGACTGCACGCAGTGCTCAACACAATGAATGGAGACGTGTCGGGACGGAGGGCGAGCGGCGATTATTTTAATTTCATTTTTTACCTACGTGACTTTACCGAAAGAACTAAGAGTATAGTTCTGTGATATCCGCTTCCATGCACCGTTCCCTAACACAGACTTACCAATGGATTTTTCATCTCATGACTCGACACCAACAGCACGTTTGGCATAACATTGTGGGGAAAGACAAACATAATAAAGCACGTAGTCACGTTAGATTGTTAAATGCAATCTCGTGTCTTGAAAAAAAACCCACACGGGTCTGTTTACTCGACGATGTGCGGTGAGCGTTCGTGTTTTAGCAGCAGCAGCAGCAGCCTCCTCTCTCGGTTGCACGAGTCGTGGTGGTTGTCTCTCTACCTCTTAACGATTTCATTTACATTGCACGTGAAAGTGACCCCGTGACACGCGGCTGGTGTGTGGGCAGCGAGGGTCAACATGCACCCGGTACATTTGCCGCAACTGACGTCTCTCTCTCAGCTCGGCAGCCTCTCCCCTCCACCGCAGCCCCCCCCCCCCCCATGTTTACGCTGCATTAGGGATGGCATTTTAATGGAGCGAGTGCATTAAGTGCTCTCGAGATATATATTTTTTTTAATGCAGAGTTCCGTAAACTGCGCTTACATTATTAATCCATTTCATGTCCATTTTAAAGAACGGTCGTGTTCGAGATGGCAGAGGGTTGCGAGACGCCCGTTGTTTGGAGACTCCTTCCTCGGGGCACCGCACAGCTCTCTCGCTTTGACCAAATAAATCGTTGGCACAGTAGAGGGCACAGCTGGTGCATCTGCCAGTCCTCTCAGTCGGCCAACCCATGACACCTGGGCCTCTCCCGTGACCTCGTCCTGTCAGCAGCGAGCCTTCGACACTTCACGTGGTCTCAAAGTGCACCTGGCCTGGCACAAGCGCCGTGGTGACGTCCCCGCCACTTAGTGTGGAATGTTGTTGTCAATGCAGTGGTGGCGCCTGCGAATTGAGGGCCCAAAGTAAAAATAATATCGTCCCCCCAACCCCCTTTCCAATGATTACTCCTTGTGAGATGAGAGAAGAGAGCAACTACAGCTGAGATAGAGATGTGATAGGAGATGCAGTCAAGATACAGACAAGATACAGAGATGGAGTGAGATGAGAGGAGATATAGAGACAAAATACAGAGATGAAGTGAGATGAGAGGAGATATGGAGACAATATACGGAGATGAATTGAGATGAGAGGAGAGATGGAGACATCAAGTAAAGATGGAGTGAGAGGTACGAATGAGACACTTGTAATTAAATGTGAGAGATGTTGATGAGAAAACGGAAATGTAGCGGAACGAAAGCGATGCAGCGAATATAGAGATGAGATTATTTGAAAAAAAGCAACAGATTCATGAAGATCGCAGCCTTAGAAGGGCAACACAGCAACTCGAGTGCATGGGAGTTGGAGACCGCGCGTCATATACCACGGGACCTGCTCGGAATGAAACGCAGCATACCTGTCAACCCCTTGTCAGTGCCCTACCTTATTACAGACAAATTGAGACCTTATTGGTCACCCCGTGCCCTTATAAATCTCACTGTTCATCCTACAAAGTCACATCACAAGGGATAAACACTAACAGACCACAACATTTGTGTCCGTATTGAAACTGCAAAGTATGATCTTGAGTTTTGATTATAGTGTGCTGATCTTTAAAGGAGCATTGAAAAATGTTGATACTTCCACATGATAGCTCTACTGATACTCCTGCTTATAAGGAGTGACTCATGCTGCCAGCTATGGCTGCAAAGTTTGGTCGGACATGTTATGTATATCATTTATTGTTAAATTTGAATCACAGTTCCTATGATCACTGTTACGTTGTTTTTATAGCTTTATTTTGGTGATTTCGAAAACGTTTTGGATTAGCCATATTTGTTTGTTGTTGTACAGAGTTAGACTGACAACTTTAATCTAAATTGTCTTATGGTTGTTATTGTTTGACTTGCATCCCACTGGGATTTTTGCACGCATCATTGAAGACTTTGCTGTTTTTTCCTGGATTTTTTTTTTCTGGATTTTTCTGCTGTGTGTAGTCACTTGTTCATGTTTTTGTTTGTCGCGGTTGCTCCCGATTCAAGAGCCGAATGGCTCACGGGGCTATACCTAATAAATGAACTGAAACGGCTGTACGCCCCGTATGGACCTGATCCTCAATTTCCCTGTGCAAGGAGGACACGCGGTAAACTCAATGGAAACGTAAAACATGCTTCCTGATTAACATTTACAATTTGACACGTGAATCGTTACCAAAAGGGTAATTGTCTATTTCATACCTCACCTAGCTTATTATTTGCACGAGGAATTGAATTGTTCAATTATTTCGTTCATAAATTATATAAAAAGCAATTTATTAATATATCTCATAATTTATGCGTGACGTCACCGCCCGCTTTCTGATTGGCCCGTCCAGCGTAGTGGGCGTGGCCTCTCGGAACGACATACAACACGAACCCGGCACCGGTAAACTTCCCTGCGTTGCTTACATTTATCAAACATTTAATAATTGCATTGTAAAATATCAACATTCACGTGCCGACGACTTGCAACGTTGTTCCTTAAGTTACCGCGCGCGTTTTGCATCGTTTTGACGTTGGCGGCTTTAATTAAAGCGGGAGCGGCTACCTCGCAGTCTGTCTGAAGGCTTCTGGCCTAGCCGCTTTAACAACTGTAGCATAGATAAAGTCTACACTTTTATTTTTATTACGGTCCTATTAGACGCGGCACACTGATGGATTGAAAAAAATAAACCCCTAGAAAACTTCACTTATCGCTGAATGTTAACATGTGATTCCGTATGCGCCGCAGACTTTGAAAGCTAAGCAAGGTTGAGCCTGGCCGGAGACTTTGAAAGCTAAGCAAATGTTGAGCCTGGTTAGGGCTTGTATGGATAGCAGAGGTGTTATAGGCTGCGTGGTGGACAGCAGAGGGCGCTGCAGCAATGAAACCAACATTAACTTGTACTGAACTCGTATGCTCCCCACATTCACCAACTCGTAGTGACCAGAGTGGTGAAGTATGGTCAAACAAATAACACCCACGAGCTGCCACGGTGTTCGGAGGAGGCCCTTATCCAGCAGTCGTGTTACCATGGCTGGACTGAGCTCGCCATGATAACGTGGAATTTAGACCGCTGGCTCAGCCTTCCAATTCTAACTTGAGAAGTGAGACGTCTCGAATGTGCATTGCTCCACGTGGGCAGTCATCAGCCGTGATAAATCCACTGCTGGATGAAGGCCTCCCCAAGTCTTCGCCATCCTCCAGGGGGTCTGCGACGCAGCAATGCATCTCTGCTCCTCCACACTCAGCTGATTGAATCCTTCCGCCAACTTGCGATGGACGTCCATCTCGGCCGTGTCGTTTACTGTGGCTGCCACACCATCGTTTATCTCGACCACCTTTATTTAATCCCTTTTCGAGAAGACTTATTCTACACAAACCCACTTGGCAGGCAATATGACGCCCCTAGCTTTTGCATGGTCTTTCTATAAGCCAACTGTTCCATTTCTGCCTCTGTGTAACTCCAATCATTCACTTTTCCATACTTTTGTTTGTGCACTTTACCGCTTTTGTTCCATTTTTTTGTGATTCAGATGTCAGCAGCAGGTATGATAGATTTGTTCTGGCCAAAGGAATGTGTCATTGTCTTGGGGCTTGGCGTCAGGAATGCATGAAACAGCCCTTTTCAACAAACCTACAACAATGTAAAATAGTTTTGTCAATTCACTGCTGCATGAAGAAGACCTCTGTGTTGGTCAAACTTCTCCACGCTGGGTGGTGCAGGTTTTTGGTTGAGTCAGGAAGGGTGCAGGACTAATTCATATATATCTCACACTAATGTTTACCGGTTCGATTACTACACTAATCGGATAACCACAAAACTAGTTATAAAATAAAGTATCTTGTGCCACTGGACGGGAGGTGATGGACAATGGTTGGGGTGAGTTCTTTAGCATCATCAGTCAGGAAAAGTGGGGCCCCATTGCATTTGAGCATGGGGACACCTTGACTAAGATGCAAGACATCTAATAGCCATAATATTTACTTTTTTTTATTAAGTAAACCTGCAGTATTTCTTCAGTGAAAGTTACAACCACTAATATGATGCCTTTGTGTTGCAGATTTCCAAAACACGAGTTGTAGCCATGGCGATTGACTGGTATGGTTTTGGATTTGGCTCCTTGGTGATTGCTGGTGGGATTCTTGGCTACAAGAGGAAGGGTATGTATGGTTCACACTCGCTGCGCGATTCACCCAAAAGTTTGATACCCGACCACGGCAAATGTCAGTGGCATGTGTTCTCTCCGAACTGGTTGCCAAACCGCATTGGCCAGCGTATTGATTTATAGCTGCCACTCTGTTCATGTCCATATGAAGTACGGACAAAAAACCTCCCATGACTGACTATGTATGAGGACGCATTACCCCAGGGATGGATTGATAAGGAGCTGCAATGTTAATTTTGTTTAAATGTACTGAACACCCAGTAGTGGAGAGACGGCGGTAGAAAATGATGGCTAGCTATTGCAGTCGAGTTGTCAATGTATGACACGTGAACATCAGTCTGCTGTATTATATCCGAGTACATCTTTTTGTGCTTTGAATATTAAATCTAAAATGTGTGCTTGTTTTGGCTCATGTCTTGTCGATTTTTTTTTACACCAAGGCTTTATGAATAATGGTAATACTGTACCTTCAGTCACATTTAATTAGACATGAATACATAAATATGTAATTTCAAATTTCAAATACCATATTAAATATTTAATGTTGTTTATCTTCGTAATTTTATAGTCTGTAATGTTCAAAATTGGCACGTGCCTTGAGATGACAATTAAAAAAAGAACGATGTAAGACTCAGTTATTAGCTTAGTATTAAATATGAATTACAATTGAAAACGAAATATAAGTGCACATTTAATTTGTTAACCCATTCAGATTTGCAATCGCATTTTTAAAGCCCATATCTCTTGAAATCTACGATATTTGCCATTTCCTTCAGTGCCAATTTCCTCTTGGGTGATGGAGCGGAAGACAATCCGCTGTGGAGATGGAATTGATGAAATCACCTTTTGTGCAGCTGCTGCTTGCTGAATTGTTACACTGCAGGGCCGAGAGAGATGAAGACGACTTGGGGAGAGGCCTCATCCAGCAGTGGATTGAACATAGCCGATAATGGAGTTTTCCACGTCTGTTTTCAGGCTCATTGCCGTCCCTGATAGCCGGCTTGATCTTCGGACTGCTGCTGGAGTTCGGCGCATTCCAGCTCTCCTTTGACCCGAACAATATTCTGCTATCTTTAGGTACGTTTCATTTCCACTACAATGGGCACAGTCTACACGCTTGTGTGTGCGCGCGCGTGTAAGTGGCCGTTTCGTCACCGTGTGTTCTTGGAAGTGGACACTTTCCATTAGCCAGCGTTCTATTTCACATTCCTCCTGCTATTTTAATTTATTTCAAAGTTTTAAGACATGCACAGAAAACCTTATCCAACCTGCTAAAATGAGTAAGTTGGGCAGTGATGTGGCCCAGCTGCAATGGGTTTTCCGCTTGTTGTAGAGGTTAATTGTTTGAAGCCGGAAGGCCACCCTCGATAATACTGTTGGTGTGTTACCTGTAGAATACGTGCCACCTGCTTCACAGTGGGCATTAAAGATCCCTTGACATCATTCTAAAAGAGTATGCCAGCGTCATTATCCACATTTTACAAATTTGAAAAATTATCCACTAATTTCTGAATGGGAATTGCACTTAACAACATTGCCCCCTATAGGCAGACTATATCTTATTGTGAAACATAGTGCCTTCGTGGTAGTCCTGCGCTGTAATAATTACACGAATCGCAAATCTAAATAAAAAAAAATCCTTGTACTCTTGATGTGGAACTCAGAATTCCACGTGATCATGGTTTCTTGTGCCAACTGCTTTATTGTCAGCATAACGATGCACGTGGTCGGGATGTGAAAGGTGATTTAAAAATATCTTTATAAAATATCTCAAAGGAGTTTTTGTCGCACCCTTTGAGAACTATTTAAAAATTACTCTCTTTAATATCAAAGAGTATAGTTTTTACATGAAGACTTAAAGGTGTTGCCTTTAAATATGCAATGGAAGATAGTTCAATCACTCGTTTTTTTCATACCTGGGTGGATCGATGATAAAGGGGTTAGCGCATTGCGACAAACCAGGCCACCTGAGTTAAATTCCTTTCGACAGCCTACATCTGTGGCGAGTGACAACTGGTCTGGTTCTGGGCTCTGGGCTTCCTCCTATTCCTTCACCAACCCCCAGTGAGCAGTGCGGTGTTGTCTGGTCAAACAAACTCCATAACCAATATGTTGTAGGGAGGCCTCGATTCAGCAGTGGACTGACAAAGGAATGTACAATTTTGTAATGTCATGGTTCTACATGGTGTTTTGTACATGTGTAACACTTGTCTGTGACATTAGGACTCCCGAGTAGATATTTAGACAAAGCTTATGCCCATACACCTTTAATACACAGGAGCTCCATGAAATAAAAATTTCTCAGTCAGTTAAATGTTTTGTAGCTGATAAATGTCAACGTGACACCTACGTAGAAATCTTTGTCGAAGTCTTGTTTGTCAGCATTTCTGCATAAATGTCATTGCCTGAGAGCAAAGGAGCTCTGTGTTTAACACAATTTTAGGAAGCTTATTGCAAAGTTACATTCCTAATCCACTTCTTGAAGCCCTTGACACGAGCAGTGACAGTAGCCATGTGGGGTTATGGAAGCCCTAAGGGTGGGTTATTGCACAGCACCGCTTTATTTGCTGCCCTCGGTGACCTAAGCAGTAATGGACCATCTGCGCAAATCTAAAGGCATGATGCCGGTGGAGGTGAGAGCTGTGGCTTTGATGGGGAACGCTCGTGTAGTTAAGACGCATGCGTTATGTAGCCCTATAGAACAGAACACGATTGAATTTACCCCATGCACCCGGGAGGTGATCGTACCCCCCCCCCCCGCCGTGTGCTTGCTTGTGTTCCGTATAGACGACCTCTGTAAGCAGCCACCTAATGTGTGGGCCTGTTTGCTTGTACTCTGAGAGCCATCACCACAGAAACTCATTACCCTCTGGCTTTGCAGACCCTGGTGTCAGCATGTTTGTGTTTCATTAGATTTGGTGTTGTGTTTGAAAGTTTGCATTCTGGCATATACTGTACAGTATGTCTACACGTGTGTACATGTATATGATTAAACAGTATGATTGCAATCTTGGCAGTGCCCATATATGGTTTGAGTGAACTATGGAGTACGTGTTAAACAGCTCTTCCCTGTGTTGTGATGTGAAATGCATTGTTTTTTCAGTTGTGCTCAAGATAAATAGATTATACGAATGTGGAGAAAATATATTTTGTCATGAATTGAACAAAAAAAATCCACAAAATATTGATTTAAACAATCACATCTTCCATCGTTGCTTCCGCTGAATTGGCAAGCAGTGGAATTGTGATTGATGTCTGCTCTTGGCTTTGCTTCCCCCCGTGGAATTACATGTCAAATAACCGGCAGGAGACTTAAAACCTGAAGCGAGAGTGTGGCGTGTGGGTTGTCCACGGGCTGAGCATCTCTTCGGGTCAAAGTTCAGCTTGGGTTATAGCCCCGGGATAATAAAGGATCGTTATGTGTGGCACCTTTGTTTCGCTTGCCAATGATTGTGCAAAGAAACTTCGATTGAGTCTTGAGCTGTGCTTACACATCCATTATTTCGTTATTTTCTTACCAGGTAAGGTCAACTGAGCTATATAACTATTTTTTAGAGCAACCTGGCCACAGATCATTGCTTAACTTTAAACTAAACCAATCCTGATCTGTGTTTGGTGAATCTGGGCTTGTTTCTTGTCCCAGTCATCGAATCACCTCTGCATTTGGTATTCACCCAATTCTTTTGGGTTATAGGCTTTCACGAAGGAAGGTACTTTTTCTGCAGTAGTTTCGGAATAGTCAGCAATGTTGCTATTGGTAATCCAAATTGAGTCATTCGCCGATAAAATTTCAAACGTGTCAAATTTGGACCATGACGCCGTCACACAATGGCCTACTTTTTTCAGCTGACGCCATGGGATCTGTAACGTCCACTGTGAAGCGGACGGTGAATAGTATTTCGTGGTTAATTCACCCGCGGGATTAACAGGGCGGTCTGCTGGATGCGAACCGCGGACCTCGACAGCAAGTTGCAAACGAGCTCGCACAGCACCGTGCTACCTCCCCAGCGTTCTTGCCGCGTGGACCCACTTCCCCCTCTCCGTCCCTTGGTTTCCCTTAGCTGCCGCAGGGCAGTTATCGCAATTTATTTTTTTGCAAGATTTAATGCAATAGCCGGATGAGCATTACGCTATCTCAAGCTAAAATCTATTATTTTTTTGTAATTTTCTGCACTGTTTCTTTTTTAAATTATGAATACACAACCCTGAATTCGACCTACTTTGAGACACACCGACTGTGTGACATCACGACTGTTTCTAAGGGCAACCCGGGTAAAAGCAAATAGCTCATCCCGGAAAGTGAGCCCTGTGGCCCAGTGCTACCTGGCCTGGTTGCACATGGCTAGGCTTGGCAAGGCTGCAATGGGAAAACTGGGCTGTGCCCACCTGCCCAGTTTGAAATTGGGGGCCGGCCTGCCGTTAAGTGGTTGTGATAACATGGCCGCTCACCGAGGTATGAGGGTGTCCAGTGTGTTATACGACACAGCGGAAACAAACCATTTTTCACACAACAAAGAGAGTTAGGTTAATGGACCCTGCACAGACTGCCAGGAAAGCCCTGTGTAGTGCCTCGTTGTGGAGACATTCCTCTGCCATGGTATGTTGTTGTGCAGCGCCATACCTCTTACAGTCACCCACAATTATTTCTAAATATTTTAATCCAAATGGTTATTGCTGCCACCTGTTATTACGGCGTTGTTGCGTATGTAAGCCATCCTATTATTTATTACATTTCCTTTTTAAACAACGTGTACACCACGAAGCATTGCTCGCAAAAAATAGATATAGTGATGTAAACGTGAACAGAGTTGCTGAGATTCGGTGCGATAGCCGTTGTTAATTGCGCACGACATCTGCCAAGTGGTGGTGACGTCGGCACGGTGCCGGTGCAAGGCTTGGTGTACTGCGACGCTCAACAGAGCAGTGCAGACACATTGGCACGATTCCCTAGAACAGACCTGTACATAGCGAGGTGTGCGGGCGCTTTCACATGCACGTGTGTACGTAAATTGCGTGGACAGGAATATGTACGCAATGACTGACGGGTGTGTGCAGTTGTGTCAGCGGTGCTGGGCTTGGTGATGGGAATACGCTTCCAAAAGTCGGGCAAGGTTATGCCCGCCGGACTGGTTGCTCTTCTCAGGTAAAGCACTCGGCACGCACGTCACTTTGCTCACCTAGCCTGGCATGCACCATCTCCCCCGGTAGGACAGAATGCGCAGGTGCACAGTGCATGACCCAGATACGCAAGCTTGCAGAGCTCATTCATTTTCATCAGAAGCAATTTTGGTCTCGGGCTATTTTGCGAACGAGCCAATTTGCAACCGCAACGTTTCCCGGATTGCTTATGCGAGAGGCTTATCCGGGACAGTGTAATTGAAGAGTCCATGCCGACTCTTATTTAATGGCATTTGGAGTGGTTGCACACTCCCTGTTAATTTTCATATCACCATGTAAATATGTAAACAGAATTAAGCTTTGCACGCTTTAATTACGCGCGCCGAGCGAAGCCGCTGCAGGGAATTGGCGCTGGCTATCTTGTGGCGCTCCTGCCTTCCGCCATCAGAGCCCCGTGAGAGTCACCGGCTAATGCATCTCCGAGAGCGGCTCTCCGTACCGCGTCTAGCGGCCTTAGGAGCAGATGGGACGGCAGGGTGGTGGCGCAGTTGTAACACTTGTGCCTCGCAGCTAGAAGGGTCTGGGTTCAATTATTGGCTTCCTCAAAGTTCTCCGGATTCCCCCCATAGCTACATGTTTTTAACTGGTATTGGCTAAAAGAGTCTAGAGCCTCAGTGAGGCTTTCCTGTTTGGACAACCATAATAATCATCATATGTTAATAATAAAAATGCAAGGAAAGCCAGCAGGGGTAGTGAATGTGTCACAAAGGCATCTGGGCAGCTGTTGGTTAATTTATGCTTCGCTCTGGGTGCGTGCGTACGCTTACTCGTCGATAGAAAGCAGAGTGTGGAAGAGTAACGCTGTGCCGCATGCAATGTTTATGCGAGCGCCGATGGCTTCCAAAGAGCGTATTGCTCTTAACGCGCAAAAATATACAGTGCATTCGCACACTCACACCGCGACATGTAATAAAGTATGTTATTGAATATTAAAATTAAATGCGATTGTTTATGACAGCACTGAATCCAATCATTCACTGGTAAACAACGCAAGCACAATTGCATGTCCCTGATGTGTGAACTGTCTGTTGAGAGTATGAATTTTCCTGTCTCGTTGCTTAGCATCTTGAACCTCGGACGACTGGTGCTCAGACTGCTGTGACGCCTGTTGCCTGCCGTGGCGGCAGCGTCTCCACACCCGCTCGTCGCAAGCGCTTCTCGTTGGTAATGACTCGTGCAGACGCCAAGACGACAGGTCGCTCGCTGCGGGTGTAAGTTGCGATCGGATTGGCGTGTGCGTCACTGACGAACGTGAAGATATTAACCCTTGAGATTTTTAAGAGATTCTAAAGAGCGCAGTTGAAATTCTATATTTGTTTTGTCCTATCCTCGCTTTCGCGTCAATAATAATTTCCGTGTTTAAACACCCAGCCCGTTGTGGGTTTGTGATGGGGTTGATTACGTAAGTGTATGGCGTGCCTGAGCTCTGTGGCAGCGAAGCCACCGTACGTGACGAGTCGCGTGTTGCTGCTGCTGCTGCTGTTCGCTCGCGTTTCAATTTAAAACGAGCGCTCTGTGCCGTCTCGGAAATTGCTTCACGCGACTGCTTTTTTTGGAAGCCGATTTGTGCGGATCCCATCGAATACCAGCAGCTCGGTCCTGCGTGGAGTGTTTAAGCCGACTGCTCGGGCAATAACAAAAAACACCCATTTAGGGAATAATTTTCAGCCCGAAGAGTAAAAAATTACCTCAAGTATGGAACTCTGCCAGCCGCATTGCAGGATTACAGCTTTGTAAGTTTGGCTCTCAAGCGCAGCACTTCAGACTTTCAACGTGTCAAATTTGTATGCGGGATAATTACCCTATTGAAGTTATTGTTTCCAATGTTGTGTAAAGTATGTACTGGGGTAGTGGGTGTTTTGTTAAACATACACATTATAATGCCTGTACATTTGTATCTTCACATTTTCACCCAATTTTTTCCCAATTGTGTTATCGGCGTCACAGCACGAGACAAATCATCCATTTGGAAATTTCACAGCAGTTCAGCCCCGCGTGTTAGAGAACAGCCTCTTGAAGCAGACATTGCAGAGTTACTCAAAGATCCCTTAAAGTGACCTCTTGTCCACACTCAGAGACAGCACCCGTCCTGCTACGAAAAAATATTCATCACCTGACAGTCAAACAGATATTCTTCATGCTCACAACAAAATATAGTCAAATAAGTGCGAAATTACTTTGAAATAGGATATTTTTTTTAGTGCGACTATATTGGTAACCAATTTCTGAGTTCATCACTTCACTACTCTTGAGTCTGCAGCAGTTGCCTGGGCTTGAACCCAGGCTTGAACCCAGGCAACTCTCATCATCGTTAGCTCAGCGCTCTGACTTCTGAGCCACCTGACTTCCTCACAGAGCAATGAAATTCGTGAGAAAAACATATCTACCACCATTGGAACCTTCTTTGCCAGTAGCAAAATATGATAATTGTTTTTTACCCTTTTATCTGGCAACAAAACTGACACCTTTTTTTTACTACTGGCAAAGGAGGTTCCAATGGTGTAAATTCTGACCCCGAGCTCTCATACTCTGATGGTGCATTGTCCTTGAGTTGTGCGCCTTTTGGCGTCATCTGGTCCAACACCATGTGAGACTAGGCTCTCAAGAAAGCCGTCTCAGGTGTGGACCAATCAATTTCAAGGACAGTGCATACATTATCAGAGTTGTGTTTTTTGTTTGCATTCCGACTGCAGGTATTGTGGTCAATGCAAACATGACTCCTTGTAAAAAAGGTGTCAGTTTTGTTGCCAGATAAAAGGGTAAAAAAACAATTATCAAAAACATATCTACTCTCACGAGACCATCGACCCACTAGATTAGAGAACCCGTTTTTTGAACCTCGGGCTACTGCCGAGCGGAACTTTGGTATCCTTGACAAAGACCTCCGCAGCATTACGTAGACGTAGTTCCAAAACGGAGATCTTCCATGAGGCCATGTGAGAGACATTGTGCAGAACAGCAGTGCACGATGGGAGTCACTTCCCATGGCTCCCGCAGAGAGCTTGAGTTAACGCGAGCGCAGCTGTGTTTTAAATGACCGTCTCCAATGCTCAATTTGCTTTACTTTGGTATTGCTTTGTCTTCAGTGAAGCCCTGAAATCCTGGATTTAACCACCGCTGTTTCACAACCTGCTGATCACACGTATTTAAAGTGTGAAGCACATTCAGAAGTTCTCTGTTTAATGCGGCAAAGTAACAAAGAGAACCAACTCACGGCCAAGTGAAAAGTCCTGGCATTTTAATGTGCTTGTGCCTCTTTGTACGTATTGGCCGCAGCACCTACAGATGCTCATCGAAGCACGAGTCCCTTTCCAGTCATCGCCACCAGCCGTGATCAATCCACTGCTGGCTGCAGGCCCCTCTCCAGGCCGTCACGATCTCACTGCCATCACAGTACCACCTGGCAATTCAAATGGCAGGTGGCATATCGGTTGTGTCTTGCCCGGCGTGGCCGACTGTCACTGGCCGCGCGCTCTTTAAGCCGTGTCGCATGCTCTAGCCCTATCGCACGGCGTTTTCTTTCGTGTTAAATCTACGCAGCTTAGGAGATCACCGCGAGTCATTTTATGTGGATCCTAAAAAAACCCGCAGGCAATTTGCGAACGAAGCTGGTGTTATTCGGATGAAGGTTGTGTTTTTTCGTCTGCGCCGTACTGCCGTTGTGGAGCTTTGTCAGGTTAAACGCCGAGACAACTTGTGTCGTGTAACGACCCGCGGGCACAGGAGCGTGCAGGCTCGATGGCAGGAGCAACCCTGGGGCCGCACCGTGGCGGCGGCTGGCAAAGCACATCACAGCTCGTCGGCACGTTGCCGAGGTGTCGTACGGAGAGAAAATACACTCGTCTATAATTTAGTAATGCGGTCTCGTGAGAGCGCTTTAATAAGCTGAGATGCCATTAGAAGGCGTCGGACACATGCTTAGGGAGATTAGCAGGCACGTGCTCAAATCGGCGTCATATAAAATGGCATGAGCACAAATCTCTGTTGTTGCTCAATGCAGGGGTCCAGATGCGTACAGTTCTTGCGCCGTTTCATTCCGAAAAAATGAATCCTCACTGCTTCAGATGGATGTGAATAATGTTTTGAATTTTATGATTTGTGGGTGTGTTTTTTTTATTAAAAGTGCACAATTCCTGGTTCGGGTGATTTCAAGAAGGAATCGTATTCAATGTTTTTTTTCACATTTTGAGAAGTGTTGCGTTTCAGCGTAAGTTGATAATACGTAAGGCTTGTTGCTAAAGCTGCGTTGAGTGCACGTACCGCTTGAATTGTGATTGCTTCGCGTCCGCTGCATTGTACGCTTTGATCTGTTTTACAAGACATACACGTGGTAATATACAGAAAAAAAACGCAATTGATGTTCAACAATCCCTTGTGAAGTCCCACAAGCAAGAAATCTCGGAAAATGAATTCAAACTCCATTTCTCCACAAGTGTGTTTGACGTTGAGGCGAGGTGATTTTATGCACATAATAAATTATCGTGCAGTGCACGGTGCATCTGTGGGGTGCAGCCTGGAGGTAGTGTCTCTCATGAAACGAGACTGAATGTCAAGCCAGCTGTTTGAACTCTGAATGTTGGCTTTCATGCCTCTCTGCTCCTGCCGCTGCATCTGCAGCGGGCCCCGCACGTGCAGCCCTCGGTAGACGCACTGCTGGCTGAGTGCCTCCCCACGCCTGTGCGCGTTGTGGGGGGTTTCATTTCTCTCCGCTTCATGGTGATCGCTGCGGGTTTATGAAGGAGCATTTACGCGGGGGCAGGGGAAGTGCAATGCGATGGATTTTGATCCGCTGCCCTCTGCTGCCCGCAACATAACCTCGCAGATAACCTCGCAGCAGCAGCAGTCTATACCGGCTGTCGTGCATGGCGGTCGCCCATTCAAACACGGCACAGACTCAAACCTGCTGAGATTCTGAAGAAGTATGACGAGATCGGGTTCGTTGCGGATTATTTTGTCCGAGGCTTATATTGTGATGCAATTGAACATTAAGCTGCGAGTGTACTTATGTGCTGTATGTTGAACTTTGTTCGCACCGTACGTAGCCATCCGTGCTAATCAGAGGTGCGAGTGGCGTGTAATCATGCTTACGTAGAGTCGACGTCCTTTATAACAACACTAAGTGTTTTTTGTGTTTATTCTTGAAAGTAAACATCTCCCTTCACATTTGCTCGCATTACATTTTTCCATAACGGTTTTTATCCGAAAAATAAATGGTCTGATGGAGCCCCGTTGTCTTAATACCAGCGTAATAAAACGATTGCTTTCAACATTTTGCATTTAAGTTTTACAGAAAAAGTATTCATACCAGCCAGCATCTATCAACTGCTGGATGAAGTCTTCCCAAGCCGTCACGATCTCATGGTCTCGCGAGGCACCAATCCATCGATCTGTTCACGAGTTGATCTCGTTGTTCCGCCATTGGTGGATGCCCTCTCCGCTGTATTTTCTCATTTGGCTGCCACTCCACCGTCAGTCTTGATCACCGCCCATCATTCGTCTTTGCGATGTTTCCTGCCCAAGCCCGCTTTTATCAAGTAAATACGGGGTCTTCAACTTGCCTACATGCATTCTTGTAATCACATTTACTGGAAGAGGAAATAATTCACAATATCCTTCAATCGTGCTTAAATTAAATCAACCCCACCTCTGTTCACCTGGCCGGGGTACACGTCAGTCGCTCAGCAGGCCCCACGTGTGGGTAAACCCCCCACCCTTTCCAAGACGTCTGGCCAGCATGAAAGAGTAGGCCAAAATACCCTCCCATGAGGGGGGGGGCCTCCATAGAGCTCCCTCTCCTGGAGGCCCCTGCTGTCAGCAGTGGCGTGAGAAAATCATTGCAGGGCTGCACCTTTATACGAATGTCATTTGACAATGTGGCGTGCGCGACGTGTTGCTGACCAGGTGTCGGCGCCCGACGCAATTCCTTTTGTTTCGCTTGGCAAATAAAACAAAGCGGGCGCGACGGGCGCGCCAACTCGCCGTGAGGTGCCTTCAGAGCCGCCGCCGCCGTGGATGAAGACAAATTGGCGCTCCGAGCCGCCCTCGGTCCCCTCCGCCGCAGCCGCCGGCTGGTTCTTGAGAGCGAGGGCTCCCATCGTCCCTGGAGACCACGGGGGGGGGGGGCTAGGACGCGGATCTTAAAGCAACCGCCACTCGCACTGCCAACTCAAGAGTGCTTGTATGCCTGCCAATTTTTACTGTTAATTAGGCGGCGTTTTCGTTGTGTAATTGTTATTTACTGGCGGCATTATTTTTGCTGGAATCTTTCGCATCTGCGTTTGTTTATGTGGAGCGGTGGCACAGTGGTTAGTATACTGCGGTTATGAACCAGGCCACTTCAGTTCGATTCCTGGCCACGGCTAACATCAGTTCGTATTATCTGAACCTGTCCTGGTTCTGCCCTCGTTCGACATGGTTAGTACGATGTGTCAATATCGCTGGGGAGACAAAGGCGGCCGGGCGTGGTGCTGGCCACTCTACCCCCTCGTGTGCCGTTCCGGCTTTCATAGGTGCTCGCTAACAGCACTTGTCCTGCCAATAACAACGTGTGGACTCGACGGGGGGAAATTTTTCTTTGGCCATACAGAATCTAGGTCCAATATGGTGACTCACAATTTTAAATCAACGAGCCCAGGTTTGATTGTTCATAATGAAAAAAATCCATCATGCGTAAAGCACTCAAATGCCAGAACAAGGGCACATTTAGTCGGCAGTACAACAAATCGGCGAGTGCTTCGTATCGTTTGTGTGTGTTCTCGGGGTGCTCCACTCTCCTCTGACACACGCAAAGGACACACTTCGGAGAACGCCGAAAAGTGATCGTTCCGTGCAGCGGCCCTTGGGCGGAAAATAAAGAACCGATATGAAAATTCAGATGTCACCTTGTCGACGTTCTGCCCACGAGGGAACCGACGGGTCCCCCACGGATCGATGAGAAGCTGCGAATTAAAAACAACTCAATTGCAACATTAGTCAAAAGATTTAAATTGATGCATCTCGGCGAATCTTGAAACTATCCCCGCGGGGTTAACACGTGTTCAGCGCTCCCATCACATTCACCGCATTCTCGAAAATGTAACAGTCAATCACGGGGTTTGGGGTGGGAGGTAAGAGACGTCTTGGTGAATCGCGGTAATTTAAATGAAGGCAATTAGGGCGTTACATAAGAGAAAATGTGAAATTTGAAGGTGGCTTCCACGGTGAGCCAAACATCCGTTAACCTCTGTTGTTGTTGCTGTTGCTCCCACTCGATGAAGTTGTTCTTGCGAAAGCTCCTCTCTCTCGGGAGTTGGCAGCGTGCCGCGCGCACGCCGACAGCGCCGCGTTTGTCTCGTGAACGCCTCATCGCTCACGGGGAGCGTCAGAATTGGTTAATCGTCCCTCTCAGCGACGGTCTTGGGGGGGGGGGGGGCAGGTGGAGGGAGGTTTTCATCCAGCAATGGATGGATCATGGCTTACGATGATTATCGGGACACGAGTGCTTGGGGAAGAGACGCGTGGACACGTCGACCCAGCCAAGGTGCTGAGTGGGAGGCGCCGGTTTGTAATTAGTTTTTTCACGGCGTGCCTCGTGACGCACGGAGGCACGGGGAGTCATTAGCGATGGTGGCCGCGTCCAGCGGTTTAGTCGCAGACGCCGCCACCGTCGCCGCAGACGCCGTTCGCTGTACAACCCGGACGCCCTGGGCTCCCCCGCGCCGCCGTTCAGTGCTCGGTGATCATCCCGAGCGCGCGCGGCTCGAGACGGGGATCTTCGCCAAATGAGTTCGACTCTTGCGCGTCTGCGGAAAATTCCAGGACGCGCCACGGTGGCAGCGCGAGGGAGCGGCGGGGGGGGGGGGGGATACCCGCTGCCCAGCGATGGCCTCGTCCCACGGCGCCCGCCCGCACACCGCTGTACGAAGGCCGAAATAATGAAATTGAAGTGTCAAGTAAAGGAATAATGCGACTTTGCTCACGAGCGCCTCGTCGAGAAAGGCCATATAGCTTGCGGTGTGGTGAGAGGAAGTTCGCACTCGCCAGTACGTGCTGTCAAATGTCGCCCTGGGAATTCAACCCTCGGGCCATTAATGATCGTTCTCCAACTCGGGTTCAAAGTGTCCATGCGGCTCTTCTGCCCGTCCGTCTGAAGTCGGGGCGGGGCGGGGGGAGGGCACATGATTTTTCTCGTAACGATGATCCAATATGAACGGGACTTCAGTGTCAAGTTGTGTTGCTGTTAGCGACCGACCCAAGAGGAGCCGGGCCACACTACTCACAGCGGTGCCCTCGCCGCCCGTCAGAGCCGCTAACGGTGCCCGTCCTCTCGCCGCGGCCTTCAGCATCCCTGCCGCGAACGCTGCCGTGCCCCCTAGCTAAAGACGCGCACTTCTGAAGACAGTGCTGGGCACCATCACAGAAGCCGTGCGTGTGCACGACTCTCCGTGCTGGTTGCGACGTGCGCGCCACGGCTTCGTTGCATTTCACCAACGCGACGTATTTGCGTGTTTTCTACTCGACAGAAGAATATCTCCCCTTGGTATAGGCGAATTTGAAAGCGCACCTCCCCCCCCCCCCCCATTAGTCACGTTCGTTTTGTTTGTGTTCGCATTTAATGATCTTGCCAGAGGTGCCCGGTTCTCCTGGGAGACGGGGCGCTGATGGGATTAGCGGGGATGAAAGCACTGAATCACTGCAGCGCTGCGGTGCACAAGTCCAACAACTCGCTTGGACACACCTCCAGCGCCCGACGGGATACATAATTAAATGACGGAGAGGGCCTCTTGGCGATGAAGAAGGGCTCGTAATGTCACATACTCTGTTTTACCTTTGTGCTTAGGCAAGTGCTGTTGACCGTTGCGCTGAGATGTTGTTTGATAATTGTTTTTTGACCCTTTTATCTGGAAACAAAACTGACACCTTTTTTACAAGGAGTCATGTGCTAAACAAAACACAAACTCTGATAATGTATTCACTGTCCTTGAAATTGATTGGTCCACACCTGAGACAGCTTTTCTTAGAGCCTAGTCTCACAAGGCGTTGGACCAGATGACGCCAAAAGGCGCACAACTCAAAGACAGTTTTGTTGCCAGATAAAAGGATAAAAAAAACAATTATCATATTTTGCTACTGGCAAAGGAGGTTCCAATGATGTTGTTTGTGTTCGTGCACCACTGCCAAACGCCCAGGGCCAGATGGCGGCTCAGCGGTCTCGTGAGCGGCTCGCAATCTGAAGGTTGTGAGTTCAAATCCAGGTGAGGGTGGGATGGGTTGGGGTGGCGGTTGACTAGCCCCATCATTCCTTCCGGGAGTAGATAACACGGAGTGTCTTTTGGTTGGGGGAAGTCAGCAGTGGTTGTCCTATGGATAGACTCGCCCACGTCATAGAAATGTGGCATTTCCACCGCCGGTTCATAGCAAGAAACTGGAGGTGAGCACCCACCAATGCCTCTGGTGCTCGTACGAGCGAGAAGGCATCGCGCTGGCTTTGACCACGGCCAGTGCAGGGTCACGGGTCGCGTGCACACGGCACGCAGCTGCTGTTTTGTTTCGCAGGGTTTCGGAGGCTGATGTCCTTTGTTGTCTTGTCAGGGAGGAGTGATAACCGTGAACAGCAGCGGCAGGTGGAGGCAGCGGATGTGAGTGGGATAGAAAATGAGACGGGCGGAGAGAGAGGGGGGGAAACAAACGCTGAGAGCAATGCTAACGTCAAGCAGATTGTGGACAATGCAACGTCGCATATCCGACCGTCACAATATGGCAAACTGACGACCCGCACCCAGTGTGGGTGGTTCGTTGTGCATGGTCATTCCCAGCAGATATTCACAAATCCGCCTAATTGGGTCGGAGACGCGACGTTCGCCGTGCATCGGAGCCGCGATGTGTCTATTGTGTGGTGTTGCCACACGGCTGCTCGGCGCAAACAGACAAAGATCCCCCGTACAGGCTACCCAGGCTGTTGGAGCAAGGGCGCACACAACGCACACAGTACAGACACAGGCACTGTATGCATGTGCAGATGCACAGCACAGAGACCCCAAACACGTGCACTCAGGCGTACACACTGAACACATAGAGACAAAGATCTCCTGTATAGCCGACTCAGGCTCTTGAGGCAAGTGCCACGCAGAGCTGCCTTTCCCTGCGCCAGGACTCACGTTTACACACCGCACCAGATCCTCATTTGAGGCTGAGTCGACCTAGGTGACTCAGGACCGGTTCAGATACCACTGATGTTTAGCCTGGGCCAGGGATCTAACTGAGGCAGTTTGTAGAAGCGGAGTGCGCTAACCACGATGCTACCGCTCCCCACACAGACACGTAGTGTTAACCACGACGACAACGACCCCCCGTATAGCCTTAACAGACTGTTGGGGAAATAACCTATGAAGGCCGGCACGACCATCACCAAGCCCGGCCGCCTTTGTCTCCCGAACGGCGATGTTTACACACCGCACCAGGTACTCATTTGAGGCTGAGTCGACCTAGGGGAGACCCAGGACCGGGTTCAGATAATCGTCACTGGTGAGCGGGAATCGAACTCGGGTGGCCGAGTTCGTAGCGCAGCGTAGCGCTACCGCTCCCCACGCAGAGGCACGCGTGGCGCTACGACGCACACACAGACCACAGCTGGTCTGACACTGACCCACACAGAGCGGTTGTCAGAGGCGGTCTCATCTGCCTGGACACCAGCATCTCGCCAGAGGAACACGCGATGCAGCATTTCTCGTTTTTTATGAAACGTTCCGTTTGCTACGGATACAATGTTAATACACCCCTCCTTAAATGCCGCACGCGTGCATCTGTGTCAGCGTACACACCGAGCCTGTTGACCCCTCGGCGGCTGTCCGGCGCGTCACAGGCTCCCAGATTGTATGTGCGCGTGTCAGAATGTGTAATTGGACAGAGCGGTGGCGCAATGGTTAGCGCACTGCGCTACGAACCCGGCGACACGAGTTCGATTTCCGCTCACGGCCAACACCAGTGACGATGATCTGAACCGGTCTTGGGCCTCCCCTAGGTCGACTCAGCCTCAAATTAGTACCTGGTACGGTGTGTAGTAAACATCGCCACTGGGGAGACAAAGGCGGCCATGCGTGGGGCTGGCCACCCACCCCCTCGTGTGCCGTGCAGGCCTTCATCGGTGCTGCTCACTAACAGCACTTGCCCCTACAGTCTGGTCAAGGCTATACGGGGAATCTTTGTCTGTTGAGACGCATGACGCACGGGGTGGTGCACGCCGATTGGCTGCCGTGGCTGTCGCTTGTGGCACGCGCGCGCACGCGGCACGGCGCGCCTCGCGGTGCACGGTGCGGTGTGTGGTGTGCAGTGTGTGGTGTGCAGTGTGTGGTGTGCAGTGTGTGGTGTGCAGTGTGTGGTGTGCAGTGTGTGGTGTGCATTGTGTGGTGTGCGGTGTGTGGTGTGTGGTGTGCAGTGTGCGGTGTGTGGTGTGCAATGTGCGGGGTGTGGTGTGTGGTGTGTAGTGTGTGGTGTGCAGTGTGTGGTGTGCAGTGTGTGGTGTGCAGTGTGTGGTGTGCAGTGTGTGGTGTGCATTGTGTGGTGTGCAGTGTGCGGTGTGTGGTGTGCAGTGTGTGGTGTGTGGTGTGCAGTGTGTGGTGTGTGGTGTGCAGTGTGTGGTGTGCAGTGTGTGGTGTGCATTGTGTGGTGTGCAGTGTGTGGTGTGTGGTGTGCAGTGTGCGGTGTGTGGTGTGCAGTGTGCGGGGTGTGGTGTGTGGTGTGTAGTGTGTGGTGTGCAGTGTGTGGTGTGCATTGAGTGGTGTGTAGTGTGCATTGTGTGGTGTGCATTGTTCAGTGTGAATTGTGTGGTGTGCATTGTGTGGGGTGCAGTGTGTGGTGTGCGGTGTGGTGTGCATTGTGTGGTGTGCAGTGTGGAGTGTGCGGTGTGTGGTGTGCATTGTGTGGTGTGCAGTGTGCGGTGTGTGGTGTGTGGATGTGCAGTGTGTGGTGTGCAGTGTGGAGTGTGCGGTGTGTGGTGTGCATTGTGTGGTGTGCAGTGTGCGGTGTGTGGTGTGTGGTGTGCATTGTGTGGTGTGCAGTGTGCGGCGTGTGGTGTGCAGTGTGTGGTGTGCAGTGTGTGGTGTGTGCTGTGTGTGTGTGGTGTGCATTGTGTGGTGTGCGGCGTGCAGTGTGCGGTGTGCAGTGTGCGGTGCAACTCGAGGTCCGGTGCGTCTCGTGGTGCAGTGTGGTTGTGCCGTGCAGTGTGTGGGGTGCGGTGTGCGGAGTACCGTGCGGTGCAGGGTGCGGTGTGAGAGTGGATCGCGCTTTGTTTGCCGCTGCACCCGTTTGACGCGGCGTGAAGGAACGATCCATAAGCTCATTCGTCTGGGTAAAGTGACAGTGTTCACGAAGAATGACGACAGCCAATATACGTACAAGTACATTCTATTCACCTGCGTCTCTATATCTGTTAAATGTTGGCTGTAGACACCCGTCCTTTGTTAAAGTTTGAGCTCGTTCATCTGACAATAGCGGAGTGGTGGAGCTCGAGATGGGGTTTAATGATTGTCAGCAGCAGCACGCCATTGTCCCTTTGTTTCCTGAGAACCCAATAATGATCTTCCAAGGTGGCAGGGTGACTCAGGGGTCAGGGCGTAGAGCCGGCATCTCTGAGACCATGACATCTGGGCAGCCACACGTGGTAGCATCGGGATTTCAAGTGTAGCGATTTGATAATCTCACTCCGATCACTCGTGAACGGACACACACAATTACAATTATAAATTATTTGTTTGCTTAATGTGGCTTAAAGTCCATCTCCGCAAAGTAAAATATTTGACTGTGATGCAACGATGAGTGAGAAGGTGTAAGCCGAGATTGTGAGGAAGGAGAGAGAGCGAGAGGGCCACTCGAATGTGCTGTTTGGGAGAAGTCCCGTGGACAATCTCCGTGACGCGAGAACCACCACTCGTTGAGAGTGCCGAATGGATTCTGGTTGCCATGGTTCCCATGGAACGATCCCGATAGCACAATCGGAACAGAATCACGCAAAAAAATAACCCCTCAATAACATTCGTTTCAACGTTTCAGTTCGCTTGTATATTTCTAAAGCTTTGGAATTGCAAGCTTTAAACCTTTCATGCGCAAAGTTCGGTCACCAGTGTAGATATTCTTTTGCCATTGACTCCGACTTCATGCGACTGGGTGAGCTGCGAAGGTGACGACCACAACGATGAGTGCGCCGCTGCATCGCCCTCTTTACTCCTCTCCTCGCAAGTCCCCGTTGGGCCTCGCCACGAGTCCAAAAGGGCCCCTCCAGACGACCAAAGCCAGGACGGCCCCGTGGCTTTCGTCAATGTGTCCCCACCGTCCTGTAGCTCCCCGGGTTGAGGTGTTCTGCAACGATTTCATGAGCTTGGCACCATCCAAACTTACGACCAGGATTGTCCAAAACAAATGCAGCGTTCTCGGAACGCGGTGTGCTGCCAGCGTGCACCCGGGATGCGGTGGATTCCTTCGCTCGAGATGTGCGTTTCTGGTTTTATGTGCTCATAAATATTTAATGCCGCGAGCTGAGCTCTGGTGTATTTTTACGAGAGGCTTAGCAGCGTTCAGAAAACAACGTCAACGTCAAATAGCCTCCCCGCGCAAATCAGCAAGAGGGAACGGTGCTCATCTCTCGTCTCTTCTCACGGCCCTGAGCCAGTGATGCCAAATCCCTATTCGGCGATAAAGCCTCTTTCTTCTGTCCATAACGCATTCAGCCGTTGACTTCCCTGCACAGTTAAAGCCACCACGCTGCGGTGTCTGGCCAGGACGGTCGCTGTTGGCGGGATGGTACTTTGAAAAAAGAAAAAGCAGGATTTTTGTTCCCAAACTAAAATGTTTTGGCCACGTTCCTGACTACCGGAGTAATGGGCGGGGCCACCTGCGTAGTGGGAGGGGCTACCTGCGTAGTGGGAGGGGCTGCCTGAATAGTGGGTGGGGCTACCTGCGTGGTGGGTGGGGCTACCTGCGTGGTGGGTGGGGCTACCTGAAAAGTGGGTGGGGCTACCTGCGTGGTGGGTGGGGCTACCTGCATAGTGGGTGGGGCTACCTGCGTAGTGGGTGGAGCTACCTGTGTAGTGGGTGGGGCTACCTGAGTCGTGAACAGAGCCAATGTCAGGTATGGAGGAGGTGGCCCCCTCAATGTGTTTGCAGTGCTCGTGGTTGAGTGGGCGGGGCTGTCTAGAAGTGGGTGGGGCTGACTGACGGAGGGGCTTCCAACTCACCATGAGTCCTGGTTGAACCCTCACATAAATGTGGCAGCTTTAGACAAAGTGGCACTTAACAGGATGATGGTGATGAGGATTTCAACTTGTGATTGCTCGGGTTACAATACCATCAATCTCACCTGGCATACACACACCGACACCGTGGGGATAAGCAGCAGCCTTGGCAGTGTAATCAATGCTGCAGCCTGCTACGTGTTCATCGATGTTGGTCAATTGAGGATGTTTATTATCCTGTTTATTATCTGGCAATAAAGCACACACACTGCCAGTGAGGCTATATCTGTCCAGGCTGCGGCATTCCCGTGGGACACGCCGTGGGTCGGTACACACTCACAGGCGGTTGGCAATCGTTACCGCTTCATGTGGTGGCATTTCGTTAGGCTCTGGCATGAGCAGATTCAGTGCCGTCACCCAGGATGACTGCTGGGGCGAACCTCACTGTGGAATTCCCGTCCACGCCACGAATCTGACTGCCGTGCAGTAGCTGCATGACCTGTCCGTGCGTCTATGTGCAGTTGTGTTGGCCTGAAGCAGGGTCCCCACATCTCTCACCACCGTGAGACCGCTCAGGACATGTGTGGCAGGACGTTGTCTTTTCTCACCCAATCGTTCCACGATTGCACGGGTTTGGCTGCTGGGATCTCATCTCTCCATGAGTTTCTACTCTGTGTCTCTTCTTTCATCACGGCCACTCTCGTATCTCACGCCACTGCATCCTCCCATTTCTCTCTCTACTCCCTCTGCTTTGCACCGGTGGCATCTCCATAGCCTCTCTAATCTATGGATCTCCATTCGACTCTATGGGGCTCTTTGTGAGCCTATGTGTTTCTGTGTGAGTCTATTTAGAGTAATTGGCTGCTATAAATGTCCACATGATAAGCCACTTCGTTGAGCTATCATTTGTGGCCAGGTCGCTTCTGAAAAAGAGCTGTACAGCTCAGCAGGCCTTACCTGGTAAAATAAAATAGTTTATTTAAACACATTTTTTTAATAGTTTCATTTCAATAGCTTCTTTGGCTCATGACTTGAGATGCCTAGAGCACAATCGAGATAACGTTGGGAAAATAACGAGGGATTGGAACTGAACTTGAGAGTGGTTATTTAAGATACCCTTAACAAAAGTCTCCACGTAGAGCAATTATAATATCTCACTTCTGCCAAGTCTTCAAGTCTTCAAATACACAGTTATTCAGAAATTATCATGATTTTTAAAAACAAGGCCGTCCCCCTTGGGAACTGAAAGAACAGCAAATTAGATTCATGCTCGTTGGCAAGTCGTTTTATATTCTCCCAGCAGAAGCCTCTGAAATGTATAAATAAAACGCAGGCTCAGCAACAGTTTAATGAGGTCCTATTAACGTGATGTGTTGTTTTACGCACGTGCCTTGAGAGTTGGTAAGAATCTAATTGGGGATTCCGCAACGCTCTGGTCCACACTGGATGATGCGGATGTCGTCGTTTTGTTTCTGCTGCTTAGAATTCCTCCCGACGTGGGAAAAAAATCACACGACGGTACAGCACTGACAATCCGAGTGATTTTAGTGGCGTCATAAAGAGTTGACCTTTGCCCTCACGACTACGATTCATGCAAGATGGAGAGTCTGGTGAGAGACGCGATCATGAAAAGTGTTTTCAGCTGAAATATATGTTCTTAAAAAATGCGTCCGATGGGTTAAGCAGCTAATTATTACGCTTGGCTACCGAGGCATGGGAACTACTCATTAGCGGTGCACCTTCCGGCACGACCGTCGCCTTTTTAAAGCAGTTTTGCCGGGCCACGGAGGACGTTGCATTCATCTCCGAGACGGTCGCTGCGAGCGGCAGACGCGCCTAATATAGCAGTGGGGAATCACGGAGGAGGCGGCTGTGAAAGATCGTCCTGCAGAGCTGCATTAGAGGCGTGAATGGTCGTTTGGTGTCGAGGGACAGACATGCTGAGAAATCAGTGCGACGCTTTCCGCTAATGATACGGGGAGTATAAAGAGAGCCGTGCAAGGAACCGTGCGTGACCGAGCCGACACGCGGACGCACGCGCAGACTCCTTTGCTGCCAGGCCTCTGCAGAATCTTGCGTCGCCGCCGGGAAGGACTTTGCGTCTAACCTGAGGCTGCTACTGCGGGGCACCCAGACGAGGCTTGCGACCTGCGCGGCACGTGAACGCCGACAACGGCACCGTGGCCACGCGGCGCCTCGCTTCCCCTTGGCTGACGCTGCCCTCCGGGTTCCCAGAGCTGCGGGACGTCGTGCGTGGAGGAGGAGCAGGAGGCCAAAGCCTCGTGGCTGCAGCAGATCGACCGTGACTCGTGCGACTTTGGAAGAAAAAGGGGGCTCGCTTGGGAGCTTTGTCAGCAGGGACCCCGAGGAAGGGGGCTCTTTTGGGAGCTTTGTAAGCGGCACCCCGAGGAAAAGGGGCTTGTCTGCAGTCCCAGGAAGCCTTCGTGGTGTATTGACATAGGCCGGAATGTAGTTTTGTAATGCTCAGCGTGCAATTAGTAAGAATTGCCGATTAAGTGCGCGTTGAAAGTTAGGGTTACAAGCTTTACAAGTGCGTATTGTGTGAGGATTTAATAAACGCTCCCCTATCGCGTGCTGAGCCTAGCGGTGTAAGTGGGGTAATTGTCGAGGCGGGGATACACGATGACATCGACGCACCCGCCACACATTTCACAGAAGAAGAAAAAAAAATCACCGAGTACCGTGCAACGATTCCACAAATAAAAAATCCCCAGCGTTGCGTCGCTCCGTTGCTTTTTTACGCACTTTTCAGTCGTCCGCTAATGGGCGCGCTTCTTTACTCTCTGTCACGGCAGGGAGGGTATCCGTCCACAAATTAAAACACGCCACGTGCACTCTGCTTCTTTATTCGCCAGGTTTGGCTTCGTTCAACGTGTGCGATAAATAAAAAACCAGCAGCAGCAGCCGTCATTCTCCACTAAGTGACGGTAACATCACCAAAGCGTCTGTGCCAGGCTAGGTGCACTTTGAGGCCATGGGAAATGTGGAAGGCTCGTCGCCATGAGGTCAGTCACGGTGCAGACCCAGGTGTTATCGGTTGACTGACTGAGATGACTGACAGTTGCACCACCTGTGCTCCCCACTGTGCAAACTCGCTGGGTTTTAGCCCACCCGGCACTACGGCCGTTCATTGTATCTGCACAATCTGAGCAGATACAATAACACACACACACTTTACTAGAGAAAAACACCTCCCCCCCACACTGCTTGCGGGTGCGAATACGCATGCAGACCACCTGCGGTGTGTTTGAATGCGTGGAAGCAAGCGCACTACCTGCTGTGACATGGTTCACTAAACTTGGGTCATCCACAATTAAAAATGGAAGAGAATCTGAATAGCGCGAAGCGTCGAGAAGGTGCATGCTTGGAATGTGCACATCGAGAGACGGGATGAGAGAATGCAGGCGGGTTAACGGCGGCATCCGAAGGGTCAGGATCAAGGCTGAGAGGGCTTGGGCAGGGCTCGTGGTGGTCAGGACGAACGACAGAGTGGTAGCTCAGGGATGGGATACGGACGGAAGCAACACCAACCCCTGGGAGACCGAGCGGTGAAATCGGCTCGTGCGCAGGTGCTAGGTGGATTATTACATCGCAGCAGGATTGCGAGAGATGGCGGTGGCGGCAGCGGCTTAGGGAGGTCTTCATCCAGCAGTGGAGTGACCGTGGTTGACGACGACGACGGATGTTAACCGCTCTGCTGTAAGCTTCCACTAATGAAACCACAGCACAAGTGGTCTGCATCTGTATTCATTATTCCTGCAAACGGGGCATTGCGTTGGTCTCGTCCATGTGTGGTGTGTGTGCGTCAATAACATTCCGTTTGCTGGTGGTCGAGGCCAAACCCTTTGCATTGCCACGCGACATATAAATTGTGGCATTTCAGCGCCAGACTACTGCGTTGGTGGGAGCTGTCAACATCGATGCAGTTTGAGCGGGAGGTGTCGTTAGAGTTTTTCAGCCCCTGGCGGTCGGCGCAGCTGCTAGCGATTACCAAATGTTTCCACGAGAGGAGGAAAAAAACCCAGCAAGCGGATAAACGCGTGAACTCAGCAATGAGGAATGGGTCCTGTGCCAGTGCAGTGATGACAGACAGCTGGAGGGTCGTTGAGTGGAGGCGCCTGAATGGTGGCATTGGGAGGAGCTGCTCTAGACGGAGGTTGAACTCTCTCCCTCCAACCGCCCCCCTCTCTGCGAAGGTTTTCTCGGTTGCGCCGTGCCGGTAGCGCAGCTCTCCGATCTGGTTTTTGTGTCGCGTTGCTTCGACACGAAGTCCGACGTTTTTCTCCCGAGTGCTGGGAAGCACGTGGATGCTAAAACGTCAGATGTCGTCGCCGAAACAGCACGTGGCGAGAGCTGAAAAACACGCCGGGTAGCCCGCTCCCATGTTCGACAGCCTCCTCCGTTCACGCGCTCGTCTGGGTTGAAAATCGGTGAATGTGACGATGTGGCTTACGCTCCAGAGCGGAGCACAGCGCTGAGTGGTCGGCCTGTGGTCGCGTCTGCGACACTAAAACTGCGCTGCTGCCGCGTGCCGCACGCGTCTTTTGGTTCTGTGCTTCTATTCTGAAGTCAGCAGCGAAGTCGACAGCCCTTGTACGCCCCGACCCTTCCTCTGTAGGCCCCGACCCTTCCTCCGGATACAGCCTTGGGCTGTGGTGGGGGTCGTTGGTGGGGTGGGGGGGCCGCGGCTTCACGACGACCCTCACCGTTCCTCTTAAGCGCCGTGGTGAGCAGATGCCGCTGCCTCACTGTGAGAACGTGGGTTGATGTCTCCGGTAGGGGCAGGGGTGGGATGCCGTTTCTCGCGAATTCTCTACCCATGTTTACGACACCAAATCCATATTTACCCTGCCTCTCTCGAGCACCTAAAGGCGCACTCGTTTGAGTTTCTGCTGCTGCTGCCGCATCGCATCAGCGATGAATGGGAATCGATTTTGGTAGGAGAGGGCTTCCTTTTATTTACAACGTACAAAATGGAAACAAAAAACAGGCCTTGCGGTGCGCTGCCGCACAAAGAACTGTTGGTGCTTACGAAGAAGCACTGTGGCTCGCAGGGTGCGTAAAGATCGCCGTAAAGGTCGCATTTATTACGTGAACTAATGAAGCATGCGGCGATGAAAAGCATTCACTTTGGGCGACATGAATTATTCAGTGCCCACGAGATGCGATTACACGAGTTTATGTAATTATGCTCGATTACTGTTCACGTTTCGTAGCAAATAGCGTTAACCCTCTCACAGCGCAGCGCTGTCCGCCGACTCGAGTGAGCACGGCGATTCGCACTCGGGGGGGGGGGGGGGGGGGAGAGGTGGTGCGGAGAGAAACCCAAAACGTGAAGAGAATACAGTTTTAAGATGACGGACGCTTGTGCACGTGGATGCAGATGTTACTGTCACAGGTCATCGCTCAGCTGTTGGGAAAACAAACGCGAGCCACCCTGTGAGTGCCTTTCATCGGCAGCTGCGTCCGAACGGCTTTTAGCAGTGGCCTAGATATTGAGTGTGCAAGCGGTGCAGCTGCACCGGGAGCCTACGGGCCGGAGGGGGCCCGTGTCAATCACGTTAATGTTTAACCCAACTGGTGCCATGTCGTCTCGTCAAGAGGAGTAGTTGGCTGAACAAAATGTCCAATCGTACCGAAATGTACAAACCTCCCACGGAAAACTTCACTTACAGAAATCTAAACATGCGCCGTTAATATCGGCTGTTACAATAATCGCGGTACAAAATTCCCAATCACAAAATGTGTCGCTAACGGTGCATTAGTCTAATGTCACCGCCACTCAAGTGCTGCGTTCTCAAATACTGGCGGTCAAGATATACAAAAAATATGACGGTGGCAGTTACAAACATATCCCTTGTGATGCAGTGCCCGGTTTTAAGTTACAGACCCCACGCACCGGAAATGTACAAATTGTGTTACAAAGTATTGGTACTGCTTGAGTTGAGACATTTATATATAAACGCTATCTTCATAATGTACATAAATGTATTTTTTCAGTCAAGTAAAATCTCTCATCAAAAGGTTAAAGGCGTAGCCCTGCAATTGCTCGCTCTCACCATTGCTGGCGGAAGGGCCTTTGCTCGAGGGAAAGTAGAAGAGCCGCCGCTGGAGGGAATTTTGGCCTACTCTTCCACGCTGGCCAGACGTCTCGGAAGAGGTGGGACTACCCACACTTTACCCCACCGCATGTGACTCGCCGATCGATCAACCGTGGTGACCCCACGCGTAACGCTGCGGGGTGCACAGAGGCAGGGGGTATTTGCTTTAACCGCCACGCCGGGAGACCGATCGAAGCGGCGACCTCCGGGTCGCAAGTCCGCTGCGCTGACCCGTTGCACCGTGGCAACGTAGCGCGACCGTCTCGTCGTGGAGAATCGACCGTCGGTGCTCATCCGTCCGCCTTTAGAAGTCCATTTCCAGCGAGCCGGGCACGTCGCAAGGGTCGTCGTCGAAGCTGGAGTTGTGCGCGAACTTGGAGATCATGAGCAGCTTCTCCTTGTTCGTGTACTGGGCCTTGGGCTTGGGCTCGGGCACCGCCAGCCGGTCCACGGCGTCCACGCGCCCGCCGCCCTTCGTCCAGCGCGCGCAGTTTTTGGACGAGCCGTAGAAGTTCTTGCCGTGCCCCACCGTGATGGTCACCGTGTGCGACCTCCTGCCGAGGTCGGGAGACAGGTCCTGCTGGGCTGGCAGCAGGAGGTGCGCGGTGCCCGGGGCCTTGCTGGAGCACGCCGAGGAGGAGGCGGCGGCGGCGGCGGCGTCGTTGTGAAGGCTCGCCATGTACGAGCGGGCTTCGTAGCTCTCGATCAGAGGGTCCTCGCCGACCGGCAGGGAGAGCGTGTTGGAGCATTGCAGTCTCGGGGCGGTCGGAAATTCAGGTCCTGCCACGGAGATCGCCTCGGGGTCGGCCCCCTCCAGCTTGTCGGCGCCCGCTTCCGGCTCCTCCGGGTCGTCGATGACGCAGTTGTTGAGTTTGATGATGGGCAGCGACAGGGTGGTGATGGAGGACGAGAGGCTGGACTTGCCGTGGAATATCTCCAGCTTCTCGGAGGGCTTGCTCTTGAACGGGCTGCCGAGACACATCTCGGAGATGATGAGCAGCGACGTGGATAGCATCGTGTTGAAGGGCGCTTGGAGAAACTTGAAGTGATGCTGCGCCGCGGCCTCGCGCTCCGAATCTTCCGACGAGCCCATCCCGCTCGCCGTCCAGGGGAAGAGCATGTAGAAGTTCGGGGTGGGCTTCTCCGCCGGCTGCTCCTGGCTCTTCGTGTCCTGCTCGTAGCAGCTCGAGAAACTTCGGGACAGGTTGCTGGTGCTCACGCTCGTCTGCACGTGCGGCTTCTGCTCCGACAGCTGGATGTCCCGCAGCGTGACGCCCTTGATGTCTTTCTCCCGGTTTTCGTACAGCGCCGCGATGCCGCAGATGAACACGAAGATACCGATCCCCATGGTGAGCGGGCCCAGGATCTTGACGACGTAGAGGTACAGCTGCTGATCCAGCAGGCCCACGACCTCGCTGCCTCTCGTCTGCCCCTCCAAGCCCGTGGTGTTGTCGTTGACGCCACTGCCGCCCTCTCCTCTGCTGCTGTTGCTGCTGCTGCTATTGATGCTGCTGCTATTGACGCTGCTGCTGTTGTTGTTGCTGCTGTTGTTGTTGTTGTTGCTTTCGGCCAGGATGGAGGAGCCATTGGTGGTCGCCGTGTGGTCGTACTTGGGCCAGTAGCCGATGATGGTCACCGTGATGCCAATGAGCACGATGGTGACACCCAGCGTGGCGCAGCCGGTGGAGAAGAAGCAGGCCTCGATCCGGTGTCGAACCCGGACGGCCCTTTGTCTGAGCGGCAGCCTCACCGACTCGTACTTGCCGCCCTCGCTGTCGTGGCTGTGCGCGAGGTGGTGCGACAGGTTGCTGCTGCTGCTGCTGTTGTTGTTGTTCTGGCCGGGACAGCTCTCGGGCAGGAAGCCGCCAGCTGTTGACATGTTGCCTCAACGCAGCCTCTGCGGGATAGTCGCGTGCCACAAAGAAGAAGAAGAAGCGAGAGATGTTTGAAGAGTCGCCGATTTTTTTTAAATAATTGACGAGTTGAACACAACGCATGCGCTCACGTATACACAGATCCCCCGTAAAGCCTTAACAGACTGTTGGGGGCAAGTGCTGTTAGCGAGCACCTACGAACGCCGGCACGGCACACAATGTGGTGGGTGGCCAGCACCACGCCCGACAAACCTTTGTCTCCCAAGTGGTTGATGTTTACACACCGCGCGAGGTACTCATTTACGACTGAGTCGACCTAGCGCCGTGAGCGGGAATCGAACTTTGGTAGGCGGGTTCGTAGGGCAGCGCACTAACCGCTACACCACCGCTCCCCACAAACACACGCGTCAACACACATTCAGAACACACACGCGGCAACAAACACACAGACACACAGACACAATACACTCCATCACACAGACCGACACGTCAACACACAACAGACACCCACATAAAACACTCGCGACAAAGACAAAGACCCCCCGCATAGCCTGAACAGACTGTTGGGGCAAGTGCTGTTAGCGAGCACCTGTGAAGACCTCTACGGTAACACGAGGGGGTGGGTGGCCAGGACCACACCCTTCCGCCTTTGTCTCCCTAGTGGCGGTGTTTACGTACTCATTTGAGGCTGAGTCGACCTAGGGGAGGCCTAGAACTGGTTAATCTTCACCGATGTTGGCCGTGACCGAGAATCGAACTCGTCTCGTCGGGGTTCATGGTGCAGTCCCCGAACTGCTGCGCGACCGCTCCAGCACAAGCACACACTAACACACACTCACATTCACACACTCACACACACATTCACACACTCACACACACACTCACATTCACACACACTCACACACACTCACATTCACACACTCACACACACATTCACACACTCACACACACACTCACATTCACACACACACACACTCACACACACTCACATTCACACACTCACACACACATTCACACACTCACACACACACTCACATTCACACACACACACACTCACACACACTCACATTCACACACTCACACACACATTCACACACTCACACACACACTCACATTCACACACACACACACTCACACACACTCACATTCACACACTCACACACACATTCACACACTCACACACACACTCACATTCACACACACACACACTCAAATTCACACACACATTCATACATTCACACACTCACACACACTCACATTCACACACACATTCATACATTCACACACTCACACACACACACTCACACACACACATTCACACACACTCACACACACTCATACACACGCACACTCGCACACACTCACACACACACACTCACACACATTCACACACTCACACACACTCTCACACACACACACACTCGCACACACTCACACACTCTCACATTCACACACACACACATTCATACATTCACACACACACACTCACACATTCACCCACACTCATACACACGCACACTCGCACACACTCACACACACATTCACACACTCACACACTCTCACACACACTCACACACTCTCACATTCACACACACACACATTCATACATTCACACACTCACACACACACACACACATTCACACACACTCACACACACTCATACACACGCACACTCGCACACACTCACACACTCACACACATTCACACACTCACACACACTCGCACACACTCACACACTCTCACATTCACACACACACACATTCATACATTCACACACTCACACACACACACACACATTCACACACACTCACACACACTCATACACACGCACACTCGCACACACTCACACACTCACACACATTCACACACTCACACACACTCGCACACACTCACACACTCTCACATTCACACACACACACATTCATACATTCACACACTCACACACACACACTCACACATTCACACACACTCATACACACACACACACACTCGCACACACTCACACACACTCGCGCACACACACACACTCGCACACACTCACACATACTCACACACACACAAACACACTCACACACACTCTCACACACACTCACACTCAAACACTCACACACACACACTCGTACACACTCACACACACTCGCGCACACTCACACACACTCTCACACACTCTCACACACACACTCACACGTGTACCGGCGCAGCAGCAGCTGGTGGTGGTGTGGGTGATGGTGCCGGAGGCTGTCGTGGTCGCATCGCTGCTCTGTCCGCGCCTCCACGCCGCGCATCGCCCCGCGTCTCGTCGTCGTCGTCGTCACTCAGCTCCCAGCCCCTGACTCCGGCTCCCCACAACTCCCCTGCAGCACCCAGCCCCGTGGCCACACGGCTGCTCCAGTTCCCTGCTGCTAGCCCGTGCCCGGCATCCTGTCGCAGCAACGTGCCCAGCACGCTCCAGCTGGGGCGAGGCGAGTTCGACCTCGCAGGGGAGAGGCTCGGGTCGAACGGGCAGGTGAGGGGAGAGGCGGGTGGGAGAGGAGACAATTGGCGAGGAGGAGGAGAAGAGAGTTACGCAGCGCGCTCGGCTGTCGAATGTGGCTCCTGCCAGAGGCGCGGGGAGGAGGAGGAGGGAAGCGGAGGGTGCGGGGAGGGAGGAGAGGGCAGAGGAGAGAGGCGGGGAGGAAAAGGAGGCGAGGGATTTGCCGAGGGAACGAGGAGGAGAGGGGCGCAGGTGAGGGGAGGGGGCAGGAGGCGGAATGAGAGGTGAGCACGCGAGGGAGGCAGGTGAGAGAGGGGTAGGTGAGGGGAGGCAGGTGAGGGGAGGCAGGTGAGAGAGGGGTAGGTGAGGGGAGGCAGGTGAGGGGAGGCAGGTGGGAGAGGGGTAGGTGAGGGGAGGCAGGTGTCCTGGTGACGGGGAATAGGTGACGGGGTGAGAGAGGCGATGGAGGAGGAGGCTTGCCGCTGCCGCTGGAACTGCGCTCCGCGTCCCGTGGCGCTCGAATGATGCCGCTCGCAGGCGCCAGCTCGCTTGGTGATGCTGCTGCTGTTGATGTTGTTGATGTTGCTGCTGCTGTTGAAGTTTTTGATGTTGCTGCTGCTGTTGATGTTGTTGATGTTGCTGCTGCTGTTGATGTTGTTGATGTTGCTGCTGCTGTTGATGTTGTTGATGTTGCTGCTGCTGTTGATGTTGTTGATGTTGCTGCTGCTGTTGATGTTGTTGATGTTGCTGCTGCTGTTGATGTTGTTGATGTTGCTGCTGCTGTTGATGTTGTTGATGTTGCTGCTGTTGTTGTTGATGTTTTTGATGTTGCTGCTGTTGTTGTTGATGTTTTTGATGTTGCTGCTGTTGTTGTTGATGTTTTTGATGTTGCTGCTGTTGTTGTTGATGTTTTTGATGTTGCTGCTGCTGTTGTTGATGTTGCTGCTGTTGATGTTGCTGCTGCAGTTGATGTTGATGTTGCTGCTGCTGCTGTTGATGTTGCTGCTGCTGCTGCTGCTATCAGCGCTGTGCCGACATTAGCATCGCGCGCCGTCACAATCCGCCTCCCCTCAGCCCTCGTGCCACTCCACTGCTGGATGAGGACCTTCCCACACCTCGCTGGGTGCGCCTTGGTGGAGGTGGGGCGTGGACGTGAGAGCAGATCACAGTGCTTTGGATGTTGCAGCGTCCTCTGCTGCCCAGCGCATGGCCACACGGCAGCCTATAACACCTGCTATGCCTGTTTGTGAGCACCCAGCCAAGCAACATCCAGGTTCAACGCCTGCTTAGCTTCCGAGGTCTGACGAGATCGGGCGCGCATGCTCAAAGGGCGATTTAGTCCTCGAGAATAAAACACTTAATACCATATTTTCAGGATTGTAGGACGCACCCTTTGGCCCTGTATTTTGTACAAGAGTTGGGGGTTCAACTCATAACCCGCTAGTTGTGTGTGCCCAGATTTATACGAGCTGCATGTACACCGGGCACAATGCCAGTGTGGGGAGCGTCTTACTTTCCTGAACAGCGTTGTATGACGCCGAGAATACGGTAATAGTGAACGTGGTATAATAATAATAATCATCATCATGAATAGCCAGGCGCTGGTACCGACTAATACTCAATAGCGAGTGCCGCTTTCCTCAGCACAGTGAGCAGGCGGTGAGCGTGACTGTGGGCTCAGCTCCCCAAGCAGAGCACGAGCACAAATCCTACAGCCACGCACAACAACCATCATCATCATCACCACCGTCGGACGTAGTCTATCCACTGCTGGCTGGAGGCCTCCCCCACGCCGGCCCCCATCGCTCACAGGTCCCGCGATGCCACCCACAATCCACTGCACCACCCAGACGTGGAGCTGGTTTTCATCGCTCCATCTCCGAGGTGGGGATCCTTTCTCGGGCGTGTTTCTCCAGCCCTTCTCCAGCCCTTCACGACCCCTTCACCATCCCTTCTAGGCATGACGTGATCGAGTGGCACTTACTGTCCTCAAATCAATGCGACGTCTCCAGTGTGTGTGTGGCGCAGCAGTTAGCGCGCTTCGATCCGAACCCGGTGTCCCGAGTTCGATTCCCGCTCACGGCTACCAACACCAGTGACACGAATATTTAAACCGATCCGAGGCCTCCTCTAGGTCGACTCAGCCTCAAATGAGTACTTGGGTGGTGTGTAAACATCGCCACTGGGGAGACAAAGGCGGCCGGGCGTCGTGTTGGCCACCCACCCCCTCGTGTGCCGTGCCGGCCTTCATATGTGCTTGCTAACAGCTCTTGCCCCAGCAGTCTATTCAGGCTACACGGGGGATCTTTGTCTTTGTTCTCTGATCGACGCGTCCCTCCTGTCTCGGTGTCGTCTCGGTGTCGTCACCAAGTCATCCGGAAAGCGCCCGAGTCTCGACAGATCTCAGAAGCTAAGCGGGATCGGAGCCTGCTCACAGTTTTTACTCAGCCGTCAGTGAGTGCCTGATGCGCTCGGGCAATTCAAAGGCGTCCCAGCGTGGTGCATCATCTCAGCGTGCCCCATCCCGGCCTCAATAGGCGTTCACGAACAGCACTTGGCCCAGCAGCCAGCCCTTTGTCGGTTACCAGGAGTGTGACCGTGCAAGTATTCATCGATCAGCAATTATGTAGGCCCCAGATAGCTGTCCAGTTAATTCAATTATATTGATCCACCATGATCAATCCACTGCTGGATGAAGGCCTCCCTCCCCACGTCGTGGGGGTTGTTTGGGCACGCGAGAGTGAGATCATCGTTCGTGAAGACAGGCCCCATGCGATGAGCCCGCTCAGCCTCTAGAGGCGCTACTGGATTCACCACCGATGTTGAAACTCGGGAAAATCGGTTTTGGAAAAAAATCGCAAATCTGCACCTCCAGATGTTCGGGGGATCTCTGTTTAGTTTGCCCCCTGCGTGTCTTTATTAACAACCCGAGTGCGCGTCTATTCCCCCGAGATGGCTTCATCGCTGCTCATATTGCCAGCGTCAAATGTCATGTGTGTCTAGTCGCAGGAATACAACGCTTGTCTTGCGTGGTTACGGCTCCCCGCGTGGTCGTGGGGGGTATGTTGACCACACCTCGCCGCGATAGTGAGTGCGGCTCGGTGAAGGCCGGGCGCATAGAGACAAAGCATAGAAGTGCAGTACAACGATGGATTCTGCTGCATTGCCCTCTGCTGTCGTGGATCCGTAGCTGTTGGTGACAGCCTGCTTCTGCACGGTTGTCAGCACTGTCCAGGCTCAAGCTTGCTTGGCCTTCGAAATCTGACGAGATTGGGCGCATTCCAGGTGACTCGTTTGGTCATCGGCACCTCCATCATCCATCGTGATCATCATCAGCCCTGCACGCGCCACACGAACGGATTCCTTCGCTCCATCTCTCCTTTGCGGACGTCCTCCCAGGCGCGTTGCGCGCCCCCGGCTGCCACTCCCCACACCCCGTGGTTCTCGGCCACCTTCTCGCCGTGTCCCTCTGACCAGCCCCGCTCGCTGGCCTCCCACGCCTTCTACCCTTCCAAAGCCACCCAGCCGGCCGGGCCGTGCCCCCCGCTGCGCTCGCTTCAGGAAGATAAACGGGCGCGTGCCCTGGACGCCGATCTCAAATCTACCAGCAGGAAATTATATTCGAATCTAGTTTGGGGGGGGGGGGGGGTTGGTGGGCGATTGTACAATAATAACCCTGGAATTCTAAAAAAAGAGAAACGATGTGAAATTGCATGAAGCTGCCAGGGGGCTGGGTGTGAGGGTGGAAAGTCGCGGATTATTGGCGAGGCGCGCAGGCGGTGGTGGGGGTCTCACGGCGGCATTCCTGCAGCAGCGTGGTGTTTGTTTATTCTCGGTGTTTGTTTATTCTCGGTGCTTGTTGGTTGGGCTCTGTGAGGTTATTTAAGGGCACGTTTGGGTCTGCGAAGGGAGGCAGAAGCGTTGGGTATCTAGCTCGAGTGATCCAGTCATGTGATAATGATCTCTCCATCCAGACGTCAGCACGAGCAGCAGCGGCGAGGCAGGAGGAGCCCCGTCCGTGATGGAGCAGCGTGCGATCAACGAAGCAGCCACAGTCCCAAAGAGGCGGCTCCGTAAATTGCCAGAGAGCAGGCAGGTGAGCGGGAAGAGGTACTATTAACATTCCTTCCCTTTATTAATGCTAGCCCTACTCCCTCCCTTTGTTGCTGCTAATCCTGCATACTGCATAATGCACGGGCATAATATGACTTTGAAACCCCCCGCCCACCTCCTACGCATTCCACAAGTAGTGACTAATCCCATATATGCATTTCCCATAAATATGCTAAATTCCTCTTGATATGCAAATTCCTTTGTCAATGCGCTCTTCCCTCTCCAACCCAGCTTAAATATATGCTGCCAAGCCTGGTGGTGTTCATTCAGACGCTGTCTTTCCGACAGACCTGTTCTTCACCTGAGGACGGCTGCTTGCGTTGTGGCCGAAACGTCGTGAGAATTATTTGATTATGTTTTATATTTATTATTATATTATTTCCCTTCTACGTGACTTTACCGTAAGAACCAACAAGAGGTGTGGGAGAGTGATGATGGGAGCCAACGGGCTCGTGCCATTATCATCCATCTCACTCCTGACGTCGTAGCTCCATCTCCTGGGCGGTCGTCCTCGTGGACGCGTTCGTGATGTCGAAATCCACGTTGGCAAAAGCAGAGTAGCTACTAAACAGAGCGCGTGCTTGCAGGAGAGAGGGAGAGTGTTCGGGTGGTGAGATTGCCAAATGTGACAATTAAGAACAGTAGCGCAAAGAGTTCAAATAGTTCACCCGATGTTGTGCTCTGCCCACGTGCTTTTTAAAAGCATTGCGAGAGGCTCAAAGCGTAGCGACGCCTTCCCAGTGGGCTAAGGGAAGTGTTCGTTGTTGGTACGCGGAAGGCACAGATGACCAGCAGGCTGGTGCTGACTCAATGTCCAGCTGCTGTTGTACCACCGCCTTGCTGACAGGCCGATATCCACGGCAGACATCTTTGTTTGTGACTCAGTGGCTAATGGTGATCCACAACGTTTAAAACAAGCCGGTGAATGGCACCTTTTTCTACTCATTCTTGTAAATAGGAAACTAAAAATCATAATCCCAATATAATAAAAAAAAACATTCGAAATCCATGTTTAGCTGATTTGTTCCCTCGCAAATGGGGATTGGTTCCACTCATGGTTATGGTAGGGTCAGCCGACAGTTCTTCATTGCTTCATTTCTCACACTAAACATCGAGAGATATAAAACTCGCCTTTTGCCCGTCCAAGGACGGGGGTATTGCAGTAAATCTGAAACTTGCAAGCGAAAAGCAGACCGCGACCTGATATTCATTGCATTAACGCGTGTGCAATTTGTAAGGGCGCGGTGACACAGACCTATTTAATTTCATGGTTATACTCCCTTGTTGATCTTGACGTCCTTTTTACTTCGATGTCTCAACAGCGTGACGGAGATCGCGTGACGTGAGGGTTCTGCCTTTGTCGTGAGGGTTGTGAGTTGACGCTGAGGAGGGGGGAGGAGGGGCCTAGGCCCCCCATGTGGAGTGACGTCAGCCGCTAATTATTATTAATGGCGGGGCGGGTGTCCATTTGGAGGACTTCATCTTATAATGATTATTCATGAGGAGGGGTTCATGTGGAGGACGTAACCTGTTCATGATTATTAATGAGGGGGGCTGGTCGACGTGGTGTGACGTCACGAGCGTTGCACACAGACATTATTGGCTCATTATAGTAGGTAACTAACTTGTTTCCCCGTCCGAGGACGGAAGCTGCAATATTTACGAAAAAATTGAGCAGAGTATAAGTATATCTTGTGTACATTTTAAGGGTTTAACTATACATGTATACTTATAAGGGTTTAACTATACATGTATACTTATAAGGGTTTAACTGTACATGTATACTTATAAGGGTTTAACTATACATGTATACTTATAAGGGTTTAACTATACATGTATACTTATAAGGGTTTAACTATACATGTATACTTACGCGATCTAACCCCAAAAACACAATCTGTATCATGGATGATATTGGTCGCGAAAGCCAACGTGTTAACATTTTGCAAGTTTACTCTTTTCTCGTACAAATGCGATAGCGCCATTTGTCGCTAACCAATGGATGCGTTCGGCCCTTGGGCCCCCCGTGCTCGTGAGCGGTGTCAAATAAGAAGGCGCGATGGTGGCCAGAGGCGAGGGGCTAACAGTGCGGGCCCACACAGCCGCCGGGCGTGGCCGCGTGTCGTCCTTGTGACGTCGTCGTGACGTCGAGCCGCGCTCGGCGTGCGTCACCCACGCCACCTCGTGCGTGCCCAAAGCCTCCGTGCAGCAGCAGCAGCAGCGGTGACGGCGGTGACGGTGACGGCGGCGAGACCTTATCACCCTGCGAGCATCGACTCGCGCCACGGATATTAAAAAACCTTGACATTCTGAGCGCGAGTAGGTCACCGCGCGCCGCTGTTGTAGAAGAAAAACACCCACACACACACAAAACACACACACAAAACACCCACACACACACAACACACACACACAACACACACACACAAAACACACAACCGCCCTGCAATAAGCGGTGACCCACCGCATCTCTCTGTCCCCAAGCGGGCCACCACCGCAATTTAATAATAACAGCCCATAGCCGTTGGCCGCTGATAACGTCTGCAATATTGCCCCATGCATTACCAGGCGCCGTGACATTTTGACATTTAAATTGTTTAAGTGCACGGCACCTTCTTTGCCGCGTGTGGCGAGTGTGGCGGTCTTACAAAACGCCGGGGGGGGGGGGGATGGTGGCCGGGGTTCTGTTGAATGGTGACCCCGAGCGGCAGCGTCATTCACTGCGCAGTTTTCTAAAAGTAGAAATAACGATCTCAAGGAGTCAGATTGTCGAAACAGATCGTAGAAGGCGGCTGTACATCGGCGACGCACGGCGCCCTGCGTTCATTCGCCCGCTTCAAATCCACCCCCCCCCCTCGCAATTCGCGGGTACTTAATTTCAGTCGCTCTGATTAGCATCGTGCATAGTCAATCACGCATTTGTTTCCCGCATGCTTGACCTTGGCAATTTCCAATTAACGCGTTTTTGATCAATTCACCTGCGTGTCCATCTATTCAGGTTTGCCGTCGCCGCCAGAGGGAGTGGATTGTGAATCTGTGACGACTGTCCCGCCCAGAGCTCGCGGGTGGCGGGTGGCATTGTCCCGGTGGAGAAGTGGGGTCTGGATTCTGAAGACAATAAATCGAATATTTTTTTCCATAGCCAGCACCCCACATGTTGTGTGGGGGGGGGGGGGGGTTTGACCATACTGCACCATCCTGAACGGTATGTGCTGATGAAGGCTGGGAGCATAGATTCAGAGAACAGTACCGTACAACAATGCATTTGGCTGCACTGGCCTCTGCTGCTCACCACATCGCCTCCATGGTCCGATGACAAGCTGGTGACCCATCCAAGCACAATCCAGACGGAACGCTAAGGGCGCATTCCAGGTGATTTGGTCATTAAAATGCGTGTCTAAATTCTAGATTTGAAGTTTTCGTGACTGCAAGGATCTTTGGGTTTTTTTTCGGTAAAGTCACGTAGGTTAAAAGAAAACAAATAAATTAAATCACGCCGTTTAGGAGGCAACACAAGCTTTCGTCTTCAGGTGGATAGTCACAGCAAAAAATACTGTATCAATTACTGCATCACTTGAAACTACTGTATTAATTACTGTATCACGTGATACAGTAATTGTGCTTTGATGGTTCCACCTGAAGACGGCAGCTTGTGTTGCCTCCGAAACGTCGTGATTTAATTTATTTGTTTTCTTTTAACCTACGTGACTTACCGAAAAAACCCAAAGAGTATGCGTATCTTAATCAAGTCAAATGGTACATATTCATGTTATAAAATTATACGTGAATTCAGTCATGTATGTTTCATGGTAATGGTTGAACATGCAATGCAATTGCCTATGGGAGTTCATTATACTGTTCCTTGGATCGTAATAGCACACAGGGATATGACGTATCCACGTATACACAGATCAATCAATTCCAATTCATGAAATAAGTACCACGCTTTATGTTAGAGCAGGGGTTGGAAACCCAAAATAACAAGAAGAGCCAGTTTTTTTTGTATTCATTTCAAAAGCCGCAATGCAATTTGAATGACGTCACGAAGCAGTCATGAAAGAGCCGCATGCGGCTCCAGAGAGCACCACTGGGAGCCAAAAGTAGGTCACGTGTTTAGACCCCCACCCCCTCCACCCTTTCAATTAATAAAGTGCTGGCGAGATGGCAAAAGACGTCTACAAACGGGGGGTGTAGTGAGATGAACAGCGACACAGATGAGCCAGTGATGCCGTGTCATGAGAGCGATGTGGACGAGAGACATGGCGTGTTAGTGAGACTAGTGAAGGCAGCCGTGGACGACGGAGACATGAGAGAGATTCATTCAATGTTTATGCACATTTTATTTGCATGTGATTCGGATTTTTTTTTCAAGCGGATATTTGGTACAGCTGTTTCCATTCATCCAGGTCCCCTTGAGCCACTTGGGGCTCCGAGCATTCGCTTATTTTGCCGAATGCCACCAATGCGCTCTATGGTGGCATGTATTGTTCGGCGCTTCTGAATCTGGAAGCAATTCCATTAGCTCAGGAATCTCAAGAACATGTCTCTGTGTTAGAGGGCAATACATTTTTTTCATCACAACTATTTCAAGTACAGTATGCACACCGTATGTGGTCAATTATGAGGCAGCGATTATTGAGAATGCTTGGAATTCCATCGAGAGAAAGGGGGACGACGCGTGGAGCAGACAACACACGCAGGTCAAAGACATTATTCAAACTGTTAATGATAAAAAGTAACTGGGGCTTGGGCAGAACACGTCGCTACAAGGGATGATAATCGATGGCCGATAATAATAACGGAGTGGCAGCCGAGGTGACGCATCCGAGAAGATGTCAACCGAGGGAGATGGAGCGATGAAATCAGTTTGGTGGAATATTACATTTCCGGATCGTGGGAGATATCAATCAATCGCTTGCGGAGGCCTTCACCGAGCAGTGAATTGATGTTCATGGTAATGTCAACAACTGTATTGGTGCCGACAGAATCCCAACGTGCGCTATTTGACCCTATTGAAGGGTTCACGAGCAATGTTAAACGACTCCAGCTTCGTGTGTGCGAAGGTTGGAGAGCCCAAGGGCGATTGTTCTCTCGCTGCCACGTGCGGGCCGAGATGACGCTCAGCTGCTGACTTCTAGCGGACATCCTGCGGCGCTTTCTCAGCCGGATTGCTGCCACTTGCCCGCGACATCAGCCCGAGTGCGCCCGATCATCTCCATGATCTCGTCGAGATCTCGCAAGCGAAGCAAGATTTTTTGGGGCCCGAAAAAGTGCTTAGATGGGGTGACCACCATGCACAGTAGATTTGCCATAGGACTGTCGGGCTTACGTGGTGGGCCAGTCGATGGTTCAGTTGCGCTGCATGTATATGCTCCCCGCCTTCACGAACCCACACGAACCAGTGTGGGTGACGTGTGGTCAAGTCATCCCAACGACCCTCACGTGTGTGGGGAAGCCCTCACTCATCCAGCAGTGAACTGATGTCTACTGCTGGATGAGTAATTAGAATAACATTGTAGAGATTGTGTATTGTATGTTCATGTTAATACAGCACTCGTGTCAATACTCACGCTCGTGTGGAGAGGATTGTACACACGAGTTAGACAATTAACTACAGCGATGTCAATTAACTACACTTTTATCACTTCATATTATCATAAGCGGTCAGGAAGAGGAAGTAATATAGCAACTGTTATCGCCATATAACCATACACTCTATTTTTCATATAAATCAAACTGAAACTCATGTTTTAATTACATTTTGCGATAATAGCCTCAAGAGCCAGTAACACCTGCTCAAATATTGGTTTCCACATTTATTTGGGGGAAAACCAATATTTGTTTACACCAGCGCTGCTCTGCCGAGCACAGAAGATAGCAGTAGTGCCATGTGGGTGACACGATCATCATTGTTATGGATATACATCGTGGCTTTGTTTTGGGTTGGGAGGTAATACCCACAAACACAATACTGGGTTAGGGTCACCGTGACCCAGGTGCAAACATGAACCAATCGAGCTTATTAGTAAAACAGCTCTACGGTGAAGAGCCTCGCTGAGCAAATCGAAAAACTTTTGAACAAATCACGATGATGTTAACCTGCCCCAATTTCCATCCGCCACTCGGCGGCAGCAAGGGGCCCCCTAAACGGGAGGCTCTCGTGTGGACGTGCGCCCGAAACACCGGGTCTCGGGCTGGGTGGGTGGGTGGTGTGAAAACCGACGCATCGCCTCTGCGTTGCGTTCCGCTCCCCTTCTTCCTTGCCTTGGTCACGGCACCGCGCGGAACGATGAGAAGGTGCCCTCGGCACCACCCTCCTTGGGCACCACCCCGCTGCCACGCGTTCACCAGAGGGAGCCCGCGCATGGCCGACGTCGGTACCAATTTCTGCTTTGTTAGGAGCAAGGGTGTTTTTGTTTTCATGCGCTTGTATGACAAGCTACCATTCTTCCCCAGACCACTGTATTGTCATGTGTTGTAGCTTTTAACAGAAATGTGCTTATTATACACGGCATACTAATATCCAGCTCGTCTCGGATAATATATTAGGTTGCATCAGACTAGAGCGCTAAACAAGCAGCGCAGTCAGAAATGAACTGCCACGCATCCCCAACGAGGTCACCGACGCCGCCACTGCTGCGTGCGTCACGCGCAACCTAACTTTCGGTTCCTTGAACATTTTAACAAAGAACACGTCGATTTTAAGGAGCGTTCGGCATGTGGGAGACAAGGCAGGGAACGTCACTTTTCAGTGGCTCTCTGAGTGAGCTCCGAAAAGCGCTTTCGAATCCGCTGCAGGCACCGTCTGCTTGAACGACGAGACGTCAGCAGCACGTAGTGGAAGTCAAAAGACTCGACACGGGCGAGCAGCCCTGCCTTCCGAGGAACAAAACGACCTCTTGGGCACACACACACACATTTTACATTTTCTCCGAACAATCATAATCAGGAAGCAAGAGCATGTATTTTCCACGTGGAGGCGGTTTATTTTTTTTTTTAATAATGAAGTATACAGCAAAGGGTGTAATTTACTGTAATACAAATCAATAATTATCTTCTTGGCAACAAGGAATTCCAAGATTGAAATATGCCTGGTTAAGTACTCCACACAGCTCTCATTTAGCAAGGTGGACATAGCATCAATTGTACAATAAATTTAATGCAGAAATGTGCATGGCACATGATACTATGTTCTGTGTATCCTTGCAGTGGAGTTTGTATAACCATCAAACAAAGACGGTCGCTGCATTGCGCGCTTTCACGGCCGTCTGGAACACTCTTCCTTCCAATAAGAGGAAGCCACTGGATCTATGGACTTGTAAATCTAAATTAAAAAAAAAATTTTAGAACTGTTCTTATGTTTAGTTTATTGTCCTTCCCCTGCACGTCCGGTGAGCACGATTTGCTACGTACAGTGCAAAAGAAGTTCAACATACATATGTACCGAAAAAAACACGTCATGGCCATTCACTCAAAAATGTCTGGGCGAGTGAAAGGACTGCCTTATAAAATCACAATTTCGTGACTTTTCACCCTTCACAGGAACGAAGAGGGCACACATCACAGCCGAGAAAGAATGCATGCTTGTATCACCCTGTTGCCATCTATTGCAACCCTGGAGTCGTCATTTTTGAAGATTGTTCATTAACACAGCAACAAACCAAGCTCCTACGGAAATGATTGCCTTATGGGGGGAAAAAAAACAATTCACAAAAGCATGAGGGGCTCAATGCAGACAAATCAAACATCTATTAAAAATAAGGAGTTCACTATAAATGGATTACTACCTCATTCATACGAATGCCAGTGTTAACCTGTGAAGTGAAACGGTAAAAATGTTTTTGATAATAATAATTACAAACACCCCCTTTAACACCCCTTCAAAAATCCAATGTAAGAAACCCAACAATTGTTTCTAATGCTTAGCGGTCGTGGGGCAGCTCGAGTTGGAGGCAGGTTTCGGGCAGGAGGGAGACCTCGACTTTGACCTTGTCTGAGACGCGGAGCGAGACCGAGACCTCTGCCTCGACGGTGATGGCGACTTGGATTTGGAGAGAGGCTTCATCTTTTCCTTTTCCTTCGGAGATCTAGACCTAGAGCGAGATGGGCTGTCTTTCTTTCCCTCGGGAGACCTGGAACCAGAGCGAGGCCTGGTGTTCTTTCTACCCTTAGGAGATCCTGATCTGGAACGAGATTTGCTGTTTCTCTTTCCCTTCAGAGACCTGGAGCGAGATCTGCTGTCTCTCTTTCCCGTGGGAGACTTGGAGCGAGATCTGTCATTCTTCCCTCTCTTAGGAGACCGTGACCGAGAACGAGATGCAACTTTTTTCTTTGCCTTTAGAGACCTGGAACGAGACCTGCTGTTTTTCCTTCCTTTGGGAGACTTTGACCTAGAACTAGACCTCACGTTCTTCCTCGCTTTGGGAGATCTAGACCTCGAGCGAGACCTGGCAATCTTCCGTGCCTTAGGAGGAGATACAGATCTGGAGCGAGACCTGGCATTTCTTCCTCTCTTGGGAGACCTAGAGCGAGATCTAACCTTCTTCTTCATTCCCTTAAGAGATCTAGACCTGGAGCGAGATCTACTGTTTTTCCTTCCCTTGGCAGACCTCGACCGAGAACGAGACCTGATGTTTTTCCGTCCCCTGAGAGATCGAGACCTCGAGCGAGACTTACTATTTTTCCTTCTCTTGGGAGACACAGACCTGGAGCGAGACCTGCTGGTTTTCCTTCCCTTGGGAGACCTCGACCGAGAATGGGACCTCGAGTATTTCCTGGCCTTTGGGGATGGAGACCTCGAGCGTGACTTGCTATACTTCCTTCCCTTGGCAGACGCGGACCTGGATCGGGACCTGGCATTCTTCGCCCGCTTGGGAGATCTCGACTTGGAGCGAGAGCGCACATTCTTTGCGCGTCTAGGAGATCTCGACTTGGAGTGAGAACGCGATCGCCTGACCCTCTTGCGAGACCTGGACCGAGACCGAGATTTTGTTCGAGACCTGGATGCCGACCGCTTCCCGCCGTTCCTGCCGTTTGTTTTACCGACAGACACAGAGCGGCTGTGCGAGCGACTTTTCTTTCTGCGAGACCGTGAATGGGACCTGCTGTCCCTGCCTCGTTTACGCTTTGCCGGTGAACGAGTCCTGAAGGAAAAAAATAACATCACAACGCCGCACCCGATAGCCATTAGGTGGATTTTTAAGTATTCTTACATCGCGATGTATAAAAACATTTCTGAAGTGCATGCATTTAAATCTAATTACAGAAACTCCAACAGTGCTATTAGTAATCTGTAATGAACATTTCTGGAAGTGTATAATTTACACTACTGAAAAACATTGAAATTTATATCATCAAATATTCCACTATCAAGTTCTCCCAGCACGTTACCTACAAGGTGCATTACGATATTTCGTGTCTTACGACGTTGTTATCGTGCCCAACAATGCGTTGCAACGTTGCACGTCACGCCCTGCGTGAACGCCAACTCGTCGTGCGGCTTGGACAAGGTACCCCCCCCTTGCGATCGTTCATCAAACGCGAGAGTTTTTAGATTTATTTTTTACCCCCAATTTGCTTTTGTGAAGCTGTTAACGATGCCGGCTGCAAGATCTGACCTGGATCGGCTGCGTGTGCGGCTGCGTCGTCGCGCCCTCCTGCCACTCCTGCTTCGCGAACGTTTTGCCCGGTTCAGCCTTCGGCGGCGGTTTCTCGAGCGTGACCTGCCCGACACGATCAACACCGGCTCAACACAACAACCCGCAACACGTGCGCCATATTGCACGCAACGGAATACACGCACGTCATGGCAATAAGTGCCGATAAAGTTTAAAGTTATTTTGTGACCGAGTAAAAAAACCTGGAGGCATTTATCCAGCAGTATATAGATCATTGCTGGTGATGATGAGAAACAGAGAGAAAAACTGTTCCCATGCTTTCATAAACACAAATATTCTTCGCCAGTCAGGCCCTTTACGATTAGCAGTAACCATATTATTCAATAACAGAGTGGGTAAGGCTATACCCAGCTGGTACAGCAGAAACTCGATGTACGCACACCCCTTATCGCCCATGGGCCCGGAGCAGATATTTACTTGCCGGTACCACCTGAGGTGGCAAAACTGTTGTGGTTCCAATAGTGAATTACGTGATAACCATTTGAAATGACTGGGTAACCGAATAATGAACTCTTATGAGATATAAACACATCGCTACAACTCAAATCCTGCTACCTCGGTACAAATTTCTGCTTTATTAGGAACAAGGCCGTTTGTGCTTTCAAGCGTCGCTTGTATCACAAGCGAGCCTTCTCCTTCCCCAGACCACTGTACTGTAAGATAAAGTGTTTTTGCTTATAACGTAAATGTGCCTATCATACACGGCATACTAATATCCAGCTTCTTCCTGTATAACTATCCGATATTTTAGATTGTAACAGACCAGAACGTTAAACAAGCCGTGCAGTCAGGATAAATTAACTGGCCCCGCATCCCCAGCTCGGCAACTGGTGTTGCCAGTTGCTGTGTGTGTCACGGGCAAGTGTTCTGTCGTGTACTGAACTCCAAACCTCGATCGACTGCGGCGTTTAGCGCGCATCGTCCGGTTGGAGCGCTCCTCCCTCAGCTTGAGCTTGCGGCCAAAGAGCTCCATGCCGTCAAGCTCGTCCAGAGCTCGCTTCATGTCCACAAACGTGCGGAACTCCACAAAGCCCTCATTGTCTCGCTCCACGTGCGCTTCGCCATACATCACCTCGCCAGCACGGCGCAGCGAGTCCTGCGGGAGAGTTGTCGGTGCGACCAGAGCGGATTGAGGCACGAGCTACCGTAATGTTTTATTTGAACGATACATCGACAAGATTTGGTAAAATTGGAAATATATATCCTAAGAAATATATACATATATGGGTGTTTTCTGCACCATAGAAATGATGGCAAGATTGATTACTGAGATCCCAAGACTGAATCGGGTCAGAAATTAGAATAGACGGTAAGAGTGGTGGTGCCCATCTCAGAGAAGACGAAAAAAAGTTGACTCAAATGGCGAGGGCACGTCGTAAGATGAGAGGAAACCCACATCGCAAAGGAAGGCGATGTTGAACATGGTAACACCAGGCCAGTGACCAAGAGGCAAGCCTTGGTAGAGGTGGTTCTTAGTGGTGATCTAAAATATGAAGGACTGTGGAGTTGACCTCGAGATGGCCCAGGACAAAAATGAGTGGAGAGGAGCAAGGACACCCACATGAGTGGACCAATTAACTACAATGCGTGACTCACAATACAGGTCTGAATATGTAACCTTCAAAAGCATAGAGGTCTATTCTATCATCCAGCCAAGTGCTTTACAAGAGAAAAACACAATTTGGTATAAAACCACTTTGAAAGTTACAATAAAATGGAATTGCATTGTACATATACAGCCCTTTTACCTATCTACTGCTGGATGAAGCCCCACAACGCCGGATCGTGCGAGTTATTTGATCATACTTCACCATGATGGTCAGGACTTGATGGTGTCGGTGTTGGGCAACACAGACGTTGCAGCATAGTACAATAAAACTATTTATTTCATTAAAACTGTCCTCTGCAGACGTGGTAGTTGCTGATCTAAGCAACAACATAATGCAAAAAGACAAATAAGAGGTAAAGATGCAGCCCTGCAAGTAGTTGCTCGTGCCACTGCTGGCAGAAGCGACTCCCACGAGAGGCATGATTTAAGAAACCTGGCCAATGTTTCAACTGGGGCATCGGGAGACAAAACCAGTGGCCAATGGATTTCAAGCCAAGTCTGCAAACCATTACACCACGGCAACATCCGCACAATTACAAATATGTTACAAACATAAATGTTGGTGAAGAATTTGCGATGGTCAAAGTCGAGCGATTACCTTCAGCTGTTCTGCATCGCAGCGGGTGGAGAGGTTCTCCACTACGAGCCGGTACTCGGTGCGGATGGGAGGCCTGTAGAGTCCGGAGCGTCCTCCGAAAATTGAAGAAGCACCTACGCCAAGTGGACGTAGATTACAAAGCGTCTCATTCATGCCAAACAGCAGACGTATTTTAAAAATAGTAAATAAATATGTATGCGTGAAAAATAGCAATCATAGCAAGGTGCAAATACATTGTATGTAGTGTATAAAGCATGAGTTAGTTCAAAAATAGCTATATATAGTGGTTAAAAGAAACTATTTTCTGTGCTGTTTTGATTATACAGTTTTGTTTGAGCAAATTATTGCAACTATTAATGATAAAGTTGGTTCATTACATATTGTTCATCTTGTGAATGACACTGAAGATTTTTAATATTATTTTAAGCAACAGCAGAATTACTCAAACATAACCATGCATCTTGAAAATACAATATGGCAATTATACTGTGTGGAGCAAAGTCAGTGCAATTGATTCTATATAGCATACTAGACAATATGAATTAACGATACAAAACTGTGTGCGTGCATATTACACTTACGTCGTAAACAGCACAAAACAGTTTTAAGCTAATTCTAAACAATTAACAATGTACTGTAATGCAGTATGTGAAAAAGCACGGAGTTCACCAAACCAGCCAGAAATGACACCTGGCTGTTCCTCACCAACCGGGTCTAAAGGCAAGTGAGGCCGCAGGAGGAGGCTCCGGCAAGGGCAGCCAAGGGCCATGGGAATGGAACGGGTAGGTTGGTACGGTACGGAGTGGATGGGTTGGTGCGGTTGGTAGGTTGGTTGGTAAGGTAAGGCCATGGCCATTGGAACAGGCATCTTAGAGATTCTTGATTCAAAACATTGACGACTTTGTTAAATCGGTGGTTAAGTTTAAAGAGAAAACATTCAACAATTCATAGAAAAGCTCAAGAGCACGGGTAAATTATTTAAGTAGACTGGATGACGGGTCATGTAAGATCACATTAATGCTATAATTAATCATTTGCAGTGTTTGCAAGGAACCACCGCATGAGTTAACTCAGATATAAATATTAACTAGGCAATAGACCATTGTTAAATATTTAGTTGTTACTTCTAAATAACAGTTCCAATATTGAAATAACCCGTGGTCTTAAGAACATCAGAAACACTTTAAAATGCAAAACATACATTTCCATAAAATATAACAAAGTAATGTGTAAGGCATTTGCAATATATATGTAATGTACATTTAAAAACAACCGCTCATCAACACAGTTCAGCAGGATAAACAATGCATTTTCAGTAGACTTTTAACTGCACTCGAGGAAAAACACAGGCGCGAGTTGTTTTCTCTACTCCAGGGCAGGAAGCGGTGAGTCTACCTCCCGGCCGCCCCCGGGCGTGTTCCACCACCACCGGGTCCCCACACAGGTCGCGGCCGTTCAGCTCGTACACGGCACTATCCGCATCCCGGCCATCTTCAAGCTCCACAAATGCATACCTGAGAACAGCACACATCAGCCATTGAAGGACAGACACAGCAGCGTTCGCCTCGTTAACCACATGGGGTCGAGATGAAATATTTTGGTCGAGGCTGTCCCAGAAAATGCGGGTGTGAAAAAAATGCTTAAGCACTACGATCTCGAACCTCAGATGTATATTTTAACCATAACCTTCACAAAGAACACCATTGGAACCTCCTTTGCCAGTAGCAAAATATGATAATTGGTTTGTTACCCTTTTATCTGTCAACAAAACTGACACCTTTTTTACAATGAGTCATGTTCGCATTGACCACAATACCTGCGGTCGGAATGCAAACAAAAAACACAACTCTGATAATGTAGGCACTCTCCTTGATATTGATTGTTCCACACCCGAGACAGCTTTTCTTAGAGCCTAGTGTCACATGGTGTTGGACCAGATGATGCCAAAAGGCTTGTGATTGGATGAAAATCTGATATATAATTTAAAACCAATTTGGAGGAACAGTATTCACTTCCAAATATTTTAGACTCCAGTTGCGCTGAAAGTGATTCCAATTTTTTTACATGGGCAATGCAAGTGTGCTATGTAATAGCATACAAAACATTGGATTGATACATTTCACTGGATTAATTTGACGATAAATCATTACCAGTTAAAGTTTTTTCCACCTCACCGGTGGTGGCTCCTTCTGAATGTGCCCCAATGTCTGCAACTCATCTGTATTACCGTTCAGTCAAACTGACTGACGGCCTCTTCATTTTGAAGACTTAAATAGCCAACTCCCTATCTGCCCTACAGTTAACCAGTTGAAATTTGTACGGCGTACATTTATACACATTGAAAATACAAACTTTCTTTATGCTCAGGCTCAAGGGCTAAAATAATGTTTTGTTTTCGGGCACCGCTATTAACTCCAGCACGAAAATATTCAAAAGCTGTGGCCATAATGGCCCAGGCAGCGATAATTGGACCCTCCTGAAAACAGCAACCCGATTCAGCTGAGGCTTTATTTGAAATACGTATTTCAAGTTAGCGAATGTTAATGAAATCAATTGCATAACATAGCCGAGCACACTTACAAGTCAAACTTACATGTTGCAATATTTTATCTAAACATGAACACGTGTTTCACGAGGGCTGTCCAGCTTTGTTGGCAGTCCCGAAACCATCACATATGTAGATTACACATTACATATTAAGGCAGGACCAAAATGAAAGGCTCGAGTTCCTTTGACGGTTTGAGACCGCACGAATATGGTCTCACAATGGGCAGCATTGACTTGACGGTGCTTTAGTTGCACGGTGTACATCTCCGCTGGAGGTACAGAACCCGCGGTGGAAATTCCACATTAACATGGCCAGAACTCAGACTACAATATAAATTTTCTCTCTATTTTTCCGGGTTGTTAATGCGTGTTGTTCCAGCATCTTGTTCGACGTTCGCTCCACGTGCAGAAAACACACTGAAGCTATACAGCACAGACGCGAAAATTCTTCGTAACAATACAGAACTTATTTACTTAGAAAAAAACCTCACCGAGCCAATACTATTTTTAGGAAGGTCCTGTATTGAGTGAGATATATGGGCAATCCTAGATGTGGGAGAAACCTGGATTACCAAGACCCCCACGAATAGGAGTGAATAACCTTCAAAGCTCTGCACGCAGATTCAAAAATCCATCGCTCAATAGTACCATTTCCTGGTCACTTCGCAGTCCGATAACTTCCGTTCATCAAGTGACACTTCGTGCAATGATGTATATCAACCCCGAGTGATTGACGTATAGTGATATTATATTGGAAACGACCATGCACATGAAACACGGGGGAACTGTATAGTCTGTATAGCTTCAAAAGCTAAGTTCAGTACCGGATTATGCCGCGTACCAGAGGCTTCACCTCGAATGCTCCATACGCGCCGAGTTGGCTCCATTCGACCATTCAATAGCCGATTAAGGAGTAAACGAACCACTGTTTATGTTGTCCCACTGGGGCCTCATAATCAGCCGTGGTTAATCTACTGCTGGCTGATCCGGAGTGCGCAACAACCCACGCGGAGCTTCCAGCCACACACGAGGCCGATTTCATTGCTCCATCTCCCCGTGGGACGTGGACCCTCTCGAACGAATTTCCATTCCTTTGCTGTGTCGCTGGACACTTTGTAAACGAGTCGATTCACGTCGAAGGGGAGTGATTTTATCCACGTGATTTTGTTTTCATCATGGGCCCTCCTTTGCCAGCATCAAAATATAATAATAGGTTTTCCCCTTACTGGCAATAAAACAGTTGTTAAGATGTTAAAACACCAAACTGAAACGTTTTGCAAGAAATAATGTCTTCAATAACCACATATACTTGTGAAAATACAAACAAATGCATATCTCAAAGCATGTTTTTGTTTGTATTTTCACAAGTATCTGTGGTTAATGCAGCCTTGATTCCTTGCAAAAGGTTTCAGTTTGGTGTTTTAACATCTTAACACAACTGTTTTATTCCAGAAAGGGGAAACCTATTCTGATATACATTTATTTTTAAATCTTTGATACATTTGCAATAAACATTTCTGGACTCGCGGGAGGCCTAGCAGAACATGAAAAGCCTGCGGCGTATTTCCCAGCGCGGATAAGCGCGGAGCGAGCTTCTCGCGCGCCGATTGGACGAATCGCCGCACGGTCTCGCGGCCCAATTGGCTGTGCGCGGGCGCGTGCGGCGCGCGGACCAATGGGACGAGAGCGCGTAATGGCGGCCGCCGATGTGAACTGGGGAATTGAGACTCACCCGTTCTTGAGGCTAATCTCAATGATCTTGCCGAAGCCTCTAAGGAAGCGTTCAATGTCCCTCTCGCTCGCCTTGTAGCTCAGCTTGCCCAGGTAAAGACGAGCCATCTCTACGTGTCCCTTTTTTTGAATTGGCGGAGTTTTCGAGCGAAACGCGGAGCGAGCGAGCGCCGCTGCTGCTGCCACAAAGCGAGGGGCCCCCCTCACTGCCGCATCCCCCGCGCGGTACCGGCCGGTGACGTCACCCGTCAATTAACATAATCGCCGTTTGTTCTTTCGCGATTATATCAACGCATATAATAATAATAACTTTAAATAGATTAATATGTCTGGCGCAACTACACCTCACCCTCTAGCGCGGCCAATATTACACAAGCATACCATTTTTTTGGATATTCCATGTTCATGTATAATACATGTTCATGTATTACATTTGTGGCAGTATATGTTGAGTTTATGTTAATTTATGCGAGGGCTAGGGGCTCCTCGCTCAGCTTGTGGGGTCTGTCTTTCCGACAGCCCTGTTCTTCACCTGTTCCTCACCTGAGGACGGCTGCTTGCGTTGTGGCCGAAACGTCGTGAGAATTGTATTTTATTATGTAATATTTTTTATTATTTTATTATTTCCCTTCTACGTGACTTTACCGAAAGAACCAAGAAGATGAATCCCTGCAGTCACGAAAGCTGTAAATCGATACTATGCAATACATCTAAGAACCCTACTTTACTCCCAGAACGCGCTGTCTTGTTTGGCCTATAACAATATCACCATCAATTATGGACCAACGTGAACATTGTTTTGTTCTTCTTTGATTTATTCCTCACAATGCACATATCATATTTAAAAAAACTAGAACTGATATAACCTCGGTGAATAACATCGGAGTGTTCGTCACTTTCCATTGGTGGTGGCAACAGTCAAGGGAAGCAATTGATAAACAACACGAGGAGGTCCCCTTGAAACGGTAACAGCCCAGAGCCCCGCATATGGGGGGTTAATGGTGTTCATGCCCTTTATTTGCTCGACTATTAAGCGATTCAGCAATTCTAGACAAGACTCGTGAGAGAATGCGTTGTTACACTCACACTTCCATGCCAAATAAGTAGACAGTAGACTTTTGCAGATATAAAATATGGGGATTTATTCAACGAATCGATACTGTGTTTGTGAAATAGTAAATGTGTCTCATACGATCTCAGCATCTTAAGGGTATGGTGCTTTAGTTTTAATTCATTACAAAAGCGTTGTAGCAACAGGTGAGTCATCAAATTGCACTGCTTGGTAATTTCTTTCAAGTATTGTTGATTTCCGTGTGATTGTGACAACACTCAATAACACAATGGCTTTTTTATTTTGCTCAGTTTTGCTCTAAATCACTGTCAACATGGAAACGATCGTCACCCGTCATGATGTATGGCTTGAGCAAATTGAATGCACTTAAACCGCCACGCTGCTGTCAATTTAACGTCCGCACAATTTTCAGTACACTTGTAAATTGGAAGCGACTACCACGTGTCTTTTTAGCAGCTCCTTTGGGGTTGCATCAGTGTTGATTTGGTGCCAAATGTCCACTGCTTGAGGTAGGGCCCTATCGCCTGTGATATCGATGTGCGCCACACTAACAGCTCCTTCAAAAATGAGAACAGGGTGAAAATACAAAAACACCCCACCAAGACCCCACTGGTAGTTGCCTTGGCCCTACATTTTTTGCGAGCACCGAGTTATGTGCAATTGAGGTCTTGAGTGTGCGGACAAATAGAGGTTGTGTTTGAAGAGCCCGAAAAGGGTTCCTTCTCTGCATTCCGTCAAGTTCCCCAAGATGGATTTTTTGTGCATCTGAATGGACGGAATAACTGATGCCGACACGTTAAAGTGTTCAGTCGTGAGCTGGTATAAACCTGAATCACCATGTCCAGCGCAGGCAAGAAGGCCACATCATGGGTTGTCACTGAGTTCTCTCGCAAGTCAGCAATGGCTGTCTAACAATTGATTAGATGCACCACATTTATCAGGTGGTATTATGAGTTAGAAGCACATTTACAGTTAGTTTGGTTTTAAGGTTGCCACCTCTGAGATACATAAACTTGTGACACATCACGGGAAGAAGAATATATCTCACAATACCAGATCAAGGGAATAGCTACTTGTAAATGCATAGTCTTGAGTGGCGTATTCAAGTTAACCAAGTGATAGGTGAAGAGACCAGGTTAGTTTTAGTTTGCAAGGGTGACTTGGGGTGTTAGTCTGCCAGTTGGTGGCGACGGTCGCTGTGTGTAATCCCAATTCGAGTCGCTTGCGCAACTGACAAAAACCGGGACTTTTAATGTTCCGGAAAGATTTACCGATTTCTCAGAGCAGCTACCTCAACAATTAAAGAAAGGTTTTAACAGTTATCTGTTACAGCGTTGATCGTGCTGTTTGTTGCTGGCTCTTTGAGGTTTTGGGCCTTTGCGTGCGCGCTCAGGAATTGTGTTAAATGAAGCGGACGATCCTGAAAAAAAACTCTTCAAATGTGTGCGTTCAAACTATTAAAAAATAGATTTACAATTTTTCCTAACGATGTAGAAATGTGATCAAACCTGCGCACCTTAATACAGTGGGCATGTGTTGAGATTGGTCAGTTCGTTAAGAATGCAGTTTCATTGGGAATTTGCAGCATTTGTAGCATCGTAGCTTGTTGCATAGGTCAAGGTCAACCGACTTGGGTTGCATGGCTGCACAGCCACAGAGCGAGGCAACTCCATCCAAGTCTAACCGAACTCGGCAAAAGGGGGGAAACTATACAGATACACGTTCTTTGAAATAACACTGCGTACATACTTTTATGCTTTTAATACTGTTGTGATACACACGCTGACATGCGGCCAGTCTCACAAAACACCTTCGGTCAACATTTTTCTCAAGTTGCACGACTTGAAAATGACGTAGGGAAACTTGCAATGTGTTTCATGCAACTGTACACTGATATCTTTCCGACTGATGACACGTTTTCGTTTAGCGACGTTGAGAGGGACCTGTCCAATATCGACCGGCTGGAAATTGGTGATAGCATTTATTAAAAAAAAGTTGCATAGCTGGAAAAAAATATATATGTTTTTGATTTAAAATAAATTCACCAGAACACTTTAAAAGAGAGGTTATTTGACCAAACATTACATTATCAGAGCTATATTTGTTCACCTGAATTTAAAATCGAGAAGGCTCTGTATGCCGTCTGCAGTCGAGCTTTCGGCATTGCTAGTTCGAAGTTCATATGCAGTAACGGAGCCCACCCATTGCCTGGCCGACGCGATCAGCTCACCCCTTTGATTACACTCAATCCACAAACATTGACTTCATAATCAACGTTTTTGGGTTTAGATCGCGTTATTTATAAATGTGTCGTAACCCTCCACCACCCGACACGGCCAATCAGTAAAAAAAGTGTCACGTTGACAAGACAAATAGTTCACTGCTTTAGCCCACCGGTGTGTTGAAGCGTGAAACCACAACATTTACAATTTTTGAGTACGACGTTTCGCTGGTAATTGCATCCAGCATCATCGGGCAATTCGCCAGAATGGTGAGGCTTTGCTCTGGCTCCCGGTCTTATATAGAGCAGCAGCAGGGTGACGTGATCATTAACTCATCAACTCAAACATTGACTTCTGGGATTTAAAAAGTATTTTTAATACTGCACTTCTACAACTATTACATGTGGTACTGTCAGAAAGTGGTATCAGCAAACACATTGGAAGGAAGAGGTGAGAGGAGGCAGCCGTGAGGAAATCTTTCCCCAGCCGAGCCCAGCGGCGTCGGCGTCCTCACTGCGAGGGGCAGGCGAGCGGCTGCACCCCGCGGAGGCTGGTGGCCTTGGTGAGGTCCACTGGCAGCGTCTGCTGGGGCCTCACCAGCTGCAGGCGCCGCATGCAGCCCTGGAAGGGCGTCTTGCTGCTCAGCGCGAACTGCACCGAGTCGGCTGCAAGAGAAAGGCAGAGGATGGTAGCGTTCCACGCGTGCACGCTCGTTCTCTTGCCAAGCTGCTCCTCGCTCAGGACTCGGTGACCAAGCTACTTTAGGGAACAGTACACACGGGCGACACACACTCTACCCGTGGTCTACGTCAAGTAAGCAATGCGCATGTACACAAGTATCTAATTTGCACACGTTTTGCATTGTCTGTGTATTTGTTTTATCCTGGCCATGTTTCCCCTCCATTTATCATCATCATCATCACTGGTCAGGATCTATCCACCAGTGAATCAAGACATTCTTAAGCCGGTGCTAACTGCCTCAGTCTTGTGATAAAGTAATGCATTTGGCTTCTGTACGGAAGATTATCTCTTGGCTCCATCTCTGCATCGTCTCAGGAGCATTCCCTCCTCTGGCTGCCACTCCATCCTTACTTTCGACCACCGACCATATGCTGCTCCTGCCCAAACTTACCTCTTACTTTTCTTTATTACAATTGTCACCATCAGCCATGACCAATGCACTGGGAGTGAACTCTTACCCCTTTGGCTGCCATTCCTTAGTTAGCCTCGACCACCGGCCACAATCCCTTCCAGTGACACTTCCTGCCCAAGCCCACGTACTTTTTCTTAACAGTCGACATTACGGATTTAACCCGCGTACATTCTCCATAATCCTCGTGTTCCAAGCACGCATCTCATCGCTCCGTGCTTCCTCATGTGAACGAGCATCGGGACCGTGCGGAGCGCGGGGGGCAGCAGCGCCGTACCAGGGAAGCCGCCCAGGTAGACGGGCCGGTTGGTGTCGGCCGACGTGGAGGACTTCACCGACGACTGCGCGGTGACCATCGCCCCGTCGACGCGCAGCTCCAGCTGGTGCTTGATCTTCTTGGCGCTGACGGCGTGCCAGCGTCCGTCGCACAGGGAGCCGCCCGCGCCCGGATCGTAGACGGCCGTGAACCGGCCCGGTCCGTTATCGGCGCTGAACAACAGCTGCGGGGGAAGCGTGGTTAATATAGGGCATTTTAGTTATACCTTAATCCATGTTATTTGTAAAAATAGTTTTTTTTCAAGTTCAGCTTTGTTCATGTGATTTTTGTTGCCACGTATTGAAATGTGTCCAACATCGAGATGCATTTTTATAATGAGTGCATCACCGTGCGCTGTGGTACACTAGGGATGTGCGCTCGGGATTCCACACGTACCTTGCCGTCCACAAGTTCCAGACCCACGGCGTCGCTCATTTTATTGTGGCTGATGCCGAGCAGGACCCCGTTGCTCTGCACGGAGCGGAACTCCAAAACGACTTCAAAGTCCGTGCCGACTTTGTAGGCACTCTCGGCTGAAAGAGATCACAGTAGGAACGGTCACATTGTAAAGAGTGACAATCTCACAGCGGGTGCGCGCATTCACCCGAATTGAAACCTCCATCAGCCATGCAGGCGGCCGGGTGGCTCAGAGAGCGGAGTGCTGAGCCGATGCCACTGAGATCTGGGGCTCGAATCCAAATTACCGCCTGTCATTAAACCGCGTTCTTGAGTGTGGCGAGTTCTATGTATGTACGTTGAACTTCTTTCGCACCATACGTAGCCAACCGTGGTAACCGGAGGTGCGAATCACTGCCTGGTTACCAATGACTGGACTAAAATAACACATCACAAACATTTGGTTTTGCACTTAGATTGGATAAATTTGAGCTCTGAGAAGTATAACATCAAATTGACTGTCATGCAATAAGGATTACTCTCATACGCACAGCAGGTGGGAAAATGCTGTGCTATGTATGGAAGAGTGATCACTTGATGGGATCTCAGAAATAACTCTGTGATATCCGTTTCCGTGGGCCGCTGTATAACACGAAGGGTTGCACTGCACTGCTGTGACTGGATTCTTCGTCTCATGCAGTGATGCGAAGAGCAGAATTGGGATATACGGCCAAAGTAAATAAATAGACGATGTCCATCAGCCATAGGGTGCCTGAAGGTCGAGGCATTGGCTTACCCAGCTGTGCATATCCAGTCCCGTCAAAATAAGAGCCCTCCTGTGGATTGACGTAGCAAACTTCCACGCGGTAGCTGGAGGTCGGCTTGTCCATGTCCAGCTGTTTGCCGTTCATGACAAAGTTTTTGATGCAGCCTGGAATGCTGTTGGTCACCTGCATGGGCAACAGACACAGGGTGTTCATTCTTCAACCTGATATCAGATTTTTAAATGTGTACACCCCTATTTCGGATCTGATTTAGTTTCATCGCGTGTGCATTTCAAATTGTCATGTTAAGAATTTTTTTTTAGGTATAAAATAAAAACATCGGAAAAACTGAGACAATGAAAAATGTAAACGTGATTTTACTCAAGGTATTCCCAGGATAGCAATCATGTCAATTTAAGAATGTAATAAAAAAAAATCACAAAACTTGCGTCACGTATGGTCGAAATGAATTCACGTAATGTCGCTTTTGGTCGGAAGATCACGAGAGATGTTGTCATGTAAATAACTTCACTTTAATATTATTTGACACCAGGACCACTGCCTTACATTTTGCCTGGCCTGCATGTCCTAATGTGTTCTGCACACACCGACTGCGCTTGATGATCATTCACTGAGGAAAGAAGAACTGTGAGAAGTCCCTGGGGGGACCGGGTGGTTGATATCATTGTCGAGGACTGTTTTTATTCTCAGATAATTCAATTTGAACCCATTTGTGTGGTCAATGACCGAACCACCCGAAATAGGGCCTAATTTAATCACATCTCAGAAGCTGAGCAGCTTTGAGCCTGAATAATGCTAGGATGGGTGGTCATCATGCACACACAGGTGGTCATAGGGCTTCAAATTTATGTTAATTCGTTTAACCATCCATAATACAGGTTTTTGGGTTAGATCGCGTAAATATATAAATGTGTCATTAATCCCACCAAAGCAAATTAGTAAGGTTTGTTACGGAAACAGAACATGCCACTAGTGCAGCACACCAGTGTGTTGAAGAGCAAAGCCGCAACAAATAAAACCTGTATTATGGATGATATTGGTCACGAAAGCCTACGTGTTAAATCGTGTAACCGTGTGAGAACCCAGAAGAGACCAGGAAAGCCCCATTGCACAGGTGACCTGGATCACCAAATTGACAAGAGCAAAATCAAATAAAGTACAGGAAGGAGGTTTGCGAGACCATGTTGTTGTTGGCAGCGGAGGCCACAGCGGTGAAGCACGTTGTACCGCATGGCTACACTCCCACATCCCACATTCACCAACCCGCGGCGACACCGGGGGGGGGGGGGGGGGCGGCCTTACGTTGCCGATGCGGCGGAGGGTGTAGTTCTGTGGGACGCCGCCGACGTACATCATCCCCACCACGTCCAGAATGGTGGCGCTGGATGGGCCCTGCACCGTCACCCCGTGCGTCTTGTCCAGGGTGAGGGAAGCTCGCTCGTTCTTGCGGGTAATCCGCACCTGCGAATAAGAGATGGAACGTGTCGTTTAACCAAGTGAGTTCCTGGGGCGAAACGTCGGGCGTCGTGCCGAACAATGCACGGAACGACGCGTTAACGCGTGGCAGAGTTACAAGGGCACGACCGCACAATGCCTACACGGTAACAAGCGTAAATTGCCTGCTGCGATACGTAGATTGTAAACATGGACATGAACGAAGAAAACAGAAGGTCCCCATCCACTGTGGAGACGGAGGGATGAGATCAACTGGAGTGCAGGTGCTGGGTGTCTCGTTCCATCGCGGGACCGTGAGAGATGGCGACGGCTTGGGGGGGGGGGGGCAGTGGGGGCGGGGGGGGGCGGTGGCACTCACGCTGTGCCACTTCCCGTCGTTGACGGTGCGTGGGATGTGCTTGGTGGACGCTCCCCGGCCCAGGTCAAAGCTGAAGTGCAGCTTCCCCTCCTTGATCTGCAGCGTGAAGAAGTCGGCGTGGTTGATGCGCGCCATGTAGAACACCAGCCCGTTCTTCGCCAGCGTCCGCAGCTCCAGCGAGATCACCAACCTGCCGTCGGAGGGCCGGGGGTTTCAGGTCTCAAGTTCGTTTCGTGTAACCAGGCAAGAACTCAGCGGATCAGGGAGAGGCCCATTCGCAAGAGAGACGTGAATTGCCGAAATTTACAAAAGGCATGTGCGGCATCCGTGGCGCGCGTGTGCACGCACTCCTTCTTGACGGTGGTGTCGTTGAACGCGAAGGCCGTGTGGCTGTTCCTCGAGACGCCGAACTGCTTGGCTCCGCCGAGCGTGACGGGCGACACGTGAGCCGCACACTGCCCCTGCGGGATCGCAGGCGCACGGTCAATCCACTGTTAGATGAGGGCAGCCGCTCATGGGTTGTAAACCATTCTGTGTGGACCTTTGCCGCCCCGACCGTAAGTTGGATTTTTCTCTGGTTACTTCGGTTTCCTCCAAAATGCAAATCAATCCTCTATAGAATTCTCCAAACATCCCCCAATTGCAGGGCCGTTTCTAACAAGATGTATCGGAGGACTCATTGAGGCCTCCCTGTTAATATAAATGACATCACTGTTATAAGCTTATAGAGAGGACAGAAGCCTGGAGACGACCAGCTGGGTTACGCTTTACAGGCCTTTGCTCCACCGTGGGCACGAGCGCACAACGACGCTGACACCGGACTCGCTGGCCCTCGGCCTGGAGCCACCAGAGGCCCTGCGAGACCCCAACGGGGGGGACGCGCGACGAGCCGGGGGACTCACGGCGGCGGCGGTGACGGGCGGCGCGGCAGTGGCCACGGCCGCCGCCGGCGCCACGGGCGGGGACGGTCGCCTGGTCGGGGGCTTCCTCTTCGGGGCGTCGGGCTCCGGGTAGCCGCCGGGAGCCGGGCCCCGGGTGGGACGAGCGCCGGCCACGGGGGGCGACGCCGTGACGCGCGGCGAGGACGGCAGCGGCTCCAGCTCGGCCGACTTCTCGGCGCCGCGCGTGCCGCCCTCCTTGGGCTCGAAGCTCACGCACTTCCCGATGTCGGCCTTGTCGAACGTCACTTGGTTAGCGAAGTCTGCCAGGCTGCGCAGGAGGAAGAGGAGCAGGGATATGGAGGGGGTGGGCGAGTTTCTTTTTTTAACAAGAACAACAGCGAGCCCACTAGGCACCGTGCCCACCCTGTGCCCACCCAACATGCGACACGGCACACCGCGCAGGAGGCACGCCGCACACGTCCCACACGCACTGCGGGGGCCACCGAATGGTGTTTGGGAGACTGGCGGCAAAATTCCGGATGATGCCCCATCTGAGACCCCCCTCGGCCTTTCGAAAGGCTGCCTTCTGAAGCCCCCTCATATAAGGGGTCCGGGACAAATATCCCACCTGCCTCTTGCCGCAGAGCCGGTTTAGGCCTCAATTTGTAAAACGATGGCACGGAGCGCGTGCGATGGCGGTGGTGGTAATGTTGATTAGACGCTTGGTAGCGTGGTGGTGCAGGCGCGTGCGATCGTGGCGTTGCGGCGCGGTTGCACGGCGTTGCGGAGGCGGTGCGGCGGGGGCGGCACTCACACAGAGTTGACGATGAGGTTGCGGATGCAGCCCTGGAAGGACTGGGTGGTCTTGAGGAGAGTGGGGGGCACGGACGGTGGGACGCCCCCCACGTACATCTTCTGCACACGCACGGACGCGGTGCTGGCAAACACCGTCTCCTCCGAGTTGTCCTCGTCCACCTGCACCTTGATGAAGCTGAGGAAGCCAACGTGAGGAGCGACAGGTGATCACGGGTGTCTATAGCTACCTGCACAGGGGCAATCAGTTCCTGAACAAGCTCCCAGCATGTGGAGCAAAACGTCGGATATTGTGCCGAACGGCACGTGACACGACTAGAAAACATACCGCAGAGCTGCCTCTGATGTCCCTACAAGTAACCGCTAGTCCACATCGTTGTCTCAGCTTTCATCTATGATTTTGGCCTTGGGGATGTGGCGTCAGTCCTGAAATTGTCCTGAGCCTAAAAGTCTCTTGGAGGATCGGCGAGTTTGGACTGAGGTCACGGGAGTTTGGTGCCGAGCTCGGGAGGTGAGAGGCGATCTCGCTCACCCCTTGCGCCGCGAGACGGTGAGCGAGTGGTCCTTCCCGTCGTAGAAGATCCCGGCCGTGGGCTGCGCCGACACGAAGGCCTGGGAGCCGTCGGGCACTTGCACGTGGAACATGACGCGCCCGTTGAGCAGCATCACGGCGTAGTGCGGCTACGGGAGACACGCGGCGTGGACTTATTTTTACCACACCCAGCACAGACACATCCAGTATGTGTGCGTGTGTTGTTGTGTGTGTGTGTGCGTGTGTCGTCATGTGTCGTCATGTGCGTGCGGTCCTGCGTGTGGGCGTGTCGTCGTGCGTGTGTGTGTGGCAGCGTGCCAATGCCATTCAAAGTCCTATTCGGCTCTTGGTAAGGAAAGGATTTCCCACCTCTTTTTATGAGTGGTAATTTTTATATGTAGTACATAATGTATATTAAACGCACGAGAATGTATCACGTGATATATAATGTATTGGAAATGCAGTAGAATCCCGTGAACTGGTACAAGTTTAATTTTTTCCCGTCAAACCCGGCCCTCGTCCCCACACCGCCGTGAACCGCCGTGTCACGGCGAGACCCCCCGGCACTCACGGCAGTGGCCTGACGCCGCGGCCTGCCCACGCGCCCCGCGCCCAGGCCCAGCAGCAGCAGCCCCGTCCTGTTGAGGGTGCTGAAGGACAGCGACACGTCGGCGTCCACCCCCAGCGTCGCCGATTCCAACGAGGGCAGCTCCAAGAAGCCCTTGTCCTGCAGGCTCACCGAGTGCGCCGCCTGGGCGGGTGGGGGGGCGCGGTCGGGGGCGGTGGGGTGGGTGGGGGGTGGGGGTGCAGGCCGAGAGACCAGAGAGGAACACGTAGGTCACGTGGTCGGACGTTCTGACACGGGGCGGCACTCGGAGCACGGGACAGAGTCAAGCCGGTGATTCTTTGTCACAAAACGGCAGCACCCATTAGCAACCTCCACTGACCAACATGGTGGAGTACGGTCAAGTAATCCTTTAAATCTATACGGGGATCTCTGTATATGCGAGATGGAGCGATGACATCAGAAGTGAGATGAGATAGATTGTGAGGTCGGAGGGCAGTGAGCAATGACTTTGAGGCATTTATGGACCGTGGCTGATGATGATGATGATAATGATGATGACAATATCGAGATAATAGACACAGTCCGTGCATGGGAATGCAGTAAAGCAACGGGGCCCAGCAGCCGTTCCGTGTCCTCACGTCGAGCGCGCAGCCCTTGCGGATGCCCAGGGAATCCTGGCTCCTGAGCAGGCCGTGGAAGCTGCCCGCGATCTCCACGTCCCTCAAACAGCCCGCGAAGTTGCGGGAGGCCAGCTCCGACCTGCGCCACATGCACGGACACAACGAGCGGCTCGAGCCCGGGCCGTCGCGCCGCCGGTGGCCGTCGCGCATTCGCCGCTTGTGGCGTGCACCCGACGGGCCGCCCTGGTTACGACTGCGGGTCGGTTATCGGTTGTTCGTCAATCCAGAGCGCGTCTGTTTCACGGTGGACGTTCAAGATCCCGGGACGTCATTTGAAAAAGTGTTGGCCACGCTTTTCCGGCGTCACGGCCCAAATTCGCCACGTTTCATATTCCGCCCGCAAATCCCTTATTTGGGAATCCACTTAGCAATGTTGCCCCCTGCTGGCAGAGCAATGCTCAGCTGCTGCCTGGTGCTCCGTTCATAGGGACAGTTGCTATCAACGCCCCCCCCCCCGGCTATATTTAGAGCAGGGAACCTTGAGACACCCTGCACGGGAGGCGTGAATATCACGCGATGGTGGCGACGGGAGGGAGAGACGCGCGACACGGGGCTGGGGGTCCGCGCACGTGCCACCCCCATGGCTCTCCCCGCCAGCGGGCCTCCCTCAGCGACAGAAGAGGGCTCAAAGCTGAGGCTGCTGCGTCACATGCGGTGGCTGTTAGCCGTGCACAGGCAGCCTGCGGGCTCGGGTGGCGGTGCAGGAACGGTGTTAGCTGCAGAGGTTAAACCGCGACCGGCTGCGAAGGCGGTTGCCGAACGCTGTCCCCGTTTGGCTGGGACAGTCCCGGTGCTTTGCGGAAGGCCCTGGTCGAGGAGTAGGCGCGGTGGTCAGTGGAATTGGCGACGTTTTGGCAACAGGCCCTTCTTCAGAGCAAATAGCTAAAAAAGGGTCATTGCCTGAAATGTCGCCTATAATATTATTGCTTCTCTTCAGACAGTGTTATTGCCGAACGCGTAAAATTTCGTTACACGAGTCTAGAAAGCGTGCTGCCGAGATGGCCGCAGCCAAAAAAGAAAGCACGGCTCGAGGAAGATGCGACAAGATCCGAGTGTCGGATCGTGGCGGCGGGAAGGGTCGTGGTAGCGAAACGCGTTGGTAATTGAGTGTCGTTACCTCACGCGCACACTGGGGCGAGCACCGCGGTCCAAACGGAGACAAAAAAAACACAGCAACACAGATCGTGAGTATCGAGTCACAGCAAACAACCACGGACAACAGCGCACACAGCACATCACGGAACGCACGCGGCGACCTAGGTCGGGTGAAATGCAGACGCTGGTTCATTTTCATTTGGCCGTTCATGTGATGGGGTGCACAGGACCGCTTCAGATATGTCAGCCGTGACCGGGCATCGAACTCAGGTGATGCCAGGTTCATATGTGTAAGAATCGCAAGTGCAACAAATCGACGTTTTTTTTATTTGCACGTGATGTATGTGACGGGTTCATTCCACGCGCATCGCGGCACCCCTGCTACTAAACACTGCGGGCAGTCCCATTGGGGGGGGGGGGTACTTACTGTGTCACTGCGAAGCACGAGGGGGCAAGGCAAGCGGACGGCACGCACACCGTGCTCCCCGCGACGCCGACGGGGCATGGAGAGGGGAGGGGGCGAGGGGAGATCGGCGCTCACCTGGCGTTGTGACCGTTGGGGATGCCGCCGATGTAGATTTTGTCCTTGCTCTGGAGGTTGAGGCCGGTGGCGCCCCCGGGGGACGAGCCGGCCATCTCCTCCGTCTGCTTGCTGTCGCGAATGTCCACGAGACGCAGCCTCCCTGGAGGGGGCGCACGGCCGGTGACGCACGCACGCATTCACGCGGTGCGCGTGTCCGCACCGTGTCGAACTGTGCAGTGTCTCAACGTGCGGCCGGATTGACACACTGTATAGATCGGCGCGTACTGCCTCGTTCAGAGACGCGCTCATTCCCGAAAAATATGGAGCGAAAACTGAAACGTGAGTAAAGAGGCGTGGACAGACACATGCTTGGAACCGCACAGGTGAATGACTATCTAGACTGTTCAGAGAAGTGAAGCAGGCTTGGGCAGGCCAAGTCATAGGGGGGTGGGGGGCCCAGGGCAAATCGCACCACGTGGGCCCCCCCCTCACCGGCGCGTTCAAACTAAACGGGAAGGATCACATCCGACACCGTGACGTAGACGCGTGGGGCCCCGGGAGCGCGGTACCCTAGGGACGACTCTGGTGAGGAGGTGAAGGTGATGAGGTGAAGGCGAGGGGTGAGGAGGTGAGGGTGAGGAGGTGAGGGTGAGGAGGTGAGGGTGAGGAGGTGAGGGTGAGGAGGTGAGGGTGAGAAAGTGAGGGTGAGGAGGTGAGGGTGAGGAGGTGAGGGTGAGGAGGTGAGGGTGAGGAGGTGAGGGTGAGGAGGTGAGGGTGAGAAGGTGAGGGTGAGGTGAGGGCGCGAGTGCAGCGAGCCGCGGAGGAGGCACCGGTTTTGCCGTTGCGTCCGAAGTTGAGCGACTTCCAGGTGCCGTCGTTGTAGCGACGGCTCGTGCTGATGCGGCCCACGCCGCTGCCCAGGTCGTACATCACCCTCACCTGGCCCTCCACCAGCTCCACCGACAGGAAGTCTTTCTGTGGGCGGCAACGCGGCACGAGCGCTCGCTTAGCACGGTTGGCTACGTGCGGTGCGAACGAAGTTCAACAAACAGAGTCACATGACGACGCGGCTGAGGCTGTGCGGGAGTGGCGGCGCGGTGCGTCGCGTGCCACCCTATGAACCCGGTGACCCGAGTTCGATTCTCCGCCAAGGATAATGTCGGTGGCGAGTCCTGTGTATGGGGCGCACAGACGTGGCTAGACGCGGCACAACGGTGGATGTTGCCGTACTGCCATCTGTTACGCACCACACAGCCCCGCAGGCGCTGTGACAGCATCCCCTGCATGGTGGTCACTGGTAACCCATCCAAGCACTGGCCAGGCTTAATTCTGCTCAGCTACCTCAGAGATTGGGGAGCATTCCAGGTGATTTGGTCAAAGGCTTGCAACGTTTATCATAATGAGCACCGGCACAATAGAATGGAAGAACACTTTAGGGCACAGCTCAAAATGGGCTATGGCCTGCCATCAAAAGCCACCGGGTACTTGAATCGTCCACGCGAAATGAAGAGGAGCATTTGAGACGATTTAATCCGTGGAGCCACGCGTCGGCCACACGGGGCGGCGGCGGGGGGAGCGCACCGTGTCCTTGGTGGCCGAGTAGAGGAGGAGGGCGTTCGCGGCGAAGGTGCGGAACTTGAAGACGAGCACGGTGGTGTTGACGTTCCAGCGCATGGGCCGCGGCGCCGCTGAGTACCCCTCGCCGTCAAACTGCACCGTGCCCTCGTCCTCTTTGGGCTGAGGGCTGCACACGCGCACACAAAGACAAAAATCCCCCGTATAGCCTGAACAGACTGTGGTGCAAGTGCTGTTAGCGAGCACCTATGAAGGCCGGCATGGCACACGAGGGGGTGGGTGGCCAACACCACGCCCGGCCGCCTTTGTCTCCCCAGTGGCGATGTTTACGCATCGCACCAGGTACTCACCGTTGTTGGCCGTGAGCGGGAATCGAACCCGGGTCGCCGGGTTCGTAGCGCGGAGCGCTAACCGCTACACCACCGCTCCCCACACGCACGCACACATACACGTGCATACGTGTACACACGCACACACAGGGCCAAGACACAGATCCCACGTGAGTTGATTATGCAGCCACATCGATTAGAGGGGGCAACGCTTCTGAGACCATCGACTAATTACATTGACAGACAACCCAGTTTGGTCACAGGCGGCTGCCTGGCTTTGACCCCAGGTTCTCAGGGGTGGTGGCTCAGCGCTCCGACCTCTGACCCACCCGGCCTCCCCCCATCATCGCCTTGCCCTCTGTTAGAGGCCTGGAGCCAGCGCTGTGGCGGCAGGGGCGCAGCTGCGCTGTGGCCCCCTGCCAAATAGATGACAGACGCACTGCCAATGCGCTTTCGTTTATCGGTGTTGCCACCCTACGCGTAGTGCTGACAATATCCTAAATAACGACGTCTAATGAAACTGAACTAAAATCATTGCATCACATCTACGATTGAACACTGCGCCCACTGTTTGTGCGCCGGTGTGTATTTAAAATAAAACATCGTGAGCAGCACGTGGCACTGGCAGGAAGTAAAGGTCTCGGGATTGGCTGTCGAAATATCCGGAGATGAAATCACGATAATCGGAGAAAAGGATCATCTTGGAGATCTCACCTTACGCATAATTGTTCGTGTGCATTCAAATGTTCCGTAGTCGGCTGAATCAAGATCAACATTTGCGTGATTTTGTTTTGTCACAAACGTCACGGGTGCATCCGAGCCGGAACATCCTGGGGGTGTCCGGACGCCCACGGTGACCCCCACGGAGGCCTCACCTCACGACGCATCCCGAGCAGTCGCCCCCCGTGCTGCGGAAGTTCCAGAGGCCGATGGACTTGCCGTCGAGGAACGCCTCCCCCATGCAGCCCGTGAAGGCGGTGAACTTGACCGTGTCGTGTTTCTGCGGGGGAACGGAGGAGTCGAGTGAACGGTCACGGCGCCGTGGGCGTGCGGCGGTCATCGCCGGGCCGCACACTCCACGACGTCGCCGCCTTGAGATTCACTCGAAGCCCAATGAGTCGTCCTTGTCGAATTTTCAGGGAATCGTCACGATTCAGGAACCCGATTCGGGAAGAGATTCTGTTTCGTCTCGTTAGCATGCATTTCAACCAAGGTTGAATGTGTATATACGCTAGGCACGGTTACTTTGCGTGTCGATTACTGAATATGAACAATGCTGTATAGCATGAAGGTGTGTTGATGTGAAGTATTTAAATCAACAAAATGTATCAAAATCTGGACACAAATTGGAGCAAAAAGGACTTTGAATACAATCCCTGTTGTGCGCAATATTATTTATAACTCGTTATTGTGCATGCGCGTGCACATGAGTATGTGGGTGTGTGCGTGAGTGCGTGCAACAATGACTGCACGAGTGAGTGTGTGAGTGTGTGAGTGAGTGTGTGAGTGAGTGTGTGAGTGAGTGTGTGAGTGAATGTGACTGCACTAGTGAGTGTGTGAGTGTGTGAGTGAGTGTGTGAGTGAGTGTGTGAGTGAGTGTGTGAGTGAGTGTGTGAGTGAGTGTGTGAGTGAGTGTGTGTGTGAGCGTGTGAGCGAGTGTGTGAGTGTGTGCGTGAGTGTGTAAGTGTGTGTGTGAGTGTGTGAGTGAGTGTGTGAGTGCGTGCGTGCGTGCTTCACCTTGACGGTGGTGCCGGGGAAGCCGCCCACGAACAGCTTGGCGTTGCTGTCCACGTCCAGGATGGTGTAGCCCTTGGGGGACTGTCCCGTCTGCTTGGTGGGCTCCCGGCCTCCCACCAGCGCCTTCACCGACAGCGAGCCGCTGATGCCGGATCTGGCCGAGACGATGCAGCGGGGGGGGGGGGGGGGGCGATGGGGAACAACAACAATGCACTTTCACTTCGTGTTCCCCCAATTACCTGCCAGTGGAGCTCTTTGGCAAGAGGTAAAGGTGCAGCCCTGCAACTGCTTGCTCGCATCACTGCTGGTGGAAGGGTCTTCACGAGAGGGATCGCTCGAGAGAGAGGGGCTGTCTTTGGCCTACTCTTCCATGCTGGCCAAACGTATCGGAATAAAAGGGAGTGTCCACACTTAACCCTGCCACAAGTGACCCACTGATCGACCGACCGCGGTTATGTCAATCCATACTGCTGAGAGCACAGCGGTGTAGAATAGCAGTTCACGGAAAGTAACCGTTACATTTCATTTCATCTAAACACCGCTGGGGGCTGCCCTCGAAAGACGGGCACCACCTCGCGTCGAGCGCATGGCCCACTGTGAACATTTCCACGTTGGCAGAGCGTGCCCGTGCACGGTCACGTCGCGAAATGCCGCACCTCTCCGCATCGATGCGGTACCACACGTTGTTGTGGATCTCCAGCTCCGGGTAGTCCACCTTGCCCACGCCCGAGCCCACGTCCCACTGGAACACGACGCGGCCGTGCCGCATCTCGATCGCCATGAAGTCCGTCTGCGCGCGGGGCAAGCGGGACAAAGATGCGCGACGCTGTCAGCCCCGCCCACTTTTACACAGCCACGCCCATCCACCCACTAGCACTGCCCACTTCGCTAGAGGCCCCTGGCTGACTTTTATTGATGTTGGCTCCACCCACTATTCAGGTAGCCCCACCCACTATTCAGGTAACCCCACCCACTCTTCAGGTAAACCCACCCACTGTTCAAGTAACCCCACCCACTCTTCAGGTAGTCCCACCCACTACTCAGGTGACCCCACCCACTACTCAGATATCCCCATCCACTACTCAACCCACATTTTGCCCCGCATCACAAGCCTTTCTGAAACCACAGGGAACGTCCAGACCACGTGAGGACATTTGGCCGCTTAATGTGGGTGAGGTGCGCCGCACGGGGCGAGTGGTGGCGTGCCCCACCGTGTTGGCGCTGGCCAGGTAGAAGAGCAGGTTGTCGGGCACGGTCGTCTTGACGTTGAGCGTCACCGTGTTGTACTTGCCCTTCTTGATGTCGGCGTGGTACGTTCGCACGCAGCTCCCGCCCGACGCCACCGACACTTTGATCTGCGAGCGGAGTCGAGGCGGCCAGACCGGCGTCAGCACTGGGGACGGCCGCGTGCACAGCCGGGCACAGCCGGGCACAGCATCTCACAGCGGTGGGCTCAGGGACACTGCCACGAACCCGACCCGCACATCCACTCGCCACCGCTGGCGCGGCGTGGTCGGCGTGCGGCGTGGTAGCCAGGAATGTGGTGGGTTACTCCGTCCGCTTACCCTGCCCCTCCAACACGTGGGTGCCGGTGCAGTTGCACCGTCACCAGCGTTAGGCACTATCACGAGATTGCAAGGTACGCATATCCATCATTATCTTATATTATAATTGTACCAAAATACCTATAGTCCAATGAGAACACGTTCGTATCACGAGGGCAAAGCAGGTTAGGTTAATGTGACTGGGCGCAACATTTATCCCAGAGCAGTGATCCGGGCCGTTCGGGCCACAACCAATCGCGGACGGCGCGGTGGCCCAGGCGTGAGGGTCACGGCCACTCACCGAGGCGGCCTGCTTGCGGGCCTGGTTGATGAGGTTCTTGATCTGGGACAGGTTCTTGTTGAGGTTCGACTCCAGCACCTGGATGGGCTTGAGTTTCTCGAGGAGGCGGTTCACCTCGTCGTCCACGGCCTTCGCCTTGTCGGCCGCCTCGGCAACTGCGCAGGCCGCACCGGGCACACGGTTACCGCGCGTCGACGGTGTTGCCACGGTTACCGCGCATCGACGTTTTTACCACGGTTACCGCACATCGATGGTGTCGCAATGGTTACCGCACGTTGACGACGTCGCCACGGTTAGCGTGAGCGTCGACGACGTCGCCGACCAGCGGAGGAGAGCGTCGCTGCGACATCGTTTGTTACGAAGCGACGTCCATTCTCAAACAAATTGGGGGGCAGATGCTCGAAAGGAGGTGAGGTGGCCGAGCATGCAGCCACAACGCGAGTCCCTTACGCAGGCCACAGCGAAGTGCACCGTGCAACTCATGCTCAGGCGAGGAGGGGGAGGAGGGGGAGGAGGAGGGGGAGGGAGAGGATGGGGATGAGCGGGAGGAGGAGGGGGGAGAGGAGAGGGAGGAGGAGGTGCGATGAACAGACACGAGGTACGTACTGATTCCTGGCGAGCATGGAAAGGAGACAGGAACCAAAACATGGAAAGGAGAAGAAGAGATTAAAACGACATCAGTGGCTGTGAACGATTCACCGCAAGAAGCTCACGCGAGTGTGGTCAGCAGGGCACCGGGTGGCGTGGGTCATTGAGGGTTAAAGTGAAGGTCGAGGCAAGGAAGGCTCCTGCACAAATGGGCGACGGCAGGGGCGGCGCTCATTTCCACCGGCGGCCCTGAGCCAGTGCGAGAAATTCCACATTCCCATGGCGGAGACTCGTCTCTCCTCGGGCAGTCCGAATGAGTACATGCACAGAGCCCCTCGACGAGTCCACTCCTGGATGAGGGCCTCGTCACGCTGTGGGGTCGTGGGGGTCATTTGACCAGACTCAGGTTGGGGAAGGCACGGTTCGTTTTGCTACTCTGGTGGTGGTGATGGTGGTACAGCTCAGGCTACCCAATTTCTCCCCCCCCCCTTGTCTTCTTGGCCCCGGTGCCAGGGCCCCCTTCCTGCCCACGGGACCTCGGTGCAGCTGTACCGCCTGCACACTCCATAGGTGACAGGGCCGACCGGCAAAAGCGGTTCGTGTCTCCGACTCAGCGGCCGCCCCGGTCAACACTGCGGCTGTACTGTCCGCCGTATAAAAGAGGCGCCGCCGGCTCCTCCACGGGTGACGTCACAGATCCCCTCACGTGGAGCGCAAAGGGGATGGGCGCGAGTGCCGGCGTCGCAGCCACAAGTTTTATTTATTTAGTTACAATCGATCGCCTGCACCGCGAAACTACCGCGAACTCTAGCCACCTGCGCGATTCCGTCACCGCAGCCTGGAACGGGGCGGTCGCAAGAGCGACGTTCACGTACTGTTCTTGCCGGAGTCGTTGATGAAGTCGTTGGTCTTGCGCGTGTCCTGGTTCAGCTTGTTGTAGTCCTCGTTGATCTTGGCCAGCTGCTTGTTCAGGTCCTTGGTCTCGGCGAGCAGCGCCCCGGCGGACTCGTTGGCCATCCGCGCCTTGTCCTTGGCCTGCGCAATCTTCATGCCGGTGTCTTCACAAACAGCCACACGTGACGGTCATCTCCCGTTTACAGCCCAGAGTCAGCGGTGGGAATTCCACGTTCACATGGCGGGGGTCGAGTTCATCCATGGGAAATTAACCGTTCACTTCCCCACAGTGGTACTAGTTTTATGGACCCAAGAGAGATGATGGGGCGAGGTAAACCCCTCAAAACAGGGTTGGAACTCACAACCTTCCAATTGGGAGCCGCCTGCTCTACCGCTGAGCCACCTGGCCAGGTTCACAAACACATTGTAGACACTTGCACGCATGCTTGTAGGTAGCTATGCATTGTACGTACATGTGGAATCCCACCGTGAACCCTTGGTAACAAATGTTTAACCCTTGACCCTTGACCGTTAGGGGCCCCCGTTCACGCGTGCGGCACGCGCGTGAAGACGCCGGCGCTCGGTGCCGCAGCGTAGTCGGCATGGGCCCCGGTGGACGGGTCCCCCTCCCCCGCTCCACCCCCACTGAGGCCCGGTGCAGTTGCACCGCCTGCAGGCTGGATAGTGGAGCGGCCGCCCTGCCCTCTACTCACCGTTGGGAATCATCCGCAGCATCGCCACGGCGTCGTTCAGCCGCCTCTCCAGATCCTTCTGCTCCTGGTTGCCTTTGGCGATGCGGTCGCTCACGCCGCCCGTTTGGTTCTTGAGGCCTGCGCAGACCGACGATCGCAGCTCGCGACGGCAGCGGACACGACGACTCGCGACGACGGCCAGCACCGCTGGACTGGCGGTTCAACGGTCGCCGCATCGGTTCGATCTCCCGGCGCGGCAGTTGAATCGATGGCGCAAGTTTAATAAACGGGCCCCACCCGCCCCTGCGCCCCTCCTCTGTCCAGCCGTCAGTGTGAATGTGTGCGGCGCGGTTAGTCGATCGGAGGGTGCCGTGTGCGGTGGGGTAAAGTGAGGGCACTCCCACTTCTTCCAAGACCAGCGTGGAAGAGTGGCAAAACTACCCTCTGTCAGGACTCTCCGAGCTCCTGACAGCGGAGGGCCCCTTCTGCCAGCAGTGGAAGTTTCGTGGCTGCGCCTTTACCCGCCACCTGTGATTGTAACGCGCCACGCGAGTGAAGTCCGTACCGTCCACTTGCTTGCCCAGCTTCTTGGCTTCGTTGTTCAGGCCGAAGCTCTGCTGCAGGGAGCTCTTGGCAGCGTCCTTCAGGGACCCATCGAGACCCGGACCGGAGGCCTGGGCATGGCGCGGGGGCCACAGGGCACCAGAGTTGATGACGTGATGAAAAAGGGTGAGCGAGTGGTGGCTGGCAAATAGCCGGGTGGAATAATAATAATCATAATACAAATTTATTTTGCTATTTATTTGGCGAAATTGCTGCTACGAGCATTCAAACTATTGGTTTTAGTGTTATTAGAATAACATTACTGTTGGTGCAGGTGGGAAGTTGATGGGGATAGAGTGGATGGGAGGGTTATGTCCCCTCCTGTGTGTTTTATTTCAACACAATCGTAGAGCACAGGCACAACACGTTGTATGAGATTAAAGTTGTTCACGCATTTCTTGATGCAGATGTCACTTGAAGTGATCTCAGTGATAGCTCTGTAATATCCACACCCATGGGTTCGCTAACGCGGGGGGTCAAAAAGGATTCTTAGCCTCGTAACGACACTGGTAGCGGCACCACGAGTCACGCCGCACCGCAGTGATTACCCCTGCGGAGTCTGCTCGCTCCACCACGCTCCCACCAGCCCGACCACTCACCATGCGGTGGGCGTCGTGCGCCACATCGCCCGCCTCCCGCGCCAGCCGCTCGGCCTCGTCGATGTTGCCCTTGATCTTGGTGTAGGCCTTCACGGCCGCCGTGGCGTTGAACGACACGTTCTTCGCATCCGCCAGGATCCTGTCGCGACGGAGGAGAGTTCAGCGGGGCTCGTGAGCAACGCCGAGGGCGAGCCGAGTGGCGAGACGATGAAAGTTCAGAGGCGAGGGTGGTGGGGGTGGTGGGGGTGGTGGGGGTGGTGGGGGTGGTGGGGCTCTGCGTACCCGGCGAGGCGATTGGCCGCCTCCTGCAGATGTGCCGAGTGGTTGGCCGCGCGGTCGACGAGCAGCGGCAGGCCCCTGTCTCCGATTTCCCGCACCAGCGCGTCCACGTGCAGCTGGAGTCGCCCCGCCGCCGCCTCCAGCTCGTCCTTCTGCTCGTCCAGTCGCTGCGCCGGTCGACACGGGCGGGCGGTGGGGGCAGGAGAGGGCCTCTCGAAATCCGGCGACGGAGCAGCCGCCCGAACTTCTCACAGAATAGATTCCCTATGTATTCTATTCGCCTCCCTTCCTCCTGACGTTCAAATTTCATTACACGTTGCCTGTGCTGGATTAAATACGGTGGCGTGTCTGCTTTTGTGTGTGTGAGTGACGTGGCGACACACAAGACAAATATTTCCCCCCTTGTATTCTTCAGCAGATGGTTGGGACAAGTGTGACGTTACTGAGCATCTAATGAAGACCGGCACAGCACACGAGGGGGGTTGGTAGCTAGCATCACGCCCGGCCACCTTTGTCTACCCAATGCTGTTTACACATACTACACCAGGTACTCATTTGAGGCGGAGTCGATCTAGAGGAGGCCTAGGATCGGTTCAGATAATCGTCACCCGTATTGGCCGTGAGCGGGAATTGAACTCGGGTCGCCGGATTCGTAGCGCAGCGCGCTAACCGCCACTACTCCCCACATACACACGCACACACACACGCACACACAAGCACACACACACACGCACGTCCAGTCCATCCACGACGGCGTCGGCCTGCCCGCGGGCCGCCTCCACCATGCTCTGTCCATCCTCCAGGGCCTTGTCGGCCTCCTTGCGGCCGTCCTCCACCAGCTTCCTCTTGCCCTGGCGAGACCATCCAACAAGCAGCGTCACTCGGCAGCGACGCAGACCGGGCCCGTGACGGTGGTGGCGATGGTGACGGTGGTGGCGATGGGGACGGTGGTGACGATGGTGACGGTGGTGGCGATGGTGACGGTGGTGGCGATGGGGACGGTGGTGGCGATGGGGACGGTGGTGACGATGGGGACGGTGGTGGCGATGGGGACGGTGGTGACGATGGTGACGGTGGTGGCGATGGTGACGGTGGTGGCGATGGTGACGGTGGTGGCGATGGGGACGGTGGTGGCGATGGTGACGGTGGTGACGATGGTGACGGTGGTGGCGATGGTGACGGTGGTGGCGATGGTGACGGTGGTGGCGATGGGGACGGTGGTGACGATGGTGACGGTGGTGGCGATGGTGACGGTGGTGGCGATGGGGACGGTGGTGACGATGGTGACGGTGGTGGCGATGGTGACGGTGGTGGCGATGGGGACGGTGGTGGCGATGGTGATGATGATGATATTGTTGTTGGTGCTGCCACTGTGGAAGTTAATGGTAATGATGGTGATGCTGATAATACTACTACTACTGCTCGTGCGGATGATGATAACGATTACATAACTACTAATGCTCATGATGAGCTGTGACTAATGATGTACGTAAATGTAACTTATTTCACACTATACGGAGCCAACCGTGCTAATGATGACGATGCTATCCGCCGCGAATAATAGCGACGATTCTGCCCGCTGCTGTTGTGACAACACTTCTGCAATCGTGATTATGACGACGATGATCCCCTCACGTCGAGCTGGCCGATCGTGCGGAGGTTCGCCTCCGAGAGCCGATCCGAGTCGCGGATCTTCCCCTGCGCCTGCGCCAGCAGCGACTCGGCGTCGCGCAGGCGGTCGCCGTGCGCGCCGAGCGTCGCCTCGGCCTCGCTCGCTCGCTTCTGGTTCTCTCCGTGCGGCTCGGCGAACTCCTGCTGCACGCGCGCCAGCAGCTCCTCCGCCTCCCTGCACGCGGCGCCGCCCGGGGGAAGGGGGAGGGGGGGACGGGCGCGACCTTTTGACCTCGCGTCGATATTTAATTCGTCTAACGATATCGCAACGGTGATTTGTGAAATTCACCACAATGATCAAATATGTACGCACAACACAGTTCGGCGTCACGCCCAGGCTGGTGGTGGTGGTCGAGGCAAAGGAGGTGGTTGATGCAGGGTAGAGGAGGTGATGAGAGTGGTGGCCGTGGCGGTGGAGGCAGTGGGAGTAATAATGGTGGCAACTCTTGGCCACCCAAAGGTGGGGAAAAGTGGGCAATTTGGCCTGGGGCCTCACAGAAAAGAGGGCCTCACTAAGGGCCTGTTTTAAGTGGATCGCGAATTCAGGGTGGGGTCCCCACGTGGTATTATTCTACTCCGGGGGCCTCCTGCAGCCCCCCCCCGTGCGGCCCTGGATGGCAGCGGTGGTGTCGGTCGCGACGGTGGGGGCCGTCGGGTCGGGCGTGGGGGGCGGGGGTGGCGGGCCGCAGGCCTCACTTGTGCTCTCCGCGCGCCGCGGCGAGCGGCTCCACCAGGCGGCGTGCGCGCATCTCCTGCAGCATGCGGCCAATGTCGGCCTTGATTTGCGGAAGGTTCCCCTCGGGGGAGCCGTCATGCCCGCTGAGCACCGCGTTCAGCTGCCGCGCGTTCTCCACCAGCGCTGCGGGGCCACACACGCACGCAACACGAGCGCTGGCCGTGAGCACGAGGCCGTGCGGACCGAGGCCAACGGGAAGGCCCCCGGCGAGGCTCCCGCTCCTGAGACTGGCTCGGAGGAAAGTTTACGCTTCTAAAAAAGAGCTAATAGCTCCATGGGGCTTACCTCGTAAAATAAAGACAGTTTAGTTTATGGCGCTGTAAGAATTGTCATTAAGCAGTGAGGGGCAGCCAGCAATTGCCCAAGCTCTGTGGACCTATATGTAGATGTTGACCAACTCCATTAATGAGTGAATTATTCATGTGGGAGAAAACCGGATTACCCGGAGAAAATCCATACGTGCGGGGGGGGGGGACCGACAATCCACGTACGGATGTAAATGAACAACCCCCTTGCTGCTGCTGCCAAATGGACGACATGCGGATGAGATGTCTCCCTCACCCTCGGCGGCGGTGGCCGTTTTGCGGACGAAGTTGTCCACCTCCTGGGCGCGGGCGAGCGTGCGGTTCGTGTCCTTGTCCACCTGCTCCCCGTCCGCGTACACCTGCGTCGTCTGTGCGGGGAGGAGAGGGTGTCAGGATTCACTATTGGTGCGAAATCAAGGGCTCTGACCAGTAATCCAGAATACGCCCGATCTCGTCACATCTCGTAAGCTAAGCAGGTTTGGAGAGAGCTTGGAAGGGCGACCACCACACACACGCGGGGTCTCATAGAGCGGAGCTCCGCTCGGTTTGGGCAGCAGAGGGCAGTGCTGCACAGTCCACTGCTCTGCACAGTTACCGGTCAGACTATGCTCCCCACCATCGCCAAACCCACCCTGCCTAGCGTGGTGAAGTACGGTGAAAATAACCCCCATGACCTGCACAATACGGAGGGGCCCTCAACCAATAGTGGATTGAGAAACTCCTCTGGCAGGGAACAGGGTGATCCGGGAGCGGACGTCCGGGGCGTGACGGACAACCACACCTGGTGGCGGTGGCACCTGGAACATGCTGCGGGAGGAGGCAATGGCACAAACCTCCGACTGTAACGCGTACGTTTTCACAGGCAATATTATGATTCAAAGATAGTTTAACTCATAAATTATCATCGCTAAAGTTCACCGGTAAGTTAAAGAACAACTCTCATAAACATAGCAATTTGGTGACCGGTGTGAGCTGAAGCGCTACTAATTGATGCATCAACTGCTCGCACGCGCGACAAATTCATGTGTTTGGCTGTGTCGGGTGGTGGAGGGTCTCACGACACAAAATTGGCCAGATCATTACAAAGTGGCCAAACCCATGATTTCGAACCACTACCGGACTCCGCTTTCCTGAGCGGCGGCTCAAGAGAGAAAGCTCTAAAGAGCGGCGAGGACGGAGGGATATCGAGGCAAAGCGCCGTCACCGTGCTGAGGCCCGCACACTCGGGAGCAGCGCGAGGTGGCCGTGCGTGCCGTGCGGCGCTGCGGCGCGATTGCAGCCGGGGGACACGGGGGCCGGGCGAGGTGCACCCACCCGGTTGAGCAGCTGGTCCATTTCCGTGACGAGTCCGCCCAGATTGGTCTCGGCCACCGTGAGCAACCGCGTGGGGTCTCTCTGCGGGGAGAGCTGGTGCTGCGGGGGGCGAGACGGCGGCGGCCGTGGCATCGTGAGCGAGACGGCCTCGCGGGTGCAGCGCGAGTACGGTACAACGTCGCGTGTGCGACTCGTTGGGGGGTGAAGGGCGTGGGCAGATAGGCGATAGGGTCGTTCTTGCACGCGCACAGACACGCACGCACCTTGAGCAGGTGCGTGGCATTCTCCATGGCGGTGAGGCGAGGGTACGGAGCCGGGATGGTCCCCGTCACGTTGACGGACATGAGCAGCTGCCCCATGGAGTCGAGGTCGCTCAGCAACACGCCGGTGCACTCGTCGTCGCACGCTGTGGGGGCAGCGCGACGCACGCACTGAGCAGGAGCACTCACGCGCTCATGCCCTCACGCTCATGCCCTCACAGTCATGCCCTCACGCTCATGCCCTCACGCGCATGCCCTCACGCTCATGCCCTCACGCTCATGCCCTCACGCTCACGGCACACGCACGCAGCCCGTGGCCCCTGAATGGCAACCGGAGTTGAAATTCAGCCAGGCCTGTTTGGGTCGCTGACCCACAAAATAGTTACCCACCCGGCATACCACATCCAGCAAAGCACCTCTTGCATTGGCTGTGGCTACCAGTGACGTGAAACCTCCACCAAACTAGTTTCTATACTACAGTCTATATTGTCTGCGACAGACAATGCTACAGTCCATATTACAGCGTGTACAGTCGATGGTCGTACAGTTTCTAGTCTAAAGTCCACAGTTTAATTTTAGCTGGGCCTGTGTGATTGGTGATCAAGAAAATACGTCCACAGGCAGCACACCACGTCCAGCATAGCTCACGTGGCTAGGGAAAGGGCTACTCGTGAGTTGCCTGCTGCTGCAGCTATCTGGATCGATGCTGAGTGAGAAACAAAGTCCCTGAGCACACTGCTGGCTCCAAGACCACACAAGCACACACACCTCATGCATGGGGGATGCAGAAACACAGCGATTAGGTTATTTTAACACAAACAAAACAGTTATGTTGCATGTGGTATTTTTTGCTTCCTCCAAGTTATGGTATCGTGATGGTTACAAAAAGTTGTTATCGTTAAACCAATCCGTCGTCACGTGCACAATCGCTAGCAGTAGGCATGTTACGTTCATCTGAGATCTAACCCAATGATATGCGTTTTTTATTTTACATAAAAACTGACATGAAGTTGGTTTCATAATTGGCCAATCAAGTCTTGTGAATGCAAGTTATTTTTGGCCATAAGTTGCGCCTTTGGAACACAGCCCAAATGAGCTCTGGGCTCTGTAACGTCGCGATGTCCCTCAAGCACACGGCAAGCGCACGGCACACGGCGGAGACACCGCACGGGGAAGGAGAAGGCAGAGGAGGCCCTGGAGGCCCTGGAGGCCCTGGAGGCCCTGGCTGGCCTGGAGGCCCTCTCTCCCTCCGTGGACGCTGCTCCTGGCCATCGCTCGCCCTCCGCACGAGGAGATGCGCTCGTCACCCGCGACGAGCGGAACCTCGCGCGTTCTGGGCCGGGGCGAGCCCCTTGCCGCGGAAGAGTTGACGCTGCCCTGCCGGCGCCGACCCCTGGCCAGGCGGCTCCGTGGTGGAGGAGAAAGCGGACCGCTAGCGGAGGGTTGTGAGTTCGCATCCTGGTTGGGGGTTCACTCGGCCCATATTCTATCCGGGGCCGATAAAGTGCGGACCGCTTTGTGGGGAAGTCAACAGTGGTTGTGATATGGATATGATACTGGACATCTGTGACAAAGAGCTTGAAAGCTCATCGCATTTCTCCAGAATAAATAAATTCCTAAATTCTGGTTTGAGTAGGAAGCCACTTGTGACTTTTTTTACTCGCGCTTCAGCCAATGCAGTCGGCTTGCATTCGCGCAGCCACCCACGACAAGCGGCTTGCGCACGGCGCGATCCAGGCTCCATCCTGCTTGGCCCCCGGGGTCTGACGAGATTGGGTGCATTGCGGCGGGTGGCTCTGCGTCGGTAAGGAATTGAGGCCACTCAGGAGGCCCTTGCAGACAGGCATCGAGGCTGTATCGTCTTGGACTGTCTGCCCCACACCAACATGAAGGTTCGTAAATACAGTAACATAGACAAACGTTCGAGCGTGCCCAGAACTGTGTGTCAATTCTACACGGCTGCTGGACCTTGTGAGTCGCGAACAGCTTTACTCGGAGCCACAGGCCACTTGGGCCGTAACACTCGTATCTCCCGTGGCAATCGGAACGGCCTGCTTCACAGCGAGCGGAGCGGCCGGGGAGTGTGGAAGGTGGGCGGGGGGGGGGTTAGTACGTACACAAGCAGCGGGAGGCCACGAGCACGTGGCGCGGCATGCACGAGTCACACAGGCGCCCCATCACGCCGGGCCGGCACGAGCACTGGCCCGTGTGCGGGTTGCACGGGTGGTGCGTGCTGCCCGCCACGTGGCACCCACACGGCTGGCAGGATCCGCCCGGAGACGTGGGGTCCCCGTAGAAGCCAGCGGCACACCTGCGCGGGGGGGGGGGGGGGACGAGGTGAGCGAGGAGGACGGGGGAGGAGGAGGAGGAGGAACATGTAAACGTGGCGAAGTGGGGCAGGTCACCGCGTGGAAGGGAGGCCGACTGCCAGAGATGTCGGCAGCTGCCGTGATGTAACGCTAAACTGTTTAAGCAGTGGACAAACAGGGAGGCTGCCGTGCTGTGACGGTTAGCACACCGGTTCGAGTCCATCTCGCGGCAGGGAAGTTGAAGCTTTCGTACAAGTCCCTTCAGTCGTCCCGCTGCTGGCCATGCGCCAGTTTAAACGTGCGCACCGCGGCATCGTGACGTGACACCGACGAAGAGAAGAATTGTCACGCACGTGGCAATTACACCTCGGCGGAGTTGCTCTGCACAACTTAAAGGAGCCTCTAGCAGCGGAACGGCTCTGGGAAGGGAAGGCAGCACACAGCTGCTGCTGCTACTGCGACTGCTACTTGCTGTTACTGCTGCTACTGCTGCTTTTCGAGGCACTCACTTCTCGCAGCGTGGGCCCTCGTACCCCTCGGCGCACGCGTCGCAGAAGTAGTCGCTCTGTCCCACGGTGACGCACGTGGGGCTGAAGCTGTCGGCACGCAGGAGGACAGGGCACGTCAGCCGCAGGCGACTTCACGAGCGCCACCACGCACGCCTCCACGCGCACACCGCACACACCAGCAGCATAGCGGGTGGGTATGGGCCCTGCTGCAGGGAATGAAACGAGGCCACCCCATTCCCACCACCCCCCCCCCCCTGACACATGCTTGCTCGATCCCTCTTTAGCCGCCACTTCGTCGTGAGTCTCCACCACCGGCCATCGTCCTGGCGACGAGGTGCCCTGCCCAGGCCCACGCACCGTCACTCGTGCCCAAGGAGGCCTCTGACCGGCGTGTGTTTTCTACCCCACGTGATCCTCTCGCTAACTCCGAGTGTGGGTCTCTGTCCACACTTCTCTGCGTGCGAATTTCCATGGTCTGGTCCACATACCATAGCAAGTAATATATATATATATTTTAATTAGCTAAATTTTACATGCTGCATGAATATAAATATTTATTTAAAGCAGACTTCAGGGAGAATTGTGCTGCGGTTAGCACACAAAACTGACCAGTAGAAGGGCGTGCGTTCGAATCTCAGCCGGGAGTCAACTGAGCTCATTATCCCTCCAAGGTCAATAAAACGAGGAAGCCAAATAGGCGATCGTCGACGGAGACGGCCTCCAAGACCCCAAGGGCACACGTGTCTCTGTCTCTGCTGTGATCTGGGAGACACTGCGTGTCGGAGCTCGGGGCTAGGGGTGGGTTTCGTGGGTGGGTCCGGTGCCAGACCACCCTGTTTCGAAGGAGGAAGGGGCATCGTCATTGCCAGATGTGTTCAGTTTGTAATAATTGTGTTTGTGCACCTCTACCAACCCCCGAATCTCTCAATCACTTTTTGTTCAGCGTTTGGGGCCATGTGGCCGGGTCGGGTGTCAGCGAGCGGTGACGGCGCTGCCAGCAGCGGTTACCTGTTGCCCGGATCCTGGGAGGGGCAGGCGCAGCGGCGGCAGTCACCCGGCGAGCCGCGCACCACGCCGTAGAACCCCGGCTGGCAGAGCTCGCAGTGCGCCCCCGCCGTGTTGTGCTGGCAGTTCTGCGGGAAGAGCGTGGGAGGGCCGGCGTCACAGGTGGCCATGGTATCACTTTTCACGCAAAGGCACGATATCGACGCTCACGATTTAACGGGATGTAATTTTCGTTACGATACGATACCAGTTTTCACGAAACTTTTAAAAATCAGTTTGGAATCAGGTGACGAACGCTAACAATGCCGATGTCGCTGGCTCGGTCCGTCAGCAGCGGCGTAGATTTTAGATAGTAATGATGATAATTATCCTGCAGTAGAACTCCTCCTGTCCGTGATGAACTGGGAGGTGAACTTCACGGATCCCACCTGTGAGCTGCCCAGTCCCCACCAGAGAGGAGCCCCTCGTGGGGCACCTCCAGCCTCCACAGTGCGCTAGCACCGCCCTCATAGCAGAGCCACGGGGGAGGGAGCGGGAGCGTGAGGGGAGGGAGCGTGAGGGGAGAGAGCGGGGGGAGGGAGCACGAGGGGAGGGAGCGGGCGGGAGGGAGCTGTGGGAGTGCTGGGGCTGGCGGGGTATATTTATTGCTCACGACGTGCCCTTTACAAGTCCACTTGAGTTCCTTTTCAAAACACAAATCTTTCAAACGGAGGAAGGGCTCTCTGTCGATGGTAATCCCGGAGATCCTGTCCCATTCCCTACAGGAACAAATGCTGCGCCAGTATCCCTTGTGGAAACAATTGTTGGCTGCCACGAGTTTCTGTCGCGGCCGGCGGGACACGTAACCCGGCTGCGTGGCGCAGCGGTAGAGCGAGCGGCTCGCAGGCGGAATATTCCGGGTTCAAACCCCGATCGGGGTCAACGCAGCCCTCCCTCCCTCTCCAGCGGGTAGAATGAGAACTGCTCTGCGGGAAGTAGTCACCCTCTGTCATTTACAGCTCGTTTTTTAGCCACTGCTGGATGAAGACCTCCCCATGCTGGGTCAATCATAGGGATTGTTTGACCTTACTTCACCACGTTTAGTCAGTGCGAGTATTCGAAGGGAGGGCCCAGCACCGGTTCAAATATCACTCGGCACTAACGTCAGCCGTGGCCTGGGATTGAACCCAGCCCTCTGGGTTCATAGCGCGGTGCGCTAATAATTGGTCCGCCGGCCCACCCGTAACCACAATAGTAACGTGGAGTTTCCGTAACTGGCTCAAGAGTTGCAGATCACGTTCACGTCTCTCCCATGTTAATGAACCCCACGTCGGGGAGAGGGGACGGGGGGCCGCGTGACGGTGGCCGTGCGGTGCCCACCAGACATTTCCCCGTGTCGGCGTCGCAGCTGCCGGAGTGGCCGTGGCACTGGCACGCGACGCAGGGCGGCACGACGTGGTGCGGACGCGCGCCCCGCACCGTCAGCTCCATCCCGCTCTGCCGGAAGTACCCCTCCGAGCACTCCTACGGGGGCGGCGCGGGGGGAGCACGGCAGGGTGAGGAGACGGAGGGGGGAGGGGGCAGTCAGCGGGCACCGACGGTGGGGGGAGGGCGGCGAGCGGTGCAGCAGGAAGAGAGGAGGCAATAACAAGAATTATTACATTTTATATGGCGTCATTCATGCCAACAGCATCCCGAGGTGACCGAGGGGGGCATGGGTGGGGGGGCTCCGCGACGAGGGGTCGTTCGAGGGAATCGCCGGCGTGGAGTCCGCGAGAGTTTTTTATGTTTTGTGATTTTTTTTCTCTCCGTAAACAGTCTGGCTGCTGAGCAGGGGTCACGTCGGGTGAAGTAAACTGAAGTGAGCACTGTCCCCGCGTGCTGTCCGCACGACCTGTGCACACGCGGTATCCCGCAGCTGTCCCGCAGATGGTGGATGTTGGAAATTGAAAGAACGCACTTTTATTGATTTCACGCGAATCACGCAGGCGTGCTCATCACGCCGCAGGTGCACACGGCAGTGATGCGTGTGGTGTGGTTGAGATGAAATTCAACACAAAAATAGCTCAAGTCAAAGATGCATGCCAATACCTACAAGAGACAGAGATCCCACGTGTAGTTCACATATTCTATTACAGCAACTATTAGCAAGCACCTATTGAGGACTGCATGGTGCATAAAGGGGTGGAGCGGCCAGGACCACGGCCGGCCACCTTTGTCTCCCTCGTGGGCGACACAGACACACACACACACTGTCCCACGTGAGCGTGCCGCACGTCTCTGGTACCTGGCAGGACAGCCCTGAGTAGCCCGTGGGACAGACGCATCTCTCGATCTGCCGGGCTCGCTCGCTCAGCGAATTCCCGTTTTCCTCCACTCCGACCTCCAGAGCGATGCCCGAGATCCTGCGGAATTACCGCCGCGAACAAAATCCCCGTGAGAGAACGCACACCTGGACACCTGCACACCTGGACACCTGGACACCTGGACACCTGGACACCTGCACACCTGGAGCGGCGTGGGGGGTTCGATGGCAGCACTGGAGCGTGACGGATGGCGTCAGATTCTGTTTCGTTGTTAGCTCACTGATCCAGGAGAGCCACACACAAAGTCGTCGCGGGACTCTCTTTAACGAGGGTCCTGCCGTGGGATTTTGCTCAGAGATGTTTCCAGTCGACGAGTGTTCATTATAGACGTGAGAGGAAAGTGGATAACCCAAGGAAAAGCGCACGCACGCAAGGAGGCAACGCTCTATCCTCGTACAGATGGGGGACATGACGATTAGTCCACTTGCTGTACTGCGCGCGCACATTGGGGGCTCTCACTCCGGCCGGCGTCACTCACCGGGACTGCCTCATCTGGCGGCCGTGCGAGGCTCTGATGAGGATGTAGTCGATGTCGTTGATGACGGAGAGGAAGTCGGAGCGGCTCACCGCGTGTTCGGAGCCGCCGCTGAAATACTTCCAATTGTACTGTTGGGTTCAGAGGCACGGGGAGCAGGGGGAGCAGGGGGAGGACACCGCAGCAAGGAGCTCACAACGCCAGGTAACGAGCCGCCCTGGCACGGTCTCGACGCCCGTGAGCTCGCCGGCCGCGCGGTACTTTTATTTTCATTTCAAAACACAGCCCAGGCCCAAGATCGCGCGTGGAACGCGTGGATTGTGCAACGGTTATCAGACGTCCGCTTTGCTTTTGGGAGGCGTGCAGAGGTTAGCGGTAAGGAAGCCGATGGGGTAGCTCCCAGGACAACATGCGTTATCATACTCGCAAAGTTTTGGGCAACCTTTTGCTGAACGTGGCCGGCTATCAACGGGACAAGTCCCGAACAGCAGCACAACTTCGCGGTCAAGCTGTGTTCGAAGGGGACAGACGGGGCAGATCACGGCCAATGCATCAGCACTTTCAACCTGAGTGTGAAAGGATTCGAAAGACAGAGTGGAGACCCCCTCCCCATCCCCATCACCGGCCCCACGAGGTTCTCCCCCCCCCCACCTCAACGAGCGCGACGGCGTGCTCGGCACGCTGCGCGGCCGGCGGGCCGCGCTCCTGGTACGCGATGACGACGTGGTTGCGAGCGCCCTTGATGATGACGAGCGGCTCGTGCGACGACGGGCCCACCTCCTCGCGTGCCTCGAACGAGAAGCTGTAGCGCAGCGTGCCCCCGTAGGCCGAGAGCTGCACGCACACGCGGCGACGGTGGCACCGACGTCAGTGGCGCTGGCCGGGCACACGGACCGGCGAACTCGGCCTCATCGCACGGCCAGATCGACACGCCGTCGCGGTCAAAACCGTTGATACCGCGAGCAAAAAGGCAAAGATCCCCGCATAGCCTTAACAGACTGTTGGGGCAAGTGCTGTAAGCGAGCCCTCACAGTACGTGACACTGCACAGTCGTGAATCACTGTGAACACATTGTGAGTATATGCATCAGAATATTGATTTGTACTGGAGGAATCTGATAAGATATTTAATACAGATGTCCAGTGCATGGATCTCTATGCGAGTCTGTAGGTCTCTATGTGAGTCTATGAGTCCCTATGTGAGATTTCACAGCAGTGAACCACTGTGGTCTCAAATAAAAAAAAACGCATTGGAGCAATTCACCACCTCGCATCAACTGAAGCCATTTTCTGTACAACTACTAATTTGGCCAGAGCGTTAGTAGTTCAAGTTCATTTATTAGGTATAGCCAGAGGTGGGACAAAGTCATTGTTATGCAAGTCCAAGTCGAGTCGCAAGTCATCAAATTCATGACTCGAGTCTGACTCGAGTCCAAGTCACATGACTCGAGTCCACATCTCAGAGGTGGGACAAAGTCATTGTTATGCAAGTCCAAGTCGAGTCGCAAGTCATCAAATTCATGACTCGAGTCTGACTCGAGTCCAAGTCACATGACTCGAGTCCACACCTCTGGGTATAGCCCTGTGAGCCATTCGGCTCTTGAATCGGGTGCAACCGCAACAAACAAAAAACTAAAACATGAACAAAAAATATCTTAAAGTGAATATGTGACTAAGTGCAAACAGAAAATCCAAGAAAAGACAGCAAAATATTGCAGAAAAAACACCGTACACCAACGCGGTGTGCAAAAATCCCAGTGGGATGCAAGTCAAACAACAAGATTTCGATTCACACGGCAAGAGGAATGATAGGAAGGGAAAGAATCAGACGAAGGAGGGAGTGACCTTGTGGCCCAGGAACTGCTTGGGCAGCCTCCAGTAGAACGGCTCTCCGGGCAGCTCCAGCAGAGCCTCGTCGGCGCTCACGACGACGTCCGGGCGCTGGTAGCGCACGCCGCGCGTCGTCTCGCGCAGCGCGGCCTGGTCCACCACCGGCAGCACCGCCTGCTCGTGGCCCAGCGTCACCTGCACGCGGCGCGACCACACCGGGAACGCACTCATCCACGCTTCTACTCCACGTGGAGCCCCTTGGCTACTCCACATGGAGCCCCTTGACTACTCCACATGAACCCCCTTGGCTACTCCACATGGAGCCCCTTGGCTACTCCACATGAACCCCCTTGGTTACTCCACATGGAGCCCCTTGGCTACTCCACATGGACCCTCGTGGCGTAATGGGCCAAATTTGTCAAATGTCATATACTACTCGGAAATTACTTAATTGGGAAATTTCACATCACGACATCGTCCCCTACTGGTGGACTAATTCTACTCGCAGATCATGGGCACACGGGGAAAGCTGCTACCTGGGGTCCGCTAGGCTAAACTGCCGCTGGACCCATGAAATGTACTGCATGGGAAGCGTGTGGCATAAATAATTCGCGACGACGACGATGATGACATTTCAAGCGAGCAGAGTAAAGTTCCGTAAAGCGGTGGCGGTGGCGGTGTTCATAGTGGTGGCGGTGTCGCACCTCCTGCCGCACGAGCCCCAGCGCCTCGGAGCACTCGGAGGAGACCCCGAAGCAGAAGCACTGGCTGCAGCCCTGCGGGTTCCCGGCGTGGAGGCCGAACATCCCCGGGCCGCACGTGTCGCATTTGAGCCCGTGGGCGTTGGGCTGCACGTGGCGGTGAGGGAGGGAAGAGAGGGGCGGTCGGCACGCGGTCGGCGAGTGGCGTCGACGTCGATCGGGCACCGATTCAACAGCTGTCAGTCGCCTCCTGATCACTCGTCTACAGACACTACCGTGGTCAATGTTCCCGTGAACTTCACTCACTCATTCGCTACTTTCGCTCACTGAAGGTCAGTTACCTCCTCATAACTATTATATCACTGCGACGATAATTACTGTCCCTATGAATCTCCCTCATTAATTCAGCCACTCATCCACACATCTCTTATCTCTCTCTCTGCACCGTCCCTTGCATCCATCCACTTTGGGATTCCCACCTATTGTCGATTTTCCCCGATGTCTCACAATAACCCTGCCCAAGTCAAGAAGCCTGTTGACCATTTTCTACAACTCTGCTGCTTATTGGGTCTGCATTCAGGCACCGAGATTTAAACCCAAGACAAATTGAGCAGCGCGTGGAGCCGCGTCACGCTGTGTCTGTGTGTAGTCTGCGTACACAAGCGGTGCCTCTGCGGCACACCGGGGGTGCGTTTGGTTGATCTTGAGAAGACGTGGGTGTTCGTTCGCAGACTCAATAACTTTGCCGGGAAGTTTACACTTGTTGTCTTTGTATTTGGTTTGACGCGTTTCCATATCGCCACACTCGCTGTCTCGCTGTAAACCTTGGAGGCCGGCCAGCCATAAACATCTCCTAATACGACAAAGAGCAGCTCTCTGCAGTTCCACCGCTGTCAGCATCGTCGACCGGTGAATTTACCGCATCACATCATCCCCCTGGAGGCACTCAAATTTGAGTGCTGCTTTCTCGGATAAGGACAGTGGTCGTCCCATAGACAGATTGTACGTGAGATGAGAATGTCATTTTTTTGCACCGTAGCATCAGATCCTCCAGTGGCAAAGGAGTGCCACCACACGCTCGACTGAGCATGGACTTCTCTACTGAGTAGTGGTGGTAGATAGACTGTAGTGAATTACAAATATGTGGCTGCTGACAATTAGACATTATTTGGGGCACATGTCTGTAACTGAGTGAGTAATTGTGCGATGATGAAGCTCAAAGTGGTCTGCCCGAGTGAACTTGTGTTAAGGGGGATTTATTATTTTCAGTTGATTTATGTTTGTGCAGTGTGTTCGCGGCACGATTGAATGCCTTCCGATTTCTAATTGTGCTTCATTGCTGTACTCTGATTTATTTGTTTTTCATTGGCTATTTCGGTGACCCACGTCTCTCTTGCAAACGAGACTCTCTGAAACGCTCACGCGGTCCCCACGAAACAAACTTGAACACAACTCGACGTCGGGAAAGTGGCGGGCACAGCGGCTTGCCCGCCGTACACCGTCCCGGCGTCGACCGGCGTGCGGGCGGATTACCGGGCGCACGTGACCCACGCGGGCGGCGCACGGCGATCGGGGTCGAGGGGTCAGCGCTGGCGGCCACCGACCGCGCGACCTCCTCACCTTGCACGGGCACTGCCCCGCCGGCTCCGAGCACGAGCAGGACCCCGAGACGGCGTCGCAGGCGTCCGCCCGCGTGCCCGCTGGGTCGCAGCGGCACTGCGCGCAGCGCGGGTAGCCGTAGAATCCGTGGCGGCACTCGCCGCACTTCTCCCCCGAGTACTCGGGCCGGCAGTCGCAGCGGCCGCTCCGCTGGTCGCACTGCGGGCTCAGCGTGCCCGCGGGGCTGCATTCGCAGTGCTGCGGGGCACAGGGGCACAACTCCAGGCGGGCCCACGCACGGAAACCCGCTCCCCCACATTGTGGCATGGAGAAGAGCAGCATTGATTATAGGCACTGTCGTCTCTTTGTCAGTCGCAGTAAAATTCAAGTGTTTTAACTTCATCCCCAAGCTCAAAGTTGGCATCATTTTATTTGGTTCACGTGATTTACATGTTAATGTTTATTTAGCTCTTGACTGTAGCAGAAATTTGATTGTACTGGAGTGCATCCCGGCAGCAAGGTTGGGGATTGTGTGTGAGTGTGGGGAATCTTTATGTCTAAATGTATGGGGTGGTGGCAGAGTGGTTCATAATAATTACCAGCGAAACGTCATACTCACATTATATATGTTGTGGATTTACTCTCCAACACACCGGTGGGAAGAAGTAGTAACTATTTGGCGTTTTATTTACGTGACAAACCCCTTACTAATTGGCTGTGTCGGGTGGTGGAGGGTTTTGACACATTTATACTTATGCAATCTAACCCAAAACACCTTTAGGAATAATATTGGTCGCGAAAGCTTGCCACGTGTTAAACTGGCATAGTGGTAATCGCCCTGTGCTACAAACCCGGCATTTCCCTGTCATGGCCAACACCAATGTCAATTATCTGAACTGGTCCTGGCCTTCCCGATATCGACTCCCCTAGTACCTGGTTCCGGTGCGTGAACATCGCCACTGAGGAGACAAAGGCGGTTGGGCGTGGTGCTGGCCACAAACTTATTTGTGCACCTTGCCGGCCTTCACGGATGCTACTCGCTCACGACACTTGCCCCCCGAGTCTGTTCAAGGCTACACGGGGGACCTTTGGTCTTTGAGGAACCCGGTGACAAAGGTATCCGACTTCTGTCCCCGCGTGCGGGCACTCACCTGGCAGCCATGCGCCGGGTCGTGACCCCAGCAGTTGGGGGAGCAGCGGTCACAGCGCGCCCCCTCCGTGTTGGGGGGGCAGATGCATCGCCCGGACACCGCGTCGCAGTTGTGGCCCGTGTGGTCGCACTCGCACCCTGCGTGACGCACAGAGACAAAGACATTCCACTAGTTCGGCTCCTCTTCACTTTTACTCAGCTCCACGGTTCGTTCGTCGCATGTGACTACGAGATCTGAAGTAACCCAGGCTGAAATTACAAATGGGGCGTTTGGCATCATCAGGACATGGGTGGTGGTCAAACCGCAAAGGAAATGCACTAAATATACAGAGAGGGGGCATACAACCGCAGCAGCCTGGGGCCCCTCTCACGAGACACCCGGAGTAGATGGGGAGCGGTAGTATAGAAGTTAGCGCTACGCTGCGCTACGAACCCGGCGACCCGAGTTCGATTGCCCCTCACGGCCAACACCAGTGACTATTATCTGAATCGGTCCTGGACCTCCCCTAGGTCGACTCAGCCTCAAATGAGTACCTGGTGTGGTGTGTAGTAAACATCACCATTGGGGAGGCAAAGGCGGCCGGGCGTGGTGCTGGCCACCCACCCCCTCGTGTACCGCAGCGACTCACTGGTGCAGCCGCCCTCCTTGAAGTCGTAGTATCCCGGCGCACAGCGGTCGCACTGCCGCCCCACCACGCCCGGCTGGCAGTGGCACTGGCCGCTCTCGTCGCAGTCGAACGAGAACGCGCCAAACGAGTTGCAGTTGCAGGGCGCGCACCCCAGGGTCTGGCTCATCCCGTAGTGGCGCGCCTGCAGTGGCACGGAACGCACGGGCGGAACAGAACGCGGGTCCCGTTCGCCGTAACCCAAGCCGCGAGACCCGGTGCTTGCTGCGCTGATGCGGGACTCGGGAGGAACTCTTGGCGTGCGTGGCGGGGAAGCTACGGCCCGTGACTTCGCGTCACGACCTCTTACACAGACGACTGTTACCCGTGCATCTTACTTGGGAAGGTAGGTAAAGGGGCAGTCCTGCAATTTCTGTGCTCGCGACACTGCCGGCGGAAGGGCCTCCACTGGAGGGAGCTCTGGAGGAAATCCTCTCTCGAGGTTGTTTTTAGCCTACTCTTCCATCCTGGCCAGATGTCTTCAAAGGGGTGAAAGTACCCACACTTTACCTCACCATCGCTTGACCTGCTGATTCGTCTGTGGCCGTACCCATGAATACCGTTGGGGCGGACAGAGACGGTGGGGGTGGGGGGACTTAAGGAATATGCGCCGACATCGCGCACGGAGAGCGAATCGATCCGGCCACCTCTGGATTGCAAGTCGGCTTCTCGCTGTCGCACCATTGTGGCACGCCGCCTGCGCATTACGTGCCACCATTGTGGCACGCGCATAGATCGCCTGCGCATTACGGGGCGCCGCAAGAACGAAGATTGCAGCTGCTGCCTATTGGTGCAGCACAGCCCATGGGGCGGGAGCGAGCGCAGTGCGAACAATCAGAAACCGCAGCCCGTCGCGAGCGAGCAAAGGAGCTAGCGTGAGAAGGAGCGAGCGAAGGAGCGAGCGAGTGTGAGCTTTGGGTGGGGGCGTCGCCCGCTTAAGTACCCCGCCGGCGTGCGGAAGGCCGGCCCTGCGGTAGGAGCCGCGGGGGCAGCCCCCGGCGAGGCTGTTCTGCTGCTGCTGCAGCAGCTGCTTGTTAAACTCGCAGCGCTTCCCCGAGAACTCCGGCCTGCAGGCGCAGCGGCCGTGCTTGTCGCAGGTGGACGACGCGGCGCCCTCCAGGCTACAGCGGCACGGCTGGCACTTGCGCTGCTGAGCGTCCCACCAGCAGTTGGGCTTCGCCGGCGCGGCGTCGCGGAGGCAGAGAAAGGACAGACGGATGGACGGAGGGAAAGAGAGAGACAAGGAAGGAAAACAGAAGGAGCGCAGAAACGAGGACGGGCAGTGTGAGCAAAGGCGCAACGGTGAAGTCGCAGCGTGGGAGACGCTGGTGGCGAAGGTTGAAATTCAGCAGCGACTACGTTTGGAAGGTTTCCAGAAGAGGAAAGGGAGCCAGCGAGGGATGAAAGTAGAACAGCAGATATGGGGATTGTTTTTTCAAAGATTGTTCAAAAAGTAGTCCAACCCATCCCCACACGTTCCTAGGTTTGCGAGATTTATGTGAATAATTAAAAGTAATAGGCAACTGCCAGTTCGCTCACGAACGCATCCCCATGCCGTGCTGGTTTTCGGGTTTCTTTAACCGTACCGAGCCACAGTGAAACATTGGTAAAAAGGGCACCCAGGACCAGCCCATAGATCCCACGCCGCTGACGTTAGCCGTGGCCGGGATTCGGTTTTATTGAGCAGTGCCGCTGGGTTTTGTTTGTTGGGCTCGGCGACCAGGAAAAATATTTCCGCACCCGGCAGGACCACATCCAGCATTCTTCTCACTCTGGCACGTGGCTGCTAGAAACCACGTGCCACAGACTCCACCGGCGGCCCCGGAAGAGGGCGGTGTGAGATGTGCAGGGCCGGTTCTCACCACGCAGTGGTCGCACTGCCTCCCGGCCACGTTGGGCTTGCACTCGCACTGGCCCGTCACGGCATCGCACGTGTTCGACTGCGAGCCGTTGGAGCTGCACTTGCAAGCTGAGAGCAGGGTGCACACACACGCGTACACACACACGCGCAGAGGAAACACGCGAAGATTTCATCCGGTCAACATCGCTGCCAAAAAAAGCCTACGCCAGCCCTGGCGAATATAAGCGGCAGGCCGTCGCTCTCGGAATGCTTTAACCGCGTACCGATTCCACAAAGCTGAAAGCTGCACAACGACATCTATATCCCATAAAGGGGTGCGAAGTGCCCTCCGAGTCGGCATCCCCTGCCGCCGCCGTCGCTGAACCCACGGGGTTGGTGAGCGAGACGCGGACGCGGCCGCTGGGACGCAGTTCCCCCGTACCCTCATGCCGCCTCTAAGAAGACGACGATCTAACGCCTTCTCGCAGGCTATATATACATTGCTGGAGCATCGATTTTAATTGCCCGTACTTATGATATTAAGACAGACCGTGGTGAGACTATAAACACAAGCACACGCCGCTGTAATCATGGTTTCCCCAGGGCCCGATAACGCACGCGATAGTTCTGGAAACATTTTAGCGGCAGGCTGTCATCAAACACTCGGGGAATTCACAAGAGCTGGGGCAATTTTCTCGTCTCCCGTTGTTTACACAGATAGTGGAATCTCAGAGAATGTGTTGCTCAGTGAACTGACAGATTCTCATCCCACCCACTGAACACAGCCCTGCACAACTCACTAGAATGATGGCTGAAAAGTGCCCCTTTTATCACGCAACAGCAACAGGAGACGTGGGGACACTCAGTGAGATACAGCCGCACTGCTTTTTGTGTTTAGTTTGTTGTCCTTCCCTCGCACCACTGATTAGCACGGTTGGCTATGTACGGTGCAAACTAAGTTAAACGTGCACATACAACATCCAAGGCGGAGAAACTAACATAATGGGGACACGGAGACGTGGGGACACTCAGTGAGACGTTTGGACACCATCTCTATACCAGACAGACAGAGTCCATTTCCACGTAGTGCTTGTCCTGTGGACAGCCCTGGCCTTCGCAAAGACATGCGGGACCTCCACCACGAGCTCGGGGCCACGGAGATCGGTACGGCCCCACCGCCTACCCGAGCGGCATCAACGCGGCCCATCACCCGACTCCGCAGCCGACGGCGTCACGACCGCTGACAGGCACGACGGCGACTCGGCGAGCGATGAAAAACTCTGGAGATGTTCTGTCAGTGACGGAGAAGGTGGCGGTGATGGCGGCAGGGTCTCTGCACTCACGCTGGCAGTTCTTGGCGACGATGGCGTCCCCGAAGTAGCCGGTGGCGCAACGCTCGCAGTGCCGCCCGGACGTGTGGCCCACGCAGCGCAGGCACTCGCCCGTCACCGCGTCGCACGCGCCCGGCGTGGACAGGTCCACGTTGCCATTGCACTGGCACGGCTGGCAGGTGCTGCCGGGCACGCCGGGGCTCCCGTAGTAGCCGTCGTCGCACCTGCGACGGAGCAACCGCGTGAACGTGAGCGCCGCCGCGGCGGAGACTCGCGAAAATATTTTCCGACGGAGCCAAACCGGTGGTAGGCATTTACAGGTTATAAATGTTTTTTCGTTTTACAACAGTTTTCGTCGCAGGGAAATGGGGAGGGTTCACAGAGCGTGTGGAAGCAGCGCGTCTCGCGACGACGCACACCACGGGGGAAAGCGCCGCCATCAGGGGGGATTGGATGAGGTGCTCCTATACAAATAGCTTCCCAAAACACTTTTTGTTGATGAGAGGAGAGAGTCAGTCATAGCCATAGGCAATGGCACTCACACAGCTACACAACATATCATCGTGGGCAGGTTATTAAATTGGTCACTTTCCAATTTACATTCACAAAGAAATCTCAAACCGTCACACACAGTCACATTGAAACATTCCCTCGGGGTCAACTGCTCCGCTGGTCACCCCACCCTGCCCTCCCCCGCGGGGTCAACTGCTCCGCTGGTCACCCCACCCTGCCCTCCCCCGCAGGGTCAGCTGCGTGGACAATCGCGACATTGAGCGTACAACCACGGGCGCCTCACACACCACCCAGCCCTGGTGGTGGTGGTGGTGGTGTTGTTGCTATGAACTCGAACCAATGTTCCGGGACTTATCAGCGCTACGAGCGATCTGTAACAGACGCCCTCGTCAGCATGAGCGATGCATCCCAGCGTCCCGCCTCAGCTGTCCGCGTCCGTGAGCCTTCAAGGGCCTCCTTTCACAGGCGGGCAGAGCGGACGGGCGTCAGGTGGCGCCTGACCTTCGACCTCCCTAAAATACATCGCCGGCCGCGCTCGTAAAGTTTCGAGGCAGCTGGGACGGGGTTAAATCTGCCAGACGGGCTCCGTGTGCCGCAGGTCATTCTCTGAAGGAGGCTCGTTGTCTCCGTGTTGACGCAGCACAGACGCGCGCGTCGTGCAGTCCGCCTCGAGCTGCTCTCGCTGCTAACAGGGCCCCGCAGCGCAACACAAGGGACGCCTTTTCGGCCGCGATTGCTACCAGAGGAGGCCGCGTGGTGGTGGCTCAGAGTGCTGAGTGCTGAGCCGGCACTGCTGAGATGCTGGGTTCGAATCTGGGTTTCAGACGCTACCTGTGATTTAGTTCGTTAATTCGTTAATTCGCTAATTAGTTAGTTTGTTGATTACGTTTTTGAGCCAGCTGGCCACCTAACATTAAAACTAACAATAACATATTTAAGAATCACAGTTAATAGACAAACAACATATAAACTGTACTCGTAAACATACGAAATGAATCTATGTTTATTAGCCCGCGTTCTCAAGTCCAACCAGTTGATGGTAGATATCTGCGCGATCGCTTGCGCAGATATCCGCCTGGTTAGTGAATGCCGGCACGAGAGACGGGGATTCGCGTGTGCCGCTAGCATCGCTTACATCCGGCGTGCGATCGTGATGGACAGGTGGCATGCCGCACACACACACGCCGGCACAGCGGGCGACGGACTCTACCATTCTGCCGCAGCTGAGCAACTCGAGAAGTTAATCAGGGTTGAGCCGGGGTAGCGCCTGGGTGGGCGACCACCAAGCACAAAACGGTGGTGTAGGCTGCGGTGCGGCTACACTCTCAGCAGAGTGCAGGGCAGCAAAATCCATTGCTGCCCTCGACTGTTGCAACATCTACTCTGTCCATTGTCACCAATCCGCATTGGCCGGTGCGGTGAAGTAAGGTCGACTGCCCCCAAGATCTTCCCGGCGTGGGAAGGCCGTCATCCAGCTGTGGATTTCTAAATGTGCATGGTTACAGTATTCAAAGTGAAGACAAATAAACATCGACAGGGGTGAAGATCTGGGGAAATTTTTACAAAAAATAACGCTTAAGATCGATGGAAATTACTGCATTACCAGTGAGTCAAAGTGTTGGGTTAAGGAATTAATCAGTAAATAAATAACAGAGGTCACCATCGTGCCTGATGAGATTTAGCACCGCTTATTGTTAACAATCTCTTCTTCATCTTTCAAACAAAGCAAAACAAATGAAGTGGAGGCGAGCAGAGACATCACGAGAGCAACTGACGAGGGTTGGACACACGTGACTCGGCTCGAGCGGTGACTGAGAGGGGAACGGAGCACAGGGAGACGGCAGAAGAGACGGCAGCAGCAGCAGCGGCGGCGGTCGTAGAGAGATGGCCTCACAGAGGTCAGAGGTCACTACTGGACAGGAGCAGCTGGGGAAAGGAGGGCATGGGGGAGGCCTTTGCCTGGCGGTGGGGAGTTACCGATGAGAGCAACAACAACAGCAACAACAACAGCAACAACAACAGCAACAACAACAGCAACAACAACATGTTCATTTGTTCATTAGCCAACACGGCGAGCGTAGAAGATAAAGTTGGTGCACAGTGGTTAAGACAACCTCCGCTTGAAGTTCTATTCTGGGAAAACGACGCAGCGTGCTTTACCCTAAGAGGCAGCACAGAAAATAGAAAAGCCTCAGCCTACTTTTAGAATTTCAGTGGCACAACTTCTTACGAGACTCGCACAGGCACCGCCAAGCCAGTGAATATACAACGATGCATTGTAGGCCACGGAATGTAAATACTGTAACTGCTTCTTAAAAATTTTGTTTGCAATACAAGCAAACATGTAATGCTACTATGTTCAATTCGATTGAGGTCATGAAGAAGCCCCCCGCGCATGTGGAACAAAACGTCGGACATCGTGAAGAACAGTGCGCGGAACGACATGACAACGCATTGGAGAGCTCAACATTTTAATACATTGCGGCACTGAGGATATTTCAGAGAATTAAAATCGTAAAGGAGCACTGCTGTTAAATGTTCTACGGTGTTGAAAACATAAACTGATCTGGGCGTATGCATCGCGCAGAGATAGTGAAAGACAGCGGTACACGTGCAACACGGTGCTCGACGTTACGCGGCACGGAAATCAATTTTCCACGCTGCGCCACGGCCCAGTGGCGGCGCACCCCACGGCGCCTCTCACCTGTCACATCTTGCTCCCGCGTAGCCCGGGGCGCAGCGATCGCACAGCATCGCTCCGCTGGGCCCCACGCGGCACGTCGGGCTGAAGCTGCGGGACAGCGATTGCGGGAGGGCGGGGGTGGCGGTCAGGTCGAACAGCAGCAGCCAGAGCAGCAGCGCCGGCGTCGCGGACACACGGCGCCACGACGCCGCCATGGCTCTGCCGCGGCTGTCGGCTCTCTCTCTCTCTCTCCGTTCCTCCGCTCCGTTCCTCCGCTCGCGGCCCTTGAGCGCATTCTTCCGCGCCCGCCGGCCCCGTGGTCACGGCGCTATTTTGGTGAAGCCCTTATTTTTGGCACGGCCAGTTGCTGCCGGGATTGGTGCGAGTCGCGATGAATCACGCGGTGTTAGCGCCCGCGGCTAAAGCGAGAGACCGATGGTTTTTTAATGGTTCGGTCTGAATTTCTGAATTATCAAAATTAGCTGCAAATTAGTTTATTGGGTAGAACCATGTCGCGGTATCGTTAGCAGACGCCTATACTCGTCTGTGAAACACAACGCATGCGTAATAGCGTTCGTCCGATAAGACTGGCGGGGAGTGGCGGCACCTAACTGCCACAAACATCGCGGTCCTTTTACTTCTGATTTAAGCGACGCCCTCGAGATGTCAGGCAGTTAAATACAGAACCGCATCCGGCAGCTTGACAAGACCGCCGAATGCAATAGCACCGCCCGTTCTCAACGACACGGATTGACTTTTTGAGCGGAGGAGGAACGTGACAATGCAGGTTCAATGGAAGGATCACTTCGCACGGTTTCCATTTGGTTTCAACGAAGCCAATCAGAGCGAACCGAACGTTCTCCAACAGCAGGGCCCAACAGGCGCTGGCACGGAGGCAGTGCCTGGGTTTCCGATACCGACATTGAAGCAGCACAGGGAGCAACAGGCAAACAGCGCAACGTGGCACGGCCAAGGGATGCCAAACAAAGAAGCGAGAGGGCGCGTTAATTCCGAGACCATTAATGTCCGATTGGCAAATGTTCACCACGGTCCAATTTAGCCTAAATGTAATAATTAATTGATAATTTCTTAAATGGGAAACACAGAGCAATTGTCAGCCCCGACTGTAAAACAAACAGAAAGAGACTTTGCAGGGGGAGAGGGGAGAGGACACAAAACTCAACACAGACAGACGCCCCGCTCGGAAATCAAATGCAGGCCCTCCTTGCTGCGGGGCACGAGCGTGACCACTTGGCCACCGCCACCACCCTGCACCCAACGCTCCATGGACGGCGGTGCTCGTCTCTCATTCACGGCGCCGAGTCAGCGGTAAGCATTGCAGTGAAATTTGTGAGAAAATCACCGCTGTTTCTACAAACCCTCTAAACCCTAAACGACAAAATGTTATTTTGTGCTGGTGGTTTGCACAAGGCAGAGAACTTTTGAACGCGTCGCTAGCTCCGCGGGGACTCCGCGGCCGCTGCCTCGGCGTGCCGTGCCACGTGTACGCGCGTGCATGCGTACGTGTGTGCGTACGTGTGTGCGTGCGTGTGTGCGTACGTGTGTGTGTACGTGCGTGCGTGCATGCGTACTTGTTGGAGGGGATGGAGAGAGGGCAGGCGCATGGCTGGCAGTCGTGCGGCGTTCCCTCCTGGGCGTTCCCATAAAACCCTGGCAGGCATCGCTCGCAGCGCGGCCCCACCGAGTTGTGTTCACAGTTCTAAGGGGGGGGGGGGGTGGCGAGGACGCGAGAGGGAAGAGAGAGGGAGTGTCGTCACGCGTGCACTTGGGGCCCTTCGTCAATACACCGCGGGATGAGGGCCTTCCGTGCCATACGGGTAATGTCGGTTGTTGACAATGCTTCACCGTGCCGATCGACGCGTGTTGGTGAATGAAGGGGTGGGTGTGCAGTACAGATCGGGCGCAATACATCGCTCGCCGCGCGTGGATCGCTGCGCTGCCAGCACTCCACACTTAGTGAGATCCACAGAGGGGGGGCGGGGGTTCTAGATCGATCGCTGCGATGCACAAATTTATGTGGCTAGGTCATGGCTAGATCACGGCCAGCAGTGGCTAGATCACTGCTGCTGCTGCTGACGAAGACGACGAGCAGGATGACGATCTACCCCCCGAGCGACTCCCAGCGTGGGGCGCGCGAGCTCACCAGGCAGTTCCCAGAGACATCATCGCACTCGGTGGCGTGTCCGTGGCAGTCGCAGGGCTCGCACGCCCCGGCGTAGAGGCTGCCGTTGACGCGGCGGTGGCCCCGCACGCACGCCTGCCGCCGCCGGGGACACAACGGCGAGTCAGGGGCTGCAGTGAGGGTCACGCAACTCGGTGGGCGGTGTGGGGGGGGGGGGGGTGCCTCGAGAGGGCAGGGGACAGGGGAGCCCATCTAGGGTTGCCGCATGTTCCCCGTTTCCCCCGGATCGTGCCCCTTGTTGAGGAGGCAGCTGCGCTGCTGTGCTGGGAAATCTGTGAGTCTTCCCAGGATATTAAGATAAAAAAAATGTTGTCGGTTGCACAGTAATAATAATTATACGTAACATAAGACGAAGTATGTACATGATTACCATATTCTCTGGATTATAAGACATTCTGGAAAGTAAGACACACTCCAAACGTGTACCCAGTGTCAGTAAAGTGATACAAATCTGGTCTCTCACACACACAGACACACATCAACCTTATTATTACGACGCAACCCCCAAACTTTGCTTTAAAACACAGGGGAAATCGAGTGCGTCATGATCCAGAGAATACGGGAGTCGTTCTCCCCGGGCATTGTGAGATATTTCTCCTCCTTCTTGCCGTGACAGATCTCGGTGTTTGTTGGCCTGCCTCACAAGTGGCGACCCCAGCCCGTCCCGTGTGGCCGATGCGCAGGGGAAGTTCACACGTGTCACGGGCCGGCGGGAGTGTCTAGGAGAACGAATTGAGAGCAAAGGCGTTTCAGGCGGGGAGAGAGCGCGAGAGGGAGGGAAGAAATGAGCGCGAAGAGAAGGAGATGTTACAGACCGTCTCCAGGGGAGCTTGGTGAAGAGCCGTGTCAGAAACATCGAGCTCCTCACTTATCTGGGGTCGAGGCGCAGCATAGAGAAGGGTTTTACTGACGGAGGCAGAACAGAGAGCTCAGAAGCACGCATTGTATGTAAGAAGGTGAAAAAAGCAATCGGTAAGGTTGCACAGTGTGCCCAAGAATTGAGGTTAAACCCAGGGCATCAAACCTCACGACAGTAGAGAAGGCCACACTTCGTCATTGTCAAGCAACGTTAGCCGGCGGTGCCTTCCAAGCCGGTGTGTTTCTGTTTTAAAAAAATATATTTTAAATGGTTCCTCAATTTTTATCCCGATCGCGCTGTCGGCTTCACGGGACGAATAATCCATTGGCATCGCGCAGAGCTGTGCGACCCTTCGTGTGAGAGAGCGGCCCACAGAAGTGGATATCACAGAGCTGCCTCTGAGATCCCTTCTTCAAGTGACCTCTGATCCACACAGTCAAGGGAGGCACTATCCTACCCACTCCGCCTGAGAGGGTCATTCTCAGAGCTGGAGTTTATTCAAATTAAGTGCTGAGACCAAATTCATCGCGCTAACAAATGTATTTTTGTCCAGTCATTGTTGATTGTGCTAAGACCATCGAATCACTGCACCGGAAAACCTCAGCTGTAATCGCAGGCACTTTGCCTGGATTTGAAACCCGGATCTCAGTGGTGGCAGCTCAGCAGCGCTCTGACCTCTGACCCACACGGCCAACTCCCTCATGCCCATATTAGTATCACTTGACAGCCACGTGTTGTGTGGGTTTAAAGGGAGACTTTTTGGACACGCTGTGAAATTAATCAAAAACACCAAAGCATCAATATTTTAGGCAACACGTTTAAAGAAAGGTTACAGAGAAACTCGAGGAATGGTGTCATTCAAACCCTGACATAATATCTGCTGTCGACCTCTCGTGGTGCGGGTCCAATAAGAGGCTTCCCATGCGGCGACATTTGAAAGCGTTTACCACGGCTGCTGTTTTGAGTTTGTGGCTATGACAGGCGATCGTGAAACTCTTTGAAAAAGCCACTTTCCAAAATGTTTTAAAACTGCAGCCTCCCTCAAGGAAACAGCTTCACAGGCTCCGCTGAAGAACATCAAACATTTCTTAACCTCGCCTCGCGAGAAGGGCAAATGGAATTTTATTAAATGTCAACCTCGCTTACAGTCCCGGCGCTGCGCGTCGGCCGTTTACACGCAGTTTTGATCTCCGCACAGATCTCTTGATTGAACACAGGCCCGGCCTGAGACTCCTCGTGACCCTGAGCGTCTACCCTGCCACTCGTGGCTCATCTCACGTCTCTAAGTCAGCAGGACAAGGTCCGCAGGCCCTCTCAAGGGAAACTTCAGCCCTCCCAGTTGCTTCAGTTGTTTTTCCCTCCCCACATTTGTATTTTCCCTACTGTGCTATTATCGTTGTCCCGACACGAGGAGCCCATTCTGAAACGCTCGCACGGCCCCCTGCGACTCTCACGCCTCAGAGCCACGGCTGCCTCTCTCCATAAAATACACGTCCACCAAAAGGCCTCTAAAGAAGGGGCCGCTGGGACAAAGAAGGGCATTGCCTCATCCCGCTCGGGAAGGTGGCAAGCTGGTGCGGCGCACTAATAAACCTCGTCAGGGATGAGCGAGCCCCGAGGCTGGAAGTTTCTGCTTCTGTAGCGGAAATAAGCGCACGGAGGCATCATTACGTGAAGCCGCGCTGCTAGATACGTTTGCGAACGTGGTCGCACGCGGACGCTCTCTGAGCCCACGGTGTCGCGTGACGGTACGTGGACCGAGGTTGCCGTCGTCACCTCGCACGACGTGCCGCTGTAGCCCAGCGGGCATTGGCACAGCTCCACATCGGAGGCGGCGACGGCGCCGCGCGTTCCCTCCGCCGCCACCTCCAGCGTCACCGAGCTGAGCCTGTGCGGGGAGAGGGGCGCGGGAGGAGAGGGGCACAGGGAGAGGGGCACAGGGAGAGGGGCACAGGGAGAGGGGCACAGGGAGAGGGGCACAGGAAGAGGGGGGCGTGGGGAGAGGGGCGTGGAAATAAGCAACATCTGTGTAATTCTAGTTTTTCCCCAACAAGGGCGATCCTTAAAGGTTCCTGTTAATGTCATGAATGCCTTCATTCTTGGGTAGCAGAATCCATGCGCGTGTGATGCAGGTAGGCAGAACGCAGGACTCGAAGGGTTGTCCTGGTAAAACTTTACAATAACCCACGGGTGAATCTATTTATCTTTGTTGAGCAGTGGATAAGCGTCTTCCTCTGCTTGTCTGTTTGCCAAGCCCACCAAGAGGCGGTTTACCAGCGTACAAGTAACCTATCCTCGCTTCACTGGAGCACAGAGATAGCACTAAAGCTCTTAGCATTGTCCAGACCACCAGTTCAAAAGAACTGAATGCGTGGCCATTTTGATTTTTTTAAACCACCAACGGGCAGCAGTGAAACACAGACACAAGTGAAGCCGGTTTGGTCCTCATTATGACTCATCGGCACGGTACAGCCATCAATGTACGCTGCTGCCATGCGCCTCTGGCAGCCCTGTACACGGAGAGGGCTGTAACCACTGCACTACGGGGGAATACCATCAGCACTTGCGTGAAGCATTTCATTCGATCTCTTCACAATCCGTATTCGTCACTTTGGATTGTACCAGCTCCCCATAGATGGGGGACGCACAACGAACTGGTCATGATTGTCGTCGTAGTGATCGTGACGACGACGACGCTCACCGGTAGACGGCGTGTGGCTCGGAGCTGTACGGCACTCGGATGAGGACGGCCGCGAGGTCGGTCAGCACCGTCATGAGGTCGTGCTGCGTCACGCCCGCCGCGAAGGAGGAGGGCAGCAGGCGCAGCGACACTTGCTGCTCCTCGAAGGGGTTCATGGGGGCCTCCTCGCCGTGCCACACCAGGTGCTGGCCGACCCCCTGGAGACGCCGCGGCGTCGCGCCACACGAGGGCGCGGCGGCACCACGCACACGCACGGGGGGGGGGGAGGGGGGGTGGGCGGGTGGGTGGGGGACCGCGTGCGTCAGTGGTTTTGCGTACGCATGCAATTTTGTATTTCCCCGACCATAGTCGGGTTGCGCTGTCGGCATCATTCCACGAGGCACGGTGTCCTCATTCAGTTCTCGGGCAGACCACTTCAACTCTTCCTGTTGGAGAGTGGCCCACGGTAGTGAATATCACAGAGCTACCTCGGAGAGCCCTTCAAGTTCTACACAATAGCAGGCAGCACTTTCTCACCTGCACTGCCAATGACAGTCGTGTCCACCACAGAGTAATATCCATCACGTGTATTTTTTTAATCTTAGAAATAGGATTGAGTGAAGTTAAGTGCAGGGGCAAATTGAATTCGATTAGGTTTGCATTCTTTGGTGAACGGGCTGACACCTTCACCTCGCTACGGCTGGTCAACTCCAGATCTCAGCCGTGCTGGGTCAGCACTCCGATCACTGAGCCGCCCATCCAAAGCCCTTCACGTGGTGGCTAAGCCCCCTTGCTGGGCCCTAACGTGTACGTCCGCTCCATGTCGCGCTGCTTGCCCCCTTACCTCCAGGATGACCTCCAGCCGGGCCCGCACGGCCGGAGCGAACATGTCCGGGGGTAAGTCGTACGACAGCGTGAAGCTCAGCTCGCCGCCGTAAGCGGTCAGCTGCAAGGGCAGACGATGCACCAGAGTTACTACCATCGTCATCAACATCCATCATCAATCATCATCGTTATCACTGATTATAAATTAACTACGGGAAATGATGAGCAAATCCCTGTACTTTAAATGAGAAATGTGGGCCACGTCTTATAATCCTGAAAATCTCCTTCTGGAAAACGGTTCTCCATTGCAAAACCTGACCCCCCAGAGGACAGAAGACGCCACGAAATATTCAGAATCATCTCTCGGACGGCACCTCTCCCCATTGTAAAGCAGCGCCTTCATCGTCATCGTCAGCATCTTCACACTCTCTGCGTAGTAGCGCATTCTCCCTATTATACAGTACACTATTTTTCTTTCGAAAATGCCTTCAAAAGTTTATTGTGCGTTTTAATTTCCGGAGCGTCTTATGGTCTGGAGAATACGATCCTGCATGGGAGACACCTTATAAATACTAAGCAACGATGACAACAACGACGACGACGATGTTGATGATGATGACGATCACCTTGTTTCCCAGATAGGGGCTGGAGGCCGCCCAGTAGTAAGTGGCCGGCAGCACGCGCCGAGCCATCGTGTTGTTGACGCTGAGCTGCAGCGGCCCGTCGAAGCGGTCCTGCGTGGGCAGCATGGCCTGCTCCCCGCGCCTGTCCATCAGCCGCCAGCCAGACATGTCCGACACCTGGCAGAGACGATGGGGGAGAGAGGGGACGGCCGTATCAGCTAATCAGGGTATGGGACACGGGGCACGTGGTACGGGACACGGGACACGTGGTACGGGACACGGGGCATGTGGTACGGGACACGGGACACGTGGTACGGGACACGGGGCACGTGGTACGGGACACGGGACACGTGGTATGGGACACGGAACACGTAGTACGGGACACGGGGCACGGAGCACGTGGTACGGGGCACGGGGTGCGGGGGCCTCACCTTTGCGCGTGCCCAGGGGATGCTGTCGCACATTCGTGTGACTCCGAAGCAGAAGCACTCGGTGCAGCCCAGCGCGTTGCTCTCCTGTAGGTTGTAGTGGCCCGGCTTGCAGCTGTCGCAGTGTTTCCCCTGCACATTGGACTGTGGGAGCGGCGACAGCAGCAGCATCATCGTCATGAGCCACGACCTATCCACTGCTGCTTTTATGCCTCGCCATCTCTCAAGGCCTCGCAGTTCAACCTTCCGTCTCAATTATGCACGCGGTTCCATTTGTCTCGATCTGTTTTCATTTGGCGCCTTCAACCGCGCCACACGTAGCACTCTACTTCCATGCTGCCCGCCCTTGCCAGCTGGCCCTGACTCGGGCACCGAAGTGCGATGGGAGGAGGCCCCCGTCCCCGAGGGGCCGCTCGCGTCTCTGCCCTACCTTGCAGACGCACGGCTCCTTGCAGGGGTCCTTGTTGATGCTGCCCTCAGTGCTGCACTTGCACTTGACGCAGTTGGGGAAGCCCTTGTAGCCAAACGCGCAGCGGTTGCACCGCTCCCCGCCGTAGCCCGGCTTGCACCGGCAGCTCCCTGGCGCCAAGCCTGACGCACGCACGGGGGGGCAGGGATGTTACCGACGGGCTTTCGGGTCGTGCCGAGCGACGCGCTATTCATGCAGAAGCTCCCAGCACGTTGAGTAAAATGTCAGACGTCGGTCCGAAAGGTTACGACCCAAACGCGCGTCAGAGAGCTCGACTGCAATGCAACCATGGCAACAACCTAAGTCAGACCATCGCGAGCTTGTAATAAAAATTTACCGCTTGCCCGATGTATTTCTCTTATTTATTCCAGTACGCTCAAAGGGTTGTCTGACGAGTCTCTCATCGTTTACAAAAAAAAAAATATCAGTTTGAACGTACATGTAAAGGACAGCCACTGAACATTGCAGACCATGGGGAGAAATGCTGTTAATGAGCACCTATTAAGGCAGGCGTGGCACACAAGTGGGTTGTGTGGCCAGAACCGTTCTGATATTTAAACACCACACAATATATTATTTGAGTCAAAAAGCCAACAACGCACTGCTCTAGGAACCTGGCGCCATGTGAGTTTGATTTCCGTCCGTGTTAAACATCAGTGGTGAGTGACATCTGAAACGGTCCACGGAGCTCCCCGTTCATGAGTCCGCACTGACCAGCACGGCGAAGTACAATCAAACAATCCCTGCCGCCGCCTCCGCGACGGCGCGGTGAGGCCTTCATCCAGCAGTGGATCGACGAAGGGCCTGGAATTATTATGGTGACTACCCTCACAGGGCAAGGAGGGCGGCCTCACCGTCGGCGGAGGAGCTCTCCTTGTCGTCCTTGACGCAGACCTTGCTGACGGAGCCCACGGGGTTGCAGTTGCAGGGTCGGCAGGGGTTGGGGTCCGTGGGCCGCACCTGCGTGTGGACACGGCAAGCGGGAGCGCGAGGTCACGCCCGGCTCAATTCCCTCGCTTCCCTTGCTGGGGGATTTCACAGCCGCGACCCTCGCGACCGTTGAGACCTTCGTGATGCGTTCGACTGTCACGACGCGCGAACCTTGCGACCCTGGCGACACTCGCTACGTGCACAATGTGCACGACCCTAGTGACCCTCGTGACCCGGGCGACCCTTACGACCTTCGCGACCCCCGGGGCCTTCATTCCGAGTGCAGCGATGCGGCCCAGCCGTGGCGACGTTCAAATTAACTTCCTGGGCGCAAAGGTGCATCGTGGAGGGAGCGATCGAATACCAAACCCCCGAACGTCGATGCAGCCAAGATTCGTCGTGCGGCGCGTACCGATTGAACCCGGATGGCGCTAATGCGGTTCTCAGGTTTCAAGCGATACGATGCTACGCGCCGCTTATGCTTCACGGTGGACGTTAAACATCACGCGACGTCACCCCAAATGAGTCGGCCATTGCCTTCACGGTCCACAACTGAAGGTTTACCGACGAATTAGACGACTGGGATCACCCAGAGCAACACCGTCGCCCGCTGCAAAACTATAGAACGCAGCACCTTTGTGATAGCCTCGCACTGTAAGAATGGCGCGAATACTAAATGTACTCACGATTCCATTTGTTCTTCCCAACTCGCGTAAAAAAAACATTTTGTAGAATGTGTATTACATCCTGATTGTGATTGGTGAGCACGTGCCAGTGTCTCCATCGCCCGACGACAGGATGAATGACCAGGACGGAGTGTTTTTGGCTATTTGGTCAAAATGTGACATTGGCCCACCGTTGTTTATGATTATTGTCGGTTAGTGGGACCATGGCTGGGCCCGGTAACATTGTCAAGTTGTGATGGGATTCTATCCTGGACACCTTTGCTATTATGATTACAACACAATTACACTTATAATTGTTATTATCGTGCGTCTTTACTCAGGAAAGCCTCACCGAATATAAATAATTTTTTTCAGGAGGGTCCTGCCAAGTTTTTGCAGAAGGAGAACATGATTGCTGCGTATGATCGCAATTGAGTAATTTGCAGATATTTATTTTACTTGCCAAATTAGGATCCTGGCGGCAGCACACAAAGGCCTACTGGCATCACAGGGTATCTAAGCTCCATTGTGAAGCAGGCGGCGTGCACTTGTACGGATAACACAGACACTGCAGCATTAACCAGTGCAGATGCTGGAGCCGAACCGTGAACCTCTACGAGTGGGCGTACGCCCTTCTGCTGTGCCAAGTGTCTAAACGTGACGTCACCCCAAGACGCTGTGAGGACTGTACAATTGGAAGACTCAAGACGAAGTGGCAGAGGGTGGGTCGAGATGGAACGGAGACAGATCAGCGCAGAAGAGGAACACAGAGCAGCTTGGAGGCAGCGACACATCGAGGCAAACGAGCGCAGATGTGCCGCGTCGGTCACGAAGCTGGCGACGATGGCGACGACGAACGTGGAAGGTCGCGACGAGCACCTTCGGCGGTCTGAAGAATTCGTCGACGCAGATCTCGCAGTTCACGCCGGCCGTGTTCTGCGAGCAGTTGAGGCAGACTCCGCCGCCGACGAACTTGCCGGCCGTGTTGAGGCTCAGGTTCCTCCGCGCGACGTCTGGGTCGTAGTAGCATTCGCCCGCCTTCCCGTGGCAGTTACACTCTGCCCGTTTGAACACACGATTAACAGCGGGTACAAGTTAAAAGCGCAGCCCTGAAATTGTCCGCTCATGCCTCTGCTGGCCCAAAGGCCTCCGCTGGAGGGCGAGATCGTTTATCTTTTTAGAGCAGGGGTCCCCAACCCCCGGGCCACGGACCGGTACCGGTCCGTGTCCTGTTAGGAATCGGGCCGCACAGCAGGAGGTGAGAGCGGTGAGTCCGCGCGTGGCCCGCCCCCATTGTTTTATTATTCACCACTTCAGTCCGCGCCTCTTTCCCGCACTGCGCACTTGTCTCAGTCACGGTTTTGGTAAGGCCACAAGCTCTAACCCCTAGTAGCCACAATGAGTAAAAAACAAACGTCACTGGAGAGCTTTTTTGAAAAGGGGGAAAGACCCAATGATGACCCCCCCCCCCAGTCAGTGAAAAAATTGTCTTCCACGAAACTGGTCCCTGGTGCCAAAAGGGTTGGGGATCGCTGCTTTAGAGGACATTGCTGCCTGCTGTTCCAGCGTCCACGCTGGCCAGACATATCAGAAGGGGCCGGAGTACCCACATTTTGCGCCACCCCAAGTGACCTGCCAATCGACTAACTTTGACGAACCCATTTATGCCAGGGGACGGGATCGAACCGGTGATCGCTGGATCGCCACGGCACTTTGGCAGCAGCGTCCGTGTTTATCCGATGGTCCGAACAGATAAACATCCCCTCTTGTCGGAAACGGAGCGAAGTTTCCCGGGCCGTCCCCGATTCCACGACGCTCCTTGCCGCTTCTGGCAGGAAAGGGGCACGCTCACCGCCCGTCCGCCGACGCGGCCGTTAGACGAGAGGAGCGGCGAGAAAGGAAGCGAGGGGCGACTCTTACTCTCGCACAGGTTCCCACTCGCCACGGTGCCCGGCTGCCAGGACATCTGGTGGTACCCGGGGCAGCAGCGGTTGCAGCTCTCTCCGCACGTGTTGTGCTCGCACTGGCACGTGTGTTTCTGCAGTGGGAGAAGAGGAGCGGATGTGTGGGGGGGAGGGGCCCGGGGGAGTGGGGGTCAGTCAAGCACAACAACGAAGAATTCATTGAGTAAATTAATAGATTCGATATGGTGATGGGTAAATGGGCAACCCTGCAATGTTCTTGCTCCAGTCACCGCTGGTGGAAAGACCTCCATTGATCCATCACCCCTCTCGAGGGTAATTGGCCTGCTCTTTCACACTGGACAGATGTTTCGGACGAGGTGAGAGTGCCCACACTTGACACCCACCATACAGGACCTGCTGACCGGCTAACTGTGGCGAACCACAATCACACGTACCACGTGACCTCAAGACTGTAGCCTATCAGACAAAGACCGCCCGCCTCCCCTGTATGTCCACAACCGATCATAATGATCTTTGAAATAGAATTAGTTTCGGTTAAGTTATCGTCGGGGAAAAGGAGTGGGGCAGGACACCTAGCCAGGGGTCAGATGACCGATGGGTGGAGATGAACAATGGAATGAAGGCCGATGGAGGGGAAGTGACACGCCGCCAGGGTCATGGCTGTACCTTGGTGCTCGAGTCGTAGAGGCAGGCCCTGGCGTGGCCGTAGCAGATGCACATCCCGCCAACAGAGATGTCTTTCACCGAGTAATAGTACTGGAACGACATAGGTGGCCATGACAGCAGGGGTGAGTAACGCGCGGCCGAGGTTTCCACCTCCGCGGTACAAAACACCGGGACGTGTCACAACGCCGTGAGAGGGGAGAAAACAACGGGCCAAGTCGTCGTCTTGGAGCAAGGTTTTCTCGTTGTTACTTTTTACGCAACGAACAATAAATGTAACTTGTAATGGATTTATCATCACAGCAGCTGCCTTCTCAAGGAGAGGGACAATCCTGGGAAAACCAGGACAGGTGGCAACCCCTAGCCGAGCCACTGAGGAAGCATGCAGCAGTAGGCAATCACCGCACGGATGGTTTATAACAAGGATGGCACCACTGTGCACTTGTCTTATTGTCCTGCCGCTGTCTAAAATAATTACCACAAATTTGACTCTTTAGAGTTGGTGGCCTAAACAAGGCTGTGTGCTTGATACACGTGGCACGGTGCCCAATGGCCACCCTTGGTGGGTTCAGAATGTGTATTTTGACAGGGAGGCTTCGCGAACACACGCTCGCCTCTCCCTCGCCAAATCAGGAAAACCATTCGTGAGGAGCATGGGGGGGGGGGGAGGGGGTGCACGGGTGGACCAGGAAAGCAAGCGACGAGTACAGTATTTACTCGAAGGTCAGCGTCGGATATAAACATCGTCTGGGCGTACTGCACGCTTTGTTTGATCACGGTCGCGGTGGTGAGTAAACATCCGTGGCGGTGGCGGTGCACGTGCGTACGCGGCGGGTCACGATGGGGTCGAGCTCCTGCGGGCCGTGGTGGTTCAGGGTCATCAGGTCGGCGTTGAGCGTGCGGATTCGCTGGAAGCTGAAGCGGATGAATCGCGCCGACGTGAACTCCATCAGGGCCGGGGAGGGGTCGTCCGCGCTCGGCCGCCCGTTTATCATCGACGTGTGGATCTGCGCGCATCATCGGGGTTAAAATCGTCATCGTACTCGCCGTCATCATTATCGTCATCACCGTCGTTGACATGAAAATTGTCGTCGTCATAAAATTCCATGATGATTGTCATCGCCATGGTCATCATCGTCGTTGTCACCATCGACAGCCACGATCTAGTCACTCCGTGACCAAGGCCTACCCAAGCTGTCACTACAATCCCACTGGATCCTGCACGCGAGCTCATTCCACGGCTCCATCTCTGCAGCGGCGGTGCTTGTCGAGGCAGCGCAGCGAGGGGTGTTCAAATGGTGTGGAGAAAAAAGTGGCAATTCTTTTCCCGGGCCTCACACCAAAGAGAGGTCCCTACAACGGGGGCTCCTCATCTGTCGCTCACGAATTAGGGGGCACCGCGTGGATTTCTGCCCCGGGCCTCCAGGAAACTCTGGAAGACCCTGCGCCGAGCTGATAGGCGGTGGTGATTACGTGTACACCACACCCGCGTCTCGGAATGTAATAGTTTGCGTCGGAGCATTTCCTTCAGGAAGGAGAGCCTTCAGCAAAGTCATTAGCCGAGTCTCTGCAGACCAAACAAATCCAAGGCTACGGACGCGGCTTCGCACGTTCACTCCCGAGCAGCCCACCTCCCTGGTGGCGTTCGCGCAGTCGTCTCTGCTTTAGATTTACACTTTGCAAGAAAAACGACGCACGAGTCGCGCCGGCTGTATTCGTGCGGGAATTCACGGCAATTAGGCACGGCCTGGGAAATGAGGGGTGAAAAAAAAACTGGGGCAGATGTTCAAAAATTCAATCGCTCTCATTGTGCGTCGAGTTCTCGTTTCATCGCGATGAATGATTGCACCGATTTTTCTTTTTTGAACACGCAAACAAATTCCACGCAATCTCCGGCCGCCTCGCCTTGCGCGCTTGTCGGGAGGTTATCGTTACGGCGCGGAAGCTTGAGACTCGCACGTGAACTTTTCAACTGTTATGTTTATATGTACGGTTTATTGCATGTATAAGTTCACTGAAGCTGCAACCGGATATAGTAATTCGTGACTGCTTAGTCGCAGAGTCGGCAAGTTTTTAAAACAGACACATGGCGAGGAGTGGCGGGGCGGGGATTGCCAGCCAGAGTGTCCCACGGCCCTGTGGCGTCTGGGATTGAGCCGTCTTGGAGTGTAAACAAGGAAGTATTTACGCGTATGTAAATCACCTTTTACTAACAACAAGGATACATTGTTTCTAATTATAGGACTTTGGGACAGAGTTAATTTAAGACCAGCAGAGATGTATAGCGGTGTGGTCACGTCAGTACCATCTACACCCAGCCTTATTTGTCTCTCTGACATTCCGAAGAAAGTGCTGCCCCCTATGCGCGTCGACTTTGGGATCTATTGAAGGCTTCTCAGAAGCATCTCTGGGACATCTCCTTCCGCGGGCCGTTCTCGAACACAAAGGGCTACATCCGAACGCATAACTATTCGTCTCGTCACACGATGGCGATCACGCAATCGTGCTAATCTTTCTGGAAAACATTTAGAAAGATACAAACGGACCAGCACACGCGCGCACACACACACACACACGCGCGCACACACACACACGCGCGCACACGGTACGCGTACCTCCCCGTTCTCGAGCGGCACCAGCCGGGAGTAATAGGATGTGCAGATGACCTCGTCGTCGCGCCGGTAGGTGGGGTTGCCGATGGTGGGCATGACGCTGTAGCGGATGAGGCAGTCGGCGTCGGTTACGGCGTAGTACTGCCACGGTGTGTACGCCACGCCGTCCAGCGAGCGCTCCAGCACCCAGCTGCCGGGCCGCGGAGAGTTGGCCGCTTTCAGGATCACGTAGGCGATCTGGAAGACCTGCGCGCACGCACACACGGGGAGAGGGGGCCCGCGGTGGAGGTGGCAAGCGGTGGGGAGGGAGATCGTCATCGTCGTCGTCGTAAAGCCATGGTCAATCCACTGCTGGACGAAGGCTTCCAAGCCGCTGCAACCTACAACAATCCTGCAATGCGACAATCCACGCAGGACCTGCGCACGACCTTATTCTGTCGCTCCATCTCCTCGGTGGACGTCCACTCAGATGCAATCCACCTCTTGGCGACCACTCCGTTAGAGATAATGAATCAAAATTAAATAAAAAGTCCAAAACTCTATGTTACCCAGACTTAACCCTTAACTGCTACCAGCTGTCACGTATCTTTGTCAACCGCTTGATCGTAACTTTTATTATTATCATCATCATCAGCCATGATCTATTCGCCGCTGGATGAACTCGGGAACCCCAAGTTCGATTCCCGACGACGGTGAACATTATCCGAACGAGTCCTTCGGCCCTCTCCCATCACCAACCCGTATTGACCAGCGTGGTGAAGTAAGGCCGCATCTAGCAAATCATCCCGGGGCCCCATGAACGTTGCGGTGTGGGGAGGCCTTCATCCAGCAGTGGAATGACGACGGGCTGCGATCTCAAATGAGCGCATCGCGTTCCGAGGTCGGCGCCCAGGTGCAGCTCGTGGTGGAAGCAAACAAGAGCACCCCCCGGGCGAGCGGCTAACGAGAGCGCCCCGGGGGCGCGCGGCGGCGAGTCGCTCCGTCTCCGCAGCTGCGCCGCTCGGACGCCCCCGGGACAATGGCCGCATTTAGCACCGGGCGGCACGGGGGGAGGGGGAAGGCAGCGCCGCGCGGCATTCCACCGGGCACGGCGAGCCGGCGCCGTGGCGCGATCGTGACCGCCCCCTGCCACGCGGCACCCCGCTTGTGGGACGCTGTAGCCGGTGCGTCCGCCAAGCCGCGCGCCGTGGGGTTGGAGCTCAGGCTGAGAGCCGCGATCTTGTCCGCACACTCCGCGTGAAGTCGAGGGAATGCACTTGACACATTCTGGAGGTTGGCTCGAGTCAATCATCCCTCCCGGGTCGATAAAACAAGTACCACTGTGCAGGGGAGTCAACCGTGGTTTCCCGATGGATAGACTTGGCACCGGCCATACAAATGAGGAATTTCCACTGCCAGGTCAGAACCGTAAACATAAGATGAGCACCGTCTCAATTTTCAAATGATCAAGAAATCACTTTGACTTGATTTACTTTGACGATGAAATACAATTCGGATTCACATCGTGTCTAATTGCGATTGCATTTAAATGCGATCGCACTTAGACGCTGCACGGATGCGGTAGTGCAGTGGACGAAGTAAAATGGCACGAACGCAAAGAGGCTCTCGGCCCCGAGGCATCGTGGGATTCCAGCCACGCGGAGTGTCAGCGAGTGGCTTCGGGAGGTCAACCCGCCTTGGCGGGCGCGCGGCCAGGGCCGTGTATTTGTGGCTGGGAGGTGGCTCGCAGCCGGGCACCAGTTTGACCCGCGGTGACCCCCGCTGTAAGAAGCGGTTTGACCTCGCGAAGCCTCTCGCTCGGCTCTACGGCCCCACGGCCCCCCCCCGTCCGCCAGATGTGCCCCGGCGCACCGCGTGCTACGTCTCTACTCTCGCCTCAGGGGCTCTTTGGCGAATATCGCAGTGTAGGAGGCGATGGTGCTGGGAGGTATGGTGTAGGAATTCCACATGTAGGAAATTATAATATAGGAGGAAGTTATTAATAGTACGGACCCTGCTTCACGCTACAGCTGTGAAGCCATGCAGCCAACGGGGTTTAAAGAGAGCGATATTCGCGTGCCAAGTTGAGGTGTAACTCTGCATTACCAACGAGGTGAGCACAATGTTTAAGCAACCTGACAACCGATATGTAGTACACCAGGGATATCATTATGCAGTATACAATTGATGCTCAAACCACCGGCACACCATTACATGGTACGTAATGCATATGAAATGCATTAGCATGCGTTACGTAGTACATTTGATAAATACATCGATCGATATATTTTCTCGTGTGTTCGCCCGGGAAGTTTTTGTAAACAACGTTAGACACGAACAGACAAGCCTGCTGGCACTCGCTGCTCCGAGTGTGAGTCGAGCGACGCTGTCGAGGTAAAGCTCCTCGCCGTTTCACTCGGACGGAGTTCGCCGCGAGCTCGTCGCGAGATCAAAGCCTCCTCCCCGCTCCGCATCAAGGAACTGCGACGTCGCCGCGACTTCCAAACGGCCTCCGCCGAAGACGCCGGGCGATTATTCGGGAATGGCGCACGCGACGCACGCGACGCACGCGACTCCGCCGTTTGATGCCAGTAAGGTCCAGGTGTATGGGCGTGCGTATTGTGCACGGCCACGATACGCAAGTACGGCGCGAAAGAAGTTCAACATGCATACACAAGTGAAGGTGCAGCGCTGCAATCACGAGCTCGCTCAAATGTCAGCTAATACGTAAATCATTCTTCATATATTGTTAACATCTAAAAATCCAGAGTCCTGATGTCACACTAACTCCGTAACGCTATGATTAATAATCACGAGCGGGTTAGGTCACTCCGCATGAAGGAGCCCCCCCCCCCCCCCCGCTCATTAATAATCATGAGCGGAACATGTTTTTCTCTTGAATATTTCATGTTTACTGCAATACACCCGGGCTATAGGCTGTATAAACACGAGCCAATTCACGTAAAATAATTAACATAAAACAGCCAATTAACATCTCATTTTAATCTCGTCTGCATCTCTATTCTCATCTCCCTGCATGTCTGTATCACGCAGTGTGCGAACCACCGTGGTACCCCTACCTCCATCACCCCCCCCCACCACCCCCCCACCACCCTCCCTCCACCCCCCTACCTCCAGCCCCACCCCCCACGACCCCCCCACCACCCCTACCTTCAGCACCCCCACCCCTACCCCCGCCCCCCCCGCCCTTACGCTACGGGGCTCCCGCGCGTTACCTGTCGGAGGTCGAGGGTGATGGTGACCCAGTGGTACTGCACGCCGTTCTGGATGCTGGGGCTCTGCCACCAGCTGTTGGTCCCGTCGATGGCATGCTGTATCGAGTGGCGCTCTGCGGAGACGGGGTCACGGCCGGACCACGGGGGGGGGGGGAGGGGCGGGAGGTGTCAGGATATGGCACGGTCACCCACAGTGTACTTGAGAGTTTCTGGGATTCATTCTGATAGTGGTCGAACACGGCAACATTGCCCCTTACTGGGAGACTATACCCGTATGGGAACAACAGTACCTTTGTGAAAGCCTGGTGAAATTACAATGGCTGGAATTCCACATGTAGTAGTTCATACGTGTCACGATTTATGCAGGCGATTTGATTCCTAACATTGTTTTTATCTTCCCCTTGCTTCCAAGCTACAGATGCCACTGCTAACCTGCAAAGTGTCTTGAGATGCATTCCATACATCCATTAAACAATGACCAAAACATCCGTGGCACTGCAATTCCAGTGGTGCAACCGGCGCAACCGGACAAAGGGCGCACAACCGCCAACACCCACGCGCGCGCGCTCGCTCGCGCATTTGTGCGTCCGCGCGTCCTACCGGCTGGGTTGGCGCTGCGCTGGTCGCACAGGCGGCACTGCGGGTTCCTGAAGGGCCTCCCTGGCACGTGCTCCACCAGCTTGCAGTAGGTCTCGGGCTCTCTCACGCCGCACGTGGCGTTGGCTGTGATCTCCGAGTTGCTGGCCAGGTTGAAGATCGCCGGGAAGAGCCCTGCGCACGTCACGCACGGCAACAGGGAGTGCCCACACAGTGTCTTTGCTGGCCGTAGTGATGGCTGCTACACGTAGACATTTGACTTAAGTTGGTGCTGTTCGTTGCTGTCCGTTTTCTTGTTTTTGTTCGTATGGGAATGTGCTCGGCAAATGTGCATGATACAGTAATACACATTCACACTGGCACTGCTGTCAAGTGATACAAATAAGAACACCGTCAACTCTCGACTATCCGGGCTCGTGGGGGAGGGTCCAGAAGACAAACACGTGGATCGTTCAAGACGTGTAAATTATGCTGTGCCATCAACACGTACAACGCACCACCACCACCACCACCGTCTGTTTTATTGCTTCTGCCGACGTGCGTGCGGTCAAGTGGGCACCGAGTCACTGACCCCTCCGTGAGTGAGGAGCAGCTCATAATAGAACTGCATTGCGAAAATATTTTGTTAATTTTTTTTCGGAAGCGCGGTTAATCCCCAACCCGTACACCACCGCGCACTAGTTGACTTTATTATAATCGCAATGCTCGTTTGCCGATTAAGGGAATTGGTTGGCAAATCTCACAGGAGTTGAGGTGAGGGGGGCACGAGCCGGGGATTGAAACCGGAGCTGCGGCTTGACCTCTCAGACCGCGGAAAAACGCCGACGGGGGGGGGGGAGAAGGAGGAGGGGGGGCCGCTTTCACTGAAGGCCGCGCCAGCAGCTGTCGGCGCTATTCTGGGACCGCTCGCAAACGCGCCGCACCGGCGCCTCTTGGGGTCGCGCCGCGTGGATCGCGCACGGCACGACCGGCACGACCGGTGCGGCCGGCGCTTTCTCTGAATCAGCGGCACGTGCCCCGGCTCTCGCTGCTGAGTTGTCCGTCCCCCCGGTTACAGGTCTCCGCAGGGCGCCAGGGAAGGTCGCAGACGTTTGTACGACCGTCGCAGTGCGCTTCTCGAATGCAACGAATGAGCGGTTCAACAATTAATTTGATTTACGAAGAGCGTGAACCTATGCACATGTAACCTGGGATGCGCCCCATCTCATGGGAGGAAGCCGGAGATCCCGGAGGAAACCCACGCAGAACAAAGCAACTCCGCACAGAACGGCGCCCCAAGTCAGGATTCGAACCCAGGCCCTTCTTGATGTGGGGCACAAGCGTCACCACTGCACTGCCACCCTACAGTTCCAAATAACATAGCAGAATTATGTTAAGCAACATAGCGCTTGTGGTTGATTGCCAATGCAGTGGTAATGATTTACGGCCAACGGTGGAAATCCAACTTCCTTCCTGAGACGAGCGGCTGATTGGAGCCACCTAAAAAACTCGGCTAAGCCATGGAGGGGGAACAGCAGACATCACCATGAGCCGCGCGGACTCACGCCGCTGGGGCAACGCTTCCGTGCGCCCGCGCCAAGGGACCGCCTCACGGGACAAAGGAGGTGAACGGAGTGACTGAGGCCACGCGTTTTTGGAACTCTCACGCCAAAGTGCGGCATAAATGTCAGCGACCAGACGCTCTCGTCTCAACGGTTTCCTGTTTACTGCGGGTTTACTGCCCCGCACTCAGACTAAGGGATCTTGGACACGGGCAGATTAAGCGAGAAATGCTTTGTTGGGTGGGCTGCCTTTCCGTTGCCTGCTGGCAGAGAAAAAAAGACCACAAGTTTGGGAAGAAATCACTGCGGAGAGTTTCGCGGTCGTGCTGCTCTGCAGCAATCTTATGGTGCGTCCGCGTCATACCGCACGTTGTTCGTAACGATGTCCGACGTTCCACTTCACGTGCTGGGGGCTCCTTCAGGAACTGAATTGAAGAAGCCCCCACACAAGAATGTCTTTATGATGTGCTTGACCAGAAATTGTGATTATGTTTTCTAACGGATTAGGAGCATTTTTGGAACACGGCTGCTGAGCACAGGCCTGAAATGTCAAGCATCCAGCAACAAACAGCACTATAATCAGTAAGGTTATTATTATACGAGCTTGCGAATAGAGACGATGATGACGATGGGAGGAGGAAATTCCACAGTAGAGCAGTGCAGACAGAGCAGTGTTGTTATGACCTGCAGTGTGGTGGGTGAGTGAGTGTGTGAGTGTGTGGGTGTGTGGGTGAGTGTGCGAGTATTATTGTGACCTGCAGTGTGGTGGGTGGGTGGGTGTGTGGGTGAGTGTGTGGGTGAGTGTGTGGGTGAGTGTGTGGGTGGGTGTGTGGGTGAGTGTGTGGGTGAGTGAGTGGGTGGGTGAGTGTGCGAGCATTGTTGTGACCTGCAGTGTGTTGGGTGAGTAGGTGGGTGAGTAGGTGGGTGAGTGTGTGGGTGAGTATGTGGGTGAGTGTATAGGTGAGTAAGTGGGTGAGTGTGTGAGTATTGTTGAGACCTGCAGTGTGTTGGATGAGTAGGTGGGTGAGTAGGTGGGTGAGTGTCCTACTGTGTAGTGGTTGAGCACATCATGGATGAGAGATGAAACATACATTTTGGGAGATGGAGCCCTTGTTAAAGGTTTAAAATGTATTAAGCAGCCAGGGACATATGGCCTTGATACGTATCTACCAAGAAAAAAACGATGTGTATTGGATAAAATCTTCAATTCATTAAATCAACAAACGTGAAAAACATAAATTTTGTATGTTTTTCAGCTGAATGTGGGAACAATTGAACGGGCATTACGAATTATTTGCTCACTGTTCCATGGGGCTAGCGGCGAGCCTTGGCGAGGTAGCCGCTCCGCCAACTCGCAAGTAACCTGCCCCGTGGTATTTATAGCAATTCCTGTGAGCTTTTAACGAAGTGCGAATGGGCTAACGAGTGAGCGAGGCACGGAGTGGTGCAGAACGCTGCCTAGGGGCATGCCCGGCTCGCGAGGGGCCGGCCGCTCGCCACGGAAGCCGACCTTTGGCGTCACGAACGGCACGTCCGCACCGCTGGACCCAAGCTCTTGCTATCTCGCTCAGAATCTCTCTCTCTCTCGACTCTGTAGGACCTCAAATGGTGACTGTCCCGTATCTGCCATCCCCCCGTAGCCCAGCTGGAGGCCGTCGCTCGTGGGCTCACCCACACTCTAGCACGCCCTCCTCCAAACTCGGGATCCTCTAAAATGCCGATGTGGAGACGACATCATCTCGATAGGCAACCCTTCAACCCTCCAGTGGCCCCTAATCCAAATCCAGGGTCAAAGTCAATAGCGCACTCACCATTTACACAATCCTCCATTAACTCGCTCTCTCATCTCACTCGACTCCCCTCCACATCACTTTCATTTATCTCCCGTCTCATCTCACTCTCCTCCCCTCCACATCACTTTCATTTATCTCCCCTCTCATCTCACTCTCCTCCCCTCCACATCACTTTCATTGATCTCCCCTCTCATATCGCTCGACTCCCCTCCAGGCACTCTCTGTTCCAGACAGCGAGGGCTTTCTGTCAAAGTCTCCACCAAACCTTCGCTCAGTGGGAGGTCTCGCATCCTGCTCTGCTGCCCTCGCTGTCTGGAAGTCGCTTCCCCCCCCCCTGCCCTCCGTGCTGTCGACTCCCTGCCTCTGTTCCTCGTGCAGGCTCAAGACCACCCTCTCTCGTCTCCTCTGTCCCCTGGCTGACTGCCCCCCTCTCTCTGTGTAAACATCGCCACTGTTTCCATGCAGCATCTCGAGATGGGATCGCATTTACAATACACCCTGCGTTATTTTAACACGTAGGCTTTATTTAGTTGAAACTCAACGTTTACAAAGGAGGCAGTAATAACGGTAAAACGCGAGGGAAAATGTGCCTAAAGTATTTTATATACACAGAATCCATGCTATTGTACAATAAAGATTGATATTCAAGTTTATTTATATACATCACTGAAACTATGTAACAGCATGTACCCAAAAACATGGAGACACACTCATAGATAATCTCGATATGAGATATAATTCTAAATGCCAGCTCTAAAGCCATATTTCGTGGAGACCAGTAGAGCATTACATTGATTTTATCAGCCCAAAAAAAAGCCGCAGATGAAATACGTTTGCTGTATCCTTTTATCTCGGCTCGGAATATTTTTGGCCCAACGCTCCCCATCGCAGAGGCCGCGCGTGCACAAGACTCGGACTCGCTGCTGGGAGGCACGACCAAGGCCCTACGGGGGGGGGGGGGGACTTCACGGGGACCTCCGTAAGGGAAACGCGCATGTGGGTCCGGCGCAGTGGAGGCAGGGGTTGGCGGATTACGTAGTGATCTAGGCACAAGTGGCATTGAGTGGGCATCACGCTGAGAAACGTCACATGCGGTGAACCAGACGGCTCATCAGTAAGGTGTGATGAACAAGGTGCAGTCCAGACGGCTCACTCATCTGTAAAGTGTGATGTGCAAGGTGCAATCCAAGGGCCACTGTAGTGCACTTCGTGTGTTTTTGTCTGTGGGTTATGTCGCTTACTAACCCAGGTTAAGGATGTTAATGACTTGGTTCTGTCCGTCTATATCTGTCCGTAAGCTGGGGGCTCGGTAACTCGAGCAAATATGACCCAATGTAAATAAAACTTCAGTCTAAAGATGTGTTTGCTATTCGGGACTTATACTAGAAGAAACCCAGACACGTTGATCAAAGGGTCGAGCAAGGAGTTGGCGACAAAAAAACATTGATAAACAGATCCACATTTTTCCTTTTAGCCTTTTCGGCGTATTTAAGGGTGACCTCATCTCGCCATCGCGCGGCTTTAACCATGTAACATCATCGTCGCTGATGAAATGCCATACGCTGGAAAGTGTTATCGAACCCGTGCGTGAGCATGATTTTTCTTCCTCGCTTCTTTAGGCGCACGTGACGTTCTTGCCACAGAGCACAATCGGACGGCACCGCGATCATTTTCACCCCCGCATGACGGATGGGTCCAGACAACGCAACGCCGCTCAGAGTCTGGGCGCCTGCATCCTGTCCGGGGCTTCAGGCTCGTGTATTTATAGCCGGTGTGGACGTTCCACCGGTGCCAGAAATGGAGGCGACAGGGGGGGGGGCTTCTCTTTCCCCAATGCCCTGCGAATGATAAACCTTCGCGTGAAACCACGTGGCCAAGCACAACTGCGGACTCACGCGGATGGCAACGCTTCTCCCGGTGCCCCTGCCAATTAACCTTCTCACCAGCGCGCGAGTTCAGTGGGTGGTCTGAGGCTTGCCCACGTTGCACGAGTTTCAAAGCTCGCTCCGAGTTGATTTATGAGCTGCCACCAATTCTGGTTCAGTTTCATTCGAGGGCAGCGTGAGCCGACGCCGCGCGAGGACCGTTTAACAGCGAGGCGGCGTGCTCCGTTTTCTGCGTACAACCGTGCGACTCGGACATACGACACCGGGAGCTGGGGGGGCGTGCACCCTCACTCCGGGAGGAGCTCTCAGGTGTCCGACACGGAGAGTCCGCGCAGTCAACGGTGCCAGACCATCACCCCCAACCGGCTCGCGTTGGCATCTCAAGACAACTCCTAAATGGATGTCAGCCTCTCCCCAATAAATCAGAGACGAGGGCAGCTGGTGCTGGTGGAGCCGTTTAACGAGGCTGAGCAATTTTGCCGCTCGTTGCGGAGGTTTGCGGTTCGAGACCAGCGACCGTCCTGGTAAATACTGCGGCAGGTATATTAACCATGGATACTGCGCGCCATCTCCTCACAGCAGATGTTCAAGAAAGAGACATTGTTCTAAAAAAAATGTGGCCATGTGTGCCGGCATCACGGTCCAATGATTTCCAAATTTGGAAATGAGTTAACATAGCAATTAAGATTACTACTATCTTACTAGTGCTACGACAATGATCCATTTTTATGATCATTAGGATCTGAGTTGGAGCCGATTTAGGATTTGGTTCGCCCCAAGTTTCGTCGTGAATCTGGGGCCTCTTGAGCCGCTCGGAGCCCCTCGAGCCGCTTGGGGCCTCTTGATACGCTTGGGACCCTGAGCTCAGCGGGCTCATGGCCAGCGCTGCGAAACGGCCACGAGCAGCGCGGAGCACGCAAAGTCGTCTCAACTCAGCTGCGCTGCAATCGGCAGACACCGTACAACTCGCGCGGCGGTTGTGCATCCTACACCCTAACCACGGGCACGTCCGAGCATTGCGACGTTCGGCAGTGGAGCTCCTTGGAAGCGTCCTCACGTTCACGCCTCGCGCACTGTGAAGCGCGACCTCGGAGTGACGCTTCGTGTGGCTCTCGCAGAGCACGCCGCGTGCGGGCGCGCCCGCCGGGGCGTTCCTGCGGCCCGCCGCGTGTTTGTCCAGGTGCCAGAGCATCCTGCCCGCGTGCTGCATCCTGCGCCCGCGTGCTGCGGCGCGCGCGTGCGTGTGGTCGCGCACGCGCGAGAGCGCAGCAGCAGCGGCGAGCGCACAGCTCACGTCGACGCTTCTTGAGATGTAAACGGCAAAACGAAAGAAAAAATGCGCAGCCCTGCAATTGCTCGCTCACGACACTGCTGCCGGAAAGGCCTCCGCTGGAGGGAGCTCTAGAGAGCCACTCTAGAGGGTGTTCGGCCGACACGTCTATTCTGGTCAGATGCCTTAGAAGAGGTGGCAGTACCCACCGAGCGTGACCTGCCGATCGACTGATTGTGGTGTACCCATGTGCACTGCTGGGTGGACAGAGGCAGCGGGGATTTCAGAAACCTGCCCCGTTGTGTCAGCTGCCGACAGATCGCCAGTCGGATACGCTGACCGTGACGCCATGGTGGCAGCCTCCCCTCTTGGGGACGAACCGTTGGGGAAAATAGCACGACCCATGGGATGTACATGGTGCAATGGCACCGTTTCGTTCGATAAATCGATGTTATCACTCGTGCTAAATGCATAATATTGTACGTGTAAGAATCCGATATTAATGATACATACATGATAATTTTCACCATCCGGGACGATTGCTCCCATTGATGGATGAAGGCTTCAGCAAGCTGTCACCATCTCTCATGGGATGTAAGAATCCACCCGGCTCATGCACACGAGCCGAGTACATCGCTCCGTCTCCGTGGTGGACGTCCCCTGCCTTGGTTGCCATTCCGCCATGAATCTTGGCCACTGGCCAATGTCGTCCCATCTCGGGTCATGTTCTACCCAAGGCCACTTTAAGCTCCTTAACTTTAACTGCCAGAGTGATGTCTTTAACCTGTGTACGTTTCCTATTGCTGCCTGAATTACCAACTGTTTTTCTTCCGCGGTGAACACTGGAAAAAAACAGCGCGAGCATAAAACCTGACGATCAGCGCTAATGTCTAATCCACATGCCCCAGCTGTTAGTCTACAGTTGGGATACCCAGGGCTACTGGTGCAGAACAAATGAATGCACTTGAGTCCATAGGAAGTGCGTGGCTCAATGGGACCCATACAGGATGAATGGGGCCCCAGTGTGGGATGATTTTGTCTCTTAGAAAAGTAGCTGCAGACCAACAATGGCCCACTGTGACGGACCCTAATTAGCGACACATTGCAACAGCACGAGCCTTGATGTTCTACAACTGCACGCAGCTTATTTAGCCAGGCGCTCCTTGCCGAGCTTGATGAACGTGGCGAAGGCTGCGGCAGGCGTGGGCACGTTTGTTTTTCATTACGAGAACATTCAATAGTGGCTGCGCGTTTAGGTCAATTGAATTAATCCATCCACGGGGCAAGAGAATGGAGGTCTCTGTTTAAGGTCTTTGCAAAGGGATGTACGCACCATCGTACAACAGCAGCTGCCTGTCTTAGGGGACCCTTTCTTCCGATGATGATAATTATTATTTTCTTCTGTAATGTTCACTCGGGGACGTTGCTGCGGTGTGATGGTTATCTCACAAGTCGTGCGATCCGGGGGTCATGGTTCGCAGGTTAGATTTGATTCCCATGCCTGGCAGGTGAAACAATGGGGGAAGTTTATTTTAAACCTCACATCCTCTCTCCACCCAGCAGTAGAAGTGAGTACAGGTTGTACGTAGTGGGGTGAAGTGTCGGTACTAGCACCGCTTTGAAAATGTCTAGCCAGAGTGGAAGAGTAGGCCAAATATCCTGTAGAGGCGCTCTCTTGAGCGCCTTCTTACAATTATGTTGTAAGAAGGATTTTATATACCACACCAGACTGTCGTATTCGTAGCGATAAGTGTCAGATAAAAAAAAAATCACATTTCGGATTTTAAGAATCACTTTGGATGTTTCTGATTTTCGCATCATTCAATTTACGTATGGATATTTGTGACATCGCTTCCAATTTACAGATACATTTGGAGAATTGTTTTTGAATTATCTGAATTTCTAATCTCGGCCTATTTTTCATTCAGTTTTTTTTATGAATAAAAAAATCGGGAGCACATCCATAACACATGAAACAAAGACACACACACACGTGCGATGATGTTCAGGAGTAGGTGCTGTCAAGTCTGAGCAGGTTGTTTGATCTGTTACAGGAGTGGCGCTGTACATCGGGAAAGTGGATCACATATCAACTGCACTCTCTAAATTCAAGGCCGAGCAAGGGGATAGTGTGGGAGGTGTGACATGTAAACGTGTGCCTGCCTAATTAACGACTGCAGACTGGCCCGGCTGCTTCAAGACAGACTGTGCGAGTCGTGTTCTCCCTCTGTCTCAACTGGAGCATTACGTGCTGCTCGGCTAAGAAACAAAACAAGGAGATCGCCAAGTCGCTGTGGGGTCGGAGCGCTGAGCTTGGCACCGCTGAGGGCCTGGGTTCGAATCCAGACAGCCGCCGGCGATCACACCGACTTGTCACGTGGAGCGAGTTGGTCTCAAGCCCGGTCGCTGCGTTAAAAACACGAAAATCACGCCGCTTTCCTTCAAGTTCTGCGCTTTATTTAAATATCAGTTTGGCTGTCGCGTGACGAAGTGCCGGCGGGAAAGTGCTGCCCTTCAGCGCGTGGACCAGAGGCTACTTGAAGGGATCTCACAGGTTGTTCTGCGATACCCGATTCCGCGGGCTCTTTTCTAGCGTGAGACGATGCACTGCTCCGGGAGAGATCTGAGTAGATTCGGCGTCTCGCGAAGTGACGCCGATAACACGAGCGGTATAAAAGTCGTGGAAATTACACGCAAAAAACCGTAAAGGGAAAACAACCCCATCTCAGAGGCAACATTTAGGGACCCTTCCCGCACCGGGGTGGTATGTATTGCAGAGCCAGGGAAGTCGCAAGCTTAAAGAAATAACCCGAGGAAGCGGAGGCTGTTTCCACATTTGATTGATTCCAAGAGCTATGCAGCAGGTCCAGCAGCAGCGGAATTCCCAGAAGCACAGAGACGCCGACCCCCTCCGCTCCTGCCCCTCCCCAACCACACGGCTCCCCCCCTCTGCCTCCCTACCCCCACCCCTCAACTCCCACCACCCTCACAACCTTCACCCCCACACCCCAACCCGCACGTGAGAGTGAAATTACAAATTGAGCTCACGAGGGACCAGAGCGCTCCGCTTTAAAATAAAGAATTTGCAATCGCCACATTTGGCGTCAATGAACGCGTGACCGACGGTCCACTCCCGTGACCGACGGCAACGACCCAGCCCACAAAACAGACATCGATACGTGTCTGCGTCACCCTCTATGCGCGTCGAGCAATTACAGGGCCACAATTATAATCAGGCGGACCCGCGTGCCGTGTTTACCTTGGTTGACAGCGACCTGAAATGCATCCCGCACGCGCAGTTTACTCAGAGACCGAGGATGAAGAAGACGCGTCCGCACTCAAAATGTCCGAGCGATGTAGCTCCCACAGAAACACTCGCTCCCGTGCTCACTCACTCGCTCGCTTGCTCGCTCACCCGCTAGCCTGCTCACCCACTCACTCGAGAATCTCATCAGTTGCTACTTCTCTCTTCCGCTCACTCGTTCACTCAGTCACCGCCGATCAGTCACTCACCCTCTCATTCATGCACTTGTTCATTCACGATCTCACTCACTCGTTCGCTGACTTTCACTCACACCCTCACTCAATCGTTACTACCTATGCTCACTCATTTACCCGTTCACCCACTCACCAATTTGTTTGTTCGATCATTTGCTAACCCACTTACTCGCTCGTTCACCCACTTACTCATTAGTTCACTTGGTCATCCGTTCACACACTCACCCACTCGTACACTCACTCGGCCATTTGCTAACCCACTCTCCAACTCGCTGGCTCACTTTGGCTCAGAGGGGAGCACCCTTTCCACCGTGAGCTCCACTCCGCTGTCATTTAAACCGCGGGGGTCACAGGGTTGGGTTCTCAACATATATATAGAGTAAGAGCAACGCTCTCTTCCGAAGGGCGCATTAACGAATCGGCGAGGGGCTGAGGCGCTGCTGATGGAGCAGCGTGGAGCGAATCTGTGTTGACCTCCAACACAGAAGTGCTTTGGCTGTGCAGCCTCGCAGCGATTTTAAGATGACCCCCGGTGGGAGGGGAGAGGTTAATGATTACGAGCAATTCATGCGGCTCTGCTGCGATGCTGCTAACGTTGCCCTCCTAGTCCAACTTGGCGAGGAGCAACGTGGAATCTCAGCGGGGTCCTCCCCTCGCACGCTCAGCGCGCCGCTCTGGGGATTTACTGCCCCCTCTGACTTGGTGGGGATACACGGACAATCGCATTCTCGGCATTTCCAATAACATGGGATTCCACAAGCAGTGGGATATTATCTGAGAGACTCGCCTCAGCCACATCCCCGCAGTTTCCCATGACTGCGGGACACAGCTGCTCTGTAATGAGCAGGCGATCCAAACCGTCGCCTTTGTTCCAAAAGTGAGAGGAAAATTCAAACAACAACATCAGTTCCGGACATGCTCACGTTAATGCTTTTGGCAATCGGTAAATTAAATGTAACGTATTCTTTGGTTATTTCCATTCAACTTGAGAGCTTGGTGTACGTGTTCGAGTTCACTGGTTAGGTGTTCATGGTCGGAGGTACATTGAACTCTATGATGGAGCGTTTTGAAGAGAAAATTCTTCTGGGATGGATGGTGGTGGGAATCAGGTTTTAGGTAGGCGTCAGTATGGGTTACTTTCCTGTAGACAGAATGGCTCATTGAGCCATCTGGTCTCTTCTGACTACACAATCCGCAAAGACATAAGGTAGAATTGAAACACGGTAGGACCAATTCTTCTGCCGTGGCTGATCATGAATGTAATGCGGCTGGCTCGCACAAAATGTATTTCTCTAAGACGATGGTACTTTGCAAGCCTACTGGCTATCAAGGATGATTCGTTCATGAAGCCATCCATATATACAGACACAGACACAATTTGAACTGAGAGGATGGTTATAAACTCAGCAATCATTGCAAAGATGTCATCAACCACTTTGGGGCATGACTTGACTTGTGCTTTATTGTCAATCAACCTCCACCGTCAGCAGTGTGGTGTGTGCAGCGGGGTGCAGGGATTTCCTGGCGGCCCTTTGCTGCATTGGCATTGCCGCTGCATTGACATTGCTGCTGCATTTCCACTGCTGCTGCATTGACATTGCTGCTGCATTGGCATTGCTGCCGCATTGACATTGCTGCTGCATTGTCATTGCTGCTGCATTGGCATTATTGCTGCATTGGCATTGCTGCTGCATTGGCATTGTTGCTGCATTGGCATTGTTGCTGTATTGACATTGCTGCTGCATTGGCATTGCTGCTGCATTGGCATTGCTGCTGCATTGGCATTGTTGCTGCATTGGCATTGTTGCTGCATTGGCATTGTTGCTGTATTGACATTGTTGCTGTATTGACATTGCTGCTGCATTGGCATTGTTGCTGCATTGGCATTGCTGCTGCATTGGCATTGTTGCTGTATTGACATTGCTGCTGCATTGGCATTGCTGCTGCATTGGCATTGCTGCTGCATTGGCATTGTTGCTGCATTGGCATTGTTGCTGCATTGGCATTGTTGCTGTATTGACATTGCTGCTGCATTGACATTGCTGCTGCATTGACATTGCTGCTGCATTGGCATTGCTGCTGCATTGACATTGCTGCTGCATTGGCATTGCTGCTGCATTGGCATTGCTGCTGCATTGGCATTGTTGCTGCATTGGCATTGTTGCTGTATTGACATTGCTGCTGCATTGACATTGCTGCTGCATTGACATTGCTGCTGCATTGGCATTGTTGCTGTATTGACATTGCTGCTGCATTGGCATTGCTGCTGCATTGGCATTGTTGCTGCATTGGCATTGTTGCTGTATTGACATTGCTGCTGCATTGGCATTGCTGCTGCATTGGCATTGTTGCTGCATTGGCATTGTTGCTGCATTGGCATTGTTGCTGTATTGACATTGCTGCTGCATTGACATTGCTGCTGCATTGACATTGCTGCTGCATTGGCATTGCTGCTCCATTGACATTGCTGCTGCATTGGCATTGCTGCTGCATTGGCATTGCTGCTGCATTGGCATTGCTGCTGCATTGACATTGCTGCCGCATTGGCATTGCTGCTGCATTGGCATTGCTGCTGCATTGACATTGCTGCTGCATTGGCATTGCTGCTGCATTGGCATTGTTGCTGTATTGACATTGCTGCTGCATTGGCATTGCTGCTGCATTGGCATTGTTGCTGCATTGGCATTGCTGCTGCTGACATACTTGAGCTACGCCCATCTCTAAACCTTTATAAACAGTTTGCATTTAGAGGCAAACCCCATTTCCTGATGACGACCGCTTGTGTTGCAATCGAAACGTCGTGATTTATTTTATTAACTTTTCTTTTATTATTATTATTATTATATTTTCTATCTACGCGACTTTACCGAAAAAAGCAAAGAATATGAATTGCTGCAGTCACGAAATTTAAGTCGAAAAATGAAATGTGCAATTGCAGGAAAAGTGCGGATCAGACGAAGGGACATGATACTCAATGCGTAGGTGTTTCGTGGTTGTGCGACGTCGCTTTGCAACGCGCTTTTGTTTATCGGCGTGATGTGCGACGCTCCGCTCAACGCGCCGGGAGCTTCATGACCCGAAGAGGCTTCGGGCACGTGGAACGAAACGTCAGACATCGTGCAAGAACGCCGATGGGCTCTTGCAGGCGCAACCCTAACACACAACGGAGAGAGAAATGACGTCGTCGGGACTCCAGCAGACGACTTCCTGCGGCTCCCTCCCAGAGCCCCACGGCTCGCTCATCGGCGATGCCCCCCGATTCCCCTCTCCCACAACGAGCGCCACCCACCGCTGCCGTCGTCCCCAACGGACGCGCGCCGCCTTGTTAATGAGCGGCGAGACAGAGGAGGAGTTGACCGTGAGAGCCGTGCGGAGCGCGGCCGCACCGCTCACTCCACCGCTCACTCCACCGCACGCCCGTCGACACGCCGCGCGCGGGGCCATCTCGCCCTCGCTGCGTCTCCCCGCGTGCTCCCCGCAGACGCCCATTCCGCCTGTCCTGGTCAATTACGTCGGCGCTGGCCGCCACCATAGCCAGGCCGCTTTGTCCGTCACCCCCCCCCACTGCCACGCGAAGGTTTGGCACCGCTTCAAATCTTTCGGCAGCGGGGAGACGGCGCTCCGCGTGGACTCGGCGGACCGCACACGGCGCCGCGGATTTGCCGTGGCGATCTCCGTGGTGGCGCGCGTCTGACGGAGCCGCCCCGGGGCGCTCCACGCGCGTCGAGCGACAAACATCGGCGAAGGGCACCGCCAGTGGCAGCTGCCCCTACGCGGCGCAGAGCGACTCAGCAGCTGGCCCGCAGCTGGGCAGTGGGGGCCCACGGTCGCCGTGCGCAATCCCCGTGTGAGTAGCTCGAAGGCGCGGTACGCCGCTACCGTTCTCTAAAGATTCTACAGACACCGCGAGGACGACTCACGCTCCCCTGTGCTTCACTTCGCCTGCAGCACATGTGCTCGTGTTTCATGGGAAAACTTGATAGCCAACATAACAAACAAACAGCATTTAAGATAATGCACGCATTGTACGGCCTGCGATGGCTGCACAATGACCTTAATAATTCACTGTTTTCATCGACATACTCCCTCTACTCTGGACCTTGATTTGCTGCGAGTTAGGTTTTTTTATAGGACATCCGCCAATTCTAAAGACATGTTTCCCTCTTTAAAGTAAACAGTCAACCTTCGCTCGGTGGGAGTCGCACTTTCTCTTCTGCTGCCCCCACTGTCTGGACCTCTCCATCCATCCGTGCTGTCGACTCCCTGTCCGAGTTCAAGTCCAGAGTCAAGACCTTCCTATTCCCCCCCCCCCCTTCTGCCTAATTACTAAATGCCACTTTCTCTTACGACACACATACAAATTCCTCCTTTCCCCAGGATGCCCGTCTCCCATTGTCATGCACAGCATCTGTAGCTGCGGTGGCATTTAGACGCACGATGAATCCAAATTATATCGCGATAAACAATTCTGGGTTTCTACTCTGAATAAGAGCCATTTTCCAATTCTCGACTTTCTATCGAGTGACTTTTCCACAACATCGGCAATGTCTGTTCCCTCTCAGTGTTTTTTTGTTTGTTTAGAATTGAATGCAATTATCTGGTTGAGGAGTTCGAGTGCAATATCTGTCATCATTATTTCTCCACCACCAAGTCAGCGCAATGCGTTTCCCTCTCAGTATTTATTTTCCCTCTCCGTTAAAACATCCACGAAACATCTACGAATTTGTTTTGATTTGGGTTTAACTTGGATTGCTGTAAAATTGTGCGTGTGCCTCTCTCTCTCTCTCGTTTTGCTCTAGCTTTGCACTGCTGGATTGTCTCGCACTGTATTTGCCTGTACTATTGCACCTCATTGGTTATCACTTGCTTCATAATTCGACGGCCCTCCTAGAGGAAGACACCTCGGGTCGCAATGAGAGTTCTCGCTCGAACTGCCGGCAGCGCTTACGACGAACGAGTTGTGCCCCAGCACCGCTTCAAGCGCGGCGGCTGCCTCCACGCGCACAGCGCCCCACTTCGTACCGAGAAGACAATCTGCTGGCTGACACTTCACCAAAGACTTGCAAGGGGAACTCGCTGGCGAGGCGTCGACGTGACGTGCGCCACGTGGCACCCACATCGCCGCTGCGGAGGAAGACGCCGAGACGCGCCAGCCCCACGCACATCCTCCCCGCATCCTCCCGGGGGGGAGGGGGGGGGCACGAGCGGCACCAGCAGCACCCCCCCTCTCCCCCCCCCCCACGTCTCCCTTTAAACTTGCAAATGTCAGAGCTGCTGTTTCCCATCAGCGCCAACCACTATCACCCCCCACCCACCCCGCTCCGGCCGTCAAGAGCCCGCGTCGCGCTGCGTGTTCGGGGTCCGCGTGTCGAGCCACTCGCAGGCCTCTTGGCTGGCAGTGCAGCTGCTCTGACCCGCGTGGCCTTGTGGGCAGCGTGCACACACGCAACGTGCACAGGCCAGACGAGGCCATGCAGCGTGCACACACGCAACGTAAACAGGCCAGATGAGGCCATACAGCGTGCACACACGCAACGTGCACAGGCCAGATGAGGCTATGCAGCGTGCACACACGCAACGTGCACAGGCCAGACGAGGCCATGCAGCGTGCACACACGCAACGTGCACAGGCCAGACGAGGCCATGCAGCGTGCACACACGCAACGTAAACAGGCCAGACGAGGCCATGCAGCGTGCACACACGCAACGTGCACAGGCCAGACGAGGCCATGCAGCGTGCACATACGCAACGTGCACAGGCCAGACGAGGCCATGCAGCGTGCACACACGCAACGTGCACAGGCCAGACGAGGCCATACAGCGTGCACACACGCAACGTGCACAGGCCAGACGAGGCCATGCAGCGTGCACACACGCAACGTGCACAGGCCAGACGAGGCCATGCAGCGTGCACACACGCAACGTGCACAGGCCAGACGAGGCCATGCAGCGTGGCTGTAACCTGCACCTCACTTTGCTCAATCTGGTGCTGGATGAAGACCTCCGTAGGGGTTGTTTGGCCATACTTCACCACGCTGGTCAGTGCGGGTTGTGTTGGCCTGCTTGTGCGAACATAAATGGCTGGATAAAAATCCATCATCTTGGATTCGGAGGTAGCGCAGTAGTTAGCGCACCAAGCCGGCGAGCCCAGCGCAATTCCCAGTCGTGGGCTAGCGTCAGTGGCAATGACCAGCATGGAATGGCACCATATACAACAGACGATAACATGATTATTATTATATTTAATGGTGGGGAATGAATACGTTGTGCAATCCAACGTATTCTAACTTCGTGGGATAAATATGTACCACGAGTGGAACATGAGTCTCAGGGACATCAGTTAACGCCCTGACCCGAGCTGGCCGTGGTATTTCAAAGACAAACCCACGGGGCGTGTGACCTTGGGAGAGTGGGGCCCCCTCCTAGCCAACGTCTACAACGTCCTCCCGGACCAGCCCAACAAAATACACCGACCCCGAGATCGACGAGACTCAGATCATCGTGGCCGGGGCCACGCTAACCAGGCTACAGGGAACTCCGGTGAGGGTCGGAGGTAGCTTACCGGGCTACACATCCGGCCACCTGAGTTCAATTCCCGATCGTGGCGCGCATCGGTGCCGAGTGATACCTGAACCCACGGTATGCTCCCCCACCTGAAGCAACCTGTATAGACCAGCATGGTGAAGTATGGTCAAATAGTAACCTCCCGGCACCAACACGGTGTGGGGAATTCTTTATCCAGCAGTGGACAGTCAAAGGGCTGTAAATGATACGTTAATATTTTACAATAATGTATGGGAATACAAATTGTATTGTAATATAATTATCAAATGCTCGTGCATGAATTGTGCAGTTTAATTCCTTCTCAAAGTTTCCATTTTCCCCCCAAGTCACCCGATCTTTCTTAATTTTATTCAAAAAACTCTCCCGAGCTCAAAAATAAATAAATAAAAAGTATAGACGAATGGGAAGAGAATTTAGAATAACCTAAAACTCCATCAGACTCGCTTGGAAAAACAATCCGTCCATTCTTTTTTGACATAGGTCAAAGGTCGTATGCAGAATTATCATAATTGCCATAAGTTCCCGGTTACTGACTCGATTCAGTACGCCGATAATTACTCAGCAAGTGCTGTGGCTGACAAGCTGCCTCAGGCGGGGAAAATGAAGTTGATTTTATAGTTGGAACAAAAACTGGACAGTACGCAAAGGAGCACGGAGAGCTGCACAATTGAATTGCTATCTGGTACTCAATTGAAGGAGCGCACGGATTAGAGAGCATGCGCAGGATCAAGACATCGTTGTCAGGGGACTTTGGGCAGGACACGGCGCTGGAAGGGACGATGGTCAAAGGTCTATAGAATAGTGACGGAGTGGCAGCCGAGGGATGGAACGCGTCCGTGAAATCATCTCGTGTGCAGGTGCTGAGATAGATGGTGAGCCTCACAGGACTACGAGGCACGGTGACAGCTTGGGACCGCCTCTACCCAGCAGTAGATTCATCATAGATGGTGATGACGATGACCGCATATGAAAATGTCCTGTTGCTATATGGATGCCTGCTCGAGGCTCTGCCATGTGCTTTAGTGTCGGTCTCTTTAAAGGCACGGAGTAACCTTGATATCGACCCACGGTCAAGTGCAAGAGGTCACACGAGATAACAGAGCGTGGCTTTCGTGGCCTACTCTGTGGCAGATGACACCTCATTAGCAATGATGAACGCTTGCATTCCTCTTCTCCTTTGATCAATCGAGAGGCAGCCCTCGGCTCTTTTCCGGCCGGAATCCTTTGCCCGAGACATGAAACGCCGCTAAAGTTTCGTTTTCCTTGCGTTTTAAATGTCAGCATGTGGATTAGGTTATGAATGCACCGCCACAAAACGCATCGACAATGAGAAGAACGTCAACAACAACAACAAACGGAGGTGCTCTCTGTTTACGAGAACCGTCTGGAATCGCTGTGCTTGGACGGCCAGCCGTAAAGGAAAAGTCAAGTATTCACTTGAAAGATGCCAAGCGCAGAGGCCATTATTCTCTGAGTGACCTCGACCTGAAGCCGCATGGACTTGGCAGAATGTACACGGAATATGCATCGTTGTAAAACCCAGAGATACAGTGTTCCTACTGCCATCGCGGATCGTCTGGCTATGGGGCTTTGTTGTCCTATAAGCCTTTAGAAGCCTCGTTGGGATCATCCCAGACTTCTGGGGAGGAAGCGGGGGTGGGGTGGGGAAGCATCCCAACTTCAGAAGCTGCTTTTACAAAAATGCTTTGAATAAAAACAAACGTAACGCACACTGGCGATACCCGAGTCACCCGGACGAGTCTGGCTCAGCAATACGTGAACACGTAACCCTCTCGTGTTCACGCTGTTCTTGAATTGCAAGGCTATCACATAGGTGCTATGTTTCACAGGTGAGTCTAGTATGCCAGTAGAGATGCGATCTTGCTCTTTGTTCTAGTCAACTATATATGTTTTGGCCGATTTGTTTTTAAATTTGGCAAATTTGAATCGTGATGATGGCACACACGGCATACATTTTTCAGATGAACACAACGGAATCTTTAACATCAAGTGATTAAAACACCCGCAGTATTAACCGGGGTGTCCGTTGGGCTTGAACAGCTAACCATGTCAAACAAAGCGGCACATGTGCCACTACTGGACATCTGTAAAACAGAGCTGCATAGCTCATCGGATTATTCCAGTATAAATACAAATCCTGATCGTGACAGCCATACACAGCCGGCTGATATCAGCTGCGGGGCTGTGCTGTTGTACCGTACTTATTCGCTCCAACATCTATGCTCCCCGCCTACACCAAGCTTCAATGACCAGCGTGATCACGTGTGGTCCAACGGCCCTCACGACCCGCGCGGGGCTCCAGCAGAGAGCTGTGCACGCCATTCCTGCAGTGAAGCTGGGGTCACCTACTAATAGCTTCAAATCAAGATCACCTACTAAATTAAATAATTTACAGCTCCCGACTTCCGCTTCAAGTGCAAACAAACAATGAGCACGAAAACAACTTGAACTGGATGTGAAATTAGCACAACACATTTCGTGACAGTTATGCATTACTTAACACATGCATATAAAAACAAAACGGACTGTCGATTCTAAGCTATTGTTTTTTATTTCCAGCTCAAACTTCTGTCTGGAGCTGCCAGCTGGAAGCCGGAGGAGGAGCCTGTGTTCGTTCCTGTGGCTGAATGTTCAGCCAAGATCGGAGGCCCCCATCGTTTTGCTCGTCTCAAGTTCAAAAATCTCTCTCCGCTCCCCACTACGATGCCAAATCACCCTGGGATCATCGCGTCTCAAACAAATGGAAAGTAAAAAAAAACACAACGAGAACCAGACAGCGCTACACTGGGATGGAACAATTCCCTACACCACCTCCGCTCTGTAACACGAGGGGCACGATGACTTTCGCGGAGATGATCCAAGACGAATGGAACTTCCGTGGGAAATTGCGCTGTTGTTGTGCTGCCTGGAGGAGACCGGCCACACTCACCGCAGTGTTGCCCTCCCCGGCAGAGCCGCTACCTCGGCCCGGTCGTCTCACTGCGGCCTACGGGTTCCTGTGCACATGGCACGGGGCCCCTACTCTCATTACCTCCAAATGAAACCCTTTCACTCCACGAGGACAAGCTCACGTCGGAGAACCGTTGCAGTGAATGGTAGCGTCACTAGTGGCTGCAGGGGCGGTTTAAACCCATAGCATGCGACTTGAAAAACATTGATTGTTACAACCGCGATTTGATGCACGGAGTTCGCAAAATGTACGAAGCGTAAATATTCCTCGTTCCTCCAGGTGTAAAAATAAGTATTCAGCTGTGAGCTTGCCCTACCACTACTCAGGTATGTACGTATGTTGAACTTAGCCAACCGTGCTAATCGAAGGTGCGGGAAATGACGTTCAAATCAATTGTCTAACTTAACTGTACCTGTCCCTGGACCATCTGTTTGAGCAGCGTGCCCTACAAGTTGCGACTGCGCAGATTTCCACGCTGTTGGTGCTGCCGCCGTGCAGATGTGTTGCTGGGCACGATGTCCGATGTTCCGCTCCGCCTGCTCGGAGCTTCTTCAGCAAGTCAAGCCCCCAACACCGTGGAGCTAAACGTCGGACAAGACCCCGATCGGCACGCGGTAACGAACCCCAAAAAACACGTCGGAGAGCTCTGCCTAAAATTGTCTTTCAAAGATTTTCCTTTTTGTTGTATTTCACTTCTGTGTGACGCTTACATCATTTTTTTGTTGCAAGCGAGGCATTCATGCACCGCCCCTGGTGACCCCTGACCCCGCAACGGTCGACCCACAAATTCACCAAAGCCACAGAAATGAATGAGTGGATGTACACTTTTGTGCCCAATTAGAAAGCAAAATGTAACACACTACTCATTGTTGGCGGTACGTAGACTGGCTATTACTGTGTCGCTAATGGAGGTTGTTTGGTCATACTTCACCATGCTGGTGAAGAGAGGGTCCCGGGGCTGATGCAGCTGTCACTCACCAGTGACATGAGATAAAAAAAAATAAAACACGTGACATCAACAAGACAAACGCGCTATAGTAAGAAGTTTAAAGAGCTCATAAGTCGTCTAGTGTAGTGGGCAGCCAACAGCAATTCAGCCAAAATGCATCATTGTACTGCACTTCTACGCTCCCGCGCCTCAACCTCTACGCCTACACCAACCCTGCGCCGATCAGCGTGCCGCGTGGTCGACTAACCCCCTGTGTGGTCGACTAACCCCCGACTAACCCTTACCCGCGTGCGCTGTCCGCTCGTCCGTGGGGCGACATCGTTGAGAGGATCTCTGCCCGGGCTGGATTCACGCGACTGGCGGAGTGCCATCACCACAGCAGGGAACAAAACCTCTCGAACGAAAGAAAAAAAAACCTTCTCCCTCAAGGATATTACAACAACAATTCCCGGATGTGAAGGCTTATTTTGCGACTACTTCTTCAAAAGAGATCAGATTTATTCATGAAAGCTGTGTAGCCTAGCCTAAAATGTACACGTTGCGTACGCTCACGTTACATACGCTCGCAACACGTATGCTCACATTACGTACACACACATTACGTACACACACATTACGTACACACACATTACGTACACACACATTACATACACACACATTACGTACACACACATTACATACACACACATTACGTACACACGTTACGTACACACACGAGAATAGGTTTTCCCCTTTTTTCTGGCAACAAAACAGGTGTTAAGATGTTAGAACACCAAACTGAAACCTTTTACAAGAAATCATGTCTGCATTAACCACAATGCTTGTGGTCAGAATGCAAACAAAAAACATGATCTGATAGTTTATGCATTGTCTTTGAAACTGATTGGTCCACACCAGAGACAGCTTTATTTTGAGCCTCTGTTTAAATCTCTCACTCCCTGCTGATGATAGCCACGGTTGGGAATCGAACTCAGGTGGCTTGGCTCCCCGCGGAGTGCGCTAACAGCCGCGCCACCGCTGCCCACCAAATGTATTTATAGAATTTAAATGACAATGTTGATCCACACGGCGCCCCTTAGGAAGGGTGAGTGAGCTGTGCCGAGATGGGCCACGCGAATGAAGCCGATGGGCAAGGCGAGACACGGAGTGGCAGTCAGTGGACGGAACGCATTAAAATGTAGACGATCTAACGTCGCTCCACGCCACACGCACAAATGAAGGCGAGAGATGGAGGAGAGTCTCGACTGCGGGCGACGTCAACAATGAATATCCCGTAGAGCCACCCTACCGTCGAACCTCGCCCCACTTTCAAGCTTCCACGCCGCCAGTGGTCGAACATCAACCGAATCGGGACGGGGCCACGTGACCGACGCGGCCACCCGATGCCACAAATGGCGCCGTCAAAGATTCGGCGGCCTGCGAGTGGTGCGGCCACGAATCCCGAACCGTCGACGGGCATCGTAAACACTCGGCCGCTGCTGCTCCGGTCATCCTCGAAAGGAGGAATGGACGAGATCCACACTGCGTCTGAACAGACAATTGAGTGGATAACAAATCTGAAATTGCATCTTTAATCTGCTGCTATTAATCCGGACGAAAGAAGAAGACCCAAAAAACAACCTCTATTACGGGTGGAACGCGTCCGAGAGGGAATCAGTTTGTGTGCGAGTGCTCGCTGGATTATCGCATCGCGGCGTCTTCTGCTGTGATGGGGGTTTCTTGGCATGCGCAAGCTTGGACTTGGCGAGGATTGGGACAGATAGCGGGCGGGTTGGGGAGGCCGTCATTCAGCAGCGGATTGACCATGGCTGATGACGACAGCATGTTAACACAATTGCAGCTCAAGATGCTGTTAATTTAAGTGATCTTAACTAATGTAGAAGGCTCTTTTATTGTGAACAACCTTAACATATCTATCATGGGACCTTTTTGCCGGTATCAAAGTATGAAAGAAAAGGTTTTACTTGTTCTGGCAATCGACGCTGCATATATTACCAGAGCGAGTGTGTCTGCATGCCCACCACAAACACGTGTGGTTCATGCAGTAACTTGATTCCTTGAAAAATGTTTCTATTCGGTGTTTGAGCATCTTAACATTTGTTTTATTGGCAGAATGGGCAAAACCTATTCGTATTTTTCACACTTAGCAGATCTTGCGGTAGATAGGATATGACACGAGCTCGACCCTACAGGAGGCTCATATTTTATTATTCTAATTGTGTGGAACATTAGCTATTAATGATTACAGTCACCTACAAGCTACCATAAGTGGGTTACATTTTCAAACATTAACCAAGGATTCATTTTCGCCAAGAAAATATAATTAAAATTAGGTTTGAAAGCGAATCTATTTGCTGCACCGATTGCCCTTTGGTTCAGACCACTCATACGGTGCGGAGAAGGACAACATACTTAAACGTAAAAAAGCGACACTACCCTTAAACAATTATGTCTCGACAAGCATAAGGAATATATTAACGCCATTGAACGGGCGAACCAGAAAGTTCCCAGTCGGATCTCGGAAGGCAAGCAGCTTAGAGCCTGCAATGCCGTTGCTTGGCGAGCACGCTTTACACGCCTTGCCACGACTCTTGCGGGGCCATGTGGGCGGTCAAGAGAGGGCAATGCACCAAAATCCACCGTTGTACTGCACTGCTACGCATCCACGTCTATGCTCCCTGCCTTCTGACCGCCCCGCACTGACCAATGTGAAGACGGCGGTCAAATCATCATCGCGACCCTGCACACGCACGAGAAGGCCTTAGTCCAGCGGCAGATTGACGAAAGTGGTGCACGTGCACATGCACACAGGGGCCCCGTTCGAGCGGAGGGTAGCAGTGTGCATGCCGCAACATCTGTGAGCGCAGCACACGAGCAGAGTGACATCGCCGATGCACGCGAGCCTCCAGCTCGGCGTCGGCTCTGGAAACCATTTCTCAAAAGTTGGCTTTGGAGGTGAGCGCATTGCCTCTTTCTGAGCAAACCCTGCTGCTGCTGCTGCAGTGAATGGGACAATTAACTTAAGCACACTCTGAACATGTGCAGTCGCCCAATGAATGCATCTGCTCTAGGTTGACAAAAATCCTCATAGTAATAATACTACTACTACGCCGTCACTGCTGTGCTGCGGCTGTGGTCCGTGTCCGTGCACCCACACGGACCGCTGCGTTCACTGCCAAGCGGTGGCAGCGTGCGACCGACTGTTTTCAAGGGATGGCGCGTTATGCAAATGTGGGAATTCGGGCAATGGGCAGCATCAGCGTACTTGGGGAACGACAAGCCACGACCAACGGGTGGCGGCTGGCGGTGGCCCTCAGGGCTGTCCCCACCCCTGCCTGTTGGTCAGCTTCGCGCTCCTACAATCGCGACTGCGGACCGCCACGCGGGCACACGACGGCCTGCTCTTGTCGAGCGACGGGCACGTTCATTTGTCCGGCGCCATACTCCAGAGACACCGTCGTGGGGGCCTGTGGCGGTGTTCGAGTGTCGAGGCGCCGGTGACTTTTGGACCGAGATCCGAAGGCTGCTCGAAGCAACGACACACACGTGTGTGTGTGTGCGTGTGCGTGCAACATGTGTTTTCCTTTAGCGTTGGAATCTGGGAGTGTTTTTTTTCGTTTTACAATGAAGAACTTTTTTTTAAGGGGCGAGCAAATCATCTGTTTTCTTGCACAAAGGCCTCTATGGGTATACAGATCCCCAGTGCCGTGTGATATCCGAGACATTTTTGCTAATAGCGGAAGGGTGTTGTTCGCACGTGAAAACTTTGGTATGGAATAAAATATTCCACTGTGGAGCTCCACTACTGTTAGTCAAATTAAAATTGCACCACTCTTGATTGTAATACATACGTGTAATTAGATAATTTACTTAAATGGCTACGCGTAATGAGACCAGGGGTCCGCGCGCGGCCTCTTGCGCTCTCAGCTCGGCGGCTTGGGTTCGATCGCCGGCCACGGCTCACATCAGTAGCGCGAGATTCCCTGCCAGTTCTGATTCCCCAAATGCCTTCACCAATCCACAACGACCAGAGCGGTGAAGTATAGACAACCCCCCACCATCATGATGATGACACACTGTAGGGAAGTCGTCATCCAACAGTTGTTTGATGAAGGGTTACACATTGTTGCCGCCACTATTGGGAGATGTTGCAAATGTCACTTTCTGAGCTGTCGAATGCTTAATAAATAATTCTGGAAAGAGCTTTTAAATAAACAAAATGTGAAAGCACACCAACCACGCCTGATGATTTGTTTTTAAGTTGCCAGTATGTGTAGATATAAACAAAGTACAGCCAATGGGTCAATCCACTGCTGGACGAGGGCCTCGCCATACGGTGTGGGTCACGTGCTCCCATGACCATGCTTCACCATGCCGGTCAGTGTGGGCTCGTGGAGGAGGGGCCCAGGATGGGCTCGGATATCATTGTCCCCACTGATCTCAGCCGCGTCTGGGAATCAAAGTCGGGTGGCTGGGATTGCAGTGCGGTGCCCGAACCACTGCGAAACTGCTCCCCCCCACCCCCCTCACAACCTCAGCTCTCTCCTCGTTATGATCAGCACCACAGGTTCTATAACCGAGACTCGGTCGAATAAAACAGGACCCACTGGAGGTTACGATTTCACGTTAACTCGAGCTCGACCCCGTGGCCCCAAGGGTAGCAAAGATACAAGTCAATTTACCGTTTTAATTTCGAGGGCAGTAATTGTATTTGGCTCAAGATAATTGCTGCTATTACTGTGAACACACCCTGTAAAATAACATTTAATTAAGAACTTAATTAGCTTCATCATGGCAAAAGTAATTACTGTTTTGATTGTGCTTTGACAAGTGAAATTTGCTCTCAAATTAACCGAGATTGTGTTGTTACGTTCTGCCATCGAGCCGAGAGACGGTAGCGATGAGTTTTTAAATACAAATGTAGTATTTTGGATTTTTATGGACAAGTTTTGATATTTTTCCGATTTTCATTTTATTTACATTATCTTACATATTCATGTGTCTGCACACGAACAAAAGGTACTATCAATGTTAATATTATGCTTGTTTATCCTAGAAAGCCTCACGAAGTCTTGTGACTCCTTCGCAGGATGACCGTGACAAGTTTTCACAGCAGAGGAGACAACGATCACCGTGTAATAATCCCAGCGAGTATTTTGCGGTATAACTTTACAAACTTGCCCAATACGCCGGGACACAACTGCCTGGCATCTCGAGTGACGTCACAGGGATATTGAACGTCCGCTGCGATTCCGACAGCACGCGTGGTGATTGCACACCACAGCAAGAGCGAAATGACGTCACCTGGTGTCACGTGAGACCATTTTTGGAATATTAGTGGCACATATCAGTGACATCACTTCCATTTGTCAGATTAACCAGAAAGCGCAAAAAAAATCAGTGTCCAAAATTTGATATCCAGGCCTATTTTTATTTTCATTTAACATCCAAGTTTCGAGAGCACAACTCCACGAAGACGATTCATGAAGCCGTCACGGAAGACCAAGTCACGATTCCTGCCCAACAAAGAAATGTGTCGCCTCTGTCACGAAATGTGAACTCGACCGGAAGTCAAATAAACCAACGTATACATTCCCATTACGAGCGGCACGGTCCTTTGCTTTGAATGACCGTCGTCCACTCGCGACGAGCGCGTTTACATTATTATTTTAAACGCTCGGCAAACAGCGTCTCATTAGAATTTCGGGAGAACAAGAATGTAAACAAAATACTGCCAACGATAACAGATGTTTGTTACAACGCAGAGCCGTGAGAGATGTCGACGGATTGTGGAGGCCTTCATCCAGCATGATGATAACCGATTTGTAAACGGCTGAACGTGCTCGCTGATTAATATGACGAAGTTCTGCGAAACCAGTGGCAGCGTGGGACAGCTGCTGCCACTAGCGATGCAGGAAATGTCTGCTCAAAAGCATTTGCAAACATTCACTCTCAGCTAGTCTGTGACCAAATCACACACAAGTTGTCCGATATCATTTGCATCTCACAAGCTAAGCATGCTTGGGCCTGGATCTCGCTTGGATTGCCGTCCCCTCCAGGCACGAATAGGTTGTCATTGGGATGGGGCCTACGTTACAGGCAGCAGAGGTCTACTCGGCAACACCCATTGTTGGTATGTACTTATGCGCTCCCTCGTCTATGCTACCCACCGTCACCAGCCCGCAGTGACCGGAGTGGCGAGTTATGGTTACAGAGTCACCGCGACTTGCACAGCGTTGGAAGGTCCTCATCCCCCCACGGCCCATCCTGACTCCTCCCCCCTCCCCTTAACCAGTATATAAGGTCGTGTCTCTTAGAGCTCACTTGATATAGTAATTTTGCTGTGACTGTTCCACCTGAAGACGGGGGCTTGTGTTGCCTCCAAAACGTCGTGATTTAATGTATATGTTTTCGTTTTCCTTTTTTTACCTACGTGACTTTACCGAAAAAACCAAAGAGTTTGGGTCCTTGCAGTCACGAAAGCTTCAAATCTAGAAATGGTCCTCATCCGTGTGTGGATTGACAAAAGTGTCACTCACTCTCCGTGCACGCGGAGTGTCGGGTCAAGGTCCCCTGGTGGACGCGGGCAGTCAAATACGAGACAGAAGCTAGCCACGGTGACCCCACACGAGGCTTTGTCGAGTGACCTCACACTCAACATCGTAACCACTCCGAGCACCAACAAATGACAAAGATCATCTGTATAGCCTGTAACAAACTGTTGGGACAAGTGCTGTTAGCGAGCACCTATGAAGGTCAGAACGGCACACGAGGGGGTGGGTGGTCAGCACCACGACCAACCGCCTTTGTCTCCCTAGTGGCGATGTTTACACACCGCACTGGGCACTCATTTGAGGCCGAGTCGACCTATGGGAGTGGGGGGGGCAGGACCGGTTCAGATAATCGTCACTGGTGTTGGCCGTGAGCGGGAATCGAACTCGGGTCGCCAGGTTCGTAGCGCAGCTCAGCGTAGCGCTAACCGCTCCACCACCGCTCCGCCACTCTTAGCGCCGCAGCACACAGAATGACCGCCCACGACTGCTCAGCTGCCAATTTGGCCTCAGCCTCCTCCGCTAAACTGGGCCGGAACAAGCACGGGCAGGACTGCTGCTGCTGCTGCACATGAAGGTGATCTTTTTATAGAAACTCCCTTCCTGGACGCCGTGCTGCTGCTGCTACTGTGCGCAGTTCAACTCGAGCCCCAGCTCTTCGTGCTATGGTCAAAGAGCAGAACTCCTCTTCTCCGCGGTGATTTGGGGACGAACATCACGGATACTATTATCCGCGAGGTTATCCGTGATTTTTTTTTACTTCATTTACCCGCGGAGGAATTAATTCCTTGCGATTTAAAGGGCAGGGAAATTTTCGTCTTAAATTTTCACAGCTGGAATTTAGCCAAATTATACGCGGAATGAAATTTAATGTTGGGAGTTAAAAAAAAAAAATTGGTTACGAAGCTGGGACCATAGTCACCTCGCTTTAAACCCCCGTTATTCACCAGCGGCTGCCTGGATTCAAACCCAGGATCTTAGCGGTGCCGGGTCCGTACTCTGACCTCTGAGCCACCCGACCTAGCAGTGAGCCAATCATTTATGGTTAACTTGAACAAGACATGGAGGTTAACCCTGAAGGACCCCGGGTCTTCATAGCACTTTGAGCATCTAAATGACATCTACGTGAATGTCACTTCGCCTTACGACGTAAGAACCGTGCAGCCTGAGCAGCGTGTGTTCGCGAGCTCTCCGCCAGCCGCGGTGGATCTGGTGCACGCCGCTCCACGTCTCTTTGCCTACTGGCCACGTGGTGACCGCAGCGCAGCAGTTACTCATTCATTTTAATATGAAATAGGACAGAAAGTCTCGTGGGTCCATTGGCTTAAGAGGCAATGCATTGGTTAAAGGTGTGGATCTGCACACTTGTAATACATCGTCATAAACTGTTTGTCATATCCCTTATAGACTGTAGCAGCACTCCTCTAACCCTATTACCCGTCAATCCTATTATCTACACAATGTATAGGGTCCACAGGAACTGTCACTATTATATTATTATATTATCCAGACAATATTCTTCCTTGTATCTGCATGTTTTTGCACGCAGCACTGCCGAATGGCTTCCTATAATACACACATTTTGCGGATAATTGGAGTTCATCCTCAGATTAATCCTACTATCGCCTCGAAAAGGACCCGCGACCAACGTCCCGTACATTGCCTCGGATACGGAGAACTCTACAGTATAGATCGAATGTAGAATCACGTCTGTATTTAAAAATAATACGCACAGATATAGCTACGCGCACTGCTAAACAATCGCAGTCCGATGACAAGCGCGCCGTGAACACATGCAAGACCCCCTCTATTATTAGGCCCTGTTGCTTCTAGCCAAGGGCAATGGGCAGACGGCACTGCCCATGGGCTTAGCAGGAGCCCCACACACCAACGCTAAACTCCCTGCACACGCGGGCCATAAACACGTCAACGTGAGCTCTTGCCCAAATGAGCATTGAGGCCCTGGTGCTCATCTCCTGTTTGCAGCCCTGAGCCCGTGCTGGACATTCCACATTCCTATGTTGGGGGTTTTAGTGTCACCATTGGACGACCACCAAAGTTGACTTCTCCACAACGTGGTAGACATTTTAAGGACCCTGGAGCGATGATGGGCTGTCAACCCCCAATCGGGATGTGAACTCGTGACCTTTCGATCGCGAGCCGCTTGCTCTGCCTCTGAGCCACGTGGCCGGCAGGAGCCGTGCACAGACCGCACGAGTGCAATGGCCGCGCCTTGCTCCGTCAAACACGCGGTGTACACAACAGGCCAGGGACATCACGAAGAGAGTCGCTTGGCGTTTAAAAGACATCAGCCACGATCTGTCCACAGCAGGATGAAGCGATCCCCTCGCTGTCGCCGTGTTGTGGTGGGTGTCCTCTCGGGGCGTGGTCGCTCCCTCGACTGCCACTCCGTGCTTAGTCTCGACCACCACTAGCAACGTGTCCTGCCCAAGCCCATTTACTTTTCTTAACGGTCAATAAGATGCCCATAACTTGCCTATGTTCTCCAACCCACGTGTTCCTCGCTCTTCCTCAATATAATTCAAAGTTTTCTAAACTGATATGCACTGACAAAGCAGCACTTTGAAATGACGTTCGAGGTATAATTAGAGTCACGACTTCATGATGCAGAATGAAAACACTGTACATGTTTAGCCAATCATAAACAAGAAAGATTCAACACTCGAGGATAAATGCAACATCAAGACTACATTAAAACCACGAAACTACACTGGGAGATCCATTAACAGATTTATTAATGACTCTATTTTACTTGCCAACAGGTGACTGAATGTTGTGAATGGGATGGCTCCGCATCTCAGACGAGTGGGATTAGAGCCGCATGCGGCTCTTTAAGGAACTGCCTCGTGACTTCATTGATTTCAGGACCAGCGTCTCGTATCCACCACCACAGTGCGCTGCGGCTCTTGAAAAAGAGGTTCATTTCAACATAGAATTCGAAAGAAAATGTCTCTAGTTGTTGTTGTTGTGGTTGCAGAGCCCCCGAGTTAGAAGACTGATGAAGTGCACGACTCAGCGGGAGCCGTGTCGTGGCGTTCAAGTCAAAAGGTCGTTCTCTCTTTAATCTCTCACCATCGTTCTCTCTGTAATCTCTCACCATTGTTTCCACGGGACACCTATAAATAGATCAGCCCGTATTAAAATGATGACACGTGTCTAATCAAAACCCCGTGCTGCGTCTCCACGTATAAATACAGTACACACACACACATTGTTCACCAGCCTGCAGGCATTCCAGACCACTATTATCAAGCAGCATTTGTTTTAAGGCAGCAAACTCTGGACGGGTTCAGACTTTCTGCGTCTCATCCGCAAAAGTCAGGCTCGTTAAACATATGCTGCTGGATTTCCAGATGGCAGTGGCAAGAGCACTCCACACACACACACGCACGTGGTGTTGTCTCGGTGTGCTCCAGCAGCACACACACACGATGCGACTGTGTACAACACGCGTGCGTTGCGGCGTTCGTCAGAGCGACGAAGGTGGACAGGGGAGAGACCGTCTCACCTCTCTGCTGGGCTTCAGTGAACCCGGCACAGGCGGCACAAGTGACGAGCAGCAGCAGCAGCGCGCATTCTCGTGCCTTCATAGTTCCAGCCTCAGCACCGATCACGGTGTGGTGGCGAGTCTCCTCTCCACAGTCACCCTCGAGTGTTCACGCGGCGAAGCTGTCCAGCGCTGTCGATGTCACAGGCTCCGAGACGACGACTGGACGATGCGGTTGATGAAGATAGCTGTGATGGGGAACGCGTGCGAGAGTTTGCCACCGTGCCGAGCCATGCAATGAGTGGGGCGCCCCGCGTCGCAGTTGCGCGCTACTGCGCCTGCACAGGAACGCGGCAGCTTTAAAATAAAAATAAAACTCGCGCCTCCAAACAAGGAGAGAGAGAGGAGAGGCTGGGTGCGTGGTGGTTGGTGGTGGTGGTGGTGGCCACTGCGTGACTGGTGGCATGCCAGGAGGGCAGGCGGACTCACTGACAGTTTATGTACCACAGTCTAATAGATTACTGACGTGGTGCAATGGCTAGGACGCTGGACTTGCAATCTCGGAGATCGCCGGTTCGATCTCCTGTCGCGAAAGTTTTTTTTTGTTCCCCTTTCGCCAGCGGAAGAACTTCGCCAGTGGAAGAACTTCGCTGGCGAAGGAGAAAATGCCGACGTCCAGAATAAACGTCTGTACCGTATGTACGGTGAACTTCTTTCGCACCGTACGTAGCCAACCATGCGAATCGGAAGTGCGTGGAAAGGACAAACTCAACTCAAAAAATATTTTAAAAAGCAATCGGTAAAAAAAGAAGCTATCCAATGCACACACTTTTATTTGCACTCAAAAGTAGAAAATAAAAACATGCGACCCCTAAATTAATCAAATATCGATGTGCTAAATAAAAGTGTGTGGCTCGCATAAAGAAAATGAAACGCATCGAAAGGAAGCCACCCACTTTTATTAAGCACTTTAAATTGTATTAATTTGTGGGTCTAAATTATTTACTTTATCCTCTTGAGTGCAAATAAAAGTGTGCATTGAACATCTTGTTTTTCTAATATAACGTAATAGTTAGTTTAACACGTAGTGGGGCTTTCGCGGCCAATATTATCCACAATAGACGTTCCTAGTGCAGCACTAACCGGTGCGTTGGAGAGTAAACCCACTGCAACATTTACCATTCGAGCACCGTGACGTGTCGCCAGTGATTACAACCAGCATCATCAGGCCACAGCCATAGTTGTGGAGAATTCCTCCTGTTTCGTTCTTAAATGTCGGGTGTTGGCGGGTTTAACGATTCATTTATATTTACGCGCTCTAACCCAAAAACATCTCTGTTATGAGCCTAGTAGTTGTTGTGTACTTGGGGCTCTCGCGCTGAGGAAGGGGAGGGCAGCGTCCACTCCGGCTCCGTGACGAGTGGCGGTAGGAGCGGGTCACCTCTCATTCACCGCAGGATGGCCGGCGACAGCCGCTGTGGATGGACGTCGAGACGTTTGGCGTTCGTAGGTTGGTCGCGGCCATTCGTGATTTAAAAAAAGGGGGTGGGGGTAAAATGTCGGATTATGAACGAGTCAAAATGTAGCTAAGAACAGGAATAGGGCCACGACGGGCAGGCCCTGGACCCGGTTTCTTCAATTAAATCTTGAATTGTCACGCGAGGCGGGTCTGTGTCGAAAATGTCAGCTCGTTAGGCTTCGTATATCCGAAGATATGAAGCGTCAAAGATTCCAAATAATATAAACCGACAACACGGCAAGTTCAATAAAAGTGTATAGTACTAAATAATAAAATAATGTCATAAAAACGAGCGTTCTCATTCGAGAAGCAGGCATCAAACCTCCTGGCGTCGACACTACTTCTCGTAGGCACTGATGGAACCATCAACGCACCAGAACATCAACATGCCGATGCGCCCATCTCCTTGATGAATGAGAAAGTGAAGGTCAACCACAGTAGCGCGATTGTAACCAGCAGCCCAAACTATGGACCACTGCAGGCTGCGCCCCTTCGACTTAGGAGGAGGGGAGGAACAACAACCGACACGAACCCTCTCCCTCCCTCTCTCTCTGCTGAAGCCCTCTCGTTGCGACCGCCAGCAGACCTCGAGATGGCATTAAGCACGTGAACCACATTGCTGCTGCTGCTGCTGCCGTGATGTGAACATGGAACCCCATCACACGCAACCTGCCGACGGACACAAGACGAGTGGGGGTGGAGACGGAACCGACCTGCGCCGTCACTTCGGCTCACGGGATCCTCTGGCGATGGTACTTTTGTTGCCACATCGCTGCAGTTCCACAAACGCGGCACTCACGCAATGTCCAATGCAGTCACTAGCAGCGTGTCCAAGTCATTCGGTTGTGAACTCTGACAAAAAATACACTTCTCAAAAGACTAAATCCCAGTTTAACACGTACGCTTTCGCGACCAATAGTATCCATAAGAGGTTGTTTGGGGTTATATCGCGTAAATACAAATGTGTCGTAAACCCGCCACCACCCGACACAGACAATTAATAAGGGTTGTCACGGAAAGAAAACACTCCAATTCGTTAATAATACAGCAACGGCGCTGTGTTGCAGAGTAAACCTACAACATTTACAATTCGAGTACGACGTTTCGCCAGTAATTACAACCATCAGCATCATCAGGCGACAGACAGATTTATGGAGAACTCCTCCTGTTTCGTTCTTAAATGTCGGGTGGTGGCGGGTTTAACGACACATTCATAATTACGCGATCCAAGCCCAAAACCTCTATTATGGATAATACTAAATCCCCATCAGAATGGTACATATTTTGATACAGTGCGATATGCCAACTACCTCGCCTGGTGTACAGGAAGTCGTTGGTTCGATCCAGACCCTGACGCCTGCTGCTGCATATTTGGAATGTGCGTGTCTCTCTCCCCGTAGTCGCGTGGATTTTTCTCCGGGTCCTCCAGTAAATCCCTACACGTGTAGAATCATCATCACGCGTTTAGAGCATTTGGCTGCTATGCATTTCCACGGGATGTTAAGCCACTACGTTCAGCTATCAGTTGTGGCCAGGTCGCTTCTGAAAAATAGCTATATCGCTAAGTGGGCCTTACCTGGTAAAATAAAAAAAAATCATAGTTTCTGAAAGATTTAGTTATCCTTTAAATGCCACAGCGTATTGATTAATGTGTTGATTTATTTGATTGCTATTGGTTGTGCTTGTGCACCCACTGCCAAACGCAGTATTGCCACATACATACAATAATTCGCGTCCTTGTTAAAACGTGTCATTTCGGTTCTTCTGAATTACAATCCTGTCGAGGACACCGACAGCCACGCGTGAAATGCGGAGGCGCTGTGGAGCCTTTGCCGAGGCGGTGGCGCCCTCTGCAGGGCGCGTGAGGGGCCGTGCCGATTGAAATGCAGAGGTGGTGGCGGGGGGGGCTGCGTGGTGAACGCCGACAGGGCCGGTCGTGCAGCCATGCGGTTGCTGGCTCACGAAAACTGCCGGCGGACGGACTCCCACCAGAGGGAGCTGTCGCTCTAGAGAGCCCCTCTCTGGACGGTATATCGCCTGATCGTCCACGCCAATCTGTTCTTGTGTACGGCGATCTGGCTCACGAGCGAGAGGTCCGTGTGGTGGTCTGCGCCTGGTCACGACGAGAGGGCTTCAGGAGAGAGCATTGTGCAGTTTTACTTTCTAAATTCAATTACAAACTTTTTTATAGAGTAATTTATGACATGAGCGGTTGTATAACGTCATCATTATTGCAATTCCTTGAATTATGTATTGGTTAACTGACAGCATGAGAATCACAAGGCATTACGGTGTGTAAAGTTACAATGATTAAAATACGTATTATGGGCTCATGGTGAGTGGACTGGAGAAAAAATAATTTTCAACATTCATTAGCACAGCATAGCACAAGACAATACAAGAAAAAATTAAGAACACAATTACAAAGTCCTGGGAAACCGATATCGCGATGAATGGCATTTCCCAAAAATTATCGTCTCGTGCGTGGCGCGTTCACGTTTCACCATCGCAGGTGCAGAAGCGCACGTCCACGCAGAGAGACAACACACGGCCTGCGGCATGAACCGCACAAAATGATTGCGTCACGGTGTAACACGTGAATATACAAATGCACATTTTAATTAATTTCACAATGTCTTGACACTGCGTCGCTTGCAGCAAATAAATTTTTTCATTAAGTCAGAGAGACGTGTGACATTTTTATTGCAGTGTTATTAGTTACATTTCCGAGAGCGTTAAAATAAATATTGCCACTGTAATATTCCTTTCATCAATTATTGTGGTAATTGCGCTCTCTCTATCTCGCAGGCTTCAGAGAATCTCTAATCTCCCCTAACCCCGTGGGATTCTGGAGTGGCCGTGGCGGCGTCTGTACAGAAGAAGCCCTGCAGAGCCCACAATGAACGTCAGGTGGCAGCTAGAGAATATCATTGCGATTTTGCTCCCGCTATTTTGGTAGACCCCGCAAACGAGGACACCACTGCCGTGCGCTTGGTGCTGTGTAGCTCCGAGACGTGTTTCCGGGTTGTACCGCGTATTGCTCAAAACGATGTCCGACGTTTCGCTCCACGTGCTGGGAGCTTCTGCAGGAGCTAAAATTGAGCTTCTCACTTGAATAGCGTTGCCAGCTGCAGCAGCAGTACTAGCACCAGCTGCAGCCCCAGCTGCAACCACAGCTGCAGCCCCAGCTTGCAGCCCCAGCTGCAACCCCAGCTGCAACCCCAGCTGCAGCCCCAGCTTGCAGCCCCAGCTGCAGCACCAGCTGCAGCCCCAGCTTGCAGCCCCAGCGTGCAGCCCCAGCTGCAGCACCAGCTTGCAGCTCCAGCTACAGCACCAGCTGCAACATCAGCACCAGCTGCAGCCCCAGCACCAGCTTGCAGCACCAGCTTGCAGCACCAGCTGTAACACCAGCCCCAGCTGCAACACCAGCACCAGCTGCAACACCAGCCCCAGCTGCAACACCAGCCCCAGCTGCAACACCAGCACCAGCTGCTACACCAGCACCAGCTGCAGCACCACCCCCAGCTGCAGCCCCAGCACCAGCTGCAACAGCAGCACCAGCTGCATCACCATCACCAGCTGCAGCACCAGCTTGCAGCACCAGCACCAGCTGCAACACCAGCCCCAGCTGCAACACCAGCTGCAACGCCAGCACCAGCTTGCAGCACCAGCCCCAGCTGCAGTAGCAGCTGCCGGTTGTTGACGCTGAGCGTTCACACAGCAGCTGGCAACGCGATACAATCAGAAAGGAGGGGCAGAAGAAGCTCCCAACACGAAACGTCGGACGTTATGCCGAATAGCAGGAGGTACATAAAACACATTGGAGAGCTATACTGCAATGGAGGTGTCATTAAATTACACGATGAAGTAATATCCAGTGTGATAAAAAAATGATATAGCCAGTAAAATTAACTTTTTACGTTTTATACGAGGTTAAAATGTTTAAGACTGAGCACTTCATTAAAATTAAATAGATGCTTCTACTGTGGAGTGCTTGTGGATGCTTTGTTGCAAACGACTTTCCTTTAATTCTATGTATATTTAAAATTTGCAGTTCCTACAGTGTTGAGTTCGAGCCGTGAACGTTGCGTAAATGTTGTAGATAAGTTTGAGGTCGGTCGCTCATCAATCTGCACACAATCCTACCACGAAGATTTACTTTAGTGCACCGAAAAATGTGTATCACGCGCATGTAACCGCCGGGGAGCCCAGGAACATTCTTTATTTGCGAAGGTCTATTTAATATTTATAATTGAACAATGAAGCCAATGTAGGAAAGTGTTCAATAAAAAAACATTATTGTTCCCATTTGTTTCTGCAGGAGGGCTACAATTAATATAAATAATTGACCATGTAATGTAGTCATTACATGTATTATTTGGCACGCAATGGTAAACGATGACACAGCGTACTCTCCATATATCCTCATGGTGGGGTGGCAAAGTGGCACCGTGCTTACTGCACTATGAAGCCACGTGACCCGCGTTCGATTCCTGACCACGGCGAACATCATTGGCGAGCGACATCTGAACCGGTCTTGGACCCTCACGACACCGACACCACGTGGGCTCACGCAGGGCGCTCTGCACCTGGCGACCCGAGTGAGATTCTCGGCGGTGGCTAACGGCTAACCTCAGCGGCGAGTGATGTCTGAATTGGTACTGGTTCTCCGACAATTAATTTCACTAACCAGCGTGGTGAAGTATGGTCAAACAACAACCCCTACGACCAACACGGCGTGGGAAGGCCTTGTTATAGCAGTGGATTATCAAAGGGTTACAAATAATGGCATTTATAGTTACAAAGAAATACTCCATACAAATAAAACTGTACAGCCCACTAAATACGTGCTTTGGAATTAACGTCAATGCCAAATGTTTGGGGTCAAAAAATATGAATGGTGCATTTGATGAGAGCAGTGGAGCTGTTCCACTTGACACACGACTGATGTCATCTCATCAATGCGTGGTCATTATGGTGTTGTTCTCATTGCCTCAACACATTTTATCCTTTCAATTTCAACCTTTACCAACTCTACAGTATATTTAGCTACAGTTATACACGATGAACCATTAGACTATAAATTATGACATTATTTGATGATGGTGGTGGTGGTTCTGCTGCGTTGGCAGTGGTGTACACGCCTTTTTTATTTCAGGCAAGAGCCATTGGTGGCGCTATGAAGAAGTGACATTGCGAGACACGCCACCTATTATATACTTTTCATTTTAAGGCCACACAGAGGTTTTTTCCAATTAAATAATAGAGAGAATTACGTATAGAATTTAATTTCAAAGCCTCTTTTAATAAAATATTTTAGCACTCTCCTCTGTGAGATATGCAGCGTACGCTTCCTCAATAGCCCATCACCTGTCGAGAAGAGGGTCATTGTGAACCAGTGGGGCATCGATAAATGGATCGCCCTGTTCAACATATGCACACACGAGTGCGTGCATGTGAATGAATGCGCACATGCAAGTAGAGGCCTCGGAGAATTAAACACAGGGTCTGAGAGATGTGATGTTTTTGCATATATAATATATATCAGAATGCAGTGCTTCAACAGCGCTCAACTTTTTGCAGAAGTTACAACACAACTGTTTTGGGGATTTTTTTTTCTTCTACAAAATATTTCCGGCCGAAGCTGCTTTCCACGCTGGCTGGCGTTGTGCTTCAACGCAGGTAATTGCTGCGCCACAGCAATGGCCCTTAAAAAAAACCCTCAAACGGCCTTGGCACTAGTGCATGTCCACGGTTGGCTGGGTTCAAAGTTACCGCGTGTTCATAGTTCTGAGAGCGGCAATAAAACGCCACACTTAACCACACCACGCTGCAAAATAAGAGAGTTACGTTGACATTTCATGAAGTCAGAGCAAGCCTCAAGAGCTAGAGGAAGAGCTGTCGGCGAGGTAATGCGTCCCATTGCTACTGTATCGATGCTGAACTTCCTTCGCGCCGTACGTAGCTGACTGTGCTAATCGGACGTGCGATGAGGTTAACGCGGTTGTGCTGTTTTAGGGGTTGGATTGCTCCGTGTGTTTTTTCCGCGTTGCGTCCCGAATGGTTCGCTCCAGAAGCTCCCAGCACGTGGAGCGAATCGCATCAGAGGGTTCCCCTCGCGTCATGCGGCAGTAGTAGATGCGTTCAAAAATTAGAGCTCACAACGCGAAATCGCGTCGTATGGCTCGTACAGTCACCCAACCCACAACACACCGCACGAGGAGACAGCTGTCTGCCGTGTAGCGCACAGTGTATACACGCAGCACACACACACGGCATATACACACGGCACACACGGCACACACACACGGTACACACACCACACACACCACACACACACGGCACACACACGGCACACACACACTGAATCCGCACACAGCGAGGGAAACCTGCGTTTATAAGTCTTGGAACATAACACCACACGTGACACCGCATTTAAAAATAAAACATCAAATTAAAATTCCAGAAATGGTGGAGGAATGGCTCGTGAGTAGAGGCAGAGTGTGCCATTGTTAATATCAGAAAAACTTTATTTGTCAAAAAAATGTAAACCACGGCACGGACTTCTCCCCCTCTGGTTAAACATTTGAACCACGATAATTTTATTTTACTATGTTTCATTTTTATTATTTTATTATTTCCCTTCTACGTGACTTTACCGAAAGAACCAAGAATATGAATCCCTGCAGTCACGAAAGCTTTACATCGAAATTTGAACCACGGTTAAATAACTAAACAACCACGGCGTGGCCAGCCCACACATCCGCGAATTAACACCGCGAGCTCATCAGCGGTTGCAAGAGAGTGGGGCCGTGCCTGAGACCGGGCTGCTACGCAGGCGGCGGCCGGGACTTGGGAGTCAGAAGCGATCAGAGTTGCGAACGCGAACAATGATGCACTTTTAGTGACAAGAGCGACGCGGGCAGCGATGGAATAATAAAATAAAAAAATAACGTGCCAGGTCTGCCAAAACGTGGCCTGCGGAGCCGTTGCATTCAAGCGGCGATCTTCATGAATTATGCAGCCAAGTGGAAAGATAATCTTGTCGGGGGGGTGGGGGGGAGAAGTCCGTGCCGTGGTTTGCCGCAGGCCTCTGCATCCGCAGCCCACCCCTCCGACCGCGCGATGCCACTTCCAATTGTGCGCCGCATGAGACGCGGGGGGGGGGGCGGATGGGGCGCTCGGCTCCTCGTGCTTGAGCCCAGACCTCCGCTCTTCGCCACCGAGGCGTCTCGTTGCGAGCAAGGCGAATGTCTGCCGTGAGCAGTCACTGGCCATGTCCCACGCGTTTCCAGACACAAACTTTGTCATGTCATTACGTGGCCTAACCACAAAAAATATGAATTGGCGTAAAAGAGTTTCACTTTTTCACTTTAGCAAAAAAAAATCCCGCGTCCGCTTGGAGAGACTGAATCATTATCTTTATTTAATTTATGATCAACATCAAGATCTCATCGTGGCCAAACAAAGCCTGGTCTCACAGCAGCTGCTGCTGCTGCAGGGTAAACACGCGGCGACCTTATAGATCTGCCCTCACAGTCTCCCTCCACCCGCTGTGAGGTCCTGGCCCTTGGTCGTTGGACACGTGGAGACCGCTTAGGCAACGGGCCCTCACCCATCCTGCACGCGTCCCACCCAGCGTGGCCGCGTCTGCCGAATCAATATCCACAGACGCTCACCTGTCGTGCTCTCTTGCGGACTTGTGCATTGCTTCTCCTGTCTATCCACGACATGCCAAGCACCTCTTTCAGACGCCGGGGCTCAAATGTCGACACCTTCCCGACTGTTTCTGTTCACATTATCATATAGAGAGGCAGTGGTGGCGGAGTTTGCTCACGCACTGTTCCAAGAAACCAGAGACCCGAATTCCAATCCAGCCACACCTCACATCAATGAACCAGGTGCCCTCCTCTACCAACCCAGACTGAATAGTCTGGGGAAGTGCACGGTGCAGCCGAGTGTCGTGTCTGGGGGTCTCCACAAAAGGTGAGACTCGGTAATCGCCGCAGCCACTGTGGCTGACCTGACGCGAATCCAGTGTACGCAGCCGGATTAAAGACATTTGGCTGCTGCCAACTCTGCCCACACGCGGGTGCTCCTCGGTTACCGCGGCAAAAGTGCATCGCGCCGCACACCACGCTCGCACGAAGGCGTCAGGCCTCGATGCTGCGAGTCGCAAGGCTGCTGATTGACAGGCCCTGGTGGCAATAAAGGGGTCACGCGATATCGTCACCGCCTCGGCATCCGCTTGGGGTCACGAGCACGGCCAACAAGGGGGAAGCTCAGAAGGGGGGGTTTAAGCTTCAGACTCTTTGGTTCTTTCGGTAAAATCACGTAGATATAAAACTAAATAAATTAAATGACCACGTTTCGGGCGCAACACAAGGGTCCGTCATCAGGTGGGACAACCATAGCACGAAACAACTGCTGAGGCGGGCAAAGGGCTGCTTGTAACAAGGGGCTAAAAAGTAAGAGCGGGGGGGAGGGGGGGTCAGGGAGGAGATTGAAGCTTCAGACTATTTATGAAGATGCGGCCGGGGCAGAGGTTGTGGTTGTGAAGTTGTTCAGCACGGGTTCGGCATTCCGCGTGGAAGCAACCTGACTCTACTGAACATCGAAATCTGGGTTTTCTTTTACGCTTTGCAAGCAAAGTTGAAAGCGTTAATGCACTAGCTATGACTGTCGGTCGGTCCGGTCCAAGGGGTCACGAGAACCTTCGTTAAGGTGACCCAATGCAGGATACATTTAAGATCATAATCGTATTTTGACCGGGTACTTAACCTATACAAAAAAATCTGCCAAATTGATTCAAATGTTACCCAAAACTTGGCGATAAAAACCTGCGATTATGGTTAGACCTTTTCAGCCAAAGTAATAGATTGCTTTACAAAAATAATCATTGTAAACCATGAAAGCATTTCTCCAAGATAAGTTCCATCTGCTTTCCCATGCCTGGTGACATCATCAGGCACGTTACGCTAAGCGTGGCTTGTAGGGGGTTTCCCAGCTTCAGAATTTAGGATTTATGGGCGGCTGTCATTGATCGATAAGTGATTAATCGTCGCAGCTTAAGTAACTTTCGCTATTGCACAAACGCACACGCAGTGCACTGCCAGGGTTGACACGAACACGCCACAATTCGCAGAAAATGTTCATCCACGTGATTTTTCTCCAGACTGCACCCTCAGGGATGAAGGGGTTACAGGTCGTTGAGCATCCCATGGCAATATAGGTTTAGAGGTAACACCTCGATAATAACAAAACACAATTCCTGGGGGCAATATATTTTCTTAAAATATCGAATTCTGTTAAGAAACATTTTTTGTAAAACCATGGACAAATTTTTTAAAAAGGTAGCAGTGGAAACGAAAGGGGAAAAAGTGAAATTTTTGTTACATATTATATAAGAAATGTTTAAATGCGTAGGTTACATAACTATAAGACTAAATGGCTCCTCTGAAATACAGAAAGCCTTTTGGAGCCGTGGCTGCCGCATGGCATGGGGAGGGAGGGGGGGGGGACTGTGAGGGGGGGGGGGACTGTGAGGCCGCTACAGGCGACTGTGAGCCGAGGGGAGGGAGCTGGGCCAGGCGGCTTGGGTTGACACCTCTGAGAAGCAAATACCCGGGGCCAGTCACGGGAAGAAGATAATCTCACAACACTTGAATCAGGGAGAACTACATTAAATGCAATTCATTTTTGTAATTATATTGTATAAGTTTCCTTTTTAAAACAGTGTAATTGACCAATGTGTTGAGTTTTCACGACATCTAATTGCGTTGTCTTGAGCGGTTTATTATTAAACTGAGAACGTTTAATGGAAGAATGACATATTTCCCATGATGGCTTACTCATCAGCGAGAGGACAGATCCTGGGAAAGCCAGGACAGGTGGCAACCCCTAATGTTGGGCCCAAGATGCTGACAGCCTCAGAGACACTGCGGCTGAACGCTTCCCAAGAGGCACGGGTTTTCCCATCAAGGGCAGTTCTTCGGAAATCGTTACAACCTCAACAGCAGTCGGAGCAGTAGGAAGAGTACCGACGTATTACACGTCCATCCAGCGCGTTTTCTTTACTGTGATGGAACTGCAATTTTAGCTCCAAAACCCCAAAAATAATAACATACACAGCCCCCCCCCCAGCTCCCCAATTGTGGAAAGAAAAATCAATAATGTATTTTTTCTGCATAAAAAGGCGATATAATATTTTATTTAACTCGGCGCCCTTAAACAGTGTGTAGGTGGCAACGTGCAGAGAGCTCCAGGTTGACAAAGAAAATGCTAAACTGTTGCCCCTTCAAAATGTTCTGAATGGGGGCTCAAGAATCAACAATCGAGGCATTTGAATCTGATGCCATATTCTGGAGTCGGCGCCCGTCAACAAAACCTCCAGGTACAAACTTCTGTAGGGCCGGGTTCAAAATCTCAAACGTTCAAAATCTTGCCCTTTAATGTACTCGGCTGGATGCGCCCTGCGAGATGCATTCCTGCACTGCTGCACCGACACACGGAGAGAGAGAGGTGGGGGGTCAGCTTGGGGAGGCGTTCCTGTAGCACCTTTGGGTTATTTTTACTCATTTAGAAGCTGAATCTCCGCTATATTTGCCCCCCAAATGTGAGGGTTCTAGCCCTTCTAGTCTGCAGCCCTTCTAGAACATCAAGACAATGCACATCAGTCACAACTGACTCTCCAAAGGCATTGCTGTGCATGGGACAGGAATAGTGCACTGGCACAACGAAACTCAGCCACAGTATACGCGTTTATTATATCGCTAAATAACGCAATTATTAGGAATACATGTTATTTATTCAATATAATACGTGCACTAATCCTTCAACAGCGCTGCATTTGCGACGTTATTCAGAGACGCGCTGCATACTTGTGGGATGAGGGGGGGGGGGTAGGACAGGATTCAGTTTCATCGATATAAAATGTACAAATATTAACTCCGAGTAATTCTCCCCAACTAAGGTTCAAATCGTCAACGCATTAGCTCTGTCGAAAACGTGGAGGCACTAAAACTCTCATAACGACGACCCGATATGAACAAAACCTTTCATGCTATTTTAGGGACTTGCATTGAGAGGCAACAGACCAAATCGATCAAAGTGTTGCCCAAACCTTGGACGCAACAGATCCCGCAGTGCCCACGGCATTCAAACTCGCCGGTTGGACACGCGCCTGCCCGCCCCCTTTCCTCCCTCGATGACGTCACAGAGCCACGCGCCACGTGACTTCGTCTCCTCACGCGGCTCGAAACGGAACGACGCTGCTAAGCGCGTGCGTGCGCGCGCTTCGCCTTCCTCGCTTAAAACGTGTTCGCACGCATACTATAGCATTGCCCAAACAAAGTGAGCGGAGCCACCCTGCCAAGATTAAAGTGCAACCCTGAAACTGCTATGCTGGTGGAAGAGCATCCAGCTATTGCCACCTTTTGCCACGATCGCTAACGTTCTAACGAGGCTCCATCATGTCTGAGGCTGAGCAAATATACACGGGTTGTTCACGAGGGTCTGTGCTAGGATTTTCTGATACTGTTGTTGATTGATGTGCAAGCCCGGCTCATTGTTTATCCTCTCTGCAGTAACTTCTGGCGTGGGTGTCGAACAAACAATTTGTTGTTGTTGTTGCTGGTCCTTGTTAGCTTGCACGGTTCCTCCCTGCGATGTCCTTCAACTGCCGCCAATGCCGACGGTCTTGGGCCGTGGTCCCTGGGTCTCTGTGCAACTCCATGCGCCTCTGCGCAACTCGTCTCTGTGTAGCTGCAATGTCCTGCTACCACTGCTGACGGTCGTAGATGTTCCAGAGTTGCTTAGCTCAATGGGGTCATGCCGGCTGTAATAACGTGAGAATTTGAACTCATGTATTTTACATAAACATACATTTCCTTCGGAGAAAAAAAAAACATTGATGTAATTTCCATTGGAATGCACGACCCATGTGAGAAGTCCTTGACTCTCCCGTCAAAGCAGAGATGAAAGATCCTAATTAGCATGTAAAGCCTTCCTTCAAAGGACCACATGTTCCAACAGAAAGGCGTTACACTGCAGTGTAGGTACGGGTAACCATTAACCCGCTATCAAACGCACAGGAGTGATAATCACTCGCACGGGAATAATTAACGGGATTGATCTCAGCTGCTCCTCCTCCTCCTCGTCTTCCCATGATGTACTCCGTTCCTTTATTCTCTGGATGCTGACTCGAGCCACACCGACCATGCCATCCATCGCCAAGCTCCGCCTTTCCGCGAGCAATGACTTTTTTGAAAAATTGCATGCCCCTGACAGAAATGGCCTCAAATTATTGGTTGCCAAAGAAATTATGAACTGCACCGTGCCTTATGTTCATTGTGGAGTCGCTATGTTTTTTTTCCAGCTGTCATATTAGTAAAAGTTATATTTGCAGCAATCAATACTAGTTTTTCTTGGCCTCCGATACAGACCTGCTGTCAGGAAATGCACTATCCATGAAGAATTAACTGCTTTAGCGATTTAACAACCCTACAGCTCCCGATCCATCTTGGCTGAAACCCCTCCCCACAATTTCATTTTGCGATGGAAAGAGAGGGCTGCACATTCATGCGTGCAAATGCATTCAGCAACGTACAGAATGTATTTCCATCGGCTGGATAAACTGTCAACGACTGTGGCTCCTGCCCATTCTAATTGCTCAGTGTGCATTGCCCTGCGATTGCAGGTGGCACGTGACGTTACAAACGCGCTTTGCAAGGAGGACGTCGCCTGCCGGCAATGACAGGGAGACCTACCACCTGTCCACACAGACTTGTCAGAACTTCAATCTAAACTTGTCAGAACTTAGCGACTTTACTTCCAGCCTTAGGGCAAACTCCACTCGGGATCCCACTCACCGTGAAGCCCTCCGTGTGTTATTCCTCCACGATAAACAATTGTCCTATTTACTGGTGTGTTATATAATCAAGTTCATGAGGTCTTAATTGGAAACGTGAATAATTTCCGGACGAGATTTCGCAGCCCAAACTGTTGACATATTTTTTCTTTATATGTTTTTTTTTTCTCCATAAAATCAGTCGAGTGGATATGGGCAGGACACAGAACGAGACCACCTGACGGGGCGGCGAGAGAGACGACAGTGGCGTACATACTGAGCAGGCACAGGGGAAGAGACGGCGGCAGCGAGACGGCATCACGGAGGTGGGAAGGTCAGTGCTGGACAGGAGTGGCTGGGGAAGTTCAAGTTCATTTATTAGGTATAGCCCTGTGAGCCATTCGGCTCTTGAATCGGGTGCAACCGCAACAAACAAAAAACAAAAACATGAACAAAAAACATCTTAAAGTGAATATGTGACTAAGTGCAAACAGAAAATCCAAGTAAAGACAGCAAAATATTGCAGAAAAAACACCGTACACCAACGCTGTGTGCAAAAATCCCAGTGGGATGCAAGTCAAACAACAACAACAACAACCACAAGACAACTTAGATTAAAGTCATCAGTCTAACTCTGTACTACAACAAACAAACATGGCTCAGAAGAGGGAAGTTACCAGCTTTCGCCAAAACCAGCAATGAGTGGTGATGACGAGACACCACCTCTTTGGAAAAACAACGCAGCACTTGACGAAACGAATTCTGCGCGGAGAGAGAGAGAGAGAGGTCATCATAACTAGCAAGGCGAAGGGCATGTCCAGAGAGGGTGTGTTGTTCTCTCTCTCTCTCTCTTCGCTACGAACTGGACGGCATCGCTCGGCAACTCACGGACAGTCGCGTGATATCGACTCCGGGCGCTGCGGAGCGAACGGCCAGTGGCCCTGGCGCACGCCCCCACGGTCCGACGTGCCCTTGAGCTCGGACAACGCGAACATGTTTGTCCCGCGCGGGATTCGAGTGGGACCGCGTTACCCGCACGGCGCCCGGTGATGGCGCACAAACGTTTCAGCGGCGCGGTTAGTGATGGGCGAGCGTGGTGAGATTTAAAAACACACACCGTTGCAATGTCATTGGGAGTATTTTGCCAATAGCTCACCGTCATTGAGCAGAAAGGATAAAAAAAAACATAATCTTAGTTACTGTTCCTGACAACAATAGCGCTTTTGCCGCGGCCGTGCGGGTTATGTGACTTCATTCAATGTGCCATTATCGCTGCGTTGTAAGTGATTGCTGGGAACATGGAATGTAACCACTGATGAATTGCCCTGTAATTTAATGCAGCAATGGGGAGATGTGTGTAATGATTTTCGAACGTGAACATTTCCTATGCAAAGCCGTGCCCATTGTGACACCGTTGCGATGAAAATGCTGCGAGCTGCAAATTGCAAATGTTTAGTTCCGTGACTTTAGTTTATAAGAACTTTGCGTACTGTGCGATGTCTTTAATAAGAACACAGCGATATGTTCTGAAGGTGTTTTAATATTATTTCCCCCTGCCGCTTGAACTGCGTCATTATTTTATCGCTACTTTTTTTATTTTGGCTTCGGGCTGTATTATGCGCAGGCGTTATTTTTTTTAAAGCACAATGTACTTGAAACCAATTTATGAAAAAGTAAAGGGGGGGAAAATCCCATAAAAAATTCATAGCGCGAGTATAATATTACCTTTGTGACAACGATATTGCGTCATGAAACATTCATGAATTGCCTTATTGCGAGAAAATAGAGGGGGGGTGGGGGGACAGTGGTGATAGCGATTTCCAAACTAATATCGGGGTTGGACTTCTCATCTGCGCTGTCGTCAGGGCCGTCCATAGTGGGGGGCCAGGCCCGGGGCAACTCACATCGCGTAGGAGCCCCCCAATGCCTTCAAAGCAAACGCGAAGTCTCACATCGACACCGCGACGTCGGAGCGCGTACGCCCCCCCCCCCCCGCCCCTGAAGCGCGGGGCCCGGGGCGTCTCTGGGGACGGCTCTGGCTGCTGGAACGTTCCTGGTCACAGTCCACCGCCGCGTGGGACGGGCAGTGGCAGCTGCCCCCCCCACCCCCCCCCCCCACCGTCGCCTCGTGCCGTGACACTGCCCACGGTGCGGGTGTCGTGACCTCGGAGCCGGCTGGGTCAGGGCGTGCGCTCATCGCTGCCGGCTTCTGTATTCTGCCATCTTCATCATCGTCAACAGCTGCAGCCGTTGTCTCTCCACTGCTGGATGAATTCCTTCCCCACGCCGTCGCCAGCCCTCAGGGTCCTGCGATGCCACAATCCACACCGCTCCGGCGCCAGAACGCATCTCGCCGCTGCATCTCCTTGATGGGACGTTCCGCTGCCGTTCCGTCACCAGTCTCGTCCCACGGCCATCGTCCCTTCTAGTCATGGACGCGCCCTGCCCAAGCCCCCTTACGTTGTCTGGAAAGTCGAAATCATGGCTCCGATTTGCATTTGTTTCATCATCCAAGTGCTGCGCTCCCTGCCTCTCGAGTCACTGAGCGTGGATAGTGCCGAGATGGGCGACGGCCGTGCGTAGCAGGTGTTGTCGGCTGCGGAGGGCTCCACGGTGGGTGGCAAAGTGCCACCATTGTCCTGCCCCGCACTGTTATGCTGCCGTGCCTACGGTGCCCTCCTCGACGGAGCCGCACTGACCGGCGTGGTGAAGTATGGTCAAAAATTATCGCGCGACCGTGTGGGGAGCCCTTCAACGAGCAGCGCAGCGCAACAAGGGGGGGACACACGAGACGATACCGAGTCCTCGTTCTGCACCCCGAGAACGACGGCTTCATCTCGTGGCGGGGCTCTTCCCTTTGTTCTTCGCGTGGCCGCGTGGCCTCGTGGCTTTTGTATTCAGGCCTCCTCCGTTCTACGGGATTCCGAAACCATCTGGAGCCAGAAATATAACCTACCGCACGCTCTCAAATATACGCTCCCAAGTTGGCCGTTTCATTTTTTAAGCTGCCGTAGTCAATAGCCGCTGCACCTAAATATGAATCATCCCCAGCAGCTGCTTTATTGCAGTCAACAAGGAAAAAAGCGCAGTAAAGACGGCCATAAATAAATGAATTTCAAGCAGCCAGAATGTGACAATGACAGAACATGCGGTAACACCACCCAGGGGAAATCGCATGCGACTTCAGGTTAATATTCCATCTTGTACGTTATATACTGCGTGGCTGATTTGCATGGCTCACTTTATATCGTCCTGCCGACGATGACTTACTTCCGAGAGCGATGTAACGACAGCAATTCTCAAGATGCTGCGCGTTGCGCTGCAGAGATGCAAATGCTCTCAGACAGACGTATTTTTTTCGCAAGTGCGATTGCAATGGCTAAATAAAGCGAAAAAGCCTCTCGGGAAATGGATTAAATTGGGTATTTAATTGAAGGCGACAGTTTAACTGTGATTAATGCGGCTTGTTTTCGCGCAATTATAGGTGCTGTGGTTTAGGCAGTGTAAGCTGTGGTACAACTATGCTTCATTGTTACAATCCTTAATTCCCTTCTGAGACTTTCCAATGAAAACCAATAATAGACGATTTCCCAATTAACTGACAATTATACAATAATTATACACAGTGCAAATTCCACACTCCTGAAAGCATTTTCTTCTTCCAATTTGCTGGGCTAAACGTGAATTATTTAAATTCCTGCTGCTTTTATGCATTGCTTTAGCAAAGAATATAATCACGTATGTACTTGCTATGCAGAATATTCGCATCGCTACAGACGGAGGTCTCCTTTGAGTGGGCTTGGGCACGGCACGTCGCCACGCGATGTGACGGCCGCTGGCCGAGACTAACACCAGTGGCAACCGAAGGAGGTTAAAGAGGTCTCATGTGTTCATATTCTTACGAGTGGAGATGAACGGTTACAGTTGAACCAGCCCTCGGATGAGATCTCCTCTCGATTGGCGAGTAGTTTGATTGTCATCGTGTCTGCGTTCAAGTGGAGGTTGGCGTGCGAGCCAGCGGATAGCTGCAGGAGCAAGCTGCTGAATATTCGGAATTCTGCTGCTGCCAACAAGCGATGGAACCGGGCAGCGGTGAAAGTTGGTGCGCCGTGGTTTGAGATTGGCGACCGGAGTCACACTGTGGGCTATGATGAATCGTTGTCCATCAGTGTCGGAGAGAGCTGGACCTGTCGTGGGGATGTGAGAGGTATCTGAACAGGTCATGTGGGGCCCATTCATCAATCCGCACTGACCAGCGTGGTGAGGTATGGTCAAACAATTCACACGACTGGGCAGGTCTTCATTATGCAGTGCATTGACACAGGTCTGGGAATAAATCATTGATTTGACTATATTTACCTTACTTTGAGCATTAGTCTCATCAAATTTTTAAACGCTAATCTTAATATTGTACAATCTAATATACATCAAGAGTGTACTGGGTTGTATTTTTTTACATTTACAACGATTATATGAATTATTTGTTGCGCATCATCCATATATGTATTCATCACCAATATATGTATTTGTGTCAATCACAGATGAACCACGGCACGGTATGATCAGCTTCGGACGTGTCCCGAGAATAGAGAGCCCGATCAACCTCCCACGACGCTTCTCACATGCAGAGAAACCACAAATCAGATTCTGCACGCTCCTGCATCGGTGTCCACGGCCGTGGTGTATGGCCCCGCGATGCGTTGTGTGGTACAACTCGAGACGCATCCATTTGAAAGTCTGCATGTTTCAAAAGTTTCAGAGAATTCCAATGTGATGCGGCAACATCACAACTGTAATCTAGACCAAGCTTAAAGCCCCACGCTGATAGTCAATATATCAGGAAGCCAAGTCGGCAGCGGGCTTCCCACTCCCAAACGCCACGCTGAATAGGCGAGAGACTTCCAAACACTATGTTACATGTGTTTACAATGCATATGTGCAGGGAATGCTCTCGCGGTGTGACGGTTATTAGCACACTAGGTTTGCAAGGTCGACGCTTAGATCCCTCAGGGTGGCACTTGAATCAATGTCCCAAGCATCTTAAATTCTCTCCACATCTGTCCAACCGGCAGGATAAATGAGTCCAGCGCAGCTCGTTCATTCCACAGGTCGTGTGTGTTGGGGTAAAGAGTGGGCACTCCCACGTGTGTCAAGAAGTTTGGCTAGTACGGAAGAGGAGGTCAAATGCCCTCTAGCGGGGCTTGCTGGAGCACCTTCACTGGGAGGTCTTTCTTAACTGTTTGACCTCTTTGTTCAGTAGTGAACTGATCACTTACTCGCTCACTCCCACAGGGAAGTGGAGCGACTTCCAAATACCATTTTATATTTTGGCACATGCATACGTGCAGCATTGTCGTATGTATGACCTCAATACGATGACCGTTTGATTACGGTGAAAAAAAACACCATATGGAAATTACAATCTATTTCACATCCATAAAGCATTTCGTAAGCAACATTTTCTAAATCACCGTACATACGGGTATGCCTTGGCTCACAACAACCCTTGTGGGCTTGTCAGAGTCCACAGTCCTCACAGACTCTTTATTCTGCACATTACCGACTCTGAATGGTTTCCAGAAACGTTTACAAATTCCCCCGGTGGATTTACCCAGAGCGTTACCCTTGATGGACACGTAATGCCAGCATTTCGGATCTGTGCACACGTATTAGATTGACGATTGACGCGGCTTTATGGACATTTGTCCCGCGCAGCTAGAAAGCCTGGGGACATCGGTTTGGCCCCGAGCGTTCTCCCCCTGAGAACACACACACAAAGACAAAGATCACCCGTGTAGCCTTAACAGACTGTAGGGGCAAGTGATGTTAGCGAGCACCTATGAAGGCCGGAACGGTACACGAGGGGGTGGGTGGCCAGCACCACGCCCAACCGCCTTTGTCTCCTCAATGGCGATGTTTACACACCACACCAGGTACTCATTTGAGGCCGAGTCGACCTAGGGGAGGCCCAGGACCGGTTTAGAAAATCGTCAGTGGTCTTGGCCATGAGTGGGAATCGAACCCGGGTCGCCGGGTTCATAGCGCAGCGCGCTAACCGCTCCCCACAAAGATCCCCCGTATAGCCTTCACAGACTGTAGGGGCAAGTGCTGTTAGCGAGCACCTATGAAGGCCAGAACGGTACACGAGGGGGTGGGTGGCCAGCACCACGCCCGACCGCCTTTGTCTCCCTAGCGGCGATGTTTACACATCGCACCAGGTACTCATTTGAGGCTGAGTCGACCTAGGGGAGGCCCAGGACCGGTTCAGATAATCGTCACTGGTGTTTGCCGTGAGCGGGAATCGAACCCGGGTCGCCAGGTTCGTAGTGCAGCGCGCTAACCACTACACTACCGCTCCCCACAAGATAAAGATCCCCCGTATAGCCTTCACAGACTGTAGGGGCAAGTGCTGTTAGCGAGCACCTATGAAGGCCAGAACGGTACACGAGGGGGTGGGTGGCCAGCACCACGCCCGACCGCCTTTGTCTCCCTAGCGGCGATGTTTACACAACGCACCAGGTACTCATTTGAGGCTGAGTCGACCTAGGGGAGGCCCAGGACCGGTTCAGATAATCGTCACTGGTGTTTGCCGTGAGCGGGAATCGAACCCGGGTCGCCAGGTTCGTAGTGCAGCGCGCTAACCACTACACTACCGCTCCCCACACCGCTCCCCACGAGCACATACAGACCCACACACATACACAGACCCACACACCAACACACACGTGCCCATTTGAATTTGTACCGAAGCAGACACCTGCAAGACAGCTGCGTTAGAGTCCCTTCTTTCTAAACGAAAGTCGTCATTGTCGTTAAGAAACGATAGAATGCCGATGCCCGATATGGGTTCGTAAAGGTTTATTTTGCGCAGTTTTGTCCATGCGGAGCTCGTGTCATTCCACTGCTACACGAGGGCTTCCCCATCCACGCTGTGCTGGCCGTGGTGGTTAGTCGACCAGACTTCCCCACGCTGCGCGGATTCTTACTCCGTTACAATTTTAATCGGTGTCTCAGCCATTTCTCAGTTGCAGTTCGCAGAGCATTAAATGTTCAGTACGTAAATATTCTTTAAGGCCAAAATGCACACTCGAACATACGATTTAAATCCAATGTTTATATTGGAGATTTTTTTTACTGTGTTATTTTTTTGTTATTTTATGACCCTTTTGCCACCATAAAGGCGATGTTAACAATTCCACATAAAAAGCCACCCACCGCAGTGTGTGCGTGCGTGCGCGTTGGTTTAGTTCACAATATTTCTGTAGCGCACTACGCTCCAGTGAAATGTACTCTTCAAACATCACAAGTATATTATTTTGCCATGAAAATCCATAGAAGAGATAAATTTAGGAGAGGCAGAGTAGATTACCGGAATCCCTCGCGACCTTGGTCAGCGACGCGTAATCTGTGAAGGTCTGCGCACAAACGTGCCAAAAATGGAAAAGCTGATGGAAGAGATGCGGAACCAACATGATTCAGATTATCATCTCATCCCACACCGCCCACATCACCTGTGCCATCAGATAAGCCAGTTCCATTTCACTGCCCCACACACTGGCGCTGGAGACACTCCAAAACAAATTGACGTTCTGCGATGTCTGAACGTATTTCCCCAGACGCCGGCGCGCGCCGTGGCCCTCCCTTGTCAACATTGCTTGACGTACACTGGCGGAACTTAACAACTACTGGCAGCGAAATATCAGCCTCCGAAAGTGCAACCGCATTCGGCGTTGGCAGCGTGAGGACAGCCAGACACCTCGGATTTATTTTAAATCGCAGCGCACTTAGGGCGAGTTACCGCGATCTGAATATTTCATCGCTACGAGCCAGAGCCCTGCCCACGGCTTTGCGGATGCCGTGAGGCCACAAGGGATTAATATTCATGCAGGGAATTTTTCCTCATTTTTTCATTTTTACGAACGTATTAATCCACCGCAGCGTTTAAACATTGTAATGTTTTACGGTTAAAATGTTAATTGCGTAGCTGTGGCCGGATTGCTGATAAAAAAATACAAGCGAAATGCAGTGGCTTAACCATCACCTTACACAGCTTTAAAAAGCTGAATCCTTAAATACACGTGGGAACCATCTGTGGGCAGATGGAAAGCTGTAGCTTTGGTTAACAGCTGGGTTGTTATTTTCCCAGCCAAAATTTAAGTATATTTGTACGTTGGTATATGGTCATCATTATCATCATCATCATCCATGATCAATCAACTGCTAGATGTAGGCCCCATCAAACCGTTGCAATCTCTCATTCTTCCGCGATGTAACAATCCACCAGCACGCGAGTTAATTTCATTGCTCCATCTCATAGGTGAAAGTGCTGCGTACAATTCCTTGGCTGCCACTCCATCATTCATCTTCACCATCGGACACCGTCCCCACTCGCCGTGACGCGTCCTGCACAAATCAACTTACATCGTTATATAATTATGAACTATGTCTTTGATCCGTGCATGTTCGCTAATCGATGCGTCCATATATCTTATCTCAATGTAATTCCAAGCACGCATCGCTCAACGGTGAATGGTAATGTGCAGCGAAAGGTAAACAACGTTCAACTGCAGAGAATAATTGTAATCGGCACAAAAAAACATGCGCTCTGCGTAGCAAGCATCAGAGTCGAGCGCGAGTGTTCCTGAGATATCGCGGCAATGTTCTCACGAACCGCGGAGGTCAGGACGCCGCGTATCTCTCCGTTTACCCCCATGAGGCACGCGAGCCTCGTTTAGCTTCGACTCGATCTGGACAGAGCCGGGACATTTTTCAATCAACGTGGCTCTCACCTGCGTCGGACCACATCTCTCGCGTGGAAATTACCCCCGACCAAGGGACCGGGGGAGCCTCGCTCCCAGCGTCGAACTTAATTAGCATTTTTACCCGATTTCTCATCCCCCGGGGTTTGTCTCCGTGGCCAGAGATGCGATTAACAGTTTCACTCCGTCACCGGCCCCGCACACTCGGCAGCCAGATGTGGCTGCGTCACGTGCCACCACGGCCCACTGCGGGGCCGCGTGGCTTTGTTGCTCAGCCCTTCGCTACAAAGGTAAAGGTGCAGCCCTGCAATTGCTTTCTTGTGCCCCTGCTGGAGTAAGGGTTCTAGAGAGCACCTCTAAGGCGGCAGAGTTCAGCACCTTCAGTACCTTGTAGACGGGCGTTCAATAAATGGTATTCGTTGTGAATCACGTGGCCTACTCTCCTACGCTGAGCAGGCTTCTTGGAAGAATGGGAAGTACCCACACTTTAACCACCACACGCGAGCTGCCGATCGGCCAACCCATCGATATCGCTGGGTGGACACATGTGGGAGGGTCAAGGAAATCTCGCCCCATTGTTTCAGCTGCCACACCGGGAGATCGAATCGAACCCCAAAACCGTCGTATTGGACGACCAACGTGCCGACCGTTCCACCATTGCCCGCTATGCTTGGGTGTCCGGCCGAGCTCACCACACTCACCGCACATCGCGACAGCGGTGCTCGTGCTCAGCAGGAATGTGACACCAACACTTTGCAGGTGCCTCCATGCCATTACCTGCTGCGAGCAATAACCCTCCCGTATCACCAACCCAACAACAATACTTTGATATCGATTTATTACTGCCATTAGTTACAGCGGCTAAACTGAACATCATAACCATCGTTTACAGCCCCGTGTGAATTCACTGCTGGATGCAGCCCTTGCCACGGCGTGTTAGCCATGGGGCATGTTAGACCATACTTCACCACGCTGGTCAGCACGAGCTGGTGAAGTAGGAGGAATGCCCAAGATCGGTTCAGAAATCACTCGCCACTGATGTTAACCGTGGCTAGGCTTCGAATTGGGATGCCGGGGTTTTATCGCGCAGTGCGCCAGCCACCGCGGCCCCACTGCTATCGGCGCTACTGCTACTTGCTCTAAATGGTAATAGGATTCGAGTGTGAAAAGTTCGAGTAATAATAATAATAACGCTGTCACGGTGTTTCTGTCACGCTGAATGAAGTTCACTCCCCAGGGGGTGGCCAAGTGCCTCAGGAGGCCGAATTCATGTTGGAGTGCTGAGACCCTGGGTTCACATCCAGACCCCATGATTAAACCAGGTTCCTAAGTGTAGCGAGATGATGGTCTCAGCCTGGCCACTCGTGCTTTAAATAAGAAATATGCATTCATAGATTGTAACTTGTTATTTGACACATGTCTTTGTTCAGTAGGTTATTTATTCAGTAATTCTCAATCCACAGATGGATGAAGCTCTCCGCACGCCAGTCGCGGGGGCTATTTGACCAAACTGCACCACTCTGGTCAGTTGCGGGTTGGTGAAGGGGCAGGGGGGGGGGTGAAGGGTACCGATTGATTCTGATATCACTTGCCACTGATATTAGCCGTGGCCAGGAATGAAAGTCGGGTTTCCTGGGTTCGTTGCAATGTGTTGGCCAACCCGCAACGCCACTTGGATAAGTTCCAACTCCGAAAATTTGAATACTGTAGATCTTTATTGGCCCGTCACGTGCAGTTCTGGACCCTCGACCGTGCGGATAGTCTCTGGGCACACCCGACACGGCAGAGCGCACAGCGCGCGGCATCACCGCACGACGCCTGTAGCGCAATGGGGACGAGTTAAGGGGCACAAGGCGCGTTCACGTGCTGCATAGCGAGTGCCTCGCGATACAAGTGGGACACGCGCGGTTCCGTGAAAGGTGCTTAACGTGTCGGCTATCGAGCCAATCACACAAAGGTGGGCAGCAGCCCATGGCCACCTCTCACACTGAGTAATGAATACAGCACTTAATTGCCTAAACGTTGGAGGGCCGCATACACAAACGTGATCTTCCCGAGCTGTACAAATATACTAAGTGTCATCGGCGGAATGTCTTATTATACAATTATTACGCGGTGCGCTCGTGCGTGGAGAATGTCTCCCAATTATTGCGCTCGAATCCCACCGCAGCTTGCCAGCCGAAATATTTTGTCAGCTCCGAGCTCATCAACACTGCGGATGACGCCTTTGATGAGCGGCAGACACACGGACCAGGTGGCTAAGCGGTGGAGCGGGCCGCTCGCAATCGGAAGGTCGCAAGATCAAATCCTGGTTGGGGTTGACTCAACCCATCATCATCATCCCTCTGGGGGTCTATAAAATTAGTATTACATTGTGTGGAAATCTACAGCGGTTGCCCTATGTATAAACTCTCCCCCGCCATAGGAATGTGGAATTTCCGCCGCTGGCTCAGGGCTCTGAACGGGAGATGAGCACCGCCTCGATGCTCATCTGAGCAGGAGATCACCGTGAGCGTGGCGTGAGCACACAGCTGTGTGGGCGTGTGCTCAGCGCAGCGTTTGAGACACCGCCAGGAGGCCTCTGGGTAGGTGGGCCAGACAGTGAAAGCGCTGCCTCGCCTCCAAGTCATGCGGGCTGCATGCTTGTTTGTATGAATGTAAATATAAATACTTGATGTTAACTTAATATTCCATCTGACGCACACCTCGCACGCGTGCGCGCGGGCGCATCACCTCCCTCCTTATTCTTATCTCACAAGGCGCGACTCAGAGATAAGCGACTCGTGTTATTAAGCGACGTCGGCGTTCCTTAAATATCTAACGGCACTGGGTGAGAGCTTTGGTGCCCCCGTGCACTGGTCTCGAAGGGCAGCAAGTGACCACGTGCTCCAAAGGGCAGCAGGGGACCACGTGCTCCAAAGGGCCGCAAGTGACCACGTGCTCCAAAGGGCAGCAAGTGACCACGTGCTCCGAAGGGCAGCAGGGGACCACGTGCTCTGAAGGGCAGCAGGGGACCACGTGTTCCCAAGGGCCGCAGGTGACCACGTGCTCCGAAGGGCAGCAGGGGACCACGTGCTCCGCTGGCTGTTCTGCTCCGCAGTCGCGGGGACCACGTGACTCCGCACATTCCTCGTCCATGTCTCACGCACCTCGTCGACGATGGCCACATCACTCAGAATATGGATTCGACCTCTCGGACGCTGTGCTGGGGTTGAGCCTGGATAGTGCTTTGGGCGTTTGACCACCACGCAGAGCAGGCAACTTTTCCGACACACATGTAGTGGGCAGCCGGAGCCAGTGCGGACACATCCACTGTTGGACTGTATTTATGTTTTTCCACATCAACGCTGCCTCTGGAGTCATCAACGCTGCAACGAGCAGAGTGGTGGGTTTCGGTACAATCATCACGCGGTGTGTGGGCAGGTCCTCATCCAGGCACAATCATCGCGCGGTGTGTGAGCAGGTCCTCATCCAGGTACAATCATCACACGGTGTGTGGGCAGGTCCTCATCCAGGTACAATCATCACGTGGTGTGTGAGCAGGTCCTCATCCAGGTACAATCATCACGCGGTGTGTGGGCAGGTCCTCATCCAGGCACAATCATCACGCGGTGTGTGAGCAGGTCCTCATCCAGGTACAATCATCACGTGGTGTGTGGGCAGGTCCTCATCCAGGTTCAATCATCACGTGGTGTGTGAGCAGGTCCTCATCCAGGTACAATCATCACGCGGTGTGTCGGCAGGTCCTCATCCAGGTACAATCATCACGTGGTGTGTGAGCAGGTCCTCATCCAGGTACAATCATCACGCGGTGTGTGGGCAGGTCCTCATCCAGGTACAATCATCACGCGGTGTGTGGGCAGGTCCTCATCCAGGTACAATCATCACGCGGTGTGTGGGCAGGTCCTCATCCAGGTACAATCATCACGCGGTGTGTGGGCAGGTCCTCATCCAGGTACAATCATCACGCGGTGTGTGGGCAGGTCCTCATCCAGGTACAATCATCACGCGGTGTGTGGGCAGGTCCTCATCCAGGTACAATCATCACGCGGTGTGTGGGCAGGTCCTCATCCAGGTACAATCATCACGCGGTGTGTGGGCAGGTCCTCATCCAGGTACAATCATCACGTGGTGTGTGGGCAGGTCCTCATCCAGGTACAATCATCACGCGGTGTGTGGGCAGGTCCTCATCCAGGTACAATCATCACGTGGTGTGTGGGCAGGTCCTCATCCAGGAGTGGACGGACAGCTGTAGCTTGTACGACGAGTCACAGGGATCGGCACGTGGCTTGCTCTGGTAAGTTGGGCTTGGTATCGATTTGAAGTTGGGCTTGGTATCGATTTTTAGAGGCAACCTGGGCAACCCTACGTCATTGCCAGATGTAAGCGCCATCTGTTAGTCAAGTAATTTTAAGCAATTAACCCAGCCTCCTTTCACGTTCTTGATCAGTACAGGTACGTGGACAATTCTACACTTGCGACTCTTCACATTGCTTGTGGACTGGCACATTATTATTATTTAGCTTTGCCGATGCGAAGTTTATTTCTTACTTTTTTTTCCATTAGACGTAACAATTGTTGACAAAAGCATGCACTCTCACGATTAAAAAAATCCCACCCTTTTCATTTTGTGCAGTATCTGTCAGAAATGTAATAAGCCTCATGCTGGGGGTTTTCAGGTGCTGCGAAAAAGAGGCAGAATAATTCATATCACAGCACGGAAATTGCCATCCAAGCATAGCCGATGCTGCTCACATCTAATGCCGTCAATGTGTAACAACGACCGTGATCCGGAAAATCGATTTGATTGCTCGCGGCCACATTTCCACCAGCAAAGTGTAATTCCCATGAAATGAACCTTGCCGTTGCAGAATTATCTTCAAACGTGCAAAGTTGTGCCGCAGAAGAGGGAAATACAACTCCGGGGCTAAATCATGTTAAACGGACAGCCGAGATGCAGTGCCTAGGTGTGTGGTGAAATCTGTGGGCTTTTATAACAATAATACCAATAAAGCACCCTGCGCAGAGGAGACTGGGAAAACGTCTGAGCAGCTGCATTATCGCCTGACTGGGAACACGTCCAAATAGCCGAGACAGGCAACGCTGCGCCGTGTTGTAGTTGCCTGCAACCGCTTTCAGGGAAGCTGCAACAGCGGTCCAATGGTCAGCAGGTTGGTCTTGCAATTCAGATGTCACCGGTTCGATTCCGGTACAGAAACAAGTTTCTTAAACCCACCGCCTCCTCTGTCCACCCAGCAGCGGTGTAAATGGGTGCAGCACGGTTCGTCGATGGGGGGGGAGGGGGTGTCGCGTGGTGGGGTAAAGTGTGGGTACCCCCACCTCTTCCAAGATGTCTCGTGTGAAAAAGTCGACCCCAACTTGCTCTGCAAGGGCTCTCGAGGGCGCACTCTGGCGGAGGTCCTCGCACAAGCAGCTGGTGCGAGCAGTGGCAGGACTGCGCCTTGACCTTTAACCTCTAAGTTTCGGATGGTGCGACCTCTGTAGCCAGTGCCGCTGACCGTTCGGCTGGCGCTATTGACAGAGGTTTTTTTTGTTGTTGAAACGTTCACGAACGTCACGGAACCATCTTCCAGCACAGCGTTGGTGATGAACCCCTCGGTCGGGCCTCTTTCGTGAGATGGCCTTTTGGTCTGAGCGTGGCTCGTGAGAAGAGCGAGTTTGTAAAATTGATCTGCGTCTATCCGTCTCGATGCAAATTGACTTGGAACGGCGGCTTGTGATTGGCCAGGGGTGCAGCCATATGCGCTTCTGTCGCTTCATAATATGGGGAGGTCAGAAGGAGTGCCCCATAGAGATTGTACTTGAATCGATTCTAACCGCGTCAACAAAGAAAACATGGAAAAAACTACTTCACTTCCTTTTCATACCGTGTGCGTTAGATTCACGTGAACCTCTGCGTCTGCTTGCTTCTGTCCTGTTGTAGAAAATCAGAAGGAATAACATTTTAAGGACTGAAATCATCAACTTGCTTTAGGTTTCTTTTGAACGTATTCAAAACCGTTACTAATAAAAATAATAATAAAAAATTTATATGCATTCCAAATAGAATTAAGCACATTCGTAGGTAGTGTACCACCCACAATGCCCCGCACAGACCGGCTGCCACTGCGGGACATACTTCATCGCGGCAACAGTAATGGATCGTTGGAAACGTGAAATAAGGATGAAGGAATGTATCATTTAGCGGCACTGCGATTGCACGGGGCTCCCGGGATTTAATGCGTATTTATCTCAGCGTGCGTGCTGCCTGCCAGCGCCTCTAATGAATTTGGTGCCCATTTGCGTCCCACGGTGAGATTGGCAGCAGCGCTATGGGAGGCGGAGGATTTACATTGTATGATCGAATTTAACCAGATGCTATATTCAGATAGAAAATGTCATTTGGTGGATGTTGCTTGGTGGCCCAGGGTGCTAATGTCTATGTCGGAGCACCTATCCCGTGCCGCGGAGATGTCTGGTTTGACTGTGGGCAGCAGCCACCGCCGGCTGCTCGAGCCACGGACTCTGAGTGGCCACGGGGAGTCGATGAGTCTCGGGCAGGTTTTCAGGTGACAGCACCAAACCACCAACCTCCCCTACCCCCCTCCCCGTCCCGTCAATTCCAAAGTTTTCACTTCACATATAACAATGATTATTTCATTCAACCTGGCCCAGATGTGAGAGAGATATGCATGAGAGATACTCAAATGTAATACCCTTTTTTCCTCTCTCTCTCTCTCTCTGTAATGTTTTTTTAAGGAGCTGATACAAGCCGCGCGATAGTGGCAATGTCATGCACGATTTGCTATTTTCCATGCACTTGAACCAAAAGTGGGGAGCCGGGGCTAGCATTCCATCAGGGTGAAGGATTCATCAGTGTCATGCAATTAGAGGGGGGTACGGAGATGCCACCGGTGCAGGACAGAGGGAGACCCAGGGAGAGATGGGAGGATGCGGTGGGGCGAGATACGAGAACCGTGCATTGTGAGTCGAGAATAGGAGCGCGTTGGGAGTGAAAACCCCGGCAGCAGCTGGGCCCCTGCTATCGTGGGATTTGTAGCTGAGAAGAAAACAAATGTCACGGGATCATTTGGGAATGATGAGAACAATTTGTCAATGGTATGCTGCCCTTCAAAGGGCTGAACAAAGGAACATCTCAGGGTGCCGGATCTGGGCTTTGAAAACGATGTGGGCAGCAAACAGCTCACTGGAGCTGTGTGGTGGCCTCTGGTGTCCGCAGGCTTGCGAGCGGTCGAGCGTGGTGGGCCGACTCGTACCATCTGACGAACGTTCATTTACATTCACGACATTCCCATTAATGAATGCAACTTTTAATTCGTTCAATGAGAAAAAAGTTAACGAGAATGGGTTTTTATCACGAGGCACGAATTTTATGGCATTCGTCATCAAGCGTGTGGGGCCGAAGGCTGCGCGGGGTTCAGCCGCCCTGCGGGGAGGGCCCACGGCCCCTGGGATGAGAATCAGCGCCTCACTTACCGGGTGGTGCGCGAGACCTCGCGGTGGGGCTCTGTTGTCTGAAGCGCACGCTCGAGGCCGCGTGTTTTCACCTCGTAACCTCGCGCTCCGAGCACAATGAGAAAACAATTACGCACGGAATCTCATCTTGCATGCAAATTTTTTTCAAGTAAAAACTATCATTGGTTGTACGAATAAATGCAAAGTATCTCGAGAACAGAATACAAAATTGGGTCTAGACACATACAAAGACAAAGATCCCTCGTATAGCCTTAACATACTGTTGGGGCAAGTGCTGTTAGCGAGCACCTATGAAGGTCGGCACGGCACACGAGGGGGTGGGTGGCCAACACTACGCCCGGTTGTCTACCTCGTGGTGATGTTTACACACCGCACCTACTAATTTGAGGCTGAGTCGACCTAGGAGAGGCCCAGGACCGGTTCAGATAATCGTCACTGGTATTGGCCGTGAGCGGGAATCGAACTCGGGTAACTCGGTTTGTAGCGCAGCGCGCTAACCGCTACATTACCGCTCCCCGCACACACACACACAGACATATACACACACAACAACAACCGCCGGTGCCTTTCCTGGTCTCAGACTCTGTATCGCCTTTAGTACTTGAACAGATGGCACCTCAGCCAGCCACTCACATGGGGTGACTACTTCTTCCAATATTTGAGGCACCACGGCCTTAGCAGGGTTATCCCCACTTTGCCCCACGATGCTTTCCAGGTTGAGGGATTTCCCCTCCCCAAGATCTCAGAAATGCTCAGCAAATCGGCAAACCGGTTCCTGGAGGTTGGAGATTAGATCAACTTTCTTTCCCCTAATGATGGTGATAGGTGTGGCACTATAAGTTACTTTTTTGATGGAATTAAAGAGTGATTTGTGTTCGCAGGCCACCGAGGCAGATTCCATATCCTCAGCAACCCATGACCACCAACCATCCTTGCAGCACCTCGCGGCTCTCTGAACCTCCGAGCGAAGGCTGCGGTAAGCCTCCTCATTTTCCGACGTGGGATGCTCTAGACGATGAGAGTGGGCCTGTTGCTTTTTCTCAGCCAGCTTGACCACCTCCTCTTTCAGCCAGGGTCCCTGGGGAGGTCTGGTGCCAGACGGTAACGCTGTGATGAGCAGTGCCATGGGAGAAGTTGTTTTGCTGGACACACACATGCGCATTGGCCACGACCAACCTTTGTGCAAGGTGGTCACCCGTCCAAATGGTGGTTATATTACCCAGGCTCCACTCGGATTAGCTTCTGAGAAGTGGCAAGTTCATAGGCGTAGCACCACTGTGCAAAGGTTCGTCTCCAGATGATATTCGAACACAAATACGTTGTTATTTAATGGGGGGGGGGGTGAATCTCGGCTCCCGAAGCGAGTCAGAATTTGCGTCTGGCCCATGTGAGATGGAGCGTCGCAGGAACTGGAGACCTCATCGCCAATGTCACGCACAGCGTGCGAAGCGCGGCGCAGCAAATGTTTTTTTCAAGTTGTTTATCAACAGCCACAGGGGGACGCTATTATTTACGATGTTGATTGTTAACTCGCTCAAACGAGAACTAAGGCTGACCTTCCCCTCCCCCTCACAAATGCAATTCTTACAAAGCCCACTCTCTCTCTCTCACGTTGTTGCAGCAATAATTTGATAATAAACAAATAAGATTCCACCAACGAATGCAAAGCGGAGGCATGCGGAGGATTGGGCCGTGGAGCGAGAACAGATTTCGTTTAGCAAAACTTCTCTTTAAAAATAAAGTGCCAATTATGTTAACGATACTTTGGGGCGAGCAATTCAGATTGTCTGCAAAGGGATACGTTTACTAGCAATGCTGAGGAGAGAGAGAGAGAAAACGTAAAGATGAGAAAATATATATATATATGCGTCGTGTCTTTTGTGTAACAGCCCCAAAAAAACTTTGGAGCCCCTTTGCCGCAGGCGTGGATCCATCTTGAGCACTCAAAGTCAAAGCTCCACTTGTGTAAAGGCTCCGGAGCGACAGCTACAAATCTCGCTTTGATGTCACAACCGGCGACGAGATTAGAGTGACACGCAAAATCACTAGAATGAATCCACGGATTGGACGCGATGGGAGGGAAGATTCGTCTGTGTGTGGACCGAGTTCACATCCATCGCTCGCCGGACCCCGGCTATTGTGAAATTTCTTGTTACAGTGTTTCACACATTGGCTTTGACACGAACATTTTTTTTATGTGTTTTTAATATATATCTTTAGCCTGCCCAAAAAGGCATTTTTTCACTCTGCGATTTTGGTTTACATTTTAAAACATCGAACAAAAGGCCGTCTGGAAAGGTGCAGACCTGCAATAATAATAGTAATTTTATAGAGAGTAATTCATGCAAATTGCATCCCACAACGCTGCACAACAATTATCTAGTCCCTTACACAGATCATACAAAAACAAACCCCTACTTACTTAGGAAATCAAAAACTAAAAACGTAAATAACGAGAGACAAAAATACACATAGCGAAAAAAATCACGGAGAAAATAAATTTAAACAAATAATGTCTTGCTCATGTCACTGCTGACGAAACGGCCTGAACTGTAGCCTCTCTCGAGCAGACCGCTGTTGCACGCCGGCCAAGAGGTCTTCAAATGTGGGAATGCCCCACACTTCACCCCACCGCTTGCGAGCTGCCCATCGACGTGCCGTGGTGTAGACATTCGCACTGCTGGGTGGACAGATGTGTCCAGAGGATGGGGGACGATTAAAAGCATCGTAGTTCCAGCTGCCGCGCCGGAAGATCGAATCGAACCAGCGAATGTCAAGTCCAGTACGCTGCCGACCAATGGCAAATGCTGAACTAACAATGCACACTAATGTGGGCGTTCACTACAGACGGTGCTGCTTTGGTAAATGATTCGATGGGGCGCGTTCTGAAAAATGTTGACAACAATGCAAGCATTTCATCTCGGGAGTACACAGGGTGAAGAAGCAGCAGGGGAGATTGCCGCTCGTCATTGAAAAATGCAGAGGCCATCCAAAAGGGGGCAGCAATCAACTGTGTTTGTCAAAAATGCGGCCGTAAAACGTGAGCAGACAGCCCTGGCGCGTTGCTGCTGCTCTCCGTACAAACGCAGCGCCTGCTGTGCGCACGTGCTGATGCAGAGTTTGTGTTGCGGCCACCGCGGCGTGCAGTAGACAGCACTCGGCTTCACGGTGCCCTCTCCCTTTCTCTCGCAGTGATAAGAAGAGGCGCCCGCACGGAAGATGCCTTTGCAGGCGCTTTCAAACGCCGCTTTCAAAACGGGGAGACACCGCAGCGTTAGCCGTGTCAAGTTAAACCGCGGGTCTGCTCTTGCGTAGCGGGCAGACGGCGAACACGGAGAGCTCGGATAAATATCCGCAATTGCGAGAGACGCTGAAAAATGTTTGGTGCGAATTGGCCGCAAATGGGAAGCGTGCGAATAACTCAACGCAAGTAGGCGATCCGTCTTGCTCCACTGGCGACGCGACATGAGCGGCTGTTTATCCTTCTAAGCAGAATAATAAAAAATCTAATTATTTACCGTCGATCAATCAAACACTTGAGAACCACTTTGTTCTTTTCTCACCACGTTTTATGTCACTGTTGTTCGCAAGGTTCCGTGGTAATGTATGAACGTATATAACGTTGACGCCTGCCGAAGAGCTGCGCCCGAATTTGGGACATGTTGTGGCTGCACTCATCACCACGTGGCAGAGCTTTATTTTAGGAGACGGATTTAAATTGTCAGCGGCGCTCTCTGTTCAGGCGTCCGTCCCATCATCGTTCAAAATACACACATCCTGAAAGCAGTGCTCGTTATGTGCTGATGCTGCTGCTGCTGCATTGGCAGTACTGCACGAGCGCAATTGACGGACAACTCAAACAGCTATAAACACTGCGGCTTTAAAAGGAAATGTATATATATACACTTGGCATGCTCTATGTTTTATGAAGGAGAAGGACCATTGCCCAAAAACACGTCACCTGTTATATATTTTTATTTGAAGACCACAGTGTTAATGGCGACTGTGTTGAGATGACAATTTGTTTACGTCTGCCACTGCATACAATCAAGAAGAGAGCATGATTTCATTAAAATACACCAATGAATATAGTCATAAGTCGGTGCTCCGGCTTCATAGTGGAGCATGTTAACCGCTGCACCACCACTCCACTCCTGGAATCTTTACTGTATTAGTAAAAAGTATAATTTCCGAATGTAATTTATTTACAATTTTTAACGTCGATTCCCCTCCCCCCCACTGCGATTTTGCTAGAATCGAATGCACAAAGGAAGAAAATGAGCATCCACATGAAAAGGAACGCGGTGGAATCTTCGTGCCGTGTGAGTGTCTGCGTGTGACGGCCTGGAAGCGTCGCGGTGTGAAGGCGAAACCGCCAGGGAAGATAATGAAACGGTGGAATTGTTGCAGTCCGATTCATTTCAAAAACTCCCAATTTATCTGCATTCAAAAGCCATGCAAACAGAAGACAAAAGAGTGGGAAATGGCCAATTTGATACGGTGTGCATATTCGCGGTGCTTTCGTACGTGACCCACTCCAATTGGCGAAGCCAGTGGAGCATTTCAACTCCGCCACTTTGCACTCGCACACACACACACATATACATATAATAACTAGCCCTGCAGGGCGGTAGCCTCGACACTGCGAGCGGTGCGCGGCGTCCCTCCACACACACACCGCCAGCTACGCTCCGTGACAGCTGCACCACTCACGGGAGGGTGGTGGAAGGCAGCTGACACCGCACCAGAACTGGGCAGGACGTACCCCCCCCCCCCCCCTTTGCCGCTGTGTCGCGGTTAACGCGCTACGCTTGGAATCCAGAGGGCACCGGATCGAGTCTATCTCCCGGCGCGGCAGCTAAAAGAATGGGAGCAAGTTTTTTTAATCCACACCTCCCTCCGGCCCCGCCCTTGCTGCTTCTGTCCACCCAGCAGCGTCAATTGACTCACCACAGTCAGTCGATCGGCAGGTTGCGTATTGGTGGGGTAGAGTGTGGGTCCGGCCAAGTGGGCATTAAGAAGCAGCTCCCTCTTAGCGTAGGCCCTGTTGTAAGCAGTGGCGTGAGCGACGATTTGCACGGCTGCGCATTTACTACCCAGGCCTGTGGATCTGGGGCGAATGACACATTTGCATTTCTTTTTCTCCATGTGACCTGCTAAAACTCGACAGCAGAGGCCTTACAGCATGACGAGCTAGTAGTGTTTATAGAACACACAGCGAGTGTAAGGGTACAAGTGCATCTCTGCACCACCCTGGCCAGATGTCTTGGGAGAATTGGTAATACCGACACTTCACCCCACCATCATCACACGCAAGGGCCTGCGACGGACCCGTTTGCAGTGCCCTGCTGTGTGGACGGAATGAGGCGATGGGGGTTAAGAAACTCGCCCCCATCGCTGCAACTGTTGCGACGGGAGATGGAGTCGAACCGTTGCGCTCTCTGGATTCCAAGTCAAGAGCTGACCATTTTACCACCGTGGCAGCATTCACCAAATAAATAAAAAGCAGGATCTCTTTACGTAAAAGTACGTGTGAGGATCTGTGTTGTAAGAGTCGCGTATTGTTAGGCGAGTCAGGTTGCTTGAGTTTGGCACGTAACAAAAACATTTCGAAAGTTTTCATTTTTAAAAATCCCATTATTTTTCGAGCTTGCGGCGTGACCTGCCAGATGTACAAAATAACCTTTGCATATTTCCTCATGCGTATAAATCTCATGGCCTGGGTATCATTTACTTTTGGTCTTTGCAAAACAAACACTCCCGATTGGAAAGTTGCAGCGTTCGCCTGGACACCGCCCCACACTCAGCCCCAAAACATCAAACACGTGGAGACGGCCACCTCGTAAAATATGCAACAGGGAAAGGAAAAACCATGGCAACATCGGGGGACAATAACAACAATAGACATCCACACGTGCATTTGGTCCGATGGAAAATGAGAGAATGTAATGAGTGTCGTGTGATGGTTATCGGGGGGAGGAGGAACACAAGGAAACTCTCCCTCTCAAACCGGCGAGTGGGGCAACTTCGCAAATCATTGCAATGAATTCAACAGATGCCGATGAAATCGCTTGACAATGAAATGCTGGACGGCTTGCAAGTGTTCGCGGGCGCGAGCTTCAACGGCAACTGCCGAGTTCAAAAGCCGGGCAAAGTTGGAGTGCCCGCCGGTCACTCCTCAAAGTCGCGGCCCGCAAGCCTCGCGCCTCTGCGCCGTGCGGCTGCTGCCGTCTCGCGAAGTCTCTCGCGGCCCCCCCCCCCCCGCACGCCCTGAGAAGCCACGGGGGGGGGGGGGGGCAGAATCGTGGAATTGCAGCGAGCGTGATTTGGTCACAGATTTCGCTTCGGCCAATGCCCATAAAAGTATTAAATAATGCACATTTACAGCCCGTTGACAGTACCCCGCTGCTGCCGCTGCTGCTGCTGCTACTGCTGAATAAATGGCTGTCCCATGCAGTGTCGATCCTGCGAGTTGTTTGACCATACTTCCCCTTGGCACTGCTCACAGTGCGGGTTGACGAGTGATACAGAACGTTGGCGAGCCCTCTCTACTGGCACCAGTGCTGTCCCAGTCAACGTCAATTACAAGCGCACGAGTGTGCCACTGATTGAGATGAATGCAAAACTGCTGCTCGAACCCAGATTCAATTAGCTGCACCTGGCGAGGAAACAGAATTGTAATTAAAGTTTTTTTCTATCTCCAAACGTGATTAGGGCCCTTGCTTATTCATGGACAGAGACTGGAAATATAGTCGAGTTTAGAGTGCGCATCGGACTCAATGTGTCACGAACACCGGCCACGTTGTCTGCTATATACTTTTACGGCTACAGTGTTCATGGCAAATGCCTTGCGCGTGTTATTTTCACTTTGTGCACCACTGCCAGCACAGAATCACCAAACTATTTGTTCCACATGACAGACGGATCGATGCACATATTGCTCAGACACAATGTGAGAATGTAAAATATTATCCAGTGAAAAGTAATTTCGTATCATTTCCGGCCCTCGTCTAACAATTGTTTTATAAAGGACGATACCTCGGTGGACACCCTCTGCGTTGCACACCTATACAGGCCTTTGCCTATCCACTGCTGGATGAAAGCCTCCCCAAGTCATCGCCACCTTTCGCGATCTCCGCCCTGCGTGTGCAGTTGTGTCTCGTGTCATCGTCGTCATCGTCATCACCGCCACCACCATCGTTGGGTGGCTTAAACCCAGATTCTAACTCTAGATCCAAGCAGGGCCGGCTCGGTGTTCAGTCATCATGAACCCGCCTTAGCCGCGTGACCACCTCTTGAAGCTTTTTTTTTATGTGGAAGAAAACCGCACGTCACGTTTCATCATACTTCAGCACGCTGGTGAGTCAGTGCAGGTTAGCTAAGGGAGCACTTGACACGGATGTCAGCCATAACCCCGAATCAAACTCGCGTGCTCACGTGCGAACTGCAGTGCGCCAACCAAGTGCACCACCGCTCCAAAAGTGGAACGAAGTTTTTTGGGCAGTAAATAAAACGGCGATGTACTTGGGCCGATCAAAGGAAGCATCACATACAAGCATCTCTTATCAGCCGCTGCGATGTGTTTACCTCTAGGAGCCGCAATTCTTTACCGGCGCTCAGGGAGATGGGACGTTCTCAACCTCTTGATTTCATAGTTTATATTCGAGGGGCGATTCAAGCCGAGAGCTCTCGCCACCACAAAAAAACATCATTCTTCTTCAGCACGCGGTCGCACCCGCGGTGTGCGCACGGGCACGGCGAGCGAGCCGTTTCGTTGTACACCAACAATAAATAAGAACAACCTGCTCCGTCGCGCACACGTACGGCTAACGGAGGCGAATATCTCACCGCGGAATCGTAATGCCACATCTGTTACCGCTCTCGCATTAATATATTTGTTGCGCAAACTGCATAATGATCACCCATAAACATTCGTTACCGCGCTCAGCGGCTCGCTCGGTGCCGCGAATCCATCGCGGCGCGTGCCGAGCTCCGCGCCCGCCTCTAAATCACCCTTCCTTGTGAAACGTGCGCACGAGTGTTTGTTACGTATTAAAGCCAGAGCCCTTCCCCCCCCCCCCACTCGCCTTCATCTGGAGCGCACGGTATTCCTCATTTCTTCCGATCACTGAAATGTAACTGCTCGTGAGCTCACTCACGCGGCAATTAAGCTTCGGTCGAGAGGGCCACTTCACACCGGGATTGGCCGGAGAGGGCGGTCCCTGGGACGAGGCAGGCTGTCTCCCTTAATCCGCTCCGATGCCGAGTGGCTGCAGGCACCGCCGCTCATCGCAGAACAATTGCTTTTCTTTTTAATCCCACGCAACACTCCCCAACCCCCACCCCCTCCCCCATTTGCTACCTTGAGGGATCATGCAGATTAGAGGCCATGCTGACAGCGGACTCGAGTTGTGTCTGAATGCTGCCACTGTGATGTTATGTGGCAAGTTTTCTCAACGCGCTCCACCTCTGCCCATGGAGGTGTACACCACCGTCGGTTGGCAAGCGTGGGCGTGGTGGGGTAAAGTGTGCGTAGTCCAAATACCCTCTAGTGAAGGCGCCATCCGCCAACAGAGGATTTGTGAAAAACATTGCAGGGCTGCGCCTCGACTGTTCTACAATTACGTCAGGTTCTGTTAAACAACATGCACAGGTCGTTTTGGAAACGTGACAGTTTGCTTTGGTGTTCAAACCGTTAGCGTGAAACTTGATTTTATTATGCCGATATATTAATCCTGGTGATGTCACACCTGCAAACTGCGCCAAAACGACTGTCACTGCAGCTCAAACAAGCCCCTCTCTCTCGCTCTCCCCGTGTGGCCCCGAACTGGAGTCTTCCACCATCATCATCATCATCGTCCTCATCGTATCTCTTCTTGTTCTCGGCCGTCCTCCGCCTCACACCAACGTCGCCGATGCTTTTCCAGAATCCTCTCCCGCGGCGGCGTCTTCCCGACGTCACCGCAAACGTCGCCATCTGCGTCCCCCCCCCACCCACTCAAAATCATTCGTCGCCTTGGCGAGCAAAGCACGACGAGAGTCGTGACCTTAGGCCTGCTATTTTATCACCCACCTTTGTCTTGTTTGGCCAGAGCGTTATTTTTAAATCGATATCCGACCTCGGGAGCGTCTTCCCCAATACGGCCTACGAGCATGTCCAGCCGAGTTCATTCGCAGGTGCTTCGAGCAAACAAAACTGTCCCGTGGGCTCCTGTTCATTCTCAGATGCACAGTTTGATTCAATAAAGCATTGCGCGGAGTGGAGCGGTGAGTGGCGCACTGGTGCACGCGGTGCGCTCTCGACCTGGCGAGCCGAGTCTGCGTTGCTACCGATTCTAAACCACAATTCATTTCACCAACCCACTCTGACTGGCGTGGTCAAGAATCGCCAAACAACATCCTTGATGGACACAGTGGGGGGATAACTTCATCCAGCCGTGCATTGACAGAGGAATTGTAATCATGAATTACTATATTATTGTTTTTTTCGGTAAGAACCAAGAAAATGAATCCCTGCAGTCACGAAAGCTTTAAATCAAAATGTATGAATTACTATGTTAATAATATTTGCAGTGCTGCATTGTATACCAGTTTTGTGCACATCGGCATCTGTAATTTACAGCCCTTTGACAGTTATTTGTTGGACAAAGGTCTCGCCACACCGTGTTCATCGTAGGGGTTGTTTGGCCATACTTCGCCCACACTGATCAGTGTGGGTTTGATGATGGTGAGTGCCCAGGACCGGTTCAGACATCACGCGCCACCGATGTTTGCTCTGGCTGGAGAATTGAACTCAGAGCCGCTGCAGTCACAGCGCAGTGCGCGACCCGCTGTGCGCCCCCGCTCACCCCACGACAAGCTTCACATCTACGGGTGCTGCTGTTCACCTCGGACGTGTGCATCAGTTCAAATTGGAACGGGATTTATAAGAGGAAATTGTTTTTCTATTTCCAGAGAGCCTGAATTTACGTGCTACACACAAGGGATCTCTAATGCTTCTCTTAGCTGTTATTTATTGCTAATGCGTCCCCGCTGCTCTTCCCGCTTACCAACGAGAGAACAGCTGATGGCGTAGTTTGTGCAATATATCCATTCCTTAATGTGCAATGGTAGAGCAGCTCCTTGTTTCTAGAGGTGAGTGCACAGAGTGCAGACGGGCCGAGCGGGCATCCTAGAGCAGAGCCACCTTGGCACTCGCACGCCGAGCAGATTTCGTCTCCGCACGCCGATGGCCACGCGCGCTCCAGCATCTCGGCAAGATGCCATCCCCGACATCTCAACACCGAAACAACGCGGCCCGCTTCGTGAATATCCCCCCCCCATCCACCACCACCACCACCATCATCCCCAACCCGCCTCTGTCCACCCAACGGTGTTCATGGGTGCACCACGGTTAGTCGATCGTCCGGTCCCGTCTGGGTGGTGTGGTAAAGTGTGGGTTCTCCCACCTCTGCCGAGACGTGTGGCCAGTGTGGTGCACAGCTGCACATGTACCCTTACCACTCACCGTGTTTTCTTTATACACTGCAAGCTGGTATGGTGTAAGGCCTCTGCTGTAGAGTTTTACCAGGTCACGTGGATAAACACATATACAATACTCTGCGTGCAAATTTGTCGCTGGGTCCAGATCCACAGGCCTGGATTGTGAAGGCGCAGATCTGAAGTTCGTTTCTCACACCACTGCCGGCAGAAGGGTCTCCACTCGAATGAGCTTCAGCGTGGAGGAGTAGACCAACTTTCCTCTGGAGGGGCTCTCTAGAGCTCCACCTCGTGGAGACCCTACCGGCAACAGTGAACTGAGCACTGCTCCTGTTTCCCTTTATTTCACATTGCTCCCAAACGCCCCCCCCCCCCACATTTTATTTTCATAAAGCAGCATCATTACTTGAGATGAAGAGTAGACACGATTCAATTTCATTTCCACCGTCGATTGTCGTAGCCAATACAACGATGCATATCTGTTTTGGGACGAGGCCAGGTGGTGGGTATAGTTTGATGCGAAAACTCGTGTCATCAATAACGACGACGATGATGATCGTACGGTGAATAAACCAGCAGTAAGGGCATCATCATCACCACCAGCCACGATCTATCCACTGTGGTATGAAACCTCATCCCACGGTGCCACCACCTTTGATGGTTTTCCGAAGCAATACTTCATCTTGCACCTGCACACGAGGTGATGTCATCGCTACAGCTCCCCCATGGCCAATCTCCGGCGCGAGTTTCCTCCTCTGGGATGCCCTCTCCGTGGTTCGTCTCGGCGACCGCAGGGCCACGGGCCCCGGGGAACCGCGTGCCAGGAGGTGCCCACGCACCGGGCTGCGAAGGGGGGGGGGCATCGGAGAGGAGCCCCCCGCGATTAATTCATTGCGCCAGGGACAGAGCCAACCGCGCGACGGCACCGACTGCGCCAGTTGTCCCCAATCTCGCGTGGACCTTTGGAGATCTGCACGAACGTGCAGGCTATTAAATGCCACTGTCACGGCTAAATTAACCACCGGCTATAAAATGTATGCTTCTCCCCCCTTCCCCCACACCCACCAGCTTGGCCTCTCCTACCCCGCCCCCCTTGTAAAACTAGCCGTTAGCATGTCCGCGGGGCTATACGGTATCAAGACGTTAATTAAATCCAATAAATAAATCAAGAACATGCCTCTTACAAGTGTTAACCTTCAAGGTCACTGAATATGTCTTCTCAATTTCAACATTTCATAAAGGCTATCGAGAACTGGCCTCCCACCGAGAGGACGATACATCAAATCAAGCCTCGATGCAGGACAGCAGCAGATGTCGAAAATATTGCCAAACCCAACACTAGAATGTCGCGAATCGACTTAAATGGGCAGAGTCTCCATGCCGGCCCAGGCCTGCCACCCACCACACGGGGAAAGATTTATCGGCAGCTCTGGCGTCATTTTAAACGGCCCCGTTCGCCAATATTGGATTTGGATCTGCAGCGAAATTAAATAAATAACCATTTTCTTCAGCGCTTTGCAACGTGGACATACGAACGTGAAGCGTACAGACTATTTAAATTCTGTCAATTTGCGAAATAAGTGCGAGTTTCCTTTCAAATAATTAAAAACAGACATTTTTAGTTTGTGCACGCGATTCCTAACGTTGGTTTGCTTTGCAAGCATCCCATAATCTAATTTAATCCTCGCATAGGAGTTTATTTTATTAATCTTTTGCTTTGCGTGGTCAGCATGAAAGTTTCATCGGCGATTTATAAAATGCGCAGCGCTCCCTTCCTCCTCCTCCTCCTCCCGATATTCGGACGCCACTGGAGCTATGGAATTTTAAATCTAGACGCTGCTGAACATTCATTTCTTTGCAACTCCGTTTTATGTTAAGTTTGTTATCCTTCCCCCACACCTCTGATTAGCACGGGTTGACTACGTACGGTATATACATACAACGTTAATTCTCCACTTTCAAAATAACACCGCCCAACTTTTTTCCGCTGCTGACAATATTTGCGGGCCAACACTCAGCGCATCTGTCTTGACAGATTTGTAATTAAAGCGCCGTGAAGGACCTGCCATTTACCACCGCTTGCAGCTGCTGCTGCTGCTGCAGATGTTTGCTCTACACTCGCAACCGCGTCGCCACGCTCCTCGGAGGGTTCGTGCCGGGCGACGCGGGAGCGGTGCGCGCAGCCCGACGATCTACGGGCACCAAAAAAGGCCATCAAGGCACGGCGCCTCGGACTTTTTTTTTTAAACATCAAACGCGTTTCCACATCGTTTATCCATTTTCATCGCCGCACTTCGAGGCCATTTCTCACGCGGTTTGACACACGTTTAATAAATGAAAGCAATCCAGAGAGCGCGTGCGTGTGTGCGCGTGCGTGCGCGTGCGTCACACGCGAGACGACGCGCGCGCTGCTAAACGATTCGCGGACGCGGCTCTGCGTCCTGCGAGCACGGCGAGAGAGACCGCGGGGACCCGCGAAGTTTACTTTATCGCCATACAATTACGGGACTTTGCTGCACTGCTACATGCGGTTAATTAAGTTGATGTACCGCAACGTGTACGACGTCTACATAAATGTACAGCCCCTTGCAAAACCAATGCCGGGTTAAAGACCTCCCCCACGCACGCCTTTGTCAGTGAAGGCGGTTGTGCAAGCGTACTCGGTGAGTGTTGGTGAAGGGGGTGTAAGCCCAGAATCGGCGCAGATATTATTCGCCACGGATGTTTGCCATGGCCGGGAATCGAACTCAGGCTGTGCAGTGCACCACTGTGCCGCCCCTCCACCCACCATACCGCCACTTATTTACACACACACACACGCATGTGTACGTGTGGTCGCAGATGGGGAGCGGTGGTGTAGCGGTTAGCGCTACAAACCTGGCTACCCGGGTTCGATTCCTGCTCACGGCCAACACGAGTGACGATTATATGAACCGGTCCTGGGCCTCCCCTAGGTCGACCCAGCCTCAAATGAGTACCTGGTGTGATGTGAGCATAGCCACTAGAAGGACAAAGGCGGTCGGGCGTGGTGTTGGCCACCCACCCCCTCGTGTGCCGTGCCGGCCTTCATAGTTGCTCGCTAACATCCCCAACAGTCTATTAAGGCTACACGGGGGATCTTTTTTTGTGTTATCGCAAAAGCATCTTCAGGTATGTTTTTTTTTATTAACGTGATTTTAATACAATCCGAAAGTGCGTGTGTTTTTGATAGGAAGGTACACGCAGATAGATTTACAACAAAACTACTGTGTGTACATGTTGAGGATTAAGAAGGATACATTCAAAATGAAATAAATTCCAATAGACCAACGTATATCCCCGCTCCTTATTTGAGCACAATGTGGAAAGGCATTAGATAATATAGATTGCTCATTTATTGCTATTATTTAAATTCATTTTAGTCCAAGAAAACAAATAATTGTATTGACACATTAGCTGTCAGCGCTGAATTATTAGGGCTCATGTTTGCTTGGCCCCGCGCGTCCCATTAAGGGGCTCGGGTGAGTAATTTGGGTCAGAACGCCTGAGAAGAGGACTCCATGAATAAAAGTCAGGGTTGGGAGGCCACGTGTCCCAGAGTTCTCGCCGTTTGCAGGCAGCGTAACATACGGCGCGGTGCAATTAACGGTGACAAAAGCCACGCGCGGGACAAGATTGAATTCTCAGCAGGAATTCCGCCTCGTTCACGGCTCGCGTTGCACCAGCGCAGGTCTCCGCGCTCGTGTTCCCGGCTTGTAACCGCCCCTCCAATCAGCACGGGTGGCTACGCACGATGCACGAGAAGTTCAACACACGTGCACACGTGCACACGTGCACACGTGCACACGTGCACACGTGCACACGTGCACACGTACCGCGCGCGTGTCGTTTGGCGCGGCGTCCGAAGTTTCACTTTCACCTGCCGAATTTGATTCAGTTTCACGCAGGAAGCTCCCAGCACGTACAGTGAAATGTTGAACATCGTGCCGAGTGGTGTGCAAGACAACCCGAAAACACATCCGAGGGGCTATTACTGCTGGCGTCGTCAAATGCCAAAGCCGAGCGAGCGAGCGAGCGAACGTGCTTTGGATGCTCGCGCGCGCGGTCCCAAAACGTGCGTGGGAACCCGCGCACCAATGTCCCAAACAAAACTTCGTGGCATCTTGCCGTGGCCCTCGGTGCTGACAATGTGCCAACAATGTGCCAACATTGTCAGCGTTGAGCCCCCAAGAAAAGCCCTCGCAGGAGAAACTCCAGACCAGAGGTGGATTCGTGTCGCTAAACGGCAGTGTCCGGTGACGACAAGGTATTTTCCGTTCGCGTTAAAAACTTTCACAATTATCGCCCTTGCGGTCACGCACGAACATCTCAAGTGTCCACTGAACACGCACATAGATGTTTTTTTTTTATAGATTTTCTCAAGCGATGTTTGCTATTTCCTTGTAAATATGTGGCGAGTCGCACATCTTTCATTACCGCCTGACCAAGCGAGCGACTTGAGTTCCCTTGTTTTAAACACACATCTGTATGATGCTTCGGTAGAGCAGTGGTGGCTCTGCGGTTAGTGCGCTGTGCCATGAGCCCAGCCGCTCGATTTGAACTCCTCGCTGTGGCAAACAACCTGTTGCCACGCGGTGCTAAGAGTCGCATAGCCTAGCACAGAAATTGGATCACGTGTTAGAAAGGAGGCGTTGCGTAGTCACAGAAACTTTTCCCGTGATTGCGGTTGCGAAGCTGCCCTTATAAATTATGAGATATAAATATAGTGCAATTCATTTAGAACGTGACAGGGTCTGACACGTTTCAAAAAGACTATTTAAGAGACGGATGTGTGATTTGGCATAGCCTTTAGGAAAATTGCTGCCCCCCTTTAACATTCAATTCACAGCGTCGTCGAGCTGGTCCGGCTCCCCGCTACGGCAGACAGCCATCACTTATAGCGTCACCACCGCGGGGGGGGGGCGGGGGAGGGGGGCACTACCCCAAGGAGCAGGCCTGCGAGATCCTCGTTGAAAATGAGCACTGAGAATGTGATCCTTGTTAGAATGTTTATGTTGTTGTTGTTGTAATTTCTACCCCGAGTAAAACACTCAATGGTTGCCGTGGTGTCACGATTCACTTTCCCTCCAACAATTATCTCGTTCTTCTTATTTTCAAGGCAAAGTTCTTGGAGGGCGACTTTTGTTGTTACAAACATTGATCTTCGAGGTCGACTTTGCAGCCTTCTATATTCCGTTCTTCAATCGCGTTCCTGGAATTAGTTTCCATCGATCGTTATAACGACCGTGTCATTAGCAAATGTGAAATTGTGATTAATTTTTCCATCTATGTTTATGCCCCCTTGATTTCATCCGATCAAAATGTCGAGAAACATGTTCTCATGCTGCTGCGAATAACCCTGGCGAGAATAAATCTCCACGCCAGACTCCTCCTGCCCACTCCTCGTGTGCCGGTTATCTTCGCGCAATCTCCTTCGAGCCGTTCCGTCAAGCGTAACGGTTTTTTTATATATATAATTTATAAATATTTTAAATTCAGGACTTGATTAGGATGACTGAATCAATTTGCACCGCGTAAAATGCTTTTGAGAGTCTACAAGAGCCAGCCACAATGGCGTTTGATTATCATTTGTCTTTTTCAGTATCTGATCGATCGTGTGTATTTGGTCAAATGGTCGCAGGCATTCTTAGATTTGGCTCGCTCATGTGGTTGATTTGCCTCGAAATTGTCCATCATTCAGCTCCCCCATGATCTCCATGGACACATGCGTGACAAGAGGCGTGTGGGTCCATCAGTTTACAAAGTCGATCATCCGTTGTTGAATATGATCATGTTTAAGGCCCTCATTCCCGAATCGAGTGACACCAAGTTTAAGTATCCTACTCCAGGATACATTCACACTTGGAGCGGTAAACAGTATTATTACGAAGCGCCTGGTGCCAAGAGAATAACGTGTGGACATCATCCAAGTAGCAGCACCAGATGTAGAGGACCCCTCTCCCACTTCAGCAAAAAAAAAATATTCCTGTGGTTTTCCCACCTGATGATGATTGTTGTGTTGCAATCGAAACGTCGTGATTTGTTTAATTTTATTTCAAAACTACGTGACGTTACCGAATAACCAAAGAGTGAGTAGATGACCTGCATCTAAAATTATGTCCAAACTAAAATGCAGTCGAATATTGTGAATTATGCTCAGACACGCGCTAAAATGGCCATCATCACACGTGATTTGAAGCATTTGAAACACACATGCATTTGGAGTGTTATCAATTCAGGCTTAATTGCTTTTTGAAGCTACAGTCATACATTATACATTGACAAGGCAATATTCTTGATTTATGACTTAGCAAAGAAACACTCAAATGTGTTATTTGAAGACATATCAAAAGAAACTGATTTACACAGCGATACCCTGTGTATATCAGAGAAAAGAGCATTAAATAATGTACACGGACATAAAATATTATAATTACGTCTGAGACACTTTGAAAAAGTTTTTTGCATTTTCCTCGCAAAGTAAAAAAGCAATATATGTTGCCGGATTAAAGTAGGTTCATAAAAATAATAATGGCAACATTAATATGAGGCAGTGGAAAGCGCTCTCAGAATGGAATATTAAAGCGCGTGTAAATATTTACATTCATTATCCAGTCGCGTTATTACAGCCGCCCTGATTCAAGCAGCCGCGCGGCTCAGCCGCAGAATGAGCGGCTCGCGATTGGAAGGCTGAGAGTTCAACTCCTGGTTGGGAGGGCGAGTCCACTCGGCCCACCATCTCTCCCAAGGTCGATAAAGTACGTACCCGCTTTGTAGGCAAGTCAACAGCGGGTGTCCTCCGTTTGGCACGATTTGCTACGTAGGGTGCGAAAGAAGTTCAACATACATAGCATTCATAACAACCCTATGGGTAGACTCGCCCCTGTCATAGGAATGTGACATTTCCACCGCTGGGTCAGGGCTGTAAACATTGCACGAATGCTCATGCAAGCAAGCACTCACGTGGTGTCGACTCTGCGTCTCTCATTGGGTGACAGATTTCACACGAACGCAACCGTTGTTCGCTCAAAGCCCGCGGTCGTCACTTTAGCGGTTTTCAGATTTCGCTTTTTCGAAATACGAGAGGCGCGTTCTGTTAACGTCGCTCATGCACTACGTTGCTATGTACCATTTCAGTTTTATGTTTAACGTTACACATCGCATTAAAGTAACTCACCTTGATATAATTACATCGTAAATTAAGTGCCGCATTGAAAATATTAAAAGTAAAGAAAAGCAGCAATTTATCGACGTTTCCCGTAACCTACACCGCTACATGCGCTGCTACGGTGAGCAGCGTCGCTGGACTTGCAACCCCTCAGGTCGACGGTTCGACTCCACCTCCTGCCGCAGCTGCCGGAACAATGGCGTTTCTTAACCCCCCTAGCAGTATTAAAAACGGGTACAAGCGCAGTTAGTGTGGTGGGGTAAAGTGTGCATAGCCCCGTATCTTACAACACGTCTGGCTAGCCGTGGAGAAGTAGCCCAAGAGACTCACCAGCGGGGCCTCTCTACAGCTCCCCCTCGTGGAAGCCGTTCTGCCAGCAGTGGCGTGAGCGAGAGATTGCAGGGCTGCGCCTGTGTGTGCGTGCTTTTTTATGCGCACCACACCGCCAAACTCTTTACAGTCCTGGCACGTCCATTGCAGTGGCCGTATTACGTGAAAAAGTTTACTTCGTGTGATAAATGCAACGCCAGTAGTTTATGCTAATTCCTGGGCACCGCACCGCGCTTTGCTCCCAAGGTAGGATTTAAATGCCATGTTTATGCCGCAGGTAACAGCGGCAGTTACGCTCGTCCCCGTGAAGTAATTTCAGCGATTTTGTTTCGACATGTAAATGGTAATTATAGTGCATCCTTTAGCCCAGAACGGCCAAAATTGTCCATTTAAAAAATAAATTCGGATGCCTGCGTAGAGCTCCTTTTGCACGCGCCTAGATATCGGTGTCTAATAAAACGCAGCGCGTGGAAGGAGCTGCGTGTAACACCAGCAGTTCTTGACTCTGGCGTGGCCGTGTTATTTCTGTGTTGCACTTGTTGTACTGTAGTTCTATGTTCGCACGTCCGTGCTCCCCCCGCCTTCGCCAACTCGCACTGACCAGCATGGCGAGGTGTGGCCAAACATCTCCCGTGGTCCAATCGGAGTGTCGATGCCCTCGTCTAGCAGTGGATTGACCAAAGGGCTGCACGTGTACTCGTTGCACTTTACTCGCTGTGTCTTTGTCTTTTGTTTGCCGTGCGCCGCCGGTGTCATTATCAACATCAAGCAGTTGCATCTCGGTCCACGGTGGCAGCACTGGGCAGAAGCAGAGGAAGCAAATCTTCGGGGCTCAAGAAGCCCCACGCGGCCTGGATGTATGATTTAACAATACAGTATGGGTGCACTAAACATACATTCTAATCCTAATACTCATAATCAGCGAATCAATACAAAAAGAGCCAATTCATCTCACCTCTTCCTTGCCTGCATCTCTTTTCGCTCACCTCACTCCATTCTTGTTTCGTGTACGACTCCTTGATCTCACAACATCTCCATCTCTTCTGTCGTCTCACTCTTAGTCGACACATTGCGAGGTAAGCCCGCAGAGACATAATGATGAATCCTCAGGGCCCTCCCTCCCCCAATGTGGCCACCACCACCACCGCCACCACAACCGCCACCACCGCCACCGCCGCCACCACCACCACCACCGCCACCACAACCGCCACCACCGCCACCGCCGCCACCACCACCACCGCCACCACCACCGCCACCACCACCACAACCGGTGACCTAAACGAGAGGCGACCGCTGCCCGAGCGACTCCACGGCGAGGGCTCCCGCCCTGACAGCCCCTCCACGTGGGCAGCGTGATCGTGTTAATGGCCACGGGACAGACGAGCACAGGGCCGCCTCCTCCCTCGCCTTGACGTGCACGGCGGGAGAGTGGCGAGCCTCCCTCCCGCAACATCTACTCGCCCTCTCGCCACACCACTCACGTTTTCGAGTGTCAAAGTTTATCTTCCGTTTAGCCCGGTGACAAGCTCGAGGGACGCAGATTTGCCAGCGAAGTGCCTCCAGTTACCAACATGAAGAGAGCCGAACAAAGTGCAGCAACGAGACAAACCCATCAAACAGAGGTTGGAACAAAAACACGAAAAAAAACACCAAAAAAACCCTCGGTGATGTTTCACTGCACTGATGATCACAATTGAAGCTGCTTTTGACAGCCGACCGGATAATTGCATGATAACTTGTATGAAGAATACAAATACGCCTGCATAGGTTGACCTGGTTGTATCGCTCTCCCATGTGAGGTCAGGTTGTACCGAGTTGCATTCAGTTCCTAAGAAGGCAAATCGTCTGATATTGTGCCCGACAACACAGGGAACAACCGGCAAACGCATCCGGGAATCTCATCACACCTCAGGTGCATTCCCAGCAATTTGGTCATCTCTAAAGCTAAGCAGATTTGAGTCCGGATAGTGCCCTGGATAAAAGCAAGTGCTGTAGGATCCTCAGCGCTACGTTATGAGTTCAGGGCGGTGCAGCAGCAGATGCCATCGTTGCATTGTGCTCCAGTATCTGGTGCGGGAATATGGCTTACCATGTTATAGTGCTTTCGGAGTTATCATCGTTATAGTATGAGAATTAATTCACAGAAATGGCTGTAAAAGTACAAATACATTAACGTATCGGCCTCTCAGATGATTAAAGTTTAATGTGCACACAACGCAGACTGCAGCGTTCGTGATGAGCATGGCTGGATATCGCTCGGGAGATTAATCTTCAAAAAGCATTCATCGCGTGGCATCACTTTTATTCAGCAACTTTGAAGCCAATGTAGGCGTAATACAAGGTGATCTGTAGAACTTTAAATTACATCGTGTCTACACTGTTCAGACAAGTCGCAAGTCAAAGCAGCGTCTCCCCCCGCTGCGAACGCGTGCAACGGTACAGCCACGCATGGAGCGAGAGCCCAGTAACGCGTGGGCGCTGCAGCACACTGCGCAGAGCACGTGTCCCTCCTCACACCGATTGAATCAGCCGGGATGGCGGCGCTTCGTGTCAAGGTCAGAAGACGTCACAGGAAGCGTGACGCGTAATGCCGTGGGGCGACGTCACGCCTCGCGGTGCCACCCGCACGGGAGGAGATGCACGCGATCCGGTCAGGGCGCAGATACCGTGGCGATCCTTTTAGCGCTGGTTTTTGTTGTCTTTCCTTCAGGCTTGAGGCAACTCCGTTGATACCATTCATTGCATTTTTTGTAGGCCAAGTTCCAAATAGCAACTCAGCATGCTACTGCTGAACGTCCATTATCGTTTGGGATCGTGGTTAAGAGCGTCATAGCCCTCCGCGCCACAGATCACTCGTTATTAACGCGCTCAGCCTTGCTTGGAAAGTGTTTAAACAAATAGCTTCATTTTATTACTTAAAACAACAACTTAACTGTGCCTATGAACGAATGTCTATGAAGACCACGTGTCTGGCGTGCCTAGCAACACTCCCTATTATGCCATTCTGCTTTAAGCTCGGCCTCGATTTGTGGTTGAAAATTTCATCGGTAAAACTTCAAAGAGCTAAGAACAACCCCCGCTCGCTGCGAAACTTCACGCAGGGCAGCTTCACGCAAGTGGCGTCTCGGGACGTGCTGTACACTCACACAAATGGTGCTGTGCACCAAGGCCGTAGCCATGGAGTCAACATTGGAGGGGAACAAATCTTCCAGGGGGTCTGGAGATCCCCCCCCCCAGAAAAAAAAATCTAAACTTGAAAACGAAATTCCTGCCTAAAATATAGAAAATGCACTAACACATGGGATGGACTAATAGTGTATTGTATTGCATTGCTCTGTTTTTTTTCTTTCTTACCTTTTCTTGTTTCATTGTATGTAATGGCAGAGATGAGGGATTAATAAAGTACAACCATAACCACAATCATATAAACAGAAATTTATTTTATAGCAATATATTGGGGGGGACATTTTGAGCATTTTTGAATATTGGAGGGGATGTGTGTCCCCCCAATATATATATTATAATTACGGCCTTGCTGTGCACTCACCACGTCTCATTTGGGAGGCGGTCACGTCGCCTCGCCGCGCGGTGTGGAGATTGCGTCCAGGAGCAGCAACGCTGTCGGCTCCATTGGCGATGCCACGGGGAGACGGACAAACCAACGTCACTGCTGCCACGGGGTTCCCTCGCTCGTGCTGCTGTACCACCGCGTGTAGTTCGGCACGATGTCCGACGTTTTTTTCTCCACGTCAGTTTCAGCTCGTGCGGAAGCTCCCCAAGCACGTGGAGCGAAACGTCGGGCATCGTGCCGACAGAGCCGCGCTACATTTTGATTTTTGCAAAATGTCCTGCGGGGAGATTTTCTCGTGGGCAAGGGAAGCAAATGGGCAGACCACGGGAACGGTATTCTACGAACGATGGCGATCTTGGAGAAATCGTGTCTATGCCGCACGTTAATCGGATACGAGAACGGGAACTGTGATGCGAAATCGTGGGCTGGGAGTGAACTTATTTCCAACTGGACCCAGCCAACAAACTCCATCCCATCTTTTCACGTTTGCCATAGGTGAGATGTTTGCAAAGTACAAAACTGATTCGTGTTTTCGTGGAGATTACTGAAGAACATCGGGGTTGGGAGGAGTTATTAATGTTCAACTGTTTTGCCAATGCACTGGTGAGATTAAATCATCTCCATGCTGCGTCAGCCATGGGGGTTGACACCGCATGGTTGAGGCGGGGGTGGGAGAGCAGACGGGTTTAGATGTCATTCCCGGGAATTGAACTCGGGTTCCGAACCAGTTAACCACTGCGCCACCGCTCTCCCATTGCATACAGGGTAATGTATAACTTGTGTGTGGACCCTGTCTTCCATGCAGTTAAGATGCAATGTCTGTTGGCTCCGTCCCTTCATTGAGCTGTAGCGTCACGAGATACGTAACTGCAGCCCGTAATTTGTTCTCTTTAGTTTTTTTACGAGGAATGAACATTTATATTTGCGGTCACCACAACATCGCATTGCGCGCAGAATTGTGTAAGCAAAAAAAGACCTCCAAGGAATGACCATTTATGATACGGATTAAAGATACTATTGGACCGATGAGTGGGATTCCTAAGTAGGATAGTGGCTCGCAGCGCCAGTGGCCAGCAGGCTAAGTGACATGTCATTGTAAAAACTGTCATCGCTCGCTGGTACATTCATTACCCCACCCCCTCGCACGCCCGAGCAGCGGTCACATTCGGAGGGGTCACCGAAGCCCGACACTAGAAATTGGAGCCGATCGTCTAAGTGGTGTCCATGTAAATGACTGCATGAAACCATCGGCTGTGATTTGGCTTCAACTGCAACGTTACGTGATCCTTATGGCGGTACCCCGGGGCACCAAATAATACGAAATGGGCGAGGCAATTAAGTATTTTATTTCTGGGGCACTATTTTTTTTCCAGGGGCGTACTTCACTCCGCGACTGGGGTACCAATCAATCCGAAATCAGTGCTACTCCGCGATGTCGAAACGCAGCGAGGACGATTGCGCTGAAACCCTGAACGCTCGTACACACCATGGTGGTGCATCGTGCACAGCTCGTCGAGAGGAGTCGATTGTTGATGGTCGGCGATGCGACAAACTAAACATGACTACATCACGGACATTATGCGAGTGCTATGGTACCCCGGTGTGCCGCCATAATGTTCAAATACATCTTTAAAATATATAGTATAGCGAGTGCGTTAAGTGCCTGCGACCAGGCGGCCCGGAGCGCGCGCCCACCGCGGTGGATGCCGCAAGCCAAGCGGGGCCATGGGGGGGGTGCGGCCGCCGTTCCCGCAGGCAATGCCCGTCACAGGACTCTGCAAGGCTCTCCGTAGAGGCCATCGGGGGGGGAGGGGGCAGTGTCTGTTGTTGTACTGTACTATATGTATCCAAGTTTGTGCTCCCCGGATTCATAAATCAGTGCTGACCAGAGTTGTGAAATTCTGTGCGGTCAAATAACCCCAGGAGTCCCGGCACGGGCTGGGGGGGGGAGAGTCCTAGCATGGGGCGCAGTGAGATGGCCGTGTACAAAAACAACCGGAATGGGTCCAATATTATGAGATCTCAGAAGCTAAGCGTGTTTGAGCCTGGTTAGTGCTGCGACCAGTGACCACACCGGTGTTGTGGGCACGGGGCTCCGAGGTGGCCAGGAGAGGGCATTGCCGAGAGCGGCAGCCCTGCGTAGTCGCGGCTTCTCTCTGGGTTCTCCGGTCATTCCCAACACGAGGCCAATCAGTCGTTGCTTGCCATGTGTCCAAATGTAGCAGGACCCGCCAGAAAACAGATGCTCAAAACTCAGCGAGGCATTCGTGGGTAAATGAGTGGCATTATAAATTAGTCACCACCTGTAAGGGATTGGGACTGGTGTAGCGTGGTTGGCATGGGCTCTTGTGTGCAAGGATCGAAATGGGCCCCTCTTGGTCCATTGCCCCTCCCCCCCCCTACTCGTAAGCCGGGCACCTGGCGCCCTCCGATGCACTGGCGCTGGTGCAGCTGCACCACAGGCGCTGGTGCAGCTGCACCACAGTCGCTGGTGCAGCTGCACCACCTGCACACTCGATGGCCACGGCTCTGGGGAGCTTTTACTCACCGTGAGCAGCACGACGTCGACACCGCGAGCACTGGAATGTGAAGGCGTTTTACTGCGTTCTAACGGAGCGAGGATATTATGCGTGATTAATTTGAAAAATCATGTAGAGTGGGGAAATGGATGGCAATAAATGCCGAGTGCTAGCCATGACTTACGCTTTTAAACGGAGGTTGAAAGCGTGTATGACTATGATCTATCCGCCCTTGTGTCCATCTGTCCCTATTTGTGTATTTCCATTTGTCTGTAACTTGGGATCACGATACGTATCGTAAAGATGACGCGATATGAATGAAACTTTCGTGTAAAGCAGTGTTGCTCGTCTGGACTCTGACCCCAGGAGGAGACTGGCCACAGTGACCACAGCGCTACCCGCGCCCTCCCGGGCAGAGCCGCTACCCGAGACCCGTCGTCTCACCGTGGCCTCGGGACGGCAGTACCGCCTTCTGCGCGCCTGGCACGACTGCTTAAGGGTTCTGTCGCTCAAGATATTCTTCCCGGGACACACACATGACAAAGCGTGACAGAATTCACGGATAAAATCACGATTAAGCTTTCTTTTATTTATATTTTCCGTATTAAGCACAGTTTCTGCAAATATAACCCGCTCGATATTGCACAGGGGACGGAAATGATAGCGAGATGTGGTGGCATAGGCCCCGATAACCTCTTGACCTCCAAAACAGAAAATATCCAGCAGGCTAAGATTGGACAGTGGTCCTTTTTCAGAGCCGTTAACAAGCATGGCCACCGATTCACATTGCGCGCTGTTGACGTGCGAGTGCATGGGCCCTTATACGGATTCACAAAAGGATCCGGCACTTAAAACAAAAAAACAGCTCCTTAATTTGCCTCTGGAGAATTTCCGAAGTGAGGCCATGAGTCCCGTGGGGGGAACACGGCAGGAGAGCGCTCCCGTGGTTATTGGTGATGGATGACTCTGCGCGGAGCCCCAGTCGCGAGACTTCACCTTGTCAGTGCGGTTTTAACGCCCACGCTTTAACCCCATCAGGAGCAGGGCTCGCGCGGCTGTTGCCACTCTGCTTCGGAACGCCGCGACATTTAAGCATTCCAGAGGCTTGGAGGTAAATACTCAGGGGCCGGTGGCCCAGTAGTCAGGCGAGTGGCTCGAAATTCGAAAAAGGTTCGAAGTTCAAATTCTGGGTGGGATGGCACGAAGGCTTGGGAATGGCTTTTCACGTAGGGAGGCGAGTCGAGCACGATCATGCTCATGAAATATTACTTATGGAACAAACATTATGGGGGAATTTAGGTCTTGGTCAAGGTCACAAAGCAACGGGTGGAGCTTCGCGTAAACCACCAAGCAAAGGCGTGGAGGCACACGCAGCTCAGAGGCCCCAGATTCATAAAAAAAAAATAATCATAAACCAATTATCAGCTCGAATTCAAATCCTAACGTGAACAATCGAATCCCATCTCGTCTGTATCGGTCTTCTCCCCTCTTATCTACATCTCTCTAATTTCACTGCATGTCTATCTCTTGCCTAGTTCCCTCTTGTCAACTCTCTTGGTGTTTGTGAATCTGGTTCGGGCCTCAAATAGGCTATAACCAGCGCCGTTGGAAGTCAAGCTCCATTACGTAACTTTCTTGTAAAAATGTGGCTTGTAATTGTGTGTCATGCCATACAGAAAGGTGGCACTCTGCTTAGAGCAGCTAATACATCATTTAAGACAAAGCCTGCTGTTTGGTGGACCTATAGTTGTATAATTAATCTCCCCAGTGTAAGTAATGTCAAGCTACAGACATCATCCATCACTCCAAATGTGTATTTGTGTCAGACAGTATCTTCATACACGGCAGCTCAATTAGGATGCATCTTGTCTGAGAACATTACACCGAGAGGTTGGCTTCAGCGTGAGGCAACAAACAATGGCTCACGAGTCAGGGCCATCCAGGGACCTCAAAACATCCATGCGCTGTCACCAACGAAGACTCAACGTTGCTCTAAAGGACGCCGTGCTTCATGATGCTTAATGATGCGTTGGGCTGCATTAAACAATAGATTCTTTGGAAATGATTTTCTATTCACACAAGTGGCTCGTCGGTTTGTTGAGGTGTCAAAAGTGAACCGTTACGGTCATGATTACACGGGCTGTCGGGAAGATTGGGTCATTGTTCCATGATGCACGCACGTCGACGGGCATAAATTAATGGTTATGCAAAGTAAAACAGCCTGGATTTCACAACCAACATAACCGGAATGTACAGATTTTACATTTTAAGCAAAAGGCACAATTTCACTCGTTTTTTGGGTTATTCAGCCAGCCTTTCCTGGAAATCTTTACTTCCAACTTTTTTTAAGCTTTCCAACGAAGGCTGATCGCGTGTTTTGCGTCGGCACTGTCCGCAACAGCGGGGGGGGGGGAGACAGCTCTCATGAGGACCATCGACTCGGGGCGAAGTCAGTGTGAAGAAGTTGCCATTGGAGATATTCCCGAGAGGAAACGAGCCACATTAATCAGAGAGTTGCCCAAAACTTGGAGACACAAACCCGAGGAAAAAGGACCGGATGCAAATATGCTAATTAATGTTTACCCTCGACAGCCGTGGCTTCCACGCAGCTAATTGCATGCTGTGTGGAGACACGCGTGCTAGGAAGCGTCAGATGATGCTCGCGTTCGCGCAGATTTACCCCCCCCCTCCCTTGTTATTTCCACGATAAGCGCGCGACGCTTTCGCTAGGACCGGGGTGGCCACGAGCGCTGTTCGTGAATCGCGAGCCGGTTGTGGGGGGGGGGGCGCTCCAGAGCTCGGTGAGAGACGCGAAGGGCTCCCCAAGCAGCTCAAGGGGTTCCCAGATTCATGACAAACACAGGGACGCAATTTCGGCTCAAACGCAGATTGTAATCAACATTAGCTCATTAACATAAACACGCGATTCTATTTGATTTCTGTTCTCTATATTAACTGTACGCTCTTCTCTCATCTCGCTAAGAGATTACAAATCAGAAGTGGGGGGGGGGGAGCTAATAAACTATGTTCAGGGCCCCAATGTTCACTCCATTGCCGACAGTGATGTGCATCTTTACCTTTATTTACACACAGTTCCTAAAAAAACCCACTAACTTTGCTCACCCAGAACTTGCCCATGAGACGATGCAACTAGGCATGGCCAAGTGCCAATCAAGTTGTTCACTGCCAAAGGAAAAACAAATGATTAAGTGTACATAAACGGAGGGCGGCACGCACATCAATTGCATGCAGACCAGCTGTCATTTGCTTACCTGGGCCACAGCAACAAGGACAGGGAGCTCATGGGCGTGGCTATGTGTAGGAGGCGGTTTAACTCACAGCTGTTCATCTGAACCAAGTCAATTCCTGGTTGGACTCGTCGTCTAGTGCAGTACAAAATCAAGCCTTGGCTTGACCAAAAAAACCACGAAACAAACGTCATCATCATCATCTCCATCATCAGCAGCCATGATCAATCCACTGCTGGATTAAGCCTTTCCCAAGCCGCCACCATCTCACCTCCGATTATCACGGTTGGCTACGTACGGTGCGAAAGAAGTTCAACATACATGTACGTACATCTCTCACGGCTCAAAGATGTAACACTCCACGAGCCGGCTTCACCTGCACATGCCCCCCGGTTTCAATCGCTCAATCTTTGTTGGTGGACGGCCGCTAGGATGTGTCCAATTCTTCTGCTGCGACTCCAACACGATTCTTTACCTTCAGTCAGAACCCATTCTAGCCATGGACGTGTCCGACCCAAGGCCACTAACTTTTCCTAATAATTTGAATCGTCATTAACCGGAACATAAACAAATGTAATGAACAATAAACTCTTTGGACGTTTGAAACATCATATTATACACGCATATTAATTTGAGCGATTGAGCCCACTTTATATTTAAATAAACATCTTCAAAAGCATTGTTTATTGCAAATAGCACATATCATGAAACGTGGTACATTAAAACGGGCGCGATAATGACATATTTGAACTTTAGCTCAACTTCATAAAATTAGGCGCGCGCATGCGTACGTACGGACGGTTCTCATGTTTTATATATTTTTTTAATAATTGAAATTTTAATTGTTCCCTGCAGGCATGACGGAGCCCTTTGATAGAGCAGGGAAGCGACCGCGGGGGCTTTGATCAGCTACAGCAGTGGTAGAAGGGGGGGGGGGTAAGTACATAGTGATTGGGAGAGCCAATTGAAGTCACTCCAAAGAGCCGAGGGCAGGCGCCGACCAAAATTGATTTTATTATCTTATCATTCTCACCAATCCTGCGACGCTATTAACTCACTGTGGCCATGGCAAGCCACAGTCGTCCCAGTAGACCAAACGTCTAGAGAATATCCACAGACATTAGCATCAACACATGGCCAGGCTCATCCTTGACAAGTCAGCCCTGTGGCAACAAGGGGGCTTCAGGGGGCTGCCCTAGTCCGCCCGCCCCTCCTAATTTGTTTACAGTCAAGTCAAATAATAATTATAATAAGAATGCCTTTCCTCATATGCATAGAGGGCGACAACTAGAGGAGCACGCACGGCAGACGAAGCAGATCGAATCTGTTTAACATTTGGCTAATGTTTGTTTAACGTTGGGTTGTGTGTCCCCCCCTCCTCCACCACCCCCTTTTCAACAGGGTCACGGCACAGGGAAGCAACAGCACGCATTCATTATTTGGTGATTTGTGGAAATGCAGTCGCATGGGTCACACATTCAATGTTTGTTTTATTTTAATACTGAAATTGCTACATTTAATTCGCAGTAAACAATGGCACATATATATGTAAAAGTCTGAAATGCATCACAATGTCCTGCTGCTCAAATAGGCAGAGGCATTGGTGGCCATCTCCCGTGTACAGCCCTGCAAAGCCAGTGGGGGAAACTCGACGTTCCTCTGGTGGGGCGAGTCTCTCTCGAAGGCGAGCCACTTTTGCACCACACAAAAGGTGAACACACGTTATCAACCCCAGGAGGGATGGTGATGATGATGATGATGGGCCGAGTCGATCCCCAACCAGAATTTGAGAACTCGCAACCTTCAGATCGTGAGCTGCTTCCTCTTCCACTGTGCCAACCGGTCGGATTATTTATATATATAGACAAGGATCCCCCGTATTGCCCGAAGACTGTTTAACACGTAGGCTCTCACGACCAATATCATCCATAATACATGTTTTTTTTACGCGATCTCACCCTAAAAAACTGTATTATATATACGCCTGAAGACTGTTGGGGCAAGTGCTATTCGCGAGCACCGATGAAGGCCGGTAGGGCACACGAGGGGGTGGGTGGCCAGCACCACGCCCGGGCGCATTTGTCAGTTTACAATGTTCTCTTTTTACGAAGAAGAGATAGAGTGTAACTTTAGCGACATACTAATAGGGTTGCCCTTTGTTGTCACTCGAAACAAAATTGAGCAAACGTAGATATAGGAGGGCAAACTTTCCACGGAAGGTGGTAAAGTCTGCGTACTTTGTTTTTGATTCGCAACGCGCGTTACAACGAGCCTGCTTGTTAGGCCTGGCGCGTGCGCGGTGCACCAACTTGGGCACTTTAACCCATCGCACACGACCTGCCAATCGACTAACGGTGAACCCAGACCGTCGGGTGGACAGGTGGAGCGGATTTGAGAAACGTTCCCATTCCTTCAACTGCCACACCAGGAGATGCAATCGACCTCTGTATTGCAAGTCCAGTGCGAGAAACCGTTGACACCGCTGTGGCGGCTTCGCCAGTAAAACAAAATAAATCAACAAAAACCACAAAAACCACAGCGCGTCTCCTCCGCCGCCTGTTCCCGTGATTCCCGGCATATCCTCTGCTGCTGTCTCGGCTCCGTAGTCCGAACACGAGTGGCGGCGCGAGTGTCGGGTCTCTGTGCGTGCCAACGCCACTGTACATGCACGCATTGCAGACCAAATAGAAATTGGCAGTCCTTCGTGGCCAAAGTCATAAAAAGTAATGGATATCAATGGCACTAAGCAGGTCGTCTGGGCTGACAGACGCTGGGCTTGTGGAATTCTCTCGAGCCACAGATGGTTAACCCGGGCGAGTGTTGGGAGGATGTCCCATCATCTGGAGAGGGCGGCTTTTACCAGCTGATATTTCACATTCTGTTGAAGAGAGCAATCTTTAAGGGCTATCAGGGGCTGCGCGCGTGATATAGGGTCACGTTCTACAAATTGGCAGCGACAGAATAAGGCAACTGGGGCGGGGGGGGGTGACGCCACACTGCAACCGCCAAAGTGATGTCAGGCTAATTTTTGTCACGCTTTTTAACCAAAGGTTGAAAACATTAATGGATTACTTCCCTTCCACCCCTCCGTCCGTCCATAACATGGGGTCACGATAACTCTCGTCAAGATGATCCAATACTAAATCCAATACTAAATTACATTTTAGAATAAAGTTGTGTAGCTATTAGGGACCTGCCCAAATGAAACTTTGGTAAAATGTATCGAGGTTTCCCAAAACTTGGCGCAAAAAAAAACCCCAGCGCTAAATGAACAAAGCCCTTTCTTGACGAAGGCAAACCTATACTCTTTGATTACATCGGTAAAGTCACGTAAAGTCACCGAAAGAACCAAAGAGTATGGATTCTTGCAGTCACGAATCTGGAAGGCAAACCTGTCAAGCCACGCGATCCAACCCAAAAAACATCCTGTATTATGGATGATATTGGTCGCGAAAGCCTACGTGTTAAGTATATATATATTTTCTTTCACCATTATAAACACAAAGCTCATAATGTCATGCATTGTGACGAGTAGAGAGCTCAAACTCCGCGAACTCAAACATCATTGTCACGTGGCTAATGCCACAATGTTTTCATTACAGCGCCGCATATTACTTTCTCACGGCAAATATTTTTAAGACTCGGCCGGCATCTCGCACCTAATAATTCACCGGTGGAAGTCGGCGGGCTGCGAGGTTTTGCACCGCATCAGCCGTGGATCTCTGCACGGGTCCCTTCGGGGAAAGAAAAAAACACCGCTCAAGTGTTGAGCAAAACACGGCAGTGGCATTCTGGATCGCAGATCAACCCGGCCACGGCCGTGTTTGCACGGCGTTTAATGAGCGCTCATGTCATGTCCGCGTAGGGCCAGATTAAGGCATGGGCTTTATGGGCTGCAGCCCAGGGGCCTCCAGAGATTAAGTGAAAAGTTATTTAATTTGCGAATGCTGAATTTGTTGTTAGCCTTGTAAAAATGTGTTTTTCTTTCACTTTGTTTTCCTTTTGAAAATATTACTGGGGGCCTCACAGTACCTGTAGCCCAGTGTCCTACACAATCTTAATCAGGGCCCTGGGTCCGCGACACGCACTGGTGTAACAGCAGTGGTATTGTGAACTTTTTAGGCCAAAATAAAATGGCCAGTGACAGTGTGTACAGCAGCTACAGGAACTGTATAAAAAGTAGGGGCGAGTTCTACTCTGTGCAATATAGAGAGAGAGTTTGGTTACATACTGGGAATGATCTCGTCTACAAAGGAAGTGGAAAGAACGGAACCACCATATCACAGTTGGCCAATCCATCTTTCACCGACGACCATATACGGACGATGATGCCGAAGCATAGTATCTCAGTTGAATGTACGGCAACGCACGTCGCAGGAAAGTCGTAACAACGAGGCCTTGGTGGGGGCAGAAATGAATATAAAACCAGAGAGGCTGACATGCTCCAGGGAATTCATTATTTAGTACTGATTTATGTGTGGGCAATGTTTTAGATTTCTCATGGGACGGTTGTTTTTGCATCGATTTTTATTGGATTCGATGCTTTTCTCATTTTGGCGACCCATGCCACTCTTGCAAACGAGACTCATCCTCTTGAGTTCTCGCCTGGCTGTGTCACTCATACGGGTTGTTTGACCACACTTCACCACGCTGGTCACTGGGTTCGTAGGTTCAGTGCACCAACCACTCCCCCCCGTTCTATGTTGTATACAGTACGCAATTTAAATCAGTGACGTTAGCTATCGACTGTGCAGGCACTCGATATCCGCGTCAGCACCCACGGCCCAGAAGGGCTCAGGCCCTGGGCTAAGGATGGCGGAAGGGGGGGGTGTAAATTTGCCAGGGGTGGGGGGGGGGCGTCATTTAATTCCTTGCACAGAGCCCTCCCTTGCCACCCACCCTGCACTACGACTTAAAACTGGAGCAATAGAAAGCGTTAATAGCCGCAATGCATAGGGGAAGGAATATTTGCATATCATTTGCCGAGCTCTGCGACTGTTAATCTGTAATGCGCCTCCACTGGTTGCGTCGGTAAAGAAAGAGGTTTGTTTAGACAAATCTCTTGTGGCACCGTGAGCACGGATGTCGTATATTATTAAAAAAGGATCAATTTGCACATGAAGGTGCAATTTTGTTTCGTAACATAACCCATCATTGCATCAAAAGTAGTATTTTACCCCAGGCATAGCTGCTCAAATGGGCATAAAACCATTATTCCGGTAATGTGCAATGTGTTCGGAAAACAAACAGCATGTTTCTGTGCAGGGCAGTTATGTCGTGGTGTTTTTTGATGTTTTTTTGGGGCCTATGTAGTGCAGGAGCTGGAGAATGTCATATTTGTAGATTTCTCTTTTACATGCATCATCACCCATGTTCATTCTCCTGCTGGATGAAGGCCACCCCAAGCTGTCACCATCTCTCATGGGTCCAGCAATGTTACAATCCACCAGGCACCAGCACACGAGCGGAATTCATCGCTCCATCTCCAACGTGTTCCTTTCACTCGGCTGCCGTTCCGTAACATTTCTTGACCATCAGCAGTGAAGCGTCCTGTCGGAGCCTTTTCCTCCGAACTTGAAGTACTGTCTTATCTGCATGATCTCTAGTCCACGTGCTCCTCCCAAATGTCATTCCAAGCATGCGTCTCTCCGCGCCACTTGTACACTTTTCAGTTTGCGTTCCATTGTTTTTACCGTCTTTCTGAACCACGTCCTAGCGGGTGGCACACACCGATCAGACACACACAAACGATCAATCGGCCTGTTACGATTATGGCAGCTATCGAATCGTTTAAGAAAAGGCACTCCTTCAAATCATGGCATTGCCAAATAAAGAACCCCGCCTTGGTGGGTAATGTACAAATCTGTAGGTCATTTCAAAGTTTAATTTCCTGGCTTGATAGTGGCAAAATAGCATCCTATTGGTCCAGAGAGCATGCCCACGATTCTCAAAGAAGGCAGCGCTGTGCTGGATAGCAAAGTTGCATTCCCGTTTTCCTGGTGGCACCTCCTGGGCACCGCTAATGTGCCCTAATGATTTGATAAATGTGAGTAATTAGCTGGCCCAGTGAAGCTAATCAATGACTCCTCTAGCCAAAGTACATCTGACTAATGGAGTGTGATGGGGTGACTGAGATTGATAGGAAGGTAAATGATGCATGCGTGTACACAACTGGGCCGCGCATAACCCATCGTTTTATGCTCAATTAGTCGATGTGGCCATCACAAACAACAAATCACTTCGGGCTACGGAGTAACTTTCATGCTATTTTTGTCTCACTTTTCTGAAATTGAGAAATGTTTCTCCATCACAATTGTGGGGGCGAGGGCGGAGGGGGGGTGTGTGCCACAGTGGTCACGTGGCCAGGAGCGTGCTCAGACAGGTCCCATGTATGTTTCAATCGTGCCGCTCATTTGTTACCGATTGCGATGAGACCGGACCGCTGTGTTCATGTAATACAAAACAAAACAATCACCGAGCTGCAGCCATTTTATGAACCAAAGCAGCGTACAGCATCATCCGTCCGTGTGTGCACGCGCATCTCAAATTCAACTAAAAAACACAATTTTTGCACCGAAAACTTTGCAACGGACGTTTGACATTTGAGCGCATGAACGTACGTTGCAAGCAAATGAACGAGGAGACGAGGCGCACGCACGCCTAGACGGAGGCCGCGCACGCGACTGTTTAGGACGGAATTGGCTCTTGATGGGCAATTCCACGCGTTTACACGCATCTCACATGAAACCGCCGTGCCATACAAACTTTTAATGCCTCAAAAACAACATTTCTCATAGGTCGGTGATCTTCGCAGCTCAGGCGCAACTCAAGTCACACAAATGGCCCTGGATGAGGCGTCATTTATTTATTTATTCAATCCTCCTCCTCTCCAGCGTGAATGTCAGCAGTTTTGTCGTGGCGCGTTCCCTGGCGGGTGTTGGGAGGCCGCGGCGACACGCGGCCGCCGCGGCGTGCGATCGGTCGCACGCTCCCCGCCGAGCGGACGAAGGCGGCGGAGCAAGAGCAAGTGTTTCCGAGCGGCGTTCCCGACATCCTCAGACTGTGTCTTTTGTATTTTCAAACTACGGGGGAGAGACGGTGGGAGGGGGGGGGGAGAGATGGAGGGGGGGGGTCACGGCGATCGTAGCGCCGTGACAAACGCAACGAGGAGAGCTCCCCGGGTTACGAGCTTGGAAACAAATCAGACAAAAGGAGAGAAGAGGACAGGCGGAGGACGGGAAGAAGAGCGAGAGACGGTGGAGGGAGAGAGACGGGGGAGCGAGAGAGACGGGGGAGCGAGAGAGACGATGGAAAGCATACGAGCTTTGCGAAGAGGTAACAGGGTCCAATGAGGAACTAGTCGACAAAAAAAGGGAACCCAATCTTCCTGCGAATAATCAGCAGTCCCTACGATGGTGCGCCACTTCACATTTTCAAATCTGTGCTGAAGAACCGGCGGGGAGAATTAAACATCTCCTTGTTTCTGTTGGCCTCAATTTTTGATATTTTGTTTTCCTTCCCCGACTGCCAAGTACGCGGAACGAATTTCATTTGTTTCCTTTGCACAAAGCGTCTAGAATACCAGAGTCTATAAACCGCTCTTCTTCCCGTTCGTGCGGACACACGACAGAATAATCACAATAATGACAGCTGCAGGTCGATCCATTTACAGATACCCCACCGGTTTATAATCGACTCCCAAACTTTCTGCTCAACAGGGCGACTGGATGATTCGGAATTCGTTGTTTGGGTGAGGTTGTGTGGCTATAATGTCAAGTAGAACTAATAATTAGACATTATACCCACACAATCAACCCCAAAAATAGTATGAATCTTATTGCCCGTTTAAGCCTAAGAATGAGACTAGGTGATTCGATACTGAGAAAGCGATAAAGTTGAACTTTTGTATAACTATTATAATTTAACCAGGTAAGGCTCACTGAGCTAAGACACTTTTTCTCAGAAGCGACCTGCCCACGAATGAGAGCACAACGAGGTGGCGGCTTATCGCGTGGAAACGTATCGCAGCCAAGTCCTCGAAACGCGTGATGTTGATTATAACGTGCCGTGGGAACAGCCGGAGGACCCGGAGAAAAATCCACGCGACCACGCAAACTCCAAATATACAAGCGGGATCGAACCCACGACCTCCTGTACACCAGGTGAGGTAGTTAACATCTCGTCCCCCGTGGCGCCCGAGTTAACTTGTGGACTAAGTCGATTGAGATTGGTGAGACATGCAGAAGCTCTGAAACGAGTCGGTTGTTTTTCTCTTCTCAAATATCTCTCCGTTGTTTGAGTGGGGTGTCTCTAAATGGATCGCCCTGTATATCCCACTGTGAAATCAGCAGCGGTGCAGTTGATGCAGCGGCACTTATCCTGCCCGTTCTGAATACATTTCTCTTGTTAATCCCCAGCGTGGCTTTAATGGCATTCTACAAGGTCCCTTTTGGGCTCAGGGGTCTTGTGGGGTCCGCTCGTGATGTATCGTTCCTGCAAACACTGCAGTGCAACTCACAGTTTCCCGTGCAGGTATGGGCGGCTGCGTTCTGCCTCTGCTGGAACGGGAAGCTCTCGTCACTGTTCATTAATGTCTGGATTAAAACCACTTGTGAACAAAGGCCTTCATTGCTCGAGCCCAAGACACATTTCCATATGCTGTACGTGGACAATTCCACATATGCGGGAACCTCAACAATTATTTTGTTTTCTTGGTTCTTTCGGTAGAGTCACGTAGAAGGGAAGTAATAAAATAAAAACATAATTATTTTATTATGTTACATTTTTATTATTTTATTAATTATTTTATTATGTTTTATTATTATTATTTTATTACTTCCCTTCTACGTGACTTTACCGAAAGAACCAAGATGAATCCCTGCAGTCACGAAAGTTTTAAATCGAAATTATTTTGTTCTAAAATAATCCGAATAATGCACGCGCCCATGTGCAGCCCTTTCGTCAATCTGCTGCCATGCGAAGACTTTTCCACACCGCGTGGGTCTCGTTGTTTAACTTCACCACACGGATCCATGTGGATCTGTGACAGTGGGGAGCATGTACGTGGGTGTAGCAAGGTACGGTAACAACAGCGGATGTTGCCGCACCACCCACAGCGTCGTCCCGCAGCAGTCTACAGCAGCAACCTGCCTTGTTGTATGCACGGTGGTCACCCATCCAAGCTTCATCCAGGCTCAAAATCTGCTTGGGTTTTGGATATTCGCCGAGATTGGGCACATGTCCCCATGACTTCATTGAAAATGTACCATTACAAACTTACACAGTTGGTATTCAAGTACCACCACAAGCAATACATACATAGATCATGATTACACAAACTCAACCCCATTCTCCCCCGATCGGGTTAATAGCACAGTGTGCATCTGTTAACCCAGCAAGAACATCCTTTCGGATATCGCTAGTGAAACAATGAAACACTTAAGTCAGCAGTTTTTATTTATTATAATCGGTTGACTTCTTAAAAAAAACAAGGTGAGAGAAGTTAATGAATAAAGTTAATACATCAGTCAATTGCCCCATGCAAGCAACAAGGTCAGAGAGACAATGGAGGGGACAGGGGGTGGGGGGGGGTAACAGGCCACTCCGTAGTCCGCTGCACGACGGTCAAGCCACGTTCACTCACCGGGTCCCATCGTCACGTGGCGATCAGCTCCGCGTTAAAATAAATAAATAAAAGGAAACTAAATAAACGTGCAATAAATCAAAGGGCGAATCGTGCACTCCGCAGCCATTTAGGTGCCAGCCCCTTTCCTCGGCGGTAATTAATCAGAATTTCTGACTGCGCGCGCTTAAGGGCCTCACTTACGCTGGGCCCAACCACGCGGAATGAGACGAGAAGGGTACCTTGAGAATTGCATTTTCCGTGGGATCGCTTCGTATCTGAGAGATCTATTTCACCGTCGTCGCGTGCATGCAGGCGTACGGGCCAAGCCGACACATGGCTCAAGCGGCAGGCTGCCGATTGACTATGAAACCCTTTCAGCGAAAACAGACTTTCAAAAGGAAAGATTATGAAAAGATCGCGTTTAAAAAAAATGTATTAACAACTTATATCAAGCAACATGGTTAGCTTTCAAAAACTGGGATGCGGTAAAGCATTTAAAATACTGGCAGCCTACTGCTTAACATCGGCAGGAGGAAAGTGTTTCGTCTCAGGAGGTACCAGAAAAATCAGGACAGAACATGGGAAGATGATCTCACAACACCAAAAGACAGGAGAACGGCACGTCAATGCGTCGTAGTTAGTGATGCGTTATTTTGCAACTTACAAAATCCATCACCTTTAATGTCCCGAACGAACTTACAAATATCCAAGGACAGCTAAATGCGACATCGAGGCACAGCTTGAAACTATCAGGACAGGTGAGAACCATGGTGCTTTTATTGCATGGTATTATCTGGGAAGCAATAATCACCATCAGAAGAAAACTATAAGCTGTGGGATTTAAACATCCCTTGTGCCGCTATGTAGACAGATATTGAAGGAGCAAACTTTGGGTAGCAAAGACAAAGCTCCCCCATGTAGCCTTTAACAGATTAATTATTAGAGCAAGCACATATTAGCGAGGATCGCCTATGTAGTTCGGCAAGGCACACAAGGCGTTGGATTGCCAACGCTACACCCGGCCACCTTCATCTTCCCAGTGCCGTTTACACACTACACCAGGGACTCATTTAAGGTCGAATCGACCTAGAGGAGGCCCAGGACCAGGTAAAATATTCACCGTTTGTCGTCGTAAGCGAGAATTTAACTCGGGTTGGTGTGTTCGTAACGCGGTGCGCTCACCACTAAGTGGCGGTGACGACACCACGGTGCTTGTGGCAAGCCACGTGCACTGCGAGGCCACACATGAAGCACCTCCACACGTAACACACACCTCGTGGAAATTATTGCACAGAGCGGTCTCCGATCAGAAGCCTCCTCCTCCACTGCAACACGACCTTTCGTGTCCACGAGACGCGCCGCCGTATCGCGAGCACAGAGTACACAACACGTCTGGCTGGCCTGGATATGGGCCCGCTCTTGTGTAACACCAACTCTATCCTCAATTATCCAATCATTTATGTGCCGCTGAACTTAAGTGAGTAGACCAGATCCGCGGCGCCTCCACAAGCGCAACTGCCGTAAGTATTCAATCAGCCCAAAATGGGATTTGGCTGAGCGAATAAACATCGGAGTGCTGGAAAACGTATTTATTAGTACTGCTGTTTATACAGATATATGAATCAAGAACCAAAACTGGGCAGGCTAATAGAATTAACGAAGGAGAAAATGTCGGGCTCTTGGCATTTATATTTAGTTTTGCGTTAAGTGCCCTCACAATTTGAAACTTTTTCCAATGGCTGGGAAATTCGGGGTCGGTCAGGTTGAAAAACTGTCGTGTCAAGCCGTGGGAGAAGAAGTCTGGGAGGGCTGATTGCCATCTCGGAGTTCAAAAATCTTCTACACTTCTGAAATCAGGAAAGCCAGACACGCGATTATTAAACAGTTGATCAGAGCCCTGTGTGTCCTTGCGGTGCGTGGCTGCCAGATTGGAAATCGTCTGTCGTGCACAAATGGATGCAGCTCGTGGCCGTGACCTCTGTGTGTTTGCTCGCCAGCGCTGCCCCTGGCTCCCGAGATTTGCAGCTCAAACTCTGCCAGCTCCGTGCGACTCATATCTCAAAGCTGAGTTGCTCACATTCATCAAATCGCCTCGAGTGCAAATTGTCAACAGCACGATTCGCAGGATGACAAAATACGGTGTCAGTGCGGCTCTGCAGGCCGCTTGGATTGTATTCATTCCTCTGATCAATTACCGAGTTAAACATGAATAGCAAATGCGTGCTCGCAGCCAGTCCGAGCCACGTGCTGATGCTACCATGCACGCCTCAGCGTGCCGTGGTCAGAAAATGTATATTTTGTTCCTCTAGGAATGCATTTGCATTCCTCCTAGGAACCAATGTCCTTGAGTAATGGTTTTGGAATATTGGCTTGAATATGGAAATAGGGCCAAGGCGAACATCAATATATCTGAACTGGTTCTGAGATGCACCATCAACCCCCCTCCCCTCTCACCCATCCCCCCGACTCCCCCCGCTGGCCCCTCCCCTCTCCTCGACAATCCTCTCCCCCTGCCGCCTAACTCTGCCTGATCCGCAATGGCAAATATATGGGTTCCAATATTCAGAAAGATTGGTTTCTCTTCATTATATATGTGTGTGTGCCCTCTTTTATTATTTGCAGATACAATGTTTCTTTTCATACAAATCTGTATCCATGCACTTTCGCCTAAAAGCTTGATTTGAATCAATTTCTCAGATTACATTCCGTATAATCCTGACGCCTCACCCCTAACCCTCTCACTAGGGCTTCATTGCAGCCAGGTCTGCCTGGGTCGGCACCCCACATCCAGTATCTCTCTCGCCATGTCAGTGGATAAGCGTTCTCCAGTCCACCAGCCATCCAAAGTGTTTACAGGGGGTAAAACAACCCCTTGGTAGGAACAAATACAACCATGGTGCAACAAACGTCCATTGCCCCTGGTGGGTACAAATGACCGCCTGCACATGTGAGGCCTCGTTTTGTCAAACCACTGCTGGATGAGAGCCTCTCGATGCATTGCCTGACCATACTTCACCACGCTGGCCAGTGCGGTAGCATGTGAGTAGGGGGCAATGCACGTTCCTGGGTGAGAACAAAATATGTGTCCCGCCTAAGGGCAAGCATATTCATGACCAAATGAATGAATGTTTGAAATATTCGGAGAACCGATATTTGTTGACACTCTGTGTCCGGGCTAGGTGCTGCCTTGTGATAGGGCTCGCACAGCACAGTTGGGGCCAGATTCATTGCTGCTGCTGCTGTGGCCGTTTCACCTACGTTGAAGCACGGTGACCAAATGAATATTCTTAATAAACAGTGGAGGGAGGGCCACGAGGTCACAGTCACTCAAGTGGCCAGGCCGCAGATGGACATTTGTGGAATAAATAGAAATGTTTTGAAACAGCGTGCCGTGTTACAATCGCTGTTGTAGGTACCGCATCTCGTGGAGGCGCGGGAGTTGGTTGACCGCGTTATGAACCTGGCACCCTTCGCTTCAATTCGAGGGCACGGCAAACATCAGTGGCCGAGTGATATGTGGACTGGTCCCGACTACCCCTCTTCCCCTTTACCAACTCGCACTTCTCCGTATGGTTGATGTTGATGTCGATCAACAAACTCACATTTTACAAAGGGGGAGTTGAGGCAGATGATTTCGTGAGTTGAAGCGGAGTGGTGCACTGCTGTGATGATGCCTCTGTCACCATTGTCAACAGGATATTGAGCCGCTGTGCGTTTCACGCTCCGTTCTGGGCGATGCGGTTTGGGGTTGCGGCACAGAACCTTCGCAGAAGATGGAAGGCAGGAAGGGATCTTCCTCGAAGGGTTTTTCACGGGATGTGTGTGACTTCTTGTGAACCCCATGGAGGCTTTCCGAGCACTGAGCATCATGAAGTATGGTCAAATAACCCCCATGACTGACACATCATATACCTTCAGCCAGCAGTGGCTTGACAAAGGGTCTCTCTACATTACCATTACAAACGTGAGAATACGTTTTCCCCTCTTTTCTGGCAACAAAACAGGCTTTTCTGTTTGCATTCTGACCACAAGTATTGTGGTTAATGGCGACATGATTCCTTGTAAAAGGTTTCAGTTTGGTGTTTAACATCTTATCACAGCTGTTTTGTTGCCAGAAAAAAGGGGAAAACCTATTATCATATTTTGGTACTGGCAAAGGAGGTCCCATGATGTATCATTATATACGTGTTCAGTATATAATGTACTCGTACATCGTTAATTAAATTACATGTTTCGTACCTGGAGTGTCCCTCGGGAACATTTAGGCCTCCCTCGACAAATGTTTGTTACCGTTTCTGTGTAGCTGGCGGTGCTTCCCCAGTGTATGCCTGTTTCAGCTCTCTGGCTCGCACGCATAAATGAGCTGCGACATGAAAACGTTTCATTATTTACGTTATTAATACGTACATTTATATAGCTTCCTTTCAGAGCCTAAACATTATTTACGATGCACCAACAATGTAAACTGAAACAATGCCAAATATCATTCCGAGAGTTAGAAATGTGAACAGAAGCCAGCAAACGGCAGGGTTATTAGTGTCATAAATTATCTCGAGTAATGCAGGCGGAGCTGAAAACCAGCCCCTTTAACCAAGCGCTCCCCGCGGGAGTGTCGCGGACCCATTGTGTCGGTGTCAGTGTTCCTCGTGAAAGGCTACACTTCTCATTTCACGTTATTTCACTCATCGCTGAACAACGGTTACGAGCAAGGGGCCGTTTGCCTGCCGCTCGTTAAATCAGCCGGAAAAATGTGCGGCACATTTCAAAACAATCCCCGCAATTACGGCGCGGGGCGAAGGCCGCGGTCCGGAATTCAGCATCGGCTGACGAGCATTGCATGCTGGGAGGAGTGGGGGGGGACACCTCCATTAAGGCAGTGACGACATCACGAGCCATCAGGGACGACATCACGAGTCATCAGTGACGACATCACGAGTCATCAGTGACGACATCACGAGCCATCAGGGACGACATCACGAGTCATCAGTCACGACATCACGAGCCATCAGTGACGACATCACGAGCCATCAGGGACGACATCACGAGTCATCAGTGACGACATCACGAGTCATCAGTCACGACATCACGAGCCATCAGTGACGACATCACGAGCCATCAGGGACGACATCACGAGTCATCAGTGACGACATCACGAGTCATCAGTCACGACATCACGAGCCATCAGTGACGACATCACAAGCCATCAGTGACGACATCACGAGCCATCAGTGACGACATCACGAGTCATCAGTGACGACATCACGAGCCATCAGTGACGACATCACGAGTCATCAGTGACGACATCACGAGCCATCAGTGACGACATCACGAGCCATCAGGGACGACATCACGAGTCATCAGTGACGACATCACGAGTCATCAGTGACGACATCACGAGCCATCAGTGACGACATCACGAGTCATCAGTCACGACATCACGAGCCATCAGTGACGACATCACGAGCCATCAGTGACGACATCACGAGCCATCAGTGACGACATCACGAGTCATCAGTGACGACATCACGAGTCATCAGTGACGACATCACGAGCCATCAGGGACGACATCACGAGTCATCAGTGACGACATCACGAGTCATCAGTGACGACATCACGAGCCATCAGGGACGACATCACGAGTCATCAGTGACGACATCACGAGCCATCAGTGACGACATCACGAGCCATCAGTGACGACATCACGAGCCATCAGGGACGACATCACGAGTCATCAGTCACGACATCACGAGCCATCAGTGACGACATCACGAGCCATCAGGGACGACATCACGAGTCATCAGTGACGACATCACGAGTCATCAGTCACGACATCACGAGCCATCAGTGACGACATCACAAGCCATCAGTGACGACATCACGAGCCATCAGTGACGACATCACGAGTCATCAGTGACGACTTCCCGAGTCATCAGTGACGTCACCACGAGCCATCAATAATCTGTCTCGACCACTTCAATGTAAAAGTACAGCTTTTGCTCTCCATCAACATCAGCCACACGAAGAGGAAGCTGTAACATGACAAGCACACGCATGTCTCTCGCCCATGTGTCGCCTGTATCTCGCTTCTGTCATCCCACTACGGTTTTATCTCGTGTCTACCTTTATCTCCGCTCTCCACATCTTTACCTCGTGTCTACATTTCTCCCTTGATCTCACGAGGTGATTTACAAATCGAGAGGGGGTGGGGGGAACCCCACATTAATGCCTGCTGAGCACCTCCCTGCCCCCTCCCCAACCGGCCAGCACGAGCAGTGACGGCCACGCTCGCCTCGCTCCTCGCCGCGTCGTCGCGGGCACGCGGCGCCTGTGGAACGCCGCAGGTGCCGTCACGGCGGAGCAGGACATTGATTTTGTTTTCATCTAAACTCTGAGGCCCGTCACACTTTGGCAGCGTTTCCTGGCAATCGCTGCAACTCGCAATGCACCGCGGCAGTTTTTTTCCACCTTTTTAAGCTGCGAAGTCCATTTCCTCGGCGAGATAAATGCCAATGTTGCACGGTGGAATAGCAGCTCGATAGAAAATTACTTCTTGTAAATGCACAACGATACGACAGCCATACACCTTGATGACAGCATTTTATTTGTATTGGATCATCTTAACGAGCTGTATTAGACAGAGCTAACAACGTTTATGCTTTCAAGCGAACTTGTAAATCGTTAAAGAGGGAATGCAAGTGCATCGATGCTCTGGTATCGTTAAAGTGCCCAGGCGCCTTGGCATGGAATCCGTCACGTGCATGTAGTAGCCAGCGTTCGCTTGCTCACGAAATTGGTAACGACAATATTTGTTAACGAAGAGGGGATGGGGAGACTGGGGGGTTGGGGGGGTGGTTATATTTGTTTATTTTATTTCTCATAGTCAGTGATGCCTCTGCGTGGAATAAAACCGCGTGACGATGTCTCAGCCTGCCGCCCAGCGCGGGCAGAAGCGCGGCCGTGACGCGAGGCAGCGAGGGGACGCAGCCCGACCGTCAGGGACGGCTCTGACCGCAGTGCGCCCACAGAGACCTCGCGCCCCATCGGTGTGCGAGCTGCTGGTGGGCTTATACCGTCACACATTGAGAGGGTGGATTGTATTTTATTCAGTGAACTGAATTTGTTTGTCGGTTTAATCAACTTGACTAAAACCATCTCCCCTCGTGGGGAGGAGGTCAACGGTGGTTGTCTTACGGACATACTCGCCCCCGTCACATGAACAGGGAATTTCCACCACTGGCTGAGTGCTGCCAGCAGGCGGTGAGCACCCACATCGCGATGCTCATTTGAGCAAGACATCTCCCGTGACTTTGTTGACTACGACCCAATAAAAAACTCTGCTGACCGCGCTAAACGCGGCCCCTGGCTGCTCACACGGTCGAGGCGGCAGCGGCGTGGATCCCCACCAGCAGCAGCAGCAGCGCTTCCCGCACGCACGGGCGGTGGTGGCGTGCAATCAGCTCGGAGCGAACTACGGGAGGTCCTCAGCGGCTGCGAAAGCCAATTAGAAGTCGATTGAGGAAGTCTTGAAGCTCTCACGGGCGCAATGGGTATTAAACCGCAGCGGTCTCTAACAATGAAGTATATCCCGCTAATCACGACTCCAGCATGAAGGTGCAATTCATGAAAGAGAAAAAAGAACCTGGCAATTTATTTTCAATTAAATTAACAAGGAGAAGCTACCATTAGGGTAGAGGCTATCGTGTTGACTTTTCGCAGATTGACATTAGCGTCGGGGAAGAGATATAACAACGATGGCGGTGGGAATTAAGCCGCGTGCATGTGGAGGTTGCCGTGTGGATCCCAGGTCAGAGCGCTGAACTGGCACCTCTGAGCGGCTGAGTTCGAATCCAGACAAGCGTCTGTTTCGAATGTGGGTTCTGCAGCGCAGTGAGTGGATGGTCTCGGCCTTGGTCGCCAATGAGTGTGCGCAAGGTGAGTCAGAGCGCCATGGGACAGTTCTACCCTCGGCAGCGTGGACAGGAGGTCGCTTCAAGTCTGTGGTTCTCAAGCAAAAAGGGAGAGATGCAAATACATCCTTTGTCCGATTATGCTCAAAGCAAGATTGGAATATTACGCAAAACGTTCACGACTGCTTCAAGCCACACTCAGTGACCAACCTTAAAATTACCTCATTCGCAGAACTGTCCATGTGCACATTACAATTCCGCGTAAGGCTTTCATCCAGCAGCGTATTTCTCAAACGGCTACACATTATAAATGATTATGTACATCTGTGCATGCTATGTCCTTGCCACACGGAGCTAAACAACGCGCTCGCTCTGCTGCGTAAGCCGGAGAGTTGTAACTTTGGAGGTGGCAGCAGTCTCTTGGACGCCCTTTCCGTAAACACGAATCCCGCCAGCGAAACGAAATAATGGATCATTTATCCCAAACCACCGTGGTGCCCGTGCACTCAGTGGGGAGCACTCCACCTCTATTACCCCTCGAGGATGTAGGATGCGCGTCCCGGCGTCACACTCGTCTGTCTGCATGGACGATGAACTTATCTCGCACCGTACCGAGCCAACCGCGCGAAGCGGAGGTGCACGGGAAGGACAAGAAACTGAACACAAAAAAGCAGTTCTAAAGAAATGAGTTCGTCAATACAGATGATTTAAAAGTGCATAGCTGCAGTGGCTTCATAATATCGGAAGGAAGAGCGTTCCAGACGGCCGCAGAAGCGCATCTGGAAGCGCCGCGCGATGATGATGATGTGTTTCGTACATCACTAAACACATCTGAAAACACTCTCTTCAAAGAGGCATTGACACTGGGACTCAGGCTGAATACGAGAGACTCCGAGGTGCAGTACAGCAGGGTCCGTGTGTACTGCGGAGTGAGTGGTGTGTGTACTGCGGAGTGAGTGGAGCGTGTACTGTGGAGTGAGTGCTGTGTGTGCTGTGGAGTGAGTGGAGCGTGTGCTGTGGAGTGAGTGCTGTGTGTACTGCGGAGTGAGTGGTGTGTGTGCTGTGGAGTGAGTGGAGCGTGTGCTGTGGAGTGAGTGCTGTGTGTACTGCGGAGTGAGTGGTGTGTGTGCTGTGGAGTGAGTGGAGCGTGTGCTGTGGAGTGAGTGCTGTGTGTACTGCGGAGTGAGTGGTGTGTGTGCTGTGGAGTGAGTGGTGCGTGTGCTGTGGAGTGAGTGCTGTGTGTACTGCGGAGTGAGTGGTGTGTGTGCTGTGGAGTGAGTGGTGCGTGTGCTGTGGAGTGAGTGCTGTGTGTACTGCGGAGTGAGTGGTGTGTGTGCTGTGGAGTGAGTGGTGCGTGTGCTGTGGAGTGAGTGCTGTGTGTACTGCGGAGTGAGTGATGAGTGTACTGCGGAGTGAGTGGAGCGTATGCTGTGGAGTGAGTGCTGTGTGTACTGCGGAGTGAGTGGTGGGTGTGCTGTGGAGTGAGTGGTGCGTGTGCTGTGGAGTGAGTCCTGTGTGTACTGCGGAGCGGTGTGTACAACGTGGGACCGCTGTGGAAGGAGGACCAGAATCAAAAGGAAGAAATGAAGACGCAGATGAGAGCCGATTGGAGCGGTGTTGGACAACTGAACCTGAACATGAAAAGTTGCCGATGTGCGCGGACCGCGAGAAGGAATTGGTCGAACGTCACCAGCAACAATTAGCGGCATTGTCCGTTCTCGCCGAGCCTAATTATCTGATCCAGGGTGGCTCCGCACTCTCTCGCGAGAGAGAATCTACCGCCGACAAACCCTTCGCCCCACGGGGGCTCTTCCTCTCGGCACGCGCGACTTAACCGCACGCGACCGAGCGGCACAATTAAAGCCCACCGATCTCGCGCAGTGAAGTCCACCTCTGAATCAATACGTCCATAGCTTCCAGCGGAGGCACCGCCGCTGCGGGGAAATCCTTTACTCGGGATTGATAGAAACAATACGGAGCGAGGCGGGCGGGCGCGCGCGCGCGAGGAGGATCGCCGTTCCATTTTAAACCTGACGGACCCAAGGCACGCTCGTGATTCATTTACAATGCGCCGGTGCGGTGTACGCACGTCTCAAACTCGACCTCCACAGCACACCCATTGCACGTTTAACACCACCACCTAATCCGCCGTGGGGTTCAGTCCACCGCTGCACGAATAACATCCTGGAATCGCCACAACGACCCCGCGATTCCTGCGACGTAATGACCCGCGTGGCGCCTGCACGCCAGACAACATCATCGCTCCGTCTCCTTGGTGGGCGTCCTCTCGGACAGTAGATACGTGTGCTGAGAGGAGATAAGACGTGCGGACAAGATCGCGACAAGAAATATTAATTCGAGTTCATGACAATTGCTTGTCTATGATGAAAAGGATATGAATTTGAGCTGATATTTAATCACTCGATTTTTGTTTCTATAATCACGGCACCCCATGAGCTACTTGGGGCCCTGAGTTTTTGATCATTCATGCCGAGCTACGGAATAAAAATAACGCGTGGAATTCTCCAGAGACTATTAGCATCTGCGTGAGTAATGTGGTTTGTGCGCTACCGGGCGTTGCTTGGCAGTGCAAAGTGTCCGTGGGAGAACGCTTTGAATGATTATCCTAATCTGCACAACTACCGTACCGTACATCTATTCATCAATCGATCAAGCTTTGCCCTGCTTGTCATACATTTCCTTGAGAGGCAGCGCTCGCATTAGACACGGGAAGAGGCTCGAGTTTAGCTCGGCGGAGCTGCGCGCACGAGGTGATGTGAAGTTGGTTGTCACCGGAGGTTCTTGTGATATGAGAGATACATCGTCAGCAGCAGGTAATACATTACAAACCGAGCCACCAACACCGCCTGCCTCGTACCCCTGCCTCAGCCGTCACCTGCTATGACCCCGCTACCTGCAGCACAGGGGACGAGGTCTCCTTTGTTTTGCGTGCCGTTTTTGCACTTACAATATTTTACGAGTTTAAATAATATCATTAACATCGCATTGCCAATCCACTTTTTGGTGAAGACGAAACAAAGCCGCGTTGGACACGGGTCGTCGCCACGCCGGTCAGTGTGCCTGGGTGAAGGAGTTGCAATGAATTGAACTCGGTTCAGATGCCGATGAAACTGCCCAGCACGTGCTGTGCCGAAACGTCGGACATCACGGCGAACAACATACAGCAGCAGAAATCCGCAAAACACGGGGGAGAGCCGAACCGATGAAAGTTGCACAAAACCGAGTCACGCGATCGCTACCGAAGAGGGCGAGAGAACCAAAAAAACTCCTCCGCTTCCCTTAAAATAGATGCTCGCTATTAGCGTCCTTGCCATGTGCCGCGCTAATTGAGAAGAGGCGGGCGGCACTTGCACCTGTCTCCGAGACGATGTTCCGTGAGCAGGGGAGGGCGTAGCGCAGCTGTACCGCGTGGCTATCCCCAGCCGCATCGCGTGCATTGCGTCCACATTGAGAGCGAGCCTGCCGAATCATCTGCGGTATTTTCTTTGCTGGCTTTGCCGCGCCGTTTGACTGCCGCGAGCTGCCACGCCGGGGCTGTCCGGGATGAGGGCGATCGATTTGGTGACCCCCCCCCCTCTTCCCGCTCGACATTCCTCCACCCCCAGCCCCCACTTGGGGAGGGGGGTGGCGCTCGTTTGGCAAGGGCGGCCCCTTTGGCTCAGGAGGGCTGCCCCGCATGGGAATTCATGGTCACGTGTCCATTCTAGCCGCAGGGGCGGCGAGGGGTGGCTCAGCGGTTAGCGCGTTACGCGACTCGGTTGAAGAGGTTCGCGGTTCGGTTTCCCCAGGCCGCCCTGGTTATCACTGCAAGAGTGGTTAATAATGGAATTATAGTTAATTTAAAATAATGACACGTTGCATCAAATATTACAGTCCATTTAAGAGACATTGCGTGCGATTTAATGGTATTCGAGTGTGTTTCATTGTAAATTAAACATCGTACTCATCGCAATTGGGCAGGAAGTGAAAATTGGTCTAACGTTTTCATAATGGTCACGTCTCCGGTCTGAAAGCCGCATGTTAAACAGTGGCTGACGATAGTATTGCCAAGAGCAGTTAGGAGAGAGAATTCTATAAACAGACGCAGATTTCCGTATCCGAATTCCTAAATGAAAGTCTACATTTTATTTAGACTAACCGTACAGGTATTCGTTTGTAACAGAAGTTGTGTTTTAAGATGTAACAAAATAAACGATTTACATGAATGAATTTGCAGTGGAAATTATTCCACCCTGCAAATTTGGCATAAACGTGACAATTGTCCACAGCCAAACATCCACCCCTCCGAGGTCGTTATAATAGGTACTGCTTAGTGCAGAATTCGACAGTAGATATCCTATGGATATATCCTGGCCCCTGTCACATGCACGTGGAATTTCCACCACTGGGATAGGGCTGTGAACAGGAGATGAGCATCGCGTGAAGGCTCATCTGAGCTTGGCATCAATGTGGCTGCGACGGCCGTCGACTGGCCCATTACGAAGTGCTGCTGGCAGGCCGCGACATTCCAGACAAAATTTCTCTGCCTTGCTCTGAAGTGTAATTACAATCAAATCGATCTCGATGCAAACATTACTTTCTTAAAGATTATTTCTGGAGCAATGAACGAATGTAATTTCGGCCGCAAACCCAATTAACTGTTCAGAATTAATTATACGTCTTGTGCTTCATAAATTCAATGTCAATGGAATTAAAGACATAACAAACAAAAAATCTGACGTAAATGTTACATTTGAATCGTTCACGCGTTCGTGTACATCTATATGCAGCAAAGCCATTGTCACTCTTTGCATGTTCCTAGAGTGTACATAATTAATATCTACCGCTTATTTTAACCCCACTCTGCACGTCCCACTTCTTTTTTTTACACAGGCTCTTGAGATGGCATTGTATTTAAATGCTATATGAGCTCACAGCAATACACAGTATATTATAATTATATATATACGGTAATCATTCATGACCTTTAAAAAATATTATAAAATGTGTTTCATCCAGATCTCCCTCTCGAAAAAGGCTTTTAGTCTAAATTGTAATAAATAACGGTCATATATAATTGCGCTGTATATTAGTGTACTTAAAAATTATAAAACTACAGTCATCTAATTTACTAACGGTTATACATTCCGGTGATGGGCACACAAGTGACGACGTCACATTTATCTCCCGTCTATTTAAGGAACGAAACAGGAATATTTCTCCACAAATCTGACTATCGTCTGATTATGCTAATTGTAATTGCTGGCGAAAGTCGTACTCAGATGGTAAATGTTTTAGCTTGGTTATCCAACACACCGGTGTGCTGTACTAGTGACGAATTGGCACGTTCTGTTAACATGACAACCCCCTTACTAATTGGCTGTGTTGGGTGGTGGCGAGTTTAATGACACATTTATATTTACGCGATCTAACTCAAAAACCTCTATTAATCACATACAGGTGGGTCATGAGACCAGGGGCCGTGAGAGGTGGCGAGGCTTGGCGAGGCCTTCGTTCAGCAGCGGATTGACCACGGCTTGAGGACGATCACCAGTGGTAGACACACACACACAGTCCATCTTTACACTTCGTAAAAACACCACGAGCCACCACAGTGCGTGCATATCGTGATTCGATACAAACGTGTTACATTGCCGTCTATTCTGAAAAAAACGTGTAGAGAGAGAGAGAGAGTCAATGTTACAGCCAATCAGCCTGTTCTGGAAGACTTGAGCTGAATAATAAGGAGCCAGGCGTGAGAAATGAATGGAGGTTTTTTTCAACCAAAACTATTTGTAAGAAATCCATTAATCTAGTAATTCTCATTCTGCAAGCCTTTGTCATCGCACTGCTGGATCGAGGACCTCCCCCCACACACTGCGCTGGTCATTGTGTGTTGTTTGTTTACCATCACCACGCTGGCCAGCGCGGGACAATGCAAAGGACAAGCCATCCCAGAGACTCAACCCGTAACACCTGGGACCTGTCCCATGACCTGCTGTCAAGCAGCGAGATTTCCACGCTTCACGCGGCCTCAAAGCGCACCTAGCCTGGCACGAGTGATGCACCGCCGTCAATGTTGATTATGATTGTGCACTTTCAATGTCTTCTGTAACGTGGTACATTTTGCGCTGTTTTATATTTGCTCTATTGTTGTACATGCTTGTGCTGTTGCTTTGCCATTTAGATGACCCAGGCCACTCTTTCAAATGAGGATGTCCACGTCTCGTACATTCTCAACAAAATAAAATCGCATTTGGACGTTGTCACTACACGGTGAATGGCGGTCGATGTTGTTATAAAGGGGGCACAGGGGCTGGTTCAGGTATCACTGGTTCACCAATATTATCCGTGGTCAGGAATCAAGCTCTGGCTGTCCGGGTTTCAGTGCGCTCACCACTGCACTACTAGATCTCATCTCAGCAAAATAGTGATATGTTTTGTGAAATTTAAAATCCAGCAAAGCCAAGAGATTCAATCGCAAGGTGCAATTTCCAATGTTTATATACACAGTTAGACAAGAACACAATGTACTACAGCACAATCAAATTCCCCATTGATGGTGAAACCTGTCGTGATGTCGGATTGATAGTCCGAACGTTACCTTCTGGGACAGAGTGACACGAGTGGCGCTGTGCTGCACCACAACAACAACCGCCATTCGCCACTAAGTGGCGGTGACGTCACCACGACGCTTGTGCCAGGCCAAGTGCACCTTGAGGCCACGTGAAGTGTCGAACGCCCGCTGGCAGGTCACGGGGCAGACCCAGGTGCCACGGGTCGACTGAATGAGATGACCGAGATGACTGGCTGATGCACCACCTGTGCCCCCTACTGTGCCAACTTGCTGTGCTTTAGCCACCCGGCGCTCCGCTCGTTGTTGTGAGCGTCGCTCCTCCGCCCTCCGTTGTTGTTGGATGGCACACACACACAGTGACACACACACACAGTGACACGAGCGGGGCTGTGCTGCACCTGACCCTGACCATAACCCTGACCCTAAACCTAACCCTGACCATAATCCTGACCCTAAACCTATCTCTGACCCTAAACTTGACCCTGACCATAACCCTGACCTAAACCTAACCCTGACCCTGACCCAAGCGGCCGTGCACACAAACTCCACGCTGCGCCTCGCGTCAGGCGGCGGGACAGGTCGCCGAGTGACTCCCCGACACGGAGCGCTTCTCTCCGGTGCTCGGGGCGCGTCTCCAAGTGCGGACCCCGGCCGATAGGACCCCTGCAGCGCGCCGCGCGCACCGCCCTCCCTTCCCTTCCCCACACAACAAACACCACGCGCGCCATCTCCCTCTCTCTCTCGCTGTATATTTAGCGCCAGCGCCAGCTGCCGCGAGCCCTCGCCCCATCGGCGGCATCTCCGCGATTTGCGTTATGCGACTTTTCCCGTGAGCGGCGCGCCGCTACGGGAGGGGGGGGTGCGAGCCCTTCCCCACCGCCTCTCCCCCCCACCCCTCCCCCGCCCCTCCTCTTCCCTCCTTCACCCCTCCCCTCCGCACGCACCATGCCCGCGCGTGCAGCCAGGCAGCCTCTGTATCACGTGACAGCAGGCTTGTGAGTATTATAATTATTTTTAACAAGTGCTTATTTAATCAAGCTTTGCTCATTTTCATGCTTGCTCTATTCTAATAATTTCTTGTCAATCACTTTAAATTGTCGCGTTTATAGCAGTGTGGTTTTTTTCTCTCTCTAAAACGATCTCGCAAGCGAGGCCCAATTTGATCATTTTTCCCTTTCCGTTATCATCTTAATGCCCTTGTATTTTCTAAATTACGTTGCATCGCATTGCCTGTCCCCGGCTCGAGTTAAAACGTCTCGGCTGATAACATGAAAACGGTGAAATCAAAGAGGGGTGGGGGCGGGGGATAGAATCATGGAGCAAACAAATGAAGTCGGTTTGTTTGTTGTCTGCGGGACTCCAGTAATTGCCGTGCCACTGCCACGACGCCTGCGGTCTCTCCAGCCCGCGCCGCAGCCTCGCCATCAAATACAAACCCACCAATGAATAAACGCATCTCATCAAAGCTGCAGCCAGTACCAATCTAATTTAACACTGCGACTACGACTTTGTTTTTGCCGTTTTTTTCTACTTTCTCGTCGTTTCGCCCTAAAAACAACGGCACGGGTGCGTGCGCTCGCCCACGGTGATGACCTCGGACCGCTGGACATGACAGCGGATTTTCTCTCTTTGTGGGTCGACTTGGATCAAGCAAGGTTGTTGTTGTTGTTGTTTCGTCGAATAAACGAAATCCGCCGGAGAGTTGAAAGAGTAGAACACGTCCCGGGAGGGACGAGAAGAATGGGCGACTCTGCGACATCATCTCAAGGGCGGAAGACGGAGGGAGGGATGACCCAAGGTCAATTGGATGACAAACGTGACGATGTGAACTCACGGATGCAGCGCCACCTGACAGACTGCAAATGGCAGCAAAAGTGTAGAAAGTTCAAAGCCGATGCATTCATGGTGTGCCCACCACCATTGTGGTGGGAGGGAGAGATGATGATGATAATGCATTATGAAAAGCAGCCATTGCAAAAAAATTGTAAATGTTATTATTTCCTAAACATTTACATTTTAACTTGCAACTGCCATTTATTCGTCTTCTTCCTGCCATTGTCCTCATTCTTGTGAGCTGTGGCGTGCTGGACCTCTCAACCCCAGCCTGGGCCATCTCCACTCCTCAGTCCTTCGCATCCTCGCTCACCACTAAGAACCACCCCTTCCTACGTCTGCTTCTCCCTCTCCACCGTGGTACCGCCACGTTCAACATCGCCTCCCTTCTCACGTGGGTATCCTCTCATCTCGTGTCCTCGCCATCTGAGTCGACCGGGATGGACACCACCGCTTTTCTGCGTCTCTTAATTTGTCACCCCATCCATCACCTGATCCATCCCAACATCTGCTCCTCCCTGGTTTTGGAGTTCAACATTGAGATCCGTGTGTCAATTCTAGTCTCATCCCTGTCATATACTTTCTTATAGTTCCTACTGGCAATTACAACGTTATTTGTTTTCCTAAATAGAATACAAATGAAGTTCATCAAATGATAGTGATGTAACCAACCTCTAGCAGGTGTCGGGGTGGAACGGTGGCACCCCGGTGGTGAGCGCACTGAGTTGGATTCCCGGTCGCGGCTGACATCAGTGGCGACTGACATGTGAACTTGTCCAGTGCCTCACCTTCACCAGCATACTGTGGTTATATTTGGCAAACACATCCCCCATTTCTGAAAGGCAAAGGGGAAGCCTTCATCCGGCAATGGATCAACAAAGGGCTGGAAATTATTATAATTCATCGTAGTCAGCCATGCTCAATCTACTGCTGGATGAAGGCCTCCCAAAGCTGCTGCTGACATTTTTTATGATCCTACGATGCAATAATCTACCAGGATGTGCACCTGTACTGATTTCATCGCTCCATCTCCTCGGCGGATGGTCTCCGGGCCAGGCTACAATCCAATTTCTGCTGGGTTGTGAGCCTTATGCTTATCCAATTTATTATGACATGGAATTGAATATCACGACTGTGGAGAGTGTGTACCCCCCCCACCCCCACCGTCGTAACTGCGTGTGGAGGTTGACGATGACAGCCGAGCACGGATGTTCAATATTGATGCATTAAACATTAACGTGGCACAGGTACGCACATCAAAATGCGGCCATGTGTGGGATGGGATATCAATAATAAATACTTACAACCGATACTCTTTAAACATTTATAATTGTGCAGCAGGATGATAAATTACGTGACGACTTCTTCTCGAGGGAAAACTTTCACAGATAACTACGCAGCTGTGCGGAAGAATACATTGGCGAAGAGATGGATTTATCAATTATTGTCTTTACTTTAATGAATCAGCCCATTCAATTTTGACTTAAAACATTCTTGACTGCAGTCACGTAGAGAGAAAAAAAATAACACAAATAAGTAAATATTTGTATTATTATTTTAATGTAATCATCTTTTTCTATCTACGTGACTTTACCGAAAGAACCACAGAAAATGAAACGGCCAATTATACGATGCGTAGGAATGCAAGTGTGAACTATTTTCTTATGAAATTTCAACTGGGGAGTGTTATTGCTGCAGACATTATTCAGAGTAATTTTTCTTTCCGACAAAAAATGTGTCAGAAACTAGGGGCTTAAAATTACTTTGCCATCACAATCATTAACAACACAGTACGGCTGAAACTTATGCGATACTTTATGATTTAACTCCCCCATGAGTTTCAGAGTCGTGCCGCGATTTGTCTCGGCGCGATGTCCGACGTTTCTCTCCAAGTACCGGGAGCTTTCTCGGGAAACTTCTACAGCAAAACGTCGGACATCGTCCCGAAACGGCACCGCGGCACGGCCCGCAAAACCAAAACAGCAGCACACCGCGGATAACCTGCAAGAAGAAATTTTACATTTTGAACAGCGCCTCTACCTGCATGAAGAAGAGGTCACGGTGAGAGTGTGTGTCACCTACCCACCCACTTTAAAATCCTGCCAAAGCTGACGTGACAAAAGGTGGCAGAAACCCACAAAGCTGTGTCTTGGTTTTTTTTTCTGGAAAAAAAAAATCCGTGCTTTCAGCACATTGCCCGTGGCAAAGACCTTTCGGGTCTCGGGTTGGTATACAACAGTCTCACGGGCGAGTCTCATGATGACTGTGAGCTGGGGGGAAGAAAATCAATGGCAATAAGAAGAATTCATCCCCGGGCGCGCTGCACGCGGCCGTGAGGTTGCTATTTCCACCGTAGGCCTCTCAGTAGGAAAACAAAACAATCCACAATAATCGTTTGATTTAGCTCGCGCGATGCTATTTACAATAAGCGCGGCTCGCCAGTAAATTTGCGATAATACCAAAAGGGAACAATTTGTAACGTCTTGCGAGAGCGGACAAGAGACGCGAACGTGGAGTGTTAACGGTTTTGAAAAACGACCGCATTAGGAGCATTTTATTCCGAAAGCGGACCAAAGCCATTTCGCTCTAATTCATCGCCATCATATTGCAGTCCCCGCTGGATGGCCACGTCCAGGCTGGGGGTGATGTTTTTTTGCTGGCGCCGTTAACGTCTCGCCACGCGAAAGGAGCGGCTTCGTACGACACCGCTGGGAAGCGGAGTCACTTCTGCGACGCGCTTCTCGCGCAGATGAATTTGTCTCCATGGAACTTGCAGCGCCATCAGGAAAAACGGTCCCCCCCCGCCCCTCCCGCCCCCTGGCAGCATCTGCTGGTAATTTAATTGAATTCACAACATAAGAAAGGCCACTGAAAATTGCATCGGTGAATTTTTGTTGTCGTTGTTGTTGCTACTGATTCAATTTAAATCGCGCCACGCATTGCATTAGTGACCTGGCTCGTGTCGCCGTGGCCATGGCGATGTGGGACCGCAAATGAAAATTTCTGTCAATTCCCAAAAGCATTCTCACGAACACATGTCAGAATTCCCAACGGGACGTTAACATTTGCAACCGCTTGTTGTCTTTTCCCCCACGGACGACAACATATCTGGTGTCAAATCTGTTTCAAAATCTTCCCCCCGTTTAATTTCGCGCGTGTCACGGGAGGCCTTCACTCGTTGTATTGATAAGTAATGAGTGAAGGACTCCCACCTCAAAATAAAATGCTGAATATTAAGGAACAGGAACCTTAAAACTAATCTTTCTGGTACATGTATGCAGAGGCATGCCCATTTAAATTACATTATTCTAATAACTGTTGGTGCCCCCCACCAACCCCCCCCCCTGTAATCATTAACAATGAACTGTGCACAATCTACCGAGATGCCACACACCAGAGACATGTCTTCGTCTATAAATCTCGTGCGTGAAGTAACCTTGGGCTCGATGCGCGGATGGATGGTTCATTTACGTGAGAATGAGGAGGATTTGGCCCGCAAGCAAACGCTATCCCCGGCACATCCCCAGAACTGAGGCTTCAGTCGAGTAGGGTTGCTCGGCGCTTGACAGGTTAACACTTTGCCTCGCTCGCTAGTCCAGCAACACTCAGCTTTTTGCGCCAAACTTCCTGCAACCGTAAAACTTTTTTGGCGAGCGCAATTTTTTCCGCCCCCTTAAAATTAAATACATTTTCGTCAAAATGTTTTAACGCGACCTCGAGTTGATATAATATGAATTTCATAGTATTAACGTTGACTGCGTCGCTTGTGGAGAGAACGAGTGGCGGCGATGCGCCCGCACGCGCGATGCTCAGGGAACGGAACCCAGGGGACTCGCTGGAGCCTCTTCGCCCGCTCCACGAGGAGCGATCCGACCCGGGCGCCGCTCCTCCCGGCACCGCCGCCATCGTCGGCCACGCTCTCGACGACCGCCGCTGGATGCTGGGACCCCGCCAAGCCGCCGCCATCTCTCGCCGTCCTGCCACGTGGCGATCCACCGAGCAGCTGTTGCGCGAGCCGATTTCAACGCTCCGTCGTGAATATTGTACTGCACTATAAACCCGGAGTTCTGAGTTCAGTTCCCAACCAAGGCTAACATCAAGAGCGAGCGTGATCTAAACCGTCCTGGGCTCCCCACCGTTCACCAACCCGCAAGAGCCAACACCATAATCGACACGGCAGCGAGAGACATTGATCCAGCAGTGGATTGACAAGAGGCTGAAAACTAAAGAGCTGTAAATGAGTTTAACTCTCAATTTATGTTTCTAACCCAGGTACCCCTTTAAAACTATGGACTTTTACCTTCAGTGGGCTCTGACCTGCAGATAAACAAGGGGTCGAGTGAGTGGATGATGGGGTTTTTTAACAGAACAGTTGCACAGTAATAAACTTTAGTGACAACCATGAATGAAATATCCCACCCATGTTTTAAAAACCCCTTGCCTCCCGCATACCACAAGCAACACTATTTAACACAATTTTTGTTCCTGGGTAGTAAGTGTTATTTCGTAATTGCTTATGTCAAAAAAGTATATAAAATTGCTATTATTCCCCACAAGCTTTGCTTTTGTGACCCGAACAGTGATATTTAGAAATGTAGCTATTTCAATGAGAAAAGGGGCGAATATGTGTATTTTTCACATAAAGTCATTAAAACAAATATGAATCAAAATTAACATGTATTTATACTAAAGTAATACAAAAACATTCTGTCGGCATAAGCAATTAGGAAATAACACTTACTACCCGAGAACAAAAAAATAATGTGTTACAGTGTAATCACTACACGTCATTTTGGAGAATGTTAAGGGCTAAATAATGAATGCCCCCTACCCATATTTGTCTCTGAACATAACAAATAAAAGTATTTTTTTTGCACAAAACCCATCTAAGCTCCGCTGCCTTCTGGAAGTGAAAATGAACAGCAGCATTGGGGTTGAACACAAGCAAACTCCGGACCGGTATCAACAACACGCAGTGTCTCATCAGCGGCCCGGCTTGCTGAAACTAATACTGGGGGACTGCGCGATGGTTTGTAGCAAGATACCGGCGACATTGGTTACTTGCGACGGGCAGGAAGGTTATCTCGGTTGCAGCTAAATTACACGTTAGCCCAACAATGTCATTAGAATTGGAGCAAGGGTTTATTATAAACAACATTATTTTTTTGCCAATTCCGTGAAGCTAATTATGCAGATAAGGAATTTACAGAATATTTAATCAACGTCCTGAGAAACCTGAACAAACACTATTTCAAGCCCTGGTGGCGAACGGCAGACGGTACGGTTTATTCAAGATAATGTTCTGGCTACACAGCTACACACTGCGAGTGGAATTTTAAAAGCCCTCAGGCACGTTCGGTCTGCCCGATCTAAATGGAATCTGCAACTGACCCGTGGTATCGCTGAGCGGATGATGTTTAGAATAAACAGCACTTGTGAATTTCGCAAAGTACTTTTCGAGTGGCGGTTTTTGGCAAAAGTGGCCACAATGATAACGGTAAAGGCGACACGACGCTATAACCCGCGTAAATCTACGATAAATCTACGAGAACCCGCGTACATCTACGGGAAATCAAATCATCATAAGCTCCTTGGATGAGCTGAGCCTTCCAACGATTTACCGAGCAGCTCCGGGCATTCGAGGCACTCGGCGAACGATTTAAAATGACGCGCTATGCATTTTGCACGGTCACCTTGCTGATCCTACTTAACCTTGCCGAGCAATGAAATACGGCTCTGGTCTCGCGAATACGGCGGTTATTGGCAAAAGCTATCTCAATAACGGTGCGCACGCCGCTAATGTGGCTCGCAATACGACCCGAGGCTGTAGCAAAGCAATTCGTCGTTAAAGAGAAGATCGCCACGTTGACGTGATTTTTAAATTTAAATCAAAACACTGACGAGGCAGGCGCGCGTCGCGAGAAACGCGCGACGATGCAGAGCAGATGGGTGTCGCGCGGTTGCAGTGTTACTCTCAGCGTCACTCTCCACATCATTACCATCCGCTCACTTAGAGCCATCGCCCGTTATTGCGTTAATATTCCCTTTAGCGAGCACTTCCTAAAGTAATGGACTTGCCTTCGCTCACGGAGAGCAGTTATCGCACGAACGGCAATCGGAGGACGCTTCGCATGAATCATCGGCGTCAACCAGCGCCACGATATCAACGCGCTGGTCGGCGTGATAATAGCATTCAAACGTTTAAAAATCATTTTGCCCATGAGAATATATTATTATAATAATCATCATCATATTGCCCTCTCATGTCCACCATGTGGCCCTGACGAGATCGGGTGATGAGTAAATCCAGACAGCGCCTCGGGTCGCATTCAGATAGTAAGGGTCCATTAGGGTTCAACTCCAGCGTGGTAACCATTACACCCTAGCAGCTTCCCCAGGAGAGCGGGAAAAACTTAATTATCTTAAAATATATAAAACTTGTGTGTCGAGATGCACAACTGGCACGGGCAGAATCCACCAAAGCATCCGTCTTCATATGACTCCCTCTGCTGCCTGGAGCCTTCTTTGCGTCGGGCAACGCCACCTGTAATGTATTGAGCCCGGGGCTAATTGCCGGTAAATTATTGGACAAATGGGAGAGTAATGATGCTAGCGCATGGGCCCGTCGCATTAATTTGAGTCCAGATGTCAATGCGCAAGCCACGATTACTGCCACCGAGAACAAATTGACACCTCCGCCACGGGTGGAACTATAACGGAGACGGGGCTCATTGGGCGCAGGACCCACTCGCGCAAACGGAGACAAACAGCCTTTGGCGGGCAAAGCCACAATAACGATATTCACACGACTGTGCCCGCATTTGCGTAAACATCGGTCCTTCCACCTTCAAGGAAGCGGCAATCTCATTCAAACCCTGGCCTGTGTCCTGGCAAGATGAATTACCATTCTGAGAATTCAGTAGGGGGAATGGGAGATGCTTAAGCCTTGGTGAGGCAGGCTACAAGACAATTACTGAATGCAGCCGACTGGAATGGAGACTGCAATGGGGCTTATGCAGCTCATGGTTGCTGAGGCTACACGATGCAAACTGCGAGACATGTATTTTATAATGGGATGTGTTTACTTTCGGATGCAGTATTTATTTAGTTATTCTTGAACCGATACGAGTATTTTCCGTTTATTTTAATGGTTTCACCACACGTGTAAAGCACGTATTTTGTTAATGTATTATACTAACTTTCAGCCCTTTGTAAATCCACGGATTAATGGTCTCCATCCATCCATAATGGTTGTGGTGTTTTATTTTATCATACCTCACCACAACGGTAAATTAAAATAAAAATCCCAAAGTGCATCTGCCGTCGGCGACGTGAAGCCGTGGAGGGCGCGACGGCTCTCCGGCAGCGGACCACGTGCTCACCAGGCTCCTCCCACTGGCTCTCGCGAGGCTTCACACGAACGCATGCACGTGGCCGGTTGACTCCCTCTGCCATTCGAAGGTGAAAGGACGCCTTGGTCAGAGTGCGGGCTGGTCAAGCGCAGGGCCTAGAGTAGGTTCAGAAACCAACTCCCCACTGATGTTAGCAATGGTCAGGAATCAAACTCGCGTCAAGCTGTCTTACGTGCAGCGCGCAAACCACGTCACCTCTGGTCGTCTACCCCATGTACTAATTTACCAATTTCAAATTAATTGAAAACATGAAGCATTGAAACTTCAATGTGTTAATTAAATAAATAATATGAGAGCTTCACAGTGTACACGTCACCAGTGTACACAGAATCGGGTGGTGGTGGTGGTGGATATGCACGTGGCCTCGAGTGCAGCACGGTGGAGGTGTGAAGCCATACCGGGCTCACCAGAAGGCAATACAGCAAGTGGACAAAATGCCATCCGTTTCCATCTGTAAGGGGATTGAGTGTTGCCCCCTTGCATGCGTGGGTTTTCTCTGGATGCTCTGGTTTCCTCTCACACGTATGAACACTCATCATCAAATGGCTGAAAACATTTAAAAAGAAATCCAATTCAAATCCTTCCTGAAAAAAGGAGTTATATGACTCAGTGTGGCTTTTCTGTAAAATCACAAGCACTCACTTTCACGAGCACAGCGATCACGCTCGCGATCGCCACCGCTTCGCCAACGTTCACTACGGAGTTGAGCCGAGTGAACCCACGACAAATACAAGGGCGACAATCTCCACTTTGTTTACAAATACAGATTTATTTAATGCTCCACAAAATGAATTGCAAAAAAAAAAAGGGATCAGCTTTCGGCATGTCAGCTCTCTCGTCGACACTTTAAACTGGCCTTGCAAACAGGTGACAATAAATACTCGACGTGCGGGGCATCCGTATGTACACATCTTTCCGCGGGGTCTGCTGCCCAGAGTCTTTGGCTTGGCCTGCACGGTCCCCCGGGGCGCCGCCCCTCCTCCTCGCCCCCGCACTCCGAGAGGCGCCACGGCGCCGTCGTCGCCCTCTCGGCGTTGGGCACGGCGCCGAGCGATGCAAATTAACGCGGAGTCTCGCGATCCCTGTACCTGTCTGCCGTGCACTACCGTCATCGGTGCCCCGCTCCGCTGGGGAGACGCTGGACTGCGCCGCCATCGTTGGCATCCGTCGCGTGCAGCCACTTCCGATCTTGCGCCGTTGTGTTGGCTGGCGCCGTCTTCAAGATCGCAAGCGAAACCCACGAACGCCACAACCGATTCCGCACGGAAACACCGCGCGTGCGTTCACAGTCGTAAACTCGTACGCAAACTGCGCGCGCCCGTACATTCTCATATTCAAAGGTCAAACCCCAGGACTGATCAAAAGCACTAAAAATAGGAGGCCCGGCAAAGGGCCGCACAACTCGTCAATTAAACAAGCTTCCTTTGGGCTGACGCGGTGTGTTTGGGCAACGCAGCAATGATGCATAAAGGTTGGAATTGTACTATTTATACTCTTTGGTTCTTTCGGTAAAGTCACGTTAGGTAGAAATTAAATAAAACAAATTACGACGTTTCGATCGCAACACAAGCAATCGTCATCAGGTTTTCCACCTGATGAGGATTGCTTGTGTATTTCTACCCACGTGACCTTACCAAAATAACCAAAGAGTATGGATTCCTGCAGTCACGAAAGCTTAAATCCAAATTGTACTATTTACTTTGATATATAAATAAATCCAGCACATTATCTAAAGACCTGTGGTGTTTGGTGTAAGCGTACCAAACATCTGTTAAAACCACAGTTTGAACAAATGGAGGGCTGGTAGGAAGTGGGAAAAAATTGTCAGTGAGTGAAGTCCAGGGCCATCAAGAGGGGGAGGCAGGGGGGCGAAAGGGAAAACTTTCCCCAGGCCTCACATAATTGAAGGCCCCACAACCGGCCCGTGGATGGTGGAACGAGGGCCTCCAGGGACCTCTCGTCGGCCCTGGTGAAGGTCCGCTGAAAGCTCGGTCTCTACGAAACAGAGGCAATGGCAGTGTGTGTGCTCACCGGCCCCCCCGTCACCCAAGCCATTGTGTCCGTGGACTTGAACACGAGTTTGTTCGAGGTGCAGAGAAGATCGCTACTCACGCTCTGTAACCGTATGCGAAGCAACATAGGACGTGCGTGTGCTTCCCAGACGCGTTGCAATAATACACGAGGCTGACTTCACGTTGCACGATTTGACGTTAACGCAGAAGAGGATCGGACCCAACGACGAACGGGTGAGCGAGCGAGCTGCTGCCCTGGTATCGAACAGCACTGCGAGCGAATAATGAGAGCTTGTATTAGTAAGCGCCCACAGCATCTGAAAGGTAGCACGACTTCGTACCGTTTGAGCGACGGCATTCTGATGCAGTTCTCCAAACTGTAATTTTTTGTTTTGTCGCTCGCTCCACGTGGGCCGGCAAACGGCGAGCACCGGCACGTCCGGTGCCGTAGCACCGTCACGCGAGCGGGCGGACAGACCCCGCACACCTCGGCAGTCGCAACAAGGGCCAACGCGAACCACAACCCCCCCCCCCCCCGACTCGTCGGTGATTCGCGTAGAGGCCTGCTGCCCCCCCCCCTCTCGCATTGTGGCGAACAAGACGCGGGACGGGACGACGGCGTGCACGCCCGGCCGGCCTCAACTGCGGGGCCGGCCGCTACAGGCTCGAGCGTAGGGTTCGGCGGCGCGCGCGTTCGTTCGGCTCGCAGACCCACGGGCACCACAATCATCTCACGACTTGACGCTGTCAAGCAGCAATCCGTAGATTTAAAAAAATACAAATATCCAGGCATTTTCTCACACCGAAGCTCGCCCCGTTATGTCACAATCCACTCGAAAAATTCCGTTTTAGTTTATATCATCTGCAAGTATATTAACATTCAGCACTGCGTCTAGATAGCATTATTTAAATTACATTTCGCTGCATTGTTTCTTCAACGTAAGGATTCGAAATTCAAAATAATTAAGTCGCTCGGTGTACGCGTGGAGGTCTAAAAGACTTGGCAACCAAAGTCAAGGAAAATAAAATCTTACGGTACAAAAACATGACCAACTCAAATCACAAATGCCAAGCAAATATACGGGAAAAAACCCCCACTTTTTTCCCCCCACTGCATATTAAACGCCTATGCCTCAAACAACATCAATATACGCAACAGTTAGTGCAAATGTATAAAAACGGACAGTTAAATTCCAAAGGGCAAGGTCATGATGCGGGGAGGGGTTGGGGCACCTACAGAAGCGGCAGCGAGACGCGAGCGAGCGAGCAGCTGAGCTCTCGGTGCAGTGCCGAGAGCGAGGAGACGCGGCTCATCGACGCCTCTCTCCCCCTCCGTCCTTCCCTCTCCACCTGCTCCTTCCATCTTCACTCTTCACTCTCAGTCTCTCCCCTCTCCCGTCTCGCCTGGCTCTCAAGTTCTCCGGCTGTCCGCGGACCTCCCCCCTCCTCTACCGCCCGCTGCTGCTCCTCCTCATAACCTCTGCGCTCCGCCGGCTCTCATTTGCTCGGAGTCTTACTCGCTCGCGCTCCATCTCAAATCCCCGCTCCGCGCCGCTTTCCCTTCACCCCTGACCCCTCACTCGCGCTGCACCCCCCCCCCCAGCCCACCGCCTCGCTCCCCTCCCCCCCCCCGCTGGAGACGCGGGGACCGCGTGGGAGCGCGACAGGGTCCCCTCGGCTGTGCTGGACGGGAACGCGGGTAGCTGCAGAGAGACAGCGAGTCTCCACTCTACGGCTGGAACTGGCTCAGGAACTCCAGCGCCGTGTCGTAGCAGAAGCGGTATTGCTCCTGTGGACATAAGAACAACAGCAGCACGCATCACACGCCTGCAAGGCGGCAACCTCGAGACTGGCACATAGCGTATGTTCCTGATCAGATCTGCCGTGGTGTGAACGGTAGCACAGAGGACCTGCAGTTCAGGGGTCCGCTGGTTGTATTCCATCGACTGTCACGGCAGTCTTAAAACAATTGTGGGGCAAGTTTCTTTAATGTCCCCACCTCTGTCCACCGAGCGGTATAAATGGGCACACCATGGTTCGTCTGTGACCCACGGGTTGTATGTAGTGAAGTCACGTGCGGGCACTCCCACCTCTGCCAGCACGTGTGATCAGCGTAGAGTAGTAGGGAAAATACCCTCTACAGCTCCATTTAGTGGAGGCCCTTCCACCAGCAGTGGTGTGAGCGAGCAATTGCAGGGCTGCGCCCTTGCTCTTACCCTCTCAATGGGGCTGCTATGATAGACTGGACTCATTATTCAAATGTAGGTTTCAGAATCAAAATCTGAATATTTATTTATACTGCAGGAGGAATCCCATGAGCTATAAAGCTCTTTTTCACAGATGTCCAGTAAACATGGCCGGTGTCCGCATTGAGCATTTCTTCCGTCAACGTTTCACCATGCGCTACTGCAGACATCCTCAGCAGTTGAATCGAGAGAGGAAATGCCCAATACAGAAAACCACAACTCGTATTTCAAGTAGCTGCAAAAAAAATAACTCGCGTGAAATTCCTTACTTGCAAACATTTGCCTTAAAACAAACTCTACATGAGGCAGGCATCTTATAGTCCTACACCCCATTTCCACTGCACAGCTGAGCCATGCCGGGGCCGTACCGAGCTCGCTCGGCACGCGGCTCAGGAAGTGCCGGGTTGGTTTTCCACTGCAAAAGCCGAGCCGTGACACTGGGTGAGTCGGGACACAAGCAGGTGACCACAATGGCGCGGTGCCCTCACGGTGTGCCGACTGACACCAACGTGTGGACCAAAACGATTAATTACCGGCCCTGGTCATGCATGGCCCAAGCCAGACTCGGACATCTTGCGAGGCCGGTTTTATGGTTTGGATCCGGCTCGGTTCAGCAGTGGAAAACCACTCGTACCGACAAGCCACTGTGCAGACTCGGCTCGGATGTACGAGTGGGAAAAGAGGTGATGTCAGTCTGTTACCCGGTTTAAACAAAGGAGTGACCGACCGACACATAGCAGCAAGATGCACTTTTCCGAGCCAATTGTGAGCATCGCACCCCGCACTGCCACTCGCTTAAAGCACAACGGAGGCTTTCAGCCTCGATTACGGCTGTCAAGACGTCGTCCAGCTGAGAAACTGAAATTAGACACAAGCTTAAGCGTTTCCATTACTTTCACCCTTAACATCTATAAACTCTATGTGACATCATTAATACGTAAATGAGAAGCTTCAAACTAAGCCCAATAATAACTTGGTGTGGCTTCTGACTTCTATGTAAATATATATTTACACAAATACATTATTTTGGCCTCCTTTTGTAGACAAGAAATTGACTCGGATTACAGTCCAATTTGATTTCAAATGCTCCTGCGATTGCCACCCGTTCCACATGCAAAGGAGCACACGCATGTCAACGGCTTCTTATCAGTTTATAAATAAAGGAGCTGATTGACCGTTCTAATTTGATTCCTGTTTATTGTCCTTAAGCCACCAGCATCACCGGCATCGATCGGCCTCTCGTAAACCGCGGTGGCCGTCGCGTCCCACGCCTGCTCGTAAACAAGCCGGCAGCCATCCAGCAGTGGAGAAGAGCCGTGTCCTCTCCCACCGCCGGAGTCAGGCCTGCGCAGGCCGGAGCCGTTTCCCGCGGTGTCGCAATGCGACAATCTCCCCTGGCTCCCGCTCGGTCGCTCCACCTCCACGGCAGAAGTGTCCTCGGTCACACGTTGCCCTGCCCAAGCCCGCTCACGTTCACCAACTCAATGCGATTTATTGTTTAATGTGGCGCGGTGCAAACCGTCAGGCATATCACCGATGACTGCCCCAATACAGCACGCGTACTCTGGTGGAACAAGCCGACTCCCACTCAGCTACCACCTCGCATGCCTTGGAGTCGCTTACAATGTTAACAATACAATTGTAGCCTGCTGTGTTATTTTTTAATGCTATACAAACAAAGAAGTCAACGTGATGCTTCTAACCGGCTTGTGCTCTCTAAGTCATGTACCTCTTCCTGTCTCTTTGAGCGATGCCAAGCATGCACTTCTCTCTAAGTGCATTTTTGCAACATTTTCAGGTTAGTGTTTTTTTATGCACCACTGTTTTGCCAATGTCTATATTCATCACCCACATGCCAAAGCAGGTAATAGGCGGTGACTGAATATCTGCAATTGTGCCATGAACACCAAGAGCCAGATTGTCACACGTTGGGTGAGAGGATGAGTGTTACAAATTTGGAAAAGCCGAGGGTGGCAGAAGGAAGGAAGCGATGGCGTGGTGCATTGTCATCAAAGGCTCTGGCCACAATGACCCTCGAGCTTCAATTATTTCAACCATTTTCCAGATGGGGCAGTGGCGTTCAATCCGTCCCTGGTGGTGTCTTTGTTGCGTCACCGCCGCGCTGAGATAGCCACTCAGCTCAGAATTTCACCCCTGTACACTTTGAAGTAGCCCACATGGCAGGTTTGTGACAATGCGTCTGTTAATATCATCATTCAGTGCCAATGCCCTTGTGTCCACAGTCCACAATTCTTTTGCCAATTTGCGTTTGAAGGTCACCCACTTAAATAGCCTTCACACACACACAGACACAGACCAGTGCTTTCCACACTGTAAGGTCCGCCAGGAGATAGCGGCAGATGGACGGACAATTGAGTCTGTCTGTGTGGAACTTTGAGAGACAGCTTTCTCCAGGCACTCTGGGGGCTTGTGCTTTTTTGACCGTAAAAAAGAAGTAAGCGGGCTTGGTCAGGCAGGAGATGTCACTGGATGGGACGATGGCCGGTGGTCAACACTAACAACAGATTGGCAGCCAAAGGAGGGAACCCACCCATAGGGCGATCGCTGTGGAGATGAAGCAATAGCATCGGCTCGTGCGCAGGTGCTGGATGAGATTGGGACATCGCCAGACTGAGACGGTGACAGCTTTTGGGAGACATTCATCCAGCAGTGACGATGATCACTCACAGATCTTGCCGCACATGAATCCAAACACTCGTTACAGTCGCGAGACTCGGTGAGGCTTTCCTGTCCAGGAAAGGGCATTAATTCACCTGGCCTCTGTTGGTTCCCACTCTCAAACTGGCTACACACTGGGAGTGATACGTTTCATTGGGTTTGATATTCATTTTACAAATGCATATACCGCATGTATGTTTGCGTACACGGTGTCATTGCCACGTATGTGTTAATGACACCCTGGACGCAGTTGCAAACGGGGTTTTCCATTACGAGGGATTTTGCAAGGGTGAAATATTTGGAGTAAAAATCCGAACGCTCCCGAAGGCGCGGCGAGCAGCACGGTGTACGGCGAGCCGGGTCTAGGGTGGCTTTGGCGTCTATCTCCGACCCCGCATTTGTGGAGGTCCCATCGCCACCACCGGACCATCTCTAGAGAGCTCAGCAACCTCTCCTCCTGTCTCTCTAGAGAGCTCAGCAACCTCTCCTCCTGCCTCTCTAGAGAGCTCAGCAAGCTCTCCTCCTGTCTCTCTAGAGAGCTCAGCAAGCTCTCCTCCTGTCTCTCTAGAGAGCTCAGCAACCTCTCCTCCTGTCTCTCTAGAGAGCTCAGCAAGCTCTCCTCCTGTCTCTCTAGAGAGCTCAGCAAGCTCTCCTCCTGTCTCTCTAGAGAGCTCAGCAAGCTCTCCTCCTGTCTCTCTAGAGAGCTCAGCAAGCTCTCCTCCTGTCTCTCTAGAGAGCTCAGCAAGCTCTCCTCCTGTCTCTCTAGAGAGCTCAGCAAGCTCTCCTCCTGTCTCTCTAGAGAGCTCAGCAAGCTCTCCTCCTGTCTCTCTAGAGAGCTCAGCAAGCTCTCCTCCTGTCTCTCTAGAGAGCTCAGCAAGCTCTCCTCCTGCCTCTCTAGAGAGCTCAGCAAGCTCTCCTCCTGTCTCTCTAGAGAGCTCAGCAAGCTCTCCTCCTGCCTCTCTAGAGAGCTCAGCAACCTCTCCTCCTGTCTCTCTAGAGAGCTCAGCAAGCTCTCCTCCTGTCTCTCTAGAGAGCTCAGCAACCTCTCCTCCTGTCTCTCTAGAGAGCTCAGCAACCTCTCCTCCTGTCACTCTAGAGAGCTCAGCAACCTCTCCTCCTGTCTCTCTAGAGAGCTCAGCAACCTCTCCTCCTGTCACTCTAGAGAGCCCAGCAAGCTCTCCTCCTGTCTCTCTAGAGAGCTCAGCAAGCTCTCCTCCTGTCACTCTAGAGAGCCCAGCAAGCTCTCCTCCTGTCTCTCTAGAGAGCCCAGCAAGCTCTCCTCCTGCCTCTCTAGAGAGCTCAGCAAGCTCTCCTCCTGTCTCTCTAGAGAGCTCAGCAAGCTCTCCTCCTGCCTCTCTAGAGAGCTCAGCAAGCTCTCCTCCTGTCTCTCTAGAGAGCTCAGCAAGCTCTCCTCCTGCCTCTCTAGAGAGCTCAGCAAGCTCTCCTCCTGCCTCTCTAGAGAGCTCAGCAAGCTCTCCTCCTGTCTCTCTAGAGAGCTCAGCAACCTCTCCTCCTGTCTCTCTAGAGAGCTCAGCAAGCTCTCCTCCTGTCTCTCTAGAGAGCCCAGCAAGCTCTCCTCCTGCCTCTCTAGAGAGCTCAGCAAGCTCTCCTCCTGCCACTCTAGAGAGCTCAGCAAGCTCTCCTCCTGTCACTCTAGAGAGCTCAGCAACCTCTCCTCCTGCCACTCTAGAGAGCTCAGCAAGCTCTCCTCCTGCCTCTCTAGAGAGCTCAGCAAGCTCTCCTCCTGCCACTCTAGAGAGCTCAGCAACCTCTCCTCCTGCCACTCTAGAGAGCTCAGCAACCTCTCCTCCTGCCACTCTAGAGAGCTCAGCAAGCTCTCCTCCTGCCACTCTAGAGAGCTCAGCAAGCTCTCCTCCTGCCACTCTAGAGAGCTCAGCAACCTCTCCTCCTGTCTCTCTAGAGAGCTCAGCAACCTCTCCTCCTGCCACTCTAGAGAGCTCAGCAAGCTCTCCTCCTGCCACTCTAGAGAGCTCAGCAAGCTCTCCTCCTGCCACTCTAGAGAGCTCAGCAAGCTCTCCTCCTGCCACTCTAGAGAGCTCAGCAAGCTCTCCTCCTGTCTCTCTAGAGAGCCCAGCAAGCTTTCCTCCTGTCTCTCTAGAGAGCCCAGCAAGCTCTCCTCCTGCCACTCTAGAGAGCTCAGCAAGCTCTCCTCCTGCCACTCTAGAGAGCTCAGCAAGCTCTCCTCCTGTCTCTCTAGAGAGCCCAGCAAGCTTTCCTCCTGTCTCTCTAGAGAGCTCAGCAAGCTCTCCTCCTGCCACTCTAGAGAGCTCAGCAAGCTCTCCTCCTGCCACTCTAGAGAGCTCAGCAAGCTCTCCTCCTGTCTCTCTAGAGAGCCCAGCAAGCTTTCCTCCTGTCTCTCTAGAGAGCCCAGCAAGCTCTCCTCCTGCCACTCTAGAGAGCTCAGCAAGCTCTCCTCCTGCCACTCTAGAGAGCTCAGCAAGCTCTCCTCCTGTCTCTCTAGAGAGCCCAGCAAGCTCTCCTCCTGTCTCTCTAGAGAGCCCAGCAAGCTTTCCTCCTGTCTCTCTAGAGAGCTCAGCAAGCTCTCCTCCTGTCTCTCTAGAGAGCCCAGCAAGCTCTCCTCCTGTCTCTCTAGAGAGCCCAGCAAGCTTTCCTCCTGTCTCTCTAGAGAGCCCAGCAAGCTCTCCTCCTGTCTCTCTAGAGAGCCCAGCAAGCTCTCCTCCTGTCTCTCTAGAGAGCCCAGCAAGCTTTCCTCCTGTCTCTCTAGAGAGCTCAGCAAGCTCTCCTCCTGTCTCTCTAGAGAGCCCAGCAAGCTTTCCTCCTGTCTCTCCTGCGCTTAATTTGTTTTTTTGGGGGGTGGTCTGCAGAGATCATTGCCAAATCAGCCGCGAAATGATCGTCCTCTCGAGATATCCCGCTGACCCACTTACATCGTCTGTTGCCCCCCGGCTGTCTTCATTACCCGGCTGACTATCGATGCCAATGGCACGGTGACAATGCAGAGCTCCCAGCACATCCCCTTGCTACTGGTGGCACAGCTCATCCATCATAACCCCCTCCAGCACCAAATGGAACTCAGACCTCCGTGTGCGTGCGTGTGTGCTTGCGCGGTTGCGTTGGTTACTGTGGGGAACGCTAGCAAGGTATGTATATATGTTGAACTTCTTTTGTGCTGTACATAGCCAATCATGCTAATGGACGGTGCGGGGGAAGGACAACAAACTTAACACAAACAGCAGTTCTAACATCAGTGGTGATTTTCTGAGCCTCAACCTTAAGCTGACTCAGCCTTAAATCAGTAGCTGGTGCGATGTGTAAACATCAGCACTCGGGAGACAGAGTTGGCCGGAAGTGCTGGTGACCACACCACCCTCGCATGCACCGTGAAGACGATAATAGTTGCTCGCTGCAGCACTTGACCCAACACTCTGTATAGCCTACGCGGGGATTCTTTGTCTTTGTGGTTTTTAGACGACGTATTGCAGGCGCACTGGAGAAGCTGTAGCGTGTGCCCCTACCCTACAAGGGACTTAACACGTCAGAGCCGCTGGCACACACACGCACGCACGTGCTCTTTATCCATGCCGCGTGATGCACTCCACCACCGTGTTTGCCCCACAGCAACATCATTTTTAGCCAAGCGATTAGCGCGTGTCTGTTCCGCTCGCTGAGCACCTCCACGGAAGCTTGAATTTGATTTCACACGGAGCCCCCTCGAATTTGCAACGGCGGTGCAGATGGGTTTTTATTATTCTCATTATCATCATCATGGCTCTTGCACACAGGCCCAAAGGTGGTCAGCAGTGTTCAGCACCGCTAAGGGGACAATCGACCACAGTTTCGATGTTGCAATCGAGATGTATTCATACATCTCACAGCAGCGCAACACCTCGTATTAGAAAACAGCCCACAGAAGTGGATATCACAGAGCTAACTCCAGATCCCTTCTGGTCCACACAGTCACAGCATAGCACTTTTCCACCCATCATGCATGAGAGTAATGTTCATTGTAAGACAGTCACCTACATTTAATTCCCAGAGGTGGAATTTCACCGAATTTAGCGCAATGCCCAATTTAATGGGGTGGGGTTTATTGTGCAGTGACTGGGCTGTGGCCACCAGATCGCTGCGCTTGAGAAGCCGGTTTTACTTACAGGCAGCCAAAACTGGGATTCGAACCCAAGTATGGGCCCAGCAGCCATCGCCCCTCACCCCGCGTCCACGGCCGCTGAGTGGCTCCGTGTTCGCCCGCCCGCCCGCCACTCACCAGCGTCTCCACCATGTTGGGCTTGTTGTTGCGCAGCGTCTTGACGGCCGTGAACACGTCGGCCACGCTCTGACCCTTCACCATGTCGCACAGGATGCTGACGGCGCAGTACGTGCCGCTCTGACCGCCGCCGTTCCTGCCAATGCCGAGCCACGCACGCCAGGGTCACAGTCACTCTCCGTCCGCCGAAAGTCACGACGATCGTTCGTATCCCCTCCCGTGGTCATCTCGGCTCGGTCCACCCAGACGCTACCGATTGCCGGACGGCAGCACGGAAGCCTTCGAGCCGGGCTCTTGCGGGGCTCACGGACCGATGAGCTTGACGTCACGGCCAACTGAACCGCAACGTGGTCTGCCCCAGAGCCTATTTGCGCCACAGGGAATTGACGTTTGAGGATTATTTTTCATGCGTCCTGTGACACTCCCATTTTTGTGCCGATTTTTATTGTTTGGCTTTTACCATTGTGGTAACCCGGGTCAATCTTGCCAATGAGATTCCTCTATCCTGGTCCTCTTGAGTTCTCTCCCTGGTTACACAAAATCAACTTGAAACTGGAACCTATGGCTACACACAAACCCTCAATAAGACGGCATGCTTGTTTATTAAAGTCAATTCTCCAAGAGGTTAATGTGTATATATGTCATATTCTTTGGGGCTTTCGGTACACAAGCGGTTGTGTTGCGATCAAAACGTCGTAGTTTTTTGTTATTATCTTTGGACCTATCTACGTGACTTTACCGAAAGACCCAAATAATATGAATTCCTGCAGTCACGAAAGCTTTAAGTCAAGACGTATATATATCACTTGACATGCAAGGCATAATGGGAGGAACAATCCAATTGTCACGATCTCCTGTGTTGCAGTCTGTAAACCACCTTGTGTGTAATATTACTCTTGCTCATGTCTCCAGCCTGCACACATTCCGGTCTGCTGAGTTTCGAGTCGATGTCATCACGAACGTTCCGTTCCCGCTCACGACTCACATTTATCCATCACTGCAAGCACGCAAGCCGCACCAATCGGGTACGAGGTGGATAGATTGTAGAAGTTTACAACAACAGTATATATTGAATTTTAGCACACCCATTCACTTCCGCCCAGAGTTTAATTTCAACCTGGAAAATATTTCTGAACCTAGCACACAACATCCAATATACTGTACCTCTTTCGCTACTGTTGGGGCTCCTAGTCACGTGCCTAACTACGCCGTTCTGCCAGTGCCCTTGAAACTATTCGGTGAGAAATTAATCCCTGCTGCTGTCGCTGCAAGGACCTCTCATAGCGACAGAAGTGGGGTAAAGCGTGCGTGGACGTGTCGCTTCCCGCCATCGGTATTCCCACTCGGCAAGCAACCGGTTCCGCGGGCCTGCCCGAGGCAGCCTGAGGCTCCGTAACGCAGAGACGACGTGACATCGCCATCTCCTCTGCCCCGCCACTGCACTCGTGCAGCGAGCTGCAGTTGCCATCTCGATGAGGTGCACAAAAAAAGCTGGGACGCATCACGCAATTGAAGGATGTCTCCCAATATCAGACGTGGGGAGAATGGTGTGTAAGTGTGTCGCCTTGAGCGGTGTTTTATCACGAAACCGACTGAAAACCGAGAATTTGAACGTTCTGGGGAAGGTTTTCAGATTTCTCAGGACAGCAGCAGCCACCTCAACAGGAGTGATCCGGGGGAAAACCTGGACGGGTGGCAACCCCACACTCCCACACCCCTCCTCGACAGCCAGTGAAAGCAACGCAGGCGAATTGTGAGTCACTTTGTCCTCGTGCTGGTGCCAGGACACGGCTTCCTCCCGGCCGGCCAGGAGCGGGACGCGGAGTGCTCAAACGCAGAGCCTCGGAGAAAGCGGCCGTTTACAACGACAACAAAAATGTTCCCGCTCGATGATGGACGGCGAGGCGCGCCTGACAGGGTGCCGTGCTCACCCTCGCCTGATTGACATGGGAATGAATTATGCAAAATAGAAAGGCCGAGCGAGCTTTTCATCAGCTCTCATAAATATTTCGAGAACATATAAATGTTGCACGCAGACTTTATGCTCATAACTGTCCGCATTACAACGATGTATCAAGCGTCGTCTGTTTTGCAGCGTTTGCTTACGCCTGCGCATGTACGTGTGGAGTTCTGGCCTCGACATAAACAGAGCGCCGGGTCAACAAAGAATGTGGAAGCTCTTGGAAGTAATCCACGGTAATGACCCTGTCACTCGTCAGCCGTGACTCGTTTGTTACGCACGGTTTACGACGCATTCACAAATTTGGGAAAAAATCTGTAAAGTTTCCCTGCACTTGTAAATATTCAACGCCGCTCGCAGCTCTGAGATTTGGCAGCCGCCCTCCGTGCCCAGCCCCTCTGGTCACCGCCATGCGGGCAGCGAGCAACTGCTCGCACAGGAGGAGGAGGCTTGCCACCTGTCTCACGATCGCCCTCTCTTTCAGATAGCTGTCCTGGGAAAGCCGTAAGTCTTCCCGGAAAACTTAGATAATTTTTTTGTCAGTTCTATTAAAAAAATACACCACTCAGGAAAATCCATTTACCTGTAGATCTCACCTGCTCAGATACTGGCAGATCGTTCTTCTTGTCCATGACATGAGTTTTTTTCTAAGTGAGCAGCAGGGCCGGTTCCAGCTCCTCTTGGTACATGAGTTCACCGCTAAGGAAAGTGAACTTTTGATTTAAAGCTTTCGTGACTGCAGGGATTCATATTCTTGGTTCTTTCGGTCAAGTCACGTAGAAGGGAAACAATAAAATAAGAAAAATATAAAACAATTAAATTATCACGACGTTTCGACACCTGATGATGATTGCTTGTGTTGCAGTCGAAACGCCGTGAAAATTTTATTGTTTTATATTTTATTATTTTATTATTTCCCTTCTACGTGACTTTACCAAAAGAACCAAGAATAGGAAAGTGAACTTGCTTGGGCCAAAAGGGACATTCGGTGGTGCAGGGCCCAGCCCGGCAGCCTGGCGGGCCACCACGTGTGAAGACACAATCTCAGTCACGGCTGTCGCTGCAAACGGCCCTTAGTGACAGAAGTGACCACGATACGTCTCGGTCCCTTTGTACCCACAGAGGTAGCAGCCACCCTCGCGAGCGATAACTCCCCACGGGCACGACGAGCCCGTTGGGGCCATCAAGTGCGAGCGGACGCACCGCGGCTCGTTAACCCCGTGGGGGGGGGGGGGGGGCGCAGCGCCGAGGGACCAACCCCTGCGCTGTGGATGAATCATCTTACTAGGGAGGAGTGGGCCGGGGGTGGGGCGGCAGCCTACGTGGAACCAAGCGAGTGTCCCCCCCCTGCCCACGCGCTCGCTGCTTTAATGAACGTGGCTTTGCAGAGGCCGCGTGCAAATTGGTGAGAACGCGATGCTGTGCACACACGATTTAGATGCAAATTCTGACTGAAAACTTTTCCGGCTTAAGGGGCAGGCAGTGTCAGAGTCAAGTCACCGTCACACCGCCGCGATATTACACGTGAGATTAAAGGTGCCGCGAGACAGTTTAGAAGGGGGATTGCAAATCCCGTCGATGGTCGGGCCGGAGCTCGCTTTGCAACACAGCTGTTAACGACGAGTAGTAAATCTCGCAAAATGATGTTTGCAAAGTGCACAACTATTACATTACGCTGTGCCTGTGCTTGTAATTATGGGATTAGATTTTCCGGAACATTTCAGACCGTGTCACTCTAGTGAGTGCGTGTGTGTGAGCTCGTACGTTTCAGCATACGTGCATCTTAAGCGTGTGCGCGTGCAGTGGTGGCGTTGTGGTCAACGCGCTGCACCAGACCCCCACGGGCTACCGTTCGTTGAGAATATCTGAGCTGGTCCCGGGCATCCCCTATGTCGACTCAGCCTTAAATAAGTGTTGTTAACATCAGCACTGGGGGGAGACAAAGGCAGCCACGTCAACCCCCCTTGTTGCCGTGCCGGCCTGCTTTGGTGGTCCCTACCGGCTACTTAGCCAACGGTCTGTTGAAGGCTACACGGGGGATCTTTATCTGTGTGTGTGTGTGTACATGTCAGTGTGCATGTGAGTGGCTGTATTTTTATGCGTTTCTAGGAATGTATGCGCATTTATATGTAACAAAGAATGCATGTGTGTGCGTGACTGAGAGTGCTTATGAATGTGTGTGTGGGGAGCGGTAGTGTCGCGGTTGGCGTGCTGGGCTACGAACCCGGCGACCAGAGTTTGATTCCCACTCACGGCCAACTCCATTGGTGAGTATCTGAACCGGTCCTGGACCTCCCCGAGGCCGACTCAGCCTCAAATGAGTACCTGGTGTGATGTTTAAACATCGCCACTAGGGAGACAAAGGCGGCCGGGCGTGGTGCTGGCCACCCACCCCCTCGTGTGCTTTTCCGGCCTTCATATGTGCTCGTTAACCACACTTGTCTCAACCGTCTGTTAAGGCTATCTAGGGGATTTTTGTCTTTGTGCCTGCGTGAGTGTGTGTGTGAGTGTGTGAACATCACTCGAGCCCAGAGCTCTACAGCAGCACCACAAACCGTGAGAACACGGCCCGAGAGTAGTTCAGAGTAGCCGCCTCCTCTCAAAGCCATCTGTCCGAGGCGGACACGGGAAAGTGCGATAAACATCGTGTCGCTGCAGAAACCAGAGGTGGATTGCGAGGGATCCGAGTCGATGACGCTGGTTACACTGTTGCTTGCGTAGCTACCAGAGCATCGCTGGTATTGATCCACCCTTCTCCGTACTAATGGAGCTGGCGTGCGTGAGTGCATGAGCGCAGCACTGACACGCCTGCAAATCTGTTCCGGCCACTGACACGCTCTGCACTTCTGCAAGCCAACGCAATCCTTCGTCGGTGCCTGATGATGCAATTGTGTCATCGCCATCAACAAACGCCTAAAAAAAATGCGGCCATGAAATGAAGTGCTGCGCATCCTCGCAATATTTATACGCAACGGTTCAATGGTTATTTAAAACATGCTGACATGCCGTCCCCTATGAAGCTCAATGTATGGCAGAACAACAACATCCTCTTGACTTTATCTCGGTGTGAACGATGGCTAATTGGAACGAGAAATCGGCCATTGCTCATTGAGAACCGTTTGACTTTCAGCTTCGTAAAAAATCGGCACCAGAGGCGGAACAAAAACATCAAAGGGCTTCATGTTGTGTTTTGCCGTCGCGTGCAGCCAACGTTTTAACAGGATTCCCTGCAGATCATGCGGAGTGAGCAGAGTGTGCGGAACAGAGTGGGGGCCGTGGATGAACGTAAACGGAATGCCCCTGAGACGCTATTCTTCTCCTCGGTCAATCGTTCCCACTCTTGCGTGCGCTCGGCTGCTCAGATTTTTCTTTCTCCGCGAACTGCTTCTGTTGTGTGCCACTCCTCCAGCCCTCTCCACTACGCTCGCATCTCGTTTTCTGCATCCTCCTATCCCAGCCTCGGTCTCGTCCCTCCGCTCCTCATGGACTACACCACTGGCACCCTCATCTCGACATACGCTATGAACATTTGTAAATGCACATGTGCGCACGTTGTCCATACGTCGATGTTCACGGGTAGCAGTGGTGAGCGTACCGCGCCACAAACCTTGCAAACCCGAGTTCAATTACCGCTTGCGGCCAACCTCGGTGATAAACATCTGAGATGGTTATGGGCCTCCCTTAGTTTGAAGCACCGAGCACGGTGTGTAAACATTATGTCTGGGGAGACAAGAGTGGCCCCGACGTGACACACGGGGGATCGGTGTCTTGAACCGTGTGTGCGGCGCGTATCCTCACAGGCAGTGCACGAGCGTGCGGCCCTCCTCCTCGGCCAGCTGGTCCTGCCAGGCCCCGACGCGGCCCACCAGGCGCAGGAAGGAGGCGGGCGAGGTGGGCACATCGCGGTGCGACGGCCAGCCCAGGTACTGGAAGTGCTGCACCTCGCGATGCCCGTCCTGCGGCTGGGGCGACAGCGGAGACCGTTAGGCGACAGCCAACCCCAAAGCTCCCTGCGACGAGCGGGAAGGTCGTCTGACGAAGCAAGCGTCACAGTCGGCCGCGGTCGATCTACCGCCAGGCGAAGTCCAACAAACAGACCGTTGGGGCGAGCACCTATGAAGGCCGGAACGGCACACGAAGGGGTGGGTGGCCAGCACCACGCACGGCCGCCATTGTTTCCCCCGTGGCAACGTTTTTACACATCGCACTAGGTACTCATTTGAGGCCGAGTCAACCTAGGGGAGGCCCAGGACCGGTTCAAATAATCGTCACTGGTGTTGGCTGTGAGCAGGAATCGAACTCGGGTTGCCTGGTTCATAGCGCAGCGCGCTAACCACGACACCACTGCTCCCCACAAGTCCAACATACGTACGTGATGCTCGACCCATTTTAAAATGTTTCCCAACATAATGAATTAACATTTGGATAATTACTCCAAACGAGTGAGTATATTGACCTCTATATAACCAGCAGTAATAATAATGATGCCAACGACATAACACTGTTTGCAGTTGTGCGCAATTCGTTTATTGCACACACACACGCGCGCGTGCGGTAAACAGCTTGACTATTCACGGCTCCGCCGTCAGATTTAACGAGACATTTTAGAGGTCAGAGGCAACCAGCGGAGCTGTCGCCAACCCTGGCCCAGGCGCCATCGCATGCATATGTGGGAAATGGCAAGCGCTTTTCTCAGCCGCTGAGCTGCTACAGATGACAAGAGCGGCTTCAATAAATAAAAACTAATTTCCAGGATGGCGACGCTGAAGCGTTGAGAGCACACGAATATAAAAATAAAAAATATATATATACACGTCAAACTTTATTTTTTTTTTGCCCTGGCCACACAAATGTTAGAATGTCACTCAGCACCGATTTGAAATTGTAGCTGCTGAATAAATAAGACTTGCAATGTTAGATTAGATGCGAATGGCAAGTTGGCTTTGAACGCCGTGCATTCAAAGTAAAAGAAAAAAATCTTCCTGTAAGTGGCAGGAGTCACCAGCGTGAGACTCAAAAGGAAATAAATTATGGAAAATTTCACCTTCGGAGCAAGATTAAGCAATCGCATTACCGTCTGCATAATTGACAACGAACAGTGAGTGCATTGTCAGATTTAACGACCCTGAAATTAATAACTGTGCGCTCCCCCCCCCCTCCGCATTTGATTAGCAAAATTGCTCCCGGTTCCTAAAAATAAAATACAAAACATGCCACTTTCTCGAACCGAATTCACAAACAAAGCACACAGACGGAAAAATAGCGCGAGCATCTCGTGAAGTGTCATCATCGCCCCCCCCCTGGTCCCATTGCACGTCGCGGGCTCGCCGGCGTTCGCCCGGGGCGTGGTCCCGTCGCATTTACCCTGGAGACGTTGCAGATGCGGAATATCCGCGAGATGATGTCCACGTCCTTGCAAGCGGACAGGATCTCCACCTGCACGGGGCCGTACTGCAGCATGCCCTCCTCGGGCCAGTACTGCGGGAAAGTCTGTCGGCAGAGAAACAGCCCCCTCTTAGCCAAGCGGCGGTGCCGGGCACGGGCAAAGCGAAGCAAAAGGGCAGGGTTCTGAAGGAAGTCGAGGACCTTCGCATATGTAAAAAAATCGGGATGCACAAAATATCAGCTAAACATCAAATCCTAATGAACATAACGAGATAATGAACATGCAACCCCATTCGATCTGTTAACTCTCTTGTCTGAATATCTATTCTCTCATCTTACTACATCTCTGTTGTTGTCTATATTTCTCTCGTCTCGGTAGATATCCACGTCTCCCCTGTGTATATCTTCTGTCACCCCACTAGGAATTTATGAATTGAAAAGGAGGAGCCCTGAAAAAAAATGTTTCTGCTTAGGGCCTCCATTGGGCCGGCTCCAGCACTGCGGTTACAGCGTCGAGCGGAATACGCAAGTGACAGATATTAGAGCTGTCTGCTCATTCAAAACACAGCTTTCCGGGGGAACTCAGGTCCCAGTAAAAAAAAAATCAATTTCAGCCACAACTCTTTGGGGGATTTATTTATTTTTCTTCCACAGAATATATTACAATATACACGGGGCAGGCCAGGAGACAATTAGTCGCCAGATGGGATCGGCGCCCTGTGGAATTGGTCGCGGTGGTTAGCGGCAACCCAGGGCTCAGGGCGGTGTCATCTCTGCAGCGCCAGGGGGGATGGGAGACGCGGGGCAACGCGCAGTGGCGACAGATAACAAATAAAAAGTTAAAGTCTCGCAGTCCTCCAGAATTGACGGTGCAGCACTTGCACTGTACCAGCACCGGTGATGCCAATTACCCACGCGCCACCACGCTCCGCGCTGAACCCTTCGCGTGTGCTCTATGGCAGGTGGCAGTGTTGGAACACACATTGTCAATTGCCTGTCCAAACCGTTTCTCTTCCTGCCAGGCTCTACAATTACGATAAAATGTGGGTTTAAGCAGGATTTAAACACGGTCACGTCTCAAAGCGCCATGCGGAAACCGCACGTGCGTGCAGTGTTGAGAGAGCAGTGACAGTTGGAGCAGCAAAGCAAGATCTTGAGACGGGACGTGACTCGGCGCGTGGAGTGGACATCACGTACGGCTGGGGGGACAGAGAGTTCCTGACCGCAGGGTCCATTAGAGGGGAATGAGCGACCTCACACTGAGTGGCGGTTGCCTGGGGACTTCAACAGAACGCCTTGGTTGCTGGAGCGGTGCGTGCGGGAAGGGGAGCAGAGTGAACCGAGAGTGGTGAGGTGGACGGGCGAGTCCACACAAGATCTTTAAAGGTGGGGAGTGTGATCTTGAAAGTAATCCTGGCCTGGGTTGGGAGCCAGCGGAGCGATCAGAGTATTGGGGTCCTGCAAACTTTGTGAATATTATTAATGATGTCGCTTATCCATCATAGAGTTTTTTTTGGGTTATGTCATGTAAATATATAAATGTGTCGTTAAAACCCGCCACCACCCGACACAGCCAACTAGTAAGGGTTGTCACGTAAACCACCATCACCCCACACAGAAAATTGCTCTTATCAAGACGCTCATTCATCGAGCTAAGAAAGTGTCAGATGGTGACAGTCTGAGACGTGAAATTCAACATGTTAAAGAAGGGCTGCAAATTAACGGTTACAATGATGCACAAATCAACAGAGCATTGAATGCCAAATCCAAATCAAATATCACGAGCATTGAAACTGCCCAAGTAATTAAAACGATCAAAATACCATACATTGCGGGAGTAACTGATAAACTCGCCAGATGTTTGAAAATACAAAACAGAATCTAATATCTGGTACAAAATATGTGTTACCAAAGCTATCAACAGAAGGTGTGTATAGGATTAACTGCACGTGTGGTAAATGTTATGTTGGGCAAACAGGACGAATGATCAGCACGAGACTAAAAGAACATCAGAGAAATATTAAATTCTCACAAATGCAACTGTCAGCAGTACCAGACCACACGTGCCAACAAGGACACTCAATTGATTTTGATGTTGAAGTTCTGTGCAAAACTAGCTACTACTGGCCAATACTAATTAGAGAATCGATCGAAATTGAAATAAATCAAAATAACTTTAACCGTTCGGATAGCTACCGCCTTAGTGCTGTGTGGAAGCGAATCATCAAATAATACATTATTTAAATGCATGCCTACAAAGGGCAGCGTACTTAAATAGGGATTGACGTTGGTCGGGCTATTTTAATAAACACAATAGACAGGAAGGACAAGTTCAAAAGGCTCGCATCATGCACACGCATCATGTACGTTGACTCAGTAATCCCCCCCCCCCCCACATTGTGCAAGAGCGCAGAAGCGTGGTCACCACATCTATGCCTCGATATAAGGAACGAAACAGGAAGACTTCTCCACAAATCTGGCTATTGCCTGATGAAGTTAGTTGTAATTATTGGCGAAACATCGTTCTCAAATTGTAAATGTTGTGGCTTGGCTCTCCAACACACCGGTGTGCTGCACTTGTGACGAATTGGCCACGTTCTGTTCACGTGACAACCCTTACTAGTTGGCTGTGTCGGATGGTGGCGGGTTTTAATGACACAGCATTTATATATTTATGCGATCTAACCCCAAAAACCTCTATTATGGATTATATTGATATTGGTCGCGAAAGCCTCCTGCCACGTGTCAAAGTGATGTCGTTTATTTAGACAGCGTCCCCAGCCTCCTTCCAGGAGGGTGCTGCATCAGAGTGTGTGGCCGGTGCCATTCAATTCCTTGTTAAATATTTTGCATGCCAAAATAAATTGTGTGTCAGGAGAAGCCCACCGTGCAGATGAGGGGGTTTCCGATCACAAGTCCGCAGAGACAGGTTCGCGAGCCCACTCGCCGTACCGCAAACTCCTTGGCCACGTCACAGCCCAGCGGGAGGGTTGGGAATTTCACAAATCTGTGTGGCGGCGAACGATCCTCGCCTGCCAATTGCAGGGGATCAGAGAGGCGAGGGCCAGGGCACCCGGCTCGCTCTGCCACCCGCTACACAAATGAGCACTGCGAGGGGATAAAAGCAGAATTTCCTCGCAGGCGCGACCGTGGATGAAGGCCGATGGTGAACTCCGAGTCGTCGTGGTTACAAGCCGGGGCAGGGACCCAACTCCTCACGCCGCTAGCGGCCACACACTCCGTCATCTACAGCACCGATGCCTTCGGAACGCGGTGTAATTGTCGTTTGTCATCGATTTCTTGAAATTTGTCTTTCCAGCCTGCCTTGACAAACAAGTTCGGAGGCATCCCTGATAGAAGTCTCTATCTGACCGTGCGGTGTTATTTGTATGTAGAGATTCACTTAATAGAGCTGATAAGAGGTCAGTTTGCTCAGACATCCTTGTGCTAAGATGAACACATGTTGTGCTCTCAGTCTTTGATAGTAAAACAGTGAAATTATTCTGCAAAACCCAAGCATTGCCCAGCCACACGAACATATCCCTTATTGCTTAGGTTTGTAATTCATAGCGTTTGATGTTTTAGAAGGGAGGGTTTGTCGAGACTGAAGTAAAAACAAATGTAAATTCTTGGCAATTATACAAAAAAAAATGTACAACCCTCTCTCAATCCATTGCTGGATGAAGGCCTTCCCACGCCACGTATTAAACCTCGCCACACTGCTCACTGGGGGGCGGTGAAGGGGAGTCCAGATGCAACTCACCACTGATGTCAGCCCTGGCCGGGAATCAAACTCGTCGGTTCGTACTACAGTGCTAACCACTGCACCACCCCTCCACAAAATTATTATGATATGACACAAACGTATTAAATGTAATTAATATTCAGTTTATTTTCTTGGTTCTTTCGGTAAAGTCACATAAAATGGAAATAATAAATAAATAAAAATAAAACATTATAATATTATTTTATTATAATCATTTTATTATGCTTTATTTTTATTATTTCATTATTTCCATTCTACGTGACTTTACCAAAAGAATCAAGAAGATGAATCCCTGCAGTCACGAAAGCTTTACATCGAAATTAAATATTCAGTTTGTTGTGTTTCGGAACGAATCAGCAGCAGCAGCAGCAGGGCTCTCTAAAGGTGTGGGCAATGCCAGGAGGAGGAGGAGGAGGCGGAAGGAACGTGAGTGAGGCCCGGCCACCGAATGTATGTTTAACAAGCGCCGCTGTTGGACTGAAGCCCACCGCCCTCGCGCTGCTCTCCCGCGCTCACGCCGGTGATATTTCACGCTGCGCCCCGGCGTCCGGCGCACGGCAGCACGGATGCGCCCGGTGGCATTTGAGTCAACGTGATGAATAACCCGCCGTCTTCCCCCCTCGGGCGCTCACATTTGAAGAATAAAGCTGTTACCAGGAGGCCACCAAGAGTTAACTGTGAGCTTAAAAAATTAAGTGGTAAAGGTGCAGCCCTTCAATTGCTCACTCGTGCCGCTGCTGGTGGAACGGCCTCTGCTAGAGGGTATTTATACCCTCCAGAGGGTATTTTTGGCCTCCTCTTTCGCAAAGTTCGGACGTCTTGGAAGAGTTGAGAGGAGTACCCACACTTTACCCTACTATACGTGACCCGCCGTAGCGCACCCGTGTACATCGCTGGGTGGACAGAGGCTGGAGGATTTAAGAAACTTGCGCCATTTGTTTAATTTTCTATGCGAGGAAGACGAGTCGAAGCGGCGACTCCGAGGGTGCGCGAGTCCACAGTGCGCCGACCGCTCCGCTGTGGCGGTGTCCCAACTCAAGGCAACCGGATGGGAGCGTCCGTCGCCCGGCCACTGACGAGACGGCGCTCTGCCTCCGCATTCACTGCCGACGTGGGGACAGGGGCCGTTGGCGTTCTCATCCCATAAACAAAATAATCTCGCTTCTGTCGCGCTCTATGATTAACGACGCGGCCACTGATGAGCGAGCGGGTGTTGCAAATAGAAAACGTGTTTCTGGGGAAAGGTCTGGGGTGGGGCGGGGGGGGGAAAGCTGCGAGTGCACGGGCAGCGTGCGGGGGGCACCGTCGTCGTCGCTCCGCCGGGGAGGAGGATGGCGGGCGGAACCCCTTGCAGTGAGGCCGGGGGTCTCCGGTTCGGTTCTACCTCCCGGCACGGCAGGTCAAATAATGACGCAGATTTATTAAACCACCCCCCTGCACCCCCCCCACCCACCAGCTCCGTCCTCCACCCACTCAGCAGTGTAAATGGGTGCCACCCACTGTTAGTGGATTGGCGGGTCATGTGTGGTGGGGTACAGCGTGGTGGGTGACTCCCAACTCTTCCAGGAGGTCTGGCCACCACAGAAGAGTAGGCCAAGTGTCATGAGCCACATTGGGAAAATTCTAAAATGACACCGCGAGTTACTCAATTGGGATTACACCGCAGCAGTCATTGCCCCCTGCCGGCAGGCCGGTGACCTCGGTCACTCTGGCTTCTTTTAACAGAGCTCATTCGAGTGGATTCTACCAGTAGCGACACAAGCAGGAAATTGCAGGGCTGCACCTTTACCATGGTAAGCAGTGGTGAGCAGTAAAAAAGCGCAGTGAGGAGGGGGCGGGGACAGGGGAGCAGGGTTTCTCCCGGAGTGATGGCTGCAGCGCTGCCCCCACCTCCGGCCATGCCCTGGGTGCAATCGTGTTACCGAGTGTGCGCTTTGGCATTCTGCTGGCCTGCTGTGGTGTCAGCACATTCACGTAGCGTGGCCTCGAGCCTCCGAGCTGATTGCATGATTTCTCTTCTCTTTGGATGCACAACCTCCCTCCCACTGTGGCCACTTTACCTCCCTGCCGTTAGACCAATCTTGAACCGTAATGCCTTCATCTGGCGCCCCAGCCAATTAAGCATCGTTAAGCACATTCCGGGCCTGCCTGGAGATTGGCGTGAGCTCGTAACTCAGGGGAGATTTAAAAACCTCTCCCCGCGTATATCGGGCTCATTTCCAAAGCGAGCGCTGCCAGCAGCATCCTGCTCCAGAGCCGCAGCTCCGTCACGCACCGCTCTTCGCGCGTCTTTGCTGCGCGGGGTCTCGCGCGCTTGAGCGGCTGCGCTTTTGTTTTCAGGTCGTGCCGCGTGTTGTTGTTGTCGTAAAAAAGATGCCCGACGTTTCGCTCTCCGGTCACGTGGTTGGCCTGCTCGGGTTACTGATTTTGTTTGATTTTCCGTGTCATGTTTCAGTTTCCCCCCCCCCCCCCACTTGTTACTCTGGTAACCCAGGTCGCCTTTGCAAATGAGAAACAATATCCTGGTTTCTGAGAATTATCACGTGGTTTAAGAAATAAAATAAAAACTGGAGGAACTTCGTCAGGAACCCAATATGGAGTTCACTTTCGGCACGTGAAGTCAAATGTTGGACATCGTGCTCGACAACAAACAGCACGATTGGAAAATATGCGGCAGAGGGCTCCAGGGAATGTCTCACTCTGCCAGGAGAGCTACCAGGGCCCCTCTCACTCTGCCAGGGCCCCTCTCACTCTGCCAGGAGAGCTACCAGGGCCCCTCTCACTCTGCCAGGGCCCCTCTCACTCTGCCAGGAGAGCTACCTGGGGCCTCTCAGTCCACGTGGTGTCATCATGCAAAGCCATGAGGGTCCTGCGGGGATCGTTCATTCAGCCGCGAGATCACCAGAGTTTGTCTCCGGACACAAACGCACGACGAGTTACTACCGTGCATCTCATTTAAAGCCTCTTGCGCTCGCATAATCAACTTCTCCTTGCAGTAGCGCTCTAATATTTGAGGCTACAGAAGCCAAATGAAAAAGTAAGTGAATTTACGTAAACAAATAATATAGCGAATTTTTAAACACGCACGCAGATATTGCAAATATCGCTCTCATCGCTAAAGCGATTAACCAGGAGGGCAGAAGCTGTATACAAGCACGCCCCTAAGGAGCAAGGGCCATGTGCGCTTATATCCACGGTCGTGTGCTTGTATCAGAAGTCGCCCTTCGCCTTGCACATCAGCGTCATGTAAGCGTTGTGTCGCCTCTATGAGAGTTGTGCCTACATGAGGTGTGCTTGTATCTTGGCCTCTAGCTCGCTCTGTTAACTCACCACGCCGGTGACGGCGCGGGATTGGTCAAACCGCGTCCTATTTTACCATACCACGGTGAGTCGCAAGCCAGGTAACAGAATCAGCATGTGTATGTATACTGGAGGAATCCCATGAGCTATAACGCTTCTATTCACAAATGTCCAGTAGGGGTGGGTCAGAACGCTACAACAACAAACAATACAGGAGTGCAAAGTAGAGGAAGGGTAAGAAAATCACTTGGAGATAAAAAAAAATACAGATAAATCTAAACTATTTTTATTTGACCAGGTAAATCCCACTGAGATATTAGCTTGCTTTTCAGAAGCAACTTGGCCACAAATAGCTCAGCTAAGTAGCTTATCACGTGGAAATTTATGGCAGCCAAATAATTTATAAGGCATGTTTCAAATGTTTCAATTGCGCGCTTTGTACGTAGGCGAGAGGCTTTCAAGTGTCGGCGAGTTTAACAGTGGGGGGCAGGTGGGGGGGTATGGGGGGCAGGTGAGGGGGGTATGGGGGGCAGGTGAGGGGGGTATGGGGGGCAGGTGGGGGGGTATGAGGGGCAGGTAGGAGGGGAATGGGGGGCAGGTGGGGGGGTATGGGGGGCGGGTGGGGGGGTATGGGGGGCAGGAGGGGTGGGAGCCCACAGATGCGGTGCCGTCGTTCACGATGCTACTCGGAATAATGGCAGGAAGCAGTGTCGGGGCCGGATAATTAATGAACGCATTAGAAAGCAATTAGCGGCGGGATCTATTATAGAAACAGCAGCTCAGGACAGATTAATGGTATCGACACATTTGCGGAATGGGTGAAGAAAGACTTCCCGGGATTAGAAGAGGCTAGTAAGTGATCAGCAGGGAATGCAGGCGTGGATAGAGGGCATTAGTGCAATTGTTAAATACGCTGCGGTGAACCGAACGGCTCGATAGGGAACTTGAGAGCAGAGGGTTCCATGGGAATGACGATCCCCCCACTGGAAGGGCGCAATGCAATGCAAACGTTTGGGATTGTAGCCAGGGTGTGGCGGGACATCGTGTGGCTATCACAGCCTCGCCGTGCACCCGGGGACTGAGTAACGTGCACGATGGCAGCTCTGGTGGTGGCTCTGTGATAAATGTCAATGATGGCGGCGTGCAGAAAGAATGTGATGGTGATGATGATGATAATGAGAAAGATGACACAGATATGGATGATCAGGATGCCACCTTGAATGACGGTGATGAGAGCAACCTTGGTGATCTTCATATATTCTTAGGTTTTTTCGGTAAAGTCACGTAGGTAAAACATCAAAATTATTTTATTTTATTTTCATTAATTTTGATGTTTTACCTACGTGACTTTACCGAAAAAACCTAAGAATATGATTCCTTGCAGTCACGAAAGCTTCAAATCTAGATCTTCATATAATCAAATTCATCATCATTATCAGCCTTGCTATGTTGGTCATGGGGGTTGTTTGACCATACTTCACCATGCTGGTCAGTGCGGATTTCTTGAAGGGGGTGGGAGGGCTTTGAACTGGTTAAGATTTTACATTTTACTCGCCACTGATATTAGCCGTGACCAGAAATCAAACTCAAGTAGCTGGGTTAATAACGTGATGTGCTAACCGATGCGTCACCACTCCCTCCCCCAAGCGCCTACATTAACATCATCTTCAAACTTACATTTTCAAGATGAACTTGTGTTTAATGTAAATTCTCACCATATTAAACGATCAATCACTGGCCGCGGGAGGATTTGGCGAAATCGGTTTAGTGTCCGTCACAGGGAGACATTGTGGACGCCCCGCAGCAGATAAACACATCTCGCGAACGAGGCCACGGGGGCCTCAGGGGGGTTCGCCCCTCCCTCGTACGCAACGCCACCGGTGCCCCGGGCCAGAGATAATCCCGGGGGTTTTGCGGGTTGGAGACATGGTGACACGCCTCGCGAAATAAGGTAATGGAGAACGAATGATAACAAAGGTGCAGCCCTGCAATTGCTCGCTCGTGCCACTGGCGCCAGCATCGGCCCGCCGACACAACCGAGCCACGACCGAGCCACAACCGAGCAGCAACCGAGCCACGACCGAGCGTTACCTCGCTGGCGTTGAGCTCATTGAGCACGATGACCGAGGTGCAGCGATAGTCGAACACGAGGCGCCAGAAGTCCTTGACGGTGTTGGGCAGCGGGTGCTGCGTCACGATGAACGCCGACGGGCGGTGGTAGCTCTGCGACAAGGCAAACAGGACGAGCGGGGGGGCACAGACGGGAGGATGTTACACACTTGTAGCCTTGTTTTCAACTGCCGTGCCGGGAAATCGCATCGAACCGGCGACCTCTGGATTGCAAGCCCACGATGCTAACCATTGCACCGCGGCAGCTTCCCTCCCAGGAAAGTGCCTAAATTAGTAATATGAGTAAATAAATTAAATGGTAAGAAACCGAGGAAATGTCAATGAACTCTCATAGGCTCAGTCTCAAAGTATGCAAATACATTTTTGAATTAAACAGTTGTAGATGCATACAGATGGCATGCTTATTAATAATGATTTTGGATTCAAGAGATATCCTAAACATGTGACGTTCCCGTATGATTATATATACTCTTCTATACAACCTGTTCTATGTGTGTCTCACGGCACATCTGGTGGCTCAGTGGCGGCGTCATGGTTCGCGCATCTTCGCTACGAAGTGAGCGCCCTACGCCAGACTCCCGGCCACGGCTATGCCAGTGGAAAAAGATATCTGAACTAGGAGATCAAGTGAACATAGGAGTACAGCACAACAACGGACTTCGTTACACTGCCCTTTGCTGCCCACCACGTAATGCCACAGCATATAAAGGCTGTTGTGTTTCCCAGTTAACCAATCATATAAAGTCTGTTGTGTATCACTGTCAACCAATCATATAAAGTCTGTTCTGAGATCTGATGAGATGGGGCACATTCCGGATGGATTGGTCACCGGCTACACGTACATCGCTCCGTGCCAGGTTAACGATCTTCGCCATCGGGGCTTACGAGCAGACAAACACGCATTTATGGCTTCCTCAGAAATTCCATGAATAAATCCTCCACGTGGAATTGATGTTCACTGCAGCAGAGACATATAATTGTCCAATACGGAGATACATCTTTAGGGTCTCACGAAAAACGCCGTGGAAGAGTAGGCCTAATGCAGCCAGGAGGCGCTGCTCTCCAGAGCCTCCTCCTCTTGCGAAGGCTGCTCCCAAGGCAGCGGCGTGAGGAATCAATTCCAAGGCTGCACTTTTCCTTTTAGTTATTCATGAAAAAGTCATTACAATTTTCTCGGGCTTTTATGGCGAGTTCTACAATGTTACGCCAAGTTTGTTCTTTGGAACAAAACTGCAATGAGGCACTATTACTGCGCGCGAGAAATAAACACTGATGCGCCTTCGGACTTCGGAGAAATCAATGCATTTATCGCAACAATTGCAACATATATGTTTTTGCAGCTGCATTCCATGAAACATTTACTTATCCGTCGTGGTCAAACGGTGAGCACACCGGGTTAGCAACTTAGCGGCTGCCGGTCCGATTCCATCTTCTGGCAACCTTCTGGTGTGGAAGTCGAAACAAAAATCCACATATTTATCAAATGTCCACTCGGCAGTACAAATGGTCGCTTCGTGGTGGGGTACAGTGTGGGTATTCCCACCTCTTCCAAGACGGGGATGGTCAGGCCACAACAAAGTGGAAGCTCCTCTGCCATCAGGCTACAACTCGAGTGGAAGCCCTTCTGCCAACAGTGGCATGAGCAAGTAATTGCAGCGCTGCACCTTTACATTACATATGTCGATTACTTTCATGCAGCCCGGTTTGGATTGTAAGAGGTCCCTGGTTTCTACTTTAGTGATATCGCCTCTTTGCCGAGCCTGGGAATTCATTCATGGCACAGCGGGGGCTCTTTTGGGGATTTTTTCTTTTTTATTTGCAGCCGAGCAAAATACGCGGGCTTCGACAGTGAGCCGCATGCTCGCCGAGTTGGCATTTTGCGCATATATATGGATGTCTTTATCGTCGTCGTCACGGATCACGCACAGTGTATCCACTGCTGGGTGAAGGTCTTCCCGAGCCGCCAATTCGCACGAGCTGATGTCACCGCTCCCTCTACGCGGGGTACATCCTCTCGGGTGTGATCTCTCCCTTGGCTGCTACTCCGTCTTTAGTCTCAGCCACTGGCCATCATCACCCCGTCTCGCGACGTGTCCTGCCCAAGTCACTATGATGCCTCTAACTCGCCTATATTCTCTAATCCTTGCATTACTTTTTCCTGTCGCTCAGTGTAATTCTAAGCATGCACCTCTCCACACTTGCAATATGTCCATATTTCCGATCTGAATGTCGCAGCAGGTGATACGGACTGATCGTGTACATAAACCTCTTTGAAAATCTGTGTCAGTCCTTTGCGATGTCTAACAATTCATTCTGCTAATCATCCAATCATAATGACGATGTCTCCTTGTAGTCCCAGATTCAAATTAACTTTGAATTTTCATTGAAAGAAATTTATTAACGAGAGTTTTTTTTAATATTAGAACCTGTGACATGCAGGGTTAATTAGTAATTGTCAGCACCAACCGACTTGTGCAGATTATCCCACTCAATCAAACTTTTTGAGAAACTATTTGCCACTGTTGTTATCCATGGCCAGCATTCACACCGAGGGAAAGTGGGATTGTAACACAGTGCACTAACCAGTGCCACGGCTGCCCCCATCTCCACACCACACTACACACACCGCACGCGTCTGCCTGTTAAAATATTCCTAAGGCCAGAGATTGAACCCGGTTCAAGGGCGATGAGATCGCAGTGCCAAAACCAGCGCGCCACCACCACCCCTACTCCACACACACGGCACGCATCTGCGTGTTAACATATTGCCCTGGCCATCCCGGTGTCTGAAGGGGACATGCTGAACACATGTTCAGGGACCACTGTTTGCTGCCATTAGCTGTCTACTAAGTTGATGAACCCCGCCCCCCCACCAAAGGACAAAATACACTCACGCAACCTTTCCTTTCTGAGCCAAACGGCCCAATGACTAAATGACTAAAGATTACGGAGACGGGACGGCACCAGACGGTGCAGAGCGCATCGCTCAAACGGGCAGCAGGCAAAGACAGCAATCTCCGACACGGCACGAGCAATACGCTCGGCGTGAGGGGCGAGGACAAGGGTCAGCGCCGGAGTTGGTGTTTGACTTGGCGATAATTACGGTTACGGTCGAGAGATTCCCACAAATAAAATATATAAAAGCCCCTCCCCAGACCTTCACGTTCGTCGGCTCTCACTCTGGATGATGAACGCGCCACGTCCTCCACGGCATTCGATACAAATCGTCTAACGGCAAGGGTCGCGACTCCGAACCCAGGGGGGGCCGAGCCTCGTCAAGGCCGCGGCAGCGCGTTCGGAGACGGGTCACGTCGGCCGCGGCCGTCAGTTCCTAAGATGACGCCGTCGCCCCGCGCGACCTCGGCGTTCCAGCGACCCCCGACCCGGAGCAGCCGCTCGGCCGACGGCAGCGGTGCTCGCCATCGCAGAGTGGCGGCGGGCGTGGGTTAGCGACGTCGCACGCGCCCGGTGGCCGAGTGGCTCCACACCCCCAAGTCCAGTGTCGCGGATGCCTCGACTCAGCATTGTATAATGAAGGAATGGTTACAGCAAACGAGGAACCTGCGCGTGGCACACAGTTTGCCTCCTGGGTCGACTTTCCCTGAGCTGGCAGAAGGTCGTGGGTCATATGCATCGGGCATCGAGAACTCTCACTGCATTCTAATGTGACCTCCGACGTGACACCCAACGTCCTTTGTGGTTGTTCTATACACGACCTGATGGCCCAGCACAACGATAACAAATTATACACTCACGGACAAATAGCGCATTCTCCAACTATTACTCAGCTTCTCTGGCACCTCCATCGATTGCTACAGAGGAAGGCTCAACACCTGAAACGTCGTTTATTATCTTTTTTTCCCTTTAGGGCCAGAGTTGTGTTATTGACGAATGTGTTGGGTTTTTAGCATGGTAGAGGACGACCCCAGGCTAGCCCAGCGCCAGTATGGTGGGGGGGGCGGGGGGGTCGGATCAGTGCGGTGCTCACGTCCATGAGGGCGGCGTTGATGTAGTTGCTGCTGTCTCCGTCCAGCGTGAGCAGGAAGGGCAGGCAGCGGTCTGGTGGCAGCGTCTCCTTGTGCCGATTCTTGGTGTTGTTGCGGGGCAGCAGCGCGATGCTGCAGTCCTCCACGCGCAGCGCCGGAGTCACAGTGTTCAGCGTCTGCAAACCGACATTCCGCAAGCGGAGCGTCATTAAAAACCCACACGGCCGCCTAAATCGGAGGTCAGAATGCCGAGCCACCACCGCTGAGAGCCTGGGTTCAAATCCAGGTTTCAGCTGCCTGTGATTAAACCGGGTTCTCACGTGTTGTGAGCCAATGGTCTCGCCCCAGCCACCAATGACTGCACGTAAAAAACCACCACATTAAATTTGGTTTTGGCACCTAATTTGGCTAAATTCCTGCTCTGAGGATTAAAATATCAGCCCAAATGTCATATGACAAACATTCCTCTCATGCACAGAGTGGGTGGAAAAGAACTTCCAGCCTACTGTGTGGACAAAAAGTCACAACTTCCCTGCTAGAGATCCAAACGTACACTTCCATTTCGGGATGTACAATTGAGATACTATTGTCGTGAAAGAAAGAAAAAAACAGAACAGGTGGTATTTGTCACAGGGATGTTTTCTGTTTGCTTTGGACATGATCATTACGAGGTCACTTTATTACCAGATGATCTTGTAAGGCCACGCAGGTAAAATTCAAAACCTAACGTGAAGTGGCGGCAATACAGAGCCAACTTTTACTGTGGATAAAGCAAATATTGCATATTTACGAAGAAATATCATATTTTCCTATAAAAATTCATACCGTATTTATTATTTCAAACCAACACACCTTAAAAAAACAATGAAGAACGCGGTTTATGATCAATTATGCATCGGAGATGTAGCAGCGGAGATCGCATTACCAGGAACTCCTCCTTGATCTGATTGGTGTGCGTTTGGGGGTCCAGTCTCGCCAGGTCGTAATACACGGAGCGGAACTCTGCGGCAGGGACCGCGGTGTCCCCGCACAGGCAGGCCTCCAGGATGACGTCGTGGATGAACACGTACTGCTCCTGCCCGTCGCATTCACACGACGAAACGAGCATTCACTCCCGGGGCATTGCTCGAGATTCCTTTGCTGCCCCGCTCTTCATTTACATGATTTTCTCTCCAATCCCCCGCAAGCCGGTTTGATTCGATCTCCAGGCGCGACAGGTGAAGCAATGGGGCGAGTTTCTTAAATGACCACCACCCCCCCCCCCCCCCCCCCAGCAGCATAAATGGGTTCACTACGTTTAGGCGATCGGAAGGTTTGCGTGCAGTGGGGCAAAGCGTTGGTGACTCCAACCCTTGCCACATACCCTCTGCAGTCTCTCTCTCGTGGAGGGCCTTCTGCCAGCAACAAGCAATTTCAGGGCTGCTTTTACCACGTCCAGGGACCAGATTAAAACACCGCAGACTGTTGTAAAAAAGTGAACTTGGCTGTGTGTGATTGCTGAGACATGCCGGGAATCTCTCATAATAACCATACAGCCGTCCACATTATCATACATTCAAGTTGTTCATCTGCGAGTCAGTCTGTAAGGCATGTCACTCGAATAAATATCATGCCAGAGAGTCTAGTAAGGGATCATTTATGTCCGAAAGGAACCAGGGACCTATGGTATGGATTAATCAGCAGTAGCAGCAGCAGCCACCGTTGCCATCTCTCATGATCGTGCGATACAATAATCGCACGGAGCACCTGCAAACGGGCTGATTTCATCACTCCATCCCTGGTGTGAATCCACCGATGTTATTGATTATAAGCTAGGATAGACTTTGATCTGGATACAAAAAAAACCCACGACTGCGCTGTAATTACATGTTGGTCTCTCTCGATGCGTTCAGCACAAATTTCAACGGAATAGAGTTCACAATGCAGTTTCATTAAGAAGATTAGCTTGACACGGGCCCGTACCAGCCTGGGTGCATACTGCACGGGTCGACTCGGCAATACAGAGCAAGCGTGCAGCACGCAGCCCACGCTGGAGCACAGGTCACGCCACCGCTCGTGACGCCACTGCCGCTCACCACGCAGCCTCAGTCAGGCACCGCCATGCGACAACAGACCCGCTATGTGCTATTGTCATTCTTACTGGGGTGGAGTGGTGGTACAGTGGTTGGCGCACTTCACTATAAACCCCATGACCTGAGTTCGACTCCTGGCTACAGCTAACATCAGTGGTCGAGTGACATCCGAACCAGTTTCGGAGCACACTCTTATTAGCTCATTCTGACCAACGTGGTGAAGTATGGTCAAAGAAACCCTGTGACTGACATGGGAGACCTCCATCCAGCAGTGTATTGACAATACTAAAGATCAATTGGCATCACTATGTGCACCGCGACTGTGGCTTTAGCAGTAGCCTGCGTGAACAAAACTGTACGATAGCAATTTGAGCGGCATATTTTATTATTTATTTATGTTACGCTGTTAACTAATATAAACATGAAACTAAATTATTCGCTAAACAAACATGGAACTACACCAGGAATACTGATGAGGTTTTAAACATTACAGTTTTATTATTTCGCTGGCACCTCGAACGGGCTGACCGCTTATTAAATGCAAACCACGGCAACCTCAGAGGCCACATTGTCCAAGCAAACATCCAGGATTAGAGGCAGTGGCAGCCAAAGCCCGCGAGCAGTGGATGCCTACGAGGCCCTTGGAAAGGCAAGGTATGAAGAGTAACAGCTGTGTGTGCGTGCAACAGCAAGGGCAGCCGCGTGCCAAACGCGCACGCCAGCTCCTAATAACATCGACCCATTCACCGCGCTATCTCTGTACCACAGCGGTCGTCCGCCGTAACGCTCCCTCTGTCACAATCACCATTCAATCATCGTCTCTCCCTGCAGCGCCACTCTGACCACTCGCTAGCAAGCCATCTTCACCACCGTGACCACTCGCTCCGCTCTTCCCCCTGATCTCATCTCTCCCTGCAGTGCCACCGCGGTCGTCGACCACGAGTCCCCGTGGACGACACGGACCGTCCACCCAGTCCTGCCTGTGCTAAAATGACCGATGGCCGAGCTCTCTTCCTGGGCGGCGCTGAATATTTGCAGGCCGACACTCGGAGGGCTTTGTGCACCAAGCGCTGGACAACTCCGCCGTCCGCCCACAAACGACCCCCCCCCCCCCCCCCCATTGTTAATGAAAGCACAGAGCGGCCTGCATCCGTTTCACTTAACCCTCAGGAACGCCGGGAGATCACTTTGGGAGACAATAACAGCACGGAAGAGCGCACGCGCACACACACACGTAGAAATGACATTAAGCACGCCGTATTTGTAGGGACTGACTAATATTATATTTAAATGGAGGCTCCATCCATTCAAAAGTAGATAATTATTTATTTTACTATCCTACGCTGGATGTTGCGATTGCACGAGGAGGAGGAGGAGGAAGACGATGACGCGGATCTATGAAGGAGAGTCTCGGGTCCGGCTCTGAGGCCATGTCGCCCCTGAGTTAAACGTCTCCTTTTGAAAGCTGCATTATTATTATTTTTATTATTTTAAGTTAAAATAACTTTTCATCTGACAAAACCCATTTATGTGGAGAGCAAAAGAAAAAAGGAAAATACACAAATGTGAAATTTACATCATTGGGAGTGGACTCCTGCTTGCGAGCCCTTTCAACTTTTATAAATGAACGCAATTACCATCCTCTTTCAAACCTTGCCACTGCTCCACTTATGTGGCAGAGGAGGTTGGCCACATAAATGAGACAATTTCTGATCTACTATACCACCTGTGGCCCCTTGCTAAAGAGCATCAGACAATAATGAATGATCCAGGAGAACAGTATGAAATGGCCCAGGCAATTTGTACTGTGAAATTGTAAGTGGCATTATGTATTAAGCCCATTATAAATAATTAGCATCACAGAAGACTGCCGCTCGCGTCGAGCTGCTCATTTGTACTCAAAATACACAGACACGCTGACACGCAGACACGCGCACCCAGCCCAACTAGACAGACACGCAGACAGGCACACACAGTCCAACTACGCAGACATGCAGCCACAGCCATAAAACACAGACACGAGCACACAGCCATAATACACATCCACGCAAACACAGCCAAAATACACAAACACGCTGACACGCAGACACGCAGACACACAGACACACGCACACAGCCCAACCACACAGACACACAGCCCAACCACACAGACACACAGACACACAACCCAACTAGACAGACACACAGACACACGCACACAGACACACAGACACACAGACACACGCACACAGACACACAGCCCAACCACACAGACACACAGCCCAACCACACAGACACACAGACACACAGCCCAACTAGACAGATACACAGACACACGCACACAGACACACAGACACACAGACACACGCACACAGACACACAGCCCAACCACACAGACACACAGCCCAACCACACAGACACACAGACACACGCCAGCGTGTTTCAGGTGCGCTCGTGGGGAAACATGTTCCGGGCAGCGCAGACAGCCCGGCTGATTTACGCGAAGATCTCTCGCAGAGACACCCACCCACCTACCCGCCACCTTAGTGTTGTCAAATTACAGAGGACATGAGGCTGGTGGCACTTTTTTGTAAATCAAAGGGGTAGGCAAATCGGACATTAAGGTGTAATCAATTGCATTATGGTCTATGTGACCACATTACCTTCCTCACTGATTAGGTTAGCAAAATGAGGGTGTTTGTTGGGCAGTGGCGATCATTGTCTGCAGCAGTCGGCTGCAACAGCACATAATTACATCTTTGAATTAGAAACCGTAATTACATGCGTGTGCATGCACGTGCTCACATGTCGTGTATAAGCGCGTGTATATTTGTGTACGTAGATGCATACTGGCGCCGAACGGTGGGGCGGCGATTAGCGACCTGCGCTAACAAACCGGTCGATCAGTTCAATTCCTGGCCATGGCTGATGACCCTACCCACCATCAACAACCCACACTGACTGCCGCAGTGAAATATGGTCAAATAACCATGGGGAGTCCTTCATCCAGTAGTGGATTGATAAAAGGCTGTGAATTCTATTTTGTACATATTTTGCAAACATACCAGGGCAAGTAATGATGTTTTGAGAACAATGCATAGACATAATTTGTAATTACTGCATTAACATTTGTGTATTAATTTACAGCCCTTGATGAAGGCTTTCCCATGCCATGCTAGTGTTGGGGGGTATTCGTGGCCCCTTTGTCTCCGCCAGGGCAGTACGCTTGACCATACTTCACCACGTTCGAACCAGCTCAGATATCACTCGCCACTGATGTTGACTGTGGCCGAGATCCAAACTCAGGTCGCCATGTTCATAGCAGAGGGTGCTAACCACTGCGCCACCACTCCACCCATTAAGCTTAATAAACCATTAGCCGTTTTTATAGCTTAACATAGCTAATGTCAGCTAACTATTTATATTCCACATTTAATGACTGCATATTGGTCGGCTCTCAAACTCCATGGCTGTCGCTATATACAATCCAGTTCATTGCTGTACTTTATTTAATTTGCTTTGCTTTTGTTGTTGTGGTGACCCAAGTCCCACTTGTGAATGACTCGTTCCTGGGTCTCGTGAGTTCTCACCCAGTCACAGAACTAAACAAACTCCATATAAATGACAGCACTGGCCCCATTATACACATGCGTGTGTGGACGTGTGTATGTGTATGGGGAGCAGTAGTGAAGCGGTTAGCGCTCCATGCTACGAACCCGGCGACTCAAGTTCGATTCCCGCCTACGACCAACATCAACGACGATTATATGAACCGATCCTGGGCCTCCCCTAGGTCGATGTGTAAACGACGCCACTGGGGAGACAATGGCGGCCGGGCATGGTGCTGGCCACCCACCCCCTCGTGCGTTGTGCCGGCCTTCAATGGTGCTCGCTAACAGCACTTGCCCCAACAGCCTGTGTAGGCTACACGGGGGACCTTCGTGTGCGGCGCTGTGCGGAAGTGCAGGACGCACCTCGGTCTGCACCATGTTGACGCGCTGGGCCCGCAGCTCGCGAACGCAGTTGTAGATGTCGACCACGGCCTCCCCCTCGGCCATCTCCAGCATCATGTCGATGACGATGAAGCAGCCGGTACGGCCGGCACCCGCACTGCGCACACCGTTACACCGCACACACACACGTGTGCGTGCACAGACCCACATGCAGATAAGCACATGCAAATACTGTACTGTAAAGACACACACGCAGAAAAATGTCAAACTCTCCATTTGGAACAAGCGCTGTTGGGCAATGGGCTGTTTTTGGCGGCGCAGTGAGGTGAGGTGGTGGCGTAACGGCCACCGCACAAGCCAGCTGCCATGTTTGGAAGGCTCCAGCGTTGATTAATTTTGGACCGATTCAAGTGAGAAGGGGGCCCTGTCGCAATCCAAAGGTCGCCGCTTCGATTTCATCTCCCGGAACGGCATACGAACGATGGGCGAGTGTCTTAAAGTGACTTTGCCTCTTGTCCACCCTGAATAGATGGATGTCCCACGGTCTGTCGTGGGGGGGGGGGGTAAAGTTTGAGTGCTCCCTCCTCGGCGTTGAAGAGTGGGCCAAATACCCTTTAGAGGGGGCTCTGTGGAGACTCTTCCGCCAGCAGTGCCTTGTGAAAGACATTGCAGGGCTGTGCCTTTACCCGAGTAGGAAGAGACTCGTGGCAGGCGGAGAGCACAAACAAGACTTTCCCACTGATGTCCATGGCACCATTCGTATAATTTTCACTCCTATCGTGTTTTTGTCGTGTTTGTTGTTGTAACTTTCTGACCCACCCTGACTGGACATCTGTGAAATAGAGCTTCATAAGCTCGTCGGATTCCTCCTGCAGGATAAACACAGATCCTGATCCTGAGCAGAGTTGAAAGCGTGCCGGGGAAGCATTCATCTCATAGCCACCACCCTTCTCCACACACTAAAAGACAAAGCTCCCCCGTGTAGCCTACATAGACTGTTGGGCGAAGTGTGGTTAGCGGCCACCTATAAGGCCTGGATGACACAAGGGGAGTGTGAGTTCAGCACAAGACTCCAGTAGCAATGTTTACGTACCACACACAGTCTCATTTAATGCGGAGTTAACCAAGGGGAGGTCCATTACCAGTTCCAATTTCGCACAATATACGAGGGGATGGGTGGCCAACACCACGCCTGGCCGCATTTATCTCCATAGCGGAAATGTTCACACATCGCACCAGTTACTCATTTGAGGCTGAGTCGAGCTAGGAAAGGCCGAGGACCGCTTCAGATAATCGTCACTGGTGATGGCCATGAGCAGGAATCAAACTTGGGTCGCCGGGTTCGTAGCGCAGAGCGCCAACCGCGGCACTGCCTCTGCACTCACACAATCAATACTGCCTCAGAATTACATAAATTGCCGTGGGTTTTCGACGGAACGCGTCGTGATATTTCAACCTCGTGTGTCGGCCTCAAAGCCGAGGTCTCCTCAAAGCTATATTTGTGCACCTGCACAGACACCGATGACATGGCCTCATCGCAGCTTCAAAACCACAACTCCCTTCAAAATGTTAGCCGAGAATGGCCATTGATTTTCAGTGCATTTGAACAAATCCGATTTGGATTGCAGCCTCGACGCCCATTCCATTTGGGCCAAGTCACCACAAAGGGCAGCGGCAGCTACAATCTGTGGCCACTGAGGCGGCGTGCACCTGCAGCTCGTTTTCTCCACTGTTGCTTGACGGTGGCGGCTGGGTCTGTACGAAGCGGACATTAGCGGTGGTGCTTCACCTCGACAATTCTCTAAGAAATGTACTTTTAAATCATATATCCTCTTAAGAATGTATCCTTATTAAAATTAATTTTTAAATCATGTATCCGTCTAGGGATGTATCCTTAAAAAAAAGTTTAAGAAAAACCTGTTTGAAAGTAGAAAGTAGAAAAAAAAAACATGGATTTTTAAATACATTTTGAATTATTTTTTTACTTTATTATTTACAATCTATTCAGAATTGATGAGTAAAAAAATCGAAATATAGGGCGCTGGGTCTCACTGCCCCAATGTCGGCATCTCAATGGCAAATTTAAACGCCTCCAACAGAGTGAGCGGAAAAATTAAGCCATGGAGCGCAATTAATTAGAACCCTGGCCAATAACAAACCACCGTTCCAAGGGTCACTTGCATCGAGACAGCCAAATGCAAATGAGCCCCTCCCTCCATAGAAAGCGCCGACCGCGCCCCAACCGCCCGCCACCACCCAGCCAGGAGTTAGACCTTCCAGCCGCCACGGGGTGGCTTGCTCACATTTTGTTTACAGCTCCCGATTTAAATATATATTTAGATACACTTTACCCAGAAAAGCCTCACAAAGTCTCTTTTTCAGGGGGGTCCTACAAATTTGTCGCGGTAGGGGGCGATGTTGCTGCTGCATGTAATCCCAATTGAGTAATTTGCAGTTAAAGTTTCAGCATTGGGATGTTGAACCAATACCACTTACATTGTATGAGGAAAATAAGAGAACAAACCCAATACTCTTTACAAAAACCCAGCATTGAAAAGCACCATGGTCGGCAATCAAACCCAGGGCCTGCTTGCTGTGCTGTCTCCCTGCCACCCATGCGTTTCACGCTTAGCAAAGTGGACAGTCAGGCCCATATTAGTGCCGAAGATACCAGCGCTGCCAGTTCCACATCAGAACTGCGCAGATTTCCATTACAGAAGGCCACGTGGAAATATATCTGCTGTTTGTTGAATTGCATTGGGAGAAAAAAACGGTTAAATTCAAACATGGGCAAATGTTTTTTTTGCATAATTCAGCTCAGTGCTGATATATTGAAGATTCGTGTTCGCACTGTGCGAGAAATAGCAGCGTTCCATCTGATAGGGCCGTGATGCAACAAGACAGACTCGGGGCCTCGCCTGTTATTACGGAGTGGGGGGGGGGCACAGATAGAGCTCGTGATGGAATGACAGCCGGGAAGGAACAACCAAAAGAGAGATGGAACGATAGACGTGGTTGGGAAATACCGACATAGCTGCACATGTTGGTGAGTAATGGAACGAGCACAGTGTGATTCAGCATAATAATAATAATGCACGATACCAGCAAGCCACGCAGAGTCTCAAGACCTTCTTTTTAAGAGGGTCCTGTATTGGGATGTTTGGCCAATGCGATCCCTTCGCATGTAGGAGAAAACCAGATGACGAGAGCCATGAATGTGAGGGGATATCACCAAAAGCTCTGCACAGATCGCTTTACAGATGCTGCAGCACTGTGGGATACTCAGGCAGCCTCCCATCCGAGTGCTCACCATGCTCAACCGTGCCGAGGGATGATGACGGCACTCAGGATGCTCAGCGTGTAACCTTTTCTCAACCCACCGTTGGACGTGGGCCTCCGTCATCGGGATTATTTGACCATACTTCACCACGCCGGTCAGTGCGGGTCGGGCAAGGGCGGATGCGAGACCCCAAGGCGGGTGCAGACATCACTCGAAAACTCAGATCGCGGGGGTTCGCGGCGGAGCGCGCTCAGCACCGCGCCACAGCAGAGAGACCCGGAGCGCTGCGAGGGGCGGGGCGGGAGGGAGCACCTGCAGTGGACGACGACCGGGCCGGCCTCAGGCGGGTTGAGGCTGCGCACGCGGCGGATGAAGGCGAGCAGCCCCGTGGCGTAGTAGGGGACGCCGTGGTCAGGCCAGCCCGTGAAGTGGAACTGCTTCACCTCCTGCACTTCAAAGTATCCCGTCTGCACGCGCGCACGGGCGACACACGTCCACGGCCCCGTCCACCACCGAGCGCCACCCAGGGAGGGGATGGGGTGAGGGGGTGCAGCGAGGCCGCCTGCGCCGGTGTCTTTGAACATTCCTCAGACGCCGATGGAATTATCGACCCGTTTTATGTGCGTGTGTATGTGTGTGTGTGTGGATGGGGAGCGGTAGTGTAGTGGTTAGCGCGCTGCACTATGAACCTGGCGACCCGGGTTCAATTCCTGCTCACGGCAAACACCAGTGACGATTATCTGAACCGGTCCTGGGCCTCCCCTAGGTCGACTCAGCCTCAAATGAGTACCTGGTGCGGTGTGTAAACATCGCCGCTAGGGAGACAAAGGCGGTCGGGCGTGGTGCTGGCCACCCACCCCCTCGTTTACCGTTCCGGCCTTCATAGGTGCTCGCTAACAGCACTTGCCCCTACAGTCTGTTAAGTCTATACGGGGGATCTTTGTCTTTTATCTTTGTGTGTGTGTGTGCGTGTGTATGTGTGTGTGCGTGTGTTGGTCGCCTGAAAGTGGGCGACCTGTGCAGGGTCACGCTTCAGTTCTTGTTTTGAAAAATAAAACCGAAATGCGCCGTGGAAAAAAAAAAACACGATTCCGTGCTGGGTGGTTTGAGAGCATCTGACAAACTGCGATGTGGTGCGTGCGCGCGTACTCGTGAATGCGTATATCCGTGTTCGTTTTTTATTCTGGCCATACCACTCACTCGTGCGCTGTCCCGACCTTTTCATAGGTGCCTCCCCTAGGTCAAGAGCCTGAAATGATTTGCCGATGCTTTGTGTAAAGATCAGCACTGGGGACACAGAAGTTATCGGGAGTGGAGCTGGTAACACCCAGCCCTTTGTGCAATGTGCTGGCCTTAATAGGTGCTCACCAACAGCTCTTGCCTCAACAATCTATGTAGGCTACAGGGAGGATTTCAGCATTTGCCTTTTTGGGTGTGCATGCATCTGTATTGAGTGAGGTGAGAGAGGTGGACACAAACCGAATGATGGACCTGGCTTCCTGGGCTTAATTCCCAGTCACAGACAGCATCAGTGACGGGCTTATCTTGACCTGTTCTGGGCCTCCCCGAGGTCAATTCGACCTCAATCGAGCGCCTGGTGCGGCATGTAAACATCACCACTGGCGAGACGGAGGTGGCCGTCCATGGTACTGGCCACATCACCCCCCTTGTGTGCTGTGCCGGCCTAAATCGGTTCTCACGAATGGCACTTTCCCCAGCCAGTGTATAAGGCTACACTGAACATCTTTGTCTTTGCTGAGTGTATGTGTGAGTGTGTGTGCAAATTGAGTGCCGTTTTTATATGCAAAGAAGTATTTTTCCAAGTCGTGGCCTTGGTCGATGTTCGCAGCATTGTGCAGTGGCCTGCAGAATTATTTACTTATTATTTGTGTGGTGCATTCGCAGCATTCATCACCCGTGTCAAGGTTTTCATCATTGTGTCACCGCCTGAACGCAAATACCCCTCTTCACTCTATCTACGTAGAATGAATATCTGCAACGGTTCCACTATTCAAACCATTATGCAATCATTACTCACCGCACACATTCAATGCAGGCCGCGTGCATGTGTATAATAAACACAACATCGTCATCATCATCATTCCTCGTAATGCATCCCAGTAAACACATCTATTGCGTCATAAGAGAGCAGGACTTGAGCCAGACGCCCTCACTCGAAGGGATGATGGCCCCACTGTGAAGACTAATCATGGAGTGGCGGTCAAGGAACGGAATGCAATCGAAAAGACCCCACCTTGGAGATGGAGCGATGAAATCAGTTCACGTGCAGGTGCTAGGGAGATGCTGTAACTTTGCATGACAGGGAGAGGTGGCAGTGGCTTGGGGAGACCATCGAGTAGTGGACTGACAATGGCGCATGATGATAACAAACCTTTACTGAATCCCAGCACATTTTCAGGAAGGTGCTGCTGCTGCGTTGCAATGTTTGACAAATTCCCATGAACGAGTGTATGGCTTCTGGGGTACCACCCGCAGGCGCGTACAAAAGGGTGACACTCAAAGCTGCGCAAAAATAGAGTACAGAATCCATTGTCGTGGTGCCAGATCCTCATCATCTTTGGCCAAATTACCAGTGACGTCCACCAATGATGAACCAATATTTATCTGCATAATTTCTTTATCAGCCATCTTATTCTCTAAAAATGTATATGTGTTTGTAAGTGTGTGCAGGTCTCTATATACAATATTGTGCAGGGCATATTTTATCCGTAGTCAGTGCGCTCAATTTAAAAAGTGGCGAACATGCTGCTGCTACACTATGCTCTAGCGTGGGATATTAACAACTCAGCGAGGCCGTTGTTTTAATGCTCAAATCGCTCCCACCAACAGTGTACTCTGTTATGGTTGACACATGTAGATGAAGTCAACATTGGGCTTGCATTCTCACTGCAGCACGTGGCTTTGGGAATCTGTTGCACTAATTAACTGCACCAATTCACTTCGTCCAATCGACCCTCTGAATAAAGTGCCAACATTATTTGGCTCGACAACAATAATTTAGAAGGGGGAGGGGCTCATCCAGCCCCCTCCAGACACCCCCCCCCACCCCATCCCAAGCTACGGGGCCGACCCAAGCCCACGTGGGCACCACCGGCCGTGGCCACAGAGCGTCGTAGCTGCTGGGACACGCACGCACATGCACGCGCATGCGCACGCACACACGCACACGCACCCTCTCCACGGTGAACGTGCGGATGACGTATTCGGCCAGCAGCTCGGTGTGCACGAGCGAGACGGTGAGGTCGCCGTGCACCTGCTCGTCCTCCGGCCAGTACTTGTAGCACTTCACCTGCGAACACAGAACGCGGCACGAGCGCTCGCACCGCTTTGCCGAGGCCAAGAAATGGTAGAACGCTGCCGTCGTACCTGTTCTCGGCAACCGTGACTTAAATAAATAAATACCCAGGTAAAGCCGCACACGGTCTTTCGCTACCGGACAGCGGAGCCCCGACCGTGGCTGCGGCACGGAGTGGGGGCCTTCGTCGACTGGGACGAGCGGTGTAATGGCCGGCAAATGGGAGCTCTTTGGATGCTTTCAATCAACCACGTCACTCACCCTAGCGCCGCGGAGACGCGAGTTGGCCCCGGTTTCCTTCAGCTGGCTCCATGCGCGCCCGTCTATCATCCAGCAGTGGACTGACAAACAGCTGTCCGTGCGCATGCAGCATAACGCCACGTTCCGTAGTCAATGTTCCGGCTTTAGATGCTTTCTTTCTGCTCTCCCTGCATGCCTGTGCCATGCGGAACCCTCCCTCCCCATAGCAAGCAGCCAGCTGGCCTCATACGATCAAGCGTGCTCCTCTACGTGGCTTGCTGGCACACATGTGACGTGTATTAACCTCTTTTCACTGATGCATTACAGCCATATGCAGCACGCGACCCTCCCGGTACGAGTGGTTTTTCCATTGGCTATATGTCGAGCCGAGCCAGAACCAAACTATGACATCTGCACCTGTTTCAGGGCCAAGCAGGGCCAGTGGCCTGGTTGACGAGGCTCGTTCATTGCTCGTGATATCAGTAACATGTCTTGAGTTTTGGAGTGGGACAAAAACAATTGGTGGCACCAGAGCCATGGCCTTGGCACGGCTTGGTTATACAGTGGAAAACGAAATACTTTTAACCGGCTCCGCCAATGTTCAAGGCTGTTTCCTTGAAGTAATCCAGCCTGGACACGTATTCCGCGAGTTGTGGTAAACAAGCTTGTATATTAGTTTTACTCTGCTTTCGTTGAGGAATTCAGGAAAGCATAACCCTCTGTGGCGTTTCCGTGCTGTACCACATGCTGGTGTCGGCACGATGTCCGACACTTCGCCAAGGGTCTTCTGGTCTTCACAATCACAGAAAATCCCGAAGAAGCTCCCCACATGCCGAGCGAAACGTCGGACATCGTGCCGAACGACACGCGGCACAATCAAAGCACCCGTCGGATGGCTACGCAGCGGTAATGAAGAAGAGCGCTTTGGTTGCGATCGTGATCCTCAATCACAAAAGCGTGTCGGAGTGCAGGAGCATGGTGTGCTTGGATTCAAAGGAACCCTGAGCCATGTGTTGGAATGACCAACATCGAGCTGGTGAATGGTTAAACTTTTTTTTTAAAGGATTATCGTGAAATCTAGCAACACATAGCGCTCGACTGCCGGGGCACTTCCATGGAAAAATAAAATGATGGATTTCCGCTGTTCATTAGGGCGTTTTAGGTTGACTGGATATTAACTATAAACGAGGTGGTGCAGTAATCCGTGAAGAAAAAACAACATTCCGTGCTTTCGGTCAACTTGGGTCTTGGCAGTCGCGGAGCATCTTGATATAATCAGTCGTTTGCGATACTCATCATCGCTGCTGGCAATTAGCTGTAATCACCGGTCGCATTTGCGCGCGTCTAGATTTTTATGTTTTCATTTGTTAAGCTTACTTCTGTGCGCTCGGCACATAACGCGTTGCTCCCAAAATGATTTGCAACACAATGCAACTAAGTGGGAGTGAGTGCGAGTCAAGAGCTCACCACAAGAATTAGAAAATGACTTTTGGAGAACACGCGTTGAGAATTAATTGTTAAAGAGCAAACTGAGTTACAGAATGTATTACACACACCACCATTACAATCTCCATTTGCAAAGAAAGCTACCGGCTTCGTTTGAACAGCTACACCGAGGCAAATAGAATTCAATCAACGGTGCTGCTAATTTGTTTCTACAAATGGAACATTATATCTGTATCAAGGTAAAGGTGCAGCCCTGGCTCTGCTTCTTCGCACCACTGCTGCAGGAAGGGCATCCACGACGGGGAGCTCTAGAAAGCCCCTCTGGCTACAAGTCCTGGAAGAGGTGGGATCACTTATGCGTTACCCCACCGTGCCGGAACTGCTGAGATCACTTACCATGGCGTATCCGTTTAAACGGCCGGGTGGACAGGGACAGGAGGCATTTAAGAACCTTGCACCGTTCTTTCAACTGCCGTGCCGGGAGATCGAATGGAACGGATTTTAAGTCCATTGCGCTAAAATTTGATTTAAAGCTTTCGTGACTGCAGGGATTCATATTCTTGATTCTTTCGGTAAAGTCACGTATGAGGGAAATAATACAATAATAAAAATATAAAACAATAAAATTATCACGACGTTTCGACTGCAACACAAGCTATCATCATCAGGTGCGAAATCCACAGCAAGATAAATAGAAAAAAATAAAAAATAAAAATCACCTGATGATGATTGCTTGTGTTGCAGTCGAAACGTCGTGAGAATTGTATTGTTTTATATTTTTATGATTTTATTATTTCCCTTCTACGTGACTTTACCGAAAGAACCAAGAATTTGAATCCATTGCGCTAATCGTTGCACCGCCGTGGCAGCGTCCTTAATATCCGCCAAGCGATCGGCCGCTGGTCTCCGGCGAGCTTTAGACGAGGCAACTCGGGCACGGCGAGGACGGCGCGTCGCGGCCGTGCGAATCCACGCGCACGTCGAGCCGCACGGCCCGCGGGGGCGCAGGCGGCGACAGCGGCTCGCTAACCGCGCTCGCCTAGCAGCTCAAATTATCCGTCAAACTCAGAGCGAGCATCGTCAAGGTTTAAACAGCTCCAGCCGCAGCTGGCAATGATCTCACTCAGCGGCTGGACAGAGACGTGCGCGATTAGCTCCGCTCGTCCGAGAGCTCCTCGGACAAAATGCGCAAACCGATGAAGCTCGACACCTTCACGGCTGCTAAAAAGGTTAAGGAGCAGCCCTGCAATTTCCTGCTCACGCCACTGCTCGCGGAAAAGCCTCCACTAGAGGGAGCGCCAGAGAGCCCCTCCAGGGAGCTTCTCTCGATGGTGTTGGGTCTGCCTACTTTCCCAGATGTCTTGGTAGAAGTAGAATACCCACACTTTGCCACACCACGCGTCACCTGTCAATCGACTAACTGTTGTGTACCCATGTATACTGCTGTTTGGACAGATGCAGTGGGGGGGGGTTTAAAATAAATTGGCCTCGTGTTATAACTCGCAACCATTGCGAGTTTCAGTTGTGCATGATGCCATGCCAGGATGTCACGCATGCTAAACTCCAGAAATTGTCCAGCGACCCCCAATTAAATGCAGACCCTCGTAAACAAACTCGAAAGATAAACGATTAAAAAAAAAATTTGCGTAGCGTGACATATTCTCTGCCAAAACATTATCTTGGCGATGTAAAATAATTTTCCCTCATGGAAATATGAGGAAAGTGAAATGAAAGAAAAGGCGGCTCTGCACGGGAGAGGCCAAGGAGCCGGAAGGCCGAGGCTGTACTCACCCTGCCAACCTCCACCAGGTTGGTGACCATCACGATGCTGGCCGATTTCTCCTGCCACACCATCCGCCAGAAGTCGTACACCGTCTCTTGCATCGGGCCTGCACAGACAAAGATCCCCCGTATAGTCTCAAAAGAAGGGAAATAATAAAATAATAAAAATAAAACATAATAAAATAATCATTCAGACGCTGTTTTCCCGACAGACCTGTTCTTCGCCTGAGGACGGCTGCTTGCGTTGTGGCCGAAACGTCGTGAGAATTATTTTATTATGTTTTATTTTTAGTATTTTATTATTTCCCTTCTACGTGACTTTACCGAAAGAACCAAGAAGATGAATCCCTGCAGTCACGAAAGCTTTAAATCAAAATTTAGTCTCAACAGACTTTTTCAAGCAAGTGCTGCTTGTGAGCACGGAACCCCAAGTGTTGGTGGCAAAGCAGCACCCCCGGCCACCTCTGTCTCCCCAGTGCTGATGTTGATACACGGCACCATGTAGTGATTTGAGGCCGCGTCGATCTCGGGGAGGCCCAGGATATTCACTACCCAGGACCAGGTCAAATATTCGCTCATGTTTGGCTCTGAGTGGACCTCGAACTCGAGTCACCAAGCTCCGAGCACACCACGCGACCCACGAGACTACAATCCACACGTGTACAAAGACACAGATCCCCCGTAGAGCCTCAATAGACTGTTGGGGCAAGTGCTATTTGCGATCGCACACACACACACACACACGTGGGGGGCATTGTTAGCTTTCTTCACCTGTACCTTTCTGAGCTGTGAGTTTCTCGTGCGGTGCGGCAGAGATTCGAGCCAGATTGATTTGGCAGCAGCAGCAGCAGCAGCAGACTCTGCTGCAATGAGCAGGGCAGTGCCCGTGATGAGCAAGGCTTGCCTCTGGATGTTATTTACGGTTCACCACTACACCAATTTCATTCCGCGACTTCATTCCGCGAGTGAACTGATAAAATATTGTCGTGCGATCGGTAATTCGATTTTTAAATTATTGATATTTAAGCGTCACACACACACCGCGACCACATTATACATATTATAAGTGTAAAAGACAATTCCTTCTGTTTGCCTTGGGTCTAAATGCATATGCTGTTAGCGAGTGCCTATTAAGGCTTGCATGACGTTATATAGCGTGGTATATCCGGCACCACAATCTTTGCTTTTCTATCTCCAGTATAGATTTGTACACATCACACCACGTACTCATTTAAGGCTGAGTCAACCTAGGGGAAGTCAAGGACAAGTTCAGGCAGCACTTGCCACATACACGAATGGCTAGCAATAGACTACCGTGTAGAATCCATTGTTCCAACACCTACTTTGTATATACATACACAAAACACAAAGATCACCCATAGAGCCTTTTACAGACTGTTGAGGCAAGTGCTGTCAGCAAGCACCTGTGAAGGTTGTCACAGTGTACAGTGCTGACGTTTACTCACCACACCCAGGTACTGATTTAAGACTGAGTCAACCTGGGGGAGATCCATACCACTCTTTTGTTAGCGGTGGCTTGGAATCACAGTCGGGCTGATGGGTTCACGGTGCAGTGCGTTAACCACTGCGCCTCCGCTCCCCACGTACACACCAACGCACGCACGCACACAGAGGCAGCAGGGTAATACGTCTCTCACTCAGGAGAGAGGAGAAACTGCAGAGCTATTTATTATTGTAATAACTGGTTGTGCAACGATGATAAACCTCACGTCACCCTTGGCAGAGGGCTTAACAATTTCCTGCCAGAGCCACTAAAACGTCCCAGACACACGGGCAGCCGTTCAGATGCCGTTGTGTAATCTCCGCGGGGACCCCCACACGAGTGTCTTGCAACGGCAGATTTCAATGTTTGCTCTCTGATCCGAAGACGGAGGTGGTGTTGCTATTTTTTTTTCGTTCAGTTATTTTTTTACCAAGAGTGTCAATTTAGTCACCATCTTGGATTTTATTCATCTCGTGGACGGCAGTTGGTGGAGTTCCCGTCGCCTCTCGGTCGCTCTCTTCGCGTCGCCGACCAACGCAGCCAAACATTCAGTCACGTGCTCTTCTTTGTCAAATGCTGGTGGAGGAGCGTGCAAATAAATGCTTCTTCTACGCTATAATCAGCTCAGCCAATCAGTGAGATCAGTAAATCATCTTGTACACATTTGTAGCTAATTGCCATGTTTGGTCTTCCTCGGCGCATTGCAGCCTCTCATCTTCGTGCCGACCCCCGTTGATTTCGCATTTGTCACGGTCAGCCACGCTTTGGTCTTTCATGGGCAGCAGTGGCAGTCGTCTCGCCGCGGTCTGATCAAATTTGTCCGAGCCCAACCAGCCAACCTCACGCAGGGACCGTTTTTAAAGTAGGGCAATATAAAAAATAAAGGTTTAAGGAATTGCGAGTGAACGTTAAACGCTAAAGCGAGTAATAACAAATAAAAAAGATATTTTTTTATTTTTACCTACGTGACTTTACCGAAAAAACCTAAGAGTATGAATCCTTGCAGTCACGAAAGCTTCAAATCTAGAGCTAAAGCGAGTAACGCCGCTCCATGCGTTCGTCTAGCGTGCGTTCCGCTAGGGGACCCAGCCGCCGTGTGGACGAGGGACCGCTGTGACGCCCACCGCGTCGTCGTACTGAACTTCTATGCCAACGATGTTGGACTTGGATATAAGAATTAGAAGGGGGGGTTGAGCCTTTTTCATTCGAGGCTAACCCCCCCTCCCAACCTCTCTGAGGCTACAGAGGCTGCTGCATCTCGAGCCCCAGACACACAGAGAGAAGGGACCCCTTTAGTTTCCGCCTTGCTCACTGCCGGGCTAAGTGCTGTGAGTGACCTCTGTGACACACTCCCTCGCACCTTCGGATCCACATTCATTTCTCCTTCAGAAAGCTCGGAGACCAGAATCCGTGGCAAATAGTCGAGGTTAAGCTGACAAACAAAACACTCCACTCATTTCGTCCATTAATTTCGCGTCGGCAGCTGGGGTTGCCACCTGTCTTGATTTAGCCAGGGACTTCCACTGTTCGATGTAGCTGCTGCTGCTGGGATATCGACAAGTCTTACCGGGATTATTGTCAATCTCGTTTTTTATCAGTTGCGTAACAATCCACCAATGGAGACAATGCATTTACATGCAGGATTCCACGATATATCCTTGTCCTTGCGCTATACATCCCAGATTGTATCTTAGAGGTGGCAACTCTTTCGGCGGCTATGCGTTTCGGTGTATCGGGCGCCATTTGCTACGCCCAGGAGCTTTGAGTCGGCTTTTCTCCGGCATCACCGGGACCACGGCGCAGGAGAGGGAGGGGGGTGCGGGAGAGGGGGGGGGCGAGAGAGGGGGGGGGGTGCGGGAGAGGGGGGGCGAGGGGCAGAGCCAGACGGGCGCCGCCGGCACAGCGCTGTCAGCGCACTAACACCGCACTAACACCGCACTAACACCGCACTAACACCGCACCGCCGATTTTCCACCCCCTGGGTGCACACAAATCAGAAGTGAGCGTGTGCGATACTCACCGCCGAAAATGTAATTTCTGCTCGATCCGCATTCAATTAGCGACGGTATTGTTTGCATGAATCCATTTACATCGTGCACGTCCGTAACCCTCGGTAACTTATTTTTTTCAAAAGCGCCAAAGTCATCCGATTTGAACGAGGGGGCCGCTGCGCCGCGAGGCACCATTGTTTGAGCTCACGAACCGCTCCGTCAAATTGTCTCCGTGCATGGAAGCCCACTCCACTTCGAGCTGAGTTTGTCCGGACGCTCTGGTCAAAATAATACTTTGTCAAAATTGTTGCATAGATGTGTGTGTGTGCCTTTAATTGCGGAAGATGCAAACAAATATCTTTTGGCACAGAGTGTAATTGAAGCATGCAATTGCAATGCAACGAAGTGAACAAAGAAGGATGTCAAGCTGGGCTCACGATAAGTACGGGCAAAACAAAAGTCACATACGAACATTTTGTTCGCTCGTTGAATAAACCAATTATTACATGAATAGAGGACACAGGAGCTGCAGAATGTGTACCTTGGGCAAATGTTGATTGGGATCAACCCCAGCACGAGAGTAAGCCTTACACAAAGGCCCTCTCGAGGGTGTTTGGCCTCGTAGCGGACAGGCCCCACAACACGGGGCTTGCCCATCAACTCACGGTGTTGCACTCATTTATGCTGCTGCTGGGCAGAGGTGGCAGGATGATTTAATCACCTGCCCCGTTGTTTCAAGTGCCGAGCCGAGAGATGGAATTGAACCGGTGCCCTCTGGATTGCAAGTCACAGTGTGCTGACTATTGCAGTCGAGCGGCATTGAGTTGGAAATCCAGATACCATCAGACGACAACTCACAACACTCATCTCCGCTCTGCTGGTTTGCTCTCATTTGTTGATGTTTGGATTAAAGTCGGAGATGTCCTCATTAAATGTTTACTTTTGCCTTTTCCTTTGGTACTATGGGCACTGTCATGTGCAGTAATTGGATTTCGTCGGACATACAAGGTATTGCTTTGGCTAAAAACTGACTAAAGTGCCAATTAAAGAGGCTTTTCAAAGAATTTAGAATGACATAAAAAAGAAAGCTCCGAAATTGATCCTCGCCTATAGAGTTTGGGCAGTTCACCAGCATTGTTTGACGCAAGCCTGACACTGCTGATGAAACATTGAATGCCAAAACCAGTCCAGAGTTTGCTTGTATTGAACCAAAGCTGCTGATAAGATACACTCTCCAAAAATTCCGCGTGAATGATAGGTGCTCTAAAATATACTTTCATTTGGGGAGAAACAAATATGGGAACGATGCCTTTATAAATAAATAAAATGACAGCCACAGCCAGTGGATTGTCTCAAAATAATGGAACAAATGTAAAAGCAATCGCTTAAAATGAAAGAACTCACGAACATTACATTAATTACGGAGGTATGATGAAAATTGCAAATGTTAAATGCGCATTACAGCAGCATTGCTATTCATCTCATCACAAGTTGCATGACGCACGTCACTACCTTTTATAGGATTAAAGTAAAAAAATAATTAATTCGCAGCACGAATGCCAACCACCCACACTTTTTGAGCAAAATTCCAGGCCATTATATTTCATGAAATGCACTCATTTGTGCACAGAACTTCGCCCATTGTTTAATTGAATACATCTGGGAGCACGCGCAGTGCGGGGGGGGGGGAGTGACAAACGGATTTTTTTGCAAAGCGGATTCGAATAAATAAAAAAAGCCTTTCTAAATTAAATTACTATTTATATTTTTAACAAGAACAATACGGCCATAAATCTCAGACGACACGAAAACGAAAGTAAAATGGGGTATTGATCACTCATCAAAATCTCTACGACGAACACACGCGGGGCGGCGGTGGCGTCAACGACGACGAGGAGGAGGAGAGAACCGCCGCTCGCTGCCCTGCGCGGCGCCCGGAGCTCGCGGCCCGCGAAGCCTTCAGCCGCGTCGGGGGTTTATTAAGCACGAGGTAATGGGCCATTAATTTACAGCGCTGCTGCTGCTGCCTGCTATGTACACCGCGCGTCTCAGCAAGCGTCGGGGAACGGAGCCCAGGGTGCTTTTAATACAATTACCCCGCGCGCATACGCCGCCTGACTGCTAAGAGAGGACGCTGCTCAGCGGCAGAACCTCATTATAACCGAGTGGAACGGAGGATAAGCTTTCAGTTCATTATAAACGATTTCTATTGTGTCCCCACCCCGCACACACGCACGGCAAATTATGCAAATTGTTATTTGCCGCGGCCTAATGTACACATTTTGTTGCGTCGAAGTGTGCCGAAATATGGACCGAGTTAATAGGCGGCGAAAAGACCGAGGCTTTTGTCAGGTTGGGGAGGGGAGCGAGAGGAGAGGGGCGAAGGAGCGACGGGAGAATGGGGATCGGGAATCAGAAATCCTCTGTTGTGACCTCGATCCCAAGGTAGGGCAAGCTTTGTGCCACTGTTTCCGTACAGATGGAAAGATGATCAGCAATATGAGTGCACGTCCATGTGAGGGATGGCAAGCGAGCCAGTGGATGGCTTCAGGTGAATATCTGAAAATCTGCCGGTGAAATGATGGAGGCAGGTGGTAGCGTTACTATGCTGTGGCCCGTGGTTTGAGATTGGTGATCGCAGTCCCACCGTGGGATAATCTCAATAGTCCATCGGTGAAGAAGATTGCCACGCACCTGCCGTGCGACGCCTGTGCCACTGTTAACCTCGTACCACAACACCCAGATGCCGTGCCACTCATGACCGCCATATTGCTTGTCGTGGCACGGTGCCGCATACAACACGGGCCCTCTGACCCTCCGAGGCCCAAGTTTAATTCCACGTCACCAATGGCAGAGTCCAACATTGCACAACACAGCTAAGTGCTGTATAGATTCCCAACACTTCCCAGTTGCAATAACATCTCCATGTTTTCTTAAGATTTATGGAAATAAGACTTTGAAGAGGTAGTCAATTAGATAATTTAAGAAATTAAGATAGGATGAAAAGAACAGGGCTCACCGATGATGATGATGCAGCTGATAAAGCAACGGAAATCAAGTGGAATTGGGCAGCACTAGTCATGAGAGCAGCTGACGAGAGATGAGAAGTTAAAAGAACTCCGTTGGAGCAGAGACCAAGAGAAGGGAGGAGAAGCAGAAGAAGATAGCGGCAACAGCGGCGGCAGCAGCAAGACAACATCACAGAGGTCGGAGGTCACGACCGGACAGGATGGATTGGGGAGAGAATTGGGGAGGCCTTCGCCTGGCGGTGGGGAGTTACTTGGCGACGACAACAAGAACAAGAGAAAGTGCAGAGAAAACTCTGGGCTCGGGCCGCCATCATTCCCACGTACCTTGCGTTGCGATGTACTGCCGCGGCCTGTGGTAGCCCTGAACAAAGACAAACGGAGAGCTCACAGTCAGCACCGAGGCAGCAACGAGAGCGAGCAGCGAGCATCCCGCCCGCATCACGCCCAGCACCCACGCGGCAGCGCGGAGGGAGACGCGGGCAATTAGCAGCGCTGACACCACAAGGTGCCGAACCATAATGGTTACATGCTTACTTGTCTATTTTTTTACGTAAGCAAATTGTGATACCCGCAGAAGCGACAATAAAGCAGAGTTCAGCGATTAGGCAGAAACGGCTGCGGCGTACATCAGTGTCACGAACGCTTGTTGCCGTGTAGGAGCGCTACCATTGTGGTTTATTATTATTATTTTTGTGAGTTGAATCGAGCTGGCGAGAATGGGGAAAACGGGAACATGCGTCCCGCGCACCCCACACGCAAGTCTCAGGGGGCAAGTGGCGCTTTAGGGGAAGGAGGGAGTCGAGCCTGCATCTCGGCGCAAGTGCGGGCGAGGCAGCATCCACATAATTGGATATGCAACGTCGTCGCTACGATCTTTTTATAAATTTGAGAACGCGCATGCACACACGCATTCAACGGGAATTTAATTTATCTGGCGCGTCATTCCGTGACTTTGTTTCCGAGAAATGCGAATTCTTTTTTAATTACGACTCGAATTTGTAAGCACGCATGATTCGTATTAATTGGTGTTCAGCGGGAATGTACATTTCGTGTTTATTTGTTGCACTTCATTTGATTTACATGAGCGAAGACACTGTTATCCAAGCGTGTTGTGAACACAGGGATGCACTCGTGTCCTTACAACGTACTACGTCCACAACAATTCAAAACAAATCTATGGCTCACTCGGAATACAAATCAGACAATATTGCTATCGTCTAAAAATATGCTCTTCATCATCGTCGTCGTTTGGTTTGTTACACAGGGCCACCTCGAGAGAGGTTGGAGGTTTAATGGGCAACTTTCCCCAGGCCTCACACAAAAGAGGGATGTTTTTTTCCGCTTTGAATTAGCGGCTAGCCCCGCATGCCATTCAGCCCTGGGCCTCCATCTCCAGGCCTCCAGGAACATTTGGGCGGCACTGATGTTAAACATGCCAGTGGGTCTCCTGGGCGTTAGGGCTGTGACGATGCAATCTATTTCCAAGCTAACGATGCGCGCGCGCGTCACAGTCCCCGCGTCTTCTACGCGCGTGCGCTGCCCGTTAGGTGAAAGGAACTTGCGTCGATGAAGTTGGCGTTGATGTAGTCGGAGTGAGGGTTGGCATCCAAGGGCTGCAGCAACACCCTGGAGTGGTCGTCTGGGGGAGTGCAGAGAAGCACGGGGGAGGGGTCGTGGCGTCATTGATATATCCAAGGTAATGCAAGTCATTTATCCAGGCACGCTTCGTTGACTCTCTAGACCCTTCAAGAGGGCCCTGCAGTCAGATGTTTGGCCAATGCAATTTTTGAGGAGTGTTCTGTGTAGGAGGAAACTCGATTACCCAGAGAAAACCCACACGTACGAGGGTTTACAATGGCAATACAATTTGTATTTATATACCGTCTCAATGCAAGCGCATCTCAAGGTGCTGTTCCACGCAGTGGGACATGACCGCTCGGGGGAACGGAGTCACATTCATTATTATTTTATAAAGATAAAAGGACAGTCAGTGATAGGCAGAGGAGAAGAGCCTGGAATTGAACGGGGAGCAGATGGGATCATGAACCCACTCCCATCTCCTGGCCAACGGGTTTGAGAGTTTCACAAATGTGTACGTGATCCACTAACCCTTGGCTCACAAACGCTGGGCACCATGCGTGTGCATCGCCATCGTGAGATGTGGAAGCTGGAAAGATTGAGAGCGATGCGCAGGGTCTCTCCGCCAACAATCCCATCCCCCTCAAGGATTCAATTTTGAAAGGAGGAAATTATACCTGGGCCGATAGGATACTCAACGGCCCCATTGTAGGGATCACATTATTATTATTATGAATGCGAGCGGCCGCACGTCATTCCATCAGATGATGGAATGACGTGCGGCCTCTCGCGGTGGCACGGCCCAGAACAATTACCGCAAACTTAATTAATTAACTTTCCAACTAAGTCACGTGAAAATGCATCACACCCACGTGCACTTTCTTATGTTTTAATTAATATGAGAGTCGGCCACTTTTCGGTCGTTGCTGTTGTTGTTGTTTTTGCCATTCACTAAACGAATTACACAACAGCTGCTGAGCAGTGCATTGGGTGGGCTCCGGTGGGTTCCCGGCGCCGCCAGCCGGGACTCACAGGCGATGATGTTGCCGTAGCGGTTCTTGCCCCGGTTCTCCTCCTTCTTGGCCACCTGCCAGGGCGCCGACTGCCCGTCCAGGAAGCTCTGCGGTGGCACCGTCAACGCACCACGGCCTCGCGTTAACGGGGCGCCGCTCAAAACGCGGGGGAGCGCACGGAGGGCGGTCGCCCTCGCCACATTGCCAAAAGAAACTGCTTCACGGAGATCTCACAGCACCGGAAGAATAACCATATCGTCCGGATTATGACGCACCTGTTTCCCATGCGTCTCGTTATACGGTTGCTGTGTGTGACTAGATTTGTACCGCTTTATAGTCTAGATAATACAGTGAGAATGTAGATATATTGTCTTGAGTGGTATGTTGTTCAGCAACTGACAAGAAACTGGACATTTAATACGATCTTGGGAACACCAGGACAGGTGGCGACAGCGGACAAACCATCAAGGCTACCGTGGCACCCATGTGAGACACACACAAACAGTCACTTCTGTGATGATACTTTCGCATGAGCAGCTCAGCCACTTCTGTCACTGAACGAGCCTTCTGGCAGTTTCAGAAGTGATGGTGTGGCTGTGTGAATGTGGCTGCCCGCCAAAGGCAAATGAAAGCCCTATTGGACTCTCAGTATGGGGAAGAAGGTTACACAGCGAGCGAGCGAGCGAGAACAAGGATGCAAACATCGAAGCTCTGACCTCGTACTCCTCCTTGAAGCCGCAGCCCTCCGTCGTCTTCATCTGGTTCATGTGCTGCAGTAGGTCGGCCACGCGGATCGCCGTGCGCATCTGCGCCGGCGGGTACATCAGCTCGCCGGCCGGCACCGGCGCTGGCCCAAGGCGGTAGCCGGCATCCTTGGCACGCCCGCCCGCGTGGTAGCTCCCCTCCGGGCCCTGCTGCTGGCCTCCGGCGCGGTAGGCCGCCTCGTTGGCCGCCTGCCCCGAGCGGTACGCGGCGTCGTTGGCGGGCGGCGGCGGCGCCCGGTACACCGCCGGGTCCGGGCCCCGGCCACCGGCGTGGTAGGCCGCGTCGCCCGGCGCGGCCCCCGCGCGGTACGAGGCCTCGCCGGAGACCTGCGGCCCCCGGTACGCCGGCTCCTTGCCGCGGCTCCCGGTTTGGTAGGCGGACTCGAGGCCCGGCGCATGGCGCCCGGCGCGCGCCGCGTGTGGCAGCGTGTGCGCGCTCGACGTGACGCTGGGCGGGAGGCTGTGGCTCCCCGGGTCGAGCAGGATGCCCGAGTCGGAGAGCCCCGCGTGGCTGTCGTCTGCAACGAGCGGGGGGCGAGGGTCGGCACGAGAGAGGAGACGCTGTGCATGCCGTGTGTACGTGCGTGTGTGTGCGTGTGTGTGCGTGCGTGTGTGGGTGGGTGTGTTCGCGTGAGGATGTGCGTGCGTCGATTGTACACGGCAAACGTAAAGATGCAGCTCTGCAATTGCTCGCTTGCTGGATGCTCGCATCATAAGTTTCCCTGCGCATGTGTTGCTAATCTAATAACCGTGTTTCTAAAAGGTGTCATTATATCCAGCTTCCACTGTAATATATTTTTAATGATAATAGCCCGAGCAGTATGTTTGTATTTGTAGCAGCATTGTTTAGTGAGCTTACCGATCAAACAAGTCAGACCTTCGCACGCCAGTTTAACTTAACCTTGCCACGGTCGTTGTTGGCCATTCTCGAGTTGCACGCACGCGTTGCGGTGGCACACAGGCCACCACCAATCATTGCCGGGGACAAGGCCACGTGCCAATTATTCAGGCTTTTAATGAAATACCGTAATTGAAAAGGATTCGGTGCTTTATACGTAACATAAAAAGCCAATAGGTAATAAAAATGCATACAAAACAATGCAATTTAAAAGCTTGGGACGCGTCCGTGGCCTTGCGCTATAATTCTGATGCACTGCGCTCGGCCGCTGAGATGAGCAGTAAAACCTGTGGGGGTTTTACTGCGCTTGGAAAATGACGCATGGCATGGTCAATGCAGCAAGGCACTCTGCCTCAGAAGCATCGGCGGCATCAGCAGTAACACCGCCATCAGCAGCCGCAGCAGCAGCAAGAGGAGCATGAGCGGCATCAGCAAAAGCAACAGAAGAAGCAGCAGAAAGCAGGGTCAGGTCACCCCAAGCGCACACCAGCAGCACTCATGCCCGGACCTGAAGTTGGTTTCCAGACCCAGTTATGTTCAATCTGCCCAACGTGCTGGTTTGGCTGGGACGGTTGCAGTAAATGCAGAAAGGCCGTGGTTCCAGTGTCCGCCCCCAAAACCTTTTGAGAACATCAAGATGTTGTCCTCGGTCTGTGTCCGGCACCATACTTGATGCAGGCAAAGGGCCGGGCTACCAGAGCCCGATTTAGTCTCAAGACTCGGGAGAGTCATACTTGAGATGTTTGGCGAGTGTTCAATGCTGAACAGAAACGTGCCGTTTACGCATACTAAAGAGGGAATAAAATGAGATGTTCTCCACGTCTCCTGCCAGATGGTTTCCCTCATTTAGATGAATGTGTCATATCTGGATGAGTGACAATGTAAAGCTTGCGTCGTTTTACTTGACTTTTGGAACCAATTCACGAAAGGCTCTTAAGGCAAGCGCAGTGGCGAGCCCTGGTGTCGCCCATTCGCGAGAAACCAAGTGGAGGATGAAATGTAGAGACGTCACGAGGCCTCTCGCTCGGCCTGACGGAGGGAGACACGCGCCGGCGCTGCCGGTGCCGCGGCTTTTATTGCCGCCGCTCATCCCCAACATCCTCAGCGCAGCGTCCATGCCGCCCCATGCGCCAATCACACCAAGACATTCACGAGTGGTGGCAAGCGATTCATTTTGTAAAAAAAAACTAGAAGAGAACAACAAAGTACGATTAAAATGCTGTACTTAATTTAGTCGCGACAACGGATGATTGGCCGATGATGGAGAACGACGATGATGGAGCAGCAGAAAATGCATGAAATGCATTCGAGAGGAAATCCTCTGAGGAGATGGAGTGATTATATAACCGCTGATGATAGGCATGCCCATGTCCAATTCATCGACACCCACCATGATCAATCCACTGCTGGATGAAGGCCTCGCTAAGCTGTCGACCAGTTCTTGTTGATCTCTCCACGCTTCTCTGCGCACTCTTAAGTTTTTTTGTGTTTGCGTGTTTATTGCTAATGACCACGTTTGTGAAGCGCACGTCATCGACGGTAAATACACGACGATTACCAACGTGCCTGAAGAAGTGTTTAATCAGTGCGCATTCTCTGCTGTGACACACGCTTCAAAAACATATCTGACCGGGGAGATATTATTTATTATTAATTTCCGGCTGTGTAATATTAGACCACTTTGGACAACCCTTGTCACAGTGGTCTGCTGAACACGCTCGGTGCCGCGCGGAGATACGTCAACGGCGCTCGTTGTATAGTTAATTACCCACGTTTTATACCCGGTGTGTGTGGGCGGCACATGGCGCGACTTCCACGCGGGATTTCACGTCTTCGGCCCAAGTGATTTCCCAGCTTAGAGAGCATCGAGTCCACTGGTGCTCAGCTCAAATTCACGGCCCAGAGCCAGTGGTGGAAATTCCACATTCCTATGGTGGGGGTGAGTCAATCTAGTTGGAAGGTGGGTCCACGTTCACCGCTGAATCTCGGAACGTGCGAGCTGTTAGCGTGAAATTTATTTTGAGAGGCATAGCGACGCTGTTTTTGAAGACATTGTACTCACTGCAGAGAACGGCAGCGAGACGACTGCACTCTGTGATAACTGGTGCCAAATTGTGCCACACGCCCTTCTGCATGGTCTTGTGGGAGCCTCGGTACCAATAAAGTTATTTAATAAAAACAAATATTTCGAATCCATTTGGAATCGGAAGGAAAAACTGATCGGAAAGGGTTAATATAATGTTGCCCATCCCTGTCCAATTTTTCTCCGTCTTCCCTGCCAAGTGCCCGGGCAACCTGCGGCTCACAGGGCCCTGGTAGAGTTGCGCCGCCTGCACACTCAATAGTTGTGCCACTTGATGGAGGTCGAGCCAGGAAATGTCGTCGAGGATGGTGATATCACGTGCAAGATTAAAATCTAGTTCGTGCGGAGGGCAGGCGAGCGCCGGCGCTCCTCCATAGCTACGCCGCTCTTTGGGACTCGCCGTCCCTCCACGGGAAGCTCGCCCCACGTCGCCCAGCCACGATTGGGCACGCAGCAGCCACCGCACCACAACGTCGACCGCCACACGCAGCCTTCCGCGAAGGCCGAGCCAGCACGAGCGTTTATTGCCGGCATCTCATATTGCCCTGCAGCAGTTTTGCCTCGGTGTCAACTCAGCACGAGGGGAATCAAGACCCAGCAGGCAATCAAGAGCGGACTCTCATCCCGCAATTCGTGGATAATTGTTAATCTCCGCCCATGGCGATGGCTTCTCCATGGTTAAGCTCCACGAGTGTGCGTGTGTGTTTTTTAAATGATTACGAGGTACATCTCTGTGGTAACAAAGCTACGGATCCTTGTTGGGAAGCTGCCCTTGGATTCAACGCTGCCTTCCAACTCAACCGGTCCTGATCTTGTTCATAATTTCAGATTTTGTCACACGGTGATACTGCGTCCACATAAAACGTTCACTTTTGGAACTTGCACATGTAGACTTTGGTTTTGCTCGAATATAATCTTGGATTTTTCCGCTTCAGTAAGACAGATCGCTATGAAAAAAAAAGAGTCTCGCAGTCTCAATGGGCCCTCACCTGGCCATACATTAACTTAGCTGTCTCGATTCAAAGCACTGGATGCCTTCCTCCCCCCCCCCATCTACCCTCATGTAGTCTACAATTGTGTAAAGCATGTTGAGATGCGGCTGCATTGAACGCCGTATACATTCTTGCTGCCGAATGCATTAGCGAGCGAGCCAGTGAATAGAAACCAAACAGACACATTTCGTAGGTGCAGCGCACTCGGATTCACAAACAAAACACACGACGGCGATCGTAGCGTGCGTCACCACAATATTGGTCAATTATGGAGAATGCGGCGGCAGGCGCACTACCGACCGGGATTCCGTGGTGTGCCCGTCAGGCTCGTGACAACGGTGTAATAACGAATCGCATTAACCCGCTCCTCCTAATGCACCTGCTCTCAGAAGCCCGGGCCCCCAAATCAAATCACAAGCCAATGAAGTTGGCCTCAAATCAAATTGGAATCCAAATCCATCTCTAATTGATCCCATTTCACCACCAGAATTTGCCAATTCCAGAGGGATAGCGAAAGTGAGTGTTGCACCTCAAGCACAAAGAGGGCTTAGCCAGGAGCTGCTTGCTGGAAGCATAACAGGAATTTGCCTTTAAGATTCCACCACAATATTGATTGGGCGCGAGCCAATTGCTTTTAAAACATATATTCTGAAGAGATCTGCGCAAGTCACTGTGCGGGGTTATCGGCCGGCCCTGTTTGCGCTTTGCAAAGAAAACCTGGGGGGGCCCCAAACAGCTCAGGAGGGGACCTGAGCTCATGGAAAGCAAAGGGTGCATGAAACATCGGCTTAAATTCAATATAAAGACAATATAACGAAACGACTTAAACTCTCTTACCCTATTATGTCTCCAGCTCTCTTCCCGTCTCACCAGCTCTCTGTCTCTTGTCTATATAGCTCTCGTTTCACGAAGATTCCGTCTCACCTAGACGTCTCGTCTCACTCCGGCTTAATTTTGTCCATCTCTCTCTGTGTGTGAGTGTGTGTGTGAGTGATTGTGTGTGTGAGTGTGTGTGAGTGTGTGTGAGTGTGTGTGAGTGTGTGTGAGTGTGCAGATTTGCTGAGCATTTCTGTGAGGTCCTGGGGGAGGGAAAATCTCTCAGCCAGGAAAACATCATGGCACAAAGTGGGGATAACCCAGCTGAGGCTGCGGTGCCTCAAATATTGGAAGAGGTCACCCCCTGTGAGTGGCTGGCTGAGGTACCGGCTGTTGAGGAAGTACTGAGGGCGATCCGGAGTCTGAGACCAGGGAAGGCACCGGGCAGAGATGATCTCCCAGGCGAAATGCTGAGGGAGGGTGGCGTTTGTGCACAGACTGCCCTATATGACATCATAACAACAGTCTGGACCACTGGACGGGTTCCGCAGGACTGGAAGGATGCCCTGGTGGTCCCCCTCTTTAAGAAGGGGGACCGTACCGACTGTAACAACTACAGGGGCATCTCACTCCTCAGTGTGCCGGGTAAGGTCCTGGCAAGGATTATTCAACATCGCCTTGCTAGGCATGCTGAGGAGAGGCTTGCGGAGCCCCAATGTGGTTTCAGGAAAGGGCGGTCCTGCACAGATGCCATATTTTCTGTCCGTCTGCTACAGCAGAGGTGTAGGGAATTCCAAAAAGACCTACATCTCTGCTTTATTGACCTGGTCAAGGCCTATGATACCATCAGTAGGACTGGGCTCTGGGTTGTTCTTCGTGCTTTCGGAGTCCCTGACCCTCTGCTCACGATCATTAAGGACCTTCATGATGGTGAGCGGGCCCGGGTAAAACTACGTGGCCGGGAGTCGGAGCCTTTCCCTGTACACCTTGGGGTGCGACAGGGATGTCCTCTGGCTCCCACATTATTTAACATCTATTTCGACTGCGTAGTTCGTGAAGCCTTCAATAGCTGTACCGGGGGAATTACCATTTGGTACAGATATAATGGGAGGCTGATCGACGCCCGGGTGCGATCAAGGGATGGCTCCCTATTGGTCAACCACGTTATGTATGCCGATGATTTGGTAATAGCTGCTCATTCAGAAGAGGAGTTGGAGACGCTGCTGCTGAGACTGGAGTGTGCTACTAAGAGGTGGGGCCTTACCATCAGCCCCACCAAAACTAAGCACCTGCCTGGGTATTTTGTACCATCGGGCACTCCGTCCCCACAACTCCCAATCGGTGATGGGGCAGTTGTGGAGAGAGTAGAGAGTTTCCCATACCTGGGCAGTGTGCTCATGACCGGCTCCAGTTTATCAGCAGAGGTCTCACTCCGAATCAGTCGAGCGGCAATATCTTTTCATCGGTTGCGTAACGCTGTGTGGAAGCTACCTGGTCTGTCGCTCCGCACAAAGCTTCAGATCTTCTCGGCCACGGTCATTCCCTCCCTTCTCTATGCTTGCGAAACGTGGACCCCCCTAGTGGAGCATCTTCGCCGGTTAGAAACATTTAGGCTGGCCTGCCTACGATCCATCCTGGGTTTAACCAGGCTGGATTGTGTGAGGAGCTCACAAGTCCTTGAAAGATCTGGGCAAAGTCCCATCAGTGAGCTCCTCCGGCAGGCAAGGCTGCGTTGGCTGGGTCATGTAGCCCGCATGCCCAGCCACCGCATGCCTAAACAGCTTTTGTTCGGCCGGATCGAGGGGGCTAAACGGGCGCGGCACGGGCTAGAGAAGAGATGGAGTGATGTGGTACAGGAGGACGTGGAGCTGAGTGGACTTGCCGATGACTGGTACCAGCGGTGTCAAGATCGGCCTCAGTGGAGGAGGCTCGTGAAGGACGCTACTGGGCAGTTGGAGGCAGTCGCCCTCCAACAACAACGGAGGGCGGAGGAGCGACGCTCACAACAACGAGCGGAGCGCCGGGTGGCTAAAGCACAGCAAGTTGGCACAGTAGGGGGCACAGGTGGTGCATCAGCCAGTCATCTCGGTCATCTCGGTCAGTCGACCCGTGGCACCTGGGTCTGCCCCGTGACCTCCTGCCAGCGGGCGTTCGACACTTCACGTGGCCTCAGGGTGCACATGGCCTGGCACAAGCGTCGTGGTGACGTCACCGCCACTTAGTGGCGAATGGCGGTTGTTGTTGTTGTTGTGTGAGTGTGTGTGCACTGAGCCCACTGCACCGAAGCGTCTCTCTCAGTTTAACGCCAAACTACGGTCCCCAGCTCGACAGCGCTCGGGGCTCAATACAACATTCATTGCACCAGAAACCGTGGCCCCTGTACTTCTCTCCTTGCGCCAACGTGAGCCGCCGCTGCGGCTGACGTTACTCGATAAGACCACTTTTGTTGCGTGGTACCCCAACGCGGGGCGCTCGGAAGGGGAGATTGAACATTTCACGGTTGCACATTCGTAGTGACATAACCTCTCTTACCTCTCTTACCAGAGCACTTCACCGCAGCTGCACACCAACGAGCTTTCGCAAGCCTCGTCTGTGCGTTCTTCCTACAAGATCGTTCGTGACGGGAGCTGTCGCTCGTGAAAGCTGTGCCCTAAGGACACAGCGCACTGCGCTAGTTGGGGGTGCTCCACGAGTGAATGGTTGCCGGTGGTTACCGTGTGGATTACGGACGGGACCTACGAAGTTCGTGCCCCCCCCCCCCCCACTCTGTCACAGACAAGAGGAACACCACTGCACTGCGGTCGTCAAATCTACAGTGGCTACCGAATCGGTGTGGAGCCCACGGCTCGTGCGCTGCCTGAACTCGCACACTCCATCCGCAACACAATCGGCGTCGACATCACACGTCGACTTGGCGGTACCGAGAATTGTGTCCAAAGTTGTGGATGTTTAGCCGTATTTAAACATTGTAGGGGTGTCCAGAGACCCATGCCATGTACCGTACCTGGCTCCACTGGCGCACCCCCGGCAAGAGATCACGGCTACAGCCGGGGCTCAGGGAGAGGCGCGGCGAGTGATCCATCTTTGCACGCACATTGTAACGAGCACCTGCCTTGGGCAAAAGTGATCTGTAAACTCTCCAGCTGAGCAATTATACACTCCAATTATACACTCCTTGCAACAGTTGGGGCATAAATAAGAAGTAAATAATTTCTCAGATCTTTGTGAAGGCCTCCCCATGCGGCTGACCATATTTCATCGCTCTGGTCCGTGCGAGTTCGCTAAAATTGGGGGGCGGGGAACAAGGCCATTCAGATGTCGCTCACCACTGATTGTTCACTGCCATGGTTGGGAATCAAGCTCGGGTTAGTAGACTCGTGGCGTGGGGCACTCACCGCTGTCCAGATGCCCCACTGTCTAAACCTGGAGACGGCTGCCCCCATCACTGCCGTCTGTCTATGGTCAAAGCTTCCGCCGTGAATGACGCAATCATCACCCGCATCGTGCGGAGAGAGAAACCCCCACAATATGGGACATTATAAAATAAATTTTCGCCCCAAATTCTATTCCGTTTATGCCATCGGCCTCACACAATGAGATCAAGCAATCGCCATTCAGAACGTTGCTGCGAGCAGTGCATCGTGAGCTTCAAATTACACGCAAACACGTGCAAAGAGCACGCAGTCTCTGTGCGCCTGCTAAAACCATCGGCACTTTCCAAAGAAGTGCACTGTGGTACTGTCGTTTTAGGCCCACCATCAAAATTAATTGGAGCCAATGTGACCGACTGACAGCGGCAGTGATGGAGTGATGGATAACTGCAGACCGGTTTCACCCTCGTGAGGACCACTCCACAGTTGCCGCTTCACTGCATCACTGCTGCTACCATCGGTCGGTCACATCCCTCAAAAGTATTTTGATGGTGGGCCTAAGACAAGAGGACCACAATGCACTTCATCAGCAAGTGCCAATGGGTTTTTTTGGAAATGCACACAGGCTGTGTGATTTGTAACACGTGCCTCTGCTCATTGTGCAAAACTGTAGTCTGGACTGCGCTATTATTCTGTGGTGCTGTGGGTTATCTCGTCACCTACAGAATTGAACAGTAACATCGTCAGCCTGCGTCAGAGAAGGGCCCCTGAAGATATCTTCGTAGAACTACTTCTGAAGTCACTTGAATAGAGCTCCATCCACACAAGGAGATTTAACTTTCAACGCCCTGTAAATAGCAGCATTAAGTCTCACATACGCAACTTAGGTAAATTAAGAGAAAACAAAATGTATACTTTATGGTGGGCTTGTTTAGTAATTGGTGACTGTGCTGAGGCCATCAACTCACTTCACTTAATAAGCCAGTTCGTTCCCACTCTTTGTGAGGCTATGAGTGTTTATATAAAAGTCTATGGGTCTGTGTAAACCTATGGTTTTATACACAAGTCTATCAGTATCTTTGTGAGTCAATGGGTGTCTGTGTTTAGGTTATCGGTATCTAATGGAACCCCCCTAATTGAACATCTTCACCGGTTAGAAACATTTAGGCTGGCTTGCCTACGATCAATCCTGGGTTTAACCAGGCTGGATTGTGTGAGGAGCTCACAAATCCTCGACAGATCTGGACAAAGTCCCATCGGTGAGCTCCTCCAGCAGGCAAGGCTGCGTTGGCTAGGTCATGTAGTCCGCATGCCCAGCTACCGCATGCCTAAACAGCTTTTGTTCGGCCGGATCGAGGGGGCTAAATGGGCACGGCACGGGCTAGAGAAGAGATGGAGTGATGTGGTACAGAAGGACGTGGAGCTGAGTGGACTTGCCGATGACTGGTACCAGCGGTGTCAAGATCGGCCTCAGTGGAGGAGGCTCGTGAAGGACGCTACTGGGCAGTTGGAGGCAGTCGCCCTCCAACAACAACGGAGGGCGGAGGAGCGACGCTCACAACAACGAGCGGAGCGCCGGGTGGCTAAAGCACAGCAAGTTGGCACAGTAGGGGGCACAGGTGGTGCATCAGCCAGTCATCTCGGTCATCTCAATCAGTCGACCCGTGGCACCTGGGTCTGCCCCGTGACCTCCTGCCAGCGGGCGTTCGACACTTCACGTGGCCTCAAGGTGCACATGGCCTGGCACAAGCGTCGTAGTGACGTCACCGCCACTTAGTGGCGAATGGTTGTTGTTGTTTTTGTTGGTATCTAAGTGAGTTTATGAACATCTATGGGTCTATATGCGAGTCTAAAAGGTCTATATGTAAATCATTGGCCATTGGGCTGAGACCATCAACTGCCCACACTTGATCACAGCTGGAACCTGGATTAAAACCCAGGGTCTCCGTGGTCCTGGTTTGGATGCTCTCACACCTGAGTCAACTGGCCACATGAATTACTAATTTTTGATGTGGTAGCTGCATAACAACAATCATAATACAATCACAGTTAAAAGATACCACGGCTTCCCTCTGCCACTGAGACCAGGTTTCCCAGTGTGTTCCATGCTGAGCACATTCAATGGCGCTGATTGAATGGCGGTGGGGGGGACGGAGAGGAGAGGGGGGGGGGGTCAGCACGCCCGATGCGACGTGCATTTTCGTGCTCCACACGCGCCCTCAAAATTGATCACCGAGGATTGACTTTCAGTTGGAATTTAAACCGCGGCCAGGCCAACTGTTTGCCTATAAGCAAAGGTCACAATATCGACGATAAGTTTCTGGTGTTTTTTTTTACTTTGGGGCAGTGACATGGCCTCAAGAAAACGAGTGCCATGCTGCGTGTCAATAACAGCGGGCGCTTGTCGGCGGTTAGATTTGATCTCCCGGCGCGGCAGTTTAAATAACAGGCACGTTTCTTAAATCCGCCCACCTCTGTCCACCCAGCAGTACACCACAAGTTTATTGACCAGCAGGTCACGTGGTGCGGCAAAGCGTGGGTACTGCCGCCTCTTCGAGGATGTCTACCCAGTGTGGAGGAGGAGGTCACACTACGCTCTCGAGGGAACCTCCAGAGCTCACTTTTGTGGAGGCCCTTCCGCCAGCAGTGGCGTGAGCAATACATTACAGGGCTGCACCTTTATCCATTTTATGTGAACCTCCTGACAATGATCCACAGAGGCTCCACATCTGGTTAATGAGCAGATAATTAGCGCCATGGTTAAAGTTCTCAGTGGGTGCGCGGCAGCGCTAGTCACTGAGAGGTGCGGAGATGTTTCAAAGCCTCATTGCAAAGCAACTACGACGGTGATGATGATGGTGGGAACGATGTGTAACGGACGGGTCGCAGGGTAACTTTGATTCTGGTACTCACCGTTGATCGTCACTGCGAGTGGTTATGGCCAGCGAGGGAGGAAAAACAAGAAAAACGCCGCATTGCGATGAGATTGTCACAGCGCTGCGCCCACGTTGGTTGCAAACGTTTGGCTTCATGGCCACGCGTAACACCATCGCACATTAGATGTAAACAATACGGCTATCGCTCGAACATTGATTTACAAAAAAAATGCTGGGAGAGATACCGTCGGCTTTAACTGAAATCATGGATAACACCACTGCTGATATGGGTCAAAAACAACATCACTTAACACTTGGCATCTAGTGCTGATAACTTGCAGTAGAGTAATTGCTTTTAATAACATTTAAACATATATAATGAATCAACCTCAGGCAACCACAAATGTATTTGCAACAAGTCATTATTATCACATCACTCTACATTGACGAAATATTACAATTCTGACACGTGGCTTTGCCTGCCTGTAAAAGTGACATCAGCAAAGCATCTCCTTGTCCAAATGTGGATGGGCCGGTAATCGTGTTTGTTAATAGCCTTGAGCCAGTGGTGGGAATTCCACATTGCTATGGTGGTGGCCAGTATATCCATAGGACAAAATAAAAACCACGCTATGTTGTTTTCAAGCCCAAACTAAAGGGCCAAAGCATGGGTCGGAGAAGGCAGTCGGATCTGTTGCTTGAGATGTTCTGAGCATTCACGAGCAATTCCTTCACGGGGCTCAGCGCACACCGAGACCTATTCTACTGCTTTGGAAGGACGCAGACCATGCTGCCACTGCTCTTTCTCTTGTACAATAACGGCATTTATATGGCATTCAAAAAAAAACCCCGACAGCAGCGATGATGATTATGATGATGACAGATTTCCAATCAATCACAAAACCAACGATGAGTCAATGAATGTGACACACGCGAACACAAAAGCGCACCGTCATTGTTCAGAATGAGTTATCTCTCTCAATGGTGTTGAGCTATGCAATGGGAACAGACACAAAACCACTAAAAACCAACTGCAAGCATGTAAGTAAGCGTTTTCTACTGGATAGCTCTCACCTAAGACCTCTGTAGGTACAAACAGGTCATCGGGGACTGGCCCATCCAGCAGAGTGAGCAAGTTAAGAAAGAAGCAGAACAAAAAGGAAGAATTACAAATGGTGTGAGCTTTTCCCGTCAGCGTCCACACCTGCACACACACCTGTACACTCCACCGCCCCCCCGCCACACCCCCCGGCGAGGGTTGCCCCACCTAGGAGGTGCACAACAAACGGCACGTGTCACGACAAGAAGAATGGAATGATGGTGTCCCCAGAGCGCGCGAGGGGAGAGCGACTCGTGCGCGAGTCGTCTCGAGGAGCGCTCCGTTATTACACGGACACAGGGCAGCCACCTCCTCTACAAGAGGACGATCCTCTGGGAAAACCAGGGACAGGTGGCAAACCTGGCCGCGGCGGCCGCATCCACCACGCCGGTGACAACGCACTCACTACGCCGTATTCCGTCCGCAGTCCCGAGTCTGGTCGACGCTGACCTGCCGGTGGAGTTTCAGTCAAGCCCGAGGCTGCGGATTTCATTGACGGCATTCTCCGAGTTTAGTCAACTAAAGCAGTCGAACGTGTCTGTGAAACGTTCTCGGTTATTAAACGCGTCGTGAGGAGCGTGCTGTCGCTCCCCCCAAACCCCGCCACTTTATGACAGCCAATTAGTAAACCGAGTCAATCTTTTTGTCTGTACATACACAGCCAATTACCATGTTAGGCCTTCCCCAGTGTATTGCTGTCAATAATAAAGTTACTCAATTATCTCGGCCTGCGTCCTCATTTAGACTCGATAATTCGTCTCATCACAGTCGATCTGCGCCGGGCAGACACAGCCACAGTCACGCCCGGTGGTTTCTGTCCCCTCAGCCTCGTCGCTGCCTAAAACAAAATGCAACAAAAACCACCCCGTTGACAAATATTTTCGTCACTAATTTAGTTAACGAGATTAACGTCGGTCCAGACGCACGCATGGCACGGAGGGAAATGTCGGGTAATCAATCAACTTCCCCGCAAATCGGCTACGGAGCTACGCATAGCTGACGGAGGCGCCCCGGATGCCTCCCAGGGCCTAATGATTTAAAGGTTACTCGGAAAAGTGTGCGGCAACTCCTCTGGAAGCCGCGCGCGTGCGATCCATTATCGCCGTGGGTTTCCGCGCTTTTGCTGCGATTATTAATTGGCCAGAGGACACTGTTTAGTGTCACCGCTGATTTTTGTCTTGGGACGCCGCAGAGCGGACAGCGGCAGCTCTTCTATTGCAGGGGCTCAGCAACACTCGACAAAACACCAACAGCAGCAGCAGCAGCTGCTGCCATACGTGCAAGGAGGCGGTGGTGTCACCACAACGCCCGTGCCAGCCTAGGGGCGCTTTGTGACATCTGGAAGGCTCGCCGACAGGTTCAGGTGGTCAGGGTTAACCGACCGAGATGACTGACGGATGCTTCCCATTGCACCAGCCCAAGGCACGTACAAGCATACGTAAACACGCACGCATGCACGCATACATACATTTCCACCAAGATAGAGCGCTTACATACACTGTAGGGCCAAATAAAATCCCAACCAAGTTCTTGGATCACAGTGCAGAGCGCTAACCACTACGCCACCACTACGCCACCACTACGCCACCACGACCGACAACACATCACTCACATAGGTGCAGACGTAGTGACGTCACTGTGTGATGCCGGCTCGAGAGGGGCACGGGGTGCGATGTACTCACATCGCGGACACCCCGTATGTAGTGACATCGCTGACGCCACGTACATGTGGGTGTAGTACCGGCCCTAGAGGGCTCGGTGAGCGCTGAGTCGTAGCGCTGAGTGGCACCACGCTCTGCGTGCAGTGCCGACCCCTACAGGATGGGGTGTGTCGGCCAGGGAATGGGGTTACTTCAGGCCATGGCACTCTGGTTGACCTCGGAGGACACGTGACTGGTAAAGTCTACACAGGAGCCCCAAGTGGGGGGGCTAGGGGTGGTCACGTGTCGGGGCGAGATCCTGCGAGAAGGTGGTCGTGGCCAAGGGCGGAGCCAGCCACGACCAGGGAGGATAAAAGCCGGGTCCCCAGAGGGACCGGGGTTCGGCGTTGCTGTTGTATCCTGAAGAAGTCGACGTTCCACGTCCTGAAGAGTCACCAACACATGGACCCGGACCCAGGCCGGGGTCCGGTCCGTTGTAGCTAAGTTACAGAGCAATTAGCGCAGTTAGCCTGGTGGTCCACCACCAAAGGTTGTTATTTTGTTAACGCCGAGTGTTGGTATAATACATGTGCTGCCTCCAAGAAGTGCGTCTGCGACTCAGTTGAACTCATTACACATATATTCCACAAACACACCCAACAAACATTTCCTGCACAGCCTACACGGACTGTTGCAGCAAGCGCTGTTAGTGAGCACCCATTAAAGCTGGTACGGTGCATCAGGGGGTGGTGTTGGCAATACCACGCCTGGCCACCTTTGTCTCTCCAAAGTGTTGATGTTTTCACACCACACAAAGTACTCATTAAAGGCTGAGTCAACTTAGGACAGGGAATTGAACCATTTTCGTTCAGTTTATAGTGCAGTGCACTAACCAGTGCACCCACTACTCCCCTCAATTCGACACGCACGCACACACGCAACACAAACACACATTCGCACTCGCGCACACATCACCGCTCCACAACGTCAGGGTCAGGATTTTAATGAAAGATAGGAGGACGTCGCGCCAAGATAAAGTAACACGGCGATTGCGATCCAGGAGGGCTGGGACGGGTCGCCGGGTTAAATGAAAGTGTGTAGGCCAACACATTAACGCTGTTGACTCCATTCGCCAGCTCTTCATGGCCTTGTTTGACTCATGTAAACGGGTGGCGGTGCGCTGCCAAGTAATAGCGAGATAAATTTGGCGAGCCAAATGCAATTTCCTGTCGATTTAGCAGTCCGGCAAAAAAAAAAACATTACCCAACGGAGCTGCCGTGGGGTCGCGCGGAATATTGCAGGGTTTAGGCAAGCGCATCGCAGGGCAAATATTTGCCCAGGAGCTGAGAGCTACAGGAAAGAGGAGCAAGGTATGGCCCGGCCAATATTTACAGAGCAACGCACCCTACTGCAAGTTGCCCCGTTCCGTGGGTTTAAGTTCACGAGCTGCCCCGGATCAGAAGTGCGCAGGCCGCCATCGACATTGGAAATGGGCAAAAAAAAATGTTCGAGTGCGAACGCGGCCGTTGAGTTACCACGACGTTTAGAATTCCTCGCGCACGAACCCCCTGTTTGTTTCTCAGCGTTCCCTGTTACGTGGCTAAGTTCGTCCGCCCCATATTTACGTTTAAAATTTAGACAAAGTAAATCTTCCAACACAGCTTGCTACTTAAAATCACGCCTAAATGAACGTCCACTGCACGATTCCCTTCTAATTAACGATTCCGGCTCCGTCGCAATTAGCTCATTTACTTCACGGAGCGGCACCTCACGCTTGCACATTGGGAAAATGTAACGCTGGGATTTTAATTGGGGGTCTCGAACATTTCCGTGAACCAGATTTGGGGCACTGAACTTGACCCCAAGAGAGCATGGCGCGCTGTAGGTTCTGCAGCCCACCACCATGTGTGTTGAACGGCGGGGAGCAGTAGAGTCGTGGTTAGCGCTACGCTGCGCTACGAACCCGGTGACCCGAGGTCGATTTCCACTCGCAAACAACACCAGTGATGATTATCTGAACCAGTCCTGGGCCTCCCCTAGGTCGACTCAGCCTCAAATGAGTACCTGGTGTGGTGTGTAGTAAACATAACCACTGGGGAGACAAAGGCGGTCGGGCGTGGTGCTGGCCACCCACCCCCTCGTGTGCCGTGCCAGGGTCCTTGTGAACAGCTCTTGCCCCAAAGTATGTTAAGGCTATACGGGATATCTTTGCCTTTGTATGTTGAACTGACGCGCATTCACAACCTGTGCTCTTTGCAAGCTCGCTAACAGCGTCCGTGCCGCAGCAACGCGATTAGCCAATTGCTGCACTTTGCTGCCACTTAGTTTGCTCACACAACACTCAATTTAGCCGATTGCAGATGTCGCAGACGCGTCTCTTGGCGTTAAAAGCGGAGCGTCGCGTCGCTTAAATCGCGGTAAACAGTGGCTCGCCCAACGCCGCTACGCACATGAGCGGGGTCCAGCAGCACGGCCGGGACTCCGTTTGATTCGAGACTCGGCATCGACGACTCAAAGGCGCGCTGCGGCACAAAACGAGCGAGGGGCTTTGAGACCTGCCCAGCGTCGAGCGGGGGGGGGGGGACAAATGAAATAAAACGACGACAAAAAGCAACAATGACAAACGACAACAAAAATCAACAAACTCAAGCACACAGACAAGCACGGGACCCACGGCCGAATGCT